>NW_026294813.1:12687500-13937500 GCF_026119805.1 Tympanuchus pallidicinctus
CATTTCATGTCTTCCTACATAGTGAAGGCAGTTATTTCTGCCCCGTGATCCAGGAAGTTACTTTGTACTTGCAAAGAACCATAAGAGAGTGTGTGAAAATGCAGTTCCACAGCACCAAGGAACACTGAATAATTCTCATACTTCAGTCATTCAATCTGCAAATGTTAGAAAAATTAACCAGTTGATGATAAAACCTAGTTTTGCCTAAAGTCTGAAATAATCATCAAAAGCCTCTGTTCTAGTGGGTGATAAATTGCTGAAGGCTCTTGGTAGCAGAGCTGACAATGGAAACCCTTCCACGTACACAGACCACAGACGGTTCTTGCCTTTCTTGCTTCAGAAAATATGAAGGCTGTAATTGTCTCTCAATTAGTGGGTGTGGTTCTCTTGGGAAGTTTCTCCACTAACATAAACAAATGATGAAATAAAAAACATATTTTCTATCAGTTCATCCATTTGTTCTTGTCCTAACACAAAGATGAGGTAGTAGAGCTCCTACTTGGTGCATTCAAGCCTCAATGCCTCAATTTTCAAGCTATTATGATAGTAACACCATATCAATATCTGCTGTTAGTCAGCAGTAGTTTGAAGATAAACTAAATCTTTTTGTCTCATAGTATTTACTGAAACAGGCAAAAAGAGTTCTAAGACACTGATAGAAGATAGTCAGACATCCAGATGCCTTTCAGCAATCAGCTGAATTCTTAATATAATCTCTAGAAGTGTTGCATTTTTCTAGAGTTAAGAGATATAAATAGCAATACAACCATTCAGTGAAGCTTTAAGGAAACATCTTACATTATTGTGATGTGTACAATAATACCCAAAGTAGCTTTAACCAATCTATGCAGAAGTATGTACATGTTCTTGCAATTTGTAAGATTTTCCAACACCTCAACTATTAATAAGTATTTCTGTTGTTTTGCACTGTACTAAAGCATTCAATACATGGAATACTCATCCTCAGTATCAAAATTTCTGCAGTACAGAGGATCTCACTGTGCTCCAGACGTAGTAAACCTTAGTATATGTACTGCATTTTATTCAAATAGGAAACAGAACATTAATACTGGTTATTAGAAGCCGTAGTTATTAGACAGGAATTAACAGTGAAATTCTCCAAGTGCGGAAAAAGGTGGAACTAACATTCTTCTTTGAAGAGCACAGTTTCTTGAGAAGCTGAATGATAATGATAGATATGTTTGATTTTGCGTGCTCATTTTCAAGTGTCAGTATCTCATTACCGCTGTCATCCATGCATCAGTTCGTCAAACTGCCATTGTAGGCACACACAGACAGGAAGTGTCTGATGGAATCTTGATGGGATGTGGGAACTGCAAGGCAGTGGTACATTCCTTTGGTGATCCAGGGCTGTTTGCGGAGACAAAACCTTGTAGAGCAGAAACATTTCTGATCAAAGACAAAAGTTGCAGAGTTTAAATTACAAATTCAGGAAGTGACAACATTATGTTTCTAATAACAAGACCCCTGCAAATGAACTGAACTTAATATTCCTATTTCCTTGATTAAGTTCATAGATTAGTATTTTGGCATATCTTATTTAATAAATGCCTCCAAAAAACTAATAACCACCAGTTTCACTTACTGATCAAATACAGAAGTTGATATTTTTCTGACATGAACTGTGCAAAATTAAGGCTATGATAAGACAACTTCTACATTTAATATCAACACAATTTTGAAAGAAAAAGCTGCTTAGGGAAAAGTGTTTGAAACTATGGGGTTAATAATAACAATACTTAAGAACTTCAAATCATGTAGGACAGTGTCTAGCATATTAAGTGCAGTGCAGCAGAAGCTATAGGAGTTTTCACTCTGAAGTAGTTTTACAGATTTTCTCAGCTAGAATAAAGGGACAGAAGTGATTTATTTTTCATAGGGCAAAATTCCTTTTACATAAAATAATTATTTTTTTAAAAAGCATAGCTTTTCCAAAGACTTCAGAGTTCCTCTCTTGGCCTTCAGTATTTTTTTATTTGTAAATCTTCTGCAAGAGCCTCCAAAATTATTATTTAGACAAAAGGAGAAGACACAAACCTACTGTAACATTATGTGGCTTCACATTTGGACACATTATTCATAATATTCACTATTACACAGAAGATGTGTAATAAATCTGTGAATGGCCTCAAAAAGCAACTTTACACAGAGCTTTCTAGAGATCTCAAAAATTATGCATAGTACATAAATAAGACTTACATGTGGGTCTCATTGCTTGTTGTGCTGCTGTATTTAATTAGAGGTCTGATGGTAATGAGCCTATTTCCTATCCCAGATGGAGAGAGAATGAAAGCTGAGTAAAAGAAATGAGCGTTATGTAGAGTCTCAGATATCAACAGAGAGAACTGAGCTGTTAGCAGCACGGTGAAATAACAGAGAGCACAGTCTTCTTATAATCAACTCAAAAACTTCACCTCCTGTTCATTTCTAGTCTTAAGACTTGTTCATTAATTTCTGTTTTTATAAATGTTTAGTTTTTCATTGCTTTTCATTCTTTTAGTCCTATCTCTGGACTACTCCAGAAATCATTGTAGTGTCTGTTAATATAGTCTAAGTCAGATAATGGAGCAGGTAGAGGACCTTTTCAAATCTTCTCTTGATTAGACATACTGTGCTCTGTTCAATTCTTACTGAGCACAGCAGATTTTTCTCTTGCATTCCTCCTTCAATTCTCTTTCAATAACTACCGGAGGCAGGTTAATTAAAACCAAGCCTGTTGTACATAGCATTAAGTAGTGTAACATTGTTCTAGAATATCTATTACAGAACCAGTGGAAGGTTGCCAAGGAATTGAATGTAGCTAATATTGTCATGTGCCCTAGAACAAAATGTACAGTATTGTGGTAGTGGCCAGACACCATGCTGTCAGGCAGTGTGATGTTACACTTTGTAATGTCATCATGATGTTAATAGTTTGTAAAATAAATCAGTTAAACTAGACAGATAAGAAGAATGGAACAGATAAAAAGAATAACATGAAACGAATCTTCATATTTCTGCATATGATGTTTCAGTTTAAGTAACAAGCAGTAACAAATACTTTAGTTCAAGTAACTAATGAAGACTTCAAAGAATGTCTACCCCTTGTAATTTATCTCATATTAAGAAGTGTTGCTCTGCATTTCTGAGCACATAAAAAGTAGGTAGATATGATTCTACAAATACATAAAACTCTTGGATTTTCATTTATTTATGTTTATACATAAACTAAAGCAAAAAGTTGTGCAGACTTCAGAGGGAGATTTCCTCAGTGTGATCAACTAATGATAGCAGTGATTTCTGGGATTTATTTAGTTTACTTAATATCTGCAAAGAGGACAAGACAATATTTACAGAGAAAGTCATCCTGTTAGATACAGAACTATTTTAAAAGAAACCTGATGCACACATTCGAGTTGCATGAGTAATAAAACAATTTCCCAAGTGAGCAGATTGGTTTTGTGACTCAATGATGGAATGTGACATAACAATGAAACTTTCTGAAGTTTTGATGTTGTTGTTTTGAAGAAGTTTGGCCTGAGTTTCAGTAAGTGGCAATACTGATGGTAAACAATTTCATAAACTGGCTTTGAAATATGTTCCACAAAGTGAAACTTCATGCTGAGGGTGGAATGCATTCAACCTAACTGCAGATATGGGGCATTGAAATCTTCAGTTACTGCAGTCAAATTTACAATTACAGAGTATGGGTAATCTGACTTTTTTCAAATCTCTGTCACTAAACCACCATACATATGGAGTCTTTTTTCCTTATTTTTGAAGTGAGAAATACAAATTTGCATCTTCTTTGAGTCTTATTTTTAGGACTTAAGATTGTTACTGATTCTGCAGGATACTTGTGTCTTCACTCATTACAATTCAGTCTGGGATTAAATTGTCACCATCATAGCCTAACCTATATGTTGGCATGCAAGTACACATTGCCTTTTGCTACAGGACAGTAAACTGCTGTGTGAATAACTGTAGCAAAACCCAAAACAAGATAAATTCTTTTTTAAAAAAATATATAAGTCAAAGTGCTAGCTAGCAAACCAACTACCAGCACAATAATGTCCACTTCTACAAAAAGTGACACTTTCTTTATCTCTATTGTTCTTATGTACAAGAAGAAAAAGTCTTCTTCCATAAGCCATGCAAATACTCTGCAGTCAACACGTTAAATTTGACTCACAGGAAAGATGCTCCCACGAGAGTTCTCACAGAAGGTTTGTTAGAGAAAAGGAGAGGAAAGAGGAGGAAAAATAGCAAAGCTTCCCTTTTCCTACTTTGCAGGCTATGTCTACTGGTTTGCGTTCAGCTCAGCTTCATCTTACATTCTATCTTCTTACATATCACAGAATCACAGAATCACTGGAGTTAGAAGGGACCTCAAGAGATCACTGAGTTCAAACCCCCTGCTAAAGCAGTACTCTACTTGTCTCGTAGGCATCCAAAGGGTCTTGAATATTCCATAGGAGACTCCACAACCTCCCTGGGCAGCCTGTTTCAGTGCTCCACCACCCTTACTGTAAAAAAGTCTTTCACACGTTTGGAAGTTCTACAGAACTTTGTATGTACAAGTTTTATAACATTACTCCCTAGACTATCACTACACACCACTCAGAAGAGCCTGGCCTCATCCATTTGCCTTCTGCCTCCCTGTAAATATTTATAAACATTTATCAGATTCCTTCTCAGATCTATTTTCCCCAGGTTGAACAGGCCCAGGTCACTCAGCCTTTCCACATACAGGAGATGCTCCAGGCCTTCTATCATCTTTGTAGCCTTCTATCATCTTTGTGGCCCTCTGCTGGACAACTTCTAAGAGATACCTGTCTTTTTTGAACAGGGGAGCCCAGAACTGAACACAGTATTCTAAATGTGGCCTTATCAAGGCAGAGTAGAGAGTGAGGATCACCCCCCTTGACCTGCTGGTCACACTTTTTTTAAAGCATCCCTGGGTACCATTGGCCTTCTTGGACATCATGGCGTGCTGCTGGCTCATGGACAACCTGATGTGACTTCACTTATTTCACTTTGCAGATCTAAAGAGGGTGTCTAAAGTTAGGAGCCCTAAGAGTTTAAACTCCCCCTACAGTCCCCAGTTGGTCAAAATCCATCTGGAGGCAGTTCAGATCACAGGAGTAAATTACTCTCTCTGAGTTACAATGGAGAAATAATAAGGAGGCTTTTAATTGGATTAATTATTTAAGGGCCTAAAATTAGAAGGGGGTAACTTTGGGCAATATTGCTATGGGTACAGATAACTTGAGCCCTGTTTTTCTTGAGAAGTTAAAAGGCATTAACAACTCTCACAGTAATTGTTAACAATTTATTCCTGTTTGAAACAGAGATATCAGGAGTTTTGCGCTAAATTATCTACTACATTGAAATGGATACTTTGTAGGGTACTTACTCATGATGTACTCTAAAATGTTAGATCAAAGTAAATATCATCTTGCAAACTGTCATGAGAGATTTAAAATGAATGTCCAAGTATTCAGACTTTAATCATAACATTAGGCCTTAGACTGAAAATGGATTAGCACATCTGTGCTTGGATTAATAATATGACCTAAATATATTTTGAAATAAAGTTTTGCAAGACTTTTGACTTAGTACTGCATAATGTACTGATTAAAAAGATGTACTCTACAGTATAAATAGTAGTACATGTAGAATGTATTAAAAATTGGCTGGTGTTGCTCAAAAAGTAGGTGTCTTTGGGGAATGACCAGGGAACATGTGTGGGTGTTTCCAGAGGCTGGAAGTCTGCAGCTGTTCCACATTTACATCAACAGTAGTAGCACAATTGTTTTGGAGGGGTAGTGTGTATATATGGCCTTGTAACTTAGGCTAGTTCAAGGAATGTTTAATACGACAAAGTACAATGCTAAATGAAGAATGCATGCATATGAACAGTGAGAATATATTTCGTGGACAGCCCCAACTCTAGAAAGACCAGAGAACATACATGGTGCATTTGTAATTTGGTGGTCAAGTAGTTCTGCTCCCTGACCCTGCATGTTCAGAGGATGTGCTGGAATGAGCTAGAGGTCTGCATCTGCTGAGATTTCTACTGAAAGTAGAGCCTACTGGGGAGTAGGGAGTGGGAAGACTTAAGGGAGGAAAAAAATGGAAAATTGTGCTTTTCCAGGTTATAACAGAATGGTTATGAATAGCCAATGTGGGTGATGATCCCCTTTTACTCAGCACCTGTTGGGCAGCACACAGAATACTGCGTTCAGCTCAGGACCAACCTGTCTAAGAAGGACTGACAAACTGAAGCAAATTCTGCACAGAACCATAAAAGTGGCCAGGGTTCTACTTCACATGCCTTGGAGGGAGGGGCTGAGGGAGCTGTGTTGGCTGATCCTGGAGAGACAGTTCCAGAAGTATCATGCAGAGCCTTCCAAAACATGGGAGCAGACCAAGCCAGACTTCACTGCAGTGCACAGCAGAAGCACAAGACAGAGCAGTCATAAAATCAAATAGAGGATCTCAATGAATATTAAAGCATATTAAAACAGAAACAAATCGGATTATTCAGAGAGGTCACGAAATCTCTTCAAGGAGGTTTTCAGAGTTTGGCTGGAGCAATCTAATCAGATTTTAGTGCCCACTCCGCTCTGAGCAGGGTGTTGAACTACATGATCTCCTGAGGTCCCATCTAAATGGAACCACTCTGCTACTTCATGTTCATGATAAATAATTTTTGCATGTAAAAACAGGAAAAAAAATCCCAGCCAGTAATTTAAAAACTGAAAAAAAATAGTTATTTTCATATATGTAGAGTTCCAGTTCTTCAGTACAAAATATGTACTATAAATAGTGTATACAATTCTTGCTGTCACAAATAAATACATGGGAAGCACTGAATATGCACATTCACACAGACAGACGTCTGGAAAATTTGTTCTCCAAATGAAGGTGCATTCCTCCAAATCTTAAATGAGACTACTAGTAAAAATACATTGCATTTTTATAAAGTCTTTCATATTTTGGACTTCAAATTATTTAGAGGATGAGATAACAAGCATAGCGTTAATTCTGAACTGGATTGTGTATTTTAGTCTCAAATGAGTTTCATTTGGCAACTATGGGATGAAAAAAAAGGAACGCATAGATACTGAATGAATAGCATGCCTGGGAAGCAGTGAAAATCACAAGGATTCAGTCAGTTTCAGTTTGTTTTCCTGAGGTTTTGGTTAGGCAGAACACCACATGGCCCCAAACTGTAAAAAAATACTCTGGTTTTGCTTTAGATGCTTATTCTGGAATACCACAAAGGAAATTAAAACAGCAGATTACTGCCAAACACATCCCTCTTTGGTTTCAACAGTATTCACCGAGTTTTCTATCTCCCCCTAATCCTTTGTGAGGCAGCTGTGCTAGGTGACCCAGCAGGGCTTAGAGCCACTTCTTCTTCTGACTCTGCCTCATTTAGGAGATAGATCTCATTTACCAGCCCTGAAGCTGTCGTAAGCATCTAGTCAGTAACTATCTCCATCTGCGTAAGCAGTAACTAGAGATGGCAGCAACATGTGTTTTCTCACCTCTTTTATGCCTGCTTCCCATTCAAAGGCTGTGTGTTGCAACTCTAGGTCTGGCTGTCCCTGTCTGCCATGCAGGCAAAAAGAGAACACATTGAGAGGGTTCCCAGCAGAACAGTCACATATTCTGTTACCTCACTGAGCTCCCCTCCGCTCAGTTGCTTAATCACACAGCTGAACAGCCAGGCAGGGCTGAAATTCTAGTATGCAGACACATCTCTTTCAAATACAGCCTTGGAATGGGTCTGAGAAAAGATATATGGGAGGAGGTTAATAATCAATAAAATGTGCCACTGCACTACATCAAACTGAAAAGAATGTATAATCTGTATCACAAAAAGTCATTAAATGATCAGAGCACTAAGAAAAGTGTTTAAAAGCACGTATTCCTGGAAAACTATATAATGGCTCATTATGAGGCTCCGTCTCATATCCATCCTTTTGTTGTTGTGGTGTGGATAACAGAAATGTTGCTGTAGCTGCAGGGTAGTACTACAGACTGTACTTGTTCAGGAAGGTGGGGAGGAAGGTGACAGATACTGTGATAGGAGTGGTGTTCCCTGCTCAAATTTAAAAAATTGAGGAGTAGTTAAGAGCATGTGATAGGTGCCTTTTGATTGAGTGATGAATATATCTGAAAAGTAAAATGAATGTCTTGAGCTAGCTCTATCCTTGTTAAAAATAATAATAAAAATCAGACGTTATTTTTGGAAAATAGAATTCATGTGAGTACATCATGCTGACACACACAGTATCAGAGCTTTCCTGAGAGGTTTTGTTTAATGGGAGAA
This sequence comes from Tympanuchus pallidicinctus, assembly GCF_026119805.1. Lineage (NCBI taxonomy): Eukaryota > Metazoa > Chordata > Aves > Galliformes > Phasianidae > Tympanuchus > Tympanuchus pallidicinctus. Next base: position 12,695,845 of record NW_026294813.1, read on the forward strand.
ACAGATCTGCAGGGCAGAATGCCAGCCATGCCTATGACCACAAAACACATACAGGCATTTCTGGATTTTGTTTGAACTCCAATTGCAAACACTTGATTTTGTTTGTCATACCTGAACGTTCACAAAACTGCTAGATTTGATTACAGTCTCTTTGGTCCGTTGTTCATAGTTACTTTGTAACAAATTCGGAAGCTGTAGAATTAATGACTTCAGCTGATGACATAGCTAGGAATACAGCCCAGCTATGCTTCCTCATAGAATCACAGAATGAGATGGCTTGGAAGGGACAGTAAAACTCAGTTCCAATCCCCTGCAGCTGGCAATGTCCCCCTTCCCTCCCCTCCTCTCTCCAGCTCAGGCTGCCCAGGTCCCCATCCAACCCAGCCTTGAGTACCTCCAGGGATGGGGCACCACAGCTCTGTGGGCAGCAGTGTCAGCACCTCACCGCTTTCTGACTAAAGAATTTCCTCCTAACATCTAATCTAAACCTCTCTTCTTTTAGTTTAAAGCCCTTATCCTATCACTATCAGACCACATGAGAAGTTGGTCTTTCTCCTTGTTATAAGTTCCTCTCAAGTACTGGAAGGTCGCAACAAGGTCTCCCCAGTACCTTCCTTTCTCCAAGCTGTGCTTGCCCAATTCCCTCAACTTCTCTTTATAAGAGGTGTTCCAGATCTCTGATCATCTTCTTACTTTTATTTCTCTTCCAAGTAGTTCATCTCAACTGTTACATATATTGCATTTCCACTCTAGAGGATCACTGACGATACTCTCCCTTCTTTTCCTCTCAGCATAATAGTGGTTTATACAAAATAACATATCACTTTTGTAAAGGCCCACAGCATTTCCCTTTGAGTGCTACATAAGGCTGCAGAAACAAAATGAACTATGCACAACTACATTTTGCACAGCGGATATTCAGGTTGGATTTTAGGAAAACTTTCTTCTTCAAAAGAGTGGTCAAAAATTGGAACAAGCTGCCAAGGGAAGTGGTGGAGTCACAATCCCTGGAGGTTCACAAGAGATGTGTAGATGTGGTGCTTGAGGTTAAACACAAAGGACAACTTACTTACAAAGTGTGTCATTCTCTTGTTAAACTCCCATTTTATATAGAGTAGAACATACTCAGTCTATTGATGAGATGACATTGTTAATTCAAATTGGATTTAATGTTAATTTCTAATTAATACAAAATGAATTTCTTAATAATTGATGAAAAATATATAGGGATTGTATAATCAATGGATATTAAGATGTTACAAACACAAATAAACAAGAGAGTTAGATGAAGTAGACTATGATAACAAAAGAGAATAAATGGAAGGCTTACTCTTATGCTGGGCTCACCCACAAAACACCAAAAGGAAGGATCTCCAGAAGAGATCCTTCCCCTCTGGTAGCCAGCTCTTCAATAGGTCTAGGAGGGGTGCAGCCAGGCTCCATCCCTTCCAGCAGCACAGGTGAATTGCCTTCAGCTGTGCTCCTCTGGCTGACTCATGGCTCGCCTCAGTGATCAATCAGAGGTTCAGACTGTGACTCAGCAGTTCCCATGCAGGGATACATTAATTCACATTTTGATAAATGAAATGTCAGTAGCACAGGATATGTGCACTTCTTGATTTCCAGTTTATTTTACTTTTTCTAGCAGTTTCAGATGATGTCCAACACTCACCTATCTTGTAATTTATTAAAAATTTTATTATTTGAAGGAATTCTACAGTGAAAATGAAAACGTGATTAACTTAGGGATGCAGTAATGGTGATTCAAGTGTGAATCAAAGTATCCTGTCTTCAGCAGTGGCCTGCAATGAATGCCAAGGCTCAGAACAGAACAAGCTGGTATGGTGCTTCCCCAGAATACCTTCTCTTTCTCTAGCAGTTTTCAGTTAGGAACATTCAATTATCTCAAAAGTATTCTATAAAATCTATTGTGCGGAATCATAGAAATTTTGAATATCTTTGTCTATTGACTGATGTTTTGCCAGAGGGACTAATTTCAGATGACTTTCTATTTCTGTCAGAGCTGGCGTTTTGTGCATGCTGACTCAGGACATTTGATAATTATGTGACTGAAGTGGCCATTCTTCTTATGTTTTCCTTCAGTAATGTCTGCACATTAGTACTTCCATGCACAAAAGAGTAGTGTGCAGTGTTTATAACCTACAGTGTTCACCATTAAAAATCAAGTGTTCTTTGTAACCATTCAGTCCACCGGTGCTGGAGGCATTCCTGTCACTGATCCAAACCAGAATCCATGTTTGTCCAACAGCAGTGCTAGTTATGTGCAACTGGGATGGCAGTGGGCAGGGCCGGAGGGAAGTGCAGGCATCCCGCAGAGTCCGCGCTGCCATGTCCCACTGTGATGGGAAGTAGCACCTGTCCCCGTACTCTGTATGCTTTACTCTTCTTCCTTACTCTGCTTCCACTACATCCCTTGGCAGGAAGGACTCGGGCCCTTAACATTTTTTTTCTGAATGTTTAATTTTACTGGCACAAACAAGACTTCTGTAAATAAAGCACTCTTCTACTAAAGTGGACTTGGACAGAGACTGAAACATAGATAACTTGCATTTGAAACAAAATGTGCTTATAAGGCAAGGCCAAATCAAGCATTACTGAGTTAAAAAGAAAAACGGCAGAGTTAAGGAGACATTAATTACAACTATTCACACTGTGGGAAGCACCCAGGTGTAATTCATGTTAAGCCAATGGAAACATGAAAAGCAAATGAAGTTGAAATATTCAGGGCTTGGTTTTGGAGGATTTGGAGTATTTCTTGTCATGTAGGCACTTATAATTTTATGGTTGCGTGTTTGAATTTACTGTGGTTCTTAGGAATAAACTTAAACACTAAATTTTCTTTTTAAATACTCTGTAAATTGTTTTATTTTACATTATGAAATATCCTGATGTATTTGAGTTCACTGCCTCAAAATACACTAACAAATGTACTGACAATTAAATGTGAGACCATGAAAAGCTACTTCTGCAGTTTTACTACATTTTAATGTAATTTGAGTTTAATCAAAACAGAACTTGTAATCATTTTGAACAAGTATGGGCCAAAAATTAAGCTAGCCTTGAGCAACGCACAATTTCTAAATTAAATTAGTAAAGTGGAAGTCAGGAAAATCTAAGTGAAATTTGGGTATTGAATTGATTTGATTTTTCAGATCTAAATAGAAAAATGTAGCTATAAGCAAGAGGTCCAGAGTGGATCATCTATGAGGAAAACACCCTGACTACGGGGACAGTCTGGTCTTCAAAGTTCAGCCATGATCTGCCTGTTGGTCCACGTTTTCTGAACAGTCAGGCTTATTAGGGCTTTAACCAAACTCATGTTTAATAGAAACACATTTCATTTCACACACCTCTAAACTCAAACTGTCATTTTACTTAGCCACACTTGGTGTAAAATATATTTATTTAATACAGTATTTATTTAAGTGTCTTAAATGAGTTTCACAGTAATATGTTGCCACAGGGAAGGCTGATTACACATAGATCAGAAGAGAATCCCAAATGATACCCCACAGGGAGCCACTGGATCAGTCTCAGTACAGTATTAGACAACAGTAAGTTGCTGGTGACTTCCATCACTTTTATGGATCTTTTAAAAGAGATATCAATCTCCTCATCTTAAGAATGAGAACTTTTTATATAATTTTTTAAAATAATACTAATTTTGATATCTAAATACAGTGCCCTAATTTTCAATTTTATTGACTTACTGGAACTCAAAGAGAATTCCAAAGAATTGGAATTCTTGCTCTTGCTCAAAAATAAAATATGGTAACAGACCTTTGCACAGTATGATGATGAGTCTGGAACTCTTTGACGTGATACATCTGAGTCAAGGATTCGGCAAAGTTTAGGCAGAAACTGGTCAACTAATTTGAGTTCACCCAATCACATAGTACTAACAGTTAAGGTTGAGGTCAACATGATGCAGGTTGACAGCAAGCTGAGCATGAGTCGACAGCATGCATAGGTAGCCAGGATGGCCAACCATGTTCTGGAGTGCATCCAGCATATCATCTCATCCACTGAGGAAAGCGATTGTCCCATGCTGCACTGTGTGTGCAACCTCATCTTGGGCACTGTGTGCAGCACTGTGCACAGCAGTACAAAAAGGTATAAAGCTATCAGAGAGTGTCCAAAAGAGGGCTACAAAGATGGTGGAGAGTCCACAGGGGATGATGTGTGGGGTGTGGCTCAGGGCACTTGGTTGGTTCAGCCCAGAGCAAAGGAGGTGAGGGGAGGCCTGATGGCGGCTGCAGCTCCTCACAGAGAGAAGAGAGCAGCACTGATCTCTGCTCTGTGTGACAGCCGTGGGGATGGAGGGAACTGCTTGGAGCTGTGCCAGGGGAGGGCCGGGGGATGGGGAAAGGCTCTGCTCCTGAGGGTGGTGGGCATGGAAGAGCCTGCCCAGGGCAATGGGCATGGCACTGAGCTGCTGGAGCTCACAGAGCCTTGGGACGCTGGTCATTGGGTTTGGTTATGAGTGGTGCTGTGTGGATCTGGGAGTTGGGTCAGCAATCCTTGCAGGTCCCATCCAGATAATGATATTTTGTGATTCCATCAGGAGGAGTAAGGTGGCACACTATGAGATTTATGCCAGCATCAACTGAGGTTATGGTGAAGACAAATGATGAAGACAAATGATGAAGAGCTGCCTGCTCTTGGACAATGGGCATTTTTGCATGCTCTTCTGTGAAGCATTAGATAGGGCTGTGCTGAGAAGAAAGCCTAGAAGGACAGTTCTGTTAAACTTTTAAGTAAATTCCTACCTTCTTAGATCATAGGCAGCATAACACTAGGCGTGCTGCCTAGCAGCCTGAGATTGCTACCGCTTGAGCAGAAGAATCTGGGGCTGTTAGCACTGAAGTGACCAACGTGAGCTGCACGTCTAGGCTTTATCAACGAGCTGCAGAGCGTGAGGTGGAAACCGTAACCCCTTTTCTGTTGACACTGCGCTCGGTTTGCGTTAACACGGCAGCGGCGGCAGTACGGTGCGCGGGCTGCAGCGCCGCCGGCCCCAGCCCCTTCGGGCCACGCCTGAACAAGCCGCGCTCCGGCCACCTCCCCGCCCGATTATGTTAATCCGCAGGGCTTTACATATCCCCTCCCAAAGGCCCACCCCCGCTATGAGCTGCCTCGAGCTGCCGGCGCCGCGCCGACCGCCCGCACTGCCCGCCGGCATCCGGAGCCGGCGCTGCATGCAGTGAGGCGGTGCCTCCTGGAGGGCGGCTGTTTGGTGCTGGGGAGACAATCGCCTAGGGCGGTTAATGCGGCTAAATTCGGAGACACAGCTGAGGCTTATAGATATGTAAACATATATATGTGATTACACGTCTATTTATAAAGGTGCTTTTGAGGCCGTCATAATGAGAAACCAAGAAATTTCAGCTTGCCTAGGGAATGTTTCTTACACAGATGTACAGCACTGTGCGGGCTGTGATGCTGCAACCAGATCCCAGTGCTTTGGGAAGATTAAACGTGGTCTCCCCAGAATCAGAGATCCCCAGGCTGTGCCCCCAGCTGCAGGCCTGCAGGCACAGACAATGCACAGCACTGCGGAGGAGCACTGTACAGGTACGTCTCGTTGGCTAATATTGGTGTGTTTGCTGTGTGCCCACAGCGCGGGGATTGCTGGGGAATGGGGCAGTGACAGCACAGTGTGCCTGTCTGATGGCTGTGGGATTGGTGATGCAAAGCAGAGCTTGGCTGGCAGTAGTTTATTTACTGCAAGTTTGCAGTGTGACAGAAATCTTCAAGTTGCATTGAATTTGAGAAAAAGATGGTGTATGACTAGGGTTTTGCCTCTGTAGCACCCCAAAGTGGTTCCTCTGTGTTTCTAGGTGTGCCGGTTCAACTCTAGCTTTCCAAAGTGGTAGGCCTGACAGCAGGGGGAACAGCACTCATGTCCCGAGCCCTGCACTGATGCATTGTGCCTTGAGAGCTGTGGTCCTGCCTGACTCCTCTGGGAGCTGCGTGGCCTTGGGGATGAACAGCAAAACCCTGTGTCATCTGGGTAGTGAGGAGGACAGAGAATCAAAAGTGATTCAGGTGGTACTGTAGTAACAATATTTGTGAAGATCATGCTTTTAGAAACAAGTACTAGCGTTTAGCATGCTTTGCAGGAGATGCAAAAGGGGGATGCTACCAATCGTTTTTAACTGTGCAGATTAATGAATGAGCAAAGTCAGCAGGAAGAAGTGTGTTCCTTCAAGGTCTCAACATGGTGCTGCAATTGATTTACTTCATCATGCTTGGGATAATTAAGCAGTGAACTGTCCCTTCTAGTCTGTGCTTAGATTTGAGCACATATTCTGCCATTTATTTATATGCCTAAAATGAAGGACTGTGTCACAGCCATACTCTATGCAATTCAATTTCTGCAACAACTTCTATGCTACTTCATAAGGATTTGTGAAAATTCATAATGGTGTAGTGCCTTGAAAGTGGTAAAGCTTTATTTGGCAATCGATTTCATTACCCTTGCAGTTACCATTTTAGAGGCTTTTATAATATGTTAAAAATGTTGAGCACCGGGCTGTTGGAAATGTTTAACAAACAGTTTTTGGTTATATGCCTTGGCACAGTTCAGGTATTGCAGTACTGCAAGAATTATGTGGAAGTGATAAGGCTCCCAAAATATTTCCTTCACTCAGATGTTTGAAATAAAGCTGTTTTCATTTTTCATAGAAATTATATTAAATACTCTTGGGGGAAGGTATTTCTAATTTGTGTGCTTGGAGTTGTTTAAATGCCTGTTTATGTTTTCCCTGTACAGAAATGGATATGTGCTACGTACACTGTGTTTATAAAAGCTTTTGCAGGCTGTCAGCTGAGTTTCTATGACACAAGCAAAATCTTTTATTTTTCAAATCTTATACTGTATGCTGCAAACCCATGCTGAAGCTAGGAGTCATAAGTGGAATTGTTTGGGTAAAGGAATCCTTTCCACACTAATCAAGAAAATTGTACTTAAGATTCTGCAACATTTGGAAAAGTGACTGAAGAGAAGTTGGAAAAGCCTTCAAGTGTTAGGGCCCAATTCTGTACAGCTTTGCCTAGATGAAGCATTCTCGCTTCCATAATTGCTCTCACTGACACTGAAATTATTTATGGGAATTATAAACTGTTAGTATGAAAATGAATGTGCAAGAGTCTTAGCAATATAGTAGACTGGATTGTCCTTCCACTTCTCTCCCAGAAGTTTTATTGTGCAATGGTCAGTTAGGTGAAGATTTCCTTTCCCCTTTCTGAGTGTGAGAAAAACAGAAAGCACTTCTTTGACAATGTACATGCTGCTGATCCAAACAGGAATGTGTGAGGTTGTTTATCTGTTCCCAAGCTGTATGTACAGGAGTCTATCTGAGCCCAAGATAAGCAACACACGTACACTTTATATTTAAAACAAGGTGTTTGAATAGCGTGCAGGGCTGTCTTCAGTGATCTCCTCATTTGCCACTGAAAGGCAGTCATGTCTGTAGCACAGGCAGACAAATGTCTGTCATATACAAAAAAGAAATCTAATTCTCAAATGTTAGTTTTCAAAAAACAAAAGTATTTATCCAAAATTTCTTCTCCATGCATTTGAACTACTTTATTTCAGTAATGCTGAAACTATTTATTCCAATATGTCACTTTGGTATGGTTTTGGACCAGACATTGGGAATATTTTCTATTAAAATTTTTACAAAATGAGAAGCTTGTTGCAAATTTGTTGATTTATTGTCTTTCTTCAGTAGGAGAGTATTCTGATAGAAAAAGTTCATTTAGCTTACAGGTTGGAAGTGTTACAAAGATCTTAAGCATGAAAGCTTGTTGCCTCTACAGTAATAAAAGGGTAAGTATATATTACAAGGTCTCTTCTACCTCTACATTTGCAAAATTCTTCTGATTAATACTGGAGATTTGGCTGGATTAGACTTACTTGATTTATAACCTTATTCTATTTTCTGAAGTTGTTTCTAGCAGTTCCTGATTTGAACAAACATGAAGAACACAACAATCAGCATATAGCTGTAATAGATTTAGATGTAAATAAGTTAATCAATCTTGTCTCAAAATGTTGTAGCAAAAAAAAGAAAAATCAATGTATTTATTTTTAAAATCCTGTGGTCTTGGCATTACAGCTGATTTTATTAACTATGGAAAGAAATGATCTTAATTTTTAAGCGAGTTGTTCTAGAAAGCAATGAGTATACTTTACAAACAGAACCAGAATTGTGGAGGATAGTAAGGGGGAATCTAAAAGTAGATTTCCTGGTCCATATTTACATCTTTGAAGAAGTGACCCAGTTTTTCCGGAGGTGCAGAACAACCATGGCTGTGCATTCCATGGGAGCTCTCAGCTGCTTAGCAGTTACATAGACTGACATTCAGAGTCAGTGAAGGAAATTTGTAGAAGCTTTTTCTGTATGTGTTAAGGTAGGTGAAATGTCAGCCTATAGCACTGTTCTAGGACATCACTGTTTTGCCTCGTGTCATCTTCCTTACTTGATTTTTGGCACAGGGAAGCTTTTTATACAGTGAGGTCACTGAGAGACCTGAGGTTTTGGCTGCCAGCCTCGTTGCACTCTCGCTTGGCTGTGAAGTGTATTCCGTTTTATCTTGCAAAGCTCAGGGAGTATTTGTAAAACAGAAACCACGGTTCTGTAGCAGCTTTGGCAAATCCTTCTTAGTCAGAAAGTTTTACTATTTTTTTAACTCCTCTTAGATGAAATCATCCATCTCTGGAAGAAGACATCTTCTTCTATCAGAAATAGTTTAATAATAGTAAGTATACTTAAACATGAGTTTGAGCATGGATCACAAAGACTATTTTCTTAATTTATTCTACTGCATATTTTCTCTATATGTATTTATTGTCTTCTTGACACTGCATATGTATTATCTAAAGTATAGGTCATTTTCGGTGCTTTTAGAGATTATTATCATATCAGTATACAGTGTAAATTTGATGTTCCATGAGGTAGTATGGTATTGGACAGATCATCAGTGGGTATAGTAAAATATTTCTGTTTTCTTGACTGGAACTATGCTAATTTCTCAATCCACATCTTCTACTTATAAGCGAGGTCACTGTTAGGCTTCTTCTTTTTGTTCATGTTGCTACAAAATACCAGAAAAAATATTTTAATTTTGTGTTTATTTCAAGTAAACGATCTGAACAATCTTGTGTTTGTAAATGGCAGAGGTCTTGGTGGTTTTTTTTCTTAGTATTTCGGTAATGTGAAATTACATCTGGCAATAAAAAACTCAAAACACATTAAACCTACTTTTCCTCTAAACTTCTTCCCCAGTTACATGTTCCTGCTTAAGTTGTAGTGAAACAAGAAAAATAGTAATGCTGGGAACAACGTACATGGAAGAATATGCTGTTTGTGTTCTGTTTCTTTGAAGCCAGCAATCTATGATGTAGCATCGAAATGAAGGAAGATTTCCACTTTTAAATTTGCAAGTTACAGTAATAATAAATAGCACTAAGGTTATTAATGATATGGTGTATCAGAGTGGAGAGACTTGCTCGTGGTGTGCTGTAACCTTATCTCCCAGTACGATAGCATGCTAGTCTGATAAGAGATTTGAATGCAGTGGTTCTTGTGTGCTGCATAACACTTAGTAAGTTGTGAGCAGAAGCTGGACAAAGTTAAAGATTTTGTCCATCAGGTACTGGAAGTGACATTACTCAGATATAATTTGAGAAAATGATCTTTAATTAAGAATTTCTTTTTTTTTTTCTTTTTTTCTTTTAACTGGATAAAGTAGAATTGTAGTTTCTGTTTTAGAATAAAAGTTTTCCAATGGAGTCCAAATGGAATTGTTACAAAACCAAAAGAGGTACACGTTGTTATTTTCACTTAAAATACAAGGAGATAATAGAATTTTTTAGGATTTAGTTTTTGTCATCAATGTTACACCTGTGTTGGGAGTTATGAGCTACTCTGTTTTTCAGGCTTTGCATTCAACAAATTCAGTTCTGTAGTTAAGCTACCCTGAAATACCTGCAGGATTGGTTACTTTTTATGCTATGAAAATAATATATAAAGTTCAGGGAATAGTAAAAGCTCAGGATAAGTCTAGTGGATTGATATTAGGCATTTAAAGAAATTCTTGGTATGAAAAGCTTGAAAGAAACAATAAAGACCAGAGAATCCTGCCACCTAACTGATCAAATGGCATTAAAAAAAACAAAACAAAACAAAACCTCTTAAAAAAGCCAGAAATAAGAATTTTCTATTGAGAGCACAAATGTATTTTTATTCTCTTAGGTGTTTGTTTGTTTGTTTGTTTTTCTATTTGCTCTGAGAGGGATAAAGCCACAGCACTGACAGCTACTTCTGACACAGGAGTTCAGGATTTTCCTTGCCTGAAAATTGGGAAGAGTAGCGTTTGGATCCTCTCCATAGTGTCTGTAGATCTCAGAGGTGACACATCGTTTTTGTGTTCTCTGTGCAACATGAAACGACAATAATAATAACACTAAAATTGCCAAAGCTGTCAGAGTCCTGCTTTTTGTGCATGTGAAGCTTCTACGCCTTTAAGAGGACAAAAGTGAAAGCAATAGAAGTGAGGAGTGTAGTCGCAGTAAAGGCTGAAAGACTCCTACAAGTGAATAATGCTGGCTCATGGTATGCACACAAAGTTGGTGAAAGCATTTGTAATGCTATTTCTGGCATGCCATACTGACTAGTGCTTCCTAGACTTAGACAGCAGCCAATGTTCATCTTTCCCAAAATGCGTCCTTGCATTTTCATGCAAACCCAACTTTAGAAGTGCAGTTTTCATCAGAGCTTATGAGCTAGTGTGATTTACGGATCACCTGCAGGTCTGTGCTAAGGCACAGCACTGAGCAGAAACACTAGGCAGGGACTACAGCACTGGGTGCAGGGCAGGCACCAGCCCTGAGAGCTGCATGCCTTGTGCGTAGGGGCTCAGGTCAAAGCATGTTTTCTTTTTGTGAGGCACAAGCTCCCGGAGCCAGGTAAAATCTTAAATACGGGGCCTGGGCATTTCTAATGCATCTTCCAGGCATGGGGCATATTTTGTACTTCAGATGCAGAAAACATTAGGCCAAGGCTTTTCTAATTCAGCTATCGTAGGGGAACTGTAGTGACGAGAAGAGAGCCCAGTGTGATTATTCGTAGGCAGGCTGGCATGTCCTGTGTCTGGACTCTTGGCTGAGACTGGTGGCTTATTCCAGTCCCAGCAGCCAAGGGCAGCCCATTTGGCATTTTTTTCTGGTAACTTTTTCAGCAGCCCAAGAAGTACCGAGAATTACCAAGCCACTGAGGACTGGAGCAACCCAGTGTTAACCAGGTAGTAGCCAGCCTGGTCTGACCGTGTCCTGTTGATTAGGAGGAGGAATGGTTGCTTCAGACCACCTCATTTTCCCTCCCCGTGTCTGCCTGCATGGAGTCTTGGCTGCCATTGCCTTATCCTGAGACAGGGCCAGGCCCTGCCTGGCTGGGTGCCCCCAACCACTGCCTGGAGAGGAAGCTGCAAAAGGGCTTCTCCTTCTCCCAGCACACTGCTGCCAGCCCTGGGAGCAGCAGCCTTAACATAGAAAAGCAAGAAGAAAAACACAGAGTTGCTTGCCAATGTTAAAATTAGCATGGTGACATAATTGCTGTAACTCTTTGATTCTGTTGTGTATTAGATCCACAAGTAATTCTGCATTGACTTGTCACTGCAGATCAGCTGTGGATATTTTGTATTTAGCTAACTGAGGTTAAAATGCAATGGGAAACTGATGTAAAGTAAAAACTGATGTAAATGGCCTGATTGAGGATCTAACTAATGAACTATATGGAAGCTTTTCTGGAATTACAAAAAGATTTTCTTGGTGGATGCAGATCGGAACCCTAACTATGGTAACTGTACCAGCATCAGCAACCTCTTACTAAATATACTCTGACCAAGAAAGCTTTCCCTTTGTCTCCAAAATACTTGATGGGAAGTACCTTTTATATTTACTACTGTGTCAAAATATGCGTATTTTTCTTTAGGAGGTACTGTTATATTCTGGCTACACATTTCTGTGTTGGTAATGAAGCAGTTGTGAATTTTTCTTCAGTAACTTCTGTGTTTTAAACTGTTACTGGAATTTTGATGTTGTTTAAATTGGAGTGAACTTTCCCAATTCCTGTGAAGAGACTTTTAGTTCCAACAAAAATTAACTGAGGAAGAAGGTCACTTCTTTTTTCACAGCAGTTTACTCTTTCCTAGTTCCATGCTTTGGAGAAGCAAATGTACTTTTATAAATATTACTAATTTCGAGATGAATGTGAAGAATAGGAAGATTCTCTAATCATGCTTGATTTCTTTTTTGTTTTTCCTTCATTCGAAAGGAGTACAGGTTTTTTTTTTCTTTTTTTCTTTTTTTTTTCTTTCTTTTTTTTCCCCCTTTCCATTGAAACACTATTGTTTATGTGAGCCACTCCCTTCTAGTGAATAGAAGTGGAATTGCTCCATCTCATGTCCTGCCATGGACCACCAGCTGCAAGTGAATTATGGAAATTTTCTTTAACTTCTGGTGACAGAGAATTATCATTTTGGGAGTTGAACAATGTGGTTTTTTTTTTTTCTGCTTTCCCTAAAAAGGACAAATCAGACCACAAAGCCTACCACGTTTGCTAAATTCAGTCATTTGCATGAACATAACTGCAAAATTAACTTCAGTAGCAACAAAAGTATTAGGTGTTACTGCTGTACCTATAGATCACTGGCTATCAGTAAAGTGTCATGCTGTTTGCCCCAGATTACATGCAGCATTTGTTTTAACAATGTTTACCTTTTTTGTAATTTTTGTCAGTATTTGAAAATATAATTATTTAGTGATATTAACTCTTCTGTGTTTACAGTTGTTAACAGTTTAGTAATCCTTTAAAAAACTGATATCAAGATAGTGTGTTTTGTTCACAGTTAGGTTTGTGAGCCTAAAAACATACAGTTATGCATGAGAGTAACATTTGGACTCTAAGAATGTGTATGTTTCTATGTCGGAACCCACAATACAGGAAAGATATGGAGCTGTTAGAGAGGGTCTGGAGATCCCTCTCTAACAATCTAAACAATCTAAAGATGACCAGAGGTCTGGAGCATCTCCCCTACAAAGACAGGCTGAGGAAACTGGGCTTCTTCATCCATTCAGAAGAGAAAGCTGTGAGGAGAAATTATTGCAGCCTTCCAGTATTTAAAAGGGGATTATAAATAGGGGAGGAATCAACTTTTTACATGGGTAAACAACGATAGAACAGGGGGGAATGGTTTTAAGCTCAAGGAGGGAAGTTTAGATTGGGTATTGAGGGAAGTTTTTCACAGGGAACAGGCTGCCTGGAGAGGCTGTGATTCTCCATCACTGGAGTTGTTCAAGCCCAGGTAGGATGGAGCCCTGGGCAACCTGTTCTAGTACAAAGTCTGGAGGTTGGTTAGTCCTGCCTATGGCAGGGGGTTGGAACTTGACGATCATTGGTGTCCCTTCCCATGCATGCCATTCTGTTATTCTATAATTCTGTGTTGTACTCATGTATTAAAACTAACACGAGACATCCTCTTCCCTAATGCATAAAGAGTAGGCAGGGTGAACCTGTTTCCTTGCTCTCCTTCTCGGATCATTTTCATCTCAGATTCCTGCATTTTCCTGAGAACCAGAAATGCAGTTCTTCCTTCTTCTTTAAGCACAGGTCAGGAATGTATGCCTCTTCTCCCTGCTGCACATTTGTCACAGTAAGAAGTATCACAGTTATAATCTGGAAAATAATATGAAGACCAGGATGGAAATTATGAAAGAAATGGAGAGGGAGCTCAACAAACAACCATACCAAACCACAGCATGCAATGTATTCTGAGTCATTCTTAGTATCAGCATTATGAATTGGACAAAAATGATGTGTCTCAAAATTACGAATACAATCAAACACTGAGTGTATGCATTTTTCAAACCTTCTAGTACAGTGATATTTTAGTTCAGTCTCTGCATGCTCATTGTGATCTGAGTATGGTCCCCTTTCTGCTATGTTACTCTGTTTTTGTGCTGATTGCTGAACATAGTTTCTTTATATGTATATATACTGAATTAAGGGAGCATCATGCATAAATGTATACATAAGCATTTGATGGCTCAACATGCTGGATTTTGTGTTGTTTCAGAAGCAGATGTGTTTCCTGTATTCTATTTGATAAACACATAGAATCATAGAGTGGTTCGGGTTGGAAGGGACTTTTAAGATCATCTAGTTTCAGCTCCCTGCTATAGGCAGGAACGCCTCCCTGGCATTGAATGCTTCCAGTGTAGGGGTATCCACAACCTGTTCCTGTACCCCCGGAGTAAAGAATTTCTTCCTAATTTCTAGTCTAAATCTACTCCCTCTTCCAGTTTAAAGGGTTTTCCCCTCATCCTGTTGCAGTCTGTCCTTATTAAAAGTCCCTCCCCAGCTCTCCTGTAGGCTTCTTTCAGGTACCGGAAAGCCACTCTAAGATCCCCTTGGAGCCTTCTCTTCTCCAGATCGAAGAGCCCCAACTCTCTCAACCTGTCTTCATTAGGGAGGTGCTCCAGCCCTCTGATCATCTTTGTGACTCTCCTCTGGACCCCATCCAACAGCTCCATGTCCTTCTTGTGCTGGGGACCCCAGAACTGGATGCAATACTCCAGGTGGGGTCTCAGGAGAGTGGAGTAGGGTGGCAGAATCACCTTCCTCAACCTGCTGGTCACACTTCTCTTGATTGAACCCCGGATACAGTTGGCCTTGTGGGCTGCAAGCACACATTGCCAGCTCATGCTGAATCTTCCATTAACCGACACTCCCAAATCCTTCTCCTCAGGGCTTCCCTCAAGCCATTCTCTGCCCAGCCTGTATATGTGCTTGGGATTGTCCCCACCCAAATGCAGGACCTTGTTCTTGTTGAACTTCATGAGGTTGGTATGGGTCCACCTCTCAAGCCTGTCCAGATCCCTCTGCATAGCATCCCTTCCCTCTAGTGTGTCAACCACACCACTCAGCTTGGTGTCATCTGCAAGCTTGCTGAGGGTGCACTCAATCCCACAGTTTCCTGTGAGGATGTTGAATAGCACTGGTCCCAGCACCAGTTATTGAGGAACGCCTCTCATCATGACCAGTGTCCACTTGGAGACTGAGCCATCCACTGCAACCCTCTGAGTGCCACCACCCAGATAATTTGTTATCCAGTGAGTGATCCATGGATTCATAGGAGAGGATAAAAGTGGATTGAGACTTTAAAGATACCTCTGAATGCTTTGAAGAAGGAACACATTGTTTCCCAGTCCACAGAGAACATGCTTAAATGCAGGAAGAAGGTCAGACTTGACATTAGGGAAAATTTCTGTTGATAGTTCTGACATGAATCATTTTCCATGTCCAGTGTGTATAACTGAACATTGACTGGGAAGGCTGTAAAGTCTCCTTTATGGCAGGGTTTCAGGAACAGGTTAGGTGTTAGGCATTCAGTTGTCAGAATGACACAGGTGTAGATGATGTACCAGAGAAACTGGATGTCTCTCCTGAGGACCATTTCTGTTCTGTGATTTCAAAATAGATACTCGGATATCATAAGAAACAAATATGAGAAAGCAATTTGGAAGAGAGGAAAGATGCTTTCTAATTCTTGTTCTAAGGAACAAGAAAAGAGTCACGCAGCATGAATGGGAGTAAGTGAATATTACTCTGAAGAGGAGCAGAAGTTGTTAGGCTCTTTGTACACAGACCCAGTATTAAAATGATAGGAGAGATGGTCCAAATTTACATCCATCAAAAATCAAGGGAGCATGCTTTTTAACTTCATAGGGGCATAAGCACGAACTTTGCACAGGACATGAGGGGAAGAGAACATGTAATTTCCAATCTTACTACTCAGTGAGATCTGAAAACCAATATGTCATTACTATTATGTAGTCCCCTAAAACTTACTGGTATCCAGATGGAATTTAAAGTTTGCTTACACTACAAAATCAGACATGTTGTTTGTAAAGGCTAAAGGCAAGTCCTTCTTCTTAACTAAAAGAGGCATAAAAATATCAAAGCCAAATCCTGTGGCCTTCAGTTAGGTAAAACTCATCCTGGGATTTGAGGGACTAACTCTTTTATTTTTAGCTATGGACATTGCTTACATCATTGTGGCTTTTATTCATCTCTAACAAAGAGATAGTCTTGCTCATTACTGCATAGCACTTTAAGAACTTTGGTTGATAAGATGAATCTCTGTTATGAGATTGTTATTTAAAAATGTCTCCTTTCCAGAGAGATCAGTGCTTGCCCAGCCAACATTTGTGTTTGGAAAGAAGGACCACCCTTTGAAGGTAAAAACTTTAACTTCTGTTTTGCATCACTGATAAAAGAATATTGGAAATGAGGATTGTATAGACAATGATTCTAGTAGTAATAAAAGATTTTAGCCCAGCATAAGGCTTGCAGTAACTGAGAGTAAAACAGAACAAGGAAAAGGGAAAAGTAGAAATGAGATTGGTTTTAATACACATATGTTGGACTGATATACTTTGTGACCTGCTCTAGAAAATGGCTGCTCTATTCTCCTTGACCCTTCCTCACTTATATTTTTTTTTTCCAGCGGCCTGCTGAAGATCCAGTTTGCAAAGCTGAAAATGGTAATAACCACATCACTGAAATGGTATAATAATACACTGATATATTCATAGGATCTGACTGGAAAGACAGTTTGGAATTGAAAAGTGTGTATGGAACTTTATTTTGTATGAGCTGGGACAAATGCCTGTTAATAGTCTAAGATTACGTGGGATGTTGAGCCACCTTCTATATCCCAATATGTATGTCCCTGTCTTACCTCAAGAATTCCTCTTGGCATCTTACCTCTCATGTTCATCAGAAAGTCAGACTAAAAGAAGCCCTGAAGAGAGTCCAAGTATATTCATATGCTATATTTGCTCTGAACTGCCCTTTTCTATTTCTTGAAGCTATAATATAAAGCAGCTTATCATTTTTAGTGCCTTCCAAGCCTGTGGGCCATGATCTGATTGCAATGACTTAATTTTAGGTCCCCTGAAATTAGCAGAAAACTCCCTAGGGCTTCCTGCCAAGTCCTGACAGAGATGCCAAGACCCTGTTTTGCTTTTCTATATTGTTTTAAGACTGTTCTGTAAATCATTCCTAGAATTTATTGTGTTCAGGTCTTGATTCTTTATCATAACACTGTGCTGAAATCACCTGCCAATCAATCCCTGCAGGAAATTATATTTGCTTTTCTCTAGATTTCATCTATTGTTCCAAAAAACGTGCAAGATCATCATCTTGTGTTTTCCAGAAGTCTGGCTCAGAATCTAACATAGGTATGCCATTGGAGTCCTGTCATGTTGTAATAACTGTAGTTTTGTACTCTTGTCTGCTAAAGAAGTGAAGGAGTTTTTCTGTCCAAGAATTGTTTTCGCATGGTAGAAACATGCTAACATTTATGTTAGCTTTCATGGTAATTTTTAGTAAGTGCTTCTCAAAGTGAAAATACATTATTTTGCTGTATTAACATAATATTACATAAACACTTAAAAATGTATATATTTCATAAGTTTCCTTGATGAGATCAGTCAGTCAGTAGAAAAAGAGGGCTAGACAGGAATGAGATGCCATGATTGTGGAAGAGATTTTTGTTCCTTGGGCAGTTCCTGAAAATATGAAGTAATTTTCAGAAGGACTTCTCTTTTCATCTAACTACAGATGACCTCAAATTTCCTTTGAGGAATGTGTTTTTCATCTATGATGTCCAGAAGAAGTGCACACAAGTCACTGTGTTAAGCAGTAGGACTGGTCACTTTTTTATAGTATTTATTTAACCTGGGAGTGTGACCGGGAGATTGCTTTAGTATTTATAAATTACTGTGCATGAATGATATTTTCATTTAGTTCTGTGACAAACCTGAACATAACTAAAAGGATTTAAGATAACCTAAGTTGGGCTCAAACTAAAAATTACACTGAGATCATGTACAAAAAATACATAGGGTAGAAATTTTAGAGTATGTTTGCATCAAAATATGAAGTAGGATGCAAAACCAAGCTTAGTTCTCTTGGTTGTCCAAATACTGACTGATATCTTAATTCCCTACTTCTGTTTT
Source organism: Tympanuchus pallidicinctus (assembly GCF_026119805.1). Lineage (NCBI taxonomy): Eukaryota > Metazoa > Chordata > Aves > Galliformes > Phasianidae > Tympanuchus > Tympanuchus pallidicinctus. Next base: position 12,713,957 of record NW_026294813.1, read on the forward strand.
GAACCTCACCAACTGATGTTCTCCGAGACAAAACCACTGTAGAGTAGGCTAGATGTAAGCAGTTGATCTGAACCAGGCTGTGCTACTTGGCCTCAGAGATGTCTTCAGTTCAGCAGTATCAACATAACCTAGTAGTATCCTTCAGAAAGCAGTAGATAGCAGAAAATAATTTATTCTGCTGTCAATTAAGCAGAATAAATTATCTGTCTAACTTTAAATTAATCTTGTTTTGTTCCAAATAATATTAATTTCAGTTTATTATTCTTTCAGATACAACACTTGCTGAGAAAAGAAGAAGATCATCTTCCTTTACCGTTCTTCCTAGGTTCCCTCCCTCCCAGCCAGGTAAGTGAGAAAAAAAAAATGACAACAATATATATTTACACAGCAAAGCATACATTACCTAAAATCAAGAGGTGTACAGAACTGCCTTCCTACAGAACAAGGACAGAGCTGAACATGATTGAGCTAGGCTGTTATTTGGACAGAAGAATGAAATATGTTAGGAGAGTTGGCGGCTCAATAGAATAAATGTTTTTTGCATTTGGTTTTAGGGAATCCCACAATAGGGAGGAATCTTTGAATGAGTTGCCAATAGACATTTTATTGTGTTGGTAGAAATAGTAACTGAAAAACCAAAATGGAGTTAAAGTAATTAAATTATTTAGTTTGCTTGCTTTAATTTAATAGTTGTTGCTCCTGTACAAGCTTCATTTTTTTGTCCCAGGAGCCTGTCTTTGATCTGACTAGTGACATTACGAACATTCTCTCACTCCTTTATACTGGAGAAGACAGAGTGGACTGAAATCCTAGTCTGTCCTGTCAGGAGCAGGTCTTTGACAGACTTTGGCATGAGGGAATTATAAACAGTCTTACAAGGATAGTGTTACAGTAACAAATGACATTCTTCCTGCCATTAAAAAGCAGTGATCATGTGTGGAGTATTTATCACTTGTGTACATTTACAGGATATGATATGTGGTTGCTATTACTGACATGTTTCTGGTTGCTGTTTTTTGTCTTTGTAAAAATGGTGAAAATACCACTAGTACAATGCCATCATTGTAGTAAATTACAAAATCCTTTTTGTAAGAACAAGGGCAGGGTGTATTAATCTCTTCCCATGTTCTCAGGTCTCATTTACTCATCTGAGAAGATCATTAGATGGAACCAGATAGTGTTGCCATTTCAACAGCTTTGCTTACTAGCAGCACCTGGTTTTCAAAGCTGAATATTTTCAGAGATTAATGCATCTGTTAATGTTCAAAAGACTTCAGTCTCTGGCAGAACCAGAAAACCCATGCTACTTGCTGTGCATAAGTCAGTAAGAGTTGTTCAGATGGATAAGTTAGGATATTGCTTAGACACTACCAAAGTGGGGAGGACTTGCACAAATGTTGATTAATCTTTTAAAGTTTATCATTAGTTGTTAATCAAGTTTAAATTCCTTATTCATAGCAAAGAAGAGCAACATATTCATGACCTCAGCTCTTCTTCGACAAAACATTGACATGGGAAGTACAAAAGAAGGTAATTGTCATTGCAATATTCCTTCACTGTAACTCCGAAAATACATTGTTAACAGATTCAGAAAAGATAAAATTGACAGCTGTACTGTAAGCTGAGTGATATGCTAATTGCCTTTATGAAGCTAATGATTTATTTATTTGATGGTGATTTATTTGGTGGTTCTCTGAGCTCTGGTCTGAGATTCTGCTTTGACTAGTTAATTCCTCAATGGAATGAATATAATCTTGAATAGTGAAATTCCACATTTCTAATACATGACTGAATAGGGATAAAACTCCACTCTTTGAGAAGGCAATGAAGTGCCTTCTTGGTGTCTGCATTGGCCAGTGCATGATTAAATATGAAATCCTGGAAGGCAGCATTGATTTGTTTGGACCTAAATGTGTAATATATGTATACGTATAATATATTTAGGTCCAAACGTTTAGGTTTTAAATTTCTTCTGTTTAAATATTTATATACATGTAATGCAATACCCTTCTATCCTGATGGGGTAACGGTGCAGTAACACCTGCAGAGTTGTGTGTTTTAGGGGAATTAAGATTTTTAAGAATATGTACTAAGGAAAGAGTAACAATAGAAGTAATTTAAATAAACTTTGAAGCTTTCGGTTAATGAAACAAAACACATAGGTATTAACTAAACGTGGAGAAAATGTCTCAGTTTAAATATTTTGTCTTTGTATTTTGCAAGGATCCTTGTCAGAAAGTCAGCTGTGGAATGTTATTAGGCCTGCCATTTTACAACCTCCACAAGCCCTGACCTGTCCTGAAAATCCTGCAGTATCTCTAGTGACTAAGAAACAAGCACATATTCAGGTAAGGAGAAAAGTAATTTTACTGACAAAAATATGTTTGGAGCTCAGTCAAACGTAAACCAAAACAAAACAAAAGCGTGGAGCTATTCTAAAGCAGTTCAGTATTCCACTGCATGATTTTCAAGGAAGTTCCTCTATCAGTTTTAAGGGAATCAGTGGAAACTGCTAAACCAGTGCTGTTTTAAAAAAACATGTCTTTTTTGCAGTCTAATGCAACTTGCAATATTGGAGTGGGCAAATGGAGTTTGGGATTTTCTGTATCTTTTGGTGCTGACTGAGTGTACAGCAGGAAGAAGCCTTTACCAATTTCCACATACATCAACCTCAGTGACTCTGGATTTCTTGCAAACATGTTTATAACAGAAAATAAGCTTGGATTGATTAATTCATCCAGTTTTATTATTTTATTTCTAGTTATCTGAAGACAACTCTTATTCCTCATCTGAGAATTCAGCAGGCTCTAAAGCAGCAGTGAAGTCATCTATTACTGTGAATATTTCTAGCTCTAAAACAGCACGGTAAGTTTGATTATTATATTTGTACACCATTTGGTTACTTAGTGTATGGCCTGCCCTTTTGTCCTGCATGTCTAAACCTATGCTGTCCAAATCCACAATGTACACGCTGGTATTTGTGTGTGGTGCCAGGATTTGTGGATGCTGACATGAGTTCCGTATGCCGTAGGGAATGGAATCCTGCCAGGAAACAGTTCATTTCTCATTAGCAAAACCAGAAACTATTTTGGTTCAGTATCATGCAGCTTTGTCAGTTCAAACTGTATCTTGGTTTTGAATGTTTACAGTCATGTTTGTGTTTCTTTGGAGAGTTCTGTTGTGATGACATAGCTGCCCCATTTCATAAACTGATGATTTGCCAATATATGTAAGTATATCAGACACAGAACTCATGAAGAAAAGCATGCAGTACCATCACTGAATAAAGCAGCGGATATGCTACATCTGTACACATACAAGAATTTGTGGCCTGAGTAACTAGCTGTGATGACTGCAGTGGAGTAGCATCTTTGTGCAGACATGGATTGTCCAGAATGAACTTCTGAATTTCTGCATGAAGAAGCTGACTTCTTTGGATTGGGATCATCACCTCCCTGGATAACAGAAAAAAATCATATCAGTGTGAAAATGGACCTTTGATTTACTCATCTTTCTCTGAAGTCTGGCTCATGAAAATACTAATGGCCTTTCTGTGATTAACTAGTTCAGTGCAGACAGGTTATTTTGTATTAATAATGCTTGCTAATGGTGTATGACAGTTTTTTACTTGGAAGTTGTGAGTATCAGGAATATACCTGAAGTGAGTTACTGATGAAAGAAGAACATTTCAAAATTGTTAGAGTTAGGGTAGTACGGTTAGGTTGTGGTTGGACTTGATGTTCTGGATGGTCTTTTCCAACCTGAGCAATTCTATGATTCTATGATTTAATTGCTAAGGCCACAGCCAGTATATTTTTGATATTGTATCCTTTCTCCCTCCCATACGAACTTGGGACTTCAGAGAAGATGAGGGATTTTATATGCACAGACAACTTAGATTCTTAATCTTTATTGATAAGAAAAGCATTACTAAAGCAGAGATGCACAATGGTGGTTTTGGAAGAGTCAACCTCCCCCTGTCAATCACAGTTAATGCTGTGATGAAACCCTGTGAGGACAAGACGGAGCCACACAACATACTGGATTTTAGGAGATTCAGAATGATAGTAAAAGCTAAAGGAAGACACTGCCACCTTCAGATCAATTGATACCAATATTCCAAATCCACTTACCCTCTGACACCTGCACAGTGTCTAGGAAAGGACAGCTAAGTGGCTGTCTTTTCTGAAATAGATGAATAGAGAAATGCTTTGCCGTGTTTCAGTACTGACCAGTTGCAGGACTTGAAAGTTCTTACAGTGTTAATTTTCCTTTCATTTTTAAAAGGCATTTCTCATCTGCTTGGTGCCTGATTAGTTTAATGCATCAGAACTGTGGTAAAATGTTAAGTTAATTGCCAAGCTGAATATTCATTTAAAAATGGCCAGGTGCTTTCTGTTCTTCCAGCATTACAGAGGGGTACCAGTACCTTTCTTCTGATCTGTGTAAAGTGCTTGTTTCTTTAAAATACTTCATTGGAATCTTTTTCTGGCATAGCTCTTTTCTCACAGATATTCAAACAAACAACTCTATTTAATTCCATATGCATGCTAAAGAGTAACAACCAATGCAGCCAAGGCCTGCAGATTACAAAGTAAAAAATCTTGTCAGTTTAATTATTAATCATGGTGAAGATATCGACATCTGTGTACATTTAAAAAAAAAAAAAAAAAAAAAAAAGGAAGGAGACTCAATCTGAGGATGTCCTGTTCTGTCTTCTGCTTGTTCTCTATGTAATGCTATTCTTTAGAATGATGAATGAAAATGGTTTCTTTGTCCTCCATAGTTGGTGTGGCTGCCCAAGTTCTATTTCCAACAGTTCAGTTTCCTGAACTAGCTGAAGCATAGAGCAGTTTGTTTTCTTGAGTCTGATTATGAAATCAGTAATTACATTAAAATTATTAAAATGATCGTTATTAATATTAATTATGAACACTTAAAACTATTAAAAGAATTAAGGAAAATATTATTAAAAAAGGAAATAATTTCTTAAGTGACAAATACAATGCTGGGAAAATGCAGGCTTCTGATGATGTATTCAGTTTTCATAATGATTTGCTTGAAAACCTGCAGGGGGTCAGAGCCAGCATTAGAACTGTCAACTTTTTGGACATCGAGAAGGATTGGCCGAGTACCTAGATCTGCTTCTATCTCTCCAGGGTCCTCTCCAACTTTCTCCTTCTATTCTTTGTTCGTGGTAATTCCCTGGATTCAGTGCCTCTGTTTTGTATCTCCATGGCAATGTCATTCCTGGCACATTTTCTTGCCCTGCAGCAAAGTGAGGATATTAAGATTTTAACGAGTCCCTCAGGCTGGTATTTCCAATTTAATGATGACAACTAGAAAAATCCTGCACTGATATTTTTTTTCTTAAATTTCTCAAAACACCCAAAATCCATTTCCCATTATTTGTTTGAGACAATACTCTGGCTTCAGTTTTTTTAGCTCTTCTGGAATGCTGTCCTTACTGATTTGCTGGTGCAGCAACCTGGAAATATCAGATGAAATCTTAGGATAGATATTGATTGCAATTCAGTGAAATATACTGGAGAATTTTCTTTACTAAAAGATAAGAAATTCAGCTTAAACACACTTCAGATTCCCCTTTAATGGTGAAAAACATGTATGAAAGATTTTAAGGCTGCAAAAAGTCTGATTTTCTGATTTTTGTTTCTTATTTTTCCTTTGTCTAGCAGCACATCAAATATGAGATAAAAATAGGAATATTTTTTTTCCTAAGTGCTAGATAGACACAGTTTGTACTGAAGAATTCCTTCATCCTACTTGAAGAGATTTCAAGCACACTGCCATTGTAAACACAGAAACTTAGTTGTAAACTCAGATCATAAAATCATAGAATTATCAAGGTTGGAAAAGCCTTCTAAGATCGTCCAGTCCAACCACTCACCTACACCAATATGTCCCCACTAAGCCACGTTCCTTAATACTGCATCCAAACATTTCCTGAGCACCTCTAGGGATGGTGTCTCCACCACCTCCCTGGGCAGCCCATTCCAGTGTCTGACCACTCTTTCAGAGAAGAAATGTTTCCTAACATCCAGTATCCATGCTTCGAGCATGGTGGCCTAGTGGAAGATATCCCTGCCAATAACATGGAGGTTGGAAATAGATGATCTTTAATGGTCCCTTCCAACTCAAACTGTTCTGTGATTCTGTGATTCTACAATACTACTTTTCTGTGAAACCTTTATGTTTTTGCAGTATTTATCTGATTGCTTAAGAGGTCATTTTTTTGTTTGTCTTTAATAATATAAGATGTGGTAGAGTAAACATATGAACTTATTTATATTCTTTACCAAGTAATATGCTTGTTTTATTTAAAGACATTGTGTTCTTTAAATAGTTCTAAATCACATCCTTATTTTGTTCCCACAGAAGTCAGTTGTTAGAAGACAGAAGTGTTCTAAGCAGCAGCAATTCTGGTTTTGTGTTTGGAGAAAATATGGTTGAGAGAGTTGTGGTAAGATCTGTAAATTCTGGCACACTCTTTGTGTGTGTGTGTGTGAATGCATGTTTTTTTCAGAGATTGATTCTTTTTAGCTCCTTCTGTTCTTTTTAAGATATGAGTATACAGATTGCAATGGCTGTTGAAGAGAAAATAATTATTTTCTGTAGGAGGGGTAGGCATCCCTGTTTTTCCATTCAACATAAATACTCTAATTACAAATAACAGTATGCATTTTTCTTTTGCTAAATTTTTGACTTGTAAAACAGTTGCTTAAACATTCCATGCAAAGCACAACAGCAACAATAGCAGAGAAATGAATGTGTTTTTTACCACTCATATAGTTTCTATCCATCCATTAAGAACTGGGAGAAGTTCATTTGAATACTCTTGGACAGAAGACAATATTTAACACTCATTATAGATACTGTCCATGTTAAGATATATTATGCATGCCATCAAACAGCTTAATGAATTAAATCCTGCTGAGGACTATACCACTCAGGGTGGAATTAAAATTCACTTTCTAGTAAGAGTACAGTGAAAAAAATATGCATATCTGCCAGTGAAAAAAACTGAGAACTGAAGGGCTGGTTTGCAGCTTCTGACAAAGATTCATATGTAAGATAGTTTAGTCACAGTATTGTAAGAAGTCATTAGTGTTAATTTAAAACATGGATAAGAAGCTTAATCTGAAAAACTGAAAGATTGAAAGTTTTAATTCCTCTGATATTAAATGTGTGGTATCTGGAAGTTTTGAGCTATTCTGGGGTTTAAGTATGAAATTGGAAATTAGCTGTAACTTAAATCCACTGATAGACTTACGTGTTTAAAGCTTAGTCCTGGATCCTTACAAAGAAGCCATAATTCTTGGCAGGATGATGTACTGATTTTATGACAATAAAATTACTTCCAATGAAGAATAAAATTGTATAATCTATGTTGTTTTACTCATAATGTATTACAATTCCAAATCTTCTCCCTGCCGTTCAGTAAAACATTCAGTGTTCTGTCTGATAAGAAGTAATATAGCCTCTTTATATAACTATGAAATCTTACTTTCCCTTCTTTTTTTTTCTAGAGCCCTGAAAAGCATTCTGTGTCATGCAATGAAGTTGATTCATACAAAAGAGAAATAACATCACTTTACATAGAATCTTTTCATGTAACAAGTAAGCGTACTCAGCAAAAAAGTACAATTAGTCTTCATACTGCATGTTTGAGTGTGTTTGGCGGTGTCAAATGAATTGTGCCAAGTAGTTTTCAAATGTTACTGGCACGTCCAATCTCCAGAATACTATTATGTATTTGCATGTGAAGTCTGTGTTTAGAATCATACAATCATAGAATGGTTTGAGTTGGAAGGGACCATTAAGTTCCAATTCTTGTGCTTTAGACTTTCCCTTCATCTATATATGTGCTTGGGATTGTCCCCACCCAAATGCAGGACCTTGTTCTTGTTGAACTTCATGAGGTTGGTATGGGTCCACCTCTCAAGCCTGTCCAGATCCCTCTGCATAGCATCCCTTCCCTCTAGTGTGTCAACCACACCACTCAGCTTGGTGTCATCTGCAAGCTTGCTGAGGGTGCACTCAATCCCACAGTCTATGTTTCCTGTGAGGATGTTGAATAGCACTGGTCCCAGCACCAGTTATTGAGGAACGCCTCTCATCATGACCAGTGTCCACTTGGAGACTGAGCCATCCACTGCAACCCTCTGAGTGCCACCACCCAGGTAATTTATCCAGCGAGTGATCCATCCAGCAGATCCATTTTTTTTCCAGTTTAGTGACTGAGATGTCATTCCGGACAATGTCAGTCTACAATCCAGGTTGATGATGTCAGTTGCTCTTCCTTTATCCATTGATGCCTGTAATTCCATTATAAAAGGCCACCAAGTTTGTTAGGCATGATTTGCCCTTGGTGAAGCCATGCTTATTACCTCCAATCACCTCATCTTTATTTTCCACGTGCTGTAGTAGGGCCTTCAGGAGAATCTACTCCATGATCTACTCTGCACAGAGGTGAGACTGGCTGGCCTGTAGTTCCCTGGATGTTTTTTTCCTTTGGGGGCTATGTTTCCCCTTTTCCAGTCAGTGGGAGCTCCACCAAACTGCCATGACCTTTCAATTACGATGAAACTGCCAAGCGGCTGTCCACCAGTTCCCTCAGAAGCCATGGATGGATCTCATTAGGGCCCATGGACTTGTGCATCTTCAGTTTCTTTATATTATGTTGAATGTGGCCTTCACTTACAGAGGGCAGATCTTCTTTCTCCATCTTCTTACCTTCCTTTCTGCAACTTGGGCAGCATGGCTAGAGCCCTTGCTGGTGCAGTCATAGAATCATAAAATCAATCAGGTTGGAAAAGACCTTAAAGATCATCAAGTCCAACCACAACCTAACCATACTACCCTAACTAACCACCCTCCTCTAAATCATGTCCCTGAGCACCCCATCCAAACAGTTTTTCAACACATCCAGGGATGGTGACTCAACCACTTCCCTGGGGAGCCTATTCCAGTGCTTAACAACCTTTTCTGTAAAGCAGGTTTTCCTGATATCCAACCTAAACCTCCCCTGGCACAACTTGAGGCCATTTCACCTCACCCTGTCACCTGTCACTAGTGAGAAAAGACCAGCCCCACTCTCACTGTAAGTTCCTTTCATGTATTTGAGAAATAAGGTCTCCCCTCAGCCTCCTTTTTTCCCAGACTGAACACCCCCAGTTCCTTCAGTCTCTCCTCATAGGACACATTCTCCAAGCCCTTCACAAGCCTTGTTGCCCTTGCTGGACCTGGTCCAGCATGTCAATGTCCTTTGTGTACTGACGTTCCCAAAATTGAACACAGTACTTGAGGTGAGGCCTCACCAGTGCCGAGGACAGGGGAAGGATTACTTCCCTAGTCCTGCTCACCACTCCATTCCTTCCAGTCTGAGACAAAGAAGTCAATAAGCACTTCAGCCTTCTCTGTATCCCTTGTAACTAAGTCTCTGGTAAGCCCCCAGAGAGGGCTTACATCTTCCCTAGCCTTCCTTTTATCACTGATATACCTATAGAACAACTTCTTGTTCCCTTTTAAGTCCTTGGCTAGATTAATTCTACTTGCATTTTAGCTTTCTTAACCTATCTTTGGCTGCCTGGACAACTTCTTTGCAGTTCTCCCAGGTATTTTGTTCCTGCCTATACTCCATATAGATTTTCTCTTTGCACCAAAATAAGTCCAGGAGCTACTCGTTTGTCCACAGAGGCCTCCTGGCATTCTTGCCTGCTTTCCTCTTTCTTGGGATGCACTCCTCTGGGCTTGAAGGAGAAGGTCCTTGAATACTGACCAGCTTTCTTGAGCCCTTCTTCCCTCCAGGCCTTTATCCCATGTCACCCTGCCAAGCAGTTTCCTGAAGAGGTCAAAGTCTGCTCTCCTGAAGTCTAGAGCAGCAAGCTTGCTGTGCACCCTCTTTTATACTCTAAGGATCTTTTTAACTCCACTCATGGTCACTACAGCTAAGACTGCTCTTGAGCTTCATGTCATCACCAGCCCTTCTTTGTTGGTGAGGACAAGGACCAGCATGGCACCTTTTCTTGTGGGTTCCTGTACCATTTGGAAGAGAACGTTATCATCAGCACAGCTGGTGCTCTGCTGTGTCATTCTTACAACATACATCAGAGAGGGTAAAATTCCCTGTGAGAGTATCCTGTTTTTTGAATGTAAAGCTTCTCAGTCTTTCTGGATCAGTGGCCTATAGCAGATCTTCACTACATCTCCTTCTCCTGCATTCCCTTTAACTCTAACCTGGGGATGGTTTCTCAAAGCTTCTGTGACTTAAGTAACTGAAGCCTTGTTCATGACACCTCTCCTTTAACCACATATTGTTTTTTTGTTGGTTTTTTTTTTTTTTTTTTTGTTTTAATTTTATCAGTGCTTTCTCTCCCCTAACTGGGAGGACTGATAAGAAAACTACCTGTGCTCCTAAGTCCTTCACTCCTGCTCCCAGCTTCTTTAGTCCTTCTTGATATTCATGCTGCTCATAGCTGTACCATTTGTCCCTGTGTGAAACAGCAACAGCAGGTAGTAGTCAGTGGGATGTACAAGGTGTGGCAACCTCTCTTCCCCCAACTCTCTTCTGGCAGCTGCTCTTTCCTCCTTGATGTGAGCAATAAGCAGCAGACCTCTCTCAGTAATGGATCAGGATGACAAATGAATGCTGCAGCAGAAAGCAGCTGCAGTTTGGTATATAAGATCTGAACTAGACTGACTTCAAAATGAATTATCTAAGTTACACAGGAAAAGGTAAAGTTTAACTGCTGTTTGATACTTGAAAAAGTGCAGTGAGCTTAGTGAGTAACTTTCAGAATGCGTTTCTGAACTATGGTTTTAAACTATCTGCTGTTCGTATTCATTTGTAACTGAATACTTCTGTATTTGTAACTGAAACTTCTGTAAAGACAGATTTCAGGGGTTATTTGTGACTTTTTTGGGCAGCTTTTCTGCTAGGCAAGACACAGAAACCTTAGCTGTAAGGGAATCCCAAAAGGGTCCCCATTTAGCCATCTTTGCACTCTTCTCTACTAATGGTAGGATTATAGGATCTTCTTTTGCAGATACATTCTTTCAAATCAAAAGGAAAAAAAAAACAAACAACATAGAGAACATGTATAATACCTGCATCAATTGGGACATATGCCTTTCATTATATGTTAATCTCCTGAGCATTATTAGAAACCACTTTTATCTAGAAAATCAATTTCTAATTGTTCAGGGCTTGTTTCTGCAACTCGTCCCTTGGGGCAGATCACTGCATCTTCAAGAGAGCCCCATTCAATTCACAGTGGTCATGAATATCTGAGACATTTTGCAGTATTCCAACTTTTTTTCCTTCTAGTTGGACAAAAGTGGAATAACACTAAATGACATTGGATGCCACAGGGAGTACTGAATTCACAGGCCACCATGCATGCTAAAAATACTCATTCAACAGAAATAAAGATTTCCTTCTTTCTTTCCCTACAGAAACAGCTCTGTTGAGGAATGCAACACAGACTGAGTCAGCAGCTGCTCATATTTCCACGCCAGGGGAGAAAATTCTGTTAGATAAAGTTGAAGTTATAACTGGAGAAGAAGAAGAACACAATGTATTACAGGTATGTATTTCATAACACCCTGATTGTCAGCAGTTTTGTTGATGAAAAGAACGTCTAAATCCGAATTTACTAAATTTTACTATATTTATAGAATTTACTTCTGAAGCAATCATAACATCACTATATGTTTTAAATTTTAAGTTTTTTTAAGATACACTTCTGCTTTTTTTTTCCCTGTCTTAAATTTTCTTTTTCATATTATATCCATATGCTATTGTAACTGAAACATCAAAATTAGAAGTAATTTGAGTAAAGCTTTTTTTAATGACAAAACATTTTTGGGGAAAGAATGTGTCATTTAATAATCGCCTTTATAAACAAGTACATAACTTTTTCAGTGAATGAGGGAATATGCTATTAGAGCACTTGCAATGCATTAACCTGTCAGTGGATATCACAGATGAAGAATTAATGAAGATTAAATAATTGTAAAAGTAAACTAGAATTCATAGAATCACAGAATCACAAGGTTGGAAACAACCTACAAGATCATCTAGTCCAACCATCCTCCCATTACCATGCTACCACAAACTGAACCATATCTCACAGCTCCTCGTCCAGACGCCTCTTGAACACTGCCAGGGACGGAGACTCCACCACTTCCCTGGGCAGCCATTGCAGTGCCTGACCACTCTCGGAGAGAAACAGTTTTTCCTTATGTCTGATCTTAAACCTCCTCTTACAAATTTGTGGCCATCTTCTTGGGTCCTGTTTGTTGCCTGGGAGAAGAGACCAAACCCCTCCTCATCACAACCTGCCTTCAGGAAGTTGTAGAGTGCAATGAGGTCTCCCCTGAGCCTCCTCTTGTCCAGACTGAACAATCCCAGCTCCCTCAGCCACTCCTCATAAGACTTGTGCTCCAGACCCCTCCTAGCTTCATTGCCCTTCTCTGGACACGTTCCAGGGCCTCAATGGTTTTTTTTTTTTGTAGTGAAGGGCCCAAAACTGAGCAAAGTACTTGAGGTGTGGCCTCACCAGTGCTGAGTATAGAGGGATGATTACTGCCCTGCTCCTGCTGGCCACAAATTCATGTTGATTGTTTTCAAAGAATAACTTAAAGTTTAGCACAAATTAGGATGTCCTTTCCTTATGTAAAAATGTCAGTGTACCTATTTATCTATCCTGTATCCATGCGTACATATGTATTCAAAGCCACATCAGAAAATTTAAAAGCATAAAGTTTTAAAACCAATAAAGTTAACAGTGGATCACAATTTCCAACATGTGTTTCTTTTTCAGATTAACTGCAAGCTCTTCCTATTTAATAAACTTTCTTTAACTTGGATTGAAAAAGGCAGAGGATCCCTGAGGCTTAATGACACTTCCAGCAATAAATGTGGCATGTTGCAATCGAGGCTGAGTAAGAATTAAATAACAAAGTAACACATACACAAAAGACTGATTAACTTGTACTGTTCCTGACTAGAATCAGTTTCTCTCTAATCGTTTAAAACTGAGTAGCTAATTTTATTTAAATCAAGCTGCTGTGAATCTTTATATCCTTACCTGATGGAGTTGGCTTTGTTACAAACTGAGGCACTTCCTTGCCTCTGGGTGTTTCATATGGCTTGTGTATGCCCACATACTCATGTTGTGAGGTTCTGTGTCTTTTTGCTGGAAAGTATATCTCCAAATTTGCTACCAGTCTGACAGTTTGTGCATCAGCACTGTTTCAAGACACTTCTGGAATGCTGTTTTTCCTGTGCTGTCATTTTTGTAATGCGTTATAGTTTCAGTAGATTATTTTCAGATTTATTAAAGAAATTAATGTATTTTGAAAATATTAGTTGCATGGAAGTGCTGGGAGAAACTGCTAATAAAAAGGAAGACAGTTCCAATCACTTATGTATGAACCTTCTTATTTTAGTTATGCGAAATCAAGGCAGCTTGAGACTGATTCTCAACACCAGACTCTGGGGTCAAATGGTGTTACAAAGAGCAAACAGTAAAAGCCTGTGTTTCACAGCAACAGATCAAGAGGACCACTCTGTTCAAGTATTTCTAATTCAGGTAATCAAGAGAGAAAATCCCACCCAAATCCCCACCTCATCTAGATTTCTGAAAACTTGCTGGGGCTATGGTTATAGCAAATAGCGTTCTATGTCTTGTTAAGCTATGATTAGCTTAGGCTTTGTATGGCTTTTGTTATGAAATGAGTTAGCAGTGTTATCCCATCATTCAAAAAAGGTATGAAGATGTGATATTGCCTCAGGAGAGACACTTCTTGATTCTGGTTCACATACCACTGAATCGGTGTTGTTCCATAGTATGGCATGCATCACTTACTGTTTCTTAGAGAGGCAACATAGTAAGAATTTCTACACAGGTAGTCACGCATTCATAAGTCACCTAGGAACAAGGCAGCAGCTTTCTGCTGTGATTCTGGACACAGTGCTTGCACACTTCTCATGCTTGACCAACAGACTTCTCTAATTATATGACCAGCCTGATAGATGAAGGGAGAGCAGTGGATATTGTGTTCCTGCACTTCAATAAAGCCTCTGCCTTTAATAATGTCCTTTGTAAGATCTTCACAGGTGAGCTACTTAAGCACGGGCTGGAGGAGCAGACAGTGAGGATGGCTGAAGACTGACTAAATGGCTGGGCCTGAATGGTAGTTGTTTAGTGGTCTATCTAGGTGTAGGCCAGTAACCCCAGGATTCAGTACTGGGTCCAGCTCTGTATCACATCTTCATTAATGACTTGAACAATGGGATAGAGTTCACTCTTTGTAAATTCATAAATATCACAAAACTGGGGAAGTGGCTGACTCACCAGAGGGTCGTGCAGCCATCCAGAGGGATCTGAACAGACTGCAGAGCTCAGCTGAGTCTAATGAAGTACAGAGTCCTGCAACTGAGGAGGAACAGTCTAACATATCAGTATGAGCTGGGGGCTCTTCATCTGGAAAGCAGCTTTGCAGAAAAAGACCTAAGTGTTCCAGTGTTCCAGTGGACTAAAGACAAGAGTCAGCAATATGCCCTTTCTTATCAGAAGGCTAAATGTATTCTTGGTTGGTGTTAGGCGCAGTATCACCAGGTCAAGAGAGGTGATCCTCTCTGTCCTCCTGTAATCACTGCTGGTGAGGCTGTAGCTGGAGTCCTGTGTTCAGTACAGCGTCCCCAGTACTCAGAGACATGGAGCTATAAAGTCTACAGTAGTGCCACTAATATGACAAGAGGACTGCAGCATGTCTCCTGTGAGGAGAGGCTGAGAGAGCTGGGACTGCTCAGCCTGGTGATCAGGAGATTTATGGGTATCACATCAATGTCTATGATAACTCTAGGAGGAATACAAAGAAGATGGAACCAGTCTTTTTTCAGTATCACCCAGTTCCAGGGCAAGAAGCAATTGGCACAAACTAGAACAAAAGAGGCTCCTTCTGAACATCCACAAACACTTCTGTACTGTGTGGGCAATGGAGCATTGGCACAGGTTTCCCAAAGAGACAGTGGATTCTTATTTTTGGAGATGTTCAATGCCCATGTAGACACAGTCCTAGGCTACCTACTGCATGTCCCTGCTTGAGTTTGGTTTTGGACCATGTGGCTTCCAGAGATCCCTTCCAACCTCAACCATTCTGTGATTCTGTGATGATCCATCTGGTCTAGAACCTCTATTTCAGAGTTGAGAAAGAACACAGATTTTGTAATGTGGCTTTACGTAAGACAGCAGTCTTGGGAATACTGGTTTTCTCTGGCTGGAGCTGGTAAGTGGAGCATGGAAATGTGGTGGACTTATTTGCAAGTAATTACCACATAAAGGTATGATGTTCCCTACTAGATCCTTTCTGGTTCAACCACTTGGGCAAGAAAACTGCTGCTTACAGGAGGTGTCCCATTTAACACACATGCAAAATACATGCATGCAGTGTTTATGAAAGCACTGTAAGCCTATCACTTTCTAACAGTGATTGACTAACTCTGACTGTGCTGTGCAGCCAGTCTGCATGTGCACATTAGAAATGTCCTAGATTTCCAGATGTGATGCAGTTTTCTAGTGTATAGACATGTTAACATTAATAAGATTTGTCCTGACAGTTCTAAACAATAAAAACAGACGTGTATTGAGAAGCCAAGGTACAGTTGTATGAGTGTGGCAAAACGTGTAGGAAGCTGCCTGTACAGTTATCAATGAAACAGCTAGTGTCCTGTAGCTGATTTCTCATCAAACTAAACCCTCAGTGTCACATCTACAATTGAACCCCTTCAGGACTGGTTACTCCACCACTTCCCTGGCCAGCCAGTTCCAACGCCTTTATCATTCTGAGTATCCTTCTCTGTACCATCTTTAATTCTGTGCTTGAGATATGATAACCAGAGTAGAACATAGTAGTCAGGACATGGCTGCTCTAAAGTTTTATGTACTGGCAAAATGTCTGTCTGGTTTTCACATCCTTTCTTGATTTAAAAATTGCAGTTCATTATATTTTTAAGGTTAATAAATGTAATTTATATTTTTTTGTGGTTAGGCTTTAAAATTTTTATTTCTTTTGTAAATCCAAATGCAAACACGTATATTACTATTCAAATGCTTTATTTGTTCCAGAAATATATTTAGGAATTGTCTGGAGTATGATATATTCAGTACAGCCATTCTTCAGGGCAGATAATTTTAAGGGTTTTTTTTTTCATGTAATTATAGATAAAATAATCAATATATTTTAAATTTTCAACCACTGAAGGGAATCTGACATCCTTTGTGTTTAAATCTATTCTCAGAAATAAATTACTGTGAATCTTATATACATTATTTTGATTTAAAAAAAAAAAACAAAACAAAAACAAAACAAACACAATCAAAATAAAGTTATTTTATTGCTTTTGAAAACTTCTCAGCCTCTCTGTAAAAATAAAGTTTCTTAGTTAATTTTGACTCTAAATCTTATTTTCTGCAGGCAAGATCTAAAGATGCTGGATATTTGTATGCAGCAATACATCACCGCCTTGTGGCATTGCGAAGCTGTGCTGAGCAAGAATCAGATGCTAATCAAATAGACACAGAGTCAGAGACAGCTTTTCATCTGTTAAACTGTGACAGTGATGAAGATGATGAAAAAATAACTCAAGTGAGCAGCAGTGGATCCGGTAAGCAGAATTTTTCCCAAGGTGCTGTAATTCTTACAAGGTTTTTTTTCCTTCTAAGGAATAAAATTGTACTTTTTTTCATGTTGACTGTAACTTTACTCAAAATTTATGTTATAGATACTCTTTGCTAAGTAGGTGAGAGTAACTCCTTCCAGCTGACTGCTATTATGATGCTAGATTTTACTAGATAAGTGGTAGATAGAATAGTTTGGTTAGAATGGGTCTACAAAGATCACCAAGCCCAGTTGTGCGACCTCTTCGGGGCTAGTTAAAGCACATAACTGAGGGCATTATCTAAACAATTCTTAGACACTGACAGGAGTGGGGATTGCTAGGAAGTCTGTTCTTCAGGAAGCCATTTTTCTTCATGTCCAATGCCCTGGTGCAGCGTTGTGCCATTCCCATCCTGTCATCAGTTTCCAGGAGCAGAGCCCAGCATCTCTCTCTGCTTCCCCTTCTCAGGGAGCTATAGAGAGCAATGAGGTTGCCGCATGACCTCCTCTTCTCCAGATAGGACAATCTAAATGTCCTTACCCACTCCTCGTGGGATTTGTTCTCTACCCTTGTTGACCTTCTCTGGACTCTTTCAAGCACTTTAACATTCCTTTTGCATTGTGGTGCCCAGAACAGCACACAATATTCAAGGTGAGGCTGCTCCAACAAAAGAATAGTTGGAAAATGACAACTTTTTATTGGCTAGCTGTGCTGTGTTCACAGCACCCCACAGGGCAGTTTGCTCTCTTGGCTGCCCAGTCACACTGCTGGCTCATGCTGAGCTGCTGTCCCCAGAATCTCTAAGTTCCTTCCTGCTGAGCTGCTCTCCAGCCATTTGTCTCCCATCCCTGCCCGTGTCTTGCACTGCTTGTTCCCAAGTGCAGTACCCAGAATTTTCCTGTTAAACTCCATGGTGTCACTGACTGCCCAGTGCTATCTAGATCCTTCCAGAAGGCCTCATCCCTCCAGGCAGCCAGCAGCACCTCTCAGTTTTTGTGCATTGACAAATGCGCTGGGCATGCATTCCAGTCTTGCATCATCAGTGTTGAACAGGAGTGGCTCTTGAAATGAGCCCTGGAGAACATCACTAGTGATCAGTGCTAATGCCTGTTTGCTTTATAGCAGTGGAATATTTTTTTGAAAAAAAAAAGCTGAGAGTTAAGGAATTTTAATATTGTCAACCTTTATCTGAAATCTTTAGTACATTTCAGTAGATATGACTGGAGGCACTGAGATACTTCTTACGTGAATGAGTAGAAGTTGAGTCCATATGCATCATCAAGTAGCTAGTTATTAATGCCTTCAAGCACTGTGTGTTTATTAAAACAATATTTACTTTGTTCTAGTTAACTTTGTTTAAAGCACTGATTTTTGATTGGTTCTAATAAGTACTTCTCTAAGAGACTCCTGGTTCAAGATTTACATGCCAGCCATGCCAGCTGTTTTGGCAGGTTTTTTTTTTTAACATAATAAGAATGTAGGCTCTTCAAAGTAAGGAATGTAGCTAAAACAGGACGTAAGGGACAAACTGACTTAATGCTGCTCTAGAAAATGAAAGGCCTAAAAGCTCTTCTGTCTTGGCAGAAAAACAAGACACATTTCTGGAGGAAATTTACTCACTTGTGCCAAACTGCCGCTATGAATACAGAAGCTACCAATTGAACTCTCTTTTCGTAGGACTAAAGCAGGAAGGTCTGAGTTGTTGCTCCTAGAATTTGCTTCCCTCTTTAAGTAACATACTGTCCTTATACTCACTTCTTTTTAACAAGTATTCAACAGAAATAAGTCATGTACAACCAACAGCTATGAGTAACTGTTTGCTTAAGGAAAACATGCAAGCCTTTTTTCCCCGTTTGACAGATCGCAGCTTATAGTCTTGTTCCCATGATCAGTTGTTATTGAAATACACTTTAGTAGCATTCAGTGCCCTAAACAATGTATGATGCTCTCACACAAAATTTTCTCACAAATACCTTCATTCTGTTTAGGAAATGGAATTTTTTTTTCCTTTGAAAACTCCTGTACTGCTTCCAGCTAATCAAACATTCCCTCATTAATTCCTAAATAATCTCTATTGACTTTACAAAGATTCAGGTAACTTGAAAACTGTGGATGGAGTTTGATTCCTTTCCAAGGATTACTGTGATAAGAACTCTTTGTTGTTTTAGGGGAAAAAAAAAAAAGAAGAAGAAGAAAGAAAAGAAAGAGGTGAAAGGGAATATAAAAGCAGTTTGGGAGCACAGATTTACTAGTTAAATATTTACTTTGATTTGCAGAGATTTGTGATACAAATATTCGAATGGCATCCAGCAAACAGATTCTGAAATACGACTGTCAGGTGTTCGTGAGTGTCAAGCCCTTTAGTTTAAGCTTCTGTCTTTTATTTGTGTTCAAACAATTCCTGTCAGCAGTTTTAGCAATCCCTTTCAAATGCTTTTTGGATGACTTCTATCATTCCCTGCTTATCTCTTCTATTATTCTCAAAGCCACAAGGTTTTAATTTTGCATAAATTTCAGTCAGTGGTATCCAAGCCCCACTTTCTGTGCAGACATTCACATCTTACATGTGTCTGTCCTTAGAACTTTCTTTTCCAAAACAGGAGATTGTAGTCATAGCTTTTTAAATAAGGTGAGGTCAATTTTAAATTCTAAAGTAGAAATGTGTATTTGGATGCAAGAAATCAGATCCTGCATATTTAAGAACACTTGATAAAGAGCCTACATTTTCATTTTCATTTAAGTATGAATGATGTTTCATTCATTTCCAGGGATTGTCTCTCCTTTAGAATTGTAGAATCGCTAAGGTTGGAAAGAATCTCTAAGATCACCCAGTCCAACCATCCACCTACTTCCAATATTGCCCACCAAATCATGTCCTTAGATATCAGATCTGCCATTTCCTTAAGTGCCTCCAGGGACAGTAACTCCACCACTTCTCTGGGCAGCTTGTTCCAATGCATGACCAGTTCTTCTGAGGAGAAAGATTTTTAATATCCAATCTTTAGATTAGGCTACTATGAGACGCATAGCTTCTCAGTGACTGCTTCATTACAGGAAATCAGATTAAAAAATATGCTTAGATTTTATTTTTATTTTATTTAATTATGTTCTACCTGCTTTGTCTCAAAAAAAAAGCAATGACAGTTCTCTCTTTTCTTAATACAGTTTTTTTTCTTAATACAGTTCTCTCTTTTCTTAACTTCTGTGTTAAACTGAAGTTACATTGTTCCCTAGATTATAATATATATTTCATGACAGTGTAAAAGACATGGAAAAAAATAATCAAAGTTATTTTTGATGTAAAAGATTGAATAAAAGCAAATAGAATTTATATTAGTGAAGTGTTCGTGAACAGCAAGGTGATGCTATATGCTTGCAATAAATTTTCCTACATGCAGTTCTTCACTGTACTGTCCTCAGAACATTAACCCTTTATAAGGACTCTGTAAAAGGTAGGAGAGGTATTTCTATTATTCAGTATAGACAATTGTTTTGAATTGTGTCACTTTCAAGTAAAGATATTGTTTTCATAAGATCCATAAATAGTAAGCTGATTTTTCTGATATTTTTATTACCTTATATTTCACTAATTACAACTCAGATACTTTCAGCAACAAAATGATGTTTAAATTTGAATGGAGAGAAACAGAACAATTCATCCAACTTCAATCAATTTTTGAGAGTGGTTGGCATTAATCACTCTCTTAGAAGTGTCTATTTTTCCCACTAACTACAAAGTGAGCTGAGGAGATGAATTTAGAATAGATGGCAAACTTCTAGACTGACAAAAGTTAGGCAAATTTCTCCTTCCCTTTATATAACTTGCCTGCTCAATATTTCACTACATTTGCCTCAAATTGTCTTTGTAATATCTAGCTGAGAAGAGATCAGCAGAATTCTTTATGGTAATGGGAAAAATGTTCTCACTAAATGATTTAACAAATAAAATGATGAGAAAAGCTGGTAGGATAATATGCAAATAATTAGAATTAGATTGTTCCTTTCTGAGGGGAATAGCATTGCTATCAATTGTATGACTCTCCTTTCTTGTTTTTCTTATCTTGGCATTTGTAAACTTCATATTCTCTGCTGTATGATGTATCTGCTTCTACAGACAGAATGGAGAATGTTCCTTACCCAAGTGTACAGAATAGCTGGGTAAGGGAGATGGGTCATTGTAGGCAAGAAGGACCCAAACCCTGTGGATAAGGAGGAACTAGTATCCAATATGTGTGCTGCAATGAGTAAAGTAATGTGCAAACCATTGCCATTTCCTCCTCTGCCTTGGCTTATAGATCTCAAACATCTGCTTGTGATTTTCCTATATGCTGGCAGACCTATGTCAGGTATCTGTGCAGATTCAGTCTGCGCAGATTGTGAACAGCTGTTTTTTAAGTCCTTTGGCTGTCACAATTTCAGCACTTGGGAGTAATGAATTCCTCTACTAATACACATAAGTTCCACATATAGTTTTGGAATAGGTGGTTCTGTAATTTAGGCTCTGAATCTTTTGCAAGATGCTTTCATCTTTCCACTCGTTAAAAACAAAAGAGGTATCTATGTCAGGCTCACAAAGTCAACCAGCAAGAATATGGATCTGTTATTTAGAACCACAATACCTAAGCTTACCATTAGCAAAACATGATCAGAAGTCATTGCTTAGGCTCCTAAATAAATAAGATGTTCCTGAGAATATTTTTGCTTCTGATCATTTTAAAAGGTTTTACGACCTTTAAGGAGATTTCTGTCCTTTCTTCAAAGGAATAATGTTTTGTTTACATCTCTAAATATCAGAAATACTAGAAGGTCTGTAAAATGAGAAACTTCCATATTTCCTTGTGGAAAAAAAAAAAAAAAAAAAAAAAAGTTTTATACCTCTCAAATAATGGCAGTTTTTTCTAAATCCAAAATGCTATTATAACACTTCAGGATTGTGAGGGACAAAGGTGACAGTTATCAGTAGGCAAATGAATGCTTTATGAGTTATGTCTCACCATTAACTCTTTCACGTTTGCTTCAAAGTTCATTCTGATTGAGGGATCCTCTAGTTTTATTGAAGTGCATTTTCTTACCTGGTATGGAATTTTCTTTTAGAAGTTATTAGAGTGAATTCAAAGTTGTCGATGTACAGGACTATGTAGGTCCCAAGAATTCTACCCATACATAACCATAAGCCTTAAGAGAAAAATAAATTGGAGACATAATGTGTCCTGTGTGGATCCACCAAGAATCCATCACAGATTTTGGAGACTAGTGATGCTGAGAACAGAACAGTATCATGTTATGGAAATGCTTTAGGTTTTGTTTTATGACAGAGAAATTTTCTAGTCCACTGTACACATATCTCCTGTATTGGCCTCATTAGAACTCTGTCATTTCCTGTTGTTTATCAAGACGTAAGATCTCTGTTATGAGAGTGTTGTTGCTGTTGCAGTTGCTTTTTAAAGTAAATTTCTTAAAAAAGCTTTTTAAAGAAACTAATATTGAGCAACACTGTAGGAACTCCTGCTATCTTTGACATTTCTTGTCAATTCAAATTCTTATCCAGTGTTAAAGATTCAAGCACAATCACACACACACACATTTGTTAGTGATTTCAAAAAATACAAGAATTAAGTCTGATTTTTTTTTTTTTTGGGGGGGGGAGGGGGTTGGAAGTTCAAGTTTCTTTATTCTTTGCAATGAAAATCAGTAATGCCTCAAAGAAAAATTAAAAAAGAGAGAGAGAGATAGACATCTGTCTGATTGGCTTTAAAAGCTGATGTATCACGAAAAGTTTTGGAGGGATGAGAGGGGACGGAAGAGGAAGATTCAGATTTCATATTCTGACAAATACAAGGCTTTTTCCGTTCACCTTTAAAAGGTTTAAAAATTTTAGTAACTCTTTAGAGGTGGCCAGGTGATAGCAGAAATTTTTCAGCAGATCCTGAGGGAATGATGTTACCCATCAACTGTATACACTTTTGGAGGTTTTGCATTCTAGATTACTCACCAGAACCACCCTTGGATATTTTATCATGACCATAAAGTTACTTGAAGATATGTTGTATTTCTCGCAGTTTACTGACATCTACTGTTAAGTATTAACATCAAATTACTTAAGTCAGTAGAAGACAAGTTGTTTTGCATCCCAGAAACAGTGTCCTGTCTGGACACCTTATATCCTTAAGTGCTCATGTGCTCATCTTTATTGACATGGGGAGTCACAGGCTTCATTCACTATTCACATGCTCAAATATTTGTGAATAATCCTGTGTTATCTGGTTAGATATTTATCTAAACCAGGAACTGATTGTATCCAAACTTTAACCTACTGCTTTGGTATTATGAAATGCCAGTTTGCTTCAAAATGTGAATACATTCAAATTTAAAGAAATATTTTTTTTTAAATCTGTTTCAGATCATTCTAGATGGAACCGCAGGCAGCCTGTAGTCTGCTCATGAAATGTACCACAGTTTACAGCAGACTACTGAAGACTCAACTTCTCAACATGCTGGAGATGCATCAGGACCTGGAAGAAGGAAATCAGAAGAATTTTGTTTTATGACTTCTAAGCAAAGATTAATTTTATAAACAGTTTATGCTCAATACATTGGGAAGAAACTTGAGACTCAAGTTGAGGGTTCCAGTCAGCTTGCTTTGCACTGAGATGAGAATAACATGATGGATTCCAGTGTTCAAGAACTGTTAAAAGAGATTCAGATTTTAAAATTAAATATACTTAGATGCTTTATTAAAGTAACGACTTTTATAGGGAATCCTGTTTGTAAGTACATGCAAGCAGAATGGTCAGTGGCAGTTCAACATGACAAAGGCCTACAGAAATCGAATTTTGTTGTTGTTCTTTGTTTCTAATATGTGGAGTAGTCACCAGAAGGTTTTGTTAAAGGGCAAAGAACTAGGTTCTGCTCTTACATCTATACAACTACAACATGAAGAACTGTAAGCAGAAGTTCCAAGGGATGCCTGAGCATTGCAATCTAAAAGTGAATCTGTTTGCACTTACAAACATTTTCTTGCTTGCACAGAACAAGCACTTGCACTCTTAACTGTCTGTTAGATACATAAAAATAAATAGACATAGACATTATAAGTAGAGATCTGCATATAATCTATCTTACATTTTTGAGATTGTCTAAGATTGTTTCTGCTTTCCTACTAGCCACAGTTATCCCTGAACAGCATGAGATTAATACATTAGTCAAATATGTGCAATAATCCAAACAGCACTAACAACTCAAACACTCCTTGTAGAAGTGATTCCACAACTAGCTCACTACCTAGCCAATCTCATGGTAAACTGGAAGGTCAGTTCTCCAAATGCACCTGTGAATTAAGACTTTCCAGACCCTTCACAAGCCCATGCACTGCACAGGCACCATTTAATGCTCTGTGCTTTCTATTCTTTCTGTTTACAGGTACAGAAAGTGTATGTCTATGGTCACTCTGCTACAGACTTCTTTTGCCTTGTATATTGTTGGCTACAAAACATGAATTCCTGATCATTCTCAGAGGTGGAAAAAAAAAAAAGAAAAAGAAAAAAAAAAAAGGTCTGAAGTATCTTAAGTCCTTTTAATTAAGAAAGTTGTTAATGTTTATCAGCCTTAAAAGCTGCATCATACCTGAAGAGTCAAGTTACAATTTAGTCTCCCATCTGAACATATGTATGAAGTTGGAAGAATTCCAGCTTCTTTCTAAATTCTCAAGATTAGAGCCCAGGTGAAGCTGAACTAGCATCTGGATTACTTGAATCTTACACAGCCTGCCAAAATTAGCACTTCTCTGACTTCTGGATGAGAGCAAGTTTAAATGGAACTGGATTTTTGCCTTTGCAATGGAGCATCTGTTTCTAGAAGAACTGGAATGGTTTTTCACCCTTCAGTTTGCTGATAACGAAAATTTCTTTCTAGAACAGCTGTACACTGCGTCCTTCTGTGACAGCCTTGCTCCTGAGCACTACAGCATTTCCATTACTGACCTTCATATTTCATTGCTGTAACTCAGGAACAAAGCTCCATGTTACAAAAACTTCTCCAGTTGTTAAAAAACAGCAATCTTATGTATTTAGCAACAGGTCATGGGGAGAACTTTGCCCTGAAGCTCAACTGGTTGTGCACTGAATGTAGAGTTTGATTTCAAAGTCTGCCCCGGTAATCAAAGCCATCCATATAACTGATTTTAAGCATCAGAGTGTCATCATAAAGTCCCACAACTTCTAAATTCTACCGCAGTATATGCACCAGAATTTTTACAGAGGACTTCAAAACTTTGTAATGTACTGCCATAGTGAAAGTTGCAAAGCTTATGATCATTCACAAATAATAAAAAAAAACCTCTCTGAGCTGCCTTTTCCCAAGACTGTATTATACATTCACACACCAGTATACACACATTTGCTCAAACACACACACACACTTAAAAATGAAGCTACACTTCCTACAAGCTGTGGAGGTAAAGAGATGTTTGAATACTCTGAGGAATGTGGAGAGTGTGGTAGTAGAAGACATATAAATACATATATGTGCAGACATGTATGAGGTAAGAAGTTTCACTCTTGCGATCCTAATCCATTATTTATTTTATTTAGTCTCATTGCACTAAATTTTTGTGTCTCTTAAGACTAAAGGTGTGCTGGTATGTAATGTATTAACTTGGTTTTGAAAATGTAACATTTGTCATTTTATGACAGCAGCAGTAACCATTTCTATGTCCAAACAATAAACAGATTTTCTTAAGCTTTTATTTCTATCCATTTGTCTTACTGCGTGTGAAAGTGCTTCCTACAAACTGTTCCTTCCATGGCACTTCCAGCCTGTTTTCCTAAGAAAAAAAAAGATTCAAATAATCATGTACCTCATCCATCTCTCTGTCAGAACCACTTCGAGCCAAATGTTGAATTTGGAAGAATTGGTTGAGAGGTGTGATATCTGTTTTTCATGAAAATTTGCGTTTGTTGGGTGACAAAAATCAGATACAGGTATGCTTTGAAGAAACTGCTTCTCAATAAGCTTGTTATATTCTGTGGTCTGAAGAGGGAGGGAAGAGAGTAAAACCATGGAAGGGTGGAATGTGGTTCCTATGCCTTGATAAGTGGCATAGGGACCTTTCACATGGCACAAATCTACATGAAGTTAGAGATCACTAATTTTGCGTTCATGGAGCAACTTCTGTGCTTTTTCAGATGAAAAGTATTCTAAATTTATTTATTTAAAGAACATACATTCTAGATGCAAAATTTCTGACAAATCTCAGTGATTAATTTGTATATATAGAGGATGCAGTGCTTGAAATTCTTAGGAATTAGTAGAGGAATAACTATCACAAGGAGGGAAAATTAAAAATTCCTAATCAAAGGATACGGATGCAGATACCTGCCATTAAGACTATGACTTGTTGGAAAAATTGACTTGGACAGGATAGCGTTAATGACTTATTCCATACTCTTAAAGAAAAAAAAAGGAAAAAAAAATCCGTAATGTCAAGTCTCCTTGCATTTTATCTTTTCCTTAATTTCAGCACCCTTTTTTTTCTTCAATGTCATCATCTTTAGTGACCTCTTAATTACTGCTGACAAACTAAGAGTCTAGTAATGTTTCTATTGACTAAATGTATGAATGATTTATGAATGAATGAATGAATACAGGGAAAACCTTTAGCACATCTGATACTGCTTTTAATGTTACCGAGTCTGCACAAAAGAGACAAGGAGGGAGGAGCGTCCTCTTTTTTTCTCTACATGGATTTTATAAGACTTAATACTAGAGACTGCTTCCATGGGCTGGTTGCTCCCCACCAGCTCAGGCTGCCTAGGGCCCATCCAACTGGTCTTGAACACCTCCAGACATGGAGCACCCAGAGCACTTTGGGCAGCACTGCCCTCCAAATGAAGAATTTCCTTCTAACATCTAACCTAAACTTCCCCCTTCTCCTGTCACTAGCTACCCATGTAGAAGGTCAGTCTCTCCTTTTTAAAAACAGTATTTATTGAATGTTCTGCAAGTAGGCCTATTTACAAAGTAATGTTGCACAAAGCAGTGTATGTGCTGTGGGAAGTTTAAACTTTTTTTCTATGGTTCTGCCTGAGACTTCCTCTTGGGAGTCACGGATGAATCACTTCATTTTCTGTGCCTCAGCTCTTCTTCCAGGAGGTTTAGATCTTAAGACATCTTGAATTTACAATTTAAAACACATGTTCTGATAATGTATGCACCTATGATATTTGCTGTAGGCCTCAATCCAAAAGACCTTATCATGATAGCGGTATGGCCACAGAGTAAAATAGTGCTCTGCATTCAAGCCTGACATAGCGACTGAAGCTGATTTGTACACAATGATCAAAGCAGTTCAATATAAATAGGTACTGTGAGAAGCACAGAATCCTGGAAGAGTAGTTAAATGAGCTATAAGATAGGTATCTTGCAGGACTGAGCTACAACATTTCAAAATCTCATATTGCCACATGTTCTACCACTTTGTATGATCCAAAAATTAATGGTTATACAGAATGAGGCATTTTCTGGGGATTAGTTACGTTTAATTACTCTCCTGATAAGCTGGTTTGTGGTAGTGTCTTTCAAGGCTAAGCTAATCAGTAGACAGAAAATCCTTCTGCCTGTCAGTACAGACCAGATTTTGTACTGCTGCAGGATAGCGGGGAGCAGTCGAATGCCTTCAGCCATCTCATTTCCTAAGGCTCCCAGTTAAAAGCCCCTTAGAAGAGTGCTGCATTCACAGGTAAACAGCTGCTGTTGCTTCCCTAGGGCAAGTGCAGGCACAGGACAAGAAGTTGGGTAAGTGCGTAAGCAAAGCATTTGGTGTAGATGTACTGCGAGTGCGAAACAGAATTCTTGATAGGACAGATATTCATAATGGTAGGGAAAAAAAAGAAGAAAAAAAAAAGCAAACTCAAACGCCAGCACTTCCAGGCGGCTCTCAATATGAGAAAGCAGCTGAGCATCGATGACGTTCCTGCTGGGCTCGCAAAGCACGCACACCCGCGTCACGAATAAAAGGCGCGGCTTCTCCAACAACTCGTTTCTCACCCGATCCTCACAGGACGCCGTGTTAAGCGCTCCTCAACAAAGGGCTTATACTGGTTTTTCCAACTTTCCAAGTCCTCCCCTCCTGACTGTCAGGAGCCACGAAGTCAGCCTCATTCGCCAAGGTCAGCCCCGGGACGCCCAAATCCTGGCTAAGCAGCGAGCGCGCACGACCTAAAAGAGGACGCTAACAGCTTTATGTTACTTTATTTTGTTCTGTGAGCACAAAAAAAGGGGCTGCGTAGAAGGCCGCGCAGGGTGCAGCAGGGGCAGCCACGCGGATCGGCAGCCACGCGGATCGGCTCACCCCGCGCTCCCGCGCACATCCCGCACCTCAGCCTACGTGCCTGGAGCTGCGTCCCGCCCACCAAAGACAGGGACGCGGGAGACGCAGCCGTTCGCCCAGCGCATGCGCAGCCCGCGCCCCAAGGCTCGGACGGGAAACCATTCGCCCCATGGTAGCCCCCACCCCTCCTTTGATCAGCAAGAGCGCACGCGCGCCGTGCGCGGGACCAGCCCAGGAGCAGCGCCCCTCCCGTTTCCTGATTGGCGGAGGTTGTGGCTGCGCGCGCGCGGCGGACGGGGGGCGTGGCGGGGCGGACGCGCCATGTGTGCCGCTCTCTGCACGGGCGCGGGGGCCGCCTTAGAGCCGGGGTGGGAGCCGCCGGGCAGCGCTGCGCCCTCGCGCCTCCGGTGTTGAGAAGAAGCGGGGCGAGGTCGGACCATGTCCGTCCCGCGGCGCTATCTTTGCCTCGCCAGCCGGGCGGCTGGAGTCACCTCCGCCCCGATAGGGCTGCCGCTGCTCGAGGGAGCCCGTCGGCGTCTCCTCGCCTCCCCCGGGCCGAGCGCGGCCGGGACCGGGCCATGGTGGCCGCGGCGACGAAGCTGCGGGGGTCCGGGGGCGGCGGGTGGCGGATTCCGGCCGGAGCGCGTGGCGGTGGTGGTGAAGACGACGCGCTACGAGTTCGAGCAGCAGCGGTACCGCTACGCGGGGCTGTGCGAGGAGGACCTGAAGCAGCTGGTGAGCGGGGCCGGGAGCCGCCGTCGGGCCGGGAGAGCGGCGCGGCCTCGAGCCGGGGCTGTTACCGGGGGCCGGGTGTGCCCGGGTTTGTGCCGAGCTGTTCGAGATCAGAGAACCCCGTTCTTGTTTTCCCTTGCGGCGCGCAGCGAGAAGGCTGCATGTGCGGAGGTGCAGGCGGAGGGAAGCGCTGCGTTGCGAAAATCCCTCCGACACCTGGAGAGGACTTGGTCGCGTTCCCTCCCACTCTTTTAGCTCTGCTTTGCTTCCTCGATTTGTCTTTCGTTACCTAACAACTCCAGCCAAACAGTCGGATCTCCCGTGCGCACCTGTCTGTCCTGCTGCTGCTGCTTTTTGATGCCTTTTTCTTCGTTCTTTATGGGATCGGTGCAAAGGCAGGTGGTTGGTGGGAAAGGCACGCCAAGGGCAGCACCTTCCTGCTGTGTCCGTCGTCGCTCCAAACCGTTGCTTTGGACTTGCAGTCTTGGCTGGGCTGAAACTTGCAGAGGGGTTTCATTTTTGTAGGAGGGACAGGTGATGTGTTTGTGTTGCCTTCAGAAGTACAGTATCTGAAGAAAGAGAGCTCTTGCCGTTTTTCAACGTTTTCCTTTTTAACCATTTTTCTGGGTATTCAGGCAGCTGTCCACCTCCTGTGGAATTCTGGTCTGTGCATACTGCGTGTTGCGTAAATCTCTTTACGTGATCGAACTTTACGTGGTGCCACAAGGAACCACCTGCCCGCATTTATACTGTCACTGCATGCAGGTCAGTGCTGCTGAGTGTCTCCCTGTTCCACCAGAGCTGCAGAGAAGCGGCATCTCACCCAGCTCACATCAAGACTGCTCCTCTGTTGGCGTGCAGTTAAGCTTCTCTCAAGGGAACTTTTATTGCTGAGAAGTATAGAGAATCAGCTTAGTTCCTCAGCGTGCAGCTGAACCCTGGAGGAACAAATCTGCTTGTTTCACCTTTCCCTAACTGCTTTTGTGCAGGTAAGATCAAGACCTGGGGATCGATAGCCTGTGTCAGCTGAAGATCTCTTAAAGAAAAGTAACCCCAAATGCACAGTGCTTTGTTGCAGTAGTTGCACAAAAATCTTCAGTGTACTTTTGGAGAAAATCTCAGGAATACTAATTCTCCAGACTGTGAACAGTGCCTTTTTATGTCTGGCTTCCCCCTTAGAATACCTCCATGTGAGGAATTGCAGCAACAGAACTCGTTATCTCTATGTAACCAAAGTCTAACTTGCCCAAATACGTGTCCATCAGTATTTATTTAGGCTTTCTGCAAAAATGCCTCTATTTACTGTCTGCTGGGAATCAGGTCTCATATTCTTTTCCTTGATTTCTGGACTGGCAGTAGGCTCAGCAAATGCATTAGATGAGGATTCAGGAGAGTCTTACCAGCTTTCCTGTGAATCTGCAAAATGTTTTTCCTGCTATAGATAGTCTTGGAACTCAGTGCTTTTTGTTCTGAATTAGTCATGCTGCTTCCTGCATCTCCTTCTGGTGTAGGCTGCAGGAGCTGGTCCCTGGGCTGCTGGTCTCTGAGAAGCAGAAGCCAGACACGTGGACAGGGTGTCCCACTGGGGGTATGCAGGGTTGGGGTTTGGTTCATCATGAAGGCCATGCCCTAATGCAGATATGAGTAGTGCAGAAGTTCAGTCACATGGAGAGTTGAGACAGGTAGCAGAGTGGGCATCTGGGCTGGCCTGAAAGCCTGTGGGCGATGAGATGATGGCAAAAAGCATGAATGTATGTAGGAAGCACTTGTTACAGGCCTAAGCAGTTGTGCTTGATTGCTGCAGCAAGAAAGCAGGCCCAAATGTAGGTGTTGCACTTAGCTGTTTTTGCATGAAGACAGAAAAAACAGTGAATCACCTAATGCAGAAGACACATTTGTGCATGCCTTTGAGCTTCAAATTAAATAGATTACACAAACAATTAAATTGTTCTGTATTCATAGAGGCTCTAAATCATTGATGTATTTTAATATACATGAAAAAATGTAAATCAGTGTGCATCATATACATGATATGCTATATAAATTATAACATACACTGAATAGCATGCTACCTTGGTATAGAAGCTGGTTTGCCAACACTTCTAATGGGAAATGCAGGCACCTGGGAGCTGTGGCCCATTTTGTGTGTGCACGAAGTGAGTTGTACTGCACAGGCAGTGTTAAAGGTTGCAGAGTCAAAGTGGCAAGTTGAGAATTCCTTAATTCTTTCTTACTGCAAACAGAGAGAGGTGAAGAAATAGTCCAGCCAGCAGAAAAATAGAACAGATGGGGGAGACATGCATAGAGAGTAAACACTGAAAGTATTTAGGAGATCTCTGAAAGATTAAATCTTTCACTGCATCTCTGCATGTACGTCATGCAAGAGGTTGTGTTCCTATATCCCGTAGCAGATGCTCTGCGCACTGAAAAATGAGTCTGTTGAGAACTGTGCCTGTTCACTTCTGGCTTGTCATTCACATCCTATTTCTGAATGGTTCTGGAAAGGATAGTTAAGTGCTGTGAATGCCACTATGCAGGAGAAGATTTCAGAGTCTTTAAAAGCTTAGAAAGGAAGTCAAATACATGTAAAAGATGATGAAAAATAAAATAAAAAATATCTTCTGATACCTTGGAAGAAAAATGCCCTTAAGTAATCCAGCACTTTCTACATTAGCAAGATTTGTGCGTCATATCACACAGGAGATGTTTTGTTTGCTCTCATGAGATCTTAAGAGACTTTTGTATTTCTAACACTTGCACTTATTGGCTGGAAGTTCAGTAAAAGTCCTGATCATTTTGCAAGCCCCTACACATAGTTTGCTTATGTCTTGCTCCAATTTATAGGAGAGAGATGAGGTTCTTTTAATATCTGCGTGAGATTAAGAAACAATGGTTCATATGTTAGTCCAACCAGTTTATTACAAATCCTAATCAGGGAGACAGGGAAGGGAAGTAGGGCGATAGAAAAGATAGGAAAGAAGCAAGAATTACAGCGCTCTGAATTTCCTCTGCTTGGCGTCTAAAGGTTGATGGTTACTATAACGACTGATCCAGTCAGCTAATAGTGAAGGCTGCTATTGCTGCTAGAATTTCAGTGCCACTTTCGAACCTGTATTTTCTTCCCAGAAAACTTTTGGGCAGGCAAGCATTGCTGTCTTCCTTACATAAACTTGAGAACTCTCAGTTCCAGTACTAGATAACTTCCTCAGCCCTATTTATTTATTTTTTTCAGTTTTACAAAGCGGTTGACACATAACTGCTGACTTGTCTGTCACTGCTGGAAGGTATCTTGGGAAGATAAACAAAATTAGCTGTCCAAACACACATCAGATTCAGTTTAACTACTTTTGAAAATGCCGTCCAGTGAAAATTTACTGGTAAAAGTAAAAGGTTGTGTTTTTCTTGATTGGAGGAAGGTGATTTAATGCGGACCACAGTTGATGCTCTGCTGTGACTGTTTTAGGTGTCTGTCTTTGGAGTGGGGAGAGAAAGGAAAGAATTGAAATTTTGGAACACTGCAGCACGTTGGCTGAGATGGCCATCTCAAAAAAGTGTTTATTTAGATATCTTGAAAATTAGCAGATGGGTAGAGAAGGAATATTCTGGGTATTGCTGCCTCTGAATAAGGCACAGTTTGAGCTCAGTGTTAATATAGGGCACCAAAATAATGCTAAGCAGGGCTGGTCCAGAAGGAAGTTTCCCCCAGCAGTACAAAAGCCTCAGCTGGAGCTTGTGAGTTCTTGTGCACCAAAAGGAAAATCATAGAAGTGGAGAGGAATTGGGTGCATCCCTACAGTTTAGATGCTTGCAGCACCAGCTGTTACTAATCTGTGCGTTAAAGTTTCAGTGCTGCTTAGACAGTCATCTCTTAAGGAAAATGCACTATTAGCTCTCACTGGATAAGGATTTTTTTTTTTTCTTGTATTACAGAAAAACCTCATTGCTTCTTTTACATCAAATAGCAAAAAGATTTTTTTTTTTTTTTTTTTTTTTTGTGACCTTACCTCTAAATTTATTTTCCTAACTACCAGAAGTTCTGGTTTCTGGGTGTCATATCACTACCCACAAGGTATTCTTAGCAACTAGACAGGTTTTTTGTTCTTTAGACTTCTGTTTGAAATCTGCTTTTCACTCAAAATGCCCTTGATCCACTAGAATTCTATTCAGAAAATGCCACTCAGATATTTTTAACACTAGGGTTTTTATAGATACAAGGCAGGGAGCACAAAGGGAAAACTAATGTGCAAACTGAAGAGTTTAACAAAATAATGATTTTCAATTGAAATCTCAGTCTTTTTGAAAAACACAAAGCCCCCCCATGTTTTCTTTTTAGAACTTGAGACATTCTAAAAAACAGAGTGTTAGAGTGCATATCAGCCCATATATTGTGTGGATCCAGATGCATGGTATATGAAGGTAGGATGAGGACTTAATTAACAACATTGAGGTGGTGCTGTGAAGCTTTTCTTTATTCATATGAATTCAGACTAGCCATCTCTGGTTGCATGTTCTGTAATGTGAACTATTCCAGCAGATTGACTTCTAGGGAGTGCATAAAGAGGGTTTGAAAACTGGCAGAACCGTAGTTTACTGCCTCGCCTTGAAAAGAAAAAAAAAGAATACTGTGTACTGAATTTGAAGCATCATGGAGTCAAGAGATGGATTAGAGTACGCCAAGGTTATATAAACTAGGACACTTTTCTCACAAAAAGTTTGAGCTGCTCTGCTGGAAGCATTGTGGTGTGTGTAACTGCCGTTCAAGTCACAGTCAGTGTTTTTTTACTTACCTTTACTTTCCAGACTTGGCATTTGTGTCTCAGTGTTCAGTAAGTTCAGTTGCTACATTACAGAATAAAATGCCTTCAAGGTTGTCATTTGGTCTTGTGAAGAGTCTGGAAATGACTGAAACAAATGACTGGAACATTGTTTCTTCTTCCGTAGTCTGTGTTTGTTTTTCCAGCACCTCATTCATGTGCACTTAGATTATATATAGCAAATAAACATGAATGTATGGTGTTTTGGTGTGTTTAAATTAAATATCAACTGGCTTGTAATTTAATGCTTAATACAGTTGAGAAAGGCTGTTTTTGAAGGGGGGGGGGAGCCTTTAAGTAGTTGTGATTTATGTCATTGTTATGTTAGTGTCTACTTGGATTGCTTGCATTGTGCTGGATTTCTGGAAGCCTGCAACTGCAGAAAGAAATTCCTGATTTGTTTATAGTTAACACAACAACTTGTTCTGGATTAGGTTGCAAACCCACTATATGGATTCCTCAGTTGTGGTTAAAGTAACAGTTCTTTAATGTGGTAAATGAACCACATGAATGAATGAAATGTGGTAAACTAGTAAGCAGTTTGTGGTATTTCTATTTTTGTTCACCTGCAGATAAAATTCTCACCCTCAGAGCAGCATTTCTTTAAAGCTTTGGGAAAGTGATTTTGCCTGTTTTATTTACCAGATGAAGAAATAGTCTGTCATCTGCCAGAGAAGTAATGGAACGCAAAATGCTTCATCATTGTCACTCTATGGCAGATACAAAGGCAGCATTTGGAAGGCTGCGCTTACAAAAGTGAGGGGTCTGTACTGCTGGGAGAAAAGGTTTGGGAGATGTAAACAAAATGCTTCCTTGCTACTGCAGCCCACTAAGGTACAGCATGGGAAATTACATACAGAACTAATAGAAGCACAGCATGCATAAAGGCCAGACGCTGGGAACAGTTTGTGTAGTTATACATGTCCCAGACTTGGACAAGAAAGAAGGAACTGGGCTTAATGCCTGCAGCCTGCAACTCAGTGGTACTTTGAAATGGAAAACTCAGTTCATGTTTAAAGCTTTGTAGGGAACTTAAACCTTGAGCCCGGGTCTTGTGGATTCTCAGCAGGGCTTCATTTTGGACAACTATGTGTTTCTTTGCTACTTCAGCTAAGGGAAATGGTAATTCTGTAAGCAAGATGTTGAGTTGGTGAATTGCACTTTTAAATTAAGTCAGTGTGTTGTAAATTCATCCAGGACCTCAGTATCTCAGTCAAACTGGTGGCTTTGCTTCAGAGAGGGCTTCAGGACTCTTGTTAGGTCAGTCTGCTTGGTCTGAGTGACCCTGGATGGGTTCATGCTCTCATATTGCAGGCATGACTCTGCTGAAGCCTGTCATATTGCTATCAAAAGCTTCAGCCATAGCCTAATCAAACAAAACATCCATTCAGTGAGCCTGGTCTTCTTCAACGAAGATGTAAATTGGACTCATTTTTTTTTTTCTAAATTTGATGACTACACAATCTTCTTCTTTTTCTCTAACAAAAGCATAGAGGGTCAGCTTGGATAAATTTGGCATTTGTAGTGCAGAAGCAAGTAGGAGAACATGCTTCGGCTTTAAGAAATTTGAAAAGGCTGAATCCCATGAAGGCGGGATCATTGGTAAAATAAATAAAGCAGCTGAAACTTGTGAGTGGTCACTATTTGTTGTCTGGGTAATTGGTCTTCATCTAACAGAAGCTGAAGGTGGGCATGATCTGACACAGTGATGGCTGTTGTCATCCTCAGACTCAGACACCTACTGTATGAAAGCAGAGAGCTGAAGCCCCTGTTGGTTCCAGCCAAGGTTAAAGAAGCCCCAGAGATTTAGAGCTGTGTCTTGAGCAGACCCTTTTTTTTGTGGCATGATCCCAAAGTCTAAGGAATGGACATTCCTACTAGGTGGGTTCTACCACAAATAAGTGCTCAGTCTTTGTCTTCTTGTCTTTTGCCCATTGTTCTCTAAAGTCTGGAAACTGAGCTGCCGTTCATTCCCTCTTTATCTACAAATATAGTAGAACTTCCTATAGTAGAAAATAGGAAAGCTTAAGTATGTTGTCAGACTTTTACATACAGGTGAGGAGAAATGGGTAAGATCCATGTCTTCCTTACTGCTGAGGAAAATGAATTTGTTTTTAATGCAACTCATCAATTTGTCTAGTATTTAACATGAGAGCATAGGAAGATGATTTGCATGCAATTTTAGACTCAGACTTTGGTCTCTAAGCAGATTTTGAGTTAGTGTTCCTTACTGGTCAAGGGAACTAAGAAGTGTATGCTGCCTGAAGTGCATGCTACATTCAGAGCTGTTTCTAGGCCTGGAAAAAGAAGGGACAATTTTCCATAGTGTCATCAAAATCAATTGTTTCTTTTTAAAGCAAGAGTGCTATCTGTCTTGGGAGATTAATATAATCTAGAGAAAATTTTTGAGAATACAAGGCTTTTAATAACTCTGTGCTTTGCTTAGAAATAGTTGATAGACTTTATCTGTAGTGATTATAACACCTTTATCTTAAAGCTAAAATTAAAGCTTGTGTGTTCAGCTGCTGCATTCTCAATCTGTTTGGTGATTCTTTCTACAGAAGTTGGATAGGTAGGAAACTAGTAATCTGTTCTTTTGCTTCTTGTGTGTGAGGGGGGAGGTTTGTTGTGGAAGTCTGTGCGATTGTTCCTAGTTTGACTCCTAAAGGGTCTTAAAATGAGCGGAGGTCGCTAAGGCATTGCCTCCATCCTGCTGCAGTAGCAACTTAAGAAGACTTTGTCAGTGTTGCAAATTCTTAAGCCTTAGAGTATAAATAGGTACATTATGTGCATCTGAAAAGCTACTGTTAATCTTAAGGTTTCTTTATGATAATAGGATATCATAAAATCTTTAGGATAAAATGTAGAAGATGATCAGTTCATGGCTTTGCACTGGACAACATTCACGTTTACTTTTCTGCAATCCTCATGGTTAGGAAACATCAGTAAAACTTTAGCTTTTCTTTTCCCCCTTCTGTATTGCAAGGATAGTAACTCACGTACACAGAAGCAGGATTCTAAAATACGTGTGGACAGCAGCAGGAATCCTGGTGCTGCCAGCTGTGTGGCACTTGGCCTGTCAGTGCAGTGCTGTCGCATGGGGCCTGTGAGGCCCTGGGACAGTGGCTGTGCAGCTCAGGCCCCATGGGGTCAGGCTGAAGGCTGGAGAAGGAAGGCAGCCTCCAGCAACTGTCTCCTGTCTAAATGGCTGTTAAAGGTGCTCTATGAAAAATCAGCCTTTCTTTCAAAATGATCAAGCAGGAGGTTGTGTTGTGGTGTTACACTATCAGACAGCTCAGCACAGGGCCACTTGTTCAGGATGTAAAACAGGATGAGGGAGGTAAAAGTGCTTGAATTTCTGGTTAAGATGAAGACAGTTCACCACGCAAAGCAGAAGCCTTGTACGCAGAAGCAAAGCACAGTGAGGAATAATTTATTGGCTCTTCCTCATCAGCAGTCAGGTGCCAGGACAGCAGGGTAAGCACATGTAGTGGTGTGTCAGGAAGACAAAGACCATCTCTCCAATACCTGACCTTCCTTCTTTGTTATCCAAACATTTATTGTTCAATGTGATGCCGTGACCTCTTGGTTCAGGTCAGCTATCTTGGTTCTGACCCTTCCAGCTCCTCGTGCACACCCAGCCCCTCACCAGCAGGGGAGAAGCTGAAAGCTCTCTGGCACTGTGTAAGCGCTGCTCACCAACAGCTAACATATTGAAGTGTGATCGATTGTATACTCATCTCAAATCCAGTGCAAGGCACCATGTGTCTAGAAAGAAAATTTTAGATAGAGTAGCTACCTAACATCAATAATCATGCAGAGATTCATTTCTTGCTCATTGTTCTGAGGCAGAAGCTTTCTTGGACTAAGCTGAAAGATCATTTGCTGGCAAATCTGGCAAATGAATAAGGTAAATAAAATTGCAAGATGGAGTTTGTATTTCATGTGTGGAAGTAAATAATCTGTGAAATTAGCAGTCTGAAAAACATGCTGCAATAAGTGTCTGCTAGTCAGGCACTCATTTGGTGACTGTGCTTTATTCACAGTGTACGTTTCCAAAGGAGACGTGAATGGGAGCCCTGACCTTGTAACCCTGTAGATTTTTTGAGTGTAGCATTTATTTGCTTTCGATTTCTTTTTGGTTGTAAAACAAGGTCAGTTAGTGCTCCAGAAAGTATGATTGAAAATCCAAATTTTAGCAAATCAGACCTCTGGTGCTAAGGGGTCTGTGGGTAGTAAATACATACATTTTTCTTTTTCCTTTCCACTCCAGATGGATTCTATAAGTGTGAGAACTAGCCCAGCAGTGATTAGTGCTCTGTCTGCAGCATTGTGATTTTCCCCCTGCCCACATCTGGACCTCTTTGCTCCTCAGAGCTTCACCATGAGTTCTTGTGCAGAGAGTCAATTGGAATGTGTAAGCATTGTAGCAGGGGAGGAAACACAAGGCAATTCATGGGACTTAACACCCTGCACCCCAGCAAAGTTGTGCTAACAAGCACAATGACCTGGAAGATCAGTGAAGGTTTTTTCAGGTTTCTTTGCTTATGACCAAGCACAGCTGGCAGCTGCCCACACTGGCTGTCTATAGTGCTGATGATGCCATCCAGGCAAAGCCTAGGAGCCATTGCTATTGGAGAAGGTTTCCTCATCCCAGCTGTAAAACCAGCTGAGGATTTCATTTCTACTAGGTTTCAATCACTGATTCTAAACCCACTAAGCAGAATGAAGATGCAATTCGAGAACAGCCAATTCCATTCTTTTGTATAATTTTTTCAGCACTTTGTGTGTGGCTTATGGTTGGATTTCTTCATGACAATTTTTATCAGACAAATAAAGATTGTGTTTGTCGGATGTTGAACTGCAGTTAGCTGTGATTGTCATGTTTTGCCTGTCCTTTCTCCTTTGCTGTCAAGTTCTGTGGTGTGGGAATCTATATGAAAATGGGATTAGATTCAGCTGTCTGGCACTGCTTGTTCTTGGAAGGCAGTGCAGCCTTGTATAAAAACACAGAAATGAATAGCTGGAAATGCCTTTTCAAAGCTTCTGGCACAGACAAATTTCTCTACACAAACTCAAGGAGGATTTTTTTTCTGCTCTGCGGAGTGAGAAGGGGAAATGGTGACAGTATATCATCTTAGAATACTTCAGGTTAGATGGAAGCGTAAGAAGTAATGTTAAGAGGTGATCTAGTCTAGTGATCTAGTCTAGCCTACTGCTCCAAGCAGGATCTTTTTCATTAGCAAGGTATTTACTAACTCCTTTCACTTAATGGCATCTTTTTTTCCTTTTCTACTTCCAAATTCAGCTTAATCTGCATACAGACGTGTGTTTGGCATACCAGCAGCAAATGAACAGACTAAATAATGAGGTGGAGAATATATATAGAGAGGCAGTGACTGAATTATTGGAATGGAAGCTCATTCAAAAAAAACAAAGTATCGGATAATGAGGCAGTGGTCTTACCGGCCTGCTCATTCAGGTCTTACCTATATGAACTTCAAATGTTTGCACAGTCTGAAGAGTGTCCTGAGATTATTTTAATTTTTTGCTTCCGAGAAGAATGGTGATAGAATGCAATTGCTGACTACAGTTTGTCTTGTTACTGATACAGTTTTGAAAAATTTGGTCAGTGAACCAAGGGCCAATATTGAAGGCAATAGGTGGCTTTACCTTAAGTTTTGCTTTGTTTTTGATGCAGGGGAAGTGCTACCTTTGTTACCATTTGGCAGTCTTCCATTTTGACTCAAATGCGGTTTGAAGGTTAATGCTATAAGTCTTTTGGAGATACCGGTTTTAATTAAGCATTCGTGTTGCTTTTTCTGTTGTCCTCCTATGGTTAGCATGAAGTTTAGGTCAGTAGCTAACTATTTCAGTGCTTTCATCACATGCTGGAGGAGGATATTAATAAAACTGTTTTATGTAGATTTACCCAGAATCTTAAACGCATGAATTTAGAGAAGTGTCTGCAGTGGCATAGAGGTCAGTGTACCATGTTTGTTTGCATGACTGTGTGCAGCCCTGGAGGTTGATTCCTGTGGCAGTGTCATTACTTTAATTGGTGAGCACAAGCTGGCTGGGATTTATACAGAGATGTAACCAAAGGGACACTTACAAAAACATGTATATTTATAATGAGATAAAGTAAGTTTTATGTAGCTTCTGTTTACATTAGTTGCTACAGTAAGTGCTCTTGATTAACTGTTCCATTTTCTGTCTTACAGCTTGCCTTGAAGGGATCTAATTACGCTGGTCTATTAGAGCGGCATCGCATTCATACAAAAAATGTGGAGCATGTTGTAGACAGTTTACGGTAAGAATGCATGGATGCTGAGAATTTCAGAACTTGCAACTGTACATAGGTGTGCGAAATAAACAGAAAAGAACAGTTAAGAAAGCTTTGTATGACAAGTCTTAGTAAAAGAATATTGAGAACAGGATGATATGGATGGACGGTCATTCCTG
Organism: Tympanuchus pallidicinctus; assembly: GCF_026119805.1. Classification (NCBI taxonomy): domain Eukaryota; kingdom Metazoa; phylum Chordata; class Aves; order Galliformes; family Phasianidae; genus Tympanuchus; species Tympanuchus pallidicinctus. The sequence continues at coordinate 12,753,981 of NW_026294813.1, forward strand.
AAACATGTGAACTAGTTCAGTTTGGTTAACTAGCACATGAAATGATTATCTTGAAAACAGATGGAAACGATAGAAAGCATTTGTGTGGGCATAAAATGCTTCTAAGCCAAATAACAGTTTAATTAGTCCATAGCTACATGCTAGTTTTCCAGAAGGATGTGACAGTAAAAGATATAGCACACATTCTGGCTTTTTTCTGCACTTTTCAGGAGTGAGAAGATAGAAGTCCGTCTTGTTAAACGTCGAGAATATAATGAAGAGACAGTTCGATGGGCAGATGCTGTTATATCTGCAGGAGGTATGATTTTATGAAAATGAAGTATTTCATTATGTTTTCATAGATACATTTTTCAAATAAAATTTGCAAAGTATGAAGCATCTGGAGATATTCATACCTTGAAAACAAATTCTCCAGTATCTAAAGATGTAGCAGTAGGAAATAAAAGGCAACACGTGGCCACTTTGGATATCTTTAGTGTTGTCTTTTGTAAAATGGTGTAAATTGTTGACTTTTCTATTGCTATCTACTGAAGAGGATAAAATACTGTTCTGTGATTATGTGTAGCCCTTTACCTCACTCTATTTTTGAGAAATGTGAGGTGGAGACTAACAAACTGCCATTTCCTTCCCTTCCCAAACTTTCTTTCTTTCTTTCACATTTAATTCCAGTGACTGACAGACGTATCTATTTGGATAGATAGAGGTATGCAATTTCTGAGCCGCTTCTGCCACTGCTTAGAGCTTTCTAAATGAACCAACAGAGCAGCTATCCTGATTGATTCCTTTTAACATTGGATTGCAGCTGGTCATTCAGTTTTGCTTTTATAAATTGCTGCAAAATCTACTGTGTGTTGCTGAGCTCTGACGTAATGTTCAAGCATTTGTGGCAGTACCTGAACACTGCCTTGCATTTGTCTTCTTCCTGTCCATTTTGCTCTTAGTACTCAAAATAGGTTTTATGGGATGTGTTTATACCACAAACACCTCAATAATACTGCTGTAGATTTCAGTCAAATCTTCAAAGTTTAATACTAAAATGAGGGATTAATGTTTCCTCTGCCAGCTTGACTGTGGCAACATCCCTCATAGTTATGAGAGAAGTTGGCACATCAAAGATTTTCAGAGCTCCTATCTTGTTGTAAAGACTGATTTGGATTAGAATTGTTCTTCTGTTTGACAGGGAACTATATTAACATCTGAAGAAACAGTGGCACTTAAAGGCTTATTCTCAATTTACCTTCTCAATTTAATGCGAGACTTTTTTCTGAACATGGATATGTGGAGCCAAATAAGATGTTTAAATTATGCCTTCTGATATGAAACTAGAGCTGTTGTTTTGATAGGAACCACTGTAAAATCTGATATTGTTTTCTGGCTTCTGAGATTTTGTTTAGCATTATTTTCTAAATGATTCATCTTAGTAGGTAATAAGTATATAGAAACCTCCATAAATCTCTTTTCTAACTTCTTCCAGTCACATTTGTTATCTTGAATTTTGTTGGTGGTGTTTTGCTATAAAATATTAGTAGTTTTCTGGTCCTTTTTTTGGTGTGTGTGTGTGTGTGTGTGTGTGTCTGTGTGTACCCCTTAGTTGATTGGCTGTAAATACAGATAGATGGTTAAGGGTGATATGTGCTACAAAACATGTGAGACTATTTGGATTAGAAGGAAAAGTGAAACTAACATCTTCTTGTTTTTCTGTAGGTGATGGTACAATGCTGTTAGCAGCCAGTAAGGTCTTTGATAAATTTAAACCAGTTATTGGAGTAAATACTGATCCTGAAAGGTAAAAACACATTTGGGGAAGCAGTGCTCCATTTAATATCAGGCATAATGTGCATCTATTTTCATGATGCATGTGGCATGCCCATGGCATTTAGCAACATATATGTCTATTGTACTTGATTGTAGGTATCAAGTTAACTTTATTATTATTATAATTTTTTTATTATATATTATAAAAAGTTTTGTTATAAAAGTTTCCAGAAAGGGTTGTCCCCTCTCATCTGAGAGGACTACAGTGTATTGGATAAGCATTACTGTATTCAGTGCTTTCATACAAATGTAGAAGTGCTTAGAGTTTGGTGACTTGTGTTACTGACAACAAGCTTGGTGCTGGAGGTTGTGGTATAGAGTACTGAACGGAAAGGAGACTTAGATAACAAAAGCAACTCAATGTGGTACCTGAATACTTACTTAAAGGGAAGCATCCTTGGAAGATGTTGCCTTCTCAACCACTTACTGGCATTTAGTTGTCCTCTATAAACTCCACCTAGCAGTAAGATTGCTTTGGGCAGGTGGATCCAGTGTATTGGTACTGCTCAGTGGGAATAACCTTCAAATGGGTGGCAGATAAAAACTCAGAATTCACTAAGATTTAGATTTTTGCTTCTGGTATAACCAATTTAATAGTAATAATATTAATTATATTAATATAATAATAATATTAAAATTAATATTATAATAATATAATATTAAATATATAATAATAGTAGATAGATAAGAAAGCAGTGATAAAATACTGTAATAATCTCCATACCTTGTTTCTCTTAAACATTTTTCTAATCTGTTAACATATTTTCTACAGTATCAAGTCTAAGTAACAGGGTTCAAATAATTTGCTTCAAGTTATCAAGTATCACTCATGAAACAGTGTTTAGCTTTCTGGCTTGGATGTGCTGTTCATTTGATCTTAGGCCTGTCACCTGCCTGTCTTGTATCACCAACTTGTGTTCAATATTGTTCCTAACTGGCAAAGTTTTTAACTTTAAATTCCTTGCCTAGAACTGCAGTGACAAGAACTCTTGGAATGTATACATTATTGCAGGATTGCTAGCTGAGCAGCCCATTGTTAGGAGAAATATGGAAATAAGATCCTCACCTCTTGTGTATGCTACAGGAGGTGGAAGATGGGTGTGGTTGCTGATGTACTTTTAATACTATGGGCTTGTAAAAGTAAAAAGTCTAGCTTTGCTTTGTGTAACAAAAAGCTTTTTTTTTTTTTTTTTTTTTTTTTAAAGGCATCAGATATTGGTATACTATCATTTTCCAGTGCCTTTATTCTCTTTTGCTTCCAGATCAGAGGGTCACCTGTGCTTGCCTGTGAGGTATACACACTCATTTCCTGAAGCACTACAGAAGCTTTATCGTGGTGAGTTCAGGTATGATTTGCTGATTTTTGTTTTGTTTTGTTTGTGTGTTTTACAGTACATTGTTTGGATAATGCTTAATAATGTGTGATCTGTAAGGAAGAAGCGATGCTTAGTAAAATTGTAATGGTTCAAATTGTTAATTCTGTGTAAATGTTTACTGTATTGAAAAACGTGTGGTTCAGAGTGGTGCTGGACTGTAAAGGATAAAGTTGGCTGCTGGTTCCTGGAAAAAAAGGCATTTGGTATGACCTTCACCAATTGATTTTCTTTTCTGACTTAGTGAATGACGGATGTGTTTGCTTAATATATTTCAACACTTAGGAGCATTCTACAGTGTACAATTTTACATAGTACAGTGCCTGGTGATGCTAATAGAAGCTGATGAAGCCTACATGGTTAGGAAGTGGTCAGTTTGATGTAGATGGTTTTGCTGATTAAGGTACAGTGACTTAAATTTTGTTACTTGAGTAGTCTTAGGGAAAGCTTTTCTCTATCATAAAGGTTGCTCGATGCTTTCAATACTATATATTCTCAAAATAATTAAACTCACTTGAACTAAGGAGGAAGCAATTTGAATTTTAAAGGACAAACTAGGGTACAGTTTTTTACAGTCTCCTATTTAAAACAAAAGACATGGTTCTGTGGTGTCCTGGTTTTATGATTTTTGATTGGTATTCCACATCAAAGCATCACTCAGTGCACTGTCAATTGCCGGATTGCCCTCTTTGCTCCTTAGCCGTCTTGCCTACAGCATTAGAGTAAGGGCTTCAGTTTTGGAAACTCTTTATTTGATTTATTAGTTTCAATTCCAATCCTACTGTATTATATTATCTCACATTCCACTGTTATATTTAGAAAACAAAGTTTGTTTTTCCTCTTAGCTTGTTGCCACTGTTTTCCCTGTTAGGCCCATCTCCCTACCTTTTTTTTTTTTTTTTTTTTCCTTCCCTCCCTCTGCTTCCTTTTCCAGGGTGTGGGTCTGTGGGTCCCTTCACCCCCTTATCACTGAACTAGACTGAACCAGGCCACACTGTGACATGTAGTGTGTTAACATTCCAGAAATAATTCTGTGATGGCAAGCAATCAAACAGAAGCAAGTCGTTCACATTATAATATATTGCAGTTATTTTTTGTTGTACTTTTAGAATGCTTAATTTGTAGCTTGAAGCATTCTTGCATTTGTGCCATGAAAAATTCTAGAATGAGGTGAATATAGCCATCAGGTTTGATTATACCTAACTAAAGGAGTTTCAGAAGTTGTTACTAAATGAAAAGATACCTTTCAAATCAAATGTCCTCAGGCTTAGAAAGCAGAAGCTCTTTAACTTTCCATCTTGGTAAGTAGTTTTGTTAAAGCTGTTAAAGTCCCTTGCTACTCTAGCCACTTGTAACATTTTATTGGATGCCATCTTGAAATTTTCATTGTTTTGCTCCTGTTGTTGCTCTAACAGGACTAAAGCCTCATCAGGGCAAAACACAAAATATCTTTCTGATTATTGCTTCAGATTAAGTTTGAAAACTGATATTCCTAAGCAAGGACTTGAGTGGTTGTTCTCTGATTTATTTAAGCATAAGGAATCACAGGATCACAGAATGGCCAGGGTTGGAAGGGACTTCAAGGATCATGAATCACGAATCTTCTACCCCCCTGCCACAGGCAGGGCCACCAACTTCCACATTTAATACAAGACCAGGCTGCCCCAGGCCCCATCCAACCTGGCCTTGAACACCTCCAGGGACAGGGCATCCACAGCCTCTCTGGGCAGCCTGTTCCAGCACCTCACCACTCTCTCTGTAAAGAACTTCCCCTGACATCCAACCTCAATCTTCCCTCCCTCAACTTAAAACCATTTCCCCTTGTCCTGGTGTTATCTACCCTTTCAAAGAGTTGATTCCCCTCCTGTTTGTAGGCTCCCTTTAGGTACTGAAAAGCTGCAAAGAGGTCACCCTGCAGCCTTCTTTTCTCCAGGCTGAACAAGCCCAGCTCCCTCAGCCTGTCTTCACAGGGAAGGTGCTCCAGTCCCCTGATCATCTTTGTGGCTCTCCTCTGGACCCTCTCTCTCTCTTTCTTGTACTGGGGGCCCTAGACCTGGACACAGTATTCCAGATAGGGCCTCACAAGAGCAGAGTAGAGCAGGACAATCACCTCCCTGTCCCTGCTGGCCACCCCTCTTCTGACGGAGCCCAGATACCTTTCTGAGCTGCAAGAGCACACTGCTGGCTCATGTTCAGTTTTTCATCCATCAGGACCCCCACGTCCTTCTCTGCAGGGCTGCTCTCCAGAACTGCTCCTTCCAGTCTATATGGATGCCTGGCATTCCTCTGGCCCAAGTGCAAAACCTTGCACTTTGCTGTGTAGAACCTCATCAGGTTCAGCCAGGCCCACCTTTCAAGCCTGTTGAGGTCCCTCTGAATGGCATCCTGTATAATCAATAGATACCAAGATGTTATAATCACAATACAATCAAGAGTTAGACAAAGTAGACAACGATCACAAAAAGAGAATAAGTGGAAGAGCTTACCCTTCAGCTGAGCTCACCAGAAGACACCAAGAGAGGTGATCTCCAGAAGAGATCCTTCCCGTCTGGTAGGCAGCTCTTCAATAGGTCTAGGAGGGGTGCAGCCAGGCTCCACCCCTTCCGGCAGCACAGGTGAATTGCCTTCAGCTGTGCTCCTCTCGCTGACTCATGGCTCGCCTCAGTGATCAATCAGAAGTTCAGGCCGTGACTCAGCAGTTCCCATACACATCCCTACACTCATTTGGAAGGAAATTTTGTGCTAGGTGGATACCTGGATCAACTTGCCTGAAAGAACTTCTGATGGCTCAGAGTTCTATTAGGATGGTGATGTATATATGTTGGAGACTGGAAAGAGAGGATTTTTTTTTTTTTTAATCCTTATCCTTGAACTATGTGGAAGTCACTTTATTTGAAGAAATCTGTTAGCATTTGCCTTGTTCCATGTAACAACCAATCCAATTGATTTATAAAGAACAAGCTATATCAGACTATCTTTGTTTTGTGACAGTAAACAGTGTAACAGGATCTCAGAATAGGGACGTAATAGTCCAGTTCTATAATTTTTTTTCTTTCTTAATTGAAAGTAGTCTTTCTGTTTGGATTGGCTGGAAGAAACTTGATGAGGTTTAATGAAAGCAAGTGTGTAAGGTCTTGCACCTGGGGAGGAATAACCACATGCATCAGTACTAATTAAGAGAGGAGCCCTACAGAGAAGGACCTGGGGGTCCTGGTGGACAACAGGTTGGCCATGAGCCAGTAGTGTGCCCTTAGGGCCACAAAGCCTGGTGGGATCCTGGGGTGGATTAAAATGAGCATGGCCAGAATACTGTGTCCAGTTCTAGGCTCCCCAGTCGAAAAAGACAGGGATCTTCTAGCAGGAGTCCAGCAGAGGGCCACAAAAAATGTTTGAGGCCTTGGAGCATTTCCCATATGAGGAAAGACTGAGTAACCTGGGTCTGTTCACCCTGGGGAAAAGAAGTCAGAGGGGATCTGATAAATGTTTGTAAGTATCTAAAGGGAGATGGGAGACAAATGCATCAGGTCAGAATCTTCTCGGTGGTGTGTAGCAATAGAACAAGGAGCAAAGGCCTGAAACTTGTACATAGGAAGTTCCATACAAACTTGTGGAAGAACTTCTTTTTGGGAAGGGTGATGGAACACTGGAGCAGGCTGCCCAGAGAGGCTGTGGAGTCTTCTTGTATGGTAGATACTTAAGACCTGTCTGGATGCCTACCTCTGTGATCTATTGTAGGGTATTTGCTTTAGCAGGGGGTTGGGCTTAATGATCTCAAGGTCCTTTCTGACACCTGTGATTCTGCGTGATTCTGCATAATGTAACTTCTGAAGATATATTTTGGTCAGTGTCATCTTATTTTACGCATAGAAAAAACATTAGCTGGCAATTTGGTGAGGGTAAAGTATTAACATTTTGATATGATTAACTTCATAAGTAGATAAGTGATATGGAAGCTATAAAACTTGTAATGTGACCTTGTATTTAGCCTTTAATTGTAAGATGCTCTGCTTTGTGAATGAACGGGTACAACCCTTGTATCTTCAAGACTCTCTGATCTTAGCTAATTCTGTAATGAGTATTTTGGATACTGATAAAAACTTTTCCCTTCCCTAAGGTGGCAGTGGCGACAAAGAATCCGACTGTATCTGGAAGGAACTGGTATTAACCCTGTCCCTGTAGATTTACATGAACAGCAGCTGAGCCAAGAACAACACAGCAGAGCTCATATAAATGAAAGATTCCAGGATCAAAGTAGGTTAAAGTCTGTGACAAGAATGTAATCACTTTGCTATGATAACTTTGAATAGGAGGCATAGATTTGTAAGAACTGAAATATTTGAAGTGTGGTCACTGTGTTTGAAAAGTGGGAAGTGGTGATACTTGTTAGCTCAAGGTTCAGGCTCTGGGTTTTTTAGATGGGAGTATGATCGTCTTCTATGTTTGTTAAGTGGTTTCTCTTAGGATTACTTGGGGTTACCATAGGAACAGTTTACCATGAATTTATCAGGTCCACACTGAAAGTGTCTCTGCATACACTTCTACTACATTTGAGGTAGATTACCTCACAATTGAAAAATAAGCTGTCACTCTGTGTGCAAGCAGATGAAAAAAGACAAGTGACAATGTCTTCTTGGGTAATTCTTTGGTCATCAAACACCTTCCATTGTTTTCTTTATGCTGGACTGAGAATTCAAGAGCCTCATTTATCCAGTCCTGTATTTCTTCACTGAGAAATCCTGTTCATTATGAAATACTCATTAATTCCTTTAAACTACCTTTGATGTAACTTCTAATTCTTAGAACTTAATCTAAAATATTTATTAAGTCGCTGTCAGTGACTAGAAAAGGAGATAATCAGTCTGGTTGCCCATTGGTTCTCAGGCAAAGCAGTGTCTGAAAACGTGTGGCATTGGTTTTCTGACCTTGGTTCAACTACTTGTACTTTCCACTAAAGGACAATAACTAGGTACAGACTAAACTGGTGAAAAAGTCCTTGAAATGAAAATTGGGCATTGAGAACCAACATCTAAATGCAAACATGGGCAGTAAAGTGTGTCTTCCAATGAATCATGGATTGTTTTTGAAAATCTAGGCTTTGGAGCCATGATTTAACATGATTCTTTTCAATATCTGCAGGATCTGATGTTTCTGGTCCACATCTTTTACCAGTAAGAGCACTCAATGAAGTCTTCATTGGGGAATCTCTTTCATCCAGGTATGTGTAATTTTTTTTTGTTGTTGTTGCAATGGCTTCATTTCTTTTCATAACTCTGTAGTGGGCAATCACTTACGATGTCTTTGCTGTCAAATTTCTGCTCTAGCATCAATCTAGAATCCAGTAGGTTGGATTGCTGCTGGTTATGAAGCGTGTATTCAGAAATTAAGTGCAAAGTGCAGTGCTGTAAGCATCTGTTTTTCTATTCTCCAGTTTGGCCATTCTCTCCTCTGTTCTTGTCTGTTACTTTCTTAGCTAGCTATTATCTAATCATATACTTTCAGTTACTGTCTTTACCGTGAACTGAAGATTTCAGAAGATGACTTTGAATTGTTTACTCTTCATTAGCCTAGCATGACCAAACTGAAATACTAATAATAACTTCTTTCCCTGCCTCTGTATTTAGAAGCCCTGCATTTGGCTGAAGCCTTGTTATTGCAGGAAAATGTCCTTGTTCTAAGAAGACAGTTTGTATCACATAATGGTACTGCATTATGCGATGTACCTTCTTGACTGTCCTATCTGAAGATAAATGCATTTCTGTTAGTCAAACAATAACAAGAAGGATATGGGGAATATGAATGGGGCTTTGAGGAAGGAGTTAAAACATGATCCTCAGTCAGTGCTTCACCAAACTTTTACTTGTATTTTATATCCTTTTATTCTGTATTTTTTTTTAAACTTTAGTGTGTAACATCTTCTTGTGTTTGTACAGTGCCTGGGACACTGTGATTGCTGCTGGAAACAGTATAAATGTTCCATGAGTGCTTTATCTTCCATCTGGACTGCAGCCTCAGACTGGCAGAAGGAATTAGTCTCAAACAGATACATATATTGCTGTCTACTAATCAAATATAATTTTATCAAGATTCTAAAACGTTTACTTAATGTACAACGATAGAGGAACACAAAGCTGCTTTCCAACACTTTACAATAGCCCTCTACATCTGAATGTCATAAATACACTGTTTCTTAGTTCAGTATTTTTGAGAGGCAGTGAAGAACACAATACCTGTAGGAACAAATCTCTAGTAATAAATCTTGTGTTAATAGGACTTGAAGACTTTCAGTAATGATGTCACACAGATGGGTCTAATTTTTAAGGCTCAAATAAATTTTTATTTTTAAGGCTGAAATGCTGCATAAGAAGACAAAGTACTAGTGCATCTTCAAAATGTCAGTTGAGAAAACAAGAAAGTATTACAAGCTTTGTATTTTTAGTTTGTCCAAATCAAAACATCAGTCACTAAAAGCTCAGTAAACTTCTTTTATTAAGAAGTTCAGTCATGTGAACACAGTGAAAGGGATGTGTTTCCAAGGGGTTATCTATTTATCTGAGGGCTGTATCGTACTATTTCTTTTAGGCATCAACAACTGTTCTTAAATATGACTGGAAGTTCTGAAGCTTGTCGAGAGAGATTGGTTGTGATAGGCCTAAGATGAGGAATCCTCTAATACATCAATAATACCGTGCTACATGAATCCTCTGATACATCATAATACCAGTGATGATTGTGCCCCACGACTTGAACACCTGAGTTTTAGGAAGAATTTGTCTTGAGGAGAAACTCAAAAACCTGCTGAATGCAGTTTTTTAAAAAAAAAAAAAAAAAAAAAAAGCAAGCTGTCTGTGAAGAATCACAGTGGGTTTTTAATTACTGAAGTGATCATGAATTCAGCTTGAAGCCATGCTATTATTTACTTTTAGTGTTCCCTGTTGTAATTTTGAGACCCAGTCACAGCATAAGAATTTATGCAGTAATTCAACAATTATACAAGAAAGGTAATGTATTTGCAGTTTCATTTCTGAGTACAGCAAACTCTGCTCATATGCAAAGTCACTGCCAAATGATCCAGAGGTCTTCACATGGAATTGAATATTAAAAGTGGTTGCAAGGAAAACTGTCTAGAACTTCATGCTGCAAATTGCTTTTGTCCATTATAACACCTGCTATAAAACTGAGTGAAAAGTGACCACCAAATTGAAATACTCAACAAAGCCTGTGAAATTGTCATCCAGATTTGAAAATATCCCCTATAAATTTTTATGTGCCTGATAAGGCTGTGTGTTCTGTCTTATTCAGGGAGAACTTTAAGTCCTGCAAACCCAGTTTTAAATTCTCGCTTCATAGGGCCTCCTATTATGAGATATCAGTTGATGATGGTCCTTGGGAAAAGCAGAAGAGTTCAGGGCTCAATGTATGCACAGGAACAGGATCAAAAGCATGGTAAGTACATGGTGCTGCTTTGACACAAAATATTGTTTCAGATAAAGTAGACTGACTTTGCTGAAGCATATTGTCCATATTGTGACTGTTGAGCTATGAATAACCAATGTGTATCAGTTATGTCTAAATAGTCTCACTGTTAGACATAGTATGAAGCTGTTTTGGGTGTTTGAGAGGAGAATTTCTTCCTTATGGATATGGTGAGAAGAATTGAAAGGATGAGGAGCTGAGGAATTGTGACAAAAGCTTACCTGAAATTTTGCTCGGAAGTTTGTATGCCCCTAGAGAGGAGAGGTTGGGAATGTTGAGGGAGAGATCCTGCTCTGTCCAGTGGGTTTCTCTGGAGTAGTCTCGTTGGTTAAAATTAAACTGCTTAGATGAAGAAGCTCAAGAAAACATTTATGAAGACTGAAGCTTTAATAGCAATGGGAAGACTTGTACTTAAGTGTTGTCTGGCACATCTGTTTTTTCGTTATTGGATTTCCAGGTCTCTTTCAAACTTAACTGAAAAGGCACCTTTTTTTTTTTTTTTTTTTTCCAAAATATTCTTCTTAGATGAAGAAGCATATATCCAAGGAGAGCTGTACTAATCAAAGAGTAGATTTCCTTAGCAGCAGTTTAAACAATCTATAGTGTTACATGCAAATCTGATCAATTTAATTTTCTGTACAGTGGGAAAGATTTGGAAATGGGCTATCCTTATCATTTAAGGTTGTACAAGCTGGATTTTTCTGGCAAGCTAAGGTGACCTAAAATTGAAGCTTTTAATGAAATTGGAAAAATGAATATTCATGCTGTAGCCATGGTTACTGGGCTTAAATATTCACTGTAATTCAGAATCTTGTATTCAGTCAGCATAACTTTGTCCTGGAGGCTGCCAAGAATGAAACTGGCAGATTGCTAGGAGAACTTTCCTAGTGTTTGGTACTTTGGGAACATATAGTTCAAAAGCTGTTCTTATGCATTTCATTTGCCTGTTTTCTATTGAGCAATCTCAGCAGAGGATTCCAGGATTCCTGTTTTCTTTGCTGTAACTGGTGTCTGGTTTAGGGGTCTTGTTGAGATTTCAGAGCTCCTCAGTATGCAAGGCGTTTAAATTTAAACGTCCAAGAACTTCTTTAGCTGCCAGGTTAACTAGTTAGGAGGGAGAACAACCATCCATCTCAATTTCTTCTCAGCATTTGTTCAGGTTTGTAGATTGGAAGTCAGTGAGAGGAATACTGTTGGAAAAACACCCATGGCATTTCTGTAGTGTGTTATGTGGATGTCTGTTGCATTTTAAGGTGTTTTACAGCCATAACAAAAGACCTGGACTGAGAATTGTAAGCTCCACTGAGAACTAGGCAACTGCCATGTTCATAGTACCTGTGCACAGAGGCAGCAGTCAGTTTTTGAATCTGGTCCCAGGAGGAAAACTGCTGTCCGCCTATGCTTAACAGCATTCTTAATTTTTCCATTGTCTGAAACCTACTTTTAATCTGTATGCAAGATACTTGGGGATTTTGTTTGTTCCCTTTAATTTTATTGCTTACCAAACAAGACTTTTACTTTTCTGTTTAGGTCCTATAATATTAACAAGGTAGCAAATCAAGCTGTTGAAGAGATTCTTAATATCGGTGAGTGAACAGCCTGGCATCACCTGGCTCAGTTCACACAAAGATACTCTTCTCTAATAGGTGCTCTTCTTAATCTTGTTCCAACAGCTAAAAAGCATGGAAGTTTGAATATGCCACTGAACACAGAACTAGTACAAAAAGGTTAGTGAAAAAGGCAAGATTTATTAAGATATCATAAATGTTGACGAGTTTATTTTTATATTCTCAGCACCACTTCAGCTGTTTTAGTGCTCTTGCAATGTTACTGAATCAGAGAATTGTAGCTGTTAGAAGGGAGGTCTGCAGATTGCATAGTTCAACTCCCATGCTAGTGCAGGTTCTGTAGAGCAGATTGCATAGGAAAGCATGCAGCTGTGTTGTTCCAGAGAAGGGGACTGGGACTGCACAACCTGTCTGCTTGATCCTGTGCTCTATTACCATCAAGGTAAAGAAGTTTTTCCTCTTTAATCTTTTTCAGAAATATTATTTACACGAATTTGATGGAAAAACCTCTGACTTGAAATGAAAGCAGTAATTTAGACTTTAGAATGTGTAGATCTTCATGAGAATTTCAGTTGTCCTAAGATTTGAAACATTAAATACTTACTCAGTTGAAGAAATTAGTGAATGTAAGTCATGGAATAGAACTTAGGTCTTGTAGAATCACCTGAAAGGTGAAGGCTGTTAAACACCTGGCAAGTCTCAATATTATATCTCCAAATAGGGAAGCTGTTCTTTCCTGGACAAATGTGTTTTTCTGAAAAATTCTATCTACAAAAACTAATGGCTGATTTCTATTTACAGTAACAAATGATTACAATGAATCCCTGCTTTATAGTCCAGAAGAACCAAAGATGTTTTTCAGCATCCGAGAACCTATTGTAAACAGAGTTTTCTCTAGCAGTCGGCAGCGTGGCTTCTCTTCAAAGTAAGTGTTGACCGTAGCAGCTACTGAAGATCTCTACATTCTGTATTTTCTGTATGTAGGTAACACAGGAGTTTTCCTTAAAGTGTTTCAACTGCCAGTTTGTGTTTTCAGTGGCTTGAGTATAGTTCTGGTAAGAACAGGAAGAGGTTTCCAAGCTGCATTATGCTTTCATAACATCTGAGCCACACACAGTCCTACAGAATAAAAGAATCACACTGTGCTCAGTTCTGCGCACATGCCATTGCCCTCACTATGAGACAGGCATTGACAAACTGGAGTGAGTTCAGGAATGGGTCTCTAAGAGTATTATGGGGCTAAAACACATGGCACATATGGGAAGGAGTCATGTTGAGCCTGAAGAAGACGAGACTAAGTGGGGTAATACAGTTCAAGTTATAGAGCAGAAAAACTCTGCAGAGCAGAAGAGTACGAGGCAACAGTCGTGACCTATATGTTATAGAATTCTGATAAGGAAATATTTTTCACTGAGAATGGTCTGGCAGTAGAATAGGTTGATGAGAGACTGCTGGTAGTATTCTTGGAATAGTCCAAACTTGAAAAGGCAAGACTGAAAGCAGCATAATCTATCTTTGAAGTAAGGCCTGCTTTGAGTTGAAGGCTGTGGCCTAGATCTCTTCCAAACTAAATTGTTCTGTAATTTAGTCATTTTAACATTGAGCACTTTTTATGGAACTCACTATAGTTAAGTAAATAAAAACATATGCAACTGTTATTGTATGTTTAGAGTAACTATGCTGAGAACAATACAGTGTGTCAATATCAACCAAATGTTAATTCAACCTTTTATGTCAAAACAAAGGAGTCTGACTTTGGAGACTTGAATTCTCCTTTTGAGCCACAGCTGTGTTGCAGCATTTTATGACATAGTAAAATTATAATGTCTTAAATGTTTACTGCTTCTTAGTAATTTTGATCTGGGAGGTTTCCAGGTTGAATAAACCTAGAGAGATGGTACAAGAAGAGTTCAAAATAGAAATAAATAACTGAATTTTCATCTGTAAGTGCTACAAGATCAATTCCTGTCCTGTCGACAGGGATAGGATATACTATAAAAACTCTCCTGCAGTAAAAAATGTCTACATAATTCTGAGAGGGGTATCTGTCCATTTTTTTTTTTTTTTTTTCCTTGAATTAGTTTTTGCTGCCTCTCATGGTTTGTCTTTTGCTCTCTGTGCTAAAAATCTTGCTATTGCTGTTCTTTCTCTTTTTTGAGATACTTTGTCTAAAGTGAAACGCGGTAATGTGCCTCCAGGCTTCAGACTTGGCAGAGACTGGCTTGACATTTGGGCCATCCTTCCAAGTTTTTTTATCTTTGTGAAAGATGATCTTCATGAAGATTTAAGTCACTGGAGTAATTGCCAATTAAATCTTGGAGATCAGAACATGTTTAGACCAAGGCCTGTTTGTGGAACAGTCAGGCACATCTGTGTAAGACTGCAGTCTTGCAGCTTTTCTGAAATCACTCCTGGATCCCATCTAGCAATATTAAGATAAATAATAATAATTGCTGAGAACAATATTAAAGAGCATTCTAATTTGCTGTATATTTGAAAGAAGAAATCTTGACAGATGTTAATTTCACTTATAAGTGAAGAAGATGGTTAGTAGCTTTATTCTGTCTGGACCAGCTGTAGAAGAGCTGCCTTAAAATTTTTCTGTTAACCAGACAACATACTGGTCACACTCTTATTATTAAAAGGAAATTGCTGCCATAACTACTGAAGTTGTGTGGCAAGCATTCTGACCTTCAGCCTTGTGTTTGAAATGACTTTATCTTTTCTGTCAACGATTCATACAGCACAACAGAATACAGTAATATCCAAAGTATTTGAGATACTGCTAGTTGTAAATGCATGTTCCATTTAACTTCAAAGCCAATATACTGAAATCATGCTAATTATGTAAGACTTCTTTTCTGTGAAAGATTAGGCAAACCTTTATTAAATGGGATCATCAGTAGCTTTGTTTAAAAATGCACTGAACTCCAGTTTCATTTTCAGGTGTAGCATTATAAGAGTCCTCAGACTTTTGGAGTAACAGCCTTCCTTTGAATAGGTCTTCTAATTCTCTCTGCTGTGATATTGTTACGTATGCTCCTGTATGATTCAGCATTACTGGTCCATGCAAAGAAACATTCAAGAGACAGTCTCTTTGTTCAGGTAAGTGCTTCTGTGAACCATCTCACTTCTAAACTGTTCTATTTTTTTGTTGGCAGAGTCTGTGTCCGTTCTCGTTGTTGGGATGCATGTATGGTTATAGATGGAGGAACATCATTTGAGTTCAATGATGGCGCAATAGCTTCAATACTGATTGATACGGAGGATGCACTGTGCACTGTTCTGTTCGAAGAATGAAAGAACCCTAGTGTCTTCTGCTGAAGCAATTCTGGATCCAGAGAGAGAACTCCTGGAGAAGGACAGCACATCGTAATGCTGCATTAATTTGGAAGTTGGCTTTTTTTTGGTTGTAAGAGAAATTGGAGAAAAACTGAGGTGCTTTTCATTCCTTGGGTTGGGGATATCTTGGAAGCCTATTTATGCTGTTTTTGCATCTGGTGTATAAGAAATGTATCTGAAGTCTTACCTCTAAGTTCAGTGGAGATTGACATTTTTTAACCTGTATGGCAAATGTGAATATCTTTTTGAACCATGGGTAGATGGGTTTAAATACTAAGTCAGTAGCACTCAATATTCAGATGTACAGTTTTTTAATAAGTGTGGAACTGGTTAAAAAAAAATAAATATCTTCATACATCCACTTTTGTAGAAAATCTGTCAAAATCTAGATATTTGGTGCAAGGATATATAGATTTTGGTAACTGCTAATGTTGATGTAATAGAAACACAAATCTTTTGTATGCTTTTCAGAAATTTTACAACTTTGTAGTTTCATATGATTCATGACAAATTTCTTGGCTCATCCAGTTTTTTTTTCTACTTTGTAGATTTGTATCAAAAGTGAAAGCCTGGTTTAATTTCCAGCTCTTTCATATTTTCAGTGAGGTAGCTCCTTCCTTTGCTCTTTGAGTAGAGGGAGACTTGAAACTTAAGGCTTTTATTGAGCCCTTTGCTATGAATATGAAACTACAGAAAATGTGCTTAAGACAGTTCCTCATTGACTGGAGTATATGGCTTGCAGATGTCCACTCACAGGGTGTGAAGTTATCATAAAGAAAGATACGGACCTTAAGTTGAATGATTTGAAGTTTTAGGTTCTGAGTTTCTTTACAACTGCAGAATAATGAAATGCGCTCAGCTGAGTCCTACTATGTAGGCTGCTGTGAAAGCAATGCTTCCTGCTTC
Source organism: Tympanuchus pallidicinctus (assembly GCF_026119805.1). NCBI lineage: Eukaryota > Metazoa > Chordata > Aves > Galliformes > Phasianidae > Tympanuchus > Tympanuchus pallidicinctus. The sequence goes on from NW_026294813.1 coordinate 12,770,458, forward strand.
TTTCTGTGGAAACAACAATGGTATAAGGAGCACAGTAACACTTCTTGATTGAGCAAATTCTCAGCTACAAAATACTGTTTCTCAACAGTCACCACTACTGATCAGCAGTGAATGCAGGCTTGCTCATAAAACTGCACCACAGCATGATGACCCACTGTTGCAGCCACTGCTAAAACATACCACTCACCATGTTGTGCTCACATCCACTGTTTGTTCTCCTTGAACATTCAGGAAGTGTCATTGAATGTCAGTGGGTGCCACTTTTTGCACATGAAGGAGTTCAGTTGCAAACCTTTGGTTCATCTGCACTTCCATGTCAGGTGCCATTTTGTCAGACTGCCCCTCTGCTGCCATCTGTCACGTGGCAACAACATGTAATGGAATATTGGTGGGAAGGTTCCTCCTATACTGCCATACCATCAACATCTGCTTGTGACATAACAGGCCAATAAAAGAGGAGACATTACTTTTGGAGCAGCCCTTGTAGTTAGAGTGCAAATAATACTTACATGTTACCCTGTTAATTTCCCCACAAAATTTATGCTGAATTCTAACTGATACTGAATTGACAACAAATATAGTTTTATGTGCCTCTGATTATGTATGCTATAAAAAACTGGTTGTAGAAGAGGAAGTGACTTTGTAGATACTGTTTTAGAGAAACTGTGAACTTTGCCTTTGAAAATCTGTGCTGAATAATGCATAGATCAGAGGGCAGAATTTGACAAAATGAAGATTTCTACAGCAGGAACTCTTCTGACACATGACTTGAAAAAAAGTTTTTTTCCTGTCTACTAGGAAAAATGTATTTCCAAAAGTGAGTTTTTTCAAACTACTTTTGAATGAAGAGACTTCTGTAATAGATGTTCTCAGTTTTAATGGGGATGTTCTCCAGTGTGGCCAATCAATGTATTTATTGCCAATCACAAAATATAAACTTTTATAGCTGTAGGAAGTGTATGAAGGATTTTTCTTTCACACTGTGTTAGTTTTTGTATTCAGTTAGAAACAGAATTTAGAAATGGGTTTCAGTTCTAAGAAAAACCTGGTATCTATGGAACTTGTTAAAAATAAGCTATCACTGTGTTGTGCACATTTCACCTTTAAGTGTGCTGTAGACCAATTTATTCACCTGATCTTGAGTTATCTGGACTATAGAGCAGAAGAGGAAAAGCAAAACAGCCAAATATTCTTTCAGAACTATATAAAGAGCAAAGCTCTTAATACCTAAAGTAGTTTGCAGAATTTATCTAAATGTAAAGATGCAAGACTTTAAAACATTGGCCACACAGGATAAGGTTACTCATAATCCCTTCATAGCCAGTTATAGATTGCCCTACGTGCCTTTTGTCCAGGATACTCATCCACTTGGTGTTAAGATTCAAAAAGCAATGCCAGTAACATTAATTTATGATTTCCTAGGACTTTACCAACAACTCTGAGATTAAAATCTTATTTAGTTACTCAGTTTAGCTGCATAAGTAAAATTTTCTGGCAAGGAACCTATATGCTACTTATTCAGAGACATTTGTGCTGTAATGTTTTAAAGATTAGCCTGAGTCGGTTGTGTTCCTGATAAAAATACTCTTACTCTGAAGGTTGAGACTAAAACACAATGTTTTCAAGTCCTGTGTACCCAAAGTATAATCTGATTTAGGGTTTACATTTTGCAGTTAAGTTCCTGACTGTTACTTAGCAAACCGTAAACCTGACCTACTCATGAGTGGCCTCTACTGGTTTTGTCTGTATTTTAATTGCACTTCTGTTATAGCATTTACTGGTGAATGCTTGATTTAAATAACAAGGATGGGATAGAGATCTATAATAGATAATCAGTAAGCAGCTACCTTTTCTATTAAAGAATTGTAAAATCCTTTGTTATAAAGGAAAGCAGTAGAGACAACTTACCTTGTAGACAATGTTCTGTGACAGGGCTGAGTATTGGTATAACACTGATTTATTTGGCCTGGACTGGCACTGAACTCTTCTACCTGCTGAATCAAATAAAATCCATGGTGTCATCTTTTAGTGCCAGTCCACACTTGTGTTCTGCTAAACTAAACAGGTTGTCTTTGCTTTTTTTTTTTTTTAATTTCTACATTATGTAATAAAATTAAAAGTTTAATAGATGCTTGAAGTTGTCCCAGGCCTGATTTCAACTTAAATATATATATATAATGCATATGTGATGTGTGTGTTTATTGTGCTCACCTTCCTTTCATTTACTAAGCATGACATTATGATACCCTGTCATCTAAATCACAGTTGGTAAGACACTGATTGCACAAGTTTCTGCTTTTTCAGTTATGCAAAAATGGTGGTGGCAAATCATTAGTACAATATAGCGATTCCTTAGCTTTTTATTAAATGCAAAACATGTTTTATGGGGTTACATTATACAGAGAGAGAAGAATTACAAATAGATACACCTTTCATCTTGAAGTAAACTTTTAAAGTAATTTAAGGCATGAAAACTAAAACTGCAAACAAGCAATTTTCCACACTACTTTGCTGTGTACTTATTACTAAGCTTTTTATCTTTGGACTGACTTTGGAAGACACTATGCCTATGCAACAGCCTATTTACCACAACAATGGTATATCCCCTACTGTTGCTCACTGCTTGCAAGTTTTGTGCTAAAAGATGATAATAACTCTTACCCTTATCCCTGGAACATGCCTAGCCCACAGCAGGACTGAGCCACATCTGTTCCCCAAGAGGTGGGGGGCTCATTACTTGTCCCTAGTCTTAGTTTGGTTGTTTTTTTGTTTGTTTGTTTGTTTGGTTAGTTATTTAACTTTTCCTGTGACAATGTTAGCTTTTCCTATTAGTGTTAAAAGATACAGGAAGTTAAATGATACTAGAAACTTAAGCTAAAAGAGAAATGGATCTCTCTTAATAGCACCAAAGGAGTTCCTCTCAAAATCCCTACAGTGCAGCCCCAGTTTTTGTTGCTGCTCTGAGTTCTAGAACCAAGATACTCACTCCTGCAACTTTTTTTTCAATATACTAAATGCAGCTGAAAGACCCTAAGAAAGAAGTTTGGAGATTTCATCCCTAATTTAAGTTCGCTTAAGCAAGGAAAAGCAACATGAAGTCTTGAAGAAAAACTTCATTTGTATTGCTTCTTGTTTGTACAGTATTGAGCTCTTAAGTGCTTTCCTCCGTTCCAATGCTCCTTTACTGTTTCCATGTTCAGTGAATTCAGACTCACTCTCCCAAACAGGGTAGCTTCACATCTTAGTATACATATCACTCAGTTAATAATTTTAATGATTTTGATAGCATTATTTGATTTCTGTAAACTTCAGACCAGCAGGAAACTAAGCCATCTAGTACCTCCACTGATTTTTCCAGGAGTTGCAGAGCTGGAAGATTTAATCGAAAGCACTTTTACAATGCCTAAGAACAATCATAGCTGCATCAAAACCTGCAGCAGTTAATAAAGGCTGTAACAGTTCCATTACAGTGATTGTTTCACAATATTTTTTTTTTTGAAGTAGCTCTCCTAAAACAAAAATTTTCTACAATTGCTTACAGATCATCAGATTTCTAAAGGCTTTTTTTTTTTTTTTTAAAGAGTATAAACATACTTATAGAACTACATTATGGCGTAAGACCAAGATACAATACTTTAAAAAACAGAACTATGATTAGATGTGCTCTGACATTCTGCTTCTCAAGGAGCTTCACTACACGGTGCATTCATGGCATCCATCGTACAAGATCACTAGCCACTAAGGTTTCTCAGTGACAATCTGCATTTGATACCCCAAATTTCATGGTTCTTTTTACTGCCAACAGTTGGCCTTGCAATAGTTGTAAAATGTGAACAATTGATCTTCATGTCAGGAAGCGTCTCCTTGAGGAGCTGTAGGGAGCTATCAGTCACTATTCCAAATACCTGAAGAGTCTTTAATGTTGGAATTTCACCAAGTTCTCTAGAAAGAGAGTAGTGAGAAGTTAATCATTATACTGAAAGCATTTTTGCAGTCTATACCCGAACTAGCTAAATGTACTTTTACTGAATTTTTTAGGCTTAAGTTTTTTTTTCTTGAGGGCATACTATTTCAGATGCAAAATAGGATAGAGCTGAATAGTTGCAATAATGAAAGGCAGGAAAAAAAAAAAAGCCTTTGAGCAAATAACTCTAAGCTGTGTTTCAGTGCCAACCAATAACCAATGCAGGTGCACAGAAAGGAAAGGTATATAGAGATTCTTACACTGGTCAGCAAATACCATCCACTCTGTTAACGTTTCTGAAAGCAAGTTATTGATTGCTGCACAATTAAAAACCTAATGCTGACACTGTCACTGACAGGACTGGAACCTCAAAGTAATGCCTTTAAACAGACATGAGGCACATGTAGAACGTACTGCTCAACAACTACAGACTGGAAACATTATTCAGATACCTTTGGTTCCAGTTTGTATTCTTAAAGGTTCACAACCTAGTCACCACGTTATTTTACTCCTACTTTGTACCAGTATGTTTATCAAAACAGTACTTGCAGTTCTTAAGCCCAAAACACAGCATGTTTAAAATTATTTATCCTCTGAATTAGTAAACCAAAGCCATTTAGGGATTACTTACACTAAGGCAGCAGGTGATATTTGGTAGCATCGGCTGAGACAGAGATGTTGCAGAAAGATGAGCTGATGAAAATATTGGAAACACTCCGGCTTCAACATCACACTGTCGCTGCATGAGAGCATATTAATTAGAAGTTATCTTTTGATTATAAAACAGAAGTAAATTTGATATCTCTAAAATTCAAGCTGAGAAGTGTAAAACATCCACTTGTTTTCCTGCCATTACAGCACTTCCTGCTCGATACAGAAGTAACCCATTCCTAACGTGTGACACGTTTTGATTTTCACTGAAGGGCAAAAAAATAAAAATTCTCTGCAAGTAGATTTTCTGCAGCAGAAATCAAAGCAGTTCTGTGGCCATGTAGTATGAGAGCTGAAAGATATTCTCACTAGGGTACCATAAGCCCGTATGCTTCCTTTTATTTTATCTGTTGACTGCTACCATTTATTAGTTAACAAATCATTTATGTGCTACTATTTACTATTTACTCTGAAGTAAAAAAGAAATTTTTAAGTTAGTTACTTATTCCAGATTAAGTTAAAACAGATAGTAATTTTTTTCTAAATTTAACTTGGGAAGCAACTTTTGGCTGTGCAGTCCTACTCAACTACTAATTACTGCTGTATGGTTACTGCAGAGCAGTATCATTACCAATCCCCTGAACCATAAGGACTTAAGGACTACCTGCACAGGAGTTCTTACCTTAGATCTAAGTGCACAAGGAAAGGACATCTTTCCACCAGCGTTTTAACATCTGTAAAGAAGTCACAGTCAGCCCACCTTTCAGTTATAAAGACATACGTGCTTTCAACACCTCTCATACTGATATTATTTGCCTTCCAAATTAACTGTAGGATCTGTAATATCTGTAGGATGTTACATTGGGGCAGAACCTAAGTAGTCATTATGTCTATTCTTTTTTTGAATGACCTTTTCAGCAGACACAACAGCAGAAGCCTTATCTAAAGAATGTTCCAAAAACTAAGCTTCTTTCCAATATACAATATCAGAAAAGATGATTCATAGTTAACACGAGATCTATTCCCCTGCTTGAGGGAATTAGTTCAAAAGCGAAGGCTATACCTTTCAAGTGAAGATGAAATTAGTTCTACCTATTTTTAAATTGAGAAGACAAATTATTTCATTCCTCAAGGCTAAGCTGGAGAAATTAGTAGGATCTTCTGACAATACAAACATTATGCTCTTTACAGAGCATAAAAATCAGTCTTAGCACACAGTATTTCTAATACTTAGAGTGGACACCAGTCAGAAGTAAATACAAAGCCTGCTGCTTTATTTCTTAGTGGAATAAATATTTTCCATGCTGATATTTACCTGATATTTGTAGGTTCTGTCTGTATCCACTTAAGTTTAGCTGGGTTACTTTTGAAGTAATGTGACTAACTGCTGTTTTGACATGAGTGGCTGTGAAGTCACACCAGGACAAGTTCAGCTCCTCCAACCTACACACAAAGAAAGAATGGTTTGGAAGAATAACTGAAATAGATGTTTTTGCCTTAGGAGTATCAACTGCATTAGATATATATAAGAACTCAAACTGTGGTACATCTACTACCAAAGTTCTTGTATTCGTTAATACAAACTTCTCAATAATTAAGCTCTGAAGCAGTTTGCCCAGACAGGCTGTGAGAAATCTGTCTGCAAAGGTTTTCAAGACTCAACTAGACAAAGTCCTGACCAGTGCTGAAATTAGAACATGCTGTAGGCAAAGGGCCTAAGCATCTTCCCAAGATCACTTTCAATCAAAATAATTCATGATCATTGTAGAAAGTTAAATGGTCAAGGGGAGATACTTCTTTTCATCTTGTATTTGGTTGGTGATGTGAACTTGTTCCCACTGACCAGATCTTACATTGAGAGGTAGAAACACAAATCTTTTGCTATCACTTATTAGCATTGTTCAGGTGACCAATTGCACTGTCATCATAGAATACCTACAGTTTTATATATGCACGGGTCAGGTTGTGACCTTACCTCAACTACACGCTCAGCAGCCAATAGCGTATCACCTGTCATACTACTGTTTTGTGTGCAGCTGCTAGAGATGTAATCAGAGGATAAAGGCAAAGTAGACTGCTTGACTAGAGCCTTCAGCTGTCAATCATTACGTAAAATCAAAAATATCATTTTTTTAATCAGATGGCAGACCTGATCTTTATGCACTGTGCATTCTACAGATACTGCCTTTCTTTAAGAAGCTCAGCATCCAAGTAATCCGATCCAGCAGCTGTAAGCATTAACTATCCAGAGCAAGATTAAGGTTTTGTCTGTCCACTGGTCTACTGCAGTTTGATTAAAAATATTACTGTGCAGAAACAAATTAAGAAGATTGTCCAACATCTCACAAGAACTCAGCAAAAAGATTGGGGTGTAAATCCCAGAGCTACTGAAGCTCAACTCAGTGACTTCTGACAGCAGATGGTTTAATCACTAGATCTGTTAATCTGAACCAGTGCTTCAAAAACTGCAGAACTGTTCTACCATGGATGGAAGAGCATAATATTTTCTGCCATTCATACTGTTCTCTGACTGCATAGGGAACTCCTGTACTCCACATTCAGATGGTATCTTCCTCAAACAAACTTGTATGCTTTCACACTGTGAGAATGATGTAGTGCTTTCATTAAGAAAATCAAATATACTAGCTAACCAAGTGGATGTAGATGAGTTTTGAACCAACCAAGACTTCCTTTAAGGATGATGACTAAAGAAACTTACAAAAAATTACTCAAGTACCTCTAAGTACCTCTTTGCTATTAAAGAAGGAAAGCTTGATGGAAAGAAATTATATAATTATTCAAGTAATAACCAACAGTTAAGCATTGGGGAACATAATAAGCCTCATAAGAAACATACTGACAGACAAACAATTAGAATGCCTATCAAAAAATAAAAAGGACAATTCCTCTCAGGAGTTAACAGTAAGTAGGAATAGCAAAAACTATTTTTGTCTTACATAGAACATTTGTTTAACATCAGCTCCAAAGCTTCTGCAGAAAACCCTGAGCACCCACAAAGATTTAGTCGTATCAGACTGGGGTTGTTAGCAATGCTCCTGTAGAAAAGAAAAAAAGATAAAATGTTGGAACATTGCTTTTATCACTAAGACACATGATAACGTTTATAAGTGAAGATTCCAGGCACGGAATTATTTGTTGAATGTGCAGCACTGCATCTTTAGTAAACAGACTCTATTAAAAGAGTCACTAAAGATCTCAACTGCTTGCTGCATCACGGCACAGTTTGGTAAAGGACACTTGCCTATTTACACAATGTTCCTGATATGCTTGCGTATTTATAACCAGCCCTCTCCTGTTACATCTCATTGAACAAACACCATGACCTATTCAAGATCATTGCATCTCTACAAAAGACTAAACAGTCTCACTACAGCACTTATTAGTGAAGCATTGGAAGAGATTGCCCAGAGAGGTTGTGGATGCCCTGTGCTTCCAGGCATTCAAGATCAGGCTGAAGAGGGCTCAGAGCACACTGGTCTAGGTGTAGATGTCCCTGTCCACTGCAGAGCACTTGGACTAGATGGCCACTAAAGATCCCTTCAAACTGAAATGATTATATGACTCAATCATCTTATTTTGGAAATCTTCTCTACGAGGCAGAGGTTAGTTAAGGAGGAAAATAAATAAAATAAAAAAACACACACATTTCCAAACAGCATTCCCCTTACAACTACTATATTTGTACACAGGGCAATTAAGTTCATTAATTGTTGCCTAATTTGTAAACAATTTTCATTTGGCATCACAAGCCAAACAATACTGGTTTATTTGCACTCTTTTTTTTCCTGATATGAGAAAAGCATCAGGAAACTCAAGAGTAGAAAGCAGATCACCCATAGCACTAGCCATCTAGCCTGGTTCCTAGCACCCCCATAATCATCTGATGTTACTGAGCTGGAGTTTGACTGCACGCCCATTAGTGCTTTTCCTGTTTAACAGAACAGTTCATGTGCTTGACAGAGTCTAATTTTTCAGATACCTTTTTCACTGAAGGTCAGCAAAGAAATGAGAAATGGTGCAGAAGCACACAGAGCATCTGGTAGAAAAGTTGCTGGAACTCCTTAAAATATAAAAGAATATATACACTAAATGTGAACATGTCCGGGGAGCACAGAAATTGGAAAAGTAGCTCTGCAGCTCACATGTAGGAACAGTGAAGGGACACAACCCCCACAGAGGTAAGTACTCTGAGAAAAAGGAAACAAACAAACAAACAAAAAAAACCCCAACAACTCTTCTAGACCTGTGTTTCTTCCCCACCTGGTCTCTTGGACATATAGGAAAGAGGCAGCTCACATAGCCTGCCAGCTAAATCCATTAAATGACTAGGGCAGGCCTTTTCAAACAACTCCTACAAGAGACAACTCCAACTGTATTCTGACCCTAGCCTGCACAAAAGAATGGCACTAAATGTAAGTTACTTATGAAATATCCCCAAACATTTCACTCACTTGATGATATCATCAGAAAGCACTAGTCCCTCCAAGCTGAGGTTCTCCAGTCTCTCACAACGACAAAGAATACTCTGGAGATCTGCAACAGATACTGTGCAATTTGACAAATCCATATGTTGAACCCGGAGAGGTCTAAGAGATGAGAAAGAGTGGTTAGTAAAACTGCACCAAAAAGCAACCACAAATTTCATATACCATAAATATATGCAATACTGTAAAAGCGTGCAAAGCTTACAGAGAGGAGTTGTATTTCTCAATATCAGCTGCATACTGTATGTATTACTAAGCTTGTTGGCTGTACCAATAATCTACCAGCCAAAACTTCAGCAGTTTTATCTTTCAGATACTTAAGAGGATTTATCAGAATAGCTGCAAGTCTATCCTGCTAGAGTTACACAGGTTTCTTGAGGTTCACACAGAACAGTGCTGATGAGGCTCGTATTTCCTGGTTCTAGAAGAAATAACTTGCAAGAACATGACGGTCCTGGAAGTATACTCCCAAATATATTAGCTTATTTCTTAATAACTGACTGATGAATACAGATCTTAGTTCAACACGTGCCTCACCACTGATCAGCTATTTCACACTCCACAGAGATGACAAACTGGTGAAGCTGTTAAAAAAAAACAAAAACAAAAAACAAAAACAAAAAAAACACCAACCAAACAAAAAACAAACAAAGAGAAAAACACTGAAAATTTGAGACTCCAATAACTCGGTACACAGTGAAAGCCTTACTTTGTGGTTTTAAACAGCGGATTCCCAATACAAGATCTTGGGCAGCGGAACACAATAACACCTGCAGGTAGCAACTGTCCAATAACTCCTGGTAGCAGACTTCTACAAGTCAGATCAAGAGTCTGCCAGAGAGATTCATCAAATCTAGGGAGAAGAATTTTACTCATTAGCAAGGAAAAGACATATCTTTGAGTACAACTACAGAAACTTTCCAGACTCACAAAAGGTTGAGAGGAAGAAAAGCCATTTAGTACAATTTAATAATGTTAAAATAGTTCAGTTGTCTTTTGAGACTATGCGTACTTACAACTCACATAATAGACTGAATTACACTTGAACATGCAAGATGAAAACCAAATCATTTATCAACCTATGGAAGCAAAGTTCTTAGCATTAAGTGACAAGAAGCAATACTTACGACAGACGATGCCACCTCTTGCAAATCATGGAAACTTTCAACAAGTCGTTCAGGGGCAAATATGCAAAGATTGCCAATAGAAGTTCATCTGGAAGTTCATCCCAAGAAACTCCTTTAGGGAAAGAGTGAGCATGCTCTAGTTAAAGCTGGCTCATTTTTGCCTACTGATGCCTTATTCACTTTGGTTGCCAGAAGGACAACTACAGTCTGTCCCTGGACTCTACATACTACTCATTCCTCTTTCATCTCTTCATTTTAAAAAATATTCTTCAGGAAATGAGAACATCTCAGCTATTTCATTTGTATTCTAAGGCTTGTATGCTTCCCCAAAAGCAGGAAGGGAAAAACAGGTCTAGAAGGACATCTGAGGATTTCTTGTCTCTATACTCCCCTGATGAAATGCCCATCCCTGCCACATACCTTACACCTCCAGAAGGCGCCCAAAGGGAGGTATGCATCTGTATAGTACACAGAGAAAAGTGGGTAATGGAAAGTGCTCTTCAAAACATCTCTCAGGAACTATTTAAGAATGTGTGCGACCCAAAATTCTCACAAACAGGTACACAGTTACCTAGTGTTTCTGTCTGCCCAGAAAAAAATTCTACATGTTGGAGCTCCAGAACAGCTGCCTACAACCCAGAGCTCATTTAAAAGCAGAAGTGTCTAAGGGTATTCCTGCTGCTCTGAGGACTGAATCCTTCCCCTGCCAGCCCAGAGTCCCTGCTGCACCCTTCCTGCAGTTTTCCAACAGGGACCCTTGCACGCATTAACATAGCAACCCCAATGGAGTGAGTGGCTGCCCCCTGGCACCCTGCAAGAGATGCGCATCTGGATTCTTGTGGTCTGAAGGGCCTGGTTTCTCAATTCTGAGAATTCCTATATAAAAAAATTCAAGTCCTTGGGTTTCAAAATTATGTTGGGAATGGCTGCAGCAATAGTTCCTACTAATTTAGCAGAGTAAACGAAAGCAGGGCCGCCTGCCAATACCTGGCTCTGTCTCCCGGAGCAGCCGAGGCCTGCGCACAATGACGAACTCCTTCTCCTTCACTTTCAGCCGCTTGTGGGGCGTGCAGGCCGGCAGCAGCGGCTCCTGAGGGGTATTCTCGTTGCCCAGCTTGTCCTTCTTCAGCACCGACACCCCCATGCCCGAGAGGAACTCCGAGGTCTTGCTGGAGTCCCAGTCCCAGCTGAAGCCAGCGGAGACATTGCTGCCGGAGGAGGGGATCTCCTGGAGATGTTTTCTGCACGGATTGAGGGATTACGGGATTCAGGGAGACCCGCGTTCTGCGAGGCCATCGCCACGTTCTCTGGAGGCCGGCGCGGAGTACAGAAAGGCGGCAAAGAGCCGCCTAGGCAGGGAGCAGGTCTCGCTAACAACCCGTACCCTCAAGTAGAGCAACAATCCCCGCTAAAAAGTTTAATTTTAACCCCAGTTCCCCCCTCCCCAGAGGAGCGGGGCGGTCCCTCAGCCCTCCCTCAGCGCCCACCCGGGCGGCGTGAGGGAGCGCCGCGCGCCTCAGCGGCCCGCACGGCTCTCGCGCCCTCAGCGCAGAGCGCAGCTCGCAGAGGCACGCGCGCTGCCTCCCGCCGCCCCCACAGCCGCGGAGCCCCGCGCGCTGCCCCCAGCCCTCCTCCCGGTTGATCTGCGGCCTCCCCGCGAGGGCCGATACTCCGCACGGCGCCAGTACCTGAGCATAGCGGCGGATGCCTGGGCGGGAGACCCGTGCTCCGCGCAGCGTCCGCCGAGCTCCGCGCCCGCCAGCCCCGCGCCAGCCCCGCGCCGTCCGCCGCGCGCCCGCTAGGCCCAGCCGACCGGAAGCCACTCGGCGCCCGCCGCGAGCGCTGCCGGGAGCCGTAGTTCGCCCCGCCTTGTCCCGCGCCCGCCTCCCGAGCCGAGGCGGTGACGACGCCGGAGAGGAAATGTCAGCGGCGCCGGGCCCCGCGGCACGGAAGGAGCCGGGCGGAGCTGCGTGCGCGGCGATTTAAGGCCTCGCGCGGGGGAGAGGCGGCAGCGAGCATGGAAGGCGGCCGGGCCGTGCGGGGGAGCGCCTGCTGAGCGCGGTGAGGGGCGGCACGGGCCGCAGCGTCGAATCGCGGCCGGGGAGGGGCGCGGCACGGCGGGGGGCGCGGACGGCCCGGCCCGACCGCGGTTCCCGTCACTGGGCTGCGGGCGGCCGACGGGCCTGGGCTCCTCCCGGCGCTGAGGAATCGGAGATCCGACGCTCGTTTTTCGGCTTTGCGCCCATTTTCGGGTGCTTTATGTTCCGCCGCGGCCCCCGCGGCGCTCCGGGCTGTGTCGCAGGGCAGCTGTCGTTGCTTCGGCACCGTGTGGAATCCGGCCTCGGCTGCTCGGAGCCTCCTGTCGCGGGCAGGGTCGTGCCCGCGGCAGCGGGACGCATGGCACCAGGGGCCCGGTCGGGCACAGCCGCGAGCGGAGGGGTAAATAAGACTTAATTGTAATTTCAGTTCTGATTTTCCAAACAGTCTGTCCGTCTCACTGCGGCGTTCTGGTTGTAACCACGTGAAGACCTCCTCAGTGACACCTGTTCTGTGTGAGCATCCCCCAGGCAGCCTGCGTCGCAGGTTCTGTTCTTCTGGGTTCATCCTGCAGCTACACAGCTTTCATGTCGTACATCTTGGTGCCTACCCACTGTCTATTCTCTCTGATGTGTTATTATTTCCAGAGTACTATATGCAAAGATTAAATGTTTAGTTAGTTTTAAACCTTGTTTACATACATTATTTTAGAATCATAGATTGGCAGGGGTTGGAAGGGATGTTAAAGCCCAACCCCCCCGGTGGGCTGGTTGCTCCCACCAGCTCAGGCTGCGCAGAGCCCCATTCAAACCAGCCTTGAGCACCTCCAGGCATGGGGCATCACAGCTCTCTGGGCAGCAGCGCCAGTGCCTCACTGCCCTCTGAGCAAAGAATCTTCTCCTAATGTCTAACCCAAATCTCTTCTCTTCTAGTTTAGAGCCATTCCTCCTTGTCCTGTCACTATTGGAGCATGTAAAAAGTTTGTCACCTTCTTGCTTGTAAGCTCTCTTCCTGGAGAGGAGCAGGTTCTGTAGGGCAGTAGTTGAGACAGAGGCTTGATAGAATTCAGGAAGTGTTTGGACAACACTCTCAGACGTATGGTCTGGTTTTTAGGTGGTTGTGTATGTAGCCAGGGGCTGACCTCGATGATCGTCTTGGATCCCTCCAACTCAGGATATTCTGTAATTCTGTACATTCCAAGATAATTGAAATTGCAGGCATTAATAAAATACTGGTTGGTGTGTGGTTTGATCACTGTTTCTTAGAAGAGCAAAGCTATGCAGATTGCATCTGTTGGCTCATTTCAGAGATTATTTCTTTTTAATGGTGCAGTAGGGTGACTGCACTGATCAGCTTTTGTGGGCAGCTGAAGGCCAGTTTCTTTCTGTAGATAGTTTTGTCTGTGCTAAGAAGCTCTTCATCTGTCATCTGCTTATCTGATCCCTGTGGTGCAAGGGTAAGTGTGTACTACAGAACTTGGGAGGTAACAAAAAAAGAAAATCAGCAGACTGAGCAGAGCTGAGTATGAAAGTGTCTGAAGGGATTGCTTTTCAGTGTTACGTTCTCTTCTTTTTAGTATTTCTGAAATGTGAGATAGTCCACTTTATTTTTTTAAAGATGAATGTTTCTAAAGCTTAGAGTTAAGCACTTATATTGGTGATGTTGGTTGATATTGGTTTGACAGAAAGGCAGGAGCTCACCGTGGAACTCACCATTGATAGTGTGCTGGAGGTGGCAGCTTTCTTCTTACCTGTGCTCCAGAGCTTGGATTCAGCTTGAAGTGGGAGGTGCTGCTGCACAGATGTTTTTTTCAGCATGCTTTGGCTGTCTTCAATGTTGTTCTTTACAGCATCCCTTTCACAATTCATTAATTTCCCTGCTGGGCCTTTCTACACAGATGTGCCCTGATATTTTTAGTCCTGTTTTGGAATACCTTTGCTATAAAATTGAGAGCTATTTAGAATCTTTAAGAAGCAGCACAGTTGGTTTTCTGCTGTTTCATCTATTAACACATAATTTCTGTGCCAGGCTGAGTGAGCAGTTAGTTCATTTGTAATGTAAGTATCCCTGCACTTGGATAGACTCCAGGCTGGCAGGGTAACTTAAGACATGATGGTAGGGAGTCTTCAAGGTTACTGAAGTATGAATTGACCCTTTCAGGGTTCTTGCTAAGTCCTTAGCTGTGTTTGGACCTTAGAAGATTTCCTGCAGGAATTTTGAAGCTCTTGCCCTGTGTGGGGCTACTCAGATTCTTCCATTCATAAGCTTCAGAATATATGGTTTTAAAGCCCATGTCTAAAACAAAATAGCTTTGGATCTAAATTACAGTAAGTTGTGTTTTTTTCTTAAGTGATGGAGTGTCAATAGATACTCTTCAGTTAATAAGCTTGTTACTTCTTGTAATTGTTTAACAGAAACATTGGAGCAGAGAGAGCTCTTTTGAAGTAGTTCTCTGATCACAGGAGAAAATTTTCTGAGGGTTCAGGAATTTTAGCCAGCTCATTCTGGGGAGTGCTAATAGTTGAGAAACAGGATTGTGGGCAAGTATCTTATCTTTCTGTGAGCTAACAGCCAGCTTCAGAGGCACGTGCGGTTTCCCACAGGTAAGCATGTCTTTCAGTAATATATTCTACGTCTTCATTCTGTTACCAAGAGACCCAGATGTGGCTGTCCTCATAAGAAGATTTTGTTCACAATAAGAGATGTGTTGTTTCTCTCTTTGTAAGACTTTTTTTTATTTATTTGGGTTTTTTTTTCTCCCTAGAACTACTTTTTACTGTTTTCTGTCTAACATTTTTGAACAAAATCTTTGAAAGTGAGTTGAAGCTGTGCTAAGTTCAATTCCCTCTTTATTTTAGTGCGTTGTGTACACACTTGTAACCTTTTTGAAATCTCTGGTTAGGAACTGAGTGCAGCATCTTACACAGAAAGTTTTCACATTCTATACAGATTTCTGCTCCTTAGGTGTGACTGTAGTAAAAAATTCTATAGGTATGACTCATGGAGGGTATGATGTATAATTTTAATTACATAGCATAAGGTGTGGCTATGATGGGCATCCAAAGTTGCATATGTCAGATAGCTCTGCCTTAATAAAATTGGGCTTTGAGTGAAGAGGAAATGCTGTATTTTTAGTGGAATTTGGTATTATACTATGAATGTGAAAGACTTTCTTTTCTGAGGAAATGAGAATAGTTCATTCTATGTATTCTATTGTACTATCGAGAAGTAGATTAGATGCCTTGGATTCATGAATTACAAATTAGCTGTCCAAAATGCAGTACAGGCAGATAGCAGGGGGATGTTTTGACTTGATAAAATTACCGATTACTTAATAAACCTCTTACAAAATAGACAATATAGGAAGTGAATATAGAAAGTACATCTTTCATAAAATACAAGAAGGTAATTCAACCCATTTTCAGAATATGGGGTGCTTTGTGTATAACAGCTGACATGAAGTAAATAGACTGTTTTCAGTATTTAGAAATTAAATGCAAAAGGAGCAAAATGGGGTAAACAAATCTTCAGGGAAAATTCAGGGAATAACTGTTGTATGTGTCCCAAAGGACTTCCTAAAGGAAGTACTGTGGCATCACAAACTTTGAAATTCTTTACTAGTAATAAAGCATTTTTCAATGCGTAGAGATCTTATAGCATATTTTAGCTGTGTACTGTGGAATTAGTAGAAGAAACAGTTTACTTGAACAGAATTTGAGTAAAATGAGGGAAATTTTAGTAGTAGCATTTCTTTTAAATCCCTGGATTTCAGTGACAATTAAAAACACTTAAAAATAGAACAGTGAGGAAATGATGTCAAAAGGTCTTTCAGTTGAATCAAAACAAATAAAATGGTAACTTTGGTGGAAAAGCAAGTTAGTCTGAGCAGGGTAAACATATATATATATTTTTAAATGGATGAAGTGTTAAAAATCAGAAACAATTTTACTAACTGTATAACAAGGTGATGACGCTTTCTCAGCAGATTTGTGCAGCTCACTGGTCTTTTGCTTAGTAGCATGCCTGAGTGAGGACGAGCTTTCTAAGAATTTTTAGCAGTAATGGTAACTGACTGTAACAGTAAGTCATCCCAGAGAAAAGGAAAATATAGTAATTCTAATAGTGAATGGAGACCTGTGTTCTTCTGAAGAAGAGCAGAAGAAAAGTAGGAAGGTGAATTAGCTAGCTAACACATTCCCTCCTATGAAATTTTAGAAGAGCTGCATTGCAAGTAGCTTCGCTGTATTTTTATGCTCTATTAACTCTAGAGTAGAGAATTTAAATGCATAGTTGATCAACAGTCCATTAGATAGAAGTTTCTGAGTAGCTTTTTGGAAACATTTAAGTTTAAACCTCTCCTTTGTTAAAATTACTTGAATTCTTCTGGATGAAGATAAAAGAGTTTTTTTGGTGTTTTTTTTTTAATTTGTAGTTATTGTAAAAGTTATAGTCTTACATAATCTTATTCGCAGACAAAAAATGATTTCAGGATCTTCTGGACCATGAAGATGCGGAAGAGTTCAAAGCATCTTACTGAAAAAATCTTCATTCTTTTTGAATGACATCAGAAAAACCTGTTATAAAGTTCAAAAATGTATATTGAAAACTTTTCTGCCTAAATATCTTTCAGAGATTTTAATGTAATTAAATAACGTCTTGTCTTGCAGTTCTAATCAGCCTTCTTATGTGAGCTCTGCTGTGTGTCTGGAGTGAACCTTCAATAATGAGTGGTGCAGCGTTGGGCCTTGAGATTGTGTTTGTCTTTTTTCTGGCCTTATTCCTACTTCATCGATATGGAGACTTCAGGAAACAGCATAGGCTGGTGATCATTGCAACATTACTGGCTTGGTATCTCTGCTTTCTAATTGTATTTATACTGCCTTTGGACGTCAGTACGGTAAGAAGTTTGTAAGATTTTCCACTCTGTTAGGTAAAATGAGGCATTTGTATTTTTGTTTTTAAATTCGTATTTGCAGAGTACTATATTTAAAACAGCAAATAAAGTTCTCTAATAGTATCTTTTTAAACTTAGCACATCAGTTTTTGCATGACAACTTCTCAATTACAGTTAATTTTGTTGCTCTTATAAGACAACAAATCTTTCACATCTTTTAGAATTCTTTTTGTTTATAGCAATTTTTAAAACTATTTCAGCAGCATAAAAGCACTTCCATTTTATTTTCTTTGCCTGCATGCAGATTGCATGTTGAGTGTTTATTACTTTAATTGCTTCCAAATGTAAATTCAGAGGAAAGGAAATGTGTTTAAAATGGGACTTGTTTTTTAATTACATGTTGTACTTTTTTCCCGATAAAAAATTCTTTTAGACAATTTATAATCGATGCAAGCTTGCTGTTAACTCCAGCCCTGCAGAAACCAATGGCTCTTTTGTTACTCTTGCTCCAAGGTAAGTCTTCTTCAAATAGGCTTTTCTTAAAGAAATATTTCATGGCTTCCTTTATGTAAGTATTACCTGTTTGATGTGACATTTGAAGATTGGAAGCATATAGGAGAGTGAGAGAAGAGGCGAAGAAAGTTGTATCTGCATCTATTGGTAGGCATTTATTTGTAATACCTCTAGTTCTAATTAATTACCTAAATATTCCTATTGATGCTTTCAATTTCATAATAGACTTCTGCTGTTGTTAAACTGATAGAAGTAAGTTTTTTTTAATAACTTTGGTTATCTACCAGGAAATGCTTTGAATGCTCCATAATTTTAAGGCTTTGGATATGAAAATCTAATTCTATAAATCATGAATGTAGAGATTAATAGACTTGTTTTATATTCAGGGAGCATATGTAAGGGTTATTATAATTGTGCATATATAATAATTGAAGTTAGAATAGAGTAGATCAGTGGGATATAGGAATAGTTCAGATGATCTTCAAAGATGAGTGCAGCAGTCTGATCACTTCAGGGCTAACCAGAAGTTAAAGCATATTACTGAGGACATTATCCAGATGCCTCTTCAAAACTGACAGGTACGCAGCATTGAACACCTCACTAGAAAGCCTTTTCCAGTGTTTGACCACCCTTGTGGTAATTAAGTTTTTCCTCATGTCCTCCCTGAGAGGAAAAAAATAAAAGAAAATCAGTAATCTGAAACTGCTCACGTGCTCTCTTCTGGCAGGAAGGAAATAATCAATAAAAGATGGGAAACGTGGATGTATGTTGACTCTTTCTGTGTCTCCTTTGCCTCTGTTGGCTAGTTCCACATCTTGCAGATATGTGCAGTGTAGTTACATTTAAGATGTCCATTATGTGCAATGTAATGCCAGATTTGTTTTCCAAAAGTAGAGACTGCCAGGATATTGTTATTTATGGATACACTCTAAAATGCTAGACCTAGTAACACAACTTTTTACCTTTTGTTTTAGACTATTCAGTGTATGTTGATTAAGTATATTTAGGTAAATACACAATGTGAAAACTATTTAATAGCCTTGTGACTTGCCTGTAATTCCAGAATATGCTGACAACTGTTATACAGTATATGACTTGAGACTATAAAATAGAAATATTAACTTAGTTGGCTAGATCGTGTTAGTATTAATCAGATCTTAAAATTTTGTTTGAAACCTCTAGTCACACCGAGTGTCATACCATCTTAATTTGATAGTTCTGAAAATATTTAGACTGTACATAGAGGAAAAAAAAACACCTCACAGCACAGGTTTAACTGGTTTCATTCTGGAAAACATCAATTATTTCTCAACAGATACTCCTATTGAACTGGTGGAGTTGCCCCTTGACTCACCATTATTTTATTGCTCAGACAAGTGTGGAAAATAACACCACAAGTATCTTGGTGCAGATGAGCACTATGCCATTTGTTCTGCTCTGTCAAAAAGGTTCCAGAGGCTTTTTTTCTGTTTGTGTCCTGAAGCAAACATTACCTTTGTTGTAACTGTTGAAAGATACAACAAAATCAGTTTATGAGATGCAACTAAGCTGAGTTGGTTTATAGGAGAAACAACTAATATACTTTCTTGCCACTAAATAGTCTTCTTAGTATATTGAGGTGGTATGCTCCCTAGATACTTCTGAAAAATCTACGGTGCAAACTGAAGTTAAATGCTTTTCTTTTTATGAAGGAAGTGCAAAAAGAAAAAATAAAGCCTTGAATTACTTATTGAAATGTCTCTTTGAGCAGGCTCTTTTTAAATTAAGCCGCCTTGTCCAAATATGTTATTTTTAGTGAGTCAAATACTAAATATACTTCAGTTTATTCTCTTCTGGTATGGTTGATGGTTGAGTAGTTAAAAAATAATGTGTTATTTCTTTTGCTTTTTCCAAAATCCTTTCTAGATAGTGGAATTTAAAGAGGGGAAAAAAAAAGCAATTCAAGACTTTTGACTTAACAACTACTAATAAGTTTCTGTATGTTATTACAGCAAGCAAAAATGTTTCAAACCATGGAGTTACATCCCTAATGGAATTATGCCAATTTTCTGGCGTGTTGTATACTGGACATCACAATTTTTAACATGGTAAGTTAAGCCAAGGAATATGACAGTGTTATACGCGTCCAATTTATAAGTGTTATGTTGTAGCACTCGCAATATCATCATTTTGCAAAGCTATCAACGAAATTTCTTTCGTAGTTTAACCTGAAAGGTGGTTGTTTGCTCACTACCCTCGCTTCCCAGTGGGATGAGGGAGAGAATCGGGGGGAAAAAAAGTATAACTTGTGGGTTGACATAGAAACTATTTACTACAATAAGGTAAAGAAAAGAAAAAAGAGTAATAGCTATGACAAAATTTCCTTGCCTCTGTAAAGCACTGGTCAGCAGCAGCTGAAACATTGATGTATTATCAACGTTGTTCTTCTCCTAAACAAAGCATAGCGTCACACCAGACACTATGAAGAAAAACAACTCTGTCTCAGCTGAAACTGAGATATTTCTCTAAATACTGTATCATGTATTTTTTTTGTGCCTCTCTTCAGGTGGCAGCCTTTTACTTGTAGTTCACATTCGTATCTGAAACTGACCAACTTACAGATTTTTATGGGGGGATTATCTGAAAAGATTGCATTTTAGACAACATAACATCAAATGATTAAGTTGGGTAATTTTAATGTAAATTATTTGATTTCATTAAATTATATAGTAAAAAAACTATAAATATATCTACTTCAAACTGATAGTGATTTTGGTTTAGATTATACATAATCAGTGACCAACACATTCTTAAATAGCTACTTCTTTTTTTCAGTCATGAAAATCAAGATCAAGGTAGCAAGCTCTTGATAAGGAGTTTTTTCCTAGTAAAGCTAACTACTGCTTTTATCTACAACTTGTTTTTAAAGATTTGCCCTCAGACCAATTTATCTGGAATAAGAACTTCATTAGCTCATCTTGTCAGAAACTTTGAACACCTTTGTGTCAATGTCTTGCTTCTGATAGACTATTATATGTGCATATGTATGTATGTATATGTGTATATTTTTTTTTGATCAGCTGATCTGTTTTGCTTTTGTTTGCATTCTTCATAGGATTCTGCTACCTTTCATGCAATCGTATGCTAGGTCAGGAGGGTTCTCCATTACTGGAAAGATTAAAACTGCACTGATTGAGAATGCAATATATTATGGCACTTATCTGCTGATTTTTGGAGCATTTTTAATATATGTTGCTGTAAACCCAAAGTTCAATTTACAATGGTAAGAATAATATTGTAAGTATTGTAATGTTGTACACTGCCTAGTTGCTGTCAGCTTATGTGACTGACTACAAATCCTGAGTTCTGAAACTGTTTCTTACAGAGTCTCCTGATGTGGTGTTATGACCTCACTTTTATTAAGTTTGCTAACTTTATATTGTTAGGAACATATTCCTTTGAGGAAGAATATTTTATCTCCCTCCAGGAAGAATATTTTATCTCCCTCGAGGAAAGGCATGCCCGAAAGAACTTTTGCCACTTCTGGAAATGTACTAGATGTTAAAATCATGATGGGTTTAAATCCCAACTAAATAATGAATTGGGCCTAGGCAACAGTTTCAGAGTTTGTTTCTGTAAATTTGAAAGCCTTGTTTGTGCACAGACACTCCAAGGTTACTTTCTTGCAGGTGGGATGGAGGATTATATCTTGTTGACTTTGCTTTTTTGGTTGTGGTCTTTGTTTTCTTTAGGAATCAACTTCAGACTATTGGGATAGCTGCTGCAAACACGTGGGGTCTCTTTCTTCTTGTGTTGCTGTTGGGCTATGGTCTGGTGGAAATTCCCCGTTCTCACTGGAATGGGGCTAAGAGGGGTTATCTTCTCATGAAGACCTATTTCAAAGCTGCCAAACTGATGACTGAAAAAGCAGATGCAGAGGAGAATTTGGAGGATGTTATGGAGGTAGGCAACTAGTTATGCCACGAAGTAACTGAAGGTTATTGTCTGTCTGTCATCATTGAATTTCTTGATATTAGGCATTTGTGGCAAGAAAATGCAAGTACTTACTATGAGGTATCTGTAGTTTAAGATCATCATAGTGTGCCTCTTGATGACACTACATCCTATATAAGTATCAGAAGGGAAGTACTTTGCTAACTAGAAGAATATTTATCTCATGGCAACCTGCTAGTCATTATTTGTTAGTTTTTTTTCTGTTTGTTTGTTCTTTTTTTTATTATTATTTATTGACCTTTTCAGAGTAATGTTGGTGACTAATGAATAGCAATCCAGAAAATCCGGTGTATGGGTGTTTTGCTAGTGTTCTTGAAACTATGTTGTGTATGCTTTTGTGCTCATCTTTCAGTATGTTTTGGAGTCATAGAGTTGCTTGGGTTCTGGTTCTAACCCCCATGATGTAATCAGGGCTGTCAGTCACTAGATCAGGCTTCCCACAACCTTATTCAGTTTGAATGCCATCCCCTCCAGGGATGGGGCATTCACAGTGTATCAAGGCAACCTGTTCTTTTATGTTCTGGGTAAAGAATTTGTTCCTAACATCTAAGCTAGATGTAAAACCATTCCAAAGTATCACTATCAGACAAAAAGCTGGTCTGGCTCTTGTTTACAAGTATATATTTTAAGTATAGGAAGGCCGTAGTGTGGTCTTCCTTGTGCCTTTTCTTCTCCAGGCTAAGCAAGCCTAGTCTTTCTTCATAATAGAGGTACTGTAGCCTTCTGATCTTCTCTGTGGCCTCCTCTTTACTTGTTTCAATAGCTCCACGTCTTTCTTGTGCTGGAGGCTGCAGACCTGGACACAATACTGCAGGTGGGTCCTCACAAGGGAAGAGTGGAGGGGGGCAATCACCTCCACCTGCTGGTCATTCCTTGTTAGAGGCAGCTCAGGTTACAGTTGACCTTCTGAGCTGCAAGCATACACTGCTGGCTTGCATAAAGTTTTTCATCCACCATAATCTGAATCCTTTTCTGCAAGGCTGCTCTCAGCGACTTCTCCAGGTTGTGCACATCTGGGTGCCACAATCCAAATGCAGTACCTTGCACTGGGCCTTGTTGAACCTTATTATGTTCATGTCAGCCCGCTTCTTGAGTTTGTTCGGGTTCCTTTGGATGACATCATTTATTCTGTAATGTCAGCCATACCACAAGCTTGCTGAGGGTGCACTTGATTCCCTTGACTAGGTTGTCAAGATAAAGATGTTAAATGGCATTGGTCATAAGGCAGAGCTATGGTGGACATCTCTTGTCACTGGCCTCTGTCTAAGCATAAAGCCTTTGTCTGCAAACATCCAATCAATTCTTTATCCACTGAAGAATCCACCATTCAAATCCACATCTCTCTGACTTAGAGATAACATTGTGGTCTGGGAAGATATCAAAGGTCTTGTGGAAATCCAGGCAGATGACATCACTTATTCTTCCTTTTCTCTGCTGGTGCTGTCTCCCATGTCTGCCAGATTTGTCAGGCATGATCTGTAATTGGTGAAGCCATGCTGATTATCTTGGTTCACCTCCTTGTCTCACAGATACTTTAACACAGCTTTCAGCAGGATCTGCCTCATGCCTTTCCCAGGCATTGGGTTAGCATTCACAATCCTGTAGTTCCTTAGGTCTTCGTTTTTCACTTTCTTAAGAATGGAGTAATGTTTCTGTTTCTCTGGAGACTTCGCATGACAGCCAGAACTTTTTAAGTATGATGGAAAATGGCTTGGTAACCACATCAGTGAGTTCTTTTAAGGCTCTGGGATTAATGTCATTGGTCGCTGAAGGCTTGTACACATTCAGTAGGCAATTCATTGGATAATCTTGTACTTACTGGGAGGGATTTTGCTCCCTCAACCCCCACCTCCAGGTTCAGGGATGTGAGCAGCATGAGAAGTCTGACTACCAGTGAAGGCTGAGGCAAAGAACTCTATGAGTACCTAAACCTTCTCTTTAACTGCTGTTGCTGGTTCTCCCTTTTGATTTATCACAGGCGGTATACTCTCTTCTTGCTTTTCTCTTCTGAAAAGTGTACCTGTAGAATCCCTTCTTGTTGTTTTTCACATTCTTCTCTAAGATCAGTTTCATCTGTACCTTTGCTTTCCTGGTACCATACCTGGATAATGTCCATGTATTCTTCCCAGGCCACATTTCCTTGCTTCTGCTGTCTGTACAGTTTTCCTTTTGCCTCAGTCTAAAGAGCAGGTTCTTGGTTAGCCGTGCCAGTTCCCTGCCTCTTGTTCTTGGTTTCTTAAGGTGGGGAATGGAGAGCTCTTTTGCTATCAGAAGGGTGTCTGCGAAGAGCTGCCAGCTTGGTTTTGTTCATATGTGCCTGTGAACAGTTTTGCAGGGGAGCTCATCCAACAGTTCCTTGAACTGGAATTTGCTCTCCTGAAGTTCAGGGTCCTGACTTTGAAGAGCTCAGCTGGGGCATGGTTGCTACAGCCCAGAATGTCTCAACTTTAGCCTCTTTATTGAGCTTATCTGCATTGGTGGGCAGCAGTCTTAAGGTACTTCAGGATCTTTGGAGGTACCAAGTTGGATTTGCAGGACCACTCTGTGCTCTTCAAATACAAAATAGATCAATGTTTTTTCCAAGATTTTCTTGTGAGAGAGACATTGCTGTTGCTTGTGTGAGGAAGCAGTATTTCCTAACGTGTTGTAGTAACAGAACGGAAATGCTGTGTCCTGCTGTACTGTTGTAATACTGTGGCATAGAAGTAATACTCAGAGGAGCTGCAGGAGAGGCTAGTAACTTCTGTGATGATTCAACATAACATAACAGTGAAGTCTTAATTCCTTCAGTAACAGCTCTACGATGAAAATGCTAAAAATATTAGAGGTACATAACTATGAAATTTAGTTGAGAAAGAGCAACAGTAACTTTGTTTAATAAGATAGCACTTGTTTTTTTGTTGTTTTTTTTTTACTTGACCGTGCTTTAGTTCCAGTAAGATGATTGACACATTCTGAGGTTATACCTTGTACAAGATAAAATCGGTTATATTGTTAATGCATATAAAAAGGTATTTCAAGTATTGAGAACTGGCAGTCACTTGTCTTATAATCTGCAGATGTTGCACTTTTCCTTTAGAAAACTTGTCCAATATATATATTCTTTATTTTCCAGCCTTCAGAGGAACACTGAAACTTGAAAATATAAAAAAAAAAAAAAAAAAAAAAAAAATTCCTAAGAGCAGCAGTGCTGACTCTTATAACTTGTGAATATTATACATTAGTGTTGTGGCAATTTAGTCAGAAAATTTTAACTTTCACCCATTTTAGTTTAGACCGTTTTCTTCCTTTATCTTCTTTCTTTAGAATGAAATTACTAAAATGCTAGAAATTGTAGTACCAGAGGACACTTAGAAAGCTACTTAGCTATAAATTCTGATTAGCATTCATGAGTAGAAAACAGTATTCCACAAACCAGAATAATATTTGCACGCTGACACTGTAGTGTGCTTTATAAATACATAACGTCTTTCTAAATTGTCCTTAATTTGTGTTTTATTGGATGTCTAGTAAAAAAAACTCATTAAGTTTTGCCGGTCATAGGCTCTGATGGTTACTGTTTTCGTTGGTAGGGAAGGAATTCTTGTCTTTTCCTGTAAAACTTCATCTACTTGAACTAAACAACTCTGTATTTTTTTTCTCGACAGGAAGTTCGTAAAGTAAGTGAGAGTATCAAGTATAATCACCCTTTGAGAAAATGTGTTGACACAATACTGAAAAAGGTAATAAATACATTAATTTGCTCTTCTTTAACTATCTTCAGCTGGTTCATGGTGGGGGGAGGAGGATGGAGTACTTCCAACATCTACTGAATGCTTGCATTTTATTTTCTCTTTAACTTGAATTTTCTAATTGGCACCTTGTGGTTTTCAGACCGGCTTTGGAGTTTGAATTCTGTACAGAATGAGTTACTATGATGAATGTAATTATCTGACGTGTTTTAAGATATGTAGTACGTTATGAGCAGAATTTGTAACAGTTGATTACATACAGTAATACCTTTTTTTTTCTGAAGTGTAATGAGGTATGTAGAAAATGCTGTGTTTTCCCACTGTGTGCCTTATTCTGAATTTTTGCAAAATACAAAGTATGTTCTTGAGAAATAGTTTTCAGTGCTTATCTTTTTGGTTAACAATATCAAACTGATCTTTTTTCAGAAGGAAAAAATATTTCTTCTAACAGTAGTAAATAAATGTTAGTATCAGAAGGAAAGATCTGTAGTTAGAGTGAGCTTCTCAGTTGCATGAAATGTTCATAACATTGAAAAATATATAAAAATACTGTTATTTTTCTTTTATTTCTAGTGTCCTACTGAGTACCAGGAAAGAATGGGTAGGAACATGGATGATTATGAGGATTTTGATGAAAGACAGAACAGTTATCCAAGTGAAAAAAGTTTGGTCAAACTTCACAAGCAGGTATATTAATAAATGAGGGAATGTGCAATTTATTCTAATGTAATGAGAATAAATACAAATCAAATATTTTTTTCAAAGTATTTTACCCAGATAGCTTACTGTAGTGCATGATTGTCCAGCTTTTTTGCTTGCCTGGCCACATTTAGTGAATAGAAATTGTCTTGGGTGGCATATACATAGTTTGCTCCAATAGTAGTGCCTCTGATTCATTTCCTTGGAAACAATAACAGATACGAAGAGCACAATAACGCTATTTGATAGACCAAATTCTGAGCTGCAAAACAGTGTTTTTCAACACTGTCGCCATCATTAGCTGTGCATTTTTGCCAGCAATGAACAAGAGCCTGCATGCCACGTAACAATCTGACCCACTGTCACCACTCCTGAAACACTACCCACCAACTCACTGTGCTCACATTCACCGTTGCACCACTCTGGACATGAACCAGCAACGTTCCCTCACAGCCTAGAAAGCCGACAATATTCTGGGCTGCATCAAAAGAAACATGGCCATCAGAATGAGGGAGGTGCCATCTACTCTGTGCTAGGGAGGCTTTACCTGAATTACTGAATCCAGATGTGGAATCCTCAGCCTAGGAAAAACATGGACCTGCTAGAGTGTGTTCAGAGGATGGATGCAAAAATGACCCAAAGGATGGAACACTTTCTCTGTAAGAACAGGCTGAGAGAGCTGGGGCATTACAATATGGAGAAGGCATCAGATTGCTGGTAGTGACCTTTTAGTATCTATAGGGCAGCTGTAAGAAAAAAGGGGACAGACTCCTTCGCAGGATCTGTTGCAATAGGACAATGGGAAATGATTTCTAACTTGAAGAGGGTAGATTTAAGTTGGGTGTTAAGAAAAAAATCTTTTATAGTGAGGGTAGTGAAGCACTGGAACGGGTTGCCTAGAGATGTGGTGGATGCCTTGTCCCTGGAAACATGCAAGGCCAGACGGGACCAGGTTGGGAGCTCCTGATATTTGATATTTACCCTCAGTAAATTCGCAGATGACACCAAATTGGCTGGAAGTGTGGATCTGCTTGGGGGTAGCGAGGCCATACAGAGGGATCTGGACAGGCTGGAGAGCTGGGCTGAAGCCAATGGGATGAGGTTCAACAAGGCCAAATGCCGGGTCCTGCACTTCGGCCACAACAACCCCAGGCGACGCTACAGGCTTGGGGCGGTGTGGCTGGAGGACTGCGTAGAGGAAATGGACCTGGAGGTATTGATTGGTGCTCGGCTGAACATGAGCCGACAGTGTGCCCAGGCGGCCAAGAAGGCCAATGGCATCCTGGCTTGCATCAGGGACAGTGTTGCAAGCAGGTGCAGAGAGGTGATTGTTCCCCTGTATTCAGCACTAGTGAGGCCGCACCTCAAGTACTGTGTCCAGTTTTGGGTCCCTCACTGCAAGAAAGGTATTGAGGCCCTGGAACGTGTTCAAAGGAGGGCAACAAAGCTGGTGAGGGGTCTGGAACACAGGCCATATGAGGAGAGGCTGAAGGAGCTGGGAATGTTCAGCCTGGACGAGGCTCAGGGGAGACCTCATTGCTCTCTATAACTTCCTCAAGGGAGGCTGTAGTGAGCTGGGGGTCGGCCTCTTCTCTCATGTCATTAGTGATAGGACCAGGGGGAATGGTTTCAAGCTACGGCAGGGGAGATTCAGGCTGGACATGAGGAAGTATTGCTTTTCATAAAGGGTGGTCAGGCACTGGAATGGACTGCCCAGGGAGGTGGTGGAGTCACCGAGCCTGGGGGTGTTTAAGGAAAGGCTGGATGTTGTGTTGAGGGACATGGTTTAGTAGGAGCTATTGGGAATAGGTGAACAGTTGGACTGGGTGATCTTTTAGGTCTTTTCCAACGTTGGTGATTCTATGATTCTATGATATAGCTGTGCATATCTCTGTTCAGTACAGGGGATTTGGCTTTTAAAGGTCCCCTCCAACTCAAAGTATTCTGTGATTCTATTTTCAAATTCCTTCTTCACAACAGAAAGCACCTGCTTATTCATCTCTTTTCAGAGTCCTGTGTTTAGCCACTGTATCAATATGCATACAATTATTTGCCATCACCTCAGTCAGAACTGCACAGCACTGTCTTCCCTGTGCCCTGCTTTCAGTTGACAGTGTTGATAGCACACTGACTGTTTGGCTGTTGCTGAGTGATGGCTGCATGCCTGGGGCTGCTCTGTGGAGAAGAGCTGCTGTTTTTGTATCAGGAGTGGGATGGGATGCATTGTGAGCTGGGATGGGCCACAGGTTGGGCATGCCTGCTGTAGTGTGTTTAGCAATGCTACTTAATGACTTTTCATAGAGAAAGAAAGTATAGAAGTTCAATATCTCAAGTGATCCAAATGTATTTTCTGGTTATGTAAAAACTGTAAGATAACTTGACAATATTTTGGTTGACTAGATGATTGATGATATTTGGGGCCTTGGAATGACTTATTAGCAGTGTGTTATAGAAAAGCATGGTATTTGCTGGTTCGCAAAAATAAGAAGCTATGTTGGAAAAAGTAGGCTTGATAATGATACAGATTGATTGTTCTGAAAATACAGCAATACCCAGGAATCTGTTTTTTCTTTCCTTATTCCTGCTTACCTATTAAGAGAGTTTGCTGTCTGCCTTTGTGGTTGTATGGAATTAATCTTAGCAGTTTTGTAATGTGGAAATTTTTAAGGGATTTCTGCAAAGCTTTTCTCTCATTTCTTGGAATGATATGTTGTAACCATAATTTCTTGGAATTTATGGTAGGTGATTTATTCAGTACAAAGGCATCGTCGTACACAGGTCCAGTGGCAAATTCTTCTAGAACAAGCCTTTTACCTAGAAGATGTGGCAAAAAATGAGACTAGCGCAACTCGACAGTTTGTTCATACTTTTCAGTCCCAGGAACCAGAGAATAAAATTATTCAGTATTTCTACACACCAACAATTGGTAAGTGCTGTTATCCAGATTTTGAATATATAAAGGAGTAACTGGTAATGTTGTGTAAGAACAGCTGGTTTTATATGATGTCACTGGTTTAAGGGCTGGTTTGGCCTGGTTCCATGACAAGCAGGGCGGAGGGATTTCGCAGAACTCCGTGCCTCCAGAAAAGGGAACAGGAGACCCCAAAATAATTAAAAACAGAGGCAACGATCTGAGGAGAAACAAACTACTTTACTAAATATGCTATTGGAATGCAAGATAACACACCACAATACAATATAATTAGAATTGAAGCTAATAAATCAAATATAATGAGAGGGAGAATGTCCGAAAGGTGGATAGGCCTCACCATAACACTGAGGTGAGATGCACAGTCCTGTTGAGAAGCAAGGAGACAGGAGCAGCACCCACGACCAAGTGCAGAAGAAAAAGAAAGCGCATCAAGTGACCTTGCCAGGAGTTAAATCTTCTCTACCTGACCGCAAAGTCCCCAGGGGAATGTAGTTCTTCTCTTTTGGGCAGGTATCCAGGGCTTGAGCATTAACAGTTAAACTCCCAGTGCCCCACGATGTTATTGTGTGGAATACCGAAAACCAAAAATCACAAAGCCATGACATACGGAGATGTTTGGTTAGAGTAGAGGGAAACTCTCCAAAATGTGCATTTGAAATGCTTGTTTAATGAAAGATTCATCAGGCATTGAGTTATGCACTTGGCTCTCAGTTTAAACTTTTTACAAATTTAATAGCAGTAGCATGCTTTAATAGCAACTGAAATATTTTGAAATTTTAAATGAAGAAAAAATTTGAAATTTCAAATTATGGAATTGTAGCCGTCTTTTACATTTGTAGAATATTGGGATATTGCAGCTCTTGTAGTAATGCACAGGGGAAAGAGCTCTTTGTCTGTCCTATACTGATAATTAGAAATATTGTTGCTTGTGCAGTTTTTTAGAAAGTGTCTTCTTGTCATATATTAACTTCTGATTTGATGTATAATATCAGTCATTTATTTCTTAGTACAATTTTACAGTCTAAGCTTTGTTTGAAGTAGAGTAATAAAAGAGCAAACAAATAAAAAGTGGGCTGAAAGTGGAGAATCCAGTTCTGCTCCCTCTAATAGTTCTTGTCAATAATTTTGCAATATTTGCAACCCAAATCCATTCTGTTTTCCACAGCTGGTGCATATGATTCTCTAGGGCTGAGGCAGATCTCTAGGCATCATTAAATCTCAGAATTCGAATGTGCAACTCCAAAGATTTAGCCTTGATTTTAAGGTTATTCATGCAGTAAGTTATTAATAGTTTTTTTGTTTTCCTACAGGAGTTCCATTTCTGGTTGTCTAATTTTCATTAACTCAGGAGAGTTGTATGTGTATTTGTTTTTCAGAGTGGTACTGGGAGTGTCTTCTACGACCATGGTTTTACAGGGTTCTTGCAGTTGTTTTGGCCACATTCTCTGTAATTGTCGTGTGGTCGGAATGCACGTTTTTCAGCACAAGGCCAGTTTTATCACTATTTGCAGTATTCATACAGCTCGCAGAAAAGACATACAATTATATATACATAGAGGTAAGTTCGAGATCATCACTCAACAGAAAGCTTTAAACTAGATTGTTTTTACAATAATAGTAGATGAAATTGACTTTAAGTTTCTGTAACAAGCTTTAAGTTTCTGTTACAAGCTTTCAGAAGCTCTGTAAAATACATTGTACCAGACTTTGATTTTGTGAGGGAGGCCTGCCTTTTACCTCTCTGTTACAGAGAGAAAGTCGTTCGATCTGAATACCACATGTAGAATAATTCATGAAACATTAGCTTGGAGCCTAAATATTTAGACCTGCCATCTAATCGACCATTTATATGGTTGACCATTTATATTAGACCTACCATCTAATCAACCATTTATATGACCTCTTTTTCTTAAGTAGGAATCCACTGCTGGCCAGAAATCCAGTACTCCCTGATGGGGCTAGAATTTGACTGCAGAAAGTTATCACACAATCACAGAGTGGCCAGGGTTGGAAGGGTTCTCAAGGATCATGAATCTCCAACCCCCCTGCCACATGCAGGGCCACCAACCTCCCCATTTAACACTCGACCAGGCTGCCCAGGGCCCCATCCAATCTGGCTTTGAACACCTCCATGGACGGGGCATCCACAGCCTCTCTGGGCAGCCTGTTCCAGCACCTCACCACTCTCGTAGTAAAGAACTTCCCATGACATTCAACTTAAATCTTCCCTCCCTCAAAACCATTTCCCCTTGTCTTGGGAACAGTAAAGCAGATGACCGGAAGAAGCTTCAGTATACTAATAAATTGGGTTGAACTTAAAACACCTATTCTTAATGCTTTTTAAAGGAAGAAGATGTTAAATGATTCATTGTAATTATCAAGATACTTAAATCAATGCCATTTATGTTACAAAAAAGTAGAATATGTGTTTCTAGTGTCAATTATGATATAACTTACATGAAGTTCAGAATGTTTCAGGTATAGTTCAACACAAGTTTATGGAGGTTTTTTTTTCCTAGTATTGGCACTGATTTTATTGTCCAATTTCAAAATGAAAAATTACTCTGCATTCAATCTGTTGCATATACAAATTGTGTTAACACATTAATACCTTTAGTAGAGTTCTTGTGTTTTAACCTGGCAAGCAGTTAAACACCACACAGCTGTTCATTCATTGCTTCCATGTAGCAGAATAGGGGAGAAAATTGAATAGCACAAGAACTTGCAGCATTATATAAGCACAATGTAAGAAGAAAGAAGAAAAAGAAAGAAAAGGAAAACAACAGAACTAAAAATAAGATTTTATGATTTTTATTATGATAACAAAAAGAATAAACAAAATAAGTGCTGCACCTGCTGACCAGTGTCCAGCCAGTCCCCAGGCAGCGGCAGCCGCTCTAACCAAATCCCAATCCTGTTTTACTGTTCAGCCTGGTTTTGTATGGTATAAGGTGTCTCTTTATCTAGTTTGGATCACGTGTCCTGGTTCTGTCCTCTCCCAGCACCTTGTGCACCCCTTGCTCCTTGCTGATGTGGTAATATAGGGTAATATGTTGACAGTGTAATGAATTGTTCAGCAACAGCTAAAGCATGGATGTATTATCGGTATTATTTTAAATCCAAAATACAGCACCATACCATCTATTAGGAGGAAAATTAATACTGTCCCAGGCCAAACCAGGATAGTTCTATATTCAAATAAGTATTTTTTTCCCTCTTTTGTAGATGGCCTGTTTTCTTACCATCTTTTTCCTCAGTATCTGTGTTTACTCCACTGTCTTCAGAATCCGCGTATTTAACTATTACTACTTAGCTTCACATCATCAAACAGATGCATACAGTCTCCTTTTCAGTGGCATGTGAGTATGTGGCACGTATTTTGCAAATTTCATGTCAAATAATCTATTGAAAATGTCCATTAAGCTTTTATTTATATTCTTTCATTTATATTCATATATATGTTTAAATTGTGTCATAGAATGGTTTGGGTTAGGAGGGCCCGTATAGTTCAAGACCACTGCCTTGGGAAGGATTGCCTTCATGTCCGTCAGTTGCATAAAGCCCCATCCAACCTGGCCATGAAAGCCATACTCCTTGATATGATTTCTTAATATTTTTGGTGCAGTAAATTGTTTTAAATGCTGTTTGTTACCTCTTGCATTTATTCAGGTTATTTTGCCGTCTCACTCCACCATTATGCTTGAATTTTTTGGGCTTGACCCATATGGATGCAACAATCTCTCACAGAGATGCTCAGCCAACTGCTTACACATCAGTAAGTACAGGAAATAAGGCATTGGGGCTTTGTCATGATTTAGAGAAGAAGAAAATGCTTTGTGATAATTTTTATGGTAAGATTCAGATATTTGTATTTTTGCACTTAGGTTAAACAGGGTAGAAAGAGTTATAGAGCAGGAGTTTGGTAATGATTGCTGGCTACAGTGGAGTTGTCAACCAAATGTTTTGTCCTTTGTCCTAGAAAAGCATAGATTGCTGAAGAGTGCAGGCTTCTCTTCTTA
This sequence comes from Tympanuchus pallidicinctus, assembly GCF_026119805.1. Lineage (NCBI taxonomy): Eukaryota > Metazoa > Chordata > Aves > Galliformes > Phasianidae > Tympanuchus > Tympanuchus pallidicinctus. Next base: position 12,803,523 of record NW_026294813.1, read on the forward strand.
AGAGTGTTAGCTCCCACTGGCTTCTGTGCATGGGGTATCTTTATGGATTAGGAGCCAACCTTACTGGCTGCTGAAAATTGCTGAATTTGGTTCTACTGAATAAATAGTTTCTGACAGCAAGTAATGTCTACTTTTGTTCATAGCAAATAGTCCTCTTTTCTTGTACTTCAACACCAGATGAAACACACTAAATTTGTACTGAATTTGGATTAGGTGAGATGACAAGAATTAGATGTGTGATGATAATACCTATGTGTATGTAACCTAAGAATTGTGTATTTATGTGTTGTGAACTGGAAAGAATGAGGTAGCAAAATCTTTCCTGGGTATCATCAGAGCTTCTTGCTCTTCTGGTTCTGTTTTCCAGATAATGGGATCAATGAAAGTGCTGTCCTTCATTGCAGATGGATTCTACATATATTACCCAATGCTTGTTGTCATTCTCTGCATTGCCACGTACTTTAGGTAAGTAATGGGCAAGACTCATCCTCTGCATTTCTTTATATTAATAATTTCAATTTTATCACTTAGGAAAAGACTCATTTCCAGATGATGAGATGTGACATATTAACAGAAATGCGAAAAATAATGAAATAGTTTTAGATTTATTTGTGTCAAAAGTATTCATTTTAAGAATATCCTTTGTATGAACTCCTAACTTCTTGATTTTCTTTAATACTAATTCCATTTTCCACCAAACATTCATTAATCAGATTTTGGGTTCTTTTCTGTTCAAATTTTGAAGCCCACAGAAACATACGTTATGCCAAATGAAATTAAAATTACTGTGAGGAAGCTATATTTTCAGCAGTTTTCTGATACACAGATTTGCAAAACCTCTAGATAATGAATGTTCCAGCAGACTTGCAACAAACGTATGTGGAACTGAATGTTTAATTAAAATCTGTAAAAGAAAGCTGTTTTCCTTATTTAATCCAGTGGTTACTAGACTAGCTGGTGTTTTAAATCACTGGATCTTTCTCCCTTAAACACAGATTGCTGGAATCTGAAAAGATAATTACAGGAAATACTGTTATGTGCTTGCTTTTTGTTGTTTTATTTCAAAACATCTGCTTCTGACCACTCTGAGAGATATGATTTCATGTTTGTTTGCTTCTTCAGTCTTGCACTGCTATTCAGTTAGAAGCACTGTATATGTTTAGAATTTTAGGGAAAGTGGTTTGATGCTAGAAAGTTTGAGCATCCACTGATAGCAAGAATACAGTCCTAGTTTTTCCCTACCTACTTTCAGGTTAAATGGTCTAATATTAGAAATGGAGGTTGGTGGCCCTGCCTTATGGCAAGAGGTTTGGAGCTTGATGATCCTTGAGGTTCCTTCCAACCCAAGCCATTCTATGAAGAAAATAATTCCCTAAGCAAACAAGAAAGGAAAAGAAAACTGATTTGTGTAATTCGTCTCTGATGATCTTTCTCTTTGCTGTTACAATGTAATGAAAGGGAAAGGAAAGGGGAGAAAAAAAATGAAGAATCTGATTTGCAGGATCTCTAATACCTTATAAAAAATCAAGTACACATGGGATTGAATGTTTATTAAAATTTATCAAATAAAGCTATTTAATCCAGCAGTCTTAATGCTGAGACAGGACAGGAAAAATCTTCCCCTTAAGTGAAGCTGTATTTAGACATAATATTAATGTTCTGGGTTAGACAGAGAAAAAAATGAAAAAACAGTAGTTGCAGTCTCTGGTAGTAAATTGAAAAAGTTCCTGGATACAATTTCAGCATTAGCTTAATCCTTTATGAAAGGTAGAGCAAGTTTATTTTCTGACTGCTGCCTGATGGGATACAAAATGGGAAGTGTTCCTACAGCTGGAAAAATAAATAAATAAATAAATAAATAAATAAAAGCCAGGTGTTTCTTCTGAGTAATAACTGAGATGAAAGCAGCTTTCCTGTTATTGTTGTTCCAAAAACAGAAATCTTGTTGCATGTAATCTTCAGTAATTTTCTTCTGGCAGAGGAGAGTCAAGAGGAGACATAGGCATAATTACTATTCTATTTGAGAAGATATCAAATAATTATTTTAAATTTGTACTACTCTCAGACTATAAGCATTTTTATCCTACTACTTGAACTTCCTTCCTTTCCATCCTTTCAATTACATTCAGGAACCGTGTCACTGGTTTGAATTTTCTGATTTCTCAGGTAGTATTATTTGTTTTCCGTTTTTCATGTTTTGTTTTTTGTTTTTTTAATTGTTCCTAAATTACTGTGTTTCTGAAATGTCTATTTTACATTTTGCAATATAATGTATCCATTTACCCATTGTAAACTAATATGGGAAATTCCTTATCTTTCTGCTTTTACCAGTTTAGGAACTCGTTGCTTGAATCTTTTGGGTTTCCAGCAGTTCATGGGGGACAGTGAAATGACTTCTGATTTGATTGATGAAGGAAAAGAGTTAATCCGAAGAGGTAATTCAGATCCCATATCCTAATCATCCTACAAAATACAGTAATTCTTCCATGTCTGTGAAAAAAATGAAAAGACATAGCTTTTCAATTTTTGAACTGTAGGTGGCAATCTACTGCACAAAACACAACAGATTAACAATACAGGTTGCTGTGTAAGTATTGTTGGACTTTGTTGACATCTGCAATAAAATACCAACTTTACTCATTCACTGTGGGTAATTTTACAATTTAGTTAAGTGCTGGTACTCTGAAGCCATTACTATCTTAGTAATAATATCTATAGTAGTACCAGTATTAATATCAATAATATCTTAGGGGGGCTGAGATCTGAAAGTAATGCCTCCTATTTTATTGTGTTGATCTATAATGTCAGAGGTGGATGTTGGTTTCATGGCAGTCGAGGTTGAGCCTTCCTGACAATATTTCTGTTAAATGTTGTTGCCGTGTGAGAGATGGCAGCAGAGGGGCAGTCTGACAAAATGGCATGTGACATGGAAATGCAGATGAAGCAAAGGTGTGTTATTGAATTCCTCCATGTGAAAAAATGGCACCCATTGGCATTCATTGATGCGTGCTGAATGTTTAAGGAGATCAAAGGAGTAGATGTGAGCATGTAAGTGGTGCATTTCAGCACTGATGACAGCCATTGTCAACATGATAAATTAATTTTAATGAGAAATTCCATTACAATGAACTTCGTGTGTCTTTAATTAATTGTATTAACCAACTATTTCAGTAAGAATCTCAGTAGTTAATGTTATTTTTTTCGTTGCATTTGTTTAAGAAAAACCTGTTAGAAGTGATTGTTCTTGTATTTAGCTACAGACTTTATTTTTTATTTCTAGAGAAAAGAAAACGGCAAAGGCAGGAAGAAGGTGAAAACAGAAGAAGGGTAAAAGATTTATTTTATGTAATCACAATGTTAATATAATAAAAAATCTACTGGGGATGGCCATTGTTATTTAATTCAACCTAACTTTTTACAAGAAAAAAGTCCTACAATCACAGATGGAAACAGTTTTGTCTTGCCTGGCTGAGGAAAAAAGATAATTTATATTTTCTTTTTAAAAGATAAGAGGGTTATTGTGGTGATACTACTTGTACTCTCTTGTTACTCACTCTATTCTTAGAATCAATTATGGCTATAAACATAGGTCAAGATAACCAGTCCTGACCTACAAGATTCAGAATAATCTGGAAGAGTTTGTTCTCAGTCTCTTCTGTTGATGCTGATTTGCTTGAAATAACAGACTTGCAGTGTTGGGTTGTTCTCTTGGAATGGGGACTGAGTGCTCTTCCCAGACTTAGCCTGCTGTTTTGCGTAGTCATTGCTAGTAATTGGCAAAGATTAATTTTTTCCTTCTGAGCAGGGAAAACATTTAATGTAGTTCCCTTCTTCAAAGAAAATAAGCAGGAAGGAATGAGTACTGTTGCCACTGAGTAATAAACAGAATCTTTGTTTCAAATAATTTTTGAAACATAATTCAGAGAGTTTCGCTTCAGCAAGTTCAGTTAATTGTAGCTTTTGTTTTTGACTTCAAATTCAGTATAGAAAGAAAGGATATCTAAGGAGTACATGTGAAAAATAAACTGCCAAAAGGAAAAGTATTATTTGCAGAAAGCTAGGATAATACAGGGTCTAAAACCTCTGGATTCTTCAAGCTCAGGGATACTTGCCTTCAATTCTTGTTAACAGCTAGTACTGCAAAAACCTTTCTTCTGATGTTCTGCTCTGCACCTTCCATCCCATAGATTTAAGGCTTTCCCTTAATACAAAACCAAGTACCAGTCAGTGCATTACCTTTGTTACACACTGAAATGAACTGACATAAATCAGCAATTTTATTTTCAATAGAAAACTCATTTTCTATTTTTGAAATAGAAAAAAATATGAATATGAAAAAACCTGTTTTTTGAGTTTGCATTTTACACTGTAGCACATATATTCTTGAAACTTCTAGAGGATATAAGAGTATTCTTTTGTTACATCATGATAAATACTTTCTCTACAGCTTGAACTGTAAGATCTGTTGGCATAAATTAGCATAGTAACTTTTGAGTTTATCAAGGGTCCATATAAGAATCTGATCAATATGGAAGTTACAGATGCAATAGGAAAGGTTTCTACTGTGTCATGAACTTGTCTCCTAAGAAGAGCAGGTTTTCTTCTTTAATACTTCATAATTCTTCATATTAAAATTATTAAATGCTAAAAGATTATGTGATAGAAGTATAACAATAACTGTTTTTTTTTTTTTTGTCTGGGTATTCTACCATTCTGCCACTAGATGGAAATATAAACCAAACAACGAGCATCTGCCTTTGCATTGTAACAGTTGAAGAACTTTGTAGATTTAATATGCAGTTTGTTTCCTCTGAGTATTTTTCTTCTAAAGAGCAGTTACTGAAATTGGTTTTGTAAAGGTACATAAACACTGAGCTAAAAACAAAACAAGAACTCTTCTTGTATCAAGATATCAAGCAGTAACATTTTCAAAGTATTTTCTTTCACTGTGTGGCAAGGTTGATCAGTTAGTTCTAGACTGCAGTATCTGTTGATCCTGTGTGTGCTTTAGTTGTGTTACTTTTCTGACAGTTCATGTTTTTCTTTTTTTGTCTTTTTCCAGGAATGGAAAGAACGGTATGGAAATAGAGAGGATTCCACTAGAAATAGGGTTGTCCACACAGAGCAAAAAGAATCCAGCTTCTCAGAGGCCAATACTAATAGACGTAAGTTGTGTGGGGCTTTTTTGTGCTGTGTGGAAATTTTTTGTTTGCTTGCTTTTAGGTTTTTAATATCCTGTCTGTGCACTACTGACTGTAAGTAAAAGTAAATAGTTTCCTTTTTGTCTCAGATCATATATTGATACATTTCCTTCTTTAGGAAGGAAATAGTGCTATCTTGACCATTCAAGACAAGTGCCGTGTTTCTTCTCATCTTTTACATTTTGACTTAAAAATGTAAAATGTAAAAATAAATAAATAAATAAATAAATAAATAAATAAATAAATAAATAAAAAACCAGATGAGGTTCAACAAAAGCAAGTGTAGAGTCTTGCATCTGGGGAGGAATAATTCCATGCACCAGTACAGGTTAGGGGATGAACTGCTGGAGGGGAGCTCTGTGGAGAGGAACCTGGGTGTCCTGGTGGACAACAGGTTGGCCATGAGCCAGCAGTGTGCCCTTGTGGCCAAGAGGGCCAACGGCATCCTGGGATGCATTAAAAAGAGCGTGTCCAGCAGGTCGAGGGAGGTGATCCTCCCCCTCTACTCTGCCCTGGTAAGGCCTCATCTGGAGTACTGCATCCAGTTCTGGGCTCCCCAGTACAAAAAAGACAAGGATCTCTTGGAAAGAGTCCAGCGGAGGGCCACAAAGATGGTGAAGGGCCTGGAGCATCTCTGCTATGAGGAAAGGCTGAGTGAACTGGGTCTGTTCAGCCTTGAGAAAAGGAGACTGAGAGGGGACCTGATCCAGGTCTATAAATATCTGAGGTGTGGGGGCAGAATGGCGAGGCCGGACTGTTTTCAGTGGTGAGTGGAGACAGGACAAGGGGAAAAGGCCAGAAACTGCAGCATAGGAAGTTCTGCACAAATGTGCGCAGGAACTTCTTTGCAGTGAGGTGACGGAGCACTGGAACAGGCTGCCCAGGGAGGTGGTGGAGTCTCCTTCTCTGGAGATGTTCCAGACCTGCCTGGATGCCGACCTGTGCTGTAGGGAACCTGCTTTGGCAGGGGGGTTGGACTCGATGATCTCTGGAGCTCCCTTCCAATCCCTACAATTCTGTGATTCTGTGATTCTGTGACTTGTTGAGGCTGGAGATTCTGGCTGGTCTAAATTACTTGATTTTCTCATGGGACATACAACTAGAGTAGCAGTTGTTAACAAAAAAAACCCCACAAAACTATATTTGAGGTATACCTTGCAGTTGGAAATTTTAAATATTGGAATGTACCTCTTTTACATGCAAATGAACTGATTTGGGTTGGAGTAATGACTTACAAATATAAAGCCAGGATATACATGAGTGCATGCATGTCATTTAATAGCACATTAAACTAGCCAATTTAGATTGTTACATGTACAGCAGTATTTGCTTGTAGAAGAATGTTGAGTTGAAAATGTTTAAAAGTAAACAAACCTCTTATTGTCCACTGATTTTTTTTTGTCCTTTTGCTAACTTTCAGTGTCTATTTCATGTACTCTTGTAAGCTAACAACAGGTGAGAAATGAAACTAAACAGCTAAATGTGACAGGTTGAATGAAGTGATGGAAAAGTGATTAAAGTTTAGAAAATAAAAAGGAGAAGATTCAAGACAAGTGCTTTCAATAAAAAATAAAGTAGGTCTTACTGCCACTCTTTTTTAAGAGTGGAAACCAGTAGGAAACCAAAGTATTCAGATAAAGACTAACTGAAATTGTATTCAATTATATTCTGCTATTAACTAGGCCCAAAACAAGCTGTAGACACTGGCCTGAAGCTGGCAGTGAATTGCCAAACAGCTGTATTTCATTCATTCATGAGTTTTTCCATTTCAAAACAAACAGAAGATCTTAAAAAATTCCAGCTAAATTTTGCACGTAGCGTTTTTGTCTGTCTTGGTTAAAAATGTCAAGAATGGCAAGAATTTATTTATTTGTAAATAATGTTTCTGTAGAACTTTTAATTTTCTGTGACTTTGCAAAATAGATCTCATCTGCTTGTTGCAGTTATGTCGTTCTGCAGATAAATAAGAACAAAAACTCTAAAAACTTTGAGCATACAGTCAGATTTTATTTAATACTGAATTTACTCTAAATATTCATGATTATGCTTTAGATGAGTTACTAGCAAATTATTATACTGGTCTTTTAAGTTTGATATTTTCACACAGTGGGATGTGTTTATAGAATTAAATGGATCTTTTTCCTGCTTTTTACCTATTCAGCACTGTCAAAGTACACTCGAACAAATGGTAGGACTGAAAGAGATAGAATAGAACTTCTTCAGGATGCAGAACCTTTGGATTTTAATGCAGACTCAGTTAATGATGACCCTCTTGAATCGGACTCTGGAAGGTGAGGAATCCTCTGTTTTACTTACAATTTAAAAATTTTAATAGCTTTTATCTCCTGTCCTGTAACAGCTACGTCAGATGATTTTGTATAATACCTTTATAAACAGTATTTGCTTCTCACATCACTATTTTTTTTTCTTCCTTCTCTCTGATGATATCAAAAGTGTTTTCAACCCAATTGAAACCACTGGATTTTATCAGTTTTTATAGAAATGTCTGAGTAAGGTTTGAGATGACCATAAATTTATGTGTTAGCATAATCTGGAAACTATGCATATAAACACAGTAGTGAAAGTACAGAGCAATGACTTACATATGCTCAGTATAGGTATTTTATTTTTCTCAATTTCCTAAAAGACTTCAGAGAGCTTATTATACCTTGTATAAAAGAAAATCTGTAAAGATTGAAGGAAATGAAACGGAGTATTATAGGATCAGTAGTTGCAGGAGTGCACCTGTGCATCAGATCTTGAGACTAGTAAAGTAAATTCAAATCTGAACCTATTGGGCAAAGTCTTAGGCTGAGCAGTGTAGCTATGTGAATAATAGGGAATTGTGTGTGTTTCCAATATCCATCATGAAATAGGATATAATATTAGCTGCTAAGTTCTGCTTGCATTCAGGAAAGAAGTAAAATGTTTAATTTTGCTTTTTTAATCTAGACAGCTATGTATTAGAACCTTGCTATGACAAATTGTTTAAAATTTTTCTACAAAAAGTTATAATTTGTATGTTTTTCAGTTTAAATTAGCATATCAAATCCATCTGAAATTGTTTGTGTTGACTTCTGTCTGTAACTTCAGCAAATAAATGCCAGTTCATAAACATATAAAGAATGTTTTTAAATGATGATGGCAGGTTCGACAGGTTAATTCAGCAATACTTGTTAATACTGACAACTAAATTGTCTAATCTAATGTCACCACATTTGGAAAAGTTTTGGCTTCTGGAGTTCTTTTTGGGTTTCTTTTTAGCACAAAGTTTAAATAGGAAGCAGCCTAGTGTAATTCTGTTTTCTACTTCGATACAGTGTTTGAAATAAGTAACAGTCTACAAAAATGGAAGTAGGCATATATAATTGTTCTGGAGCAGATGTGATATCTGAAGTCTTCATTCATAGGTCTTTCTTCTTTTTGCTGTGATATCTTTTCATATTTAAAATTCATTCTGCAGGTACCAGCCTGGTGGAAGATATCTGTCAATGTCTCGAAGCAGAATATTTGAGGATGTCTAATCTAAATCTAAAGAAAAATCATTGGCAATCTATTTCCTATTCGCTGCTTGGAAAACATTGTATTTATGGCTATTGCTGAACCAGAAAAGATCATTTTTGTTTTATTAAAAAAATGAAGAAACAGTTATATTTTAGAAATGTATCTGTATGATAACTCTACCAGTTACAACAAGAATATTCTTCTTCTATTTTAGATGTTATTGTGCATCCATATGAGTTTTTATAATGAACAAAAGGAGAGAACTAGTAATTAAATTACTAGAGATTAATTTCATAAAAAAGGCTCAACTTGAATTACAATATTAAGCTTCAGAATGAACATTTTCTGGAAGGGTTTTATTTGTATAGAAAAAGATGCTATGAGAAAATCTTGATGCATCCAAAGTGCAGTTATATTGATTACAATAGTGGACACTTACTAAATTTTCTGTCTGAACATTTATGACTAGTCCAAAATTTACATATTTAAATTAGTCTTCTTTTGGCTTCAGTAGTCTTTAGATCAGACCCTAAATAAGCAGAAGGACTGAATGGCAGTCTGTTTTCACAAATCTTGCTGGCATTAGTTTTAGAACTAATGAAATTCAGAATATGTATTTGTCAAGAAAGGTAATATTTTCTTTTCCAGTGTTCAAGGCCAGGCTGGATGGGGCCCTGGGCAAGTGAGTTGCAGCTGTGCCTGGGCAGTGTGTTGGATTGTCCTTACGGTCCAACCCAAGCAATTCTAGATTGTGTGTGTGACTAGATGAAAATGGATGAAGGTTTCACTGTCGTATGAGTGTATGTGCAATAGCAAGGAAATGTTATCAAAGGCATGATGTTTGCTTAAGATTTTTACAGTTCTAACTGTTGAAAAATATTGGCAGAATTTGGGTTCTTTTTTTTTTTAAAGCATAAAAGAAATCTAATGTGAATAATGAGTTAAATTTGGAAAAAAATTATTTGCATAGATTTCAGACACAGCTTAAAATTTTTGAGTGTTTCTTTAGAAGAAGGGAAATACATAGCACAACTAGATAATGCTGAACACTTTTAATATCCCACATGTCCTGTTTGCATTATGTATCAGTTCTTAAGGTGCCTGTATTTTGCAGTAAATTGTTGCAAAAAGATTAAATGCATATTCATTTAAATGCCATTCAAAAATGCCAATTATTAACTATGTAGAAATGCTTCTATTTAATTTAATTGGTGTAGATGCATTTTAACTGTAGTTTGTCAAATGAACTTTCAAGTGTAATAATAAGGTAAAAGATGTGATCATACTCATGATATCTTGGGAAATACGATTAACTTAAAATGCTGCTTTATGGGAATTTGTCATATATTCTTGCACTTGGGAGTTTTCTTTTTACTTATTTCTAAATGATGATGAAAATGGAAAGAGAACATGCTTCCGTCATTAATTCTTTATCATGCTTAAAAAGATAAGCATCCATTAAAGCACCTGAGACTGAGATAGTCTGAAAAGTAAACTTTCATGAACTATATGTTCTACTAATTTTTAGAAGTAGTCTTTTCTGAAGTAACTGTTAATGGGGATCTAACTCTACCTCCTGCAATTTAGTACATTGTATGTTCTAACAGTAGTGGTATTTATAATATATTGATCTTATATTATTAATTTGACCTGCCTGTTTTAAAATACTATATTTCTGTTATGAAGGAGGAAAAATGCTTGTGTAGAAATGATTATGTAAATAAAAGGGCAGACATAAAGTAACCCTCACTTCTGAGGTGAATACACTGAATTACAGCCATGCTCAAATGTACCCAAGCTCATGTAATTTCTATGTTGCATGTAAGAGGACACATTTTAGTTTGAGTATTTTATGTCTTATAAAAGCGTGATCAGCATGATACAGCATGGCTGTATCAGGGAATGAAAGTCAAGAAAATAGGATACTTGTTTCTGGATGCAGACTGTTCTATAGCAACTTTGTGATGTTACATATTTAATTTTTATTAGATAATCTTAGAAATGCTATTATTAGTCCAACTTGATCTGAAAAAGGTTGTATATGTTTTTTGGACATCCATCAACAATTAACATTTCTAGACTTTATATTTCTATTTTTATAGCTTATATGTCATTTAATTGCCCAAAAGTTTATTTGTAATTTGTATTTGTAAAAATACATGGATGAAATAAGGTGTAAGTTCTTTATTTAATTCTTGAAATGTCACTACAAAGGGATCTAATTCAGTGCTAATGGAAAAACCATGAAAGGAATGTTTATTTTTCAGAGCTCTTGTGAAGTACTCCTATCTAGCTGCTGTTGACTTCAGAGTATTGAATCAGCCTTCTCAGGGCATGATTTTTCTGCATTCATAGACACATAGACTCATAGAATTGCTCAGGTTGGAAAAGACCTTAAAAGATCATCAAGTCCAACCACAACCTAACCATGCTGCCCTAACACTAACAACCCACCACTAAATCATGTCCCTGAGCACCACATCCAAATGGTTTTTAAACACATCCAGGGATGGTGACTCAACCACCTCTCTGGGGAGCCTATTCCAGTGCTTAACCCTTTCTGTAAAGAAGTTTTTCCTGATATCCAACCTCAACCTCCCTTGGTGCAACTTGAGGCCATTGCCCCTCATCCTGTCACCAGTGAGAAGAGACCAGCCATGCTCTCGCTGTCAGCACCTTTCAGATATTTGAAGAGAGCAATAAGGTCTCCCCTCAGCTTCCTTTTCCCCAGATTAAACAGCTCCACTTCCTTCAGTCGTTCAGACATCGGTGGAATGGTTGCTAGCGAATTTACAATTGAAACTTGTTGAGGGTTTTATGTACAAAAGCTAACTAGCTCGTGACATAAGACATCTGTGTGTTTTCCTCAGGATACAGTAATATGAGGATTTTACTGTAAATTAATTGCTGTGGGAATCCATCTGCTAGTATTGAAATTATGAGGTCATTTAGATGGGAATCTTCTGACCTTTTGTCATATGTTGCAGTGGAGTAGTAGAGTAACTAATGGCTGCTTTTTGAAACCACAGACATGAGGGCTTTAAAATAGCTCAACAGCTCTCTCTGGATAGTGCTTAGAGATCCCCAGTGTCACATACCAGCTGGATACTAAAGGTTTAAATAAGGAGATGATAAGTGATGTCATCCATGTGATGTTTCATCCATGTATTCATTACTGACTAACAGTTATTACTCTTGCTCTAAGTGCAATTTGTAGCTAATTAGTGTTTCAAAAAGTAATTGTAAGTTCCTATGACTAAATATGAAAAGCTTTTAACTAAAGATGACTGGTTACAATAAAAGAACATGACAGAACCAAGCTATGTACCTGCACAACATTTGCTGTGTACTTGAGCTCACTGCAGACTACTTCAGTTACTGCTTATAAAAATAATGCAGAACTTGCCCGGTGGTTAAGTAAGTGCCTGACTGTGGCATCTGTACTGAGTTCTTTGCTACTGTAATTATACTCTAAAAATAGCCTATATTAAAAGAAATATGAGTAAATAAACTAAAACCAGCTTTGGCATGTTTAAGCTGTGATTGTAACGTATGTTGATGTTTTTCTTGCAGCACATTTGATGCTCCAGATTTGATAATTTGAAGTAAAATGAGCTTGCAAAGTTTGCTTTCGGAAACAGAATGTTTATTAATTCTGTTGGTGTATAGTCATGTTTATTTGCAACTAAAGAATGTCAATTATATCTTTATTTACAATTCCACTTTTTGAATTACCAAGCAGCCAAAGTGTACTTCTTATGCTGTGAGCACCACTTACACATAGAAATTGCACCAAGCAACCACCCAAGATTGTAAACCAGTGAAAAGTAAATTGTCACAAACTTTACAAAGCGGGAGTGGAAACCGTAACTATTTTAACACTCTGTCAGTGCTGGATTTCTTAGACAGTACAGATAGCAAAAAGCTCTAGTCTAGTCTTACTGTTCCTGCTAGAACTGTAGTTCTGTATTTTCAGGCATTTAAGCATGTACATGTTCTGCTAACTTACACGTACTGGGAAATGAGCCCTCTCTGCATGTTAAGGCACAGCACTTAGTGATGTAAAGTAAGGAATTTTTTTATGAGGGAATACAAAAAAACCTGAGCTTCTAGTCTGTGTTAGCAAGTGACAATTTGGGCATACTATGGTATATTCTATCATATGAGTACGGCAACAAACTTTAAACTACTGTAACTTACACTACTGGAAAAATCACAGTATGCAATATGTCTCTGCTTTCTGTCTTCTTCTGCTTTCTGTCTTCTGCAATCTAGCACTTGTAAAATAAATCGTCATTAGCAGTATTAAAGGGAATGGTGGAAAGCTGCTATCTGTTCAATATTTATTCTTACTATTTTAAAACAATCGTGGTGATTTTTAGATGTGAAATATTACCAATGGTTACTCTGATTTTCAGTAATGATGATAATTCTCACTTTACTAAATTTATCTCAGAATATTGTCAATGTTTAATGAAAAATACATTATTTCTTCCAAATTTCATTACTGCTGCTAATTACTTGCAGTTTGAGGGGATTTACAGTACTAAATAGAGATCATTTTGTGAATGGAAACTTTCTGTGAGGCTTCTTAAGGAAATCTGCCTATTCATAACAGAATTGTTTCCATATGTATAATTAAAAGAAATGCCACTCATTGCGTATATTGTCTCCTAGCTTTTTATTTTTGTTTTAGCATTCGGAAAATGATCGATTTTTTTACAGAGCAACTTACTGGTGTATCTTGTAAATGTTTTGAAATTTTTCCTTTTCCCTAATAAACTCTGCAGGAATATGCTGTTTCACAGCAGTTCTTTTGATATTATCTGTGCCTCTAATTAAGTAGTCTAATCTGAAGCTGAGACACTCCTACACCATTTGATTATGTTGACAGAAACACAGCATCCCTTGCAGAATAGCACCTTGAACTAGATCCCTTTCTAGTATATAGATTGCTGTCACTGATTATATTACATTACATTTGGTATCTTCTGTTTCAGTTGTGTGGTAATGCCAATCACATATGTTCTTTGTCTCCATTAAAATGCACTGGAATGTATTCCTCAGCATGCTTAATTTTGTGTGCGTGTGTTTTAGATGTAATTGAGAGGCAATAATAATGTGCGACTTCAATTATTTCTTCAGGATAGTGTTGTTATATTTGACATTTCTGTGAATTTTAGGAGTTCAACTGTGATATCTTAACTGTCACTGTAGGAATTATTTTCTTTAAGAGATCACTTTAAATTTCTATGGAAGTGTCTGGAAGACAAGGGAAATCATTTTCGAATATGGCTGTAGTAACAGAAGATGTTTATTCTCCAGTGTATATCAAGAGTAGGCTGTAGGAGTGCTGCTCATGGATAGACTAGCTTCTTTTGCCTTATGATACAAGTACGTGTGCATAAAACATTGTTTTAAAATTCACTGAGTTATAAATTTTCCTGTGTAGTATTTAAATTATTGATGTACTGGATATATTTTTGAAATGTATGTTAAAATATCTAGTCAATGACTTAAGTTGGCATGAAATAAATCATTTCTGCAATACATTTTTTTCTTGGTGTATTTTAGATACTCAGACTTCTCTGAAATATTTTTGATAATGATCTTTCAGAGAAATTCTACCTATTTCTTCTTTCCAGATAGAGAGTTTATTCTATGAGACAATACAACCACATAGTGGTCACATTTTTTACATCTTTAAAGCAGGTTAGAAAGGGAAGTTGCTCAGAAGCCTGCATGCCTTGACATATCATTGTCAGAGCCCAGAGCTGAGGCATGGACCAGTGCTTTTGGTCTAGTCCCTTTACTGACAGCTCATCATGCTTCTGTGGGTGCAGGGAGACTGTAAGCTTCCCACAGTGCATACTGAAATGCTGCAAAGAGCCTGTATGTTCCTGAAGCTGACTGGGGTCCTTGGTACTTTTGGGGGACAAAAGATGGGCAAAGGGCATGGCTCCATCCTTTTCCATCATCACGCTGGAACAGAAGTCCTAGATATATGCAGCTGTTAGTGACAAGCAAAAGACTGTTTCCTGTGAGGAGAAAGGTGAAGGAAAGAGTTAACTCTCATCTCTTCCTTTGCATGTTTATCACGTTTTTCTGTCCTTCCTAAAATAATAATAATTTTTTAAAATGTTATATACAGCTACAGTGGTGGGATATGTATTTAGGTTTCATTTTTTCATTCTAATGAAACGTCATTTCACTTGGGAATTATCAACTGTCAATTCACTACAGAATTATCTCTTGGAAGTACTAATTTGAAAATCCTGGAGCAAGCAATTACTCATTTTATTAGCACATCAGGATGTTTGCAACAACTAAGTTTAGGATGACTGCTGTATTTCATTAGTTGTCTCTTACATTTAATCTATAGTTGCTGTTTCAAGTTAGTTGCAGGACATGTTTTGGCCTATCAAGACTAGTGTCTACCATCACTGCAGTAGGAATGGCTCCAACTGTTGGTAAAGACTTCTCCTGTCACATCCTCTCTGGACTGTCACCCATTATCCCTCTTTGTTGCTGCACTATCACATTTCTTTAAATCTTTTTTGTTTACCATTTTATGTATATGTGAGTTCAGGACAATGCAGCAAGTGAACTATGCATGAAGATGTTAGAAAAGATAGTAATGAAGTTCATCTCATTTATTACATTCCAGGGGTTGACATTACCTCTGTTGACTGGGAAAGAGATAGGAGTAGCAGAGTGATCTTCTACCTTGTCAGTGTTCATTGTCAGATTTTTCTGTGGTCCCAGAGCAATATTGATTCTGTTGTTTAATTCTCAGTGTTTGATAATACACCTATCTAGTGTATTCAGTGTACTCAGTGAGTGCCTTTTGAAATAGCATTGAACTGGCAGTGAATTGTATGAGTTGTGACTTAGTATCACTTCACTTCTCTCTGCCTGCACCGTGCCATGCTGTGTCTGCTCAGTCTGCTCTGCATGCTGTGATGGAAATCTTGACCTTTCTTCTTTGTATACATCTTATCATTTGTATTATCTTGCGCTTTTGTTCACTAGACACCATTGCCATCAAGTTTTTTCAAGAGTATTTTTGAGTTGGTGAGGACCAGACTCTGAAGAGACAACTTTTCTTCATGGCAAGTCGCAGAGAGTGATTTAGTTCAGAACCAGAGGTCAGGGATTGGCGCTGTTGTCAGGTTATCCACAAACCTAAGAAAAGCTCTTGAGTTCCATCAACGCAAATAGCTTATCTTGTTAAAGGTGTGGACTTGAAAAGCTCAGTCAGCACAACAGAAAAACTCAGGCTTGTGTCTAGACATCCTCTGTGAAAACGTGCATGCCTTTTTGTCCCTCAGAGGCTCCTTCTGTTAGCATTAATATGGTAAAAACTCTAAGCTTTTTACTTTGGAGGATTTTGGTTTTTAGATCTATGGAGATCGACAAGGTACAAAAACAGTGTATCACTCTGCATGTGGAAAGGAGTGAGGCAAGAGGAACCACGACCAGAGAGAAAGGACAGAGGAAGCAATGGCAGAGTTATAGCAAGGCCTTGCGGAGCTGCAGGAGGTGATGACTAACGTGTAAGCTGTGCCTAGTCTTGTTGTAATCTTACAACTTTCCGTGTTCACAGCCTCATCTAGAATTTTCAAGATGAAGTCTGATATCAACACTGACAACTGACCCCTGAGGTTTAAGAATACATAGTTCTGCAATTGCAGAGCAGCTGTGAAGGCACATATTGGGTTCAGTACTGTGCAAACTCCCTGGGGATTTTATTTTTCTTACAGGTATCTAGGCAATGCACATGCAGTGCTGTTACGAGTTCACCCCTGTGCAGATTATCAGGATCAACACTGCTGTGCCGTAGGAGATATAAGCTTGGTTCTGATCCCATCAAAATGAACAGGACTAGCAGATCTGGCCATATCTTATGTGGTTATTTGTTTGGGAGCTGTTACAGAGATTATCTGAGCACATCAATGTATTTGAAAATATTTCAGGCCTGTCAGTCTACCTTCAGTGCCTTGTGTAATTACAGAGATTGTTTTGGGAATTACTGAAAAACACCTGGAAGACAAAGCAGTCACTGGTCACAGCCAACATGAGTTCAGGAGAGGAAAGTCCTGTTTAAGGAACTTAATCTCCTTTTATGACAAGGTTACACACTTAGCTGACCAAGAGAAGCAAGTAGGTCTGCACTTTCTGGCAAAGCTTTCAGCAAAGCTTTCCATACAGTTTTTCATGGCATTCTTCTGGGCAAAATTCCCAGCATGCAGCTTGACAAAAAACCCAATGGAATGGGTGAACACTTGGCCGATGGGTCAGGTTCAAAGGGTTACACTAATGGGATTACATCAGACTGGTCCAGCACTGACAGTGGGTGAGGGAAGGGTCCCCTCTGCTTTGTGCTGTGGGGCCTTGCCTCCAGCACTGAGTTTTGGGCAGGTTTAGGTGCAGAGGAACTGAGGGGAGCCTCATGGTGGCTGCAGCTCCTCACAGGGAGCAGAGGGCAGCACTGAGCTCTGCTCTGCGTGACAGCGACAGGGCCCGAGGGAACGGCATGGAGCTGCATCAGGGGAGGGCTTGGGGGTGGGGAAAGGCTCTGCACCAGAAAATATTAAACCAATCCTTTGGTTATAGTATAGCTAGGGTATTATTTAGCTAGTCAAACTTGAGTAACCTGTTCTTGATGTCTCTGCTTTAGCAGGAAGTTGAACTATGTGACCTTTGATGATCAGAGGGCTGGAACACTTCTTCTGTGAAAAAAAGGTTGAGGGAGTTGTGATTGTTTAGCATGGTGAAGACAAAGCCCTGGGGAGATCTCATTGTGATCTTCCAATACTTGAAAGGAGCTTACAAGCAGAATGGGAATCAACTTTTTACACTGGTAGATAGTAAGAGGACAAGGCAGGATGTATTTAAACTGAAAGATGGGAGGTTAAGGTTACATGTTAGTAAGAAATTCTTCACTTGGAAGGAAGTGAGGCACTGGCACAGGCTGCCCAGGTAAGCGGAGGATGCCTTGGAGGCACTGAAGGGCAGGCTTGATGGGTTCCTCTGATGTAGAGGCTGACAGCCCTGCCCACAGCAAGGCAGTTGATTATCTTTGAGGTCCCTTCCAACCCAAGCCATTCTGTGATCCTATTATTCTACAACATGACCTCCAGATCTCCCTTCCAATTTCAACCATCCTGAGGAATCCCAGCTCTGATTTTTATCATGTGACAATTTGAGCTCATCAGCCATAGGAACAGATGATAATTCCAAGCGCCTGAAGGTAGAGAATCAAAGTTAATACACTTCCAGAAGGGCATTTTCAGCAATAAGGCTGAGAATATTTTTTCAGAGCTATTTCTTCATATCTTTGTATTCTGAGATTCCCAAAGGTCTCTGTCGCTTTGACTTCTGCCATGCAATTAGGACAGAATAGTTGCTATTACCCTAATTGGATTCAAAGAATATGGAATATGTTTTCAGAGGTCTCTATATGTAGAGTCAGCTTTTCTTTGAATTTGACTTTTTCTTCTTTCCTGATGTTTTTGGATTTAGCCTATTTATTGCTAGTGACCAGAGAGGCACAAAACTCTACATGGCTCCAGAAGTATGCAGTTAAGCGACAGTGAAATGCTGGCACACTGGATGTGTATGGTGATTCAGTCTTGTGAAGTGCTGTCAATAGAAAACTATGCAGTAGATTTCAGACTTGATTTTTCTACATCAGAGCAGGAAGTATTAAAAGCACGAGCTGAGTTATGCCAAATTTCTCTTTCAAGTAATTGAAGTCTTTAAGTATATTGTTGGTTTAGCAATTGATTTAAAATTCAGACTTCTTGAATCAAGTTTGTATGGAACGAAGAGCAAAACTGTTTATCTGGGTTCTATTGTTTTTAAGCATTTTAACTACTATTTCTTTCTGAGATCTAAAAATCATGAATTCTGTAGATTTTTATTTAGAAATTAGCAAATTTGGTTAACTTTTCAGTGAGTCCTCTGAAAGTGTGTAATCGACTGTATTTAAGAAAACAAACAAAAGAACAAAACAAAGCCAAGCCCTACTAGTTTTACTTTAAAATGATCCCTCGGTTCTTTTTACCACTGAAATCCATAGTTGTAAGGTTGGCTTACTTTCAGAGCATCCTTAAATAGAAAAAGTATGTTTAATTAGTGCTCTTGCCAGCTATATGTATGCCCACTTATAAGCTGCCACTTCCATCCTGCCCCACAGCAAACTCTTTTGGTCTGCTTACCACTTTGCTTATGTTGACAGGAAACCATGTGTTGGTTTTCAAGAGACTAGAGCTGAGATAAGCATTGCAGTGCCTGAAATAGCCTCATCATTCAACTAAGGCGAAGTTCTGCCTCCCAGGAAATCATTAGCAGTCTTCAAAAATTCTACAGAACAGATTATGCTGGTAGGTAAAATCTAAGAGTCTATCTATCTACACCAGACAAAATACTTATCAGGAAGCTTGTTCTTCATTATAGGTCCAAACATATCAAATCCCCAAGCTTGGTGTGATGAACCTTCCATCTTTCTCAGCAACTGAAGAGCCTGCGCCAGAGCAGTCTCTCAGACCTGATGCCAACTCTGGGACAAGCTTTGGGTACAAGTGAAACAGAATTCATTAAGAGAATTTATCCCGTTCCCTATCTCATGATAACAAAGGGCTGGACTGAGTTCTTAGCGTTAGGCAGAAAGAGTTTGTTTTCAATCCAAGCTGCAACAGTTCAAGAACATCCATGTATCAGTAACCCCTGACTCAACACAATGTCTCTTTCCAGGAAGCTTCTGTACTAGGAAAGTCCCCGGGTAAGGGCTAAAAAGTCTATGAATTTAAGCGTTTTGTAAACTTTGGAAAAGAAAGCTCATATCCTCTGCAAGTTCCCCCAGTGCACTGTCTGATTTCTGAGGAGTTGATCATTAAGGTCAGTGACAGATGCCTCACCCATGCCAGCCACGGATTTCTGATGCTGATGACCAGGGATGTTCCAACCAAAAAGCCAAAGCCTCAAGTAGAGAAAGCATAAGACTATCTGCATGAGAAATGCGTTGTGTGTCTTGTGTTTTCTTCTGTTTTCATATTACTCAGTTTGTGTCTTAGTTCTACACTGAAGTATCGGTAATGAATTGGGAGCTACACTGACTCTCCTCAGTGTCGTGCCTAGAATTATTTTGTATTTTATTCTAAGAATAAGATCCACCGGTGAAATCCCTAGACTTGAAACAAGGGTCTGCGGTACTTAATTCTAAGCCGCATTTGCTTTGCCTAGCAATAATATGTTAAATAATGGTATGCCATGGGGGAGAGAGAAAGTACTTTGCACTCCTACATCTGTATCTAATGCCTAGAATTTAAGAAGATCCTAGCTGGGATGATGAGATGCTGGTGAGCTTTGCAGACCGTCCCTTTCCTCCACAAACTTATCTGTGTGACTCAAAAATATTTTTTGTGTGTTCACTGGTGTAGTCCTGCACAACAGAGTACTTTGTACCTGGTTACCTGGTTCTATTTTAACACACATTATATTAAATTTTCTTTTTTTTCCAAAACAGGACATTTTTAACATATTGCTTTTAATTCAGTCTTCTTTCTTTTGTCCTTGAACTCTTCAGAGGCTAAAATTTACCTTGTGTTCAAAAATGAGTTCAGCAGAGTTTAACACTTGGTCTTTCACAGCGCTGAGGCAAACAGTTCACTATTTGTTTTGATTTGGATCCCAGATTTGGACAATTACAAGGCAGCTAGATAACAGGAATCAAACCTCTCAGAAAGATCCTCTAGCAGAGAGTAAATCCTTGTTACCCATTTTGTCCCTAACTAAGGAATAGGCCCAAGCTTGTGCCATGCCATCACAAGTCCTTGAAAGTAAGCTGGGAGTTATTTCAAGGCTTCATAGCCCCGTTTTCCTTTGGTCAATCATATTCTTTACAGGCAACTAGGCACTGGGGTGATAAAGCAGTCGGGAGTATTTACTTGGCATTCATATTGAAACACTACTGTAAGCAACATCAGTAGTCTCTGGACTCTGCTCCCACCTTCTTTCCTGATGCTCCATGCCATGCTGGTGCGGTACTGCAGCCAGTGTCCTTGCCAGAGACAATGGGTGCTGGACCAAATATACTTTTACTATGCTTTGCGTAATATGCACAGTAGTATGCAAATTAGCAGTGTAGAATTTGCATTATTTTTGTAATGATTTATTCTGAGAAATATTTAGTGTTTGTTGTTACTGTGTGAGTCATGTCTTTTTGGTACCTTTTTTTTTTCTTTTTGGTTGGCATCATCAAAACAGCCATCTTGGGTGACATCTGGATCGCATGACTGTACAAAAACTTGTGAGGTTTCATCCATCAGAAGATAGTGACTTCCTCCCATAGATAACAAACAGGCCAGATTATGCAATTTCTGGGTAGATAACGTTAAAAAATTCTTTTTAGCATTATCTGGATTGAAATGCAGGAACAGTATATCAGAAACACAGTATTTGTAGTCCAATTGCCTATTCATATGACTGAACTACATTTTGCACCGTAATTCCACATGAGATGGTTTGGCCAATTTATTTTTAAATAGAACATGTCTTCTGGCAGAAAATGTATTTTACAAGTGCTTACAAGCAGGCACTTTCCAATATTCTAGGCCTGATGCTGTGTAAATGCTGCTTTCTGGTCCTGCTGGCAGTTTGCATAGCAGCAGGGTCCCAAACAGTACCAATAATCTCATAATGGAGATTTTAAGAGAGACCTCTGTTGAGAGCATCAGCCTGTGAATATAGACATGGCCCAGGTGACAGACACCAGAGAAAAGTGTGGTGACAGAACTCTATACTCCTATTACATCAGTCTAAGATGCATGTGTCAGATGCTGCATTTCTCTAATCAGCAGGAGCTCCACTATGGTTTGATATGAAGATTTGATTAGTGGAGAAGGTCTGAAATAAAGAAGAGACTGTATATAATTTGCATATATACAATATATATATAATATGTATATATATAATATGTATATAATATAATAATACTGTTTGGCCTATAGATCTAGGAAAGCATTGGGGATCATGCTAGCATTTCTGCAGCCCTGGGCATGCCTACCTCTCTGCTGTCCCCTGTCAGATGTCTCTCCAGCACATGTCCTGGGAACTGTGTCACGATTCAGAGCAGGAACACTGGGATAACCAGTACCAAATCTGTTGGACGTAGCCAATACATTCACCTCTATTTAAAATCACTCTTTATTATATGTGGACAAAAAGCTGCATGTAAGACAGTAGTATGTGATTACAGCCCAGAAGGCTAGCAGTATCCTGGGCTGTATCAAAAGAGGGGTGTCACCAAGGAGAAGGAGCAGACTGTCTCCCCTGCTCTGCCCTTGTCAGTACTGCAGCCAGATTGGCCCCCAAACCTAGAAGGATGTGGAGCTGTTGTGTCAGGTCCAGGATGGCCACAAAGATGATCAGTGGGCTGGAACACTTCTGAGAAGAAATACTGAGAGAGCTGTGCCTGTTCAGCCTGGAGAGGGCTCTGGGGAGACCTCACTGTTGCCTGCCAGTACTTGAAGAGAACTTGTAAGCAAGAGGGAGATCAACAGTTTACACAGTCTGATAGCAATAGGACAGTGGGGAATCACTTTAAACTAAATGAGAAGAGATTTGAATTAGAAATTATAATGAAACTCCTTACTCAGAGGGCAGTGAGGCCCTGACACAGCTGCCCAGAGAAGCTGTGGATACTGCATCCCTGAAGGTGTTGGAGGCTGGGTTGGATGGGGCCACGGGCAGCCCGATCT
This sequence comes from Tympanuchus pallidicinctus, assembly GCF_026119805.1. Lineage (NCBI taxonomy): Eukaryota > Metazoa > Chordata > Aves > Galliformes > Phasianidae > Tympanuchus > Tympanuchus pallidicinctus. Next base: position 12,825,991 of record NW_026294813.1, read on the forward strand.
GGTGAAGGCCAACCAGCCCAGGGCAGATCTTTAAGGTCTCTTTCAACGCAGTCCATTCTATGATTCTACAGTTCTATGCTAAACACAGATCAGCAGACAAGAGAGGGGAAAACACAGAAACATTTCTCTGCAGACAGTCTGGTAAAAGAAGAAGGAATTTGGGGAGAGATACCACCTGACTAGCTCCCAGGTAAGAAGCACTCCCTACCATCCTATTCTAAGGGAAACATGCAAAAAGGTGGCACATCAAAACAATCTCACTGCTGAAACAAACCTCAGGTCTGTACAATCACAGTGATGCGAATGCAACCACAAAAAAGGTAACAATACAATTTCCTGCTAATGCAACTTGCAGACTGCAAAGTGATACACAGCTCATAAAGAGCCAGAGTGGTGTTACACTGCGCCTTCTGTCCCTGTGCTCGCTTTGAAGAAGCCTGCATAGCCTGCAAAGCCTTCTATGTTCTTCTCAACCAAAAAAAAAGGCAAAGAAGGTGAAGAAGAAGAACATACATATAAGTAAAGCCAAGAACGTATTGAGAGTATAACTGAGACTATATTCCAGATCTAATTGTTACATAAAAGCAAGAATTATTGCAAGGAAAAAAAAACAAAAAACAAAAAACAAAAAAAAACAGGAAGAAACTGAAGTTAAAATACTCCAGTGTAGGGAAAAGTGCCAATAATAATAATATAGTTAATAATGTAACACACTTATTAATTTTTTTCAGTATTCTTGGGATTATGCTCACTTCTCAGTTGTTCCTCTGGGTCATAAACTGCATCTTCAAACTGCAGTAACACAACACTGTAATATCTTCAGCTCTTTATGTCCTTGTTAGGAAAACTGGTGTTGATGATGCTGGCTTTTTCCACGCTCAAACTCATATATTTGTGTGCACTTCCTAACATGCAATTAAACCTTCCTAATTTTCATTCATCTGTAGGTACATGTTACAGATGAATTTATTTTGTACGGCGTATTTCAAACATGTTAAAAGCTTTTCAGTGCATGCTCCATAAGCCAAACCCAGCCTTGTACAGTTCCAGGTATGCATTTCTCTGGACACTGATGAGAGCCATGGAATTTCTATTGCCAAGGTCATGCCCCAGCTGTTAGCGTTACATCCCTGGACTGCTCTGTGCTGTACTCCACATCCTTAATTATCATGGCCCCTGCAGTTGTATCAGGTTGGCATTTCTCTTTCCTGACTGCAGTAAGTTTCTCATTACACACAGAGCTAATACTTGTTACTGCCATCTGTATTAAACTGTGTTTGTACCACATACAAATAAAAATTCTTCAAACCGATTAGCCATAGGCTGCTGGTCAGTTGGAGAAACTGCTGTCATAGGAGAAAGTAACACAGAGCTACAGGAAGATGGAGGAAAGTTCAGACAGTGCAAGGCTGGTAGGGCTCTCCCTGGGGCTTTGCAAGCTCAGCACAAAGCTGTCATGCTGCTGGCTGAATTAATGGCAGGCTACTGGGCAGCACAGCTGCACACCCCTGCATTTCTTGCCTGCCTCTTTGGGGATGAGGCATTCTCCAGTTTTAGGTCCTCCTCTACATTCCTATGATGCGCTATGTCCTTTGCTATCCATTTCTGTCTAGTTGACTGTTTACCAATGAAATGGAGGATACAGATTTTAGAAGCTTTAGAGATATATAGCTTTGAGCAGAAAATATTTTTTTAATTTTTTTTCGCTCCGACATCATACACACAGGTGTCTGGTTAAGCATTTGTTGCACAAATATATTCCAGGAACTTTCCTACTACTATTACTATGCTACCAGGCTGGAATCAAAGGAGTGACTGAGTTCTTGAATCTTCCGTGTGTCAAAGTCATCAGAAAATTATGCTTGTAATGAAATCCCCTAAGCACTACAATTTCTGTGTTTCAGGGTTTGTAAAACCCAGGGAGTAATAATCAGGTGCAGGTAGATGTATGCACGCTCCTTCGCATGCATTTACTTAAAAGAAAAAAGAACTTTTGAAGTAAGATCTGTTGGTACCATCATCAGAGAATGAGAGACAACACACAGAAAACAACATTAAAATGATTTCAAAAACTTCTGAGTGGGAGAAAGCGCAATCTCTTAGGGACTGTGATTGTATGCAGCTATTGCAGGGAATTCTGCAAATTTCATTTCACTATGAGTACCATGAAAAATCAGAATAAAAAAAAAAATAGGGTAGGTATTTTGTTTTATTTTAAATGTTGCTTACCAAAAGCTAATGGAGAAAGAGAAGCATCTTTGCATTTCATTAGTTCAGTACTCCATGCTGTGGTTGCACACTGCATATTTTTGCTGAACAGTAGGAATATCTGCAGAGCCTCACTGTTGCCTCGGCGGCACTGAACTCCCTTGGGCTCACCTTGAAGTGCCAAAGGCACCTATGTGTGTCCATTAACAAGGTAGGGAATGCCACCTATTCTCAGAACTATTCTACTGGAAAACTGACAACTAGAGGCTTATGAAATGCTTACATCAAGTAGATTTAATTCCACCAAAACTATAAAATAGAATCCTTGAAAAGTCAACTCTGATGACAAAGGCTGATATTACAAATGCACAGTTGTGATTCCTACATCACACAGTCAAGAAGAAACAAGAAGATGATTTGATTTGTAATACTTAGATTTGTAATTTCTTCTATTCTTGTGTGCATGCATCATTTCTATGTAGGTACTTGAGTTGGCTGCCATCAGCACTCCTTTCAGATGGAAATGTTTGAGCCACTTCACACCTATCTTTCAGCACTGATGAGTGGCTCTGGCCACTCATCCCAACAAATTGGCTCAAAGGTTGGCCTTGTGATTACTGGCAGGGATGCTTTTTGCTGGACTTCTTCAATGACATCCCCTCTCACCTTCTAGTCCTCATTCCTCAGTGAGAATGCCATAAAATCATAATAACTACTTGCAACACCAGAAGTAACATGCAGGATGATGCAACTCATCACGAGTGGTATTCATTGCTGTAAGGTTCCCATGAAGGATAAATGCACTAATGAGCTCAAGGAGGGACTATAAAGCTCATGGAGAATGGTTCTTTAGATGTGGCTTCCTGCTTAGGATACTGAGAAAGGGCTGGTAGCTGGAAGGCAGACAGGGGAGGAGATCTATATTCCCATACCCAATACTTATACCCCAACCATGGCCACTCTACAGATTAAGATATTGGGCCAGTAGACTTTTGAACTCCCCCAGGCAAGTTTTTTTTCCACTTGTTCTGCCATGTCACGGGAAAAAGCATTTGAGCCACAAACTGCTGGCACCAAAACCTCTCTAGCACTTGGAGAGAAAGCTCCAGAGAACAACAAAAACATGCATCTTATCTGTTTTTTTAAAAAATTGTGTCACACAGACTGAAGAGGTTCTGTCAGACCTGCTGCATGGACTGTGAAACATTCTCTCACTGGCAGTTAAAGCAGCTTCACCTGTCTGCAGTGTCAAGTTGACACTTTGCCCAGGCCCAGAGAAAAAAGCCCCAACCCTCTCCTGTATGACTAATGAAACCACTTTCTTAGCACTTTTTACCTCCAGGACAAATCTTGCCTGCACAATCCCACTTACCAGCTGCTCATCTCAGAGGACCAGGGCACACACTGACTTCTTACATAAAAGCTTTAAAATTTAAATTTTCATTGTTTTCTACTGTGGGCTAACAATAATTTATTTTCAGTAAACATTAGTTGCTGAGCTTCTCAAAGAGCTGAAATACCCCAAATTTGTATTCTCCAGAGGAGAAAAGATTTTCAGTAGAAGGAATACAAGATTTCGTAACAACTGTCTTTTCTGCAAATCACCTTACAAAAGTTGTCAGGCAACACATGCCTTTAACAGCAAACTATATCATCTGCTTGTGCTTCTCCAGAGTGAGATGTAGAGGTGGAGTAAGATACAGGAAGGGTGAGAAATGCTGAGGATGTGTTCCATGGGAGAGCATGCAGGCAGGCAGTAGTGGAAGCTGATCATCACAGCACACACAATAGCCTCAGCTCCAGAGAGCAATCATGAGCACAACTTACAGAGCTGAATAGCTCCCGACCACGTGGACACAGCATTTTGGGAAGTAAAAATACTTTATAAGCTGGAAATTCAATTCAATATGTTTATAGTTTGCTTCCATTTAGAATTCCCATTTAGGAATACTTTTCCCTTGGCATTTCATCTACCATAAGGGTTTATTTTTTGGTGTGTGTGAAATTTTCTGAATTTAATGGCAGGAAAAATCCCCAATGTCTATACCATATAAACAGTCATCTTTGGTGTACAGTATTCTGATACTTCATAATTATTTTTTTTTCCAAGCTTGTCACGATAATTAATCCCTGTGTTGACTCTCCTACCGAGTACAAATGGACACACTTGTTTTCATACCTCATACTCCTTACTGCAGGAGAACTTCTTGGCACCAATATTCACAGATCAGTACAGTGCATTTACACTAAGTAACAACACTACTGCAGGTAAACTAACTATGGCAAAATATGCAGGGCCTTTTCTCTTTTCTTTGAGACATCGTATATTTCTTATGTCTTCCCTCCACCTGAAATTCAACAAGAAGTTTGAATTTTTTGAAACTGAACATCAGCAAGATTTGTCTTCTTTGACAACTACATTAGATTGCTAGATTGCTGAATTCAATCGCATTTTCAACCAGAAACTGGACAGAATGAACTGAACAGGCTGTTGGCATGAACAGGCGTGAACAAAAACCAAATGGTTAAGTGTTCAGAGGAGGAACAATTCCAGAGTTTTGGTGAAAACTTTATCTCCTTTCTGATAAACTCTGAATCATCTGTGCTCTGCTTACAGCTTTGCTTTCCGTAAGCAGATATTAGCATATAAAGCTAATCCCAGCCTGATGCTATCTGAGACATCTGAAAGCAAATTAATCATTATTCAGATACAGATTCCTATCTCATTAAACAGAATAGCCCATGTTCAGAGAGGTGTGCTGAAGGCAGGCTGAACACCTGCCAATGTGTGTTCAGACACATAAATTACTTCCAATAGAAACAACCAAGTATCCATGTGTCAACTTGCCCCTCAGTGTTTCAGAGGCTGCCTTGCTGTGCTAATACACAGGCATCCGGGAGCACTGCAAATTCTGCGCACGGAGAACTGTTTGCCTCTGTAAGGATGCTGCCTTGCAAAGATCAAGCTGTTGCTAGGAGAAGATTCCATCCCGAGCCCCCGCTTTGCCTGCAGTGTGGGCAGGCTGTGCTGACATGTTGCCAGGAGTTATGGTTTTCGAATCGGTGACTGATTAAACATGCATTGTTTCCTGGTTGTGCACTGACATACTGCCAGTTGCCGGATGGGAGATATAAAGAGCACAAGAAGCCCTGCACAAGCTGTAGTTCAGTACCAGGAAGTACCTGTCGATGAAAGATAAGCAACCTGCCAGGATGCAAATGTTATTACTCTAGTAGTGGCCTAAAATAATTTCCTGCTCTTATTCGCTCTGGTCTGTGGGCAGCACAGAGCTCTCTCTACATTTCTCATGCATTCATGCTCAGCTGCCCTCACCCTACGCCCCAGCCATGAACTCAGGGAATACCAGGAGGAAACACACAGGCTTTGTCACCCCTAAGGAGTCTATCAAGATACTAGCTCTTTCTGCAGCTGCCACAGTTTGTTGCTGATAATGCTGGTGACCTTTTGCAGGCAGGATTGTTAATAGTGGTGTCAAGATGGAGATAAATTGTCCCTCATTAGTTGGAAGTTTAACCTTTTGCAATTTGCTTCTTCTTGCATCTGAGTGTAGTCTCCCCAAGGGCTCTTGCCACTGTCTGGTTTCCCAAAATGGCAATTAACCAGAAAAAAAAAAAAAAAAAAAGTGGAAATTTCTGTATATCAAAACACAACTTCCAGACTATTAATCGCTTTCTCCTATTATACATTGAGTAAAAGACTAAACCAGCAAGTCTCTTATCCCTATCAGCTATGGAGCAGAGAAACGTCACCAAAACCTCACCATCTCCCCAGCACCCGTAGCGTATGTCCTGTGCTTCTGGGAGGGAGGGAGCACAAGCATGCCCAGCCCAAATCCCACCCATGGTTGCAAGTAAGGACTTTCCTTCTGATATCAAATCTAAATCTTCCCTATTTTAGCTTAAAACTGTCACCCTTTGTCCTATCACTATCAAAGCAGGTAAAAGACACTCTCTGTCTCGTTTATAAGCTCCCTTTAAGTATTGGAAAGCTGCAATGCGATCTCCCAGAGCCTGCCTTTCTCTAGGCTGAGCAAGTCAAGCCGCCTCAGCCTTTCTTCAGTGGAAAGGTGCTCTAAGCAACCTTGTAGCCTTTGGATAGTCCCTGCTCAGCACTACTGGGCAGGGACGAGGATGAAGGTTTCCATTTAAAATCAGGTTAAGTAAAGGGGTGCCAGCAATTGTCTGGGGAAGCAACGTCATTGCAGGTTGGCCCTGCTGCAGCTCCACTATCACCCTGGAGACTGGCTGGTAAACTCCAGGCCTCCCAAAAAGGGGAGGGAAACGGGGGGGGAACTGGCAGTGTAAACAAGTAAAATGAGATGGATGAGGAAGCCCTACCGTGAGCCTGGACCTGTGTGCCCTCTGCTTGTTGGGTGAGAGCCTGGGAGCAGCCAGGGTTCCTTGCATTCACAGCCCCGAAACCCAAGTGGTATCCCACGTGCAAGTCAGCATTGCAGGTAAAAAGTTTTCTATTCTGTTTGCTGGCTCATTATGAGTTTCTCTGATCTGCAGAGCTTGGGTCTCAGCTAAGAACAACTTATTTTACATACAGATCTATATGTATCATATATATACATCATATATTTATTTTATATATAGAGAGATACATACATGTGTGCACAGAATAGCAATGCCAAACTTGCCGGAAGGGAACTGGATGCTTCTGGAATCGGGCAGAGGCAGAGGGGAGGCTGCAGCTTGCTACAGAAGGGTTGCTGGGGTTGGAAAACCAATTTTTTGTTTCATGTTTGAGTAGTCACCAAATAGTTGTGCAGTTTTCATGTTTGTAATAATGTAATGAAATTGTTAGAAAAAATTTCAAACACATGCAATTAGTTTAAGCTGCTTAAGTTGATCACCAGATCTGATATCTTTTCTCAAGTGTAGTGTGCGACTTGGGACTTTGGCCAGGACAGGCACTTTCAGAATGACAGAAATCCAGAGATCAGTGTGGCTTTATATCTGCCATGCTTAGGTGTTTCTTGGGGAAAATAAGGCTAGAATTTTCCAAGAAAGCTCTTAGGCTCAGCTGAAGGATGATGTGTAAATGAGTGGCACAGAGCCATAATGTCATTTTGGTTACATCTGGCTCTTTCCAGATGTAAGCTACAGGTGCAAAAGGGATGTAAGAGGATCTCGGTGCTGAACAACCTGAGGTTTTCTGAACCCAATATATCAGGTTTCATTTCTGTTAGGAAATGCAGTCACTGTAGTTCAGCATGCACAACACAACATTGCCCGTGGAAACAAACAATGCTCAGTTCTGTGACTGCTTGTAGCCAAGCTGTGGCAAAACAGGACTGTCCAGCGTTTAATTAACCAGACTCTTTTTCATTTCACAGTGGGATATGTCTGATGATCTCAAAAAGTATTGGAATTATAAATATATAAAATTGCAGTTAATATCTGTTCTTGTTTTATTTGTGATTATTAATGCATAACACATTTGGAAGGTACATGGTGAATTGTCACAGTCAAAAAATCCTGACCCTCTGCGTAACTCTTTTATGTTAGAGCCAAAAGAGGGCCTCAGTTAATAAAAAAAATTGTTTTTGCAGTGGTTATTCTGTAAATGCCCTGTAGTGTGCCCCTGGCACACACACATCAGTTCTCTTGTTCAGTGCATTGGGAGAGATAGATAGGTTAAAATCAACCTGCAGGAAGAGCTGCTTGGAGTTAGTAAACAAAGAAGAAACAGAGGAGAATAGATTGGGAAGAGCCTTCTGCCCTCTGGAGAGCAGTGTCTCTGGTGACAAATCCCTCTAGAGTTGTGCTGTTTTGATCTCTTATTGCAGTTAAGTGTTTTATTCTATCTCCATCTCCAACAATAATGTGATGCTGTTGCAAAAAAGGGACAAAACCAACCTGCACCTCCGGCTTTGCACTGCAGTGCTTAATTGTGTGTAGGCTCTATAATGCATGCTCTTGTCCTCTCAGAGACAGCGGTCAGATCCTGCTCCTGCTGAATAACGTAGATTTTGTCACTTGTGTCTAACACAGACATGATCACATATTGCACTCGCTCTTTATTTCACAGGACAGGCTGCAAAGTGAGGATTTCTTGGAAGAAGTAGTATATGTGGAAAGCAGAATGAAAGCAGAGGAGAGAGCGTGTGAATTGCTGTGAATGTTCAATCCATGCCATGATTCAGGAGCTCTTTTCTTACAGTAATTCTTAAAATGATCTTTTAACAGTCTTAGAAAATTTATCTTTAGCATTAAAGCAGCTGCCAACAGAAATAAGGAAGTGGCAGACATGCTACTATGGATCAGACTCATGTTTACATCTTTATACTTCTATATAGAGTAGCACTGAGTTGGAATGGACCCACAAGGATCAAGTCTAACCCCTGGCTCCACACAGGACTACACAAAATCCAAACCCAATGACTGTGAGCAATTATATATATATACATACATTTTTTTATATGTGGATTATATTTACATATTTATATTTCAGCTTTTCTGTGTTTACTGAATGCAGAGAGAGGATTCTCAAAAACATGCTGCTGTGTGGCACAGGAAACCAGCACATGTTTAAGAATCATAGAGTATCTTCAGTTGGAAGAGACACAGAAGACTCATTGAGTCCAACTCCTTACTCCATATGAGACTTCCCAAAAATCAGACTCTTCTTGAACTCTGACTGACAATTCAGTGCCTGTTGTCTTGGGAAGCCTGTTCCAGGGTCTAACCATCCTCACGCTATAAATGGTTGTGCACACTATTAATAGATATATGTATAGATACAATATATGTGTGATGTAGTATATAGACACTGAAGGAAAATACGGTTTGTGCAGTATTGATGTAAACTCACTGTATTTTTTATTCTTGCTGGATAGAAACATCCATTAAGGACAGGTCATTGTCTGCAGAAAACATTTTTGACTGCTGACTTCACATAGCTGAAAGGCCTTCCTGGTCACTCATTAATGAGCTCCTGGGAGAACTTTGCGCTTTCTGGATGAAGCAAAAGCTGACAACTATCTCTTTTCTTTCACATTGAATTTCTCAATTATGCTAGAAGTGGATCAAAATTTTGGGGGATCAAAAATGTTTGCTCTAATTGTTGTTTTTTGTTTGGTGGCTGTTTTTTTTTAAAGCCCAGCTGCTGAGGTCTGAAATGAACACACACACCACAATAAGCCATTGTAGCCATTGCTGCGTATAAGGAGTGTATGCATTGTATGAGGATAGGGACCTGAGCTCACATATGTTTCTACTGCCCACATGGGCTTCAGATGCTCTCTCGAAAATCAGCACAGAGAACAACATACAGACAAGAAGACAGTCCTCATACAGAACAATTTGGGTTGAGATCACTGACCAGACCACAAGACTGAAGAGGCCCAGTGAGATGCAGGAGGTGCAGTGGCTGCAGTGTTCTCTTTGCTGTGCCCACCAGCTTTCAGCAAGCTTGTACACACAAGCTTGTTGGTCAAGCCAACTTTTACTCACCCTTTCCCATTTGTATCTGGGTTACAATTGCAGTGTGGTTGTCTGAGCTCTCCTTTCACGTTTGCTAGCCCATTAAGCACAGGTCAAAGCGATCATTTTCACTAGTGAAAAGATTATGAGTAGTTCCTTCAGTAATTTCTTTTTCTTAGTAAAGGATTTTACTAAGATAAAGGATAAAGGATAAAAGAAGGGAAATAGGGGGTGGAAAGGAGTCCTCATGAAAGTGCTGCCAGCACCTTACAAGTGAGAGATTTGGAATGCTCTGTATATTGACTGGCTTAAATACAGTGTGTTGTGTGTAAGAATCCAGTCTCTAAGTAAGTAAGTATCCAGAGAGCCTTTATCTTTCAGATGCCAGGCACAGCAAGGCATGACCGAGAGATGGCCATCCAGGCCAAAAGGAGTCTGTCCAAAACCACTGACCCTGTAGAAAGACTTCGACTGAAGTGCTTAGCAAGAGGGTCTGCGGGCATCAAAGGACTTGGCAAGTGAGTCTAATAAGTCAATTTCTTTGTTAAACCTAATAGTTTTAGCTGCAGGAGGCCCTAGCCATAAGTAGCAAAAGGGTGGTTATAGGATAAAAGAGGGAGGTTCTTCATTGAGTATCCAGAGTATCCAGATGGGTGAGAGTCAACAGCCAAATTGATATGAAGGAAATTCCAGATGAATATTCGGAAAAGCTGTTCACCATAAGCATGGTTAAGCATTAGAAGACACTGCAGAACTTCCATCTTTGGAGTATTCCAAAACCCATCTGGACAAAGCACTGAGAAACCTGGCTTAGCTTTGAATTTAACACTGCTTTCAGTGTAAGGCTGCATGAGACACTTCCAGATGTCTTGTTCAACCTGAATTATCCTCTGTTTAAAGTTACAAAATCTCATATCTTTGTTGAAATTCTGGCCCTGCTGAGTTGTACATTAGAAATCTTCACTGCACCCATAAAGTACAGCTGTGATTTGCATGCCATGTGCAGTTGTTTGCACCTGGAAAGCACATCACTCCACTCTGATCTCTTGTTTCATGTGAGAAGTGAATCCCCAAGACATTCTGGACTAGATCTGGAGAAGAAATTAGGGATTTTCATCCCATTCAACTGGCTCTTTTTCTGCCCGTGCCCAAATTCTAAGGACCAACTTTGGTCCTCAAAATCTTCACCCACTGAAGATTTGAATTCCTTGCTTTTGCAGTAAGTACTCCTTAACCATTTGGGACAAACCTTGCTCTTTGGCCAGCAGCAGTCTGAGCAGGATCTAGAACCCGTGTTTGCCACCTCTCATGCACATGCCACAACTCACAGAGCCCTGCTTTGGGAGACAGGGCTGATTTGCTCACCTGGTGAAGTACTGAGTATCATGAATCCCCCAAAGGAAAGTGCTTTCCCAAAATCCATAATGCTTTCCCTAGAGAGAAGTGGAATGTGAAATGTCCTTGCATTCCTTGGGCTGTGACTGCCCTTGTTTAATGGTCTGTCCACTGCTGAGGGGCAGTTGAGGGGCACCCAGACCCTTCTGTAGACAACCCAGCCTAGGGAGGGGGAACAGGGTCATGCCCTGAAACCCCCTCCTTGTCCCTCTTAGATACAAGTGGGACCACACATGACCAGCTGAAACTTCATGTGACTCTTTGACAGTACCATTCTCCAGCTCAGTGATAAACCTTTGCAGTGTCCTCTAAATTCGCCTTTCTGTTCTCCTCAATTTGCATGTTTTCCACAGAGTATTTCAGATTATGGATGATGACAACAGCAGGACCCTTGATTTCAAAGAATTTGTGAAAGGATTAAATGATTATGCTATGATGATAGACAAGGAAGAAGCACAAGAGATTTTCCAGATATTTGATAAAGATGGCAGTGGAACAATTGATTTTGATGAATTTCTTGTTACACTGAGAGTAAGTCTGAGAATTTATGTCATTACTGCATTAAATTTGTCCTGATTTCTCATTAGCTAAACTTGATTAGAACTAGCAAATCACAGCACTGTAGTTAATGAGTAATTAGTAATTAGCAAAATCTATAGATGTACTCTATGTGTCTGTAACTCTTGAGATGTCAGAATATTCCATTTTCATCTAAATATGTGAAAAAGAAAATTGCCACAAATAACCCGTCTATGGTTGGCAGAGTCTTACACATAATTGCTATTTATTGGCAAAGCCTAAGCCTCCTTATAAATAAAAGGTTACGATAGATCATTATGAATTGCTGTCTTGATTTGGGTACATCAGTTTCTATTCTGTAGTCTGAATACATATGTATTTTAACCTGTTAATCTCACTTACCTAAGCATCGTCTTATATCGTATCTCCTCCTCATAACATCAGCTAGACTTCTGGGGCCACAGTGAGACTGTTTCTGGTTGGAGCCCCTACTCTGCTGAAGTCTCAACAATTTAGAAAGAAAATAATTAGTGCTTAATGATGATATAAATATTTGAAATTGGTAGAAATATTCTAGAAAGCATTTTATCTCTTTTTTTCCATTGCCTATCCTACCGATAGACAGTAATTAAACTCTCTCAAACCAGTTTTTTGATGATACATTGCTCTTCCTATGTCATGGGCAACATAATTTGTCAACATTTTGTTATCCCATGGGCCTTGAACGATTTTTTGTTCCTGTATTTTTACTATAGAATATTAATCTGTTGATTCTTTACAGCCTCCAATGTCAAATGCCAGAAAGGAGATCATCATGCAGGCATTTAGGAAATTAGATAAAACTGGAGATGGTGTCATCACAATTGAAGACTTACGGGGAGTATATAATGCAAAGCACCATCCCAAATACCAAAACGGAGACTGGACAGAAGATCAAGTTTTTAGGGCCTTTCTGGATAATTTTGATTCACCTTATGACAAAGATGGGAAGGTAGGTGAAACACCTAATGTAAGGCCATGAAATCACCAGCTGACTCACAATTTGAGTTAAATTATTAAACATACTAGGTGCCATTTAGCACTGTGGCCACTACCAAACAGTCATTTGTGTTGCATACATGGAGTACAGTACAATGAAACCTCTGAGTAGAGCTGTTGGTGCATCTTGCTGAGTCGTTGATAGGAAAGGGGTTTGGCAGAAGATGAAAAGATGGGTGTGTGATTACATTTATGAGCTTGTAGCTTCTATAGACCTATTTTCATATATTATTTTTTCAAACTATCCCACTCAATTGCTAATTTTCAAAATCCACAGAAATTGGAGGAACTTTTACTTTTTAGGGAAAATAAACCGAGATCCAGCTCAAAAGCAGGTATCCTAATAGGTGAAATACTTTACAGTTAGCGCTTCTCTAGCACCTGTAAATGCTATCATGCTTTACTTGAAAGTCAGTCTGTAATAGTGACAGATTTATCCACAGGGTGTTGGTGAAAAGGAAGCTTCTTTGGGCAGCCTGTGCCAGTGCCTCACCACCACTTGAGTAAAGATTTTCTTCCTTCTATCACGTGTACATCTCCTCTCTTTTAGTTTAAAGCCATTCCTCCTTGTCCTGTCACTATTAGACCATGTGAAAATAGCTCCCCTTCCAGTTTATAAGTCTCTGTTAAGTACTGAAAGTACAGTCAGGTCTCCCTGGAACATTCTCTTCTCCAAACTAAGCCTGTTTTCATAGTGGAGATACTCTAGCCCTGTGATCATCTTTGTTGCCTCTTCTGGGCCTGCTCCAACAGCTCCACCTTTTTCTCTTGCTTGGAGCCCCTGTCCTGGATGCCCCTGTCCTGGATGGGGCCTCAGGAGGGCAGAGCAGAGGGGAACAGTCCACTCTGTCTCCTTGCTGCCACCACTCTACTGATGCAGCCCAGAGTACTGCTGGCCATCCAGGCTGCAAACACACAAATAGGCAGGCTTCCAATAGGCAGGTTCTCAGCTGGTTGAGAGGTGATTGCTTTTATTTCCCTTGGGGAACACTTTTCACTTTGTAGAGCTGAATTTCAAACCTTTTTCTTCTTTGGCACTCTCAGAAATACCGCTGTGTGAATTGTCCCTTTCCTGCAGCTCTGGTGATATATAGCAAACCCCAGCAAAATATTCCCACTTTTTGCGCTAAAGGTCATAAATGAATACGTTAAACAAGATTGGTCCTTGATAAACTGAGTGCTTCCAAGAAGCTTCACCAATGCCTTGCTTCTCAAAAATACCATAGTGTTTGAACTTAAAGAAAAGTTACTCTGATATCTCATGTCTTGTTCAACAATCTGACGCTAGGTAGCTAGATTGCAGTTTCTTCTGAGAACTGTTAGCTTCCTGTGCCAGAATGGAGGTCACTAATGGCCGCTCTATGAACTGAGGACACCTAAAAGGCTTTCAGCTGAAATGCCTCAAGACTAAATATTTGCTATGAAGGTACTCTTCATTGTGATCTTGCTGGATGCCTCTGAAACAGACATGGTCAGGGAAGTTTGTGTTCATTTGTACTGTTAGGACAGGCTGTAGGCTTTGCTGTTTCTGTTTGCAATATTTTGCTTAGCTCTGAAATACATGATACTATAGGAGCAAATATTTTTCTGTGTGATGTTTTGTTCAAAGAATAACTCCTATGGTTCAAGGGTTATGATATCACAAGAGATATGCAGAATTTTCATCCTCCAAATACCCATTAAATTCATTAAAATCTCTTCAGTATTTGAAAAAATTTTTGGTTCTTTAAATGAGATTTGCATGGAGCACTGACATTTTCTCTCTGTTGAAGGAGTGTAAAGCTCCTGTCTGTTTCTGGGTTGCACCAGAAGCCCAATCTACTTTCATTAATGATAATGCAAAGAACGAGGTGATAGTATTCTTGGAAAAAAATCAGATTAAAACATTTGTCTTCATGGGCAGCGCTAATTTTAACTTTGGTTCCTGATGAGATTAATTTAACTGTGCGCATTTAATCTGCATCCAAGTGTTCTTGAAGGAGCTCTTATAGATTTGATTCTACAAATTTTCACTGTCTTAATTTCTCCTGTTGGGTCCCTTTTCACTACAAACAATGCAAAATGGCAGGTATTGGGTTTTATTTATGTTTTTTTTTCCCAGTATTTGGTTTTAATTACTCTACTTTGGAAAAAATACATCTTTATTTTTCTATTTTAAATTCTCTTGTCCCAGGTCACAACAGAAGAATTCATGAACTACTATGCAGGAGTCAGCGCCTCAATAGACACCGATGTCTATTTTATCATCATGATGAAGAATGCTTGGAAACTCTGATTGTATGATTAAATGAACGAGACTTTATTTCCATATTTTGTAGGTTCCCATGATTAAATGTATGCAAACAACATGCTCATTTTCCAAAACAGCAACTTCCCGTAACTGTGCCAATTACATTCAATCTACAGAAGCAATTCCCAGATGTTTTGTTAGACTGAGCCTCAGAGGATGGACAGCACAATCAGAGAGTAGATCTGGCATCCAGCCACTGTGCAGATCTGTCTCTTTTCTACCTGCATCCCTGACATATCTTCTCTTTCCTGAGATGAGCTGCTTTTTTCACGTCACAGTTTTTCCCCCTCCATCTCTGCTAGGCAAAGGATACAAGAGGAGGAAAATGAGATGTTCTGAAAGGGTGATGGCCTGACGCAACACCAGTGACAGTGTCCTAGCAGGGACCAGCCTCCTTGATGCAGGCTGGAGGGCCACCATTCCTCTCCCGCAACATCTCCTGGTTTCTCAGCTCTCACCAGCAGGATAGAGCAGCTGCATGATTGCTCACTTTGGAGTGTCAGAAGCTGGAGAGGGAACAAATCAAGCAGGAGAGACATGGAACAGTTTTAAGTGTCTTTAAAACCCTGATTTTTCCACGACTTACAACCAATAACACTCACTGTGCATCCATGTTTCTTGCACACCTGTTGCTTGAAACCTGTGTGGATCTGTTGGTTGTTTCCCTGCCTTTGGTTTCTTTCTTTTTGTACTCTGAAAACTAATGGTTTGCTTTAAAGGATAAAATTGTGTTGTAGTGTTTTCTTCTCTCTGTTCCTGGAAAGTTTACCAGCTGTGTACCTGTTGTCCGTACACACCAACACCAAAAGTTGCTTACTGCTTTTTATGTACTGGGTTATGACCAAGCTCATGACTTCAGGAAATTTTCTGGGATCTTAAAAACTTAAAACTGTCATATCATCTTTTGTTTCTGATGCTGTATAGAGGATGGGAACTGATGCTTTTCCTGTTGTCCCATCCACACCAGTGGGACTGCCTGTGTTCTGAGATTTGATGGCCTCTCCCCACACAGTGAGTGGGGAAATGGCACAATGAGGAAACATTTTCAAAAGTGGCATCTGGGGAGGGGGAATGTATCTAATGTATCTAATTATTCCTGCCTTGATTTCTTTTCCATTTGTCTTCTATTTCCCTCATGTCATGCTGCTGTTCTGCCAGATTGAGCTGTTGCTGCTCAGAGTAAATGGTTTGTGCACAGCAGCATTTACTCTGTTTCAGGCTGGTAGCAAGCTAAAAGCAGTATAGACTTGCACACTGTACTTTCAGATGAGTCTGAATGAAAAGTCTCTGCTTATACTTAGTCTAGCTTGCTAGAAGTTCGGGTACTGCAGCCCTGAGTGCTCTGGTTCTGTGCAAGCTCTGATTGTGGTTTTTTTTAGCCATTACCTCAGTAGAAGCCATAGCAGTTTGCAGCTCCTGACTAAGGGCTGTGCAAACTCAATTGTTTTCTGTGATCTGCAAGCCTCCAGATTTCTGTACACTAGCTAATGCTGTTACCTTGTGTAAAGTGTCTCTTTGTGACTGACATTAACCATATGAAGAGTCATTACTTACTGGAACGCTACTGAGGTGCCAGTATATCTTGTATGAAAAATAAACTTGCAGTGAAATAGAGGCTTTACACATCCTGGTGCAATCTGTTTCATTTTCATTTATTAATTGGCTCCAGAACAGGGCATTGTGTCATGTTAGTTATCTTCTGTTTCAAATGAAAAGAAGTTAATGTTAACAGACTGCGGGCATCACAAAATAAAGGCATTATTTCCTCCTGACCTGCTAGCTTGCAGTTTCAGTCTCAACTGTGATTTGTTGAGCTGACATTTAATTGGGGGTAATGGAAGTTTAAATCTGAATAACCATTACTCCCAGCCTGCTTCTCTTCCCAATACTAACCCCTTCATCCCAAATTGAAATTACTTATCAAGAAAGGAGGATTTGGTGGAAGGAGGATTTTGAGCTGAGCTCTGAATAGTGATGCTTTTTTGTAGCATCTGACTCTGCTCTCCCACCTCCCTGCTCATCACCCACAGGGCACAATCCTCAGCAACTTCAGGAGAATGCCCGTGTGGCTTTCCCGATTTGCTCAGCTGCAGATTGCAGTGTGCTGGGTACATATGCTGCAGATACAGATGCATGCAGGCTGTCCTGCCAGCCCAGGGCTGCACGGTGCACCCAGCAGATGTTGAGAGATAGGTGGCAATGCACGCGACCATATCAGGCGCTGCCATCAAGATTGTCAGATCTCGGTTGGTGCTTCATGCTTGAACATTTTATTTCTTCTTTCTGATTGTGCAACCAATGCTAAACAGGATGGTGTAAACCATAGGAACATCTGAGCCTGTACGGTTGAAGGGCGACGCCAGAAGTGATGATTTTGGCTCCAGCCTTGCTGCAAAAGTGTTGTCTGCTCCTCCTGGTCTCTTCTGCCTGAGCTATCAGAGCATCTTCATGACCTTGCAGGCCAATACAAGGCTCACGCTCTCCCTTTCGTCCTTCCTAGGCTGAGGCTGCGCTTGCCTGTTCACTCATGACTTAATGTTGGTTTTGCCCCAGTGTGGTTTAGTGGCTTTGTGTTTTTGTTCCTGGAGGGGAGCTTTTTGGCTCGCTCTGATCCACAGCT
Source organism: Tympanuchus pallidicinctus (assembly GCF_026119805.1). Classification (NCBI taxonomy): domain Eukaryota; kingdom Metazoa; phylum Chordata; class Aves; order Galliformes; family Phasianidae; genus Tympanuchus; species Tympanuchus pallidicinctus. The sequence continues at coordinate 12,843,513 of NW_026294813.1, forward strand.
GTTCGACTCACATTTCCCTCCCTCAGCATGAGTTTCTGGTTTAGGCAACCAGATCACAGTATGCTTACTTAGCACATATACACATATATGGCCACTGATTGCACTGGCAGAGCTGGCTGGCATTGTTGGTGCACTGCACAGAGTTGCAGAGACAGATGGAAATGGCTGAGGCTGGTGCAGATGAAACCAGCTGCTCACACTGCTCTATGAAAGCCATCATGGCAGCAACTGTGCAGCAACAGAGGGCAGAACAGAGCTGTGCCACCCTGCTGACGTGAGACCAGTGATTTCAGCTGGGCATGCCCAGATCTATGCCAGGAGCAGCAGCAGTAGCACGTTCATCTGCACACGGTAGAGCAGAAAGCCTGATGCCATTGCCAGATACCCACTTTCTGTGGCTTTTCCTATGATATGAGCTCTTCCAGAACAAGGTCTGACCCTATAGCACAGGTTTTTTCCTGTAGCCCTACCAATGCACTTTTTCTTTGGTTCTCATTTTCACTTGCTTGACTGCCCTTAGGGGCTTTTTACATTCATCTGGTGATGGTGCTAGTGTTGGAATAACATAGTTTCATCACAGCACCCAAACTGTGCTGTCACTATTTAGCTGTAGTCAGAATACCTTTCTTAGATTCATTTTTCCAGCAGTTTTTCTCTGAACACAGGAAGCTCAATCCACCTCCACGTCAGAGTCACTGGAGTAGGTGCACTGTGAGAGCTTGCTAAGGAGTGTAACCTGATGTTAGGTCAGGACAGTCTGACCAAACATCAGAATTCTGTGAAAACAGCTAAAAAAAAAAGAAAAAAAGAAAAAAAAAGAAAAAAGAAAAGGGCATGTGCTACACAAACACCTGCGGGCTGCAGTCTAGTGCCATCGTACATTCTAAACTCTGCTTTTCTCGTTCCTAGGTTACGAAAGATGAAGAGCTACTACTCTGGAGTGAGTGCCTCTGTGGACAGCAGTGCCTACTTTGTTTTAACAATGGAAATTGACTTTTTATTCCATTTGCCTCAACCTATTGGGAAGCGGAGACTATAAAGAAGTGAAACACTTCTCTGTTTGTTGTGTTTTTTCCTCCTTCTGGTCTGAAAAGAATTTGTGAGCAGCATTAAGTGGTGGCACCAGCACTGTCCCATACATATCCCTGTGGTTCCATCTATCAACAAGTGGCACTTATCAGAGAAGGACTAGCTTTGTGTAAAAGGCCACCTGTGTTCCCCAGCATCAGCACTTGTTTTCCTGAGTGTTGACATATTCAATTTATTTTGCAAACATCCTCTTAGACACAGCAGTGCTAATTCAGGATTCTTTGTGATCACAGTAACGCGAACTCTTTGACCCTAAAATAATGCTTTCACAGAGATATCGTGTCCTTTATTTTACACATTAGCAGGTTTGAAAAGATAGCTTCATAAACTCATAACAAATTGATAACTGGCTTAAGCTAGAAGAATAGTGAGTACGGCCCTTCTCACCACTGCACCACAGGGTCACAGTGTAAATGCAGGCAATGCATGCCCATTCTTAGCCCAGGAGGAGCAGAGCAGTCAGTTCCCCTACTTCCTCTTGGTCAGCCCCTAGTTGGTCTGTTACAACCCTACAAGTCACATTTTCCTGCGCTTCATTGTCATTTTCAAAGAACATGTACAAGTGGAAGAGATCTGGTAAACAAACACAGCAGAGAACAAATACCATCTTGAGAGATAATTAACGTTTTTTTCTTCATTAAGATTAGGCTGCAATTCTTCTGACAAAAGACATTTTATTTCAGAGGTGATAATCTGTGTGCTCTTAGAAGTTGTTTGCATTATGCAAAGAAGCTGTGGAAAGATGAGGATAGAAATGAGAGTGGCTGCGCCATACCATCAGCCCAAGAAGAACTCGGAGCTGGGGTGCCCAGTGCTCCAACACACAGCAGCTGTCAGCCCCCGACACACAGTACGGGGTAGTCTGGCTCTCTGCAGACAGTGTGTGCAGCTGAGTTCAAGCGCAGGATGTAGAAGGCGTGGGTGAGAAAGGTTGTGCTTTTGAGAAGGGGGCATGCAGGATGTGAAAGAGGAGCCGGATGGTTTGCAGGTGTTGACATGGACCTGGGAACAGCAACAGGGGGAAATGCTGTCTTGTAAAGTAAGGAAATCACTCAGACCCGACTTTCACATATACATTGCATATCTACAAGCTGTCTGTAGAACAAGAGTATGGGTGGTGCATCTCGTATAGTGCTTAGTTGTATTTCTCTTTTTTTTTCTCCTAGAAAAACTCTGTAAGTTAGTGAGCAATTTTATACACATATTTACCTCAATGACTGTAGAATAGCATGTGATGTTCAGGAATACTGAAAATGGGACTGCTATTTTATCATGACCCAGAACCAGTAAAATAGCCAGTGACTGATTTTTTCAAGAGATTCATATCCCACCGTTCAGACCACTGTCAAATCTGAGGGAGAACTGCTGGTCTCTGCGTGCTTCAGAGGGAGCTAATCCCCAAGCAGCATTCTCCTGGAGGGACTCAGGGCTGGTGTGAGCTCAGCCTGGCAGGACTGCTGCAGTGACCAGGCTGTTGTCACTGACTGGGCAGAAGTTAGAGTGGGTTCAGAGAAGGGTCACGAAGATGCTCAGAAGACTGGAGCATTTCTGCTATGAAGACAGGATGAGGGAGCTGGACTTGTTCAGCCTGGATAAGGTTTTGGGGAGGCCTGATAATAGCCTTCTAGTACTTGAAAGGAGCTTATAAGCTGAAAGGGACTGACTTCTTACCTGGTCTAATGGGGATAGGACAAGGGGGAATGGCTTTAAATTAAAAGAGGGGAGATTTAAATTAGATATTAGGAAGAAGTTGTTTACTCAGAGGGTGATGAGACACTGATATTGCTGCTCAGAGAGCTGTAGTGCCCCATCCCTGGAGGTGCTCAAGGCTCAGCTGGATGAAGGCCTGGGCAGCCTGAGCTGGTGGGGGGCAGCCCTGCTTGCAGCGAGATTCGGAAACATGTGGGCTTTAACATCCCTTCTAACTTTTGCCATTTTGTGATTCTGTGATTCTATGGATGAGGTTCAGGTTTCCACTGCTGTTTCTGAGAGACAGGATCCTTTGCAAACCTTACTGCTAACCCTAAACCTCCCTTGATTTGGCTGTGCTCATCCCTGAAAATACTCTCTGTTTCAACATCTACCCAGATGCATATCTGGAATAAAGTAACCGACGTATTTGACATGAATTAGCTTATAACGTTTATGAGAAAAAGCCATAGTGCAATGAATGTGCTGACAAAAGACTGCTTTGTTTTTATTGGCTGCATATTTATCAGCATTCAGCAGCATAATTGAAGCATCTCTGAGGATGCAACCTACATGAGACTCTGCTTTAATGTACACACACCCACGCCGTCACAAACCTGAGGGTTTTTGCTTTTGCTGTTGCTATTGGTGAGGACTTGTTGCTGCACACAGGGATTTGGTCAATGCTTCTAGCTTTCAGAGCAGCTGTGAGCCCCTGGCAGAGGGGCTGCAGCCATAAAGCACTACTTCCACACTTTGACACTTCTGAGCTATCCAGAATTATTTGGGAAAAATCCTGGCTGAAGCTGGACAGAACCCATGGAATTGTTCTCATTTCAGTGCTGATAGAGCAAGATATGTTTAGGGAGACTGAAAATAACATGAGTATGTCATGCAAATAGCGATGTCCTTTTAATACAGTAAGGATGTTATAAATCCAAGGTTACAAGTTATCTAATTAAATAAAATAAGACATGAGGAACAGAATGAATATTTAAACATTAGCAGCTATGCAAAAAATATGACTACTGCATTGGAAAAATACAACAATTTCAGCAGATAAAGCAAATATACACCAAGTTGCTAACACTCTTTCTGTATTAAAAAGCAGTGTACCTTTCTGGACAAACAGGAAGGCTGTTACATGTGGGTGACTTACTATGTAAATAGTGCAAATAGATATGGGTATTTTATTCATTAAAAACGTAGGTTTGAGTTCAGAACAAGCACAGCACATACTGTACTGGATATCCCCTCTGTTTGTCACTGTGTTACTGGAAGAGGATATATTTCCAGCACATTCTCTCTACAGTTGCACTGTGCAAGTCTGCACTGTGTGAGCATTACCAGCAGCTATTTATTTTAATGTAAAACAAGCATTATAAAGCAAATGAATGTCCAGGGCTTTCACCTTGTTTTACTGTATTAATAAATGTGTAATTTGGTGAGATCCAGCAATAAAAAATTGTGCAAATGTCACTGCACTTCCATGAGCCAAACCCCATGCTATTGTGCATGCAGAGACCTGGGGGTGGCAGACAGCTGTGCTGGAAGCATTGGTTTTCTCCAGCAGACTATGTCAAATATAACAGCTTCTCAGTGGTTATTAGCAGTTGGAAAATGTCTGGGTAGCTTTGAGGATGAGGGAGGACTCTTTTTGCCCTTATACTCTGGGAACATAGGCATGTCATTTCAAGCAGCTAGAGGAGCTGGCACTTCACAGTCTGGTGAACCTCAATCCCAGAGCACAGCAAGGCGGCTTGGATTTCCCATGGCCACGCTGCTGGGCTATCATGCGGCCACGTGGCTGTAGCAGCTTTGTCTCCAAGTTTGTGCTCCGCAGTGTGCAGTGTTCCACAAGGACAGTGGAGTGGCTCAGTCCTCTTGGTGGCAGCACATGGGAGGTCCCTCAGAAATGAGCACAGAGTCCAGAAGGACAAATGAGGAGAGATAGGACAAATGAGGAGAGATAGGGTGCCTTCCTGGGTCATAACATTAAAACTACATTACCTCCAGGCAATTTACAAGCTTCTGTTTTTGAAATACAGGTCTTTGGATCAGTAGCAAGATTTGTGATGTTCCATTCATATTCCTAGGCCAGACACCACATAAAAAAAGTACCTGGCCCAATTGAAAGTATTCTTATGCAGACACAGCCACTCGTGATAATTTTAGAGAGCAAACATTGCCTGAATATCCCTTCTGTCCTGGAAAGTACTTGCATGCTGCATTAATGCTTGCACAGGAGCTTCAGAAAAAGAAAGCAACATGCATTTTATAGCCCCAATTCAGTTAAACAAAGAAATAGGACTTTGCTTTTAATTGGTTTTGTTTTGTTAGCTAAAAATTGCAAATACACAACAGAAGAGATACTGAAGGTCTTTAATACATGACTGTAGCAGAAATATGTATAGATCCTGATTTTAGCTCTAGGGTATGTTTATACCAATAGCAAAGACAGTGATATATTCGGTTTTGTGCTGTTTTCATCCTTCAAAAAAATCAGTCTGAGAAGACATCTTCCAAAAGTGATTCCATGTGCTTTTTCCTGGGGGCTCAGTAAACTACCTTTGCAGCGGTCAGTCTTCTGAATCCCCAGGTAACTAATGCTTGATAGCAACTCTCATTTACTGTCACTGTCCATAAGTTTTGCAAACTTCTGGACTTCACCAACTGCAAAGGAGTTACTCTTGGTCTAGTGTGAGAAAGATCAGATCAGTTTCACTTGAACTTCTTGCCATATTTCTTGTTTAGGCATTAACAGAAGTCTTCACATCTCTTAGATATGCTGTTGTTCTTGTCTAGGGGTGCAGTGTCATTGCTCCGGATTTATCAGATCTGAAGTCAGTTTAAATTAAATTTCATTTTTTCTGCAGTGGAGATTTCTGCTGGGACACAGAGGGCAGAAGTTGGGCCACTCAAAGAAAGGCAGAACCCACACATCTTCATACAGCATTGCATTGTGAGCAGGGTGTGGTGGAGATGAGAACTAGATGAGACAGAACACAGGAGAACAAAATAGAGAGCTTCAGTACCCTGCTTGTTCTAGGGAAAAGGCAGTGTTTCGTGATATCTGTAAGGCCTACTGATTTTTGTAAAAGCTAGACATGGTGACATAGGCTTCTTCATCGCTTGGTGCCTTCAATTCAGTGTTAGGTGGCACCATGTTGCCATTCTGGGACTCCGGTCCAGGTTGTCCAGGAGGATCCAAGGCAGGAGCAGAAGAAAGGTGAAAGCCATTATCACACAGAGGCACCCTGCTGCTGTGGCACACCTCATACAAGCCAGAGCTGCAGGTGTCAGCAGTGTCTGTAGACTGGCTGCTACCAAGGAGTCCATGAAGAGCCTCTGCAGACCAGATACCTCCGTAATTCATAGACAGGTTCAGGCTGCTTTTGTCAGTCCTTGCAGGGCTTCGCTTCAGGTCTGATCCACTCCTAAGCTTTGGTGAAATATCAGTCTCTGGAGTAGATGGTGGCTGCAGAAAATTTTCCTGTTCGGCTTTTGCTTGAATGCCATCCACTTCATGGATAAAAACATAACCGAAACTCTCTGGGTTAAAGCTTATATCAAAATTCTGCATGGCAAAAGGAACAGCATGTTCAGTTAACAGTAGCCCTCTGTGTAACAGAAAAGATGCTTCAAGAGTTTGTCTGATTTTACAAGGGTGTTTGTTATTTCTTCAATTCTGAATGTAACCCTGAACAGACTAAAAGGTAGGTTAGCAGAGAATTAACTACAACACCACTTAATAACTTTTTGTATGCTAATCTGAATCTATTCTGCAATCTCCTGCTGGTAGTATCATTGGACAATGTGGTAGACTTTTTGGAGCCACTTATCCATTGCACACTGGCTATTTCACAGGAATGAAGGTGCTGAACCTGGTTGTTCCTTTCAGCTTTATCTTCCTAATTTAGCAATGTGATAAATTAAATGTTACCATTTTTTGAAATACATTAGGAATCTTTGCACTAGGGAGCACAAAGGATGGGAGAGTCTAAAAATTAAGAACTTGCTAGTAAATCACCAGCTAGAGTGCTGGAAAGACAGAGCAGATGAATTCCTTAGTAAAAAACAAAAACAAAACAAAACAAACAAACAAACAAAAAAAACAAACCCAAAAAACTAGATATAATAGGCAATCAACTAATCCTAACTGTTATAGTTTGTATCATTTAACCACCAGGTTTTTATCTGGAAAAGAAGGGCTGATGTGCTCCATGGTCTATGAGCAATGCTATTGGCCATGTAAGGGTACATGGATATCACCAGGGATATCTGAAGTTGGCAAAGTGACTCCCATCCAGCTCCACGACCAGTTTCATAGTAGTACTAAAATGCCACAGGGGGAGAGGACCACAGAAATACACCTGGTTTGACCTTGTGCCAAAAGGGGACCTTAAACTGGGCTTTTCAGGTCCCTGTCAAGCGAAGACTCAAGTGTTTCCAGTAAGGAATATTCTAGTTCTTCTCTGTGCAATCTACTAGATTTAATTGTTTTCATAGCAAAGGATTCTTTTCTTATATCCAGGTGAATTTCTCCCTGAAGCAGTGCTGGCCTGTTACTTCTTGTCCTGTCACCATGGATTCTTGTGAAGAGAGCATCTCACTGCTTCCTACCATTTAGTTATCAGTAGACTGTGATTAGCACTCCAGAATTCTCTTTCCCACAAAAAAATCCAATTGCTTCAACTGTTCTTCACATATCAAGTTCTTTAGCCCTCTATAGTTGTTTTGCACAATCCAAAACTCAGGCTCTAGTTGAATTGTCTGTTATATCTATACCTTTCACTAACATCTGCCTGTACAAATATTAGCTCTCTTGTGTGGAATGTAGTCATTTCTGAAAGGTGGATTGGTTGTGCAGCAAAGGCATGTTCCTTCTGTCATGAGTATAAATTTTGTTTCCGGTAGTCTGTAATCAAGTGAAAAAGACAATAGAAATACATACATTTTTTGGCTTTTTACACAGTCGCTCCAGAGTTACTTTATGATCAGGAAGGTTTGGCCACACAACAGGCTTGATCCTGAAAGAGCAACAGTAGACATCATGGGGTTCAACAGCAGCAAAAATGAGATGCGTTGAGATGTTCACATTGTGTTATTTGTACTAATTCTCACAAAGCCTTAGGAGTGGCTTGCATTACCCACAATAATGACTGAGAGAGGTTCCAGAAAAAAAAAACAAAGACAAGAGAAGAGGAGATATAAAGGTCACCTAAAAGTCACTATTCTTTTGAGAGCATAGACTGTCTCGGTTAAAGAAAGACATTTCATCAAGTACTGGGAAAGCAGCAAATAGTGCTGGCAAAGATCTCATTTGCATCTAGTTGCGTTAACTGGGCTTTTCTGTACCATTTTCTGTAAGTGAAAGAAAGAGGCTGTGGTTAAAGTGCAAATTTGCAGAAATTTGCCTCTGCATATTCACATTAACCAAAGAATTGCGTATTTTCCTAACCCATAGTCATTTTCCTGTGCTTCAGGTATCTGTGGTACAGCTTTGTCCCATAGATCTCTTCTTACTTCTAGCAAAGTTCTCATGCTGTGGTGCTGTGGAAACCCTTAGCCATGATACATCCAAGCAACACAGCCTGCCTGAAAATCAAGATTGCAGTAATATAAGTATAGCCAAATATATCAGCACTGTCTCAGCAACATTATAATATCACAGATACGTACAAATCTATATTCCTCTTCATACGAGTATTTGCGTATGTGTGCAAATATACAAAAATATAAAAACAAACAAATACAAATAAATAATAATGATAATAATAAAATAAATATAAAAAGATTCAACACCTGCTTTTTTCAGCAGTTTTATACATGCAGAACTTCCAGCAAAGTTGGAGAACTACAGGTGCTCAGTAACACTGAAGAGCAAGAGCTAGAAATCTCAAGCTACATCCGTGATTGTAAATTAAACAGCACCAGAGAGTATGCCCTGGCAGACAATTCAGGTGTCTAAAATGTATAATAATTAAAAGTATTCTTGACATGCATTAACTGATGCCACCCAAACACATGGGAAGGCAATTCCCATGTGCAACTCAGTAGTTAGCACAGCTCAAATATTGTCCCCAATAGAGTGGTTCACATGCAGACATCCCTGAAGATGTCAGCAGAACTGCCACGGGCAGAGGCAGAGTGCCTCCATGCAGCCCTGGGCCTTCACCTTGCTGGATGTCCATCTCCTGTGTTTTGGGAGTTTTTCATTTAGATTCCATTTCTACCAGATTATCCATACATGTGTTCATTTTCTTAAATTTGTCTACTAACAGGTACTTCAAAGAATCACAGAATCACAGAATCACCTGGGTTGGAAGGGACCTCAAGGATCATGTAGTTCCAACCCCCCTGCCTAGCAGGGCCACCAAACGCACACATTCAGATCAGGTTGCCCAGGACCCCGTCCAACCTGGCCTTGAACACGTCCAAGGACGGGGCATCCACAACCTCCCTGGGCAGCCCGTTCCAGGGCCTAACTACTCTCCTTGTGAAGAACTTCCCCCTAACATCCAACCTAAATCTTTCCTCCTTCAACTTGGATCCATTTCCCCTAGTCCTGCTGTTGTCAGCCCTTCTGAAGAGTTTACTCCCCTCCTGGGTGTAGGTTCCCTTCAGGTATTGATAGGCTGCAATGAGGTCACCCCGCAGCCTTCTCTTCTCCAGGCTGAACAAGCCCAACTCCCTCAGCCTGTCCTCATAGGGGAGGTGCTCCAGCCCCCTGATCATCTTAGTCGCCCTCCTCTGGACCCTTTCCAAGATCTCTATGTCTTTCTTGTACTGAGGGCTCCACACCTGGACACAGTACTCCAGGTGGGGCCTCACAAGAGCCGAGTAGAGAGGGACAATCACCTCCCTGTCCCTGCTGACCACCCCTCTCCTGATGGAGCCCAGGATCCCATTTGCCTTTCGAGCTGCCAGAGCGCACTGCTGGCTCATGTTCAGTCTCTCGTCCATCAGGACCCCGAGGTCCTTCTCTGCCGAGCTGCTCTCAAGGACCACTCCTCCCAGCCTGTACGGGTGCCTGGGGTTCTTCCGGCCCAAATGCAAAACCTTGCACTTTGCCGTGTTGAACCTCATTAGGTTCACCCGAGCCCAGCCCTCCAGCCTGTCGAGGTCCCTCTGAATGGCATCCCTTCCTTCCACCGTATCAACCGCACCACTCAGCTTGGTGTCGTCAGCAAACTTGCTGAGGGTGCACTCAATTCCTTCATCGATGTCCTTAATAAAGATGTTAAAGAGCACCGGTCCCAAGACAGACCCTTGGGGGACACCACTTGTTACCGGCCTCCACCTGGACATAGAGCCATTGACCACCACCCTCTGTCTGCGGCCTTTCAACCAATTGCTTATCCATCGGGTCGTCCACCCATCAAATCCACTTCCCTCCAATTTGGAGATGAGGATGTGGTGGGGGACCATGTCAAAGGCCTTGCTCAGGTCCAGGTAAATGACATCGGTCGCCTTCCCTTCGTCCACCAATGCCGTCACTCCATCATAGAAGGCCACAAGATTAGTCAGGCATGACCTTCCCTTGGTGAAGCCGTGCTGGCTGTCTCGGATCACATGCTCATTCTTTATGTGATCGAGCATGTTGTCCAGGAGCATCTGTTCCATGATCTTCCCAGGCACGGAGGTGAGACTCACAGGCCTGTAGTTCCCCGAGTCCTCCCTGCTCCCCTTCTTGTATATGGGAGTGACGTGACCCTTCCTCCAGTCATCCGGGACCTCACCTGACAGCCACGACTTCTCAAATATGATGGAGAGCGGCTCGGCAACCACCTCAGCCAGCTCCTTGAGGACCCTGGGATGCACGCCATCTGGCCCCATAGACTTGTATTCATTCAGTCTAAGGAGGTACTCTCAGACTTGCTCTGCCCTTACAGTGGGGAGGGATTTACCTCCTTGGTCCCCACATAGAGGTTTGGGGATGCAGGGTTCATGGACGTGAAGAAGACTAGAATCCTGGCCACCAGTGAAGACCGAGGTGAAGAACTCATTCAGCACCTCAGCTTTCTCTTCATCTGTTGAAGCCAGTTCTCCTTTTAAATTTACCAAAGTAGGTACGCCCGTTTTGGCCTGTCTCTTCTGGCCAATGTACCTGTAGAAGGTTTTCTTATTGTTTTTCACGTCCCTTGCCAAGTTCAGTTCTGCCTGCGCCTTGGCTTCCCTGACCCCACGTCTGCAAGTCCGGACGGCATCCCTGTACTCTTCCCAGGTGACACAGCCTTGTTTCCAGAGCTTGTACACCCCTTTCTTCGCCCTCAGTTCTCTCAGCAGGTCCTTGCTGAGCCATGCCGGTTTCCTACCTCGCCTGCCCACTTTCTTATTCAGAGGAATACTTATCTACTATTGGTAGCCAATGTATACAAAAAAAGCCAGGGATTTTGTGCAGTTTTGCCACACAAATGAATGTGGACCCAGCTGGGTTCATAGCTGACATCAAGTCCTTGCTGCAGAGAGCAATGCCCCCCACTTCCAAAAGCAGAGTCCTGCTGACTCAGACTGTGAAAGAAAAAGAGGCAATCTCCCCACTATGCAGTTTCCATACCTCTCAGAAATTTACTAAAACCCACAGTTTGCTTTCTTTTCTGCATCTTGCTTGAGCTCTTGAGTCAAATGTGCCTCCAGTGAGACACTGACTATGTAAATGTCTCATGGTGGCTTCAGATCCTTGAGGGTCTCAGTATTTCAAGTCCACGATTAACGTCTGATTGAAGCAGAGGTGTAATAGGGCAACTATTGCCTGCCAGTACTGCTTCACGTGTTTCTCTCTTCTACTCTTTGCTTTTGGCATGGTACAGAGGCTCAGAAATGAGAAAAGAATAGTTCATAGGTACGACAGGGAAAGCAATAGAACTGTCAGAACAGGATTGGCTAGCAACTTTCTTTCTCATATGAAAAGATCCAGATTACCATTACCTGCTTTCCCAAAATGTTAGGATCAGAACAATCATGACAACTGACAGAATGAATCCTGGGATGGAGAGTATAATCATGAACATGCTGCTGTCTAAAGGCAAACACAGAACATCTGTCAGTGCATATATGTGCCTCACTGCTAGCCACTCTAATTGTAATGCCACCTCAGACAATCTATTAGGGATGAATGCCCAGCACTGTACCTTCTTACCACTGGTCTGGAGCAATAGTGAATTTCACTGACTCCACGAAAGTGATATTGAGTAGCCATGGCTCCAGTCTTAGCTGAGCTTCAGGCTGGTTCCCAGCTGTACTGAAGCACCATGTGCTCTGCTGTGTCCTTATGGCAGCACTGATATGATTCCCAGCTTACACTGTGTCTAGGTGCTGCCAAGGGCTGGAACTGCTATGGGCACTAATTCATCTCTCCCCATGCTTTCATCACTACTGCTGCCAGGAAAAACTAGTCTGTGGCCTGAGAACCCCTTAACTGTCTTGGACCAAAATGGTTTTTGCTCGTACAGCTCTCTGTGGAGTACTCTCCTGTGGTCCTGAATCTCTTCGAAGTGCTCCACTCGCTCCACATGCCCTTAAAGTAATCTCCATTGGGCTGAGAACGTACTTTCACCTCATACAATGCATCCGTTTCAAGGTTTTTTCCAAGTAACTTTATCTGTAGGTATGGTGATTCTATGGTCTAAACACATAAAAAAATGCAATTACTAATAGGCATAGAAGATAAGAGCAGAACCACCAAAGCAAACATTATTACTATTACACTGTTGGTAATGAGCTTCATACTGTTTCTTCACGATGTTATGTCTTCTATTTCCATGGCAAAGCCCAAGTACAAATGAATGAAAACTCTGTAGCCCAGAGAAGAACAGACAAGAACACTGTTAGCCATGAATTGCTTTGACTATCAGAATGCCAAATATTGCTCCTTTCCAAGTGTCAGTTGGAAAACTGAGAAAGGCAGATCTGAGAGTTTTTGCATGATACTGATATTTACATGAAAAAATTTAATTTCAGAAATTAGGTAATCTTAACAATATATAATTACCTTCCAATTGTTTTCTTCCTGCCGGTAGGCTATCTGGTGTATTAATTTATCCTTTAAATATTTCTTCCGTGAGTGTGGTGTACTATAATGAATGAGATATTCATTTGCCTCCTTTTGGTACGTTATGTTTATGTCAAATGGTACCTCAGGCTTGACTGCAAATAATAACAAACCAAGATATCATGGAGTCATTTTCAAGTTAAAATCCATTAAGGATAACTATATAGGTTGAGAGTAAAGGTTGCCCTGAGCTGGGTGAACTTTGGTTTAGGTCAGCTCAGCATTACACCTTGGTCCCAAAAGGGACTAAATGATGACCAGATGAATCAGGGTTGGGCCAAGCACAGCTTAAGAATGTGGCATGTCATATTCATTCTTGGAAAGCAGTTCCTGAGTTTAGACATGTCCCAACTGTGGCTTTGATGTGATCATTCTTGGGCTCTTAGTGCCCCATCAGCACCACTGGCACCACAGGCTCCACCAAAATGCAAAGCTTGAAAAAATGAGATCTTTCAACTCTTTGGTCACTGTGTGGGACTTCTAATTGCTGCTGAGCTCAATATAGAATTGAACTAATAAGCCCTGATACTATGCAAGTCCTAGTAAGAGACGAATAAAATGTCCCTGCTTAGTAATACACCCAGGACCAGGATTAGCTGCTTTGACCAACTGCATAATAATTTAATCTACATCCAGTTCTGGGCTATTAGCAGCCAGAATTCAGATGTACGTTTTGAATGGATGTTAATCATGTTAGGCTTTGAAGCATCACACACTATCAATACCCAAATCCAGACCTCATCCCTTCCTTGACATTTAAGTTTGCCCTGAACAAACTTATTTCCTTCCACTAATGAGCATACACTAATAATGTCCAAAATGCTCAGTGCCTTACCAATGTCAGTTACAATCAGACTCCTGCAGACCCTTCTCTTTATCTCATATTCCACACAAATGTCTTTATTTGAGAGTATGTCGATGAACTTTAAAAAATAAACATCTTCCTGTTTCTCCATATTGAAACACGGGTAACTGCTGTCTTCCTTGGTACTGTTGGCCAAAGCAATACAATATTAGTTTCTTCTCAGTCTTACTGTAAAATTGTATGGGAAAAATCCTTGTTGCTAATTTCAAATAAAATGAAGTGTGACACCATATTAAGTAAGAAAAAATATCATGCAGATAAGGAGATTGAAAGATAGATAATGCTTTTCCTCATGGTATTTGAGCATAACAATCAAGTGATATGAGTCACAGTGAGAGTTCCGGAGTTCTCCAAGAAAAAATCAGTTCAAAACAGTAATTATTAATTGGAGATTAATGTGTTAATATATCTTTTTAAATGATCTTACTGCTGCCATATTTAAATATTAAGTTATATGTATGGATACTCCCTGATGGTAATGAGGAATTTCCTGATGACCAAATTGGCATTATATCAGTGGTCAGCTCAGCCATGAGGTTCTCATGGTATTGTTTCAGAAGTTGAAATGTGTCTGCTTGTTCTTCCATCTGTGTACCTCTTGTGTTTGTGGACTGCCATAAAACCTCAGACAAAATCCTGAGTAAAATGCATGACAACAGAAAAATAAACTAGGTAGGAGGAGAAAAGAAAAAGTAATGATTAGAATAGTAAAGTGCAAAAGAGAAGGAAAGTCGACTTTTGCTTGCAGCCATAGTATATTTAGTTTCAGGAGTATCAGACAGAGAGAAAGCAGAAGTATGCTGCAGAAACAAAATCTGAACTTCATCATCTAGGTGTATCAGTTAAAAAATAAGGTGCAAGAGCTTCATGGCCACAGCTGCAAGTGAGAATGACTGATGTGTTTGGTAACTCTCCTGTTTTTGTATACTGATTTCATTATGGTTGTTTTGCATGTGTGCAAAGACAGTTGATTAATTTTAATTTTGTCTTGACATAGATAATGATATTTCCAGTAGAAAATCAGAATTCTCTCTCTTTTTTTTTTTTTTTTTTTAATATCATTTAACATAAAGGAAAAATACTTTCATTTCATGCTCAGCTTCACCAGAAATTACAAATATTTCAGAGCAATGGGTGGAAGATGAGGAGTTCCGGAGATGTCATAATGCCCTTTACAGATCCTTCAGTTGACTTTTTTCTTGCCAGGGTTAGATTCTGTTTCAGTGAGCTCTTCTTCACTAAATATAGTATTTCAATTTGGTGAAGCACTCAAACTAAATTATGTTTTTCTGCTCCTGTTTCCCAACATTTGGCAGTGTGACTCACAGGTTCTTAAATTTCCCAGAAGTTTACCAAAGGACAGGCTGAGAGCACTTACCACACAGCCAGGGTATAGTTAGTGTTGTGAGGAGGCAGCTCTGTGAAATTGCAGGTCAAGCTGCTATAGGAATCCTTAAATTCCAGCTGGCTGAAACAGTCAATGTCCAAATTATCAGGTTCATCATCTCCGAAGGTCCCTAAAGAGAGATTAATAGGATGTTACTGAAGCAAATGGTATATGAATTCAATTTGCTGCTTCATTGTAAAGAAGATTGCTTCTTTATGTGGTTGCATGAAAGGAAGATCAGCCTGTCCCGTAAGAAGCAAAGAAAGCTTGCTCAAAATTAAATTAAAGGACACTTGCATCTTCCATGATTTCTCCCTGTGCATGCCAATGAAACTTGTCCACTTGGTACGCACTGAAGTACATATGGCATCTCTAGTCTGTAAACCATCAAACAACACTTCATCACAGTTTGGTGTAACCTATGCCTGTTCTATTCTGTTACTTATGAGCAAAGGGGGACAGCATTGTTGTCCTTGAAATCTCTGTGAATAGTCCTGTCTTCTTATGAAAACGGAGAAAGTATCTTGTCCACTTTACCTCCTAATTCTCCCAAAACTTGAGCTAGGTATGGGGCATTGTCACTGTAAAAGTTGCGGATGATCTTCATACCAAGTAAAATTGGGACTTTCTCCACCCGAAAATCATCTCAGAACTATCTCAAACATGTTTTTTATTAGGAACCACAAAATGCTGCCATCCTTCTACACAAAGTGGAGTCATACACTAGGACCAAAACTCTTTCAAAAATAAACAGCACAGAAATAAGCACTGGGAAAATATACTGTAGAGCTGCTGACAAAGGTGTCTGGGGCTGATGTTCAATGCTAATATCTGCTTATAAGCACAGGCTAGTTTTAACAGAACTTATTTGTACAAGAATTTCAGTGCAGAACAACCTGGAAGTATATGAGACACTCATAGCATTGAAGCAAAAGCCCCATAGCAGAGGAGGCACACAATTGCCAGCACTGTGCCTGCACCAGACATCCCAGCAACACCCAGCAGCCTCCTCCTGATTCTGCCCTGTCCATGCTCAGTCCCACCATTCCTGAAAATCCTGGGGAATTATATGACAGTTTTTAGGAAAACAAAAGTACTGTGTCACGAAGCAATTAAGCAACACAGCACGTTTTGACTGTACTGTAGAGTCTTCTTAAATGTCACAGACTTGGACTGAGGAGGGAAAGCTCAGACATTCAGCCAGAACATGTGCCTTCCTGCAAATTTGCTTTGATGACTCATAAAACAATCATGATTTGACTAACAGCATACGTCTCATGTCCTACACTTGGCATATATGATGTCAGTGAAACAAAAGCTGATGTTTCTGAGAGGACTTCTCCCTGGCACACCTGCCAGTTTAACCTGATTTCATGAAATACCACATGCTGTAGCCAAGCAGACAATGAAGAAGTTATTACAAGCCCTTAAATGGATTGTCAAGGCAGGAATGCCTCTATCCCTTCCACCAGGGTTTCAGCGTAGCTGTCATAATATTCTAACATATTTCCATGTCCAGGGACTACTTCCAGTTCTTTTCTTGTCCCTCTACTTCCCACTTCTCCAAAGTGCCCGTTCCATGCCATCTCTTTCAGTGTGAAGAAAACTTGGACTTCTCCAGGGATATCAGTGATTCACGTATTTGTATTTACAGTATGGGGAAACGCCCATGGAAATATTTCCAATGGAAAATCCCTCCCCTTATATGCATTTGGAGTAAGGGAAGTAATTTAAAAATCGTTCAGGAATCCAGAAAAATAGGCAAAAGCAGTGCAGGACTGAGAAGTGAGCCGCTGCCACTAGCACCTGTGTTGGTGAGCAGGAGGGATGAGAACATCTGATGTTTCTCTGATCTATCTCCCAAGCTAAAAGTGGCTGTTTGCCACTGGAAGCAGCTGGTGCTCAGAAGCTGTTCCAGGACTTCCCTTCTCACTGCAAGTCTGGTGTCACCTGTCCCATAGGGAGTTGGTAAAAAAAAAGATGAAAGATGTTGACATAGGACATCTTCCACCTGCGCTGCATGTTTGAGGAAACACTCTGTGCAGCTTAGACAGTGTAGGTAGAGGGCCACCCTCTTTGACTACCGCATTTAAGAGAGACACAAAAGTTCGTGCACCTCCAGAGCAAGCCCTTCAGCAGCTTCATGCAGGGAAAGTCTTGACAGACAGAGTTCTGAGAGGTCTGGGCATACATGTAGCTACAAAAATGGATCTTACTTTAATATAGCAGAGAGATGCTGCTGGGTATTTTCTGAATATAAAAATCACATATACCACACTTCATATAAATACACAAAACAGATAAATATTTTCAAACATAGCATATCAGACTGATATTCTCATCTATTTGCTACAGTTCTGCTGAAAACTGACAGAAATTTTAAGCCAATCTCTGTCAGTCTGACTGTAAATGTTTAAACAACACAGTCTTCGGTGCTGAGCAGAAGGAAAACTAACCTCGTCTTTTTCATTCTGAACTTTCACATAACTGATAATGTGGTTCCTTATTCATTGAAATAATATCCTAATCATAAGACATATAATAAATAAAGATTATGAATGAAATATGACTTTCGAAATGCTTTTACTGTGTTTTTTTTCCAAGGACTGAGTGATTCTTTTTGATACAAATGTGCATCACCTCAGTTATACCCCTTCCCTAGCCCTCAGAAGCTCAGCATGCAAATGTGTCCAGTACATAAACAATTTCAGTGACTCCAACACAAACCGCATTGCTAAGGACTCAATACACAATTAAAAATTTACAAGATAATAATTTTTTTTCTTTGAGAAACCCAGACCAGACAGATATGTGAGCCTGGCAATACAGAAATCAAGACAGGACTTGTTACAGAGTTATTACAGTGCAAGAAAAACTGATCTTTTCAGAAATGGTCATCCCTTGTGTTTGGCCAATATCCAGCAGATATGTTTAAATCACAGGAGGAATCTTACAAGCCGTTACCAAGAGTGCTAGCAGAGGCTATTCTTGTGTGTCAGCTTTATGCTTCAAAGCCACTATAACTAACCACAATGTGTAAAACTGAAGACACTGATAAGTGCCTGCATGCTCAGTGACTGAGTCTGTGAAGTCAAGAAGTGACCATCTCCATGGACAGAGCCATGTGATATCTCTAGTGCTGATGGCAGCAGACAGTCCATCACCTGGACTTAGGATTTATTTGCGTCACCTGGACTTAGGATTTATTTGATTCTGGAAGGACTTTTTTTCATCATAACAATTTTGCTGTAGATTGCACAAGCTGTACAAGTGCAGAGAAGAAGGCCACTGGTGCTGGCCATCCTGCTTATGGTACCCTGCCCCTGCCTGTGTCCATCTGCAGGATCATGGCTGCTCCACTGTAGTTTGCCTGGGGCTGCTCTTCCAGGCCAGGGATGGAGCCAAGGAAGCATTTCTGACAAGGCAGCCTGCCACTCGTCATAGAGGAGGAGATGAAGGCAAGTGCCAAAATGAGCTTTTTCTCTAATTTGTTGGCCAAATCTGTGGCACTCATGAAGAAATCGTAACAGTTGGTGGTTGCTCTGTGTGGATTTTCTGAGCATCTTTCTCTTTATTTCTAAGCAAAATACTAATTATGGTTTACTGGAAGCTAGTGATGAAATCAAGGAGAGGTCTTCTCCCCTCTGCTGTTGGGAAGCCCTGAGGATGTCAGTGACATCAGCTGTAAATCACTGGCACTGACCTCTCCCTGCTGCAGCTTTTTGCAAAATCTGGCTCTAGGAAGCTGAAAATTGTATAAACAAAATATAAACAGAAATGAAACAAGCAAGTTTGAAAAGTTGCAATTCAGAGCTCTCTTCTGTTTTCTTCTAACTCAAAAATTTACTACGCATACCCTATCTATGTCTGTATGAGAAAATGTATTTTTGTATACACATACATATGTAGTAATGCTATACTATACATGACAATCAAGCAAGATATTCCTTGTCATCAAATCCATGGGAGCATCACCTTCCTAATAACCAGAAGACACTTCTGTTCCCACGCAATAAAATTCTGGTGTCCTATGGCTAGCACTGAGTGACAGCCGATGTCTTTCAGAAAAATGCAATCAGCTCTTTCACTGCTGTTTGTTCATATCAGAAAATGTTTAACAGATCTGATAGAGAATCTGTAAATCCCTTTGAGATCCCTTTTGAGAAAAGGGATAGCAGATTTAAAGACTGGATTTTATCATCACTTTTTGTGTTTTGCTTTTCAATTTTGATGCTTCTAATCAACTTTCACTTGTCTAGATAAGACAGTTAAACCTGCAATAAAGCTTAATTTAAACTTTTGAGTTAGTTTTCAATTCTTTGTCATATAAGGGATTAGTATTCTTAGTGATGGGTTGTGAGAAGCCCCTGGTCTCAGCTACTACACTGACAGAGGCTAGGACTATCCCTACATACAACTTCCACAATTGTTTAAAGAAAAAGAAGAAAGTTTTTCGTTTTTAGTGAAACAGGTTAGGTCACTCTTGAGCTGCATTAAGATTCTGTGGAGGAAATTGGCAAGAGAAAGAGAAGCCAGGACTTCAGCCTTCTCTGATGGCAACTCAGAGTGATCCTAGGCTGCAGAAGAGTAAAGCAGCACCCTACTCATAGGTGCAACTCCTCACACAAATGCTAGAAGCAGCAAGAAAGGATTAACAGGTCTAATCTTGCATGGCTTCTGCATATGGCTGTCATTTCATACAAGTTTGAACATTGCATGGACAGAAGATTTGGGAATGAAACAGATAATCCTTCAGCTCTGCATACATTTCCAGTACTGGCTCTAAAACAAAGAGAATGGAGGCTAAAACACTAACATATTCAACCCAGCAGTTGCATTTTTGAGCTCTTAGTTCAGCTTTTCAAGATCATACAAGAGTGTAAAGATGAACATGAAATGACTCACCATCACCATCTCCTGAAGTGTAACCACTTTCCCCAAAAGTGGTATGAAGAAACAAGATGAGAATGCTCAATACTGTACTTGTCCGTGTCATTCTGAGCATGCTGCATGTGTGCAGGACGTGTGTGTGTGAAACCCTCACTCACTGACTTTATACTAGATGCAGAACAAAAAACCCATTGCTTGATAAAGAGACCGCAGGCAAGGGAAATGTAAACATACTGGCAAGGATGACTAGTGGCAGAGAGCAGGAAGCCAGAGAGAAGATATTTGCAGAGCTTTTACTTTGAAATATATTTCCCATTTCAAAATTAAGGACCTTCTGGATCAGGCCCATTGAATATGCTGATGAAGTCCAGTGGGTCAAGAGCAAGCTTCATGGACCATGTTCTTATTTGATCTAGTGAGACTTCTGCTGCTGGTTTTCCTGAGAAAATGGTTCAGACCTCATTTCTGCTTTCCTTTCAGTGGAGATACACAGGTACCAGAGAGAAAAGTCTTCCAGCTATAAAATGCTAATTATAATTACTATTATTTATTCCTTAAGTGTTGGCATCATACAAGCCAGCAATGTGCCCTCGTAGCCTGGAAAGCCAACCGTATCCTGGGCTACATCAAAAGAAGCATGGCCAGCAGAGTGAGGGAGGGGATCCTGCCCTCTGTTCTGTGCTGATGAGGCCTCACCTGGAGTACTGCATTCAGATGTGAAAATCCTCAGTACAGGAGAGAAAGAGACCTGCTGGAGTGCATCCAGAGGAGGGCGACAAAACTGATCCATCAAATGGAATGCCTCTGCTACGAGGACAGGCTGAGAGAAGTGGAGCTGTTCAGCCTGGAGAGGAGAAGGCTGTGTGGTGACCTGATAGTGGCCTTTCAGTATCTAAAGGGGAACTAAAATAAAGAACGGGACAGACTCTTCTTCAGGGTCTGTGGTGATAGAACAAGGGGGAATGGGTTCAAGCTCAAAGAGGATAGATTTAGGTTGGTTATAAGGAAAATCTTTTACAGTGAGGGTGGTGGGGCACTGGAACAGGTGGCCCGAAGATGTGGTTGATGTCCCATCCCTGAAGACTTTCAGGGTAAGGCTGGATCAGACCCTGGGCAACGTGATCTAGTTGTGCATATTCCTGTTCATTGCAGATGACCTTTAAAGGTCCCTTCCAACACTGAGGATTCTATGATTCTAAGGACAAATAAGGCAATGTTGACAAAAAAAAAAAAAAAAAAAAAAAAAAAAAAAAAAAAAAGGTTATTTACAAGATTAATCCTGCAAAATGCAGTTCTGAGAACAAAAGTGGTACATCTCACATTTTTTTTTTAGGCTTTGGACAAAGCAAAGGCAGAAAAAAGATGGAGACGAAGTTAAATATTTCCTTTGCACACTTTCTCTGGCTGTATACATCAATGTACTCTGGTACGTATTACAGCTGACTGATGTGGCTAGCTACAAGTGAGCAGAAGACCTGAAAGAGGAGAGCAAGCTCCAGATCAGCACTGGCTGCACCAAAAAGACTTTATGTTGCAGACATGAAGGAAACTGAGGGAAAAGTTGGTAACAATGCCCAAGCAAACTGAGAAGTCATGACACTATAAAAAGTGCAACATACAACCCACAGTGGCTTTCACATTTCATTTTCAAAGAATTTAAACCACTCACCAAAATGATGAAAACTCAACCTTCATGTCTAGACCAGCATCCTTCTCATCTGGGTGTTAAGGTCTATCTTCCAGTGTAGCTCCCTGCTCTAGGCAGGGGCAGTGGGGAAGTTTCTGGGCTCCCTAGCTTTATGTTAATGGAAAGAAATGCCCCCTTTTGGTAAGGCATTCAAAAGACAAAATTTAATCCTTTAAACACATTAATTTCTGTCCACTGAGCACAAAAAGAACCCAAGATAACATGGAGGTAAACATCTGCTAGATAGATCTCCATGATCCATCCCACTCACAGGCACAGGAGTGATCTGCTGGGCTGCAGCCACCTCTTGTACAAAGAAAAACAGGAGTTGGATGCAGGGCCATGCAGCCACTGGAAATGGCCTCCTCTTGTCCTAACCAGGCCCAATCCAGAGGAGCCTACAGGGTTACTGGGGGAACCTCTTCATTCCTACAACATTCCCTCAAGAAATATGCCCCTTCAGAGGTCCTAGTTAACTGGCAGGACTTTAGGAGTAGTTGGCTTCTCATCTCTCACTCCTGACCTTCCTGTACTTGATGTCAAGCCTGTTGACCACAAATGTGAATCGGAGATTGGGTCTCAGTGAATTCATGTCCCAAAGGACTGTCCTTTCTTGGTAAAGAACACCTGCATCTGGCTTAGTAATATTCTGTATCATATTATTCTAGAAATCAGTAAGATAATTTCTACTGCATTTTCAATTAGAAATGTCAATAAAGGAGGGCTTTCCTGGGCAAACTGATTGCTGCCCGGAAATGACACCTTTTCACTTTAAATTTGCCTTGTTTATAATTAAGTGGGCTATCACTTCGATCATTTTTTTTTTTCCTGTTTCAGCTGAAGCAAACTAAAAGAAAAAGATTTTTCAGAAATACTATTTTGGCTGAACCTCAGGCAATCTTATTAACAGAGCTGTGCTGCTGAGGGGATTTCCATGTTGTCATAGCTGCATTTTGTCAGGGTGGGGAAATGAGGGACCACAATGAAAAGAAAAAAAAGCCAACCTAGTAAAAATAAAAAAACAGAAGCAAAAATATGTTTTGTTTTACTTCTCAGCCTTTGCTTCAGAAGTTACTTGATTTCTAAGAAGCATTTGAGTCCATCAGTCTCACTTTGGTGTCTTCCTCTAATGTACTAGATATGGGAAATCAAATTTATGAGAGTCCAATTTTAGGACAGCGGAAGTATTAATACTCAAGGGGTGGAAAGGAGACAGAATTAACCTTTTTTTGCTATGCATTTATTCTGCTATAAGTTTATTCTGCATCTATCTCCTAATTCAATGTTATACAAGAAAGAAAAAGACGTTTTCCTGAATCTAGGCTTCAAATTTGAGCAGAGGGATACATTTGTTCATTCTGTTGTAATAGTCTGAGATCCTGTGGAAAGCTGATGGATCAGGAAAATTAGAAAGGTATATAAAAAGAATGGTTTAAAGCAATAACCTTTTAAACAGGCAAGGCTTTGGTTGATACAGCAAAACCATAGCAGTTCTTCCCAGTGGTGTGCCAGTTCTCACTGTCTCAGCACTGTTAGCATTTTTGAGTTATCCCAAGCCTTCTGACATGTTTGGCTATGTCTAAGGCCAGGTGATAACTCCACTGTGCAAGGAATTTTTTCTGTGTCCCGTGATTCTTAAGTGCATGCAGTCATGAAGTTCCCACTGATTGCTACAGGTGGTCTTGTAATTTCTTGTGCTCCTACTTGCCTTTCAATCAGTGATTATGACTAATCAAGCAAGCCATTTATACATTTTCACATTTTATACAGCTTGTTCACCCATTTTTTTTAGAACCCCGAGGACACTAAGTCTGTTTAAATTCTGTTTTGGCTCCAAAAAAAAAATGGAAAAGACTTCTCAATTTACTCTAGATTTTTTTTTAGAAATATGAAGATGATAAATGTCATCATTTTACCACCTATCCATCTCAAACATGTCAATTCAAGGGTCCATCACCATCTGTGGATGCCAGGTTAGACAGGTCCTGACATCTCAGTATGGACACAGGTCATATAGACAGTCTGACAGTCAGAAGACACAGGCATCCTTGTGTGTGAAGAATTCATTTGGTGTGTTCTAGACAGATAAATTTAGGTGAAATCACAACCCAGCTTAGGACTGAGAGGGAATATTTCTCATGTCAGTAAGATTTAGCAGAAGTTGTTGGTCTTCTTGGCTCTCTCTATGGACGAGGCATGTGGGGTTTTTTTTCGTTTTTTTTTTTTTCTTCTTTTTTTTTCTGTTCCCTGGACTATTAATAAATTCATTTCTTTACAGAGCAACGACGTTGGTCCATCTGCCTCACCTGAACTGTCCTGCTCTGCCTTGCATTTCAAGAAGATGGTGGAATGGAGAGAAGGGTGGTACAATATCTTTTCCCTTCAATGAGCCATGGGTGCTAATTCAAGACAGATTTTGACACCTATTTAGGTCCATCCTCTTTCAATACAGCATTTAAATTGTGCATAAATTTAACACATGTAATATTCTTTAAATTAAAAGTTCAGCATTTGTAAAGTCTGCCAAAGGTTGTTTTGTTGTTGTTGTTGTCAGGAAGAAAAATTGGGATATTTATGCAGCTCTAAAACAAAATTTTATAATTTCAATAAATGCAAAATCCAGGTGCCAACAAATAACCATATTCGTAAGTTACAGTTAAGTGTTGGTGAAGACTAAAACACGATTGCTATTATTTTGTTGCTGCTGTTAGGAAAGAGTTTGATAAAGCTGAAGTCAGTAATAAAGCAGACTCTTGCTAGATGTATTAAATATTTACTCAAATACAGTTTAGATTTTATTCTTTTTTTACCAGATACGCTCAGTAGCAGAAATCATCCAACGAGCTTCAGCAATGAGAAGGAGGACTTCTACACAAGAAATTCACATTTTTTTGTTGTTGTTTCTTGACATTTCTTATTCTGACCTGCTTTGAGGGACCTCTTCTTAGCCTCAGGATTGTTTTTCTTGGTATTTTGCTCATCCAGCAGTGGGAAGTGTTGCTTAAGGCAACATCACCATGGACAACAACACTTGATGCCTCAGAGAGAGAAAAAGGTTATGTATATATGTTAGATAAGAAACCAGCTCTGGTAAGAATTAAATCTTGAATTAAATGAATGCAGTTATTTGAATTAATTGAATGCAGTTACTCTGGAGGACATTTTGCTTTCTCCATCACCAAATTACACTGAGATTTAGAATACAGTGTGCAATGCAGGGTTGAAAGTACTTAGTCCAATTCCAGTCCTGAAGAAAAGAGGAAAGAGCAGTAAATTTTCACAATTTCTTGGCACTTTCTTTGTCTTTGAGGTATTGATGCTTGAAATTGTTACTTTGAATTTCCTACCGGAGAACTATTAAATTTATTAATAAAGGAGCCCTGTAAAAATATAAGAAAAGAAACTGCTGGGTAAGGAGCAAAACAGGAGTGGTTTGCACTTCAGTCAGGCTTTCAAATATTATGAGACCATTCCCCAAAACTATACATGGGGCTAAAAATGCTGATATTTTCCCCTCTATTGAACAAATACAGCAAGAGCAGCAACAGGAACAGTCACACTAATACTTCTGGGGTTCTTTTGCTCGCTTTTAAGTTCCTAAGTGTTTAGGGAATGCTGAGGGAAAAAAAAAATCATTTGTTTTCCACAGCCTGAATTAAAGCATAAGAAATAAAACTTAGACTGCCTTTACATTATTTCCTCTAATTCTTAAGGAACGTCAGATCCAGACATTGCTCACTCAGGACCAAGTTTGCTCAACAACAATTTTTGAACATGTTGTTGGGAAAAAACCCCACATATTTTCAGTGACAATGAAGTATTTTTGAATGTGTTTTAATTCTGCAAAATACATTAACTGGATTCCTGAAATTTTGAAATTAAATATGCTTGAATTTTCTTTCTTTTTAATGAACTTGGTATAAAAACTTCCTTTATTTTTCAGTTTAAAAATCTGAACTGCTAAAAAAATTACTCGGATTTGGCTGAATACAGTCTTTAGGCATATGACAACAGCCTGGATACTTGATATTTAGCCACTGGATTTCTGTATGCTGACCCCATTCCACAGATAAAAGCTGGATATGTGCTGGATCTGATTGACAATCAGAGATGGAAGACCTCCAGAGGGTTCTGCATAGGCTGTATCCATGGTCTTCAGCAAGACCAGCTGCAGGGTTCTGCACTTTTGTCACAGCAACTCCATGCAACACTACAAGACTGATGAAGAATGGCTGGAAAGCTGCATGGAGAAAAAGGATTTGGGGTTATTAGTGAACAGCCAGCTGACCATGAGTCAGCAGTATGCCCAGGTAGCCAAGAAAACCAATGGCATCCTGGCTTGTACCAGTAATAATGTAGTCAGCAGGAGCAAGGAAATCGTTCCTCTTGACTTGGCACTGGTGAGGTCTCACCTTGAGTGCTATGTTCTGCTTTGGATCCCAGACTACGAAGACACTGAGGCACTGAAATGTGTTGAAAGAATGGCAGTGAAGCTGTGAAGGGCCTGGAATGCAAATCTTAAGAGGGACAGCTGAGGGAACTAGGATTGTTTAGTCCTCAGAAGAGCAGGATCAAGGGAGACATAATTACTCTCTACAACTAAAAGAGGCTGTAACATGGTGGGTGTTGGCCTCTTCTCACAGTTGATAGAAAGACAGGTAGTAGGCTTAAGTTGCACCAGGGGAAATTCAGGTTGGATATTAAGAAAAGTTTCTTTTCAGAAAGAATTGTAATGCTTTTTAACAGGCTGCCCAGGGAGGTGGTGGAGTCACAGTTCCTGGAGGCTTTCACTGAAAGTGCAGATGTACTGATTAGGGACATAGTATTGTGGGCATGGTGATTATGGATTGCACATTGAACTACATGATCTTAAAGGTCTTTTCCGACCTTAATAATTCTATGCTTCTATAATTAGCATATTAACATTATGTACTGTAGTCTGGACTTATAAGCATAGCACTGAATTTCTTATAAAAGGTAAAAACTTATTTCAGATCCCACTCTATGTGGGCAAGAGGGAGGAATGTTGAAGTCCAGATGAAGGGAAAATTCCAAAGATGTCATAAATTCGTTAGTTTCACAAACCTGTGCAAAAGCTTGGTGTGAAAGTTCTGAAAAGCAATAAACAAGGGATTGCTTACAGACTATGAAGGCTGCCCAACCTTTCAATGACCTTGGCCTGAGGTGGAGTTTGAAACAAAACATGAAAACAAGTATACCTCCTCCCCTGGTTTCACTTTCAGTGACAAACAGTACAGGCTGAGTCTCTCAGTGAGATACAAATGCAATGGAAGTTATTGGCTTCAAAGCATTTGTATTCACAACTAGATGTGCCAACAGTGCCAACCTACACAGAATTGACCTGGCCTGGGAAAAAGAAAAGTTGGAAAAAAAGAGAAAAAGAAAAATAAGGAGGGAAGCAAAAATTTGAATACTGAATGAATGAAGTGGGAAAACAACAACGGACAGCAGCTGCTGAAATGCACATTTCACACGCCCAGTATAATATACCAAACAATTTTCTAAAGACTTAACCACACTTGAAGAAAAATCAGGAGAAGGTTTATACATGTTTGATGCTATAATCACTGAAAAGCAAGATAGCATCATAATCCACAATCATTGATACAGCCAGGATGATTATGTTAATGTGTATGGTAAAATTTTATAATACTTTTTGCAAACTTAATCATATTTAAAACATCAAGAAAAGTTTTCGTTCCTTGTCAGTGATTTGCTTATTTGCTTCTGTCACCAAAAACTTATTTCGAAACCTGGAGTATTCATCACCTCTTCATACCTGATGTGAAGAAACCCTTGCAGGTACAAGCAAGGGTAATGCATTACAAATGCTCTTAGAATCATGGCTTTGCCCTTCTTCAGCTATTGCATTTAAATTTCTCATCTTTCGGATTGTATAAACAATGTTTTTCAAAATTGAAACTTTCTGTTTAGCTCCCATTCTAGGGAAAGATTTTCAAAGTATAGAAGTGAATGAGGAGAAAAATCTCCTTCCACTGGAATTTGTGTTTCTCCATGACTGGAAAACTTCAGAAAATCCCATTATAACTTATTTGTTAATGAGTATTTAGCTTGATTTTTATAGCTCTTCAGCATCCTACATAGATCTGTTACAAACTAGTCAGAACTTCTAACTATTTGACTGTGTATTTGAACAACTAAAAATGGATTTCTGATTTTTAGGGCTTATTTTAGAAAAGGCTGTCCACAGTTTCTTCTGAGGAATAGTGTATACCAAGATACTGCTCCAAATAGTGTTCTTCCCATTTTACAACCTCTTTTCCCAGCTCCTTGTTACATTGGACAGTTTTACTGATCACCTGGAATATTTTCTCAACAATTATGAGAAGTGGAATGTATAATAACACTTGACAGAAATGCCCTGTACTGAAAGTGATTTCATATTGACTTTTTTGAGACTTAGACTATGTAAGAGGAATGCTGATTTTATTCTACAAAGAAGTCAAAAAGGGATAGCCAATAAACTATTTCTGTCTGTTTACATTTAAGTGCTGACATTGCTAAGTACAGGTTTTAAGAGCATTCAGGATAAGGAAGGTGTTGTATGCCAATGTCTCTCTACCCACTGCAAGTTGGCTGCACAGTTTCCTTTCGTCTGTTGCATTTACCTTCAGCTTCACAGTAAAGAGGGTGCAGACATCATCCCAAAGTTGCTTTGCAAAAACAAAGTAAAAGGAACCATGGTACTTACAACACACTGAATTGAGACTGCAGATAGCAAAACTCACTTTTATTTATTTGTTTGTTTGTTTGTTTGCTTGTTTGTCTTTTAGCTAAGTGATTATTAGAGAGGAAGCCCACCTAGAAATGTAAACTGTGAATCCTGTCAGGAGCCCAGCATCTCAAATCTCAGCCACATATTCCTTCCATTTGTCCATCAGATTCAAAGAGTTGAAATGGTTCAGAAGGATAATTAGACAATTAACATGGTTGGTTAGGAAAGAAGACTGGAAAAAAATGCTGTTGATTTACCAGAACTGCATGTTTTGGAGTAATTTCTAATTCTGCCATACTGTATTCTTAATGAAGGCAATTTCATTAGCAGTAACTAGTAGCTGAAAGGAATAGATGAATGAATACAGATTTTCACTGAAGAAATAGTAGCTGCCCCAAGCACTGATAGATTGTGAACCAGGATCTTAAACTTAGAAAATAATAAAAATAATACCGAAAACTTTCCTTTCTGCTCAGTTTTGAAAACACAAAAAGCCTTTACCAAAAATACAACTTCTTAAGCTCAAGAAGTGTGGATTTCCACTTTTATTTCAGCTTCTCTCTATTTCCCCTAAAATTGTTCGCTTATGTAAAACCATCTGTCTGTGTATTTCAGTCATGCAGCTGAGCAGAGCAACAATGGATGTAGTGTGGGAACATGGTGTGCACCAAAGCAGGACATTATCTGTGCCACAGTTATGCAGTTCTTGGTCCTCTATAGTTTTGTTGAATCTGCCCTGAGCTCCTTTGCTATCTGACCGTGGTTTACACTGTCACAGAAGTGGTATTTTAACCAACACATGCAGAATCTTGAAGTTTCCTGACAATCAACTCATACACACATGCAAACACGAAAATGGTTCAGGTAGGAAGCTATCAAAAAACTGTTTTCCTGTTTACACAGCACAGCCAATACTGATTACTTGACAAGTTTATCTATAAAAATATTAAAATGTTCTTACCACTATAAAAATTACAAAGTTCATGTGGGCTGAATACTTGAAATTTTCTGTTCCAGTGTAAGCGTACTCAGCTACTGAAACAGAGGGTTCAACCATAGTGATCAGCAAAGAAGATAAGAGACGGAGGACTACAGAGAGTTAAACCACTTGAACTGGCTGGAACTAGTTATGTAGTTAAGCTAGAAAGCCTCAGAACAGAGATTTTGGAAACAGGAGATTGATAACTTATTTGTCAAAGCTGTTTCTCATGCTTAGGGGGGGAAGTGGGAAGCTGCAACAGTGGGATTTTTTCATGGGCTTTGGTGAGCAGCAGACCCATCTAGCTTTCTTCTTCTCTTTGTATATTATTAAGTAATAGTTGTAGGAGCTGTATTTGTTTTATGTAAATAACTGAAAGTTGTTTTTTATGTAGTTGCTACAAACATTTGTACTTGGATGTGATGGCAATTGTTATCAGTGTATGAACCAAAACATGTGTTAATCATTTCCCTCTCATCTTGTCCCTTTGTGCAAAAAGGAATGTGCGTTCTCCATGCAAATTACTAAACATGCAGAGGACTGAAACACACCCTGAAAACAGCCAATTCAAAGTGGAAATGACGTCTGTGAATCATAAATACTTTTCTGTGTCTTTGAATCAGTTTGCGATTGGCTGGCAAAAATGAAATTTGGCTAAGTTTATTTCAAAAATTTATTTGAAAATAATAATCTGAGTAATATATAGTGATGGGTTTGAGAGCTCCACTAATATTTGTCGTGTAGTTTATTCTGAAAACCTCTCATCTACAGTAAACTCACAAAAAACTAGTGCCTGCAAACCAGCTATAGGAATTTACTACTTCTGAAAATATAGTCAGTGACAGCTATTTAAGATGACAATCTCCAGTTGATTACCTCAAATAACACATAACATCTTTTATGCAAAGTTTCCCATCTTTAAAGAGATACAAAAATACATGTTACTGTGTTTTGTTCCACCACCTCTTTCAAACTCACCACTTGATAAACTGTTTTGTTGTGTAAATATGAATAAGGATACTTCCAAAAAAAACATTGACCAATGTTGAATTTTTAGTTACCCTTAAGATATACAAGTGGTTCAATTACGTGCGGGTGCAACGTGACACTTTTGCCTGTGGTTTATGTGTTAGAACTGTTTCATCTAATGAGCTACTAGCATGCAGGCAACCTGCTGCTGATTGTACACATTGTTAATGAATGATTGTGGTCCATGTGTTTCTCATAGTTCAGCAGCACACAGTTATTTAATTGCATATGAAGAGAAATCTTTCTTTTGAAGTAGTTTCAAAATGTACTGTCACATTCTTGGCAAGACACAAAACGTCCTTCCCTTCCCTTCCCTTCCCTTCCCTTCCCTTCCCTTCCCTTCCCTGCCCTTCCCTTCCCTTCCCTTCCCTTCCCTTCCCTTCCCTTCCCTTCCCTTCCCTTCCCTTCCCTTCCCTTCCCTTCCCTTCCCTTCCCTTCCCTTCCCTTCCCTTCCCTTCCCTTCCCTTCCCTTCCCTTCCCTTCCCTTCCCTTCCCTTCCCTTCCCTTCCCTTCCCTTCCCTTCCCTTCCCTTCCCTTCCCTTCCCTTCCCTTCCCTTCCCTTCCCTTCCCTTCCCTTCCCATCTGGACAATTTTCCTCCAAGTGTTCTATGCTGGAAAATCTAACTAACATGCAATGCAGACTAATTCTTCAGAACACACTTATCATTTCATTAATTTTTTATCTAAGAACCAGGTGTCAGGCTGCTGTCTCTGCTTGCCTGTCTTGGAGACATTGGACTGAAATAGAAAATACATTTTTGAAGATTAGTGCTAAAAATGAGCATTCAAATGCTACAGAGATAAAGGATGCATAGCAAAAAAAGAGTAATATTTAAGTGTCAAAGTCAGGCAAGGTACATTTAAATAGGTTTTGATAGCTCAGGAAAGACAGTTAGAGCACTGCTCCCCAAACCTTCCGCTCCACTGACTTGCTAGGTAAATGTGTGCCCTCTTTAGGACCACTGTAATGAGCTCTCATACAGTGTCCATCCATGCTGCACTGTAGGACAATTCCAAACTAATATCTAGAGATGCATGAATGGGACTGTAGTCGTTTTGACACTCCACAATCTTCCACCAAAATTTCAGTTGTTGTTTCATCCTTAGATGCCACTTAATGCAGCCAAGCATAATAGCTGCAAGTATTGCAACACGTATCTCTAAGCTCATGCTATAGCAAAACTGCTCTGATGGATGGTCACCAAAACTCTTCAAACTGAAAAAACAGAGGGATCATGTGAGCCCTGGAGCAGACTTATGTTCGAGTGTGATGTGTTGTGAAGGCAGCCATTGTGCTCTTAAAAGGTTAATCCTAAACATCTTGATTACCAGTCAGCCTGTGCTTAATCAGGTCAGGATAGTCTTTGGACTTTATTTAGCAATACAGACACAGACTGTGTATTTTTGCTGTCTGAGAGTAGGTCTCAACACCTTTTTCAGTGCATCTCTGAGATCTGATGGCTTCTGTTTCTGTCCTTCCTCTCCTTTTTCTCTCACTGTATTCTGGTGAGCACTACTCACTAGTTTTGTTCAAAATGCCAGCTGAACTACAAAAGAATTATAGAACAGCAGCAAGTTTGAAGAAAATAAAAATCACAGCTTCTCCCTGAAATGGCAGTATCACTTTCTAAATAATTTTTTAAACTGGAGGGGCTAACTGAACCTGGCTTCATGTTCTAGACCTCCAGCATAAGTTACACACACAATGAAGAAAGGGACAAAATAAGGGAAAATTTGCTCTGGAACCAAAATGGCAGGGAAAAAAAGGAAAAAAAAAAAAGGTCTAATTAATACTGCATTTGAAAAAAACAACAACAAAAACAGAAGCCTAAAAGAAAAACAATGAAGGTGTCCTCCAGCACTGCAACAGACTCAAAATATGTCCTGCCATCTTTTGGGAAAAAATTAACCTGTTATGGATATCTCAAACAGTGCATTAAGTAGAAACGTTATTTTAAGCATTTATGTTAAAATCAAATATGTAAGTGATTATATCTGAGTCACTGCTGCTTCAGAAATTACTGAGACATTCACATCATTTATTTTGGCTGTCTCAAAGGTTTCCAAAGCACCTTACTTTCACATAAGCATGAATATCAAGTCCATTTCAACAGTAAGTCATGATCTAAATTAGGTCACTTTGTATTTGTGAGTGTGATGGAAGTGTAACCTACTCAAATCAAGTTAAGTCAGCCCGCAGTGTCCTGCTTGCCAAAATATGCCTCTAGAAAAAAAAAGATACAAGGTCTGTTAGAAAATTAACAGAGGAAGCCAGAACAACGGGGAATATGCCACAGTCTGTTTCACATCAGTGGGAGTTATACAGGCGTATCTAAATTTGGCCATTACAAGTGGAAGTGAGAAAATACCATTTCAATTTACCTTTACTTAGACAATGTAAGGTTATTCTTATCCCATACCTCAGTATTATGCATCTCCTTCTCCAATAATATTAATCTGTTTTATTCCTATTGTATGTCTAGCTGAATACATTTGTTCAATCAGCCAGATGAAAATTAGTAAAGACATTTTCTCTGCTTACAATATAAAACTTGTAGTTTTTCATCTTTAATTTTGTGTAAGCATTCCCATCTTTTAGTTGCCTACTTTTCATGTTCATGCACTCTTGGGCTAAGGAGGAAGAATATCGTTACGTATATTGGAAGTTTTGTTAAGATATATAGTTTCTTCCCCAACTAAGCTTCATGCTTTTGTTTCCCTAAACTATTTTAACTACACCCAGTTAACTACACTAGTATTTATGCTACACCATGTGATCCTTTGTGGAGTAAAGTCTCTAAGAATACAGTACTGCTAGAATAAGATTAATTTAGGATCTTGTGAATTCAGCTTAACTATTAATTCCCCATAAAGTTTTTAAAAAACATGAATGTACAACAAGATCAGTGTTCTTGGCACTTCACTGCAGAAAACAGGTGAGATTCTGCACATGGAGTCAAACTATTTAATACAGATATGCTTTATGCCTGCAATAGAAATGAACAAAACTTTAGCCAACCTTCTAAAATTCTTCCTGACTTCTGTTTTATCACAGAATCACAGAATCGTAGGGGTTGGAAGGGAGCTCCAGAGATCATCGAGTCCAACCCCCCTGCCAAAGCAGGTTCCCTACAGCAGGTCGCACAGGTAGGCATCCAGGCAGGTCTGGAACATCTCCAGAGAAGGAGACTCCACCACCTCCCTGGGCAGCCTGTTCCAGTGCTCCGTCACCTCACTGTAAAGAAGTTCTTGCGCACATTGGTGCAGAACTTCCTATGCTGCAGTTTCCTTTTCCCTTGTCCTGTCTCCACTCACCACTGAAAACAGTCCGGCCTCGCCCCTCTGCCCCCCACACCTCAGATACTTATAGACCTGGATCAGGTCCCCTCTCAGTCTTCTTTTCTCAAGGCTGAACAGACCCAGTTCACTCAGCCTTTCCTCATAGCAGAGATGCTCCAGGCCCTTCACCATCTTTGTGGCCCTCCGCTGGACTCTTTCCAAGAGATCCCTGTCTTTTTTGTACTGGGGAGCCCAGCACTGGACGCAGTGCTCCAGATGAGGCTTTACCAGGGCAGAGTAGAGCCCTGTATGTATCATATGAGCTAAAAACCTAATCATTTACACCATTCTGAGTCTGAGCTAAAAGCCTAGTCTTGTTCAATGGCTTAATACAGATACTTCATTAACCCACCACTATTCCAGTGTTATCCTGAAAACCTCTGGTAAAATACTTTTCAAAATAGTGCGCAAGTCCAATTCTGTTCCATCTAATGTAAGAATTTGCAAACCTCTACTACATGAGAATGACTTTGTACTTCAAAATACAGAACAAGTGAGTAACTTCATCCAGTTCTGGTGTCAGCTCTTGGCTCTAGATTTAAAAACACCAATGAATAATGCAGATATGAAAACTCCATTTACAACTCCTAAGTCTACTTAACAGCTAAGCCTATTCTCTAAATCTCAGAGTGCTTAGGCTGCTAATATTGCAAACATAAGACCAACACTGCCACAAGCTTAGTTAACTAAGCCTCCAAGAGCTCTGATGTGCTCATGTCCAGCTCTAAATATCACAGGTAATGAATTAAACTGCTAGAAGATAAGATAGCACATTTCCCAAACCCTCACCAGGTCCAAAAGAGCAGAGTTGGTGTCAATAGCACTTCTTAAAGGAAATTGTGTCCGTGTTCTGCAGCAATAATGGCTCATTGGTTATTTAATCTGCTGTTTTGGTTTCAAACTGCACATTTGTTTATAAATGACCTCTTTTACTCTAAAAACACATCAGAAAGCTTTGTAAGTGATTTATTGATGAGACATAACATGGGAGAATTATGAATATTAAATAATATTTGATTCATAGATAGGACAGCTTAGCATTAGCCAAACTGTAATTCTGACCAAATACTTTATTCCAGAATATGAACTCAGTAATACAAAAGAATGTCCACACAAACATGTGGAGATGAATCAAAAATTCAGATTTTTTTTTTTCCTATGAATGAAAAATTGAGAAAATATTTGGTCACTGTAACTAGTTTCCAAAAGAAATAAGAATTTTCAGCTTACAATATGAAGTGTAACCAAGAGCAGGCATTGGAATCTGAAGGTAGAAATATGAAGAGGAGGTACACATTTTTAATATTGAGAGTAATTAACTGTTAGAATAAATTAGTATGTTATGTTAACATTCTCCAAAATAAACGGATACTTCTAAAACCATCAATAAGAATTAATTATTGTAAATTCCAGAATTCACATTTTGTTGGCAATTTTAGTGTGAAATGTCTCCTAATCAAAATGTAAAATCTTCCTATGAAAACTAGGCTTAGTTTCAGACCGATATCAAACAATCCACTGACTTCAGTATAGGCAAAAAATCACCCTATGAATAGAAATGCTCCAAAACAAACTGAATGTAAGAAACAATCTTTGATTTTATCTGACTATCTGACTATCAGCTTTTTTTCTTTCTTTTTTTTTTTTTTTTTTTGTCGCCGTTTTGTTTCTTACCTTACCATTGTTTTTGTTGTTTGTATGTTCAGATGTGGGTAGTGGTATAGAAGAGGAAATCTGTTTCTTACTTCTAATTCATCTGTTTCTGAGAAGCCACTCTAGCCCTTCCTTTGCTCAACTTTGGATTGCTTAAGGAGCTCTTCATTTTAACAATTTGTGCTTACAAATGAGCTTGGCAAGAATGAAGTAGAAGAATGATTTTTATCTTTTTCCTTCACTCCTGACTGAAGAAAGAGCTACTCACATTGAATAGGTTAACTGAGGAAAAGAGAAGGTTGTTTTAGTTATTGAGAAGCCTAAGTAATTCAGGTAACAAGAGGTAAAAATACTCTCAGCATCAGAGGGCTCATCTAATTCAAGAGATTTTCAAAGGAAGTGGTAAGGGAGGAAAAAAAAAGCCAAACTGGCTGTGGTACTGAAAACATATTTCTTTTAAAATAAAAGTTAATTGTTGCTAAAAGTGACAGGCAAAAATAATTTTAAAAAAAGAGATAAAAAAGAGATAAATATTCATCTCAAAATAACTTGTATATAGTCTTTGAGATTCCAGATGATTATAAGCTGATATCTTCTATTATCTGATACAAGAACAAAAAGATGAGAGACATTTTTCAGAAAACTGATTTTTGTCTTCTAGGAATGTATACCTGGTGCAATACATGGTAATAAATTTAGGTGCTCTAAATTTAGTGTTGGTACTACAGTAAAAAACCAGCTTTGGTAGCATCAGGACTGCTTCTGTTGCCTAAACTAGCTAATTAACCTAGCTACTCCCAGTTTTGATACCTCTGTATTACATTTTGCTTGACAAAGTAGGTGCATCTTTATTACAGAGCCCTAACCACAAGACCATCTTTCTTCCCTTTCAAAGTTCCTCCTAGAAACAATGTGAATGATATGCCCAGTATTTAAAAACAAACAAGCAACAACAAAAACAAACAAACAAACAAAAAACAGAAATCACTGTGTCACTATCACTCATTGGGAAGCTCAAAAGGTAATTGCAATGCTAAATCAAATCCAACATATAATACTTGAACTTAAGCAATCATGGTGGAACAGTTCTGCCGTGTGTTTAATTCATCCTAGTGTACTCACAAAACTGACCTATGTCATCATGTGACCTATCTCATATTTTAACAGGAGGTTCCAATCAACAGGATGCTGGCAAGGCTTATCTCAGTTATCAAGAAAAAGTATGGAAGATGACCCCCAGCAATTACAGGCCTGTCAGTTTCACTTCAGAGCCTGGTAAAATTAAGTGAAAACTGTTCTAGAAGTTGAAAAAGACCTGAAAGACAGTGCAGTCATTGTCCAGAGCCAACATGGGTTTACAAGGGTAAAGCCTTATTATTATAAACCGTATTAATTTCCTTCTATGAAAAGCACATCTACCTAGCTGACTAAGGGAGGCAAGTTGACGTAATAATTTTGGATTTCAGCAAAGCTTTCAATAGTGTCTTTCTGGACAAAATGTGCAGCACACAGTGAAACAAAAACAAAATGGAGTGTTGACAGCTCGTGCTTAAATGGTTACATCAGGCTGGCATTAGTGGGGCTCCCCAGGGCTCCATTTTGGGACCTGCTTTCTTTAATATCACAATTGGTCTGGATTCAGGATTCACATGCATACTATAGATGTTTGTGGATTACACAAAATTGGCAGGAGCTGTTGATTGCTTTGTGGACAGAAAGTCCATGCAAAAAGATCTTGACAAACTGAAGGCTGAGCAATCACCAACAGCATGAAGTTCAACAAGGATAAATGCCAGATTTTGCACCTGTTATTCTACAAACCCTGGCTATATGTACAGACCGGGGGATGAAAGGCTGGAAAACAGCCCCATGGAAACGGATCTAGGATTCTACTTGATGGCAAGTTCAATCTAAACCAGCAGTGTGCCCAGGAGCAAAAAGGGCCAATTATCCCATAGGCCTTCAAATTCATAGCAATTTCTGAATGATTTTTTTAAACTACTGGCAACAATCATTTGATTGTTTAGGTACTGCTATTTGTATTAATAAACATAAAAGCAAAATAATTATTATACAATGACAAAATTAAATGCTGTTTCTTTAGAGTTAGCAAAGATCTAGAACATGTCCTGTAATCTGTCTTAAGGTATAACTGGAAAACAGGCAAGCCTTAAAGAACATGACCTCTTACTTCAAAAGATCACCAATTTGCCTATGTGATTTTGTATTGCTGGCAAGCTCCTCTCAGTGTTGCATAGGCCTTTGCTTTCTCACTTGCTCAAATACTGCTGTTCCAGATTTTGTGGCCTTCCAAACTGTTTTGGGCACTCCATACCTTTGTTAAATCTATCTGTGCAGAACCAGCAGTCCTTGTTGCAGAAATCACTATCCTGCTTAAATTGTGGAAAGTAAGCTGGGATCCTGGCAGTCCATTCTCAAGTTTGATGCACAAAAAGAGGTTCTGGCATTCCCTTTCTGTTCCCCAGTTCCCTGTATGCAACCAGTGCAGTCTCCTGTATTTCACATATTTCTTGATGTGTTTTCCTGGTCATTCATTAAGGGCCTCTTCTTACCTCCTCTGTGAAGATTTCTACCTTGCAATTCCAGATCCAATTTTACTCTGTAAAGTCTGTTTCCCTCTTTCCAAATTCACCATTTTTATTCTTATTTTTGCTACTACTGCTAAGACATAACATGCATGAAATTCTTCAGTGGATCAGATTATAAACTTAACAGTTAAAGTACTGCAAATAAAAATAATATCTAATCAAGCACAGAGTGTAATTTTCTGGAAAAGCAACAGTTCATGATTAGACAGGATATAATTAAACTTCAGATGAATACGCACATAATTCAAAATGTTTCACAGAACTTTAAAATTATATATAGAACATTCAAATTTCAGGAAACTTCCCCTGCAATTACGTTTTCAAAATGAATGCTTCCAAATTAAACGTACGTAGTGGTGTTTTATTTCTAAGCTCTGAATCAACTTAATCATAACGTGCATATTACAAAGCCAAAGTTGAAAACAAGCATCCATTAAAAACTGACAGTAGAAAATAGCTTTCTGCTTTACAGCAGTGCTAGCTGAAAATAGCCAAAGTTATACCTGTTGGTATGAGAGATGAAACCAATAATTTTCACTTTTTCTTTCTTCTCATTATGGTGCTCATGAAGTAAATAATAACGCTTGATAAGGCTCTTATCTATTTTCATTCTCAGGAGAACTACTTATTAAGAGACAATTAGTTTTGCTTGTGTGACATCAATGAAGTCAATGATTTTGCATAGTACACCTGAAAATAATAAATTTAACATCACAGAATAATTCAGAAGGAACATCTGGAGATCACCTAATCCACTCTTGTATTCAAGTATCATCATCATGACGCCAGCCCAGCTTCCTCAGGAATTCCATAGGAATCAGGCATTGAAAGCCTCTAGAACAGTTTGCAGAACATGTCTGGGCAACCTGTTCCACTGCTAGAAGCGGTCATCACATGAAAAAGCTTATTCTTCTGCCTGCTCAGAATGAGTCATGTTTAAAATCGTGCTCATTATCTCTTGTCCACAGAAAAGAGTGGGACTTTGTCCCCTTGATAACCGTGTCATAGATGTTTTATAACTAGTGTTTGATTCCCTCAAAGACTTTTCTTCTCTAGACTGAACAAACCCAGTTCCTTCAGACTCTTGTCTCCTGGAAAGTGGTCAACTCCTCTCGGTGGCCCTCCACTGAACCCTGTACAATTTGTTGATGTATTTCATGTGTTTTGAAGCTCAAAAATGGGCACAGTATTCTGGAAGTGATGAGTGCTGATTGTCTAAAGGTATTGAGTATCTTCAACCTACTGTGTATATTCTCGTTAATTCTTCTTAATTATCAGTTAAGGTTTTATTGGCTTTTGCTGTTTCAGCATGCTGACTCATTCTCTGCTTTCTGTCCATGAACATTCTTAGGTCCTTTCCAGCAGAGTTATTCCCCAGCTATTAACCACTCAGTATTTATCAGTGCAAGAGGTTACTCCTTCCAGAGGCACAGCCCTTTGCATCTGTCCTTCTTGAATTTGCAGGGATATCCAGTGATCAGCCTCCAAGCTACAGAATCTTCGTTATAGATAATACTTCAAAATGAAGGAAAGAAAACGTTTTATATTTTGGTGTCAAGAGAAGTTTGTAAAATCAGGAATGAAATAAAATTTCATTTTAATTATGAATGTGCATATTTACTATCGAATCTGCTAGAGGTAACAGAAGCAGTACCAAAGCAAGAAATTTGTACTGATAAATTGAATTCTTTTTTTATTGCTGTTGCTTTAGTTTCATAATAATATTGCTTAGCAATGCAGTATGCTTGATACTCCATATTCAGATTGTATCTATCATTCTGTGCTCTTTTCAATGGGTAGGAGTACTTTGGCAGGCATCAAGAAAATTCAGCATAGCTAAGAGGCTTTTTTCACAAAATGGCTTGCTTCACTAGTGAAGAAAATGAAAAGAAAACAATGGCTGAACCTCATGTTCAGTGGAAATTTTGAGGTATGGACCACAGAGCAGATTGAGGAACTTGCTAGTATGGTGACAGTGTGACATCATGTAGCCACATTTTAAAGTAAGTAAAATGCCGTTTTTAAAATGTTCTGATTACTTGTAAAATGTTTTGAATCTTCTGCCAGACTGCTTTCTGAGGGATGTGCCTGGAGGGCTTCTTTTCATGCAGCTTGGAATCATTACAGAATGATGTGTTGAGACAGATTTTTGCAGTGAGATTTTATGACAGTCAGTGTTTAGAGACTACTTAAGTCAGCAATATTTTCTAGTTAGTTGATTTTTTTGAAGGGACATAATTACAAGGATGGAAAGTAAACAATTTTATTTGTGATAAGAATATTGAGAATACAAACTCTTGCATCTTTTTTAAGGCAGGTTATCCTTTGCATTTTCTACGTGAAATGAATGAGTAAAGGAAATAAAACAGTAAAAGACAGCAAACATGAAAACAGGACCAAACACAAAGCATACAATTCGAAGCTGAACTAGTCTTTCATATTGTTTAATTATAATTTTTTAATAACAAAAGTGCAGTTATTTCTTATCTCAACTTCCATCATAACATAGATTTAAAAGAATTATTCATCTTGACTCTGTGGCTCTGCAACGAGGAATTTGATGCTTAGCAAATTCCTTCAACCCTTAATCTTCCCTGCTTGATCTTTGCTATTTTGAAGCCTAAGATTCCAGACATTGAATCTTGTTATGCCTTTGTATACTGGAATTAAGACTCTTTATATAGATTTATATGGATTTCCAAGTGGAAATCTGAACCCCTTTTAACTTTTACTTTGTTGAAACAACAACACCAAGTTCCTTAAATTTTCAGATACAAAACATGATTTGCCATTGCTCTGAACACATACCAGTTTTCAACATCATGCTTGAAGCACAGATGCCAACCATGATGATACAACTCCACTGCCTAATTTGAATGCATTGCTGCTCATCCTTCCCCCTTCATAAGTACAAGCACCTCTTTTATGCTCTGAGCCCTGGTGTTACAGATGGAACTCAAAGTGTAATGAATATCCACCATGACACTCAATTGTAATAAGGTAGTAAGCAATAAGAGAATTAGGGTCCAAATTCTTTGCTTTTTAAACTATGTGTCTGCCTTTCCCATATAAATATATGTACTGTTTTACACTTACATTGTTTTACACTTTGCCATGCAATCCACTTCACTTTTTATTATTCAGCATTGCTTCAGAAGTCATACATACTCTCAGATTTTATCAGTAATAATTT
Source organism: Tympanuchus pallidicinctus (assembly GCF_026119805.1). NCBI lineage: Eukaryota > Metazoa > Chordata > Aves > Galliformes > Phasianidae > Tympanuchus > Tympanuchus pallidicinctus. Next base: position 12,884,733 of record NW_026294813.1, read on the forward strand.
TTCTTTCTATTTCAGGCCATCAATAAAATATATAGTGTATGACAAATTAATGACCCTTTAAGAATCCTTTCTGAAAGAGCAATTTATGATTTATAGTACCTGAAGTTCCCCTTTAACTCATTGGTGTCTACATATCTCAGCCAAGCCTTTCTGAAAAGAATGCCTTTTTATTTTCACATGGAGAACTTCAATATGTAAAGTTAGAATTTAACACTAAGTAATTCAAACTGGCTTTTATTAATGAAACTAGTATGGAACAAAAGCAAAAATAAGCGAAGACTCTAAGTCAAGCCTGAGGCAGAGAACTGCATAGTAATTTCTTATATCACATAGTATTTTTCACCAGAGGTGAAAAAAGACAGAATCTCGTATGAGTATATGTATGTAATATTTCAAGAACACTGGGGATAAAATACAATGAAATTTTGACTGAGTTACATGTGCTATGAAAATAATTTATTCTGTGAAAAGCAGATTTGAATGCATCACACAGTCTGTTGTTGTAAGTAAAACGAGGATGTTGAGGTTTCAACATGGCTTGTGGAGGCACAGCAGGGTTGTATCTGTTTCTAAGATAGTGCTTAGCTACAGTGTGCCAGTGTGGTTAGCACAAAACACGTAGACTGAAGAGATACAACATTATTTGCCTGAAGTGTAAGCTTTATGAGGTCTTTCTGAATTTAGATATAGATGCTTTGATCTGCTGCACTAGTCTATAAAGTTTCCTTTCAAAATTTGGCTGTCTGAAATCAACAAAAAAAAAATGAACTTATCGTTGATATCAGGAAGCTTTAAAAATCTAACAAAATGCTTATCATTTTATCATTACAGAAAACAATATATTTTACAGGTTGATCTGCTAGACATCGTGTTATGCAAATTCTATAATATGTCAAGCATATTTGGCTAAAAACTAATAAAGAATCAATAAAAATGTTAAAGTATTTTGTGCAGAAAGTATTTCTCAAGAAAGGTTTGTGGTTCCCTACAAGCTAGCAGACTTCAGCTGGATGATTCGTATTCTTAGAGAGCATCATTTGTTTGAGCACTTTGCTGAATCAAACCAGAGAAAGGAAGCTTTAAATGTTTGGTGCCCTTGTTACCAGGATGCTGCCAAAATGCAGACAAAACTGTCCCAGAATGACAAAGCAGTGTCCTGGTTTGAGTAGGCATTTTGAAGTGTTTACTTATTAATTATGTTTCTAAGCAAGTAACACAACACAAAAATTTGGGTGGGTGTCAGACTGCAAACTATGAGAACTGCCCCAGAACAATCTCTAGCAGAGAGACAACAGAGTCGGAATGGATGTAGGAAAAATAAAATAACTTCAGCAGTAAATAATGAGAGTTTCACTAAGACTGTTTAATCTGCCAAAGAATGCAATAACCTCTCAAGTGCCGTAGAAATTTTTAGACAGATACACATCCCACATGAAAACCTACCATTTGTATTTGCTGTATATACCATCTTTTAATATACAGAGACAATTTTAAACTGAATTTTGGTCCATTACTGATACAATTATGTGAAACAATAAAATAAATCCAAGTTACTGCTAAAGTTATGAGGAAACTCAAATGCTGTAGCCCAGGCACACCCAGCCCATGGCCCGGCCCAGCCTGTGCTGTGGCTGTCCCCTGTGAATTGCCACATGTTTAAAAAAAAAAAAAAGAAGAATAAAATTAATTAATAGATATCTTAACAAAATTTGAATAGATACACTAGCTCACTTACAAGAATATGATGTATTTTATTCTTCAGCCATTTTTCAGTAAACAGATTCATCTCTGTTTAAATTCAGAAACAAGTTTTATTTTATTTAGAACTTACTCATATCATGCTGTTTAATATGAACTAATAAATAACAGTGTTTTTATTGTTGTTATTTGTTGTTCCTTTTTTTTAATTTGAAGTAATAACTAAATGCGTAAGTGCTTCAGGATTTGATTCTTGTGGCAATAAATGAATAAATCTTTCCTGTGGGAGGGAGGAGTAGAGATCTAGCATTCATTTCTTGCATAAATTAAAGAAGAAATTCTTTTATGAACCACAGGTTTTCATGCATCACTGTCTTTACATGCGGTTTTCTCATCAGTTGACTGTGCTTGTTCAGCTCTTTGAAGGAAGAATTTAATATCCTAAGAAAAGGAGAACAAAAAGTTTGAAAAGGTCATTTAATGTAAAAGCCTGATCTGCCTTAAAAATTCAAATAACAATGCCTGTCAAACTAGAATTAGCATTGTAATCAGAGGCTAGGAGAGCCCAAGAAAAAGCTAACTTCAATGAAAACATATAAATTACACTTTTTCTACTTAACACAAAATGTCCTCCCAAAGCCCACAAAAACCAGCATTATCCTTCAGCTTTAGCACTAGTTCAACATGCTTGTGAAAAAATAACCATACAGTGGCAACTGCAGATAGGACATTCTTCTGGCAAATTCTAGAAGAGTATATGACACCTCCTTCACATCACTGAGATGATGCCTTCATGTTATCTAACCTGTAAGGTTCTGTGGTTTTATGAAACTAAAGTATGTTAAAATGGTTCTCAAAAGTAAGCGGAGATGCTAAGGATCTCATTATACTTATCACTGAAGAGTGATGCAAATAACTTTTGAACATTGAATATTTGTTTTCTGAACTAACAAATATCATGCAGAACACACTGAGATGAAATTTTCAATAAAGTTTCTTTTCATATATTCAGATTTCAAATTGATCATAGACCATAGAATTGTTTGAGTTGGAAGGGCCTTACCAAGTCCATCTAGTCAAATGCCCCTGCAATTAGCAGGGATAGCACATCTCAATCAGGTGCTCACATATCAAAGAAATACAAGTAACTTCAACATTTGGAAAAACACACACCTATCTGCAGACATAACAGACTTACATTTTTGTGCAGTACTGCATTATTTATAATGTGCTGATTAGTCACTTTTCAATTATATTGTATTAGCAAAATCTTTCTCGCTTCAGCAATGAACAAGAAATCTGTGATTTAAAAAGCTAATATGCCAAACGTTTACAACAAATATTAATGGTGATTTAACTTTCTCAAATTTTCTATTATTGTCAGTAAGTACATTTTTCCATTAAAAGAATAACTAGTATTCTGGATTTCCATAAAATAAATTCAAATACATATTCCAATATGTATTTTGTGCCTATTTTTAAAGATAGAGCTTTTTTTTTTCTCAAAGCATAAACTGCCTGTATTATATTATGCCTCATTTTACTTGCAATTTATGAGGAACATTTCAGTGAACACCAAACAACTGAGATAAAACACTAATTTTGCCTGTCCTTTGTTTTAGAAAGCAGTGCTAGCATTTATCTTTGACTCTAAGAAATACTTGATTCTAAGGAGGCCTACTTCTGTACAATGATTCAGAAAAAAACTTTTCAATTCCGGTTGACTAAAGCAAATGTTAGCAAATGGAACCTTCTGTCAGTTCACTATCAGCCCTTATCGCTACCACACAAAGCAGACAAGGATCTCAGTAAGCCATAGTGCTTCTGGCATGACAGAATGTGAATTTTATTATGCATCTTTTAAATACAAAACATAAGCCTGTGTTATTGTTAAAAATAAGCTTGAGAAAGCTACGGCTAGTCATCATGGAGCAAATTATCTAGTGATAATGATAATTATCATTAGTTATTAGTTATTATCATTAGTTATATTAGTTATTATCATTATCACTAGATAAATGACTATTTATCTAGTCATTTCCAATACTGCTGTTGTATTCATGTGTGTGGGAAGTGGAAACCTGTGCTCTGGCAATGTCACAGAAATATAGGTTAAAAAACAGTCTGACAGTAAGAATGATATGATCAAAAATTTCAATCTCACGGAGAACAGAGATTGATAGAATAGCATTTAAGGATGTGTTAAATATAAAAAGAAAGTTTCCTCTGGACAGGTCCAATTTATGTAACTAATGATCTTGCAAAGGAAACCAGAACTGAAAAACCTCAAAACACTGGTGCAACCCATGGATTTAAATGTCTGCGTTAGATGAAGGAAACAAAATTCTTCTGTTACATTAACAAATATATTTAGTATTTTTATGTCACAAATGCAATATTTTTCATGCATATTTTGCACTTCTGATTCTATTTTTGATGGAATACATGATGTAACATAGGTCTCTTATTTAGACTAGGTATTTAAACATTGTTAAACTTTTCTCCTCATAGCACACTGGGACACCACATGAAGAACTTTCTCAAATTACCTGGTATTGCAGCTACAACCTACACGTAGACAATGATTCAGCAACACTTTTTCCCCTAAAGCCTTAAGTGTTGAGTTCTAATTTAATGCTCTGCCTCATGAGCCTTACTGAATAGAATCTGCATCAATTCTGCCTGAGTCAGAACATGTTTTTACTCTGGGAAATGCTAAGTTGAGTTCTTAATGTTTGTTGAGTTCTCTAATATTAAATAGCTGAAGGTTTTTTTTTCAATGATTGTCCAATTTTCAATTGAATGTTTGGCAGACATATTCACTATACATTATCCTAAGTCCTAACCCAGTTGAACTCCTATTGGAGTGATTATCTAGGCAATGTTATCAAAATGATTAATTAACCAACCATAACAGCAGCAGAAATAATATCATAACAAATATAGAAGCCTAAAGCCTAAAACAGGGCCCTATTCTAAAACCAGATGTATAGACATACAGCATGGTCTCCCAGCTTTCAAATTTAGGTGTATTTATTTATTTTTAAAAGGAACTAAAGATAACTATACTATTCAGAAGTTGAAAGCAAGATAAGAAAATGTAATGGAGCATTAAATGCACAGAAATGTTGATCCTAATAATATATATATAATTTTTTTTAAACTACCTTGTTACACACAGTAATTATAAGAATAGAGATTACTGAAAATAATGGATTAATGCAAGCATCGAGAATATCTTGCAGACTACTTAATTTATTGCTGTTCATCTTTGCTCACAGGAAGGCTGTCATTATGTATGTTGTTGCCATCCCACAGATACATGAATTAAAACAAATTCCCTTCAGAAGTCAACTGTGTATCTCACCTGCAGATTATAGAGTTTTTCAGAGATCCTATTAGTTAGAACTGAACAGGCCATCAGAAGGTCAAAGGAATCTGATGTCCCAACACAAATTTTACAGATTCAAACCCAAATATTTCATTTATGTTTTTCAGCAAAACATTTCCAGTGTTTATGACTGAAGTGGTAGAAACATTTTGACTTTAGAAACCACACCCTATCTTTGCTATATTTATCTTGTAAAAGATCTCAAAATAACAGCACTGTGGTTGGATTTCAAATTTATAGATATTTTTATAGTTTCGGGAGAATTTCTGAAAAGTAATCAATGCAAAGAATATTGTCTATTTATACTGGAATTGTATTCGGAATGAAAAAGCTACCAGCTGTATTTCTATGAATTGTCAGAGGAAAGCTCCTGAAGTACATGTGCTTCTGACCACAGGCCTATCTGATACAAAACAGTGGCCTCTGCCTGCCTATGTATATGTTTACTAGCGCGTATAGCAATTTGCTGTAAAGTTGAGTAAGAACTTCTGGTCTTTAACTCTTCACCACTTAGTCAGGATTCAAAAGTAAGATGGAAAACGTCGATTTCATGCATGTAACAGCAGTCACTATTTACCAGTGCAGTCAAGAAATATAATTTTGATTTTTTAGTCATAGAAACTATGGAACACTATATTTGAGATGATCTCAGTGTCAGTCCTTACAAAAGGAAATTCTGAGCATAACAAATCAATGCTGAAGCTATGCATTTTCTAATTGTCAAGTCAGGAGGCACAAGCATCAAATGAGTCTTCGGGATCAATAAAAAACCGTATTATTTAAATGATCCCAGAATCTCATTAAAAAGCTGTGGAAATTGCTTTTGGCTTTAGCATGCACTCTGAAACCCTCAGTAACTGCACAGATTAACGTATGATGGCTCTCACATACAGTGAATATTTTTATAATTATTCTGCCTTGAAACCTACCAGCCACAAATAACTTAGGTTATTGATGTTTGCTAATAAATTTTAAATATACACTAAAAGTCAATCTTAAAGCATTATAAAATAACTCCTTCTTAAAGGAATAATAGGAATCTTGATTAAAAATAAATACTGTGCTCTTGATATTCAGTTACTGGTTTGTGTGAAAAGATTTTCAAAAAAAGTTCCTTTCCTTGTAAATAGCAGTGTATGTACATACAGCATTACTCATTTCACAGCACTGTTAATTTTTATTTTTGGTTATGTCATATTTGTTTTTTATGGGGAGATTGCAGTATACTAAATTAGTTAAGTGTTTGTGTAAAGAATACTTGTTAAGATGGATCACGCATAGAACAAAATGTTCATTCAAAAAACACCATGGCCTATGACAAATTCAGTGAACTTGGAAAAAAGGGTTCAAATTAGGAAAAGTATGTACAATTAAACAGAAAGTGCCAGGGAAGATAGAAAGGAGAAGGGGAGTAATGATGTAGCATTCTGTCTTCCCACTTAGGCTGATTCCTAGATTGGGTGGGGCTCTGAGCAACCAGATGTAGTGGAAGGTATCCCTGTCCATGGCAGGGAGATGGGAACTAAACAGTCTTTAAGGTCCCTCCCAACTGCAGTCATTCTGTGATTCTATGATTTTAAAATTCTATTACTCTATGATGATTCTACGATTTTTTCAGCACACCCTTTGAGGGACAAAATTTTCACAGACAGTGAAACCATTGGTCTAATCTACAATTTGCGATGTTGTACATCTTGTCTACACTGCAAGTTGACAGTATCTAAATTAATTACATTTCTAGGATAAAGCAAATTGCGATTTGCCTACCTAGAAAGATCATGGTTCCTGAAAGCAGTACTTACATGAAGTTTGTACCCTTGGTATTTCTTAATCAAGTCTTGAATGAAAGGATGTTTCAGAAGGAGTTCAACTGGAAGAGGCGCCAGATCTTCATTGCCCAATTCTTTGTATATTTTTATGAAATGCTTTAAGAAAAAACAGTATCTGTTTATTTATTAAGTGCTTAAAAAACATCTAGGGGAAAGCAAAAAATTACAAGTGGCATTTCTGTAGCATACAATGTAAGGTACAGAACATCTTTTGAGTCGCCAGCCTACCTTATCATAACTGCCTTCTGTCTCCAGGCTACTAAATCTATGATTATCTTCATCCCTACTTCCTCCATCATGAAATACTTTGAGCAGAGTTGCCAGTGAAACTACTCCTTCACCTCTATAATTCAAGAGTTCATTTTCATCTTCTTCTGTGTTATTATAAGGAAAAGTCTAAGAAAATAAGACAAGCATAACATAAAGTGATAGTCTGTCAGCAAGATATGTTTCATTTAGACATTTATTAGGGATCAATTGGTTATATGTCCAAACTTTGGTTCTTGCAAAACAAAAATCACCATCATATATAAATCATCCACTGAACTATAAGATGAAGGAACAGTTACTGAAAGCTTAGAAATATCTACAACAGTGACATCAGTAGAAATTGAAAAGTCAGCTTTTTCCAAGAATCTTGACAACATTCCTCTGAGAGATTTATTTTTTCCAGAACAACAAAATATAAAAATACTTCATGGTTACAATTTATAATAGTTACAGCACTCTACCAAGAACTCTATTTTTGTATTTATGTCAGAATAAACTTAGTAATTCATAGAATTCACTGAATCATCTAGGTTGGAAAAGATCTTCAAAATCATTAAGTTCAACCTTCAGCTTAACTTTCAGGTTCCCACCACTAAACCATCTGATTTAGATCCCATAAATATACATCTCTTAAATAGTTCCAGGGATAGGGATTCCTCCGTTTCCTAGGGCAGTCTGTTCCAATGCTTGACCACCCTGTTTATGAAGAAGTTCTTCCTGAAATCAAACTAACCTCCCTGAGGGTGCAAATTGAGATGCATATTAAAATAATTTATTCATGTTCTATCACTTGTCACCTGAGAAAAGAGGCTGCAGCCTCCTATCAGGATGCTGTAGAGAGCAATGAGGTTTCCCTTCAGCCTCCTCTTATCCAACCCCTTTTCCCTCAGTCATTCCTTCTTTTTTGCTTGTCTTTTTACCAGCTTAATTGTGTTTCTCTTCACATGCTTAAGCAACTCAATGTCCTTCCCATAGTGAGAGGCCCTAAACTGAACACAGTATAAACAAGCCATGAGATATCTTTGTGGTATTATTAGATGTGGCCAAACTGAATTGAAAACAACAACAAACCACCACTCAAGACATTTCTGACCATAAAGACAAGAAAGGTCCTCACAAAGTTCACTCTGTCTACATTAGTTCACTTTGTGTAAGATAACCACTAAGAACAATAGGAAATAGCATTTAATTCAACATAACATTTTTTTATTATTACAAAGAACAGACTGCTGAGATTCAGCCAAATTAATATTACATATCTTAACCTTTGATACTTTTTTTTTTTACAGTATGGAAGTAGCAGAGTTACTGAGACAGTTTTTTAATAATTAGCACTGGAGAATATAAAAACATCAGCTCTTAAGTACAGCACTCCCAGTAAACCATTTACATTTCATGAAATAGCTACACAATCCAATAGCAACCTTTTTCATACTTAAAAGCTAAGCATTTGAAGTCAGTACAAGTAATGGAAATCTCTAGGATGTGTTTTGTCTCGTTTTTATTATTAAATTTAAATTCTTTAGGTAACTTCCTATATAGAGCCACTAAAATCTCAGTGGTAAGCTGGTAATGAATTGGGTAGCTCTATCTGTTTCGCTGACAAATATTCCATTGATAATATTTATTGGATTTCCAGTAGAAGAGAGCTTGGAGATTTAGATACCATGTAAGCAACTACTGGTAGAAAATAGTTTAGGTTCATATTTTTAAGGTGAATATTGTTTTGGATGTCTTCAGGTATTTAAGTCTTTCTATTTGATAGAACTACGCTGCATCAAAGATGACACAGTATCAACTCATAATTTATTTTTTGCTCCCTTGTGGTTCTTGAAAATCCTGGATGAAAAGCTAGTCTTACTGAAGCCAGTGGTATAAACTCTCATTTCCGTAGAGAAATGAGGTTTTATTATCTGCAGTATTCAGCGGGATTGTAAAGGATTGTATATGTATAAAACAGGTGGTATTAGAAAAAAAGAAAGATTAAAAGCATGCATTACCCAAACTGCAACTCATCAATTTACAAAAGTCAATTATAAAGTCAATTATAAAGAAAATCTACATACAACTGTTCATTTAACATCTAATTCTAGTTTACTAAGGGACCCTCCGAAGATGAAGTAGGCGAAAAAATTGTCTATATGATACACTGGAAAACATATATTCATATTCATATTGTTAACAAATTGAGTGGGTATCTCAGTAAGACTAAATTCTTGGATTGAATGGATTATAAACTTTGTCCCTCAGATACATGTTGTTGTTTCTAGACTAGAAATACTTCCCTCCCACCTGTGATGTGGTCAAAGGATCCTCTGACATATAGGTGATGTGCAGTTATTTATAAACTTACAGAAGTCCCAATAAAACAGAACCAAAAGAAACAAACAAAAAAACCATAAAGCAGAGAAAACAGGTCATGTTGTTTTGTATCCAACATCATGAGATGTAGAACTTTTCACAGGAATTTAGAATACTGAGTTCCTAGAATCACAAAATCACCGAATCATAGAATCACCATGATTGGAAAAGACATCCAAGATCATCCAGTAGACTCCATCTACCACTAATACTTCCCAACTAAACCATGTCCCTTACTATCACATCTAAACATTTCTTGAACAACTCCAGGGACAATGACTCAACCGCCTCCCTGGACAGCTCATTCCAGTGCTTGATCACTCTCTCGGAGAAGAAATTTTTCCTAATATCCAATCTGAACATTCCTTGGTGCAATTTTGGGAGGTTTCTTCTATTCCTAGCACTACTTACACAAGTGAAGAGGCCAACTCCCACCTCTACACAACCTCCCTTCAGGTAGTTGCACAGATAATTAAGGTCTCCCCTGAGCCTTCTCTTCTACAGTCTTCTCAGTCACTCCTTTAAGACTTGTGCTCCACACCTCTCATGAGTTTCATTTCTCTGGACGTGCTCCAGGGCCTTAATGTCTTTCTTGCAGTGAGGGGCTCAAAACTGAACACAATGTGTGGCCTCACCAGAGCTGAATACAGAGGGGTAATCACTTCCTTGCTCCTTTTGGCAACACTATTTCTGATACAAAACATGATACCATTGGCCTTCTTGGCCACTGGGGCACAGTGTTCGTTCATGCTTAGCTGAGCATTGACCAACACTCACAGATCCATATTTTCCATACTGTCTGCCAGAAAATTTGCACCAAGACTGCAGTGTTGTCTGGGGTTGTTGTGGCCAAAAGTGCAGGACTTGGCATTTGGCCTGGTTGAACTTCATCCCACTGGCTTCTGCTCAGTGATCCAGCCTGTCCAGACTCCTCTGTAGGGCCTTCCTACCCCCAGGGTGATGGACACTTCCTGCCAATTTGGTGTCGTATGTAAACTACTGAGAATGCACTCAATCCCCTCATCTGGGTCATCAATAAAGATATCAAACAGGCCCCAGTTCCAAACTCTGTGGAACACCACTTGTGACCAGTCACCAGCTGGCTGTGACTTCCTTCAACACCACTTTATGGGCACTGCCCTCCAGTCAGTTCTTTACCCAGCAGAGTGTATTTGTCCAAGCCACATGCTGCCAGCTTCTCCAGGAGAATGCTGTGGGAGACAGTGCCAAAGGCTTTGCTGAAGACAAGGTAGACTTTCCCTAATCTACCAGATGGGCCACTTGATCACAGAAAGAAATCAGGTTGGCCAAGCAGGACCCACTTTTCATGAATCCATGACACCTGGGCCTGAATCGCCCATGGTCTTGAACATGCCCTGTGATCTCCCTCAAATGATCTGCTCCATAATCTTTCATGGCACTGAGATCAGGCTAACAGGCCTGTAGTTCCCTAGATCCTCCTTACAACTCTTCTTGTAAATAGGAGTCACACTGGCAAGCCTCCAATCCTCTGGGACTTCTCTGGTTTATCACAAACACTAATAGATGGTAGAAAGCAGCTTGGCAATCACCTCCCAGATCCCATCCAGCCCCATGGATTTATGACAGTTCAGGTAGACTAGAAGGTCTTTAACTGTTTCCACCTGAATAGGTGGGAGGTTTATTCTGCTCTCTGTCTAAGACTTCCAGGTTAGGAGGAAGAGTACCCCAAGGTCTGCCTTTTAAAGACGAATATAATGTGAAAAAGACTTTCTCATATTCAGACTCACCCACTGACAGTTTTAAAATTTCAACTGCCTCCCTCTGACTCTAGTCAATTGGAACTAATGAAGCATTTTATTATCTAAAGGAGTGAGCTCTTTCCAAGGTGTTTACAGATATGTATAGTAGGTTTCAAAAAGCGAATTATACTTCAGTAATGTGTAGGTGATGCATACAGTGCAGAAATGGCAGTTCTAAGTCCTTAAAAAAATGGGAAAATAATAACATACTTCATAAACACTAAAAACGTTCTAAAGCTCAGCTTCACTTGACACGACAATACATTCATTATTGCTCTAAAAACAATTTAGACAATTATCTAATATTAAATTCAGTCTTACTAACTCCTCTGATTTACAGACAAACTGGAAAACTAAAAAATAATAACAAAATTGTATGTATTTTTAAGTATCCCAAAGAAACATAGTGGGAAAGAAAGTAAGAATGGTAAGGAAACCACTTTTATATCTATCCCCGATGATTATATCATAGGTCACATCATAGTCTCACTTCTTTGTCCTCATAGCTGGACATAATTGCCAAAGATTAGATCAAATAATGTCCTCAGTTCATCTTCGCAATTTGCAGTTACCAAGAAATATCTTCAACCTTAGTAATTATTTAACAAGCAAAATTTAAGACTTCAGGAAAAATACTTCTGAGTATTGCTATTCAAGTCAGTGGGAATATTTTCTGAGTTCCCATGAAGTCAGAGGGAGTGTTTGAGAGAGTTGGAGATATACACTACACAAATATTTACAGAAATCTAGCTAATCTGTGATTTGCAATCACTACTGTTATTTATTTATATGTATACCTATATTATTTTATTATAATATTTTACCTCACATACGAGAAACCCTTCTTCTTTTCTGTGTATGTATTTTCTAGTAGCTATGCTAAGTGCTCTGTAAACACCTTCAATAGGATCAGAGTGGGAAGCAAAGTAAAATAACATCTCAGAATAGTTGAGCAGTGCAGGAACTCTTCCAGTATCAGCAAATAAACTGAAGAAAAACTACAAAAGGACAGAAATACATAAATTAATCTCTACAAATGACATTTGATCAAATACAAATCACAGGCTGTACAGAAAATGATGAAATAAAGTAAGGACTGATGAATAGTAATGCTATTTCTTAAAAATTAGTAAAGGCTATATAAATTGAGATAAATCAGACATGCTCTTTCTTAAGTGGTGACTTTCAGAGAACAAGAAGAAATTCAAAAAATGTGGTATCACAACAAATTAGCTCAAAAACTGCTTCCTATTTTCAAATTATACCTACACTTCCACAGGGATGTTCTTGAGCTTTGACGTAGGTATCATTTTTCTCTTATTCTTTACAAAGCTGGTCACTGTGCAGTAAAATTAATGCAGTTCAACAGAAAACAGGAATTCTGAGTTGACTGCGGTTTAAAATACTGAGACAATTCATAGATTCCTGTTTCTGCCTTCTCTATTTCTTATTGTTTTTTCCTATTTGGAAATCAGATTCTGAAGTACCACCACCTGACCTCAAAAGCCACTCAAGCATTGCAGCAATTATGGAAGAGGAAACCCAAGAAAAAATTAAAGAATCATAGAATAGCTTGTGTTGAAACACACCTCAAGGGTCATCAAGTTCCAACCCCCTGCCGCAGGCAGGGCTGCCAGCTGCTACGTCAAGTACTAGATCAGATTGCCCAGGGCCCCATCTAACAAGGCCTTAAACACCTCTGGGGATGGGGCATCCATCCCTCTTTGGGGAACCTCAGAATGGAGTTGGAAAAATGAGTGGTCTCTTCTAAATGGCTGTTTTTAAACTTACTTTTAAGAGATTTCCTAACCTATCAAAAGGTAAATGTTCTGTGCAATCTTTTGTTATGCTTAGATCTTCATTTCCATTAAACCATAAACCAAACTAAAAAAAAAAAAGAAAAAAAAGTCATTTAGTTTCACATATTAAAATTAAGCAGTCTTCATGCTCCAAAAATAATAAAAAATGTTTTAAAAATACAAGGGCTACTGTGAACATAACACCTCCTACATTATTACTTTGGCCCAAAATGTAAGAGACAGACTTTCAGTTACATTTCTTTTGCTGTGTAACAGATGACAGCAGAGGGGCAGTCTGACAGAATGGTGCCTGACATGGATATATATATATGTAGCAAAGGTGTGTCACTGAATTCCTCCGTGCAGAAAAATATCACTCGTTGACTTTTATCAACATTTGCTGAGTGTTTATGGAGATGAAAGAGTGAATGGGAGCACAGAGAGGGCTAAGTAGTTCTCAGCAGTGGCAGCAGCGACATGTTCTGGTCAGCCATGCAGATTTGTACAAGTGTAACATGTCAAGCTCTTATTCATTGCTGGTGAGAATGCATAACTAGTGGTGGCAACTATGTTGAAAAACACTGTTTAGGAGATGAGAATTTGCTCTGTCGTATAGTGTTATTGTGCTCCTTTATCTGAAGCAGTTTCCTTGGAAATAAATGAGGTGTTATTTTCAGTGTGACCTATGTAGATTTCCAAGAGCTCAGCTGTTGAATTTAATCAAGCTGAATTTGTTACTAATTCACCATGACAGTGAACAAATAAAGAACTCCTTCAACTTTGGATAGATAATTTCAGAACTATGGGAACTGGAGTGGCATAGAAGTGACACTATGTTCGTGAAAATTGTGTAAATGAATGAGGTAGTTGTAAAGAAACTTCTGCCAGATCCTACCTTCTAAGATGGGATGGCCAAGACCAGGTAATTACAGAAAAACTCACTTGCTCATAATTGAGTCTTGTTAAACCAAGCTAGAAATGGTGCAAAGAAAGTCACAGTAAGAACTATCGAGTTCCACCACCTTGAGGTGTTCTCTAGAACTATCTAGTTTACTAGCAGAAGTGCAGACAGTGGGGCACCTCAAATCCCCCATGGAAGGCTCTTCCTGTTATCTTAACCAAATGTTGCTTGTCATTGTTCCTTGTTAGGACAGTAATATAAAATCAGTAAATCAAAGTTTTGCAAAATTTTGCATGCATGTAAGTCTCAGTACTAAAGCAGAGAATAAAGTTTGTCTTCACTTTTATTCATAGACACAATTCTAAATCTTTGTATATTCCCTGTTTTGTTTACGGGGCAAATAAGATTTGCAAATAGTTGGTATCTTATGAATCACAGGTACTAAATAAAAGGTGCAACAATCTTTCAGTGTAAACATTGTGGAAAGATTGTGATGAAGATAGTATTTTACTAGCTACACACTTTTCCATGTTTCAGACAAATTGTTACAATCTCATTTGTACAAAATTCTGCACTTTTTTGTGTGCTTTCTTTACTAAGCATGGCAATGAAATAGGAAAAAATCAAAAGATTCTAAGATGTTGTTTTGTTTTGTTTTTCTTTTTTCTCTATGCAAGGTATCAGGGAAAACTGACAAACTAACAGCAAGAAAGTAAAATTTTTGTTGTTTCTGAGATCCTTTTCTAGAAATAAATCACATGGTAGACAATATGGGGTGGTTGAACAAGTATTTAATCTTACTCAACTATTGTTCTTATTTTTATAGGCTGCACTGACTTATTAATTCTCTAGTACACTATGTTCTACAGAACATGAGTCATTTTTTTCAAGCATGAAATTAGAAGAAAATGGCAGTAGTAATGACCTAATGAAATTTGACACAAATTGCCCTAAGTTGATACTAAAAATGCAACAAAAACAATTCATATCTTCTTAATAAACTACAGGGCTAAATTTTACTTAAATCAAAAAAAAAAAAAAAAAAAAAAAAAAATAGTGTTCCTATTCTTTTAATAGCTGTAAATGCAATAATGCCAAATACACAGCAGATGTACAGAATTTTCATGATATTTTAAAATGAAGACAGTTCAGGCTCTATTCTCAAACAAAAAGACATTGACAACTTTTATTTGCAATATGACTCTATTGTTGAATAAAATCTTCAGAGCAGTGCAGACTCATAATTACTATTTAACTGAATTTCTTTGAATAGCCTCTGGATGTTCCCAAAATGTTCTCTTGAGCATTTTAAGTTATGTGCATACCTATATAGGTCTCTTCCGAAAAAGTAGCTTCAGCTGAAAATTACCTATGCGTTTATGAACCTTCTAGTCCTATTTAGTCCTTAAGTAACAAGTCTACAAATTCAGTCACCATTCTCAGGGAAAAGCTCACAAAAAAGTTCTATAAACAAATTGAATGCACACAGTTTCTTGTTTACCTTAAGCAGACTTTGAGGCAGTTTTGATTCAGAAGTGTGCAGACATGTTGCTCAGCTGAATTTGTTTTTAATTAGGATTCTGTCTTAAAAAAATTCATTTGCAGCCTTCATGCCTTAAACATGCTTATTTTTAAACTCTCAAATTTAAAAAGAAAAGTAGACAAAAAGTTCAACAAATAGAACTGCATGTTTTGTGGATTTTATGGCTTTGCAGAATTTGGATTTTATTTTTGTTTTGTTTTGTTTTTTAGCAGTCTGGGGTGAGATGGGAGTCTGCTGGAAGTTTTAATTTAATCAAAGAAGTTCTGAAACAGATAGGGTTATGAATTAATGTAGCTTTATTTAATTTTGGAAGAAAACTAATCCCACACAGTTTAAAAACCAACTTCAAAAAAAATTCTCTGAAACTGATCTAAAATGTTTTGAAAATAACTTCAGTATCACTACACAAGTATGAACTGACAGAACTGGGGAATTTTTGAGCATACATGCATACACCTGTATATGAAGAACTACATACAAATTGGCTAACGCAAATTTTAAGAGTCATCCTAATTAATGTTAGAAATCCAAAGTGAAAATTTGATAAGTGAAAGTGGGTCAGCATTGTTAAAAGAAAAAAAAAAAAAGTATTTATAATACACTTTCATGAAACTTGTTTCCTGAAAAACTGTTTGGCTAGCAGATTTAAATAGAAGCTTTCTTTAAAGGAAAGAATAGGCCAAAGAATTTTTTAATTTCCTATGTGTTCAAGGTATGAGAAATCACCTTCACTTGCAAAAGTTCATTACTGGAAAAATCCTCAAAATATTTAATCAAAGTAGAGCTAGTGTGACCAAATTAGAATTCTCGTTTCTGTTTGGGGCAATTTTTTTTATCCCTTTGCTCTTGAATAGTGTCAGTTATATGCAGAGACAGCTCATAGTAGTTAAAATGCTGATCAAATAATTTCTTTAGAACAGGAATTATTTTCACTTGAAAATAATAATTATTTTCACTTGAAAATCTGAAATTAGTTTATGGCTCAAATAAATGGAAATGGAAGTAAAAAGAAAGCTTAATTACTCTGATTAGTGTAACTACCATATATGGATAAAACAGATGTCAGGCCTTCAATTTTCTCCAGATTATTTTCACTAGAATCACCCTCAAATAACAAACCAAATAAAATGCAGGCTGAATGTTTGAGTGCGACTAAACCTCACAGTACATTATTCCATTCAAAGAGATTAACAATAAAATATTACTGAAGAAAAGAGAACATTACTGAGAAAAGAATTATCACCTGCATATAGTATTCCAGTGTAACAAAGCCTGATCCAGCTACATCAACTGACATGAAGTTATGGAGGGTTTTGAGAAGTTGTGTCACAGATGGCACTGGCCAAGGCTGTGCTGCTGATAACATGAATCTGCGCCAGTCAATCAGTTCTGTGTTCATACTGAATGCAGTTGCCAGATTTTGTAACTATAAAAAGAAAATAATACATGTTTTCAAATATGTATGCATAAAGGCACATAAATATGTAAGGTTTTACAGCAAGATTTCAAAGATCTATAAAGAATCAGGAGCTATTTCTACTTCATCTTTGTCTACATAGTGTAGCTACACCGATACATTTATGAAAATTACAGCTCATAGTGACTTTATAGTATCTCCAATGCAAGCACAACTATAATTCTACTTAGGAAATAAGAGCCTTTGTATAGTAAAAACCTGATGTATCCCACTGCCTTCACGTACTTGTGCACCATATCCTCATGAGAGAAGCATTTGAGGATTACCCCAAACTGCTTCCCTCAAACATAAACACATAAAGCGACCACCTCCCACCTCTTCCTACCTTCAGTGAGGTTTGGAAGTAACAAAGCTGGCACAGTTCATTTATCACTGCTGCTGTAATGTGAATTTACTGTGCTGCTCTATACAATTTTCTGCTTCACATAAACATTTCTTAATCAAATGACTGATTTGCCCCAGACTGGAGTTCCAAAAGAAGGAAATATATTTACATGGATCAGGGCCTTTTACAGACTGAGTGAATTTAAT
Source organism: Tympanuchus pallidicinctus (assembly GCF_026119805.1). Taxonomy (NCBI): domain Eukaryota; kingdom Metazoa; phylum Chordata; class Aves; order Galliformes; family Phasianidae; genus Tympanuchus; species Tympanuchus pallidicinctus. Next base: position 12,902,314 of record NW_026294813.1, read on the forward strand.
TGCGTAGATGCCATCTGCCAAATATTGGCAGGTATAGCACTGCTTTCTATAATCTGAAACCTAATTTGAAATTCTACTGTCATCCACTGAAATGATGAAATGGTGAGTTCAGTTCAGAACACCTTGTGCAGAATAAACATACACAGTACTCTATGCTTCATTTGTTTCCTTTGGCATAGAAATTATGGCTTTCACTATAAACGTACAAGTCTCCTTTTAAAGCCATGCTATTAAGGAAACTCTTTCAAGGGAAACAAGAAAAACAAAAATAGCATTTACAAGCACAAAGAGTTATTAAGGAATAAAGAACACTGAAGTACACACACATGTGCTCTATTAACAGATTGAATGTTTGACTTGTATTTTCCCATTATAACTAATTTCTTGTTCTGAGATCAGATTTTTCGTATACTGAGGACAGCTATGACTAGTTTTCACAAAATTCAATCACTCAGCAATTTTTAAATGGGTTAATCGTGCAATTCATCTGTTTGAAGAATAGTTCAATAAAGCTGTTTCTCCCCTCTAAAGTCCAGTTAAGACCTTCACGTGAATTGTGACTTCATCTCAGAAATAATTATCAAAATATGCTAAAACTAGCATATGCTAGTTTTTCATTCCATATGCTTACCAGGAACATCCCAAAGTAAAATTAACAATGAATTCTGTGATGAAAGGTTAGGGAAGGCTAGATAACAATTTTAAATATTTCTAAGTCTGAAAATCTTGGGTAAGAATTTAAGGTCATGCAGCTCCAGAGTTTATTCTCCTTTCTTTGAATAAAGAACATGAACTGTCTTACTTTAACACCTCTAAGTGAATTTTCCACTGTCTCTGAAGAAGTGATGTGATTTGAAAATTGTAAATAAATACAGTTCTGATGCATTTTGTTACTGGCACAGCATCGTCTAGAATCTTTCTCTAAAGAAACATAAGATTTTTATGGAAAAATTGATAATAGTGCATAATTGACTTTGTCAGAGGAACGGTAATGCTGCATTTTCTACACCAATACTTCTGTTGAAGTGAAAGTAGGTGTTAACTTACATCCGTAAGTGTTAGGTTCATCCATGCATCAGGAAGGTAATTTGTTCCAAGACTTGAATTAGTCAGATTTATAAAAATGTCAATAAATACTTCCTTTTGTATGAAACCTAGTAAAATAAAAGTTGATATAAAAATTATTTTTGCTTTTTTAAATAGTCTCACTTTGCTAAAGGGAATCTACTTTTTTCATTTTAATGATGATACCAGAAACTTATTTGTTCTGCTATTCTGTAATATTCATAATGTTAATATATTTGAAACCAAACATAATATTTTCTCATTCAAAATAAACCATTGGTGAGGCACTGCGCTGTCTGACCAGAGAGGTTGTGTAAATCCCGTCCCAGCAGGCACTCAAAGCTGGGTTGGATGGAATCCTGGGCAGTCTGCTCTGGTGAGTGGGAACCAGCCCACAACAGGGGGTTCAACTGGATGGGCTGTAAGAACCACTCCAACCTAAGTCATTTTACGTGGGGCCTGCATAATAGCAAAATGACAAATATTCCACAAACTGCAGCTTGATACTTGTCTTGACCTCCTTTGTGGTCTCTAATCCATACTCCGAGTCTACACTGTCAGTTAAAAATGTATGAATACAAATGCCAGTCACACGTTCTGTGCATTCAGTATCTACCAACATTTTCTTTCACTGTGTTGTACTTTAATTAACTGTATATTTACTTCAACTCTACAAAGTAATCAGAGGCTAGAGAATAAGATGGTAAACACAGAACACAGTTCAAATTTGAAGTGAAAATTAATTGCTTAAAGAGTTTCAAAGAATGTGTTTGTGGTAGTTAGATAAATAGCTCTGCATTTTATTTTAAAGAAATCACAACATAAACTCGTATATATGACATATATATTAATAATAAAACCAATTTGTTTTGTAAAATGGGATTGCCTTACAAGCAAACAGAATCTTTTAACTTCATGTGCATTATTAAAACATAAAACTATGCATGCCAAAATACAACATACAGTAGACCAATACGAGTCTGTCCAATCAGAAATGGACTTTCCTTGATCAGATGTTCACTGTAAAATCTCTGCAGTAAAGACTAAAAAAAAAAAAAAAAAAAAAAAAGTAAAAAAATTTCAAATGATCTAAATTTTGAGAGACTAAGCTGATTTGGTCTGGCTGTGATCACTTCCACAGTGTCAATACGTTAAGTTTTCAGACTACAATTAAAAGCAAACACAAACAGTAAAATACAAGAATGAAAAAGTGGCTTGTTTTTTTTTTTTTTTTTTTTTCTTACTGCAGCTAAATTTTGTCCTTCTGAAAATGAGCTATTGTGCACATTCTGTGGCTTAGACAGAGAATTCATCTTTGAAGTGGAAGAGAGAAGTGAAAATTAAGTTTACGAAGAAACATTTAAGTGTCAGGAACATGAAGAATGTGTTTGAACATCCATTTGATAGTGTGAGCATTCAAAGTCCTGTGGAAAATTTGAATTAGTAGGAACGGAACCTCTTCTGTTTGCTTTCAATATGAAAATCAGGAGTAAAGCTCTCAGTACATTTTAATATTGAAGAAAACCTCAGCAAGGAAAAAATGCAGGTTTGGAAATCTTGAGTTCTACTGATACAGGAAGAAAGAAGAGAAAAACATCTGGACTCTAAGCCTTATGGTCTCACATAAATTTCAGCATGAAAACAAAAACTGAGAAAAATACTGGCAAAGTAATAGTAATAATCTGACAATCTTCCACCTTCTGAAAGTTTTTGAGTTACCTATTTTGAGAAAGAAGACCTTTTTTAAAATCATGTGACTTAGGTCATTACTGAAACACAGTTGTTGATTTATGTATTTAAGGTGATCAGTAACTTGTAAAGGACCAACAGAAAGCACTTTCTGACTTCCTGGGGTATGGCTTAAACACTTCTAGTGCAAGGCCATCACTATGACAATCAAAGGCTGGTATCAGAAAGTATGATATCCTGTCCTCTCACGGGTTAGTCCTGCTTTGCTGACAAACCAGCCTACCTTTCCTGCAAGAACATTTTGGCTACAAAACTTATTTTTGACAAGCTTGTTAAAGTGAGCTCGCTTATTTATGACTTGGCACAATGCACTTGCAAACCTAGCAGGCATAAAAGGATTCCTGAGCGGGGCCCCAGTTCATCTTCATCATCTTGATGGCCACTGCTGTCTTGAGACTACAACCTTTGGATGAGTGCACTTACCCCCCTGAGTAGTTGGTTTTACTCTAAGTAACTATACATTTTCAAAATATATCCAAGAAACATTTGAGGGACAAGAAAATCAACAAACTTGAATGAAGAGACAGTGTCTAAAGTGGGAGAACTGGAGATTAAACTGGAGATTAAAACTTTAATCACTTCATATTGTATTGTCTAACACGTTAGGACATAGTTTAAAGGTAATTTTAACCTTAGTTGATGTAAGCTTGTGGCAAATCAGTGAGATACTCAAGCCCTCTTAGGTGATCTGTAGCATTTGCTCAATTTTCTTTTTCTGTAGTAAATGTTACTTTCTCTCTGCTACATGTAGAATTGCTGATGTGTTGTATGATAGTTTCTTACAATACCTCCTTATGAAGTCTCCTGATGTGGGAAAATTCCACAGTGTCATTAAATTGGTATAGTAGTTCAAAAAATTTCAAGTATAGTATAAGGGAATACCTCATCATAATGTGCTTAGTGAGGACTAGGAAGGTTCCAAAGAGATCCCTCATAAGCATGTTAAAAATAAATTTCAAATAACTGTCTTCAATTCAGTCTTCAATATTAAGTCTAGATTCAATGTGTTTATTTCTATGTTATACTGGACAGAACTTTTTAAAAATATCACATCGTATTACAAGACAAAAGACAATTAGTCAGTTTTCTTCATAGATTGCTAAGGCCACAGAGCTGCTCTACAGTCATGGTGAGATGTGAGTGGGTAGCTGCACAGATGGTGCTGAGAAAGAAGACTGTCATCCCCAAATGGGGCTCTGCAAGTGGTAGGAGGAGATAATGTCCTCTGGGTAGAATGAGAAAACAAGTCCAGAATCTTCTTTGTCCATTTAACAATAATGGTTTCAAAACATGTATGCTCTTTACAATATCTTTTCATTAATTCCAAAAGGAAAGAACAACAGATCTTTGTTGAATGACGTAAATAGAAAACAAACTTATTCAATATGTTGATATTCTTAACAAGAAAGGATCGAAAACATTATGGAAGAGGAATTAGTATTCAGTAAGTGTTAGAATAACTGAAGAGATTTGAGAAAACCAGTAATTAAATACAACTAGAAGCAAATCAAAGTGCACTGAGGAAACAGACTGCAAAAATTACTACGTTTATTATACTGCAGATAAAATCAATCTTGAAAGGACATCAGGTGCTTCGGAATACAGAATTAGAATTCAAAATGAACTTTACACATTCGAGGTAAAGCCTGGGATGAAAAGAACACATCCAATTAGAATAAATGTTAAGTGCTACACTGTACTGAAATAATTCACTGCATAAATGTCACAGAGAGAGTCATACTACCAAAGTAACAGTTCTGTAGAAAGGCTTTAGGGATTTTAGTTGATTACAATATCATCAAAAAGTATATGGGAAGAAATTTGAAATAATATTTGCAGTGTTAAGGTTTCTGTTGACAGACAATCTTGGAATCTGAAGATCTTGATGGACGTATAGAAACTAAGCAAGAATCATCACAGAGTTAAAAAATGACCTGAGAGACAATATTATAAGACTTCTGCTATTTTTATCTAGAAATGGAAGGCCATGAGAAAGTAACAATAGCTGTTCAATTAAAACAAAGCATTACAAAGAACACAGTAATAAACTCTTCTCCGTAGGTAACGTCAGGAAGGATGATAGCAGATCGTTTTTATCTTCAGCAAAATACTTCAGATAGTTATAAAAAGCAAGAGAATATTTTAACAAACCTATGAAGAGAGGCAAATATTGACTACAGGTTGTCTGTCTTGGTCCTATTTCACTGCAAATCTTTCAATACCTCTTACTTTTTGTGAAATTAAGATTTCATTGGCAAGGGCAGTTTACCCATCATATTCAATCCTAACACCAAAAATTGTGATGTTACACTCATGCATCGCAAAAGTGTCTTCAGAATTATAGATTCAACATCTACTTGTATTTGTTACTTCAGATTTCGTCTTCTGCTCTTGGACTTCCTAAGTAATATTTCCAAATATTTTCCATTCTTATCATACCTAGAACTTTTCCATTTGAAACTTCAAAGGAAAAAATCTGGCATTACAAAATTTAAAGAGAAAATCCTTGGAAACAGCTATGCAATACATCTAATAAGGCACGCCCTATAATATATATCCCGTTGCTTATTAGATAAAATATATAGGAACATTTTTGTTATCTGGGAAATCACAAATGCACAAATTTCAATGATCTTTTATAATCTACCATATAATATGCAGTACTGATCTTTTGTTCAGTAACTGAAAGTTAATTCTACTTGTGGATTAAGATATTTTAAAGAGGTAAGTACTCAAACACATTCTGTTTCTGACATATACAACTACTTAGACCTAGAAGTAGCATGAATACATAAACAAAAATAGAAAAGTTATATGTAAATATCACACCCTGTGCAATTACTAGACTTCTTATATCAAAAGCAGAGTGTTAATCTCAGTTTAGAAAAGGATTGAGTTAAAGGTCAAAGACTTCAAATTTATTTACCCCAAATTATTTTTAGTTCATCAGTTTGGGCATAACTAAGAAAAGCCTTTAACAATTTCTTACTAGTTTTCTTTAAACATATTCTGCTGGGATGCTTTTCAATGACTGGAACTGAGCAGAAAGTTTCGTTCAGAACATGAAGATAGTAGCAAATTATGACACCAGAAAATTCTCTGAACAGCAATCATCTTCAACTCCAATGTTAGAAAGATACAGCATTCTTATTCTAGTCCTCACTGAAATATTTTTACATGAAAATTAAATGGTTTAAGCTATGAAGTACATTACTCATATCCTGGTTGCAAGAGCATGTGCTATGGGAAGTCTGATTTATGCAATTAATTATCAGCAGTGGACTACAGAACTTCCTAAGAAGTCTTTACGTTACAGTACCTTGTACTATGTAGAAAGGTCTTCTGAAGGACAAGTCTGACAAGAAACTTGAAATGCCATGTTAAACTCTATTTCTAAGAGATTTAGAAGTAGTAATACACTCAGATATGGAGAGAAGTCATTATTCTTAACTCAGAGGCTAAGGATGCCAAGCAATCATTTGACAGCAATCATGCACTGATTTCCCACAAATTTATCAAAGGAAACTAATGGTTTTCAGAATGAATAAAACTTCCCAAACTATTAAAGATAAGGGCTAAATTAAGTGGATATAATGTATCAGTGGCTTAGATTAAATACAACAAAGGATCAGGTAATTATGACTCATCCTCTCTGAATGTAGCCTCTCTGCTGTAGACACAGTCACAACGTACTGCATATTTTTCGTTTATTACTTTCAGATTTGTAAGAAATCTAGAAAAGGAGGACAAGTATAAAAAGCTACCACGGATTCAACAGAGCACAGAAAGAAAAGCTATTTTTAAAAATAACTGTAGTACTTTATGGAAAAGATAGAAATTTTACAGTCATTAATCTTGCAAGATATATTGGTAAATTGTTCGTAGATGTTACAAGAATGATTTTGAAGGAAAACATCTAATCACTTTCACTCTGAGTCTCCAAATCAAACTCAGAGGAGCAAACTGATCTTTCATTTATTGCCATATCATTTGCCTGTGGCATACTATTTTTCTGCCAAATAATATTCTACAAATTAATAGCTTCTCAGGGGTCAAATTTTTCTATATCTGGAGAATTCATCTGGATTGTCATAAGATCTGTTGTCACATTTTCAGAAATTAGTTTAGAGTGCAGATGCATCATGATGAATTCCATTTGACTGAAGCTTTGCCCTGTTTCAGCTGAGCTTGCTGGCAGAGTTAGGATCAGATCCACCAATGCCAGGATATTGGGATACTTCTTTGAATAGTGTGCATTCACTGAATCCCATGTCAAGGTCTGGATGTTCTGAAATCTATAAAGCAAAGTAAAAATTATAGAATTATGCCTATTACTGGATGTATTTTCGCAATCTTTTTAAGTAAGTCAAAAAAACAGGTGCAAGTGCAGGATCCTTATTACCTGTTATAAAGCTCTAATTTCAGCATGTTCCATTCAGTTCCAACTTCACTGATCTTCACACTAGCAGCTTTTAGTATGGCTTCATAATGTTTACTCAAGACAGATACTTCCTTTTCACCAAATTCTATAACAGAGGGAAAACAATATATCAGTTGTTTAAAAAAAAAAAAAAAAAAGGAAAAAGAAAAAAAAAAAAGTCAAACAAGCACTCCTTCAGCAAGCCGTTATCACAGTTCTATACCTTGTTTCATTTTGTCAGGCCATAGTTTAAAACTTCCAATAAGAGTTGCTTTCAAGACATCTTGATTAGCATCACAGAAACAATCACCTAATCTCTTCACCAAATCACTTAGTACTTTGGTTCGTACTGCTGAAATATTTCCATTTCCAACAAGCTGGTGACCATGAAAATACTGAATGGTCTCCGTGAAGCGTTCCCTTGGACCAGCTCTGAAAGGTACAATGTACAAAACAATATATACTACTCTTTTGCTATATTGTAAAAGATTGTAATTCCATTGTTAGAAATGTCAGACCTTGTTTGATACATTTGGAGCGTTTCCACAGTTGACTGCGTGGTAGCAAATATATCTGCAATCGAGGAATTGTGATCCAGAGTAACACGCAACAGAATGTTGAGGACATTGATGACATCCAATAAGAAGTGGGAAAACTTGACTACCTCCATTTTCACAAGGAGATACAATAGGCCTTTGACTTTCTGCCTATTCGAGGTCCTTGAATCTCCTTCAATCTGGAAATCAAAACAGTAATATAATGTGTCAGGTAGATGGGTCAAAGTTGACCACAGCAATTAATTTTTCTGAAACAGATGTCCAATTTTTAAATCAGTTACCTTATTCAGATGTAGAACAAATGCAGGATAACCTTTAAGGAGAATCTGTAGAGCTGTCTGTAGGCGAGGAAGCCACTGGGAGCCTCCAATGCGAGATGGAATAGCTGGATGTAAATTGATAGCTTCATATATAGCTTTGAGATTATTCTTATTTAGAGTAGAGTTGTGATAAAAGTAGTACATATTTCTCAAGCCACTGGTTAAGATATTGTATAGCTGAATGTTTTCCAGTGCTCCCTTGTAAGCCAGCCTTAGGCGGTGAGCAAAACAATGCACAGACTGTACACAAGGTTGAATTTCCCTCACAAGGTTAGCTACTCCATCTTTTTGACCAGTCATTTCACCAATCCCATCGCTTCCAAATCCAACTAATTTTCTTGAGCAGTTTTGACTTGCCAAGCTAAGCTGAAGATTTATTTGAAATGTTTCCTCAATTGCACTTTTTATAGTTGAAGCATCATTGTTTTGAACAGGTTGAACCCCAACAATCTGGCAGTGAACTTTTCCTTCATTTGCAAAGCGCACATAGACAACCACCACTGATTTGAATATACTATCTGTGAATTCATCACTAATAAGAGAAAAGAATTTACAATTCTCCAGTTTCTCTTTTAGAGATATTCTTTCTACTTCAGCCATAAAATGTATAAACATTCTTACTGACTTTTCATTTCTGAATACAGAACCAATGTATGTTCCTTTCGCATCATCTAGTTCACAGATCCAGTCCAAGTCTGTAAAGGGCCAACCAGATTTAGCAATTGCATGGCATGATGTAAAAGTAACTTCCACTCTTCCTATTGTTGTGGAGTTCATACTCTTCAACATCTGCTCAGCAGAAACTGTATTTGGTGAAGCAGTACTGGCAGCTTCCATGCACGTAGCCCAAGCATGAGCTTCACTGTTCTGGTGTATATTTATAAATTCCAGTTTGAAGTCATCAGTGCCAGAACAAAAATTTTGAATGCTTTCCCCCAAGTCCACATTATGCTTGCGACACAATGCACAGAACATTATTCCTCTTTCATCATCATATTTTAACCAGGAGTATTTTGTCAGCCATATTTTTGGAAACTGGCGATTCTTCTTTATTCTTGGATGTTCCAAAGCTTTCTTTTCCTTCCCTCTGTCATCAATTTCTCTCTTGCTAGAAGAATTACTCCTGCCTTTAAATTGCTTCAGTGCTCTTATGGCTATAATTTAGAAAAAAACAACTAGATATAGAATGGTTTTTATTTAATAAATGATTGATTTTACTTTTTATTTTCATTCCATATTTACTTTTTTAATTTGGGAATAGATTGTGACTCTCAAGGTCATAAAAAGAAACAAGTGAAAACAAGATCTTCAACATCACTTGGACAGCTCCCAAGACCTTTCTAAGAAATGTTTTGATTTGAAACAAAAAAGTTTTGATTACAGATTTTTTTTTTTTTTTTTTTTTTTTTGACTAGCATAGATATCTCAATATTTGCAACCAGTAAAATGCAGCAGCATCAAAATCATTACTAAAATAGAGAAAAACTGTCAGGGAACAGAATTCAGAATTGTCTTTTAGGAAAAACATCTTCAGAAGATAATACTGATTTAACAAGCCTGTTACTATACCCATTATGACTAACAGAAAAATTTACTTGGAGCAATTGGAAAAATACATAATCAAACATCTGTCACAGAATGAATAAGGTGCATATTTAAGTGATCTGCTGTTCTTATATATATAGATATAATTATGCTGCTTTGAGAAAGAAGAACTGCATAAGTTTCACTTTTTGTTCTGAAAATTGAGACTCATTCAAAGCACTGAGGTTGTGCTCAACATTGTTTTTCCAAATTGTTATTAAGATGGTCATTCTCATATTTTGTAATTGCATAAGCAAACATTTTTGAAAATTTTCTGTCTGGACCTCATGAATCTTCTACTTTTGGCAGGTAATTTAATAATTCTTTTAACATGTAGTTGCAATAAGGTCATGAATTTGAAAAGAAGGCAGTCACATAATTTGGACTAATTCCAAGTAGAATTGAAGCAATAAAAGTTGAAATCTATTTATTGGGAAAAAACAAAAACAAAAACAAAACAAACAAACAAACAAAAAAAAAGTAAAGCACTGAGGAAATGACCTAATAACAACCTCCCATCCTCCTTGTGGTTTGTACCTCAAGAGGTACAAATAACATTTAATAACTAATAACCAAGACGCAATTAACATTTACATTAAAACAATCATAGAAAGGAAAAAGTCTCCTTGTACCTCATTCTTTTTTATTGTACAAGGGGTAAATTTGCATGTAGGCACTGTAGAATTTCTGAGAACTATTTGTTCCCATTGTATTATAAGCATCCTGAAGTGTCGCAATATTAAATATATACATATTAGGAACATGCAGTTCAGATACATCTCTATTGTGAGCAATTCTTTGAAAGGCAGCAAAGTAATAGAAATAAATACATGTGATATACTTATTGTTCCAAATCTATTAACACAATAAACCTAAACTGAAATGTTTGCAATTAGAAAATAAATTTAAAAAAAAGAAACAAGTGTTACAGTTTGGTCAGCAACTATCTTCTGTGATTGACAAATCTGGAATCACACTGATAAAAATTACTATTCACATCTTAATAGACCATTTCAGATTTTATAAAGGCATTTTAAGCAATTTTTGGATATGAGATATAAAATTCCCTGAAGTTTGACTGAAGATTGTTACAGACAAATAATCTGTTCTCTAATCCAGTATGGATTGCTCACAAAGATTGTTGCTGTGAAAAAAATACACTTTAAAATTCCTTTGTGAAATTCACCTATAAATGGAAGAAAAAAGCCTGGGATAGAAACTATTTTGATTGTATTGTATTATTGACTTGTAAAACATCACCAAAATTGGATTCTATTAAACACCGTTAGCATAATCTTCAGAAATTTCAGATGCATGCTAATAGCAATGACAGTAGATGGGTCATATGAAGAATGTAGTACTAAAGTAAATGTAAGAAGATGATATCTGATGGTTAGTTTAATTTTGTTCATTATAACAGACAGCATGCAAAGAGACTGTAGAAGAAGGAAAAAAAAAATGTGTTAGCAGCTCCATTTCAGACCTGGCACAGGGGAACACTCCGAAGGCAAGATATTAAAGCACTGCTAATAAAATGATCAAAGGAGTTAGTGAGATTAACAAATACTGCTGGGTTACCCTGAACTGCAGCAACACCACTCATAATAATAGAAGAAAATGTTTAAATATTTCCTTATCAAATGAAAAACCACATCAGTAGGTAGGAAGGTCCAGCAAAGGTCACATTTTTTGTCCATCGATGCTTAGAATGCTGAGTAATATGCCTCCATGGAGAACCAAGTGTGCAGGATAGAACAAAGATGTCTATGATGTATCAGCAGCTCTTAAATACTTTGAATTCCTAGGGAACACAAAACTATTTATAATTTTTATAATATTTCCTTTGTTAGTACCTAGTCATTTTAAATTACATTGGTAATTCCATTTTTTTTAAATTGTCAATTTATTATATAATTGAAAATATATCCTTTTGACATTTACCAAATGTCCTGTGAGGAAACTGTATGTTTAGTTCTCCTTATCTAATAATCTTTCCTTTTTACTCTTTGTTTTACTCGGGCATGTAGCTGCTAACACCTTCACTGCCAGTGTGTGGGATACTTCATTGTATTCTCTGTTTTGTTTGAAGGGAGACTGATGACTAAAGAGGCATGTATTTTCTGTTGGGCATTGTATTGAACAAGGGGAGGCAAAAGAATGGAAAGAAATTTTCCCAATTTTCTAAGGGAGCAATGATTTAACACTTCATGTTGTGTTTGGGTAATGAAAAGACCTGGTTGTCTTAGGAAATCTGGGATTCTTGGTGTGAACGATATAGCCTACTAGCAATAAAATCATCATATGAGCTTCTTGATTTTGGAACTTCTAATAATCTTAAAAAAACTTACCTTTCAAACGAGTCCATAAGAAAAATTTTGTTTTGTTTCGTTGTTTCATTGTTTTAGCGAATATAATATGAAAAAGACAATTTTGTAGAAATACTTAATTTTGTATTTTTTGCTAGCTATTACACATGCACAATAAAAATACTCGTTCTCTGTCTCAAAAACATTAAGAGTCTTACAGATTGTATTAGAAAAAAAATAGTATTAGATATTTTAATTAACGAAGAAATTACATGAAAACAGAACAACTCTCTTAAAGTGAATTACCAGTCCAAGCTGGTATCTTATACAGTGTGTTTTACCTCTAGGACACTATCTAATGATTCCAAGTGTACAGACTTTCAGTTTCACATGGCATTACATGTACAACATTGCCTGCTACTTTAACCTCTGCAGAGGATTTTGAAATGCTTATACGCCTACTCTTATACTACAAGCAGAATGATAACTGTTTCTCTACAGAAACTCTAAACAATTTTCTGCTAAACATTTGTTCATTTGAGTGCTTGTTCCATCCTATGGAATTTCTCTATAAATACACGAAATGAAGGATTAAATTCAACTTCATTGTACCTCTGTGGTCTTGCTATATTGAAAGAGTCGAATTCAAAACTATAAGTACAGGTTTACGTGTTCTGTTTCACAGTCTTGCACAAAAGTTACAATTATAATATGGAACACAGTAATAATTAAATCTTCTGTGTATGTGTTTAACTACCTGCTATCTCAGTTTAAAACTGCCTTACTAAATTATTATTATTTTATAATATTTTCACAGTAGTATTAATTTTTGATAGAAAGTATTTTTAAGTGTCCTAAGCCAAAAGTTCCCATAATTAGAGAGTAGGCAAACAATATACTTGCAAAGAAAAATACATATGGGTTAATACTTGCAAATCCCCCTAGACAACTGACAGAAACTGACCTGAAGAATATAATGGTTAACATCTATAATAGATCCTATATAATAATTTCATAAAAATACCAGCTTCTTCAATAGTATGTTTTAAAATAATACCACTTGTTGTTCACTGAGCTCTGAATCAGTAAATGAGTTAAAGACTTGTATTTACAAGGTATGATATGTAACACTCTTAGAAAATCATACTGCATACAGATATGTGCTAGGAGAATCATAGAATCATAGAATTGCTCAGGTTGGAAAAGACCTTAAAGATCATCAAGTCCAACCACAACCTAACCATGCTGCCCTAACTCTAACAGCCCTCCGCTAAATCATGTCCCTGTGCACCACATTCAAATAGTTCTTAAACACAACCGGGGATGGTCGCTAAACCAACTCCCTGGGGAGCCTATTCTAGTGCTTAACAACCCTTTCTGCAAAGAACCCTTTCTTTATAACCAACCTATTAAGAACATAGTCTTGAGAATATAAAAAGCCCATAACAAAGATACTAAAAGATTTCAAGTGGTCCGGTATGTCATATTTTACTATTCTATACAGGGGCTTTCCTTCTAAATATAGCACAATTGTTTATTGTGATATGACCTTTAACAATATAGGTGACTAATGTTCATTACCCCTGGCAGTTACTTTAAATTTCAGTTGCGCAACTAGCAGCTGTTCAGCAGTGAAAAATAAATTTTTATCTTACCTTTTGGTGCCACTTGTAGAAAATGTTTATGAAGTGTGGTAAGTTGTGAAATAGTTAAAGTACTACTTTCAGAAGTCTCTATTAGTGGAACTCGTGGTGGAGGAACAGGGTCAGGAATCAATTTTACATCACTGCTGATGAAGAAATCTGTTTCTTCTAAATTCATTTCATATTGCATTTTGCTAGAACTTTCAATATGGTGCCGTCCTACCTCAATCAGCTTTTCTACACTGCAAAAATATAAATGCAGAAAGCAATTATTTTTCATAGAGGATACTAATAACAGATTCAATTTTTAGCATTTTTAACGTGCTCTGAAGCAATATTTACAAATCCCTTGTGCATTCAGTACTTAGCAAAATTGTTATCAAGTGTATTCTTCCTCTGGTTGCAAGTAGTTTTTAGCCTGATAAGAAATTTATGCTAATGGTAGCTACAGAAGAGATCAGATAGAAAAAAATGAAAGGATGAAACTATTATTAAATTTTAGGGACAGTGCATACATGTTCCATTTGTAATCATCTTTTAGGCTATCTCAATGTCTTGCCCTCTGCTCTGCCAATAAATAAATCCTGGATAGAACACTTTCCAGGGTAGCATTCTGATGGAGCATATGGACTCCTGTTTAAAATGTGATGGCATAGTCATACTGTCCAACACGTGCTGTCTTTGTGTATGTCTTTGGGTATCACTGCTGTTGTCAGGAGAGCCAACAGAACAAGCTAGCACATACAGTTCAGACAGGTTGAGCAACTGCCTGTTAGAGCTTTCACATCCTACATTTCTGTTTCTTGTCTTGGGCCTACCTTGCAGTGTACCTTCTAACACTGTCCAAAGTATGGTTTAAAAGTTAGTACAAGCCGAAAGCACCAAAAACATTTTCCTAAAGGCAAAGTGATACTTTTGAAAGGTATAATGGAGAATGAAATACTTCAGTGATGTGGACATAAACAGATGGCCTAAGGGTCATATAGCAGCCCCAAGTATATTTTAAATACTAGGACAATAAAATATCCAAGGTTAGGATTATTTTTTTCAATCAACCTTGAAATATTTTTGATAAAAGTTACACACAATGGTAATAACAGCAGGTAGAGATTTCCAGCATGTGTATAGCACAGGGGAAAAAAACAAAAACAAAAAACAAAAAACAAAAAACAAAAAAACCCAACTCCCCACACAAAAAATCAACCCACAACCTAAAGTGACAGAACCCACTGAAATGGTGATACTGCTAAAAAGCAAAATATCCAGGTGTCTGCTGATGCTCAAAAATCTGCTAAATCCTTAGTCTGGAAAAGCAAAAGGACTGGTAACATCTGACTATAATAATAGTCAGCAGAACCTGCTAATCATCCAAGAAACACGTCATTACTATTCAGCTATTTAATTTAAAATTAAATT
The DNA here is from genome assembly GCF_026119805.1 of Tympanuchus pallidicinctus. Lineage (NCBI taxonomy): Eukaryota > Metazoa > Chordata > Aves > Galliformes > Phasianidae > Tympanuchus > Tympanuchus pallidicinctus. The sequence continues at coordinate 12,917,374 of NW_026294813.1, forward strand.
CTAGCACATTAAATGAAATTATTATCTTCTACACACATTTTGCATATTATTTGTTTCTATATAGACATCTTTACCAGCCCTTAATTTAAAAACATATTTCTGTTCAAAACTGGATTTACGTTACCTGGACATTTCTGCCAGGAACCTTGCTCCAAGCCACTTTTCCATATCTTTATAAGCTTCTTCTGCTTTCATTGTTAACTCTTCAACATATGCTAAAGCTTTTTCTTTTATAAGTTTTAGTCGAGTTTTTGTAGCTTTCTCTGTAAAAATATTATTATTATTATAAGTAATAATAATTTTTAATTACATTTTAAATTATTTTTTAAATAATTTTAAGCATCTGAAATTTAACACAATAATCCATATATAGGCAGCAAAATTTTTCTTTAGGTTCTCAGAATTTTGAACTACTTTCAGAATCATCCTAGTTGCATCATGTGTTCTACAAAAATGTGCATTCTATAAGCATAAGAATTCACAAGGTAAAAAATATCTTGATAAAAATGAAGCAGAGCTTCAGGGGATGTTTAAGCATACATGACATAAAAAAAAATGCTACATAGCAATCAGATCTAGAAGATTAATGATGTGAGTGTATCATGATACAGATACATTTTAAATAAAACATTTCTAATCATTATATTTGTTACTCATAATGAAAATATTTTCTTCATCTTTACCCTAGCTTCCAGCTGTTTAAAATCAAGCTCATTGTTGTCTTGATTGTTTGTTTGTTTGTTTCCTGAAGCTTCCTACATATGCCTATTTCACACTCTAATTCTCAGTTTGCATTAGAAAAGAGTTTGTTTAATGAACACTAAGAAAATAATCTCTACCAAAATTATGCTAAGTACTCACATTACATTTTTTAAAACTTTGAGAATTTCAAAATTCAGAATGGGAAGAACTGAGAGTCTCTCACTGAGACTAATACAGAAAATGAGTAAAAGTTACAATGTCAAAAGGGAAAAGGATATCAAGCAGATGAAAAGACAGCTTGGGTAATGCATTGACAGAGACATGGAACAGGCACTGAAAGGCATTAAGAGCCTTAGAAAGGAAGAATAAGAGAAGAGTACCAGAATCTATATATTATTATCAATCTTGAAAATTAGCAAATTCTGTGTTCAACTTTGTTTCAATTAGTGTATTTAGCATTCTATACTGTAGAAGCCTGACTACCACAATACCTAAATTAGGAAGAACGATCAACACCAAATAGAAACATACCCTCATGTTTCAGGGCAGCAAAGTATTCTTGCTGTATTTTAAGTGTTAGTTTTTGTTTCTTCAGTTCTTCAGAGGTTAAAGGAACTGGACTGCCTTCAGCTGCTGAGGCAGTAGAAGAAGGTCCTGCAAAAAAAATAGTCTCCCTCAAAATCTTTGGACTTTGGTGGTAAATTTGTGTCTGCACACAGGCACTCATAAGACATTTTTGAAATGTTACTTTCCATCTTACTTTATATGATCCTTCATGAGCATACAAATACAAGGTTACTGAGACTGCTTCTGTTAATGTAGCAGGAAGATTTCTTCACATATGATCTACATTTGCGAGACGTGCTAAGACTGCATAAAACCACTCCAACATATTCATTTGTTTTAAAAATTAAAAAATTTAAAATAACTCTCTAAAATGTATTTCTGAATGGAATATCATTGCTGAATACAATTGTCTCTGTCGTGAGTCAAAACAGATCGTTTCACCTTAAAATTTACCATTTTATAACAACTTGCATATAAACAAGCTTACTCTGAGTGATAGGTGTTCCTTCTGGAGAAAATCTTGCTTTAACCTACATAGCTATGTATAGATATTATAAAGATATTATTTTATTATGTTGCTTTGAAAGTTGCATGAAATTCCGCATGAAAGATTTCATATCAACTTTCGAAGTTCCATTTTGACCATTATTTCTTAAAAAATAGCAGCAATATCACATATAACTAAAGAAACCCAACAGTCATTTAACAGCTTTTGATTCCTTTATGGCTATCAAATTTTCACACTTTTATATCACATTTAAAATTTCAAGGAAAAAATTAAATGCAAATTAAATGTCAAGGTTATCCCTTTTCATATGATTGTCGTAACTATGTTTCAGTAATTTCAAGCAGTCCTATAACAAAGTCAGTATTTCAAATACCTTTCTTTTTAGTAGGTGATTTGGAGGATTTTTTGGTGTCTTTGGCATCCTTCCCAGTAGACCTGCTTGACATTGTCTGAGAAGATTTCAGATCTTCTTTCACTTGTAGCTGCTTTTCTCCTTCTTCCTTCACTTCTTTTGACTGTACTTCTGCTTTTACCTATATACCATGTTCACACAGTCAAATAAATGTTATCAATACTATGCAATTACTGTTTTAGATAGACTAAATTTACTGCAACTACTTGCTATGACAAACATATATAATTAAGAGATATTTTAAGTAATATATTGATTATGTTATGATTATTTATCAAAAAATAAAATTATACTGAAAAAATTAAACACAATAACAGTAGTTCTAATTCTTGTAACCTCATTAACTTCACTGAAGGGAAAAGTGTGAAATATAAGAATCAGATGTGAAATCTAAGAATGTAAGCTACTATAAGAGTGCAAAAGTCTATGTGTTTTAAAATGACCAAAATGAAAAAAAAAAAACAACCTTGAAACCAACAATCTGAAAAGCAACATGTTGTATTAAATTATGTATAGAAGAGAATGTTAACACAGCTTTTGAAGTTGTGAAAGTTTTGAGTAAAAGTCGCATCCCATGATTAAACATGTCCTTTTCCTATTTCTATTGAGGAATAAGGGAAAAGTTTATCATGGAAAAAGCAAATATATAAAACCAACATTCAAAGTATTTGATAGGGTTAGAATGAAAATACAAAGGCACTGCAGATCTGATAATATACAGGTCTTAACACCATTCATACAGAAATGCAAATATTTTCAATGGAAATATAGTGGATGACGTTAATTTGAGGCATAACCACTGCTAGTTGAAAACTCCTCTGTGATTCAGCATTAGATGTGAAACTAACATACACATTGTAATGCATGCTGAATGGAAGGCCTTTACTGTTTTATCCATAGATATCTATTTAAATAAAACAGTCCCTACCATATCTGATACTGCTGTTACTGCTGTTTGCCATATATCAGAAATAACATTTTCATCTTTCCCAAAAGCAACCACTACATTTTCAGAAGAATTCTCATCCTTAACACTCTTCAGTAGAGTTCCCTTGCTTCTTGATTTGGTAATATTTGTTTCTGGTGAAGGCAGGTTATAAGGAACTAGAGGAATTCTGAAAAATAAAATACAAGGCTTAAATCACATCCCCCTTTCATAAAGAGGTAATTTGTTACAACATTAGAAAACATGTCAAGACAATGAGAATGCTATTTGCAAAATTTGCTGTAGTAACAGAAAAAGGACGGACTTAAGACCAAAAGAGGTAAAACATGTGGATGACAGGAAAGTTGGCTAGTTTAAAGACAGAAGATAAGGAGATAAATAGATGGATAAAACTAAGTCAAATGACTGTGTGATTTGATGATATATTCCAAATGAGCTAGAAGCATAACCTCATTACTTTCTAAATGAACTGTAAGTAATTACAAAAGGTTTTACTGTTGATGGAATTTTTGATATTCTGAAATTAAGAGTATCCCTTACTTTTAATATAGAACTACTGTTCCTAGGATGTTCTGATTTACATTTGTTGTTACTTAAGTAATTTAATTATGTTCATTTGTGCAAATTTAAAGCCTATTGATGTTATAAAATAATACTAGCTTAGTTTTGTGATAACTATGCTGAAAGCCATCAGCAGTACTGAGTAAAGTAGGAAATATTCCTATAGCAAATTTCTTTCTAAGGCAGCTTTCAAAATGCTTTATAATTCAGAGATGTACTAGTGAAAATGATTAGGGTTAATCAGTCAAAATTTAAGAATAAATGAATCCTATAAGATGATACAAGATCAGTTATTTAACTATAATTACTATTTAAACAATCTTATTTCCCCATTCTTTGAAATATGCCCACATTTATTTCCACATATACCCACAAAGCCATGAGTGCATTATAATTGTTGATATTTGTACAATTAATAGTGTATTTCTACCTTCTTGATTCATTCTGATCTTCTTTCTGCTCTTTATCGACAATATCTAGCAATGGGAGTCTAGTAAAACCTTGTCTGTCTTCTGTTGGGATTTTTCCTTCCATTGCTCTGTAGTAGTCATGAAGAAGTCTCTTTGTATCTTGAAAACGATCCACTTCAACCTCAATAAGAAAAGAGAAAGACTGAAATTCAAAACAAGTTCTATTACATTTTTAAATACATAGTGGCAAAAGCAATTACAAATAGTAAGAGTAATGGGGAAAACAATGAACAACTACATTTGTTTGAATTTTTATACTGTATTTAATGTATACTTTTACTCACATCAATGTCTACAAATTTAGTTTCTTAATTTTCACACAAGAATTTCCAACAGTAATAAAAATCTCATTAGAATAGGAAAATTATTTGCAATAAATAATGTTTAACACATTAAATTTAAATATATTTGGATTTATATTTATTTCTATACTAACAAGTATATACAAGTACAAAAAAATTACAGAAATTGCTTCATTTGAAATAATCAAAATCCTTGTTAACATTAAAAAAAGAGTTAACTCATAAAAAGAGTTAAATGATGGAAAAAACAGTGTAAAAGGTCATACAGTTTATCCTTGTCAAAGAGATCAACAGGTTTTATGAGCTAAGTATCTTGAAGATCTTTTTCTGCAAATTCTCTCAGGAGAAATCAAGTAAGATTCAAAAAACATTTAACACCTGTCATGTTTTGATTTATTGATACAGACAAATGTTAGCTTCTAACTGCCAAAACAGTACAAAATATTCATGGGAAAATGCACAAAACCACATTCACAAAACAAAGAATAAAACCTTTGTGGTATAAAGCAGCTCTTATCCATAAGCAAAGAAGAAAATATCTTCTATTACAGTGCACAGAGAAAGGTGGAGAGTAATCTGATTTAACCTTACTAAAGTTAAGATGTTCTTAAGTAGAATTTACACAAATCCATTGTTTATACAGTAACAGAACCACGTGGGGGATACATTTAACTTCCCACATAAGGAGATCTCAAGACCAAGGAAGTCTATTTCTGACCGTTTCTCAAACAAAACCATAACGTATAGTTTACATTTTTAGTTTTGCATTTTCAGCATTAATTATTCATTTAATTATTTAATTTGGGGAACTATGGTGTACTGTTATGAAAATAAAAAAGTAGGGGCCTTTTAGGGAGGGAAAACATAACTACTATGTATTTTTAACACATTAGTCATCTCAAATGGCTTTTCTGCCACTGTGATGTTATTTTACTTTCACTTACTTATTCATATGTTAAGATAAAGTTTTTAAATAGACAATCATATAAATTACAGGATAGTAAGGATATATAGTAAAACAATACACCCTATTGTTTTAGTCTTTATTTATGGCATTATTTAGGCTCTTTTAAAATAGAGTTAATAATTTCCATGCTATTGCAGATGAATATATCAGAAATTTTATTCAGATTACTCCAACACGCATCTGAGATAAAAAAGTGGTTCCCTTGATTGTTAAGCCAGAAGTGGTTAGGCCTGATTTTTCAACCAAATTAGCATAGCATGGCATGTATTTAAAACACTTTTTTCATTGCCTTTTTTAAAGTTGCCCAAACCTTCACAACAAGGTCACTCCATTTACAGACAAGCTTGTCCATTCCACCCCTAAGTCCACCCCTAAGACGCAGTCACAGAAAAATAAATCTTACTTTACTTCAAGAACTGAAGTAATTCATGGTCTCGCTGAATGAGAGGAAAGGCGTAATGTGAGGAAGGAAAGATCTAACAAAGTGAAGATGATTTCATTAAAAACTTGTGAAAGATTTGAATGAATTTTCTCAAGGAAAACAAACATGATTTTCTCCAAAAAACTCCTTGCAACTTTTTTTTTAGACTGTAGGTAAAATTTCAAGTTACAACTGATAGAATTTTTTGATTTGGGAAATACAAGACAACCTTAACAGTAGGGAGGTCTACAACAGCAGTAAATTTTGTAATCCATAAAACGGATATGATGTAAATACGATTATGGATGTATAAACAGTTCTAACATCTCTGTTACAAATCTCAAAACATTCACTGGACTGATAAAACTCAAAAAGCAGCAATACACATCACAGATTGAAAATGCTTGACAGTGGACAACAGAAATTGTATTTTTCTTAAAGTTTTTTGCCTATTAAATGGTTAAACATGATGAATGCCATCTAATGCTATCCTGGTCTTTAGACTAAATATCTCTAGGCTTTCTAGGCAGAGTTAGAAGCAGCATGAACATTTGCTCATCTAATTCTTGATTCCTAACATATTCAGAGCCAAATGCGTGAAACTCCTCTGAGGCTTACTGTCTTTCAATTCCAATTCATTGTCTCCTTCAATTGCAAAATCCATAGTAGAGCTCTGTACCTTACCTGCATAAGTGAAAAAAAATGATTTATTGCAATCCCCTTATGATCTCGCAACCAGCCATCATTCATGATATCAGTACGTTCCTGCTCTGCTTCTTCCCTTCTTTTATCACAGATATCCCAGAGAAGATCCCTTAAATCCTAAAATAAAAAACAAAATATGAGAAATAACTATGAAAAAACTGTAAATACATTTTTTTTTTACTATTAGAAACTATATTTTTGCCTGTGCATGAGACACACACTCATTTATTGTAGGCGTTGTTTTTTCTAAATTGTTATAAATGTCAAAGCCTGCTCCAAAACTTCTATGATTACAGACAGATGACAGAAAACAGCTTTACAAATGAATCTGACAAAATAATCCAGAGGTCTATGATAAATATAGAGGACAGTTAGGCTTTTCCCAGGCAGAGAGCTATCGAAGCTAGACATAGAATTAGAACACAAATTGCTAAGCTCATAACAGTGTCAGCGACCTTCCACTTAAATGGTTTGATAATAAACGCAAACATAAAGAGAAAGGGGATATGCAATACAAACAATTCTGAGAAATTAAGTCATAGTTTAAACATTATTCTATTTACAAGGCTCCATTCCATTTTTTGCTTTAACATGGATAGTGCTTCATAGGCCCTATTGTTTCTTCTTCAATTTACTTACAGTCAGTCTTTGGTGTAGTTCTGCTTTTGTTTCTTCATCTTCCCTCAGGTCATCAGAAACTGAATTAAAATCTGATTGCCACTGGGATACAAACTCCTGCTTATGATCTGGATGTTTTAAATAATCTTGGAAATTTTTTCTGTAAATTATGGCAAAAATAATGTTACAAAACAATGGCAGAGGAAAAATATAAAATATGGATATTGAAATACTAAGCTATTTCTACTCACCTAATATCTGCTAAATAATGTATCATGGAGTACTGTTCATCCCTTAGACATCTAAGTACAGTTTTGATGGTATTCACATACACATTTTCTACCATTTCCCAGTAAGGTACTAAAAAATCAGGTATCTCCTGTGAATATTTTAAAAAACATCAAAATCAATACATTTCTTGGCAACTCATTTAGATATATCATTAACAAATAACAGATTATTTCATAATATCATACTACTGAGTACTGACTTCTTTCATTTATTTTGTTTTGGAATCATCAACAACTTATTATAAAATTATCCAGCAGAAAGTTACCCTGTGCATTTCTTTGAAAAAAAATGTGGCAGTATTCAAGATGAATAGGAAGTTCCCCAAAAACACTGCTGATATCAGTGTTTTTCGATACATTCATAAATTCAGAAAGTTGTTAGGCAGTACACGACTGTTTAAACTAGTAGAAATTAAGAGTGACTGTTGAGTGTTTCAAAAGCAACATTTTACTGACTGACTGTCAAAAAATGCCAAAGAAATGCATGACAAGTAGAAAGGCAACAAGATGAGTTGCAGACTTTAATCACTCAGAAGGTGATTCACAGAATATGCCAGTTAACTGCAGTCATAAAGTCAAAACTGGAAAACATAAGGAACAGAATACAGAACAAAATACAAAGCATCATTAAGAATCCTTCAAATCTGTATCTCAGTTACTGCATGCAGACCCATATCCCCACTCAAAAGAATAAAGTTAAAAAATTAGTAAAGCTAGAACAGACAGACCAAAAGGCAAAAATCATGACTGAATATATTGAATCATTTCTGCATGAGTAAACATTATGTCTTGATTTGAAAAGCATCGCAGAGGCAAAATGAAGAAGGAGTATGTGATAGATGCCTGTAAAATCACAAATAATTTCACAGAGTGAATACAGAATTACTATTCATTGAATCACACAATACAAGAACTTAGGGTCATCCAGTAAACCAAGTAAAATAGATTTAAAGCAAAGTGTTATTTCTTTTCTCTTCATAAAAAGCATAATTATACAGGCTACATGTCAACAGTTTATGGGTTGGTTTGGCCCCTTTCTGTGACTTGCAGGGTGAAGGGATTCACGAATCCACACTTCTGGAAAGGGAAATAGGGGACTCCAAATTATTAAAAACAATGACAAATTATTAAAAACAATGAGGAGAAACAAACTAATTTTCTAAATATGGTATATCAGAATGTAAGATAACACATTATAATACAATATACTACGATATAAGTAGAATTGAAGCTAATAAATAAATTATAATGAGAGAGGGAGTCCAAAAGGTGGAAAGGTCTTGCTATAACACTGAGGTGAGATGCACAGTCGGGTCAAGCAGCAGGGAGGAGAGCTGAAAAAAAAGGGAGGTCTTGTGACCTTGCCAGAGGTGATATCTCCTCTCTAAATGCAAGGTGTTCTGGGGTATGCAGTTCTTCTTCTCTTCCAGACAGGTGTCTGGAATTGGAGCATTAACTCTTTAACGCCCAGTGCCATGTGATATTATCATGTGGAACACTGATAACCAAAAATCATAAAACCACTAAATAATCACATAAAAAGACTATACTGCAGAGACTATGAAGTAAATTGCTTCCAAAAAAAGAGAAAAGACAATCATGGAAAAAAATACTGTTGAGATTTACTGAATACAAAGATGTACCTATAAACTTATATTGGGAATCCCATACATTACTAGCAGATAAAAAGATGTCCTGGAGAGTGTTAGAGGAAAGTATCCTAGGAGAAATATCAGTGCACACTCTTGCCATTCTTACATTCTTTCTGCAGGACCAGTGCCCAGCCACTGCCAAAGGCAAGAACCTGAGTAGATGGGTCATGAAACCTGAGTAGATGGGTCATGACATGACTCCAGGAAGCTTGTTTTGGCCTTTGTGCACTGTTCTTCAACATCACTGTGAAGAACTTAGCAAAAGGCAATGAGCAAAATTTTCAAGTGTATTTCTTTCTTATATATTTTGGTACGAAAAAGTATTCGTACTTCTAGTACAAATACACAGCACTAGTGTACTTTTCACTGTAAAATATTTAAGAAAATAATGTGCTGAGAAAAAAAGTTTAGGTAGAATATGCATAAAAAATAAAGGCAAATATATACTTTGACATCTAAGACTTTTAACCCTGAAGGTACCTTGGGAAGTGGCTCATCTACATAAATCCATTCACCCGTTCCTGGCTTAATCAGTAGTGGTGTCACAGGAATAGGAGAAAGCAGATCTTGAGGTTTAACTGGCAAAGCTTTTTCGTCTGGTGATTTTTCTCGGACAGACCCTTGTGTATGAACATACAATTAGTACCTCCATAAGTATTTTAAGTATCAGTAAACAGAAATAGATATTTATGCTAATCTGACAAATTCAGACTAACATAAAGATTCAGAATCTCATCATTTGTGTATTTTTCATAAGAACATATGCTGAGCAATTACGTGATGCCATAGTTTTTAGAAATCTGTTTCCAGTTAGATTGTATTTTGCAGGATTGCTACTTTTCCAAAACCATCTCTGTGAGAGAAACAGTAACATAGTGAATTAGTATGATTATGCAAAGCATTCTTTACCAGGTAAAGCAAAGTCATTGGTGTTGATACAATTCTTTGATTCATTAAAACTATCATGATTTCAAGGACACTGCTTAATTAAGGAACAGTTGTAAGCATGGTTTCCATGTGAGATTGAGAAAGAATAATGTGGTGAAGGCCACATCAAGTCTTTCTTCTAATAACTCTGAAGAAAAGAGTTATTAAAAATCTAATCCTTGTTTACTGGATACAACTTTTTCTTTGGAATTCATCTTTTTCCCTTCTTTTTAAATGATTCTGTTGTATAGGGTTGTATGTACATATGTTAATTGCATGGATTAAGAAGAAACATGCAATAAGATACACCAAAAGAGGCAAATACGGCGCACTGAGTTATCCATGTTTTTACATTTCTGATAAATGAGTATATGTTTATAATGGCAAATTATCCTTCTTTTGTCATTATGCTATCCCACACAGTGTTGATGCTAGCTGTAATATTTAAATCTGGAAGAAATGACTGAATTTAGTAATTCTTCAGTGAATTTAAATATATCCAACTGACAGTTTATTTTAAATATTTTGAAATCTTTTCTCAAATTATCTTTATAGCTATGTGAAACTGGTCCATATCTTGTGAAATGTAAAAAACACGACAGAAAATTTCAAAATTCCAGTGCAGTTATCAATAACTCATAAATCCCTGAAGCCTTGTAGGTATGGTGAAAATGCTAGTTTTTCCACATAGTTTTATATTTTAATGATTAGTGTTATCCATCAAAAACAATCTTTTCTTAGTGAACCGTAAGAAGTAGAAAGGGAAAAACTTACTTTTATTCTGCTTTTTGTCAATTTCTTCAATCAGAATTTCCTTTACAGTTTTGCACACAATACTTTCTTCTGTCTCTGCATTGACCTTCACTAGAGTGTTTTGATGGTCTGAAAACCAGTTCTCTAATTCCGGCCATGTGTCTAGGAAGCCTGAAATTCTGCAAAAGTCATATTGATGTATACCTCTAAAATAGAATAATTGAAATAACTACAGGAAAATATTTTCCCATAAACAAAGGAAAGATCACAATATCTAACCTAAATACTGAATACTATACAATACTAAAGCAAATCTAGGCAGTACTTTTGAAGATATTTAAATTTTCAACGACATAAACCCCCTCAGAGTAAGAAAATAGCTCTTACTCTTTCATATCAGAAGTTAAGCCTATGTTTTCTTGCATCATGACTAAAATAATTATAACCAATAATATAATAGTCTAAACTAGTTAATATCATCAAATATTCAAAAGCAACTGTGAGCTCATGTGGCCAAGAAGGCCGATGGCATCCTGGCTTGTATCAGAAATGGAGAGGTGAGCAGGACTAGATCCTGCCCCTGTACTCGGCATTGGTGAGGCCTCACCTCAAGTACTGTGTTCAGTTTTGGGAATCTCAGTACAGAAAAGACATTGAGGTGCTGGAGCAGGTCCAGAGAAGGACAACAAGGCTTGTGAAGGGCTTGAGAATATGTGTATGAGGAGAGACTGATGGAACAGGGGGTGTTTCGCCTGGGGAAAAGGAGGCTGAGGGGAGACCTTATTGCTCAATTCCAATATCTGAAAGGTACTTACAGAGAGAGCAGGGTTGGTGTCTTGTCACTAGTGACAGATTACAGGACAAGGGGAAATGGCCGCAAGTTGTGCCAGGATGGTTTAGGTTGAATATCAGGAAAACCTTCTTTACAGAAAGGGTTGTTAAGCACTGGAATAGGCTCCCCAGGGAAGTGGTTGAGTCACCATCCCTGGATGTGTTTAAAAACTGTTTGGATGTGGTGCTCAGGGACATGATTTAGCAGGGGGTTGATAGTTAGACTAGTATGGTTAGGTTGGGTTGGACTCAATGATCTTTAAGGTGTTTTCCAGCCTGAATGATTTATGATTCTACGACTCTATGATTTAAAAGCTAAAGTTGCTGCTCTTGATTTTCCTCTACATGCAAAATTTAATAATAGCATTATAATTTTTTTTTAACCTAATGATAGAATAAAATATAGAAAACCATGAGAGGTTCTCTGAAGTACATACATATATACATACATATATACATATTTTATTTTTTCAATTCATACCTGGAAAAGAAATTTTCCTTGACAAAATACCTTGGAAAAGCAAAACATAAGAATTCCTAATTTCTAAGATTATTTACATTGCACCAAAAATCTAAGCACCTCTTAGACTTCAGTCAGAGAAATTCTTAAGTAAGATCTTAACATAAGGCACTCATAGTGCAATCGTAGATCACATAAGAGCTTCAGATTAATTATATGCCTAATAATGTGGCCGAAGTAACTTCATTGTACTTAATATAACATACCTATGCAGCACCTGGTCCCTTGCTAAGTCAGTCATCTCTTCTACGATTTTAACATCTGAATTTTGACCGTTGTCCTGCTGTTCAGTTTGAGAGGACTTTGATTTATCTGCTGAGGAAAACAGCATAAATGAACATATGTTGAAAAGGTAGCTACAGGACCTAAATAAGATAACTACGTTAAAAGAAAGCTTTTAGATTTCCTTGATGTTACATCTCTTCCCTTAAAAATTTAAAAGCTTTCTCAAAGAAAGGAAAGGACAGAAATAAATCAGAGAATTACTAAATAGAGCTGGGTAAGAATTCGGAGACTTCTGTTTGAATGCAAAGTCAATTATAACAATACATTTCCCAACAGATACTTTGCAGTCATAGAAAGCTGTAGTTGTAGAGATGTGATGGGTGGACAGTTTCAGGCATATATATTCTTACAGTTTGAAGGCTTTCCTGTTTTTTTTTTCCAGTCTAACCTGAATCTTTCTTTTAGTAACTGCTCATTTCCAGAATGGATAGATTTATTACTGTATCTGAAGAAAAAGTATCCTCTATCTCAGAGACTTCTCAAAATTAAAAAAAAAAAAAACCACTTTAATCTATTAGAAATAAATTTTTATAGATTTCTGATGTGGTTTTTTTTGTTTGTTTCTATGACTTTTTCTATGACCATGGGACATCTTAAGAAACAATATCTTTTTTGGATTCCTGAGACTGTATCATGTAGTATCACATCTTAAAGATGTTTTGGCACAAAATGTCTTAAAACTAACATGAATATCACTGCTAATACATACATCTTGATGGTATAGTTAGCAAAACCTCCAACAATTTGCATCATTCTCATTTCCGCCAACATATAAAAGCAAAACAATGTTCAGCTCAAGCCATGTGCTATGTAAGTGCTGCAGTGAAAACAATGAAGAGTAACCCCCTTATAATCTAGACAATATGGTAAATATTTGTGAAAACAACTTGTATTTTGCCAAGATGAGTGAGAGCAATGAAAAATAAGTAGTCCAGAAATAAAACAGCTTTCAAAAACCCTTTGTTGCTTTTGCCATTTTTGTCCAAAATCAACTATTTTTTGCTTGTTCATTGACTAAGACAAGACAAAGGCAATAATCAATGGCGAATGAATGTTGGCATTTCTGAGCAAATTAAAAGCACATCCCTTTATTTACTCTTCCTAATGTCTCTTTCCAAATGTATCCACTGGAGAAAAACACTAATTAGACATGCTCATTTGGAATGAGTAATATTTCTGCAGCTGCTGTAAGTTACACTTTTCCCAACTGTTTCTTCATATGATAGTTAACATTAACCACTGTGCTACTCTGGCTTCAGTGAAATTTCAGGACGAAAAAACCCACACACATGAACTTGCACTTATAATCTGCCTTTGACTGAAACAAACATAAGTATTCAGGATAACTTGGAAGCACTCAGGATGATATTTCAAAATGAATAGATGAGATTACATGAGGTAAAAAGAATGCTATTTTGTTTGAAAAATGCTATTTTGTTTGAATTAGCATAATGTAAGGTTAAAATTGTTAAGTACAAATAAAACCTGAAATAATGCTTGCGATTAATGTGTTGCTTATATTCAGTCATACATCTTTAGACAAGCGAACAAAGGTAAAAGAGGTCTTACAAATAAGAGTAAAAAAAAAATCTAACTTCATAATTATAAAAAAATACAAATATTAGTAGTTTAAATTAAAATACACAAATTGCTACCATATTGCAAAGTACTCACATTTCAGAAGTTTCCATATTTATAACAATTTTCATATTCCCCTTACATAAAAATGTGCTTGTCATTTGACATCGTTTAAATGTAGATAGAAACTTACGTTTCAAGCTAGCCAATCGTTTCAATACTGTGGTGTCTGAAATATCCAATAATACAGAAACATCAAATGCAGGTAAGGCAACAGGAGGCTCGTTAGGAGTTCTAGGATTTGTAACAAGTGAGAGCTTTCCACAGTTCACATATTTTGCTTCCGTTTCATCTGAATCAATCCCTGTACAGGCTTTTTCAAATAGCCTTGCCTGATTAATCGTCATTGGAAATCCATCCAGAATCCATCCCTTCTCTGGTGGTGTGTGGCTAAAAGTAAATGAAAAATGACATTTGCAGAGAAAAACTGATAGCATAAAATTAACACCGAAGGAAGAGCTTGTCCTAGTAGTTTATTCTGAATGACAGCATCATGATCAAAATAGCAAAACAATGAACTTTATGGCAGAAATCGCATGAAAAGGAGCTAAAAATGATAAACAGAACAATATTTGCTTCTTGATAGTTTTCAAAAACAATCTTTATAGAGCTGTACTGTGATCAGAGACATAATTTCATTGCTTTCAAAAAGAGCCAACTTCTGCACTGAAAAAAAAGGTAGTAAAAACTGTTTTATAACATTAAAGTACAAATGGGAGTAAATATAACTTAAACGACATCCGGGCGAGAATTTAAGAGCTAATTGCATATGAGCATATTTGAGATAATTTTCTGTAATGCAAGAAGAGAAAAGAACAAATAATTGTTGAAATATGAATGTTTGTATTATGTATCTCACATTAAATCTAGAGGAAAAAATACTAGCACATTCTGAATAGTTGAAAACTGATAAATAAAATATAGACATTACTTACATCTAATGACTATGTGATAGTTGTTTATTTTTTTACTTACTGCAATGGTGTACACTAATGCTTTTAAAATATAGGGCTGGACTCTATTTCTTTCAAATGAGCATTAAATCACTGATCAGTCCCACTTTCCCATAGCACACTCCAATTTTCCACTAATGTACTGACTAAAGAGAAATGGCTGAATCTGGTCCTTAAAAATTGATAATTACATTCCAAGTAATTAAGGGGGAGAAAAGCTACATAATTTCATACTTAATGGCTTCCAATAGGATGTCAACTAGTAATTCATCAGGGATACTTTTTCCTTTCTTCAGCAATTTCTGTGATGCAGCGCCAAGCTGGGCACGTACAGATAGCTGTGGAGGAGTGCAAAGCAGTTAAAAGAACATGTAAGAACAAAAAGCTCAGATGTTGACAACACTCACAGTTAAAATGAACATCACTATGTGATGGCTGCTCTGAAAGTAATGCTTCCTATTTTGCTGTGCTGGCCCATGACATCAGAAGCAGATAGTGGTGGTATGGCAATAGAATAGGAACCTTCTCACCAGCATTTCAATTACATTTTGTTTGCATGTGACAGATGGCAGCAGAGGGACACACTGACAAAATGGTGCCTTGACATGGAAGGAAAGGCATGTGAAGCAAAGGTATGGAATTGAATCCTCCACGTGGAAAAAATTGGCACCCACTGACATTCATTGATGCTTGCTGAAAATTTATGGAGACCAAACAGTGTACACAAGCACAGCAAGGTAGTGGGTGGGTGTTTCAGCAGTGGCAAAAGTGTTAGTGTTTCACCATAACTGGTGCAGACTTTTCTGAGCATGGCATGCAGGCTCTTGTTCACTGCTGATGAAAATGTATACCTAATGGTGGTGGCTATTCATAAAAATAGTGTTCTGTAGCTCAGAATTTGCTCTATCAGTTAGTTGTTCTTTGTATCTATTATAGTTTCTACAGAAATAAATAGGAGGCGTAACTTTTGGAGCAACATGTATACTTTACTTCTGCATTCCTTGATTATATTTAGTCTTGATTGTGTTATTTATTTATTTTTAATGTTTATTGTACGATCTACCTACCAGATATAGTTTTAACTGATGTTAAAGAGGCCTCATTCAACTGAAAAGTTGAACTGAATGTCATAACACACAAGAAAATGACAGACAGACAGAAATAAGATTGAAAAGCAAAAGATATTGAAAACCAGAAAAAACAAACAAACAAACAAACAAACAATAGCCTTTGTCCTAATGTTCTGATTTTCACTACTCTAAACTCGGTGATGGTTTGATTTCTGATAGCTTAAGAAAATGCTAGAAGTTTTCTGTAGCAATATTTAACATCAATGTTTATATAGGTATCTTACTTGCTTTTTAAGTACATTTCAGCAAGAAAAATAAAGTTGAGAGAACTGTAGAATTAATTATTTTTGAATGTAAAGAAAAGAAACCTTGCGATGGGTTGAAATATTTGCGTGGCACCAGCAACATTCAGATCACATTTCTGCTAATTCAGAAATTATATAGAAAGTACCTTATCTTACATAACTGTGAGATCAAACAGAACGACACTTACATAGAATTCTAGCTGTAGGTGTAACTCTAACCAATATACAAGGAAATAGATTTTTACAAAATCTCTTTCGATATTTCTCACTGAAAATACTTGCAATCAGGTCAGTAAATAAAGGCAAAACGTGACAGTGTATCACCACTCTGTTGTTTGATACGATTCTGAATAATCTATCTTTATATTGTAGTAGTTAAAATGGACTACAAACCTCAGATATGTCATTCTCTTTGTGGTCTGATAGAATTTCCTGATCGGACGGATGCTTTTTGACAGAACAGTTACCTAAAATAGGTACATTTGAAAGTTTAACAATTCCACATCTGTAATATTTCTTACTATAGCTAAATAATAAAAATACATGTCTTATTATTGTCCTATGACCAAATTAAAACAAAAGGTATTTGCAATTATTAGTATGATAGGATCACTGAAAAATTCCAGTTGCAAGCAACCTCTAAAGATCAATTCAATTTTACGGTTAAAGCAGCTGGAATGTCAGATCACATTACTCAAGGCTTTACCAGTCTCAAAAACCTCCAGTGACAGAAAGTACCACTAAAGACAATCAGTTTCAATGCTCTCATGGGAAAAAGACATTTTCTTGCACATGGTCAAAACCAGAACCTTTATAGGTATCTCCACAGCAAAATGAAGACCAGTGGAAACACGAGCTTGCTGCTGACTGGAGCACGGGACAGAGATACTTAATGTCTTCTCTCTCTTGGTCTCTACAAGTACAACCTGCCTTCAGGAATCTCAGGCTCCTGAGACTAGCAAGGAAGTCTAGAGGCCAATTGCTTTGCAAGCAACTTTGCAGAGAAGATCTTTGAGGACAAGATTATTCTGAGCCAGAGACTCATCTTTGCATTAAAAAAGGTCAGAAGCATCCTGGAATACATGAAACACAGCATCGTCACCAGGAGATCGTACTTTCCCTATACTCAGCCTCAGTGAGACCATATCTAGAATGCTGTGTCCAGTTCTAGGCTCTCCAGAGGCAAGAAAGACCTGGATACATTGCAGCAGATCCAGAAAAAGATCATAACAATTATTAAGATGTTAGAACATCTGATACACAGGGAGAGGCTGAGAGCTGGAATTCAGCCCAGGAAAAGAAATCCTGAGTGGGAACTTGTAAAGTGGAGTAAAGCTGGAGCCACAATCATCTCAATGATGCCAAGTGAAAAAGGGACAAGAGACAATGGAAACAAACTGAAACACACTGAATTCTATTTGAATGATAAAATATGAACTATATGAGCTATAGAAAATTGGAATAAGTCACCACCCAGTAAGATTGTGGAGTTCCCATCCTAGGTGAAGTTTAACTCCCAAGTGAACACAGTGCTAAACAATATATAATACTGAACCTTCCTTGAAAAGTATTGGACTAGATGACCTTCAGAAGTTCCTTCCACCCCCAACCATTCTGTGATTCTGAGTTTAGTAGCTGAGCCCAATATCAGTTCCTTTGTTGTTAAGAGCTATTGTAAAGAAAGGTAAAGTGAGGGAAACAGAGGGCTTGCCTCACATTCCTTTGGAAGGTGCTTTCAGAATGAAGATTTCAACCTAGACACTGTCTGTGGTGCATTATAGGAGCGCAGCACCCATGTTAGCACTTCTGATTCTGATCCACATCTGCTGGCTTGACTTTCTCGCTCAATCTCACATTTACTGCATCAGTACATTTATCATCAGACTGAGGCTTATGCTGGTCAATGTCTCTGAATCTTACTCTTTAGTCAATATGTTCACTCCTTACTGATGAGGTGTTGGCTCTGCCAGACTTATTATTGGCATCATCTCCTGGCTCACTTTCCTGTGTGGAGCAGTTTGCACTTGCTTCTCCCAAACAGTGGGAATGCACAGAAACACAAAATTCATAATGGCAACTATTCTGAAAACTCAGATGTCATGGATTCTACATGAAGTCGACAGGAGAAAGTGGAATTGTAGTTTAAATTTAATAAGAATCAAATTATATGAAATTTAATTTAAATTTGTATATGCACACACACAAATACCTCCAGTTCCATTAGCAGATGTTCTTGTTAAAAATGTCATTGATGATGCTGAGAAGTTCCTCTGAACCTTTTGTCAGTTAAGAAAATAAATAGATTAGAAAAAAAAATACACAATACAGGAAAACAAATCTGTCAGTTGAAGATGAACCTTGAAGTCTGTTAAGAAAAAACAGAATTCTAAGTCTGAAATTGAGTAAGAAATTGAAACAATGTACTTTTTTTCCTTATACACTCACTTTTCCCTGAGACAGCCAAAGCCAAAATTAACAAGAATGCTTACCTTGTTTTGTTTTGCAGAGCTCTCTGCTTCCTGTGAAATCAAGTTGTATTCAGTTTTCATTTCATTATTAAGAAAAGCTTGGATGGCCTCCTGAACCAGAGTATCAACAGACAGTACCTGAATATTGCAAACTAATATATACAAAAATTAGATAGCTTTATAGTTTGAGCTGAGCATACATGAAGAGAGACTATTAATGAAATTAAATCAGTAATTGGAGGAGAGTATCATTATATGTGAAGGAATGCACAATTCCTTTTGTTTGGACTTTTCATATAAGTTGTTTCCACTGTCTCTTCTCTGTAACCATTGCATTCACAATCTTATATATATCTGCTAGTCTCTTCAATCACAAACATTTTCAGAGAAATCAAAAGCATTTTTAAATCCTCAAGAAATACAGAAGAAATATTATAACAACATTATATGAGAGGTCAGCTGTTTTTAATCTTATTCTAAAAGATAATGAATGAATAACTTGAAAGGAACCTCAGTAAAATACAGTTGCATGTGAGGTTCAAGGATTAGTAATGAAAGGATTTGCAAAAACAAACTTTATTGTAAGAGTCAACTTTAAGAGCTTTCAGATGAAAAGCTAAACAAAACTCTACCTTTTTCAAGAAAATTTACACAGGTAGTTTTTCCACTAAAAGGTTTTCCCAGAATACATCCCTTGATGTGAAACGGAGGAATTATAGGCAGTGAAGATCTGGGTTTTGAAGGATAGAAAATCTCCATCAGTCTATGAAGCACATGACCCAATATGTTGTTATTAAGAGGAGATATGTTTTTTCTGTTCTCATCAGCTGGACACCATTCCCCTGTCATACTCTGTGCAAATAAATTATCAAGCAGTTAGGCAATATGTATTGTATTTCATCTTACTACACATATGTAATTATATAATGTCATATAATAACCAAATCTGAACAGTACTAATATTAAAATATTTTTACATTACAGTCTCGTTAAAAGATGTGATTTTCATAATCATTAAGATTTACTGCTATTCACTAAGACCTAGATGACAGACAAAAACTCCTACAATCGTTTTTACGAAATCTAGAATAATTCTTTAAAATCCCACAAACATGAAAAGTTATCTCACTAATACTACAGAATGAATCAGCTATAACTTTTTGGAACATAAACCCATTATCCTAGCATTCAGCACTCCTATGATGGGGCAGTATTATTGCCCAGTATAGCACGCACATCTTTGAAAATTTGTACAAAGATTTAAAATACATTTATCTCCCTAACACACATTCAGTAGTGACAACAAAACAAAACAATACCCAACAAGACAAAATCACAAAAACCTTAAAAGAAATACTAGAAGCTTCTGGTTGAGTTAAAAGCATACAGCTTTTCCTTACAATTGTAGCTGCAGAAAGATGATAATAAAAGCTTGTAGTCAGAAAAATTTAACACATCTTTTGCCACTGGATTATTGCATCCTATACCACTAGGAAAGTACTATGAAGGACATGTGCTGGTTATGCTGTAATAAGAGCCTCTTAGTATGCAGGAAAATACTAGTTCCGTTTCAGTTATTCTTAAATGGCACATCTGTAGATTGCTGTTTGCTAGATACATGGGTTATTACCACTCCCAATTAGATTCTTTTATTCATTTAGGTGTACTTCATTATACAATAACAAATATTGTAAATATTTGTAAATTGTAAATATTCAATAAAGTACACCCTAAATGTAGTAGCAAATGGAGTAAAGGAATGTAGTAGTAAAAGAATTTCCACTTAAAAAAAGAAAAAAGAAAAAAGAAAAAAGAAAAAAATTCACTCTGAGGGTAGATAAGAACAGGCACAGATTTCACAGGGAGACCCATCCTTGGAAATATTTGATAGCTGACTGGAAAATACAAGGAGCAATCTATTCAGAAGTCAGATCCACTTTGAGCAAACAAGTTGAACTACATGCCCACAAATTCCCTTTCAATCTAAACTATCCTATCATTCTATATATTAAATATTTAATTACCATGAACATCAAAGTTCTACTGAAATATATTATACACATTCATGTTCCAGGTAGAATATGTATTTTTCAGAACTTGTAAACATAAGTTATATATTGCTATAGCATATATTCTAATAAGAGTTTACTTTGAAGATATGTGCATTAGGTAAATTAATACCATGTAACTTACTACTACTTTAAATGAAAATGTGACCTATATTTAATCAGTTAAAACCAGAAAAAAATATTTCTGAGCTGTAAAGTATCTCCTCCTTAAAATATCTCAGATATATGTACTTCTTAATAAGTTGTGGAAAAGATTAATTTAAAAAAGTTCAAATCCTTAATCTATCTGAACTATTTTCCCTAGAAAAAGGAGAGATCAATTTTTAAAAATTCTATCCAACCTGTGGTACAAATGAATTCTAAATGGGGTAGGTTTCTTATTTGAAGTACTCACCTTTTGAATTTATTGTCTTTCTAATCAGAAAATTGCTCGACCATATCTGTCCTTAGTTAAACTAGGTTATCTGTCAGAAACAAGTTTTCGGGTATCCAGGACAGAGTTACCTAATTCCTGGTTAATGCTCTCAAAGAAAATTGAAAATTATTTGATATTTTGGGTGGTGCTTACTGTTATGTTTGGTTTGGCTTTTTTTTTTTTTTCTTTTTTTTTTTTTTTCTTTTTTTTTCATGAATTGTATTTATTTATGAAGTGATTAGGCATAATGGATGTTATGGTAGTTTTCAAATATTTCCAGGCTTATTCTAATCTGGAATTACTATCAGCATCAGGCTGATAGTACATACTTCATTTATTTTATTTTATCAAATATGCTTCTTTAACTCAGCACTCTTATTAAAAACTTATCATTCTTGAGGCATGCCAGGCTGCCAGTGCTTGGCTTTTTTCTTAGGTGAAGAAATCATAATAAACATTACTAGAATGCCCAGACAATACATTTTCAAGATAGAACAGTCTGAAAATACTTGCTATTCACTTAGGTTTTCAGTTGACATGAGTGTGGATTGATGCCAACAATTTTATGCAAGTCACAAGGTATTATTTTTGGCTAATATGCATTCAGAAAAGTGTAAGATTAATAACATCTGGAAAAAAAATAAGTACGTGAGTGTACATTTGAAATAGTCTGTTACTGAAAAAGAGGCTTGAAATGTGCCAGTAAGTGTTTAATGCCGTTACTGGACTTCTATTGAAAGAAACTACTAGATTCTGCAATACAAATAATAATAATATGACTGAAAATAATCAATTTTCTTTTTCTCCCCATTTTTTTCCACACCCAAAGAGAGTGATTATTAAATTTATTATGTGAGTTTATATAGTATGAACAGGTAGCTTATAATTAATCAGAATAACATATTTTAAGATTGACACGAAAGATAGCTCAGCTGTCAGGTGTTTACCACAGCTGATAACAAAAACTCAGACTGACTGCAAAAAAATATACCAGTTGATTCAGGGAGTTGGTAAGAACACAAACATATTGTGAGTATAATTTCCCAAAACTTCAAATGACAGGATATTTGCAATGACTTACACGTATTAAATAGATTTTTCTGTTCTGTTTTTTTTTTTTTTTTTTTTTTTTTTTTTTTAAAGAAACTATCAGCTACATTGTAATTTGGAAAATACTATAGAATAGTTTTTAATTATAACAGGGAAATATTCACCCTTCATCTTCCACATCTGAAATTATTAAAAGTATCATAAACTTGAAGAAACACTTTAAGATACTTTGTATCCTAACAGAAGATCTGCCAAAATATTAGACATTCAAACTAATTTTTATAAAAGCTGCTGTTGAGAACAGATCACCCAAATCAATAATTCCTGTTAAAAAACTTTTATTCAGAATTACTTGGATTAAGACTACTAGGTTTTATAATAGACACTGTATTTCTTCTCACTTGTTTTTGCTGACTGTCTCTTCTCACATTTTCAAACGTGGTAGCATTAATTTGTGGGGGGCAGAATGGCGAGGCCGGACTCTTTTCAGTGGTGAGTGGAGACAGGACAAGGGGAAACGGCTGGAAACTGCAGCATAGGAAGTTCTGCACAAATGTGCACAAGAACTTCTTTACAGTGAGGTGACGGAGCACTGGAACAGGCTGCCCAGGGAGGTGGTGGAGTCTCCTTCTCTGGAGATGTTCCAGACCTGCCTGGATGCCTACCTGTGCGACCTGCTGTAGGGAACCTGCTTTGGCAGGGGGGTTGGGCTCGATGATCTCTGGAGGTCCCTTCCAACCCCTATGATTCTATGTGATTCTGTGTTAATCACACTTTCAAATTCCAATTAGTTAAAATCAATTGCACAGTAATTTCTTTGTTTATCTTACACACTCAGTAGGTAAATACAATTAATGTTATATGTAAGCATTCAATTTCAAATGTTTTAAAATTGCAGCAACTCTCTGCTGCTACTAACATTCAGAAGAGCCATGTATTTCCAGTAGAACCTCATGTAATGAAAAGAAAATGCATGTCAAATTCTGATGTAATAAACTATTGAAAGAAGAAAATGTAACATTACAACAAAATTTTTACAATTAAGAACAATAAAGGTGTATTATATTTTTCCATTATGGACTGTCTGTTTCATGTACCTTGTATTCACCATAATCTTTTTCATCTAACAGATCCATTTCATTCAACTCTATAAGTTGTTCTGAGTTTGGTTCACTTGGCAAAGTTTTAATTGAGGCTTTTTCATATATCGATTTTCCATTAAAAAATAATTCCTTCCAATCACAGATCAGTTTCAATGGAACTTTGCTGCAGTGGAAAACAAACAAAGAAACAAATATGAAGGCATTCCAAAACAAAAAATAAAAGCAGATAGACATCTGAGAACAGTGAACCCAAATTTATAAGAATCACAGTCATGAAATATGGATATGCTAAACTAGATATGGTTTATAATGCTTTCTGTAATTGCTACAGCTTTTTAGGGGGGAAACCATAAAAACACTTACTGTGGCATCTTACTTGTTACAGCAATATCTGTGCAGTAACAGTTTTGCTGTACCTAAATAAATTGCTCCAAAATGCTATCCTAGATTTTAGACCTAGAGGTTAAAGTCTCTCGTCACCAAAAATCTACACTTTTTTTGGTTTTCTTTCTGGAAGCTAAAATTTATTCAGTACTGCACCAACCGTTAAAATCCTTCTTTTCCTTTACAAAGGAAAAATATTCATCTGAAACAAGACAAACTGCACGAAGTAAGAAGTAATTAAACAATTATTGCTATTGCTAAATGCAAACATGACACTGACATCTTTAGATGCTAAATCCTATAACTGTTTAAATTTGACAAATGCTCAAAATGTTCTATTTTGAATAGAACTAGATTTTCTTTTTTTTTTTTTAAGTAATTGCTGTAGATGCATATTACAGCTTTAAATAACCTATTTATTGTTCAAAAATAATTAAGCAGTGTCTACAGTGACTACTTCATCAAGTACTTACTGGCCCTAAATTTAGATAATTTCCACAAACTATAAACATATGGTTACAGTTTTATCATTTAGTACACAATTACACCAAAAAGAAGGAACTTTTGGCACACTTTCTTATTCAGTAGGCCTTACCCCATAGTCTAATCACTGAATCTTAATGAAAGAATGAGAGCAATTGAGAACCCAAGCTTCCACCTCACAGAAGGCAGCCACGTGGAAGTCGCTGCCTTTTTAGGATCTTCTCAGAAAACCTGCAGCACTGGGGCATGTCAGAAGAGAGAATCACACAAACATTCCGGTGCTTAAACCAGCATGAATCACTAAATCTAACAGCTACCTAACACCTGTTAGTTTTGCCTAACAGCTATCATACTCACTTGTTTGTCAGCACTCGATATTCTCCTATTTTTGTTGACAAATCAACAATTTGGTCAATCACTTCCTGACATATGGAATAATGCTTTTTATAGCGAGCCTGAGCTCTTTCAATGGCAATTTTCTCATGATGCTCTCTTTCCTTGGCAATTTGTTCTTCACAATCAATTTTTTCTTGTTTCGCAAGAGCCTAGAATTTTTTTAAAGGGTATATTTGAGATTGCAAAGAAAATCAAACTGCAAAAATGCACCATCATAGATAAGAAAACGAACTTGCTCAGTAAATGAAAACAGATCCTCACCAGAGATGAGACAGTGATCATTAACATACAATGAAATCTAAAAACTTCTATCCATTGGGTAATTCCCTTTTTTTTTTTGCATTCTAACTAGGAAAACATAATGAAATAAAGGAAGTGTGTTACTTCTTCTTTCATGATATGCATTGAGAACATATTCAGTGCTAGGGGATAGAGAAACATAAAATGATGCTGTCTACTCTTCCTAAGGAACAACAGTGCAGATGCATTGATAAAGGCTGATTTTCACTGAAAACTATGTGGAATACTTAGAACATGTGACAAGAAATTTAACTTAACAAATTCTGATCTGCAAATAATTTGAGATTATTGGTACCATCTGACTTTTGAGAAAGATTTCTTGCCCTGGTGGAGAATTATGAGTAATTTGTGTGACGATGTTCTTCTTTTTGCCAAAAGTGTACTTAAAAAAATGTAATAATCAATACCTATAAATTCTGATTATATATGAAACTAGATGGATTGAAGAATTTAAAGCTGGCAATTGTTTTTGGCAGAAGCAAAGTAGCATTTCTACACATTATAGCCTGCTGGGGGCAGAGCACTTGGCAGTTCACCCCAGGATTATGAATTCTTCTTTTTTTTTTTTTGTTTTTTCTAATAAACTTTAAGCCTAAAGGTAACAATATTGAGCACTCAAAAATGAAATTCTTTATTACCAGCACTTGCTAAAAAAAAGAGAGGATGTTAGAGATTATATTAACGAAAATGAAATACATAATTCTTGAGACAAGTTTTTCTGCCACTTTGTTGTTTCCATCACTTCTGTTATTTTGCCCCATCAAAAGTCTTTTAATCTCAGCACAGAGATGTTGTTCTACAAGGTTAAAATTAGTTTATAAGAAAAGATCACAGTTAAATGTTAAATTGCTCAATTCCATCCACTACGAGCTTTGCAGTAATTTTAAACATAGTTAAAAGTGATATATTAATCACTAGGTCACCATGCCCCTAAGAAAACCTGAATTCTAACAGCTGACAATGCAAATTCCACAGGTGGATAGTGTAACGCTCCCAGAGCAACTCAAGGAATAAGTAACTATTTACCGCCTCTCTGTCAAGAGCTTCCTGAAACTCTTTAAGTCGTCTTTGTTCATACTGCTTTTCCCTGAAAATTCTGTTTTGTTTTAAGACCTCTTTCTCATGTCGAACATGCATGAGCTGAACAGCAATCCTCCGCTCCTGCTGAGATTGTCTCATGAGCTTGTAAGTAAGTTGTTCCTCTTGGTAAATCTCCTAAATCACATATATTGAACAAATATCATTAAGGACATGTTACAAAATATTTCATGGACAAGTCGTCACTATCTCATAAGAAATATGAATGAAGTAATACAACAGCATTTACTTGCTAATTTGATGCCTATATCTAGAATAACATGTGCATTCACGAGTATTGTTTATGTAAAATGTACAAAAATTGTAGAACAATGAAGTGAATTTTGAATACATCTTACAGATACACCAAGCATAACTACACTTGTTCAGAATAACACAATTGTAAAGAAATTGCAATATCTTTCAAAAAACTGCTTCTGAATGTAAATATAGATCCATTCCTCAAATTATTAATTGATTATCATTTCACTTATCTGCTCTTGCTTTCCACCTGTCCCCATTCTCAGCCATACTCTGATAGACCCTTGATAAGTCTACTCTTCTACAGGTTTGAACTTCATCCTTTTCTCTTGGGATTCAGATAATTATCTCCCCCACTCCAGAAACAGAGAATGTGGGGAAACACTCCAAATATAGGAAAATACAAGTCTCCTGGGTAACAGCTTCAGAGTTCTCAATGGGAAAAAGTATCGTACTTAGAATCTCTTACTCAATGTTTTAAGAAAATCATTCTGAACATTGCTTGAAGCATGGTTGATGTACATCATGTACTGTGAAGATTGTGAATTATTACTTTTCAAAGTTCTTGGTAAAACATAACAGTAACTTTTCACTACTGTACCTCTTTCATGCTGTCACTGGTATCTTAATGAAAGCTTAATCTAACCTGAAGTGTCTTAATGAAACCTAAAGTTTAGTTCCACTATCTTCACTGTTCAGAACTATTTCAGATATGTAATCAAAAGCATCAGCTTGCCTTTCAAACTCTATTGCTAAATATCACTTCTATAGCAGAATTTTAAAGAAAACTTTGGATTCCCTGGAATTTTGATTCATATAAAGAAAAAAAACTGCTATAAATTTTAATTTCAAATTTGAGGACCTAAACTGGAAATTGATTTGAAAAGTTCAAATTAATCTTTCTCAGAACAGAGAAATAGGTTAAAGCCAGTCAATAGTCGAAAGAAAAATAAACCAAAAGAAAGTATTACTTCTATTTTTTTTAATGTTTATTTTTCATTAGCTTTTAGTGTTTGAGAGAGGGTAGAACACACTCTATAAGTTTTCCTCAAAATGAAAATTCAAACTTTGTTGCATATTATCATACTTCTATAAACAACTTATTCTACAGAGAGATCTAGATCTCTCATAAACAATGCAACCAAACACATTTATTAGTCTTGTAACAAAAATAGCAAAACGTGTTTATTTTAATTGCAATAATAAGAACAAAAACTTTTTAATACATTTAAATCTTTAATGTTGACATCTGAGAGAAAACAGTATTTTTCAAACAAAACCATATTTTTGAGTTCCTTTGTCACTGTAATTTCTATAAAAAGTATACTCTAATTAAATACTAGTGACTTGAAAAGACTAAGCACATATGAAAATCCCTCAGTGCTGTGACTATTTTAGACAAAATGTAAGCTTTGCATTCTTCTTCCCTGTCACAGTATTTCATGACAGTGCACTAGTTTTAATGGAGAACAAATTAGTACGTGGACATCTCAGGCTTTAATCCCAGAGTTCCAACTGCCTCAAAGATTATCTCCCTATAAAGGTTATGGCAAAATGAGAGTCTAATTCATAGTGTACTATTTGTATATTATGTACATTATCTTTTTGTATCATCACAGCAACCCTAAAATGGAAAACAATTTTAGATGCACTTTGCATTTTCATATTCATGCTATGTGTCATTTGATACATTTGAGGTAAACAAATTAACCAATAGTACTGCCTACCGAATAGTGTATCTGCCCATTTGTCTTCTATATTCATCAAATCCAGGCAATAAGAGGAGACATCATGCTGCTCCAGTTCTATCCACTGCTTCTTCTAACTACTTCATTAAGATTTCAAAAAAGAATAGAGGTTGTGCAGACTTTTCTGCTCTGCTTTTCTTTATGACAGCATTTTATCCTTAGCCGTGGATTACTACATCAAGAAGTACTCCACTTGAGGGAGATGGATGTTTAAATTCTAATTTATAGAGGACTGAAGAAGCCATCCATCAACTCTAAGGTGCAAAGTGGTGGGCCCAGTCAGAAATCAAAGCACCTTATCTACCAGTATACATTCTTTCCAAATGAAAAAGGAAGATTATCTGCTAACTGGAGAGCAGGGAATTTTGACATTATTCTAAATAATCGAATATTTTGACACAAAGAGTAGGCTTGGAAAGTCTCAGCAGGAAATGTTTAAGGAATAAAGAAATTTGAAAGGTGAATTAAATCAGAGGATAAATTAGAAACATGGAATCATGGAATTGTCTAAGCTGGAAAAGACTTTCAAGATTGTGAAGACCAATCACTAGCCTGATCTACTAAGACCCATCACTAAACTATGTCCCTTAAAGTCACATCCACATGTCTCTTAATTATCTGCAGAGATAATTATCTGCAGGCGATACTAGGATTCATAATTCAAACACCAAACATAATTTCAAAACAGCTCTTATTGGATGGGGGGAGTAAAGCAGTGGTATCTTGCACGCAAACAGTGACAGACCTAAGGTTGAAAAACTTCAAAACTTCTATGTGAACTAGAAGACAAAACAAAAATGGTAGTTTCAATTTTGTACCTAATATTTTACATCTACTTCTCCACAGAGGGTGCTGATATGCCTGAAGAACTAATAAATATGGTAATTGAGACCTGTTAGAAACTATTCAAAAATTTTCTAAAAAATAATGCACTTTTTTTTAAACCTACTTGAAACAACAGTGGCATCCAGTGGCCAAACATTAAAGTTGTGTTTATGTTTCATGCTCATACGTGTTAAATTATTCCGTCTCTCCCTTTCCCAGTTTAGTTTAATCACAAATGAAACTATTCTGTCTTGTGTTGTCATAAGATTTATGACCAAATCTTACCACTTTGCATACATAAATCTATTTGGTTGACAAGAAATAATCTAGTAAAAATTAACTTCCTCTCCCATTTCCTTCTTCTCAATATATTGCTGAAGTAATTTCCTGATAGCTTTTGAAATTCAAAGAGAAAATCTAACCAAAACATTTAAAAATAACAAGCATTTTGAACAATAGTTAGTTGAAATGGTGCAAATTAAAGATCCAGGTAAGATGAAACTATGCTACTCTCAAACACTTCTATTTCCTGTCTGTAAAAATCTGCCTGATATCATAACATACTCCACTAAAAGGAACACCATGTAATTTTTAAGTATTCTTGCTTCCAGGCTCATATTTCTATTAGAGTTCACAGTGTACCAAGATTTGAAAATTGGAACAAGATTCTTTTAGATGAGATTTATTTGTATGGACATGAAAAATCACTGGAGCACTCTGAAGACATAAAGCACATGTCTTAATGAAATACATTAAATACATAACTCTAGATGATCTGATGGCCTGTGTTCAATTTTTATGTATTATAATTGAAATTCTGACTTCAGTGACCACAGTTTCAGCTTGCAAATGCTTTCTGGTTGAGTATTTAAATATTTTTATTTATTTAAATTATATTTAAATATTTAAATATTTATTTAAATATTTTCAACTACTTTGTGCATTTTTTTTAATAATCTTTAACTAAAGAAAAAAAAAAACTCAAATTACTTCACACTTTTCTAAATCAAGCCATATTTCATTTCTGAACTTTCACAGAATTCCAACTGGTTACTTCTTCCTGTCATAGAACAAAAGTGATTCTTTTAGCTGATCAGGCTACTGTTTTGGTCAACTGTTCACTTTCCTTCTCATCTCTGCAGTCTATAACTCTTACTGTCTCTACATCAGCAATAATTTAATTACCAGGAAGTTTGGGACAGTATCCGTACTTCTGCTCCGCTTTGGAGCCCTTCTGCAGACAGTCTTGTAATAAGCACATTGCAACACCTCCTTCAACTCAAACAGGCAAAGTTTATACTGCAACTGGAGGTGGACCAGTTGTCTCATCAGGATAGCTCTGTCTCACTTTGCTGGCCTTACGCTGTACTTAGCAAATGTCAATGGTTATCAGAACCATTAGTCCAGGTTATTAGGGTTGTACTGGGGCTGTGACAGCTGATGAAAGTTTTGGCACTACAGTGATTTCACTCAACGAGGGTGGCAAAATTTCTTCATGATCTATGCATATTAGCAAGAGCATTCTCTAGAATTTCTGTCCTTGAGAGCTCAAAGATAACGTGCGAATAGACTCTTAGTCTAAGCCAGTACAGGTGTTCTTAGTTTTTTGCAGAACATGAGTGTGCGGGAGATACTGAGAAGTACTGTGACTTCCATATGTCCATCCCAATGCAGGACAAGATTCAAATTAAATAATCTGCAACAGCCATTTTTTGAGAGAGTAGAGACATCTTCTCAGGACACACATTCTACTCTATAATATGCCAAAAGTCAAAGCTCTAATGTGCAACGTAAGTATATAAAACATCCTACTGCACAACGATTTCAAAAGTCATAAAGCCTAGACAAAAATATTACATTACACATTTGCAAATACAGGTTTTAAAGTGAGTACTGTTGCATTTGTTCCTTTTTAATGAAAGTACCTTCTTCAGACCCAGTAAACATAATGATAATTTAAAGTTCAAATGTTATTCTTGTTTTGAGGAAAATAGGCAGATCTACAACTGATTTTTAATCACCTTAGTTCTGTCTTCATTTGAGGCTTTATATTTTACAAGGATAATGTATTGCACAAGTGTAGTAAGAAGGAATGGAAAACCTTTTTCCTTTCTTTTTCCTTTTTCCAAGAAAAAACAAGGCATAAAAGTCCTTTTCAGAGGTAAAGTATACATACCACCTTTTCTACCTTCCAAATGTTATTAGGCCCTCCAAAAAGTGTTGATTTGTACTTGCGAACAAATATTTAGGTTACTAATTGTGTATGTTATACTTCTCTCACCTCTTCTGTTTCATGTGCTATTAACTGTTCCATTAACATTTTACGACGTCTTTTTTCTCGTTGTTCTCTAGCAAACACATCTTCCTCCAAATGTTTTTGAATTTTTCTTACATACTCATCATCTGAATAAGTAGGTAATAGCTCAGTTGCTGCCTGTGCTGTAGTTTCTAGGGTTGTTTTTTGCAACTTCTGTGTTTGAAATGATTCTTGTATATCACTGATAAAAAAAAATAGAAATAAAAGATTGAAATACAAGTTCACTAACTTTATAGAACTCAGTTTTTTAGAGGTATTTTCATGAAGTTGGGCACAAGTCTAACATATGCACAACAGAATTATCTTGAATAGTAAAGTCAGTGAGTATTGAGATTACTCCTTGAGACCCTTGTGCACCCACCAATCACTGCTGAGACCATAGGAGAGCTTTAGTCCTTATGTAACCAATTGTCAATTTGTTCATTTGCCAATATTTAATATAGAAAACAAATTCTGCAGAAATACAAAATTAGAATCATTTGCAGAATATCAAAGCAACATAGGCTACTCTTTAAATATACCCATACACTCTGAGTGCACTTTCTTTCATAGTTATTATCAGGTTTTGTTTTTGTAGAGAAGTATTTATTCACAGCAGTATGCCACCTTCTCAGAATATGGTATACGTATCATTAAAGGTGATAGAGTGGCTATTCTATCTACTTTGCTGTTTATACAATAAAACTCTAAGGAAAAAGTTTATTTTGAAATGTATTTCCACATATATACGAGGACTGTTCTGAAAGTAATGCCTTCTGTTTTATTATGTTGGTTGACAATGTCAAAGATAGATATTGGTGGTATGGTAGTAGAGGTTAAGCCTTCCCACCAATATTCTGTTACATTCTGAAGTCATATGACAGATAGCAGCAGAGGGGCAATATGACAAAATGGCATCTGACATGGAAGTATATATGAAACAAAGATATAATTTAATTCCTCCATGTGGAAAAAAATGCACTAATTAATATCCATCAAAGTTTGCTTAACATTTATGGAGACCAAACAGTGGACGTGGGCACAGTGAGGCAGCAGGTGGTGCATTTCAGCATTGGTGGCAGTGGGCCACTTCTGCTCATGCAGATTTTTTGCAAACACAGCATGCAGTCTCTTGTTGATCACTGGCAGAAATCCATAGCTGAATGGTGGAGATTATGTTGAAAAACAGCAGCTGAGAATTTGCTCTATCAAATAGTATTATCATGCTCTTTGTTGTAGTTTCCACAAGAAGAAATAGGAGGCATTGCTTTCAGGCTGGCCTACATACATCCAAAACCATTCCCTACTCTCTGCACATCTGATATTACAGACTCAATGATTGTAATAAACAGGGAATAAGAGATGCGCTTCATATCCTTTATTGCCATATAAATGGTAAAAAGGACAGAAGGAAGGTTAAGCCATTCCTACAAAAATTATAGGTTAAAACACTGTAGCAGCAGAGGGTGGAGCTTGAGTAGTTACAGCACTAGCAGAAGTATGAAAAACCTCTCACAGAAGAATCAGTTTAAGTGAAGAAAGACCTTATAGTCTCTTCAAGTAGCTGTCTGCATAGATAGCAGACACTTACAGTTAAGATTCTGTCTAAGATTAACAATCTAATACTCAAATATTACCTATCAATGACTTGGCTGTGTACTTCAAAAGCATTTCCTACAATGGACTTCTCAAACTTGTTAATCTCCTTGTAAGTGTCCTAAAGAAATAACACAAAATTTAATGCCACTTTTCTTGTTACAAAGCATCATAAGGGAGCTTCAACTATTCACAGATTGAATAATAGAGAATTAGTTTTGCATCATATTAGTTCAAGAGAAAAAAGTTTACACTGAAAACATATTAAGCATTAGATAGATACAAAGAAAGGCAAAGCTGTTTTCTTCTCTTACTTTCCATTTCCATTTAATTCCCCCTTATACTAGCTATACCTATGTTCACCATACAAAATTCTGTTCTTGCAGCTGTCCATTTACAGGGTAAAGCTAACTTACATTGGACTCTAGCAATTCATATATTATCTCTAATCAGGGATTTTTAAAACAAGATAGGCTGTGCTATGTTCTGCTTTAGATTTAGTATCTTGAATTAGTCCCTAATAATTACTAAATTAGCTGTTTATATACTCTATTTTAAAAATAATCTGTTTCAGTTTATTCAGTAACAACTTCCTCTTCCATCAAAACAAAATTTTCCTATGTAACAAATGTCAGAAAGATATTTTGCCAGATTTTCACTGACTGATGCTACTGTACAATTTTAAGAGTTACAGTAGGTGATACAAGTACAGAACTATTAAGTGTAAATGCTCCTAAAAAACTAACCTTTTCCAAATTCATACAACTACTTTTAACAAAATATAGTTACCTCCACTTCTCTTTTCTTCTTTAGCAATTTTTTTGCTTCATTAGCTTTTAAGGTGTGGCTTAGTGATGGCTTTGGAACCTGTATAACAGCTGCTTGAATCCGGGCCATTATTTCATTTTGTCTTCTTCCTATGAAATGCTGAATATTCAACATCATGTGTTCAGATACTTGACTTGAAACAATACATGCCATATACTACTAATATACCATCGATTTATCTATGAAGTAAATGTAACTAATCTAACTGATTCATAATGAAAAAAACATCATTGATCAAACGATTTCTTTTTCGTAAATGAGGCTTGTTGTCTTCATTTTGTCTTAAAGTACGAGTATAAAAAAAATGGCACATCCATGCAGTTGGACCAGATGTTCCCTGTAAGTCCTTTCCAGCTGAACTATATTCTATTCTAGTTATTTTCTTTGCATTAAGAAAGAATGTGGTATAACAGAAGCACATCTGTAAAGAAAAGCAGTTTGTGTTCAATGCCGAGGAGTCATTTAAGGGGTTATATTAAATGCTAGCCCTGGTCTGGCACTTGTTTCAAGTAAAATTCATATCAGAAACTAAGAAACATACATACTATTAGGCAATATTACCAATCAACACTGAGTCTCAGGTGATCAAGTACAAAAATTGCATTTATGCTAAATTGCATACACAGTACATGAAGGTAAAAGCAGAATTGTGTTGAAAAGGCATTTCCCTATAAAGATCCAAAGAAAGTTAAAAAGTAAATATAAACTGTAAAAGGATTATTATTCCAAAAATTCATTATGAAAAGGTTATGGGATATTGCTCATATTTTCTTGTGTAGATACATGAAAAGCCTTTTTTACAATTACACCTTAAGTACATCCAGCTGTGAAATCTACATTCTGTCTGTCAAGATTTTTCATGCACGACAACATGCAGTCTATTTTAAGTACGAAATTTTTAAATACTGTCATTAAGAATCTTCTAACAATATGTTGGCTTTATAGCTAAACATTCATGCTTATCAAGTGGACATCCTTTCTTCATTATTATTATTTTTTTTACAAACATAGTGGTGCAGAAGAGAATTATGTACATGATCTTATGAAAACACTTTCCCAGAAGATTCAGTAATATGTAAGCACTCACCTTTTCAGTGTCTTGGGCTCTTTGTTCCTCTTGAAATTTTTGAGATTTCTGTTGTTCTGAAATATGTATATGAGCTATTTTATCTTCTATTGTCTTAGATTTCATTTCAAAATGATCTGAAACCTGCTGTAGTTGCAAATCAGCCTGATGTGATATTAAAGATTTCAAACGCTAGAATTAAATGTTACAATAATAGAGTCAGAAATAGTAAGAAATATAGCTTTTAAATACAAAAAATTTCCAGTAGTCATTTTGAACTGTTATCCTGTGATAATGTACAGAACAACTTCTGAACTTGGTCGAATATTTTTTAAAGAAAGGACTAGTTATATTGAGAAGAACATGCAGAACTGAACTTGAACAACGTCAAATACAAACTCAAGAAATTCAACTTAAACTTGTTTGGTTTTTTTGTTTGTTTGTTTGTTTGTTTTTAATAGAAATGATTCTCAACAACTTGCCTAGAAACAGTGAAATCTCCACCTTTGGAGATATTCAAAATTGAGCTGGACAAGGTTCTGAGCAACCTGACCTACTTGACTCTGCACAGAGCAGCAAGGTAGCTGGAGTATGAGTCCTCTACAGATCCCTTCCAACCTCAGCTCTTCTGTGATGAACACATCTATTCAGAGCTCTCGGTTGCTTCCATAGACGCTATCCATAGAGGGTGAAGGGGTGTATTGGTTGTTTGGTGCTATCTCTGCATTTGTCTGTGAAGTTCATATCTGTAAACTATTTGCCAGGATGTGTGCCAGGAAATACGTAGAAATTTACTCTGCTGAATTTGATTCATGATGCATAGCTTCTTTAAAGATTGTTCATCCTGGTAAAAGATTATGGTTTGCACATGCTGAACATTACTGTTTAGAAGAATATCACCTACAGATCTTCATTTTAGATACTCTCTTTCCCGTTTATTTTTTCCTCTTTGCTGTATTCAGCATGTTCAGTTATTTGACCAGATAGAGTCTAGTATAAATATATGGGGAGACATATAACTAAAGGAATCAAAGCACTGTGGCACAAAGCTTAATACAGACTAACTTTCCCTTCAGGAAACATTTATAACTAAGTATAATGCAATCTGCAATCCATACTGATAAAATAAGTATAACAGAAGCCACTGAACCACTACTAGTCTTTGCTGCTATTCATATTTTAAAGCTGGAAAAAGAAACAGAGCAGGTAACATGGAATAAGCCAGAATAAAGGAACGCAGAACACATATTATCCTCATGAATCACAGACGAACCAGGTAATCCCAATTTCTATATATGGCAAAGGATTTTGAACAGGAGAGCTTTTAAAAGTGGGCAGGGAAACACACAACATGCTTGAGAGACCTTAGTAGATGTGGCATATATATACAAAATAGGCATAGTTAAATACCTCTCGAAATGAAACACTTCCAATAGACTTGAGCCTTGCAGGTACTGCAGGTCTTATTGCTTCCATAGCTACTCCAGTGAGCTTTGTTTTTCTTTTTTTTTCTAAAGCAATGTACAATTCATATAAAAGCTTTGTTGCAGCCCCATGCTTTCCTATCATGATGTCATGGGCCACGTTCTCATTAAACTGTACTCCAAGCAGGTGAAGTGTGGGCTCCAGGAGAGAAAAATTGTTAAGCTTTGCATTTGCAGCCCTATGTGATTAAAAAGCAGAAAGAATCCAAAAATCAAAATTTAAACATACTTTTAATTTCAATAAGCATGGTCATTAGATTTATCTCATATCAAGATAGGAGGGGAGAAAAAACACAGTGGACTTCCCTGGAGTGAAATAATACACATTTCAACTTATATTTTATACTGTGTACCTACAAATAAGTCGGTCTGCTAGACATAACTCTTGGAAAACAAATAGGAGACAAACTGCATTATGTAAATCTTGATGTATGCACACAATGAAAGCACATGACAGCAAAATCTTACTCCAAATTGTAGTCAAAAGTATATCATCTACAAAAAGCCACAAATAATTAGAAGAAAGACCAATCCACATAAGCTCTAAGCAATTAAAATATATGAAATTAAATTAAAAACAGAAAGAAAAAAATGAAGCTTATACAATCTAACAACTCTCACAACAATGTAATGACTTGGAATAGTGTTGAAAAATAAAGATTATGGTTCCGATGAGAAAAAATTATATTTAAAACCAAAACAATGGATTGCAGATAAGTGCTTCTCTTGTGCAGACTGTCCTGTGGAATCACTTGGGATCAGCAGATATACAGGCCAAAAGAAGAATAATACTAAATAATATTTCATAATTACCATATTATCAAATTCAATCAACAAATCAATAACTACTAGCTGAGTCAGAACATTATGCTTTCTATACTGTTCCATAACTTCACAATAATTCCTTTACATGAACCAATAATCTTTTAAGGCCAGTAGAGTTCATAGATTCACAGATTCATAGAATCATAGAATTGCAAGGTTGGAAAGGACCTGTAAGATCACCTAGTCCAACCATCCTCCCATTACCATGCTACCACAAACTAAATCATATCTTGTAGCTCCTCATCCAGATGCCTCTTGAACACTGCCAGGGATGGTGACTCTACCACCTCCCTGGGCAGCCATTGCAGTGCCTGACCACTCTCTGAGAGAAAAAGTTCTTCCTTATGTCTAACCTAAACCTCCTCTGGTACAACTTCACAGAATCACGGAATCACAGAATCGTAGGGGTTGGAAGGGAGCTCCAGAGATCATCGAGTCCAACCCCCCTGCCAAAGCAGGTTCCCTACAGCAGGTCGCACAGGTAGGCATCCAGGCAGGTCTGGAACATCTCCAGAGAAGGAGACTCCACCACCTCCCTGGGCAGCCTGTTCCAGTGCTCCGTCACCTCACTGTAAAGAAGTTCCTGCGCACATTTGTGCAGAACTTCCTATGCTGCAGTTTCCGGCCGTTTCCCCTTGTCCTGTCTCCACTCACCACTGAAAAGAGTCCGGCCTCGCCATTCTGCCCCCCACACCTCAGATATTTATAGACCTGGATCAGGTCCCCTCTCAGTCTTCTTTTCTCAAGGCTGAACAGACCCAGTTCACTCAGCCTTTCCTCATAGGAGAGATGCTCCAGGCCCTTCACCATCTTTGTGGCACTCCGCTGGACTCTTTCCAAGAGATCCCTGTCTTTTTTGTACTGGGGAGCCCAGAACTGGACGCAGTGCTCCAGATGAGGCCTTACCAGGGCAGAGTAGAGGAGGAGGATCACCTCCCTCGACCTGCTGGCCACGCTCTTTTTAATGCATCCCAGGATGCCGTTGGCTCTCTTGGCCACAAGGGCACACTGCTGGCTCATGGCCAACCTGTTGTCCACCAGGACACCCAGCTCCCAACTTGTGGCCATTTCCTCGGGTCCTGTTTGTTGCCTGGGAGAAGAGGACAAACCCCTCCTAATCACAATCTTCCCTTAGGAAGTTATAGAGTGCAATGAGGTCTCCCCTGAGCCTCCTCTTCTCCAGACTGAACAATCCTAGTACCCCCCCTTACAAGCCACTCCTCATAAGACTTGTGTTCCAGACCCCTCACCAGTTTTGTTGCCCTTCTCTGGACACACTCCAGGGCCTCAATGTCTTTCTTGCAGAGAAGGACCCAAAACTGAACACAATACTTGAGTTGTGGCCTCATCAGTGCTGAGTACAGAGGGATGAGTTATAGCATAATTCTACAAAAATGTTGAATTTTAATTTAAAGACCTTCTGGTAACACAGAGTTTACCATATCCCTGCAGGAAATAGACCCGGAGTTCATTACTGTCCCTATAATACATCTCGCCTTGTTTCTTGGTGAGTAGAACTTAACCCAGCAGGTGACTGATCACAGTGTTCCCCAGGGGTCAGTACTATGGCCAGCCCTGTTTAATATCTTTACTGACGATCTGGAAGAGGGGATTGAGTGCACCCTCAGAAATTTTGCAGATGATACCAAGATGGGAGGAAGTACTGATCTGACAGAGGGTAGGCTAGATAGGCTGAGTGATGGGCTGAGGCCACCTGTATGAGCTTCAATAAGACTGAGTGCTGAGTCCTGCACTTCAATCACAAAAAACCAGACATATTTCTGAAGAATAAATAAATATTTTGCCTAATATCTGTAAGAAACATGTTATCCACAAGTACCAACCTGCTCTGTGAAAACTGATTAAAGTCATCCTGAAGACCGTACTTGTGCAGAAGTTCTCCAAGGAGGTAGCCGGTAGAAAATTCTTCTGAAATTGATCTTGGAACTGGGTTGTGAGTTTTTTTTCCACAAAAAATACGACCATTAAAGGAATTTGGACATTAATTGTAACAAAAGTCATTACTATTTTTTGTGACATGAGTGTATCAGTAAGTAGTTTGTAAGCTACAAGTAAATCTGCTTTCAGAGTAGTAACTTTGCAAGGTGAGCTTCACCTACTCACTTGACTGGCAGCCTCGCGGGATGCCCGGCGCTGACAGCCAGCCCTGCGGCCCCGCAAACCCCTGCCCCCTCCCGAGGCAGCTGGGCTGCCACTCACCCACGCTCCGGGAGAGCTTCACCTCCTCGTTCAGCCACTCGCACAGTATCTCGGACATGACGGCCACCGGCGCTCGGCCCTCCCTGGCTCCTGGCACCGCGTCCCGTTACCACGGCAACGGCGCCAGAGCGCACGCGCAAAGGAGAGGGGCGGTGCCGCGGCTAAACTCCGAGGGCGCGCGCCCCTGCGGGTGGGCCGCGCATGCGCCGCAGGTGGGGCGGGGTCGCGGGTGTGGCCGGGGCGGGGAGACGAGAAGGAAGGTGAGCGCGCCGCGAAGAGGGGCGCTTGCCCGCTTCTGCTGCCGCTGCCCGGGTGGCAAGCGCTGGGCCGTTATTCGGCCCGACCCCCTGTGGGGCACGGTCGTGAGGCGCTGAGCGCGGGGCGGGCGCGGGCTGAGGCGGGGGCAGCCTCGTGGCTGGGAGCCTCGTGGCGGGGGAGGGGGGTCCTCGCTACGGGTGGCTGTCACCCCGCTGGGGGATCTCCTGCCGCTCCCTCCTCCCTCCGTTAGCCTCGGCTGGCGGTGCTGCCGGGCCGCTGTCGTTACACCCACCACCTCCTCCGGCTGCCCGCTGCTCTTTATTAGGTGTCGTGGGAACCACTTCCCCGATCCACCCAGCCGTCTGCCTCTCGTGGCAGAGTTTCCTATTGTGCCGGCTCGTAGATTTCAGAGCAGGGGACTCTTAGGCTGAAAAACCGCTCTGCTAGGAGAAGGAAATTGATCTGGAATCATTTTCACACATCAGATCGCACAACGGCAAACAAACTACTGCGAAAACACAATACGAAGGGGCGGGGAGGGAATGCAAAACCTGAAAAAACTCTGCAAGTGCGAGCGAGGGCTACGCATTGACCGGGCTGTTCTGCAGCAGTTCTTGTGTCAGGCGTCCCAGGCGTTCCTGTGCCAACACAGCTGCACGTCTGCTGTGAGCGGGGCCCGCTGGAGGATTGGGGTTGGTTTGCTGTGAGCTTCGTGCTTTTGCGCTGCCTCGCTCGCTCATTTCACTTTTGGTGTCACACTGAAATTCTCCGCGTGGCTTTGGTGCCCCAGGTTTGAAAAGCACGTTAGAAAAGTGAAGAGCTACGGGTCTGGAGGTCCTACATCCTTCCCTGTAGAAGTTTTAAATTCTGTTTTTCCGTAAAAGATCTGAAGTTGGTGTGTTTGAGTTTCCAGTTGCCTTTCAGCACAACGCAGAATCCTAAAGGGTTGTTTAATCTAGAAAAGGCAGGAAGAAGGGGATCTAAACAAAGCATTTTCAGAAGTGACATTGATTAACGGCTGACGTAAGTCAGGATATCGTGGATTTTGTACATCCAGAAGTAATCTGAGCAAATCTCTGTGCTTTTTATGGAGGGTGTGCTTTGAATCAAAGCAAGTTATTGAGTTGTCTCAAAGTAAATGTGTAACTCGGCAGTTGTTCTTGTCTTGAAAAGGTCACCGTGGAATTAGCCACAGGTGAATGAATCAACTAACAGAAACTTCAGGAGAGCCAGGTTCTTTTGAAGTGAATATCCTTTTGAAGATACAAAGTTTTCTGTATATGCTAAATTAAAAACTACCTACACTTAAAGAGAAATAGAAACCTCCCCCTTTCTCCCCTTTCTCCCCTTTCTTCCCTTTTTTAATCACACTTGCAGTTTTGAGTATCTGCCATGTGAGTATGTTTCTGGTACATCAGAGGACAAAGAATAAATCTAGTTTAGCTTGATCATGGAATTCTTTCCTCACCTCCAAGAATCAATGTATATATTTTAAATATAGTTAAATGTTTGCTGAGAATAGTCACTTGTATTAAGTTCAGCATTTCTTTCCGTATAACCTCTGACCTTGAAAAGCTAGTTCTTAATGTATCTCCAGGAAGTTTTACGGATTTTTTTTTCATATCCTTTATCATAATCAATGGATTTCTAATATAGCTTTTTTTTTTTCTGCTGGATATTCATAAAATCTCAGATTTGAAAAAAAAAAAAAAAAAAAAGGAAAAAGGGAATCTTTTTTATACTTAAATTCAGTAGTGATTTGCTGTTTCATCTATGTCTGTCTTAGCCTTAAACAGATTAATGTATCTGTCTTACAGAATTCAGAGTAGTGATGGAATGATGTAGTAATCAATTTTTATTTCATTTTTTCCCCTGCTTTTAAGAACTTGGAAAGATGTTTGTGTTCTGCACTGTGAAAGCTGAATCCATAGATTGTTTGAAGGAAAATACTTGCAGACAACAAGTAAGGTAACTTTTTCCCTAATTCTGCCTTTTCTAAATACACTGAAATTTTTTCATAAGATAGTTACTCATTTTGTGATCTCTTAATTGCTTGCATCTCTGCGAAGAACACCAATGGGACTGTCCTGGAAATTCCAAGGTAATTTTCTATAGGACACTGTACATTGGTTAGTGTAGCTTTTAAACACTGATGCTGGGCTATAAAATGCATCTGAATTTTTCAATAAAAAGTCATTATTTATGTCAAACTTCATGCATTCTCCTGTGAATTTGCTTTAAGAGAGAAGGGGATTGCTTGTAGGTTGTATCTGTAATGGTGAAAGGGAAGGGAAGACCTCAAATAGCAATCCACTGAATATGGAGAGAAATTAAGTGCCAGGGACAATCTGCTAGTTTTCTTTCCTTTTGGCCTCCTGAAAGAAACTTTGTGCATGAAGATGATATTATAGTTGTTTTTTTTTTTTTGTTAAAAACTGCGGCTATTGTCAATATTAATTTTTAGACACATGAATGTGGTAGTAGCATGTATAAAAAATAAGAAGATAAGGATTCTGTTTTTAAATTTGTTGTTAAAAACATGGTCTTTAATCACAACTGAAAAAGTTGTAAAGTTTCAAGATTTTAAACTAAAGAGGAAGTTAGAAGGAATAATATCATCTTAATATGATGAAGGTTAAGAAAAGGCAGATAGAGAAATGCTTGGAATTCTTAAATTGCTCTTCAACTGAAGATCAGCACGACAATAGAAGTATTAAATTAAGACAATGTAATTAGATAATTTGTGTTCAGGAGTTCCCTTTCTTTGTAACAAATTTTTTTTCATTACTAGACTGGTATATAAATGATTTATAAACACATTAGAATTTGATAACTTTGTTTTTTTCTTGTTTCCTTGACATTACATTTTTTTCCCACTTTTCCTTCTCTATTCTGATTATTTTACTCTGCACATTATTTATTCCCTCTAGTATTATCAGATGATGATATTCTTCCTGAAAATTAGTTTCAAATGTATTAGTCCTGCTTTCCTTCTATCTCCTCTGGATCCTCGTAAGTGTCTCTACTGAGAAAAAAAGAGGATGAAATTCTAAAGCAAACATTAGAAATTTCCACAACGTTGAGGTTTATGCTCACTGCATATTTCCACAACTGTTTGCTAGTTAAATCTCCCAGTTCAGTTCCCATACTGACATTTAAAAGTTGTGACTTTGGAACCTTGTGTGGACTCCTTTTCTCTGTTACCACAAGGCAACAGCTAATTCAGACCAGATGTCTGCCTAGTCCAGTCTTCTGTCTCTGACATTGATCAATAACAAATTCTGGGAAAAAGATTAGGGAAAAGTATAGACTGAGACCTGTAGTTACTTCTTCCTGAACATTCTTCAAGCCACTGCTGATTGTGGCTGAATGATTTTCTGCACCCACATGCGCTTGTGCAATTAATTACATGCAGACTGTTTTTGAACCTACGAAAATATTTAACATTGGCAGTGATCTGTGCTAAGGTGTTCCGCACTTTAACCAAGCTTTGTTATGCTATGTTTTGTGAAGTTCATTGTCTTGTGTGTTTGGATCTGCATTCTGTACTTTTCACTTTCAGTAGTACAGTAGTTCTGTCATTCTTAACAAATAAATTGAGCAGTTGAGTTGCAGGCTGACCTGATGTTTTAAGACTTTTCTTGTTTCCAATAGCTTTATGATCACGAACTAAAAAATAATACACGTGTACATTAAGTGTTGGTTCTCTCTTTCACTGCATTAGGGTGGGGGACTTTTCTCTCTAGAGAAAAACTGAGGTTCATCAACTTTTTGTATGGTGTTATAGAGATAGAACTAGGGTGAAGGGGCTTAAACTAAAAAGGGAAAATTTAGGCCATACAGAGGAAATTTTTAACTCAGAGGGTTCTGAAGCACTGAAACAGGTTGTGGAAACAGGAAGCCCAGAAAAGTTGTGGATGC
This sequence comes from Tympanuchus pallidicinctus, assembly GCF_026119805.1. Taxonomy (NCBI): domain Eukaryota; kingdom Metazoa; phylum Chordata; class Aves; order Galliformes; family Phasianidae; genus Tympanuchus; species Tympanuchus pallidicinctus. The sequence goes on from NW_026294813.1 coordinate 12,960,850, forward strand.
CCTATCTCAGGAGGCATTTTGTGTTTTAACCCAGCAGGTGGCTAAGCACAACAGTTATTTGGTCACTTCCCCCACTTCCCAGTGGGATGGGGGAGAGAAGAAAAAAAACGAACAACAAAATAGAACTCGTGGATTGAAATAAAACTGTTTACCAAGACGGAGGAAATGAAAATGATAATAGTTACGACTGTACGTGTGTATGTATGTGAATGTATGTAACAAGTGATGCACAAGAATTGCTCGCCTCTCACTGACTGATGCCCAGCTAGCCCCCCAAATGACAGAAATGAGAGAGATGGACTCCTGTCCCTTTCTAAACTCCCCTGCGTGATGTCAAATGGTATGGAATACTACTTTGGCCGGTTTAAGTCAGCTATCCTGATTCTGTCCCCTCCAAGCCCTTTGTTAGTATAAGCAGAGAAACTGGAACAGCCTTGGCTCTGCATAATACTGCTTAGCGATAACTATAAACATCTGTATGTTATCAGCATTGTTTTTCTCTTAGAACCAAAACAACATTATACCAGACACTCTGAAGAAAACAATTCTGACCCGGCTGAACCTTAAACAAAGATCAGGTTGAGTGGTCCTGGCCAACTGATTGGCAACTCTGCCCTTGGCAGGGTAGTTGGCTAAGTTCTAGTGGAACAAACAGTGTGTTACTCTGGATACATAGAGTGTGGATACATACAAGAAGAGGGGGGTGTTAGATACAGGGGATTTCTCCCTGCTGGGAACTCAACTCCCATTATGCTAGGCAGACTCTCAGAGTAGTTTGCTGTCTCCTTGGTGCTTGGATAAAGGACATCACCAGAAAACTTCCAGGCCTTGTATGGCAAACAGGTCTGTAACCATTACTGCTTTTCCATGTGGAAGATTATTAATAGAATATTATTACATATAGTTCAAGAGCTATCAAAATGGACTTCAGATCCATTTGATCTGGGTATGCTGAAGGAATCAAGAATACAAGTTTCTTCTCTGCTACCCTTAGGGGGTAAGGATACTGTAAGAAACAGAAGGATCTGATCTATAAACATTGGTTTCATGACTGATATCAATGCCATAATTTTGCTGTTTTTTTTTTTAATAATGCGATGGCCTACATGGCACTGGGCTTGCAGTCACTAGACAGCTTTCACCTCTCTCATAGAGGGAAAAGGCTCCATGGCAAAAAGTTAGCAGGGCTTTAGATTAGGTTGTAAAAACATGGGTGGGTAATAGTGAGACTGCACATGGTAAGGTGTGGGACAGCATAGTCAGGCTAGAGAGGCAGGGTGTTAGTGGGGGCCCTCAACATTCTGCCTTTAGTTATACTGACAACACTGAGCACACTTAAATCTTATGACAATCAGCCAGGGACCACTGAGGAAAAAGAAGGCAACAGGGAAACTCAAGGAAAATACAAGGCATTAAGAAGTTATCCTCCAAGAAGGCAATAAGGCCAGCTTCCCAGCTGAAGTGTTTTTACACCAACAGACACAGCTTGGGAAAAAAATAGGAGGAGCTGGATCCACTGTGGTACCTGAAAACCATGATGAAGTTGCCTTCACTGAAACCTGGAGGGATGACTCCCACGACTCAAATGTGGCTATCGATAGCCACATAGAAGGGCAGGCAAGGAAGGAGGGGGAGAGGTATTGCCCTCTACATCAAGAAGGGAACAAAGTGTGGTGAGATGTTTCTGAACAATGGTCATGAGCAAGTCAAAAGTTTATGGATGAGAGAGAGCAACAAAGAGAGCCTTGTGGTTGGTGTCTACAACAGATCACCTGATCAAGCAGAGCTTGATGAAGCTTTCTTCCTTCGTCTCCAGGAGTTACTGCCATCACAGGCTCTCGTGCTTGGGAGTTCAGCCACTCTGACATCTGCTAGTAAAATAGCACTGTGAGCTGTAGGCAAACCAAGAGTCTTCTGGAGTGCGTCACGGATAACTGCTTGAACCACAAAGTAGCTCTGTCTAGGGGGAGAGGGGGGTGCAATACTGGACCTGTTGCTTACCAATGCAAATGAACTGATTGGTGACATCAGGATTGGAGGCAGCCTGGGCTATAGTCACCATGAAATATTGGAGTTCACACTCCTTGAGGTACAAAGGACAAAGAGTAAATCTAAAAGATTCCAAATTTTAGGAAAGCATAATTCCAGCTCTTCAGGGAGTTAGTCAACAAAACCACCTGGGAAACTGTCCTCAAGGACAAGGATTGGATATGGCAGATCTTTAAGGAGGCTTTTCTTAGTGCACAGGAGCTTTCCTACATCTTCAGATGTAGGAAATCAGGAAAAGAAAGCAAGAGACCAACATGGCTAAACTGGGACCTGTTGGTCAAACTGGTAAGCAAGAAGAAAATGCACAGGTAGTGGAAGCTGGGACAGGTACCGTGGGATGCATAAGCATGATGCAAGGTTGTGTATGGATGGAATCAGGAAGGCCAAGGACCAACAAGACTTTGCAAAGAGTGTGAAGAGCAAGAAGGGTGCATTTACCATAAGAGGAAAGTATAAGAAGGGATACCCTTTCTAATGAAAAATACAGGCAGGCTGGTAATAAAGATAAGAAGACAGCTAAAATACTCAGCAATTGCTTTGTCTCAGTCATCACTGACTCCTCTTCACTCAGTGGATTGTGGATGAGTTGGAATGTGGGTCTTAGGAGACAACATCTGTCCCACTGTAAGTGAAGATCAGATTTATGACTACCTGAGAAACAGGGAAGGGAAGGGAAAACAAGGGAAGGAAAGAAGAGCCACCACTGCAGACGTCATGATGTCTACGGGTCCATCCTTATTCTTCTGCTAGGGTGGCTAAAAATGTGGTGGGGCATGTGGGGCTGGCAATACCTTTTATGCCATTGGACTGTCCCTTCCAATTAGGTCAGAAGCTGTTGCCAGGCAGTGTCTGGTAGCGTACACTGTGAGCATGCTATACTGGCCACACTTTTCTCCTTTTGCATGGTGGTCGTGGTTGGGGGATGGACCTAAGACTACCTTAAGGATGATGACTTAACTCCTAACTTCTTCACTGCACTTTAGCACAACATGTGTTTGTTTGTAACTTTCACAGGAGTATTACAGCACAGCTTTTGTTCTGAGGTTTTCAGCAAGAATTCACAATGTTATGGTTCTGTATATTGTTGTAATAGAGTCTGGGACAGAAGGAAACATGTCATTTTATTCCCACATTCCACCCAGCGGTTGAGACTCTGTTATCAGGCCAGTGTTGACTGGGCTGGGGTCATCCACAGTGATGATGCATACATAGTGTACATAGAGTAATACAGTCATAACATAGAGTTGGAAGGGATCTCTGGTCCAACTCCTTTGCAGTGAACAGGGACGTCCACAGCTAGATCAGATTGCCCAGGGTCTTATCTGGCTCACTTTGAAAGTTTCCATGGATTGGGCAGCAACCACATCACTAGGCAACCTGTTCCAGTGCCTCACCCTCACTGTATAAGACTTATATCTAACCTAAATCTACCCTCTTTGAGCTTGAAACTATTTCCCCTTGTTCTATCTCCACAGACCCTGCTAAATAGTCCGTCCCCTTCTTTCTTGTAGCTCCCCTTTAGATACAAGGCCATTATCATATCATCTCTGAGTCTTCTCCAAATATTCAAAGGAGAAATGTTTCATTTTTGTGGATCATTTTCTGGTCCTTCTCTGGACACTCTCCAAGAGGCCTATGTCTTTTCTGCACCGAGGACTCCATATCTGAACATGGTACTCCAGGTGAGGTCAGGTGAGGCACAGAGTAGAGGGGCAAGATCACCTCACTTGGCCCTCCTGACCATTTCTTTTGATGCAGCCCAGGATACATTTGGCTTTCTGGGCAGCAAGGGCACACTGCTGGCTCATGTCCAGCTTCCCATCCACCAGAACCCCCAGGTCTTTTTCAGGAGGGCTGCGCTCAATCCTTTCGTCCCCCAGCTTGTATTGGTAATGGGAATTGCCTCGACCTAGGTGCAAGATCTTGCACTTGGATTTGTTGAAACTCCTGAGGTTCACCTGGGCCCACTGCTCAAGCCAATCTAGGTCCCTCTGGATGGCATTCCGTCCCTTGGTGTGTTGATCGCACTCCACAACTTGGTGTCATCAGCAAATTTGCTGAGGGTGCACTCAACCCCACCATTGATGTCACTGATGAAGATATTAAATGGTATCAAGCCCAGCACCAATCTCTGGGGTACATCACTCATCACTGGTCTTCATCCAGACATTAAGTCATTAAACACCACTCTCCAGACCTATCCTGCAACCAGTTCTTCATTGATCAAACTGTCCACCCATCCATATTTTTCCAATTTGGAGAGAAGGATATTTTGGGGTACTATGTCAGAGGCCTTACCAAAGTCCAGATAGATGACATCAGTTACTCTTCCATTATGCAGAAGGAACAGAAAAAGAATGGACAAGCCTATTTATCACACACTTCACTAGGCCATTGCCTAGTATTAGATAGATAAGTCCACCCACCAGTGTTATACCAATTCATGTCAACTAGTCCTATTCTATCAGTCCCCAAGTCTGGAGGAAGTTGGCGAGCCAACTATCATCATCATCTTGCTTAAGTACATTCATCAGTGATTTAAAGTCCTTAATTTTCTCCTTTAATCACTGAGAGTTGTCAGAAACATTGCATCCCCTCAAAATCCTTGCATCTGTGATTGTGACATTACAGCAAATAATCACTCACAGTGCAGTTCTACAGTACAGCGGTGCAGATAGGTCCTAATACTTGGGCCATAGTAGTGATAGCTTGTGAAGTAATATTAATGACAAGCATGCAGGCCAAAGTACTGATCTGTTTGTAGTTAAGGACAGTCACTGCAGGTACACCTACTAGTGAGGATGCACACATGCTTTTATGTGTGTCAAGAGATTAACTTTGCCATTACAGTCACTCCCTAATATAGGGTGTTTGTCTGGTATGGCATTTGGTATGGTCGTAGAGGGGAAGAGCTACTGTTATTCTTCCCAGTGAGCAAGGGCCACCAGTGGAGTAGAAGGTACATATGATTATGCTACCCATCCACAAAGGAAGAACTATCTCCGAGGAAGAATGATATGGATGTGATTAAAGGAGGTATTGCGCTTATGATTACACTGCCTATCAGTGTTAATGAGGTTATGCTGTGATGTGATGCAGTTTACCACTTGAAAACATTCCTCTGTTGAAGTAACATTTGCCAATGTAAAGGCAAATGCTGCTGGGGCTATCTGTGTTGTCATGCTGCTCCAGATGGGCATCATGCCATAGGTGATATTAAACTAAAAGTGCTCAAAAAGGGAGTAGTTCTGGATTAATTGAGGGGAGGTTGAAGTACCTATTATGCATGTGGTTAAAATTTCTGAAATAGATTGTCCTCCTGCCTTACAAAAGGCAGTAGTGTTAGCTGCTTTGCAAGCTACCCATACCTGTATGTTCTCCTTGAGGCTAGGATGATTCATCTAACTAAAAGTTTCCCCATTTTGGGTTAATCCCAATAAGAATAATATTCTTATTGGGTGTGTGAGTCATCTTCGTTCTTTGTACAAAAATTCTCTGCTAATGTATGTCCTCATCGTTTTGTAAAAATAGAGAGAAACAAACTCTTTTTCCTTGGAAAGAAGTAGCAAGGTTAGTGATGGGAAACATCAATTTTAGAAATATTTTATGTTCCTTCCCTGTTACATCTTTGTGTCATTTTATGACAGCTTCAAGGTTCAGCATGACCTTTCCCTTTATAGGTTTGTCCATGAGCACTGCTGCTCAGATGCATATTGTATGTTTACCTAGCCTTTAGTATGTAGCTTAGTGGGCTAGAACAGAACGCATTCAACTGCATTCATCCCCTACTAGTAATTTCCTGCATCTGGTAGCTGATCAGTCCGCCCTGATTCTTGTGGTTCAAGAAACCAATTTAATAAGCCACTTGTCCTTTCAGCTATCCATTGGCTTGGGAATTATAAGGGGTATGGAATATCCACCATATCTCCTCCTGCTTAGCCCATTCTTGCATCATTTGAACAGTGAAGTCCCAGGTTGTATAGTGATTGTCTTAGGGAGGTGGATAAATCATTCCTTCAACCCCTTCATATATTTTCTGCAGTTACTTGGGATACTGTCTCCACATGAATGAGTCCAGAAGCTACTTCTACTCACACCATGGAGTACTGTTTCCTGATAGGCTTCCTAAATGGCACTTCATTGTCAACCATCCAGACCTCCCACAACTCCTTATTTTCCCTACTGTGAAGGAATGAGTACTTCAGAGGATGTTCTCTGAGTCAGAGATGACAGCTGTCACACACAGAAATCACCATTCAACTCTGGTAACAGAGACCCTCAGACATCCTCAACTTAGGGCATTCTTCTATAGATTCAATGCTCCTGAATGCCTCTTTTTACATGTAGCCACACTAAAATAAATTTACCCACTCATTACTCATTTTCAGGGTTGGGGGAAAGGAGAAAATTAGCATATTCATTAAAAGGGATCCTCGTTAATTCATCCACCTCATTGTTTCACCTATGCACAGGATCTGACCCTGTATCTTGGGCTGCCACCCAGCCTACCTCAAATTCCTTAACCTTTGCAACGTCCAGGATATCCTTCCACTTCTCTTTCTGCCACACTGGGGCTCAATTCATCTCCCAAGCATTTTGCTCCAAGAAGTGGACACAGTCAGTGCCCTGCCCTGGTTCAGCTTTGCCCAGGGTCTCTGCTACTGAGTCTGCTGTTCTTGGAACAGTTTACAGATTTGATGTTGTAACTCTGTGCCCTCTACTTTCAGCATGTCATGAGGACCCTGAATCTGGGGAACCCCGAATCAAGGGGTTCATTCACTCTGAGTCAACCAGCATTGTCACTGGGGATTTTTGATTTGATACTAAGGTTTGTTCGTGCATTAACTGTAAACAGTCTGCTTTCTGAATACTCTCAATTAGTTGGTCAAGATCCCCTGGAATTGTAACTGGGTCAACTCCTTCCAAAGGGGTTAAGACCTCTTGCCAAATAAGCTGCTTTCTGGGTCAGGTACCATGGGCTCAGTTGTTTCCAGTGGTAAGGAAAATGCTAGGTCCCTGTAACTTTATGCTTCTTTCTCGCTTAAAAGTATGCCATCCTCTCTCAATAAGAAAACTCTCCACACATATTCTGTCTCCACTGCCTCAGAATTCCTACTATATTTCTCCTGCAATTTAGTCAACTCTTGGGCTGAATACAGGATTGCTTTGGTTTTAACAATCAAATGACCTCTCCTATCCTCCTCATCATCGTTGTATTCCACTTTAATTAGAGGTCTCATAGGCCTAGGGGGATCAATTCTAACGGCTCTATCCTTAGCCTGTGCTAATTCAGTGCCGAAATAGGGCTGCAGGGAAGGCCCACCTCTTTTCTTCCTAAGCACTCCATCTGTGCTTCTCATAGTTGCTGAGACTGCTGCTGCTTCTCAGCCAACTGCTCTTGTAATTTTCCTATTATCCCCTGCAACAAGAAGATAATGCTGGCTTCTGAGGATTGTTGTTGCTCATAGAATTCCTGAGCCATGACCAGCACTGCTCCCAAGTACCATGCACACCACTGCTTTGCCTTTTCTTTGGCAATATTTCTTTTCTGCCCTAAGACACACAGTCAAATATTGCCTGTGTGTTCTGCCAGTTATGTCTTATCCATTTGAGCCCCAGCAGAGTGGGACAAAAGTCAAAGTCCTTCAGTATTTTCAGGATATACTTTGGTCTGTTTGGGTTGTTCATCCCACTTTCCATGTTTACTACCAACTACTCACAAACTCATCCACCTATTCAGATTTTACTGTCGTGCTCAAGAGAGAGTAGCACAATGTGGAAGGAGGGACTTTCAACCCATTTAAGCCCCATGTAGTATCAGCTACATACAAGTTCACACAGCTATTTTGGTTTTGGTGCCCCACTGAGGGAGGATTATCACAACACATCTCTCTTTCCGTAGTTAGTACCAGCTACTCAGATTTTGCTGTCCTGCTCAAAGAGAGTACCACAATGTAGAGAGAAGGAGGGAGGAACTTTTTACAAAAGGAAAAGTTTCTGAAGTACATATGAAGAATGTATTTTGGAAAATGGTTGGGTTATCCTGGCCTCAGGCCAAGGCAAGCCTATCCGTAGGATTGCTTTTTCACTGGCACCAGGATTTATTTGATGGGTAATGCAGGAAAATGGGGATATTCAGTGTGTACCTGAAAGGGACTAGATGCTGGGAGAGAACAGTCAATAGTATTCATACATGCATATATGTATATCATAGAATCATAGAATCATAGAATGGCCTGTGTTGAAAAGAAGTCCAGTGATCATTGAGTTTCAACCCCCCTGCTATGTGCAGGGTTGCCAACCAGCAGATCAGGCTGCCCAGAGCTGCAACCAGCCTGGCCTGGAATGCCTTCAGGAATGGGGCATCCACAGCCTCCTTGGGTAGCCTGTTCCAGTGTCTCACCACCCTCTGTGTGAAAAACTTCCTCCTAATATCTAACCTAAACCATCCTCCCTTGACCTACCATTATCCACCCTTGTAAAAAGCCATTGCCCCTCCTGTTTATATGCTCCCTTCAAGTACTGGAAGGCCACAATGAGGTCTCCCTGGAGCCTTCTCTTCTCTAAGCTAAACAAGCCCAGTTTCCTCAACCTTTCCTCATAGGAGAGGTGCTTCAGCCCTCTCATCATCTTAGTGATCCTCCTCTGGACCAACTCTAAGAGCTCCATGTCTTTCCTGCACTAGGGACCCCAGGCCTGGATGCAGTCCTCCAGATGGGGCCTCACAAGAGCCGAGTAGAGGGGTACAATCACCTCCCTCTCCCTGCTGGCCTCTCCTTTTTTAATGCAGCCCAGAACACAGCTTTCCAGGCTGCAGACACACTGCATCCAGCTTCTCGTCCACCAGGGCCCACAAACCCTTCTCCACAGGGCTGCTCTCAGAGATAAAGCATTGGCCATCTCTCCCATTCAGCAACATCTAAGGCCAGTTGGGTAGCCTTTACCTCTGTAATTGGCTTGATTCTCCTTTTACTTCAGTGGCCACTGCAACTTGTTCACCTCTAAGATTCCTGGATGACCAAGATTCCCCATCCGAGCTCATGTAATCAACACAATCCACTTACTCCAAGTGGCATCAATAGCATGATGGGTGAAAGGAACCTTTCCCTTGAACATCCAGTTTATCACTGGCAGTCAAGGTGCTAAAAGGAGTTGTGTTTCAGTGCCTATTACTTCAGAAGCAGCCCTAACTCCTTCATAAACAGCTGAGAACTTCTCAGTCACAGTTCAGTACTCTTCAAACCATTTGTGCACTCAACTCCAGAATCCAAGGAGTCGATCTCAGGTCTCATTTGAGGCTCTTTGCCAAAGAGTCCAAGTGGGGCCTCTCTCTCCAACAGCAGTATAGAGGATATTTTTTACATCTGTACTGTCCCCAGGGCCATGCCATGGGCTATCTCCTGCTTAATTTGCTCAAAAGCCTGCTGCTGCTCAGGGCCCCATGTAAAATTATTCCTCATCACCTGATGAAGGGAGCTTACAATGAAGTTATAGTTTAGACCATGCATTTTCCAAAAATACACTAGGCTCTGGAAACCATGATAATTAAGGATGGAACAAAAAGAGTAAAGGGGACAGAAATTTTTACCTTTGTTCTGTGGCTGCATTGGAATCTTGGAAACATTGCGACATTGGAACATCGGAAATTCTCAGCATTTCTCTGCTGTGGAGAATTTTAAATAGAACATGTTGTCAGACAATGTTTATGGTCTTTCCCCGTAGTTAGTCATTATTCACACACACACACACACACGCACACATCTGTGTTAAAATGTGGCTAAAACTTAAATTTTGTAATCATTCTTCTTTTCTACAAAGCAGGCAGCTAAGTAGTAAGTATGGTTCAAATTATTCATTTTTTGCCATGTGTAGTTGAATTCAATCTGTGCTGTAATGTTATGTGAGATACAAATCAAGTTAATGAAACCAGAGTTTTCCAGACAGTTATAAGTTGTAAATTTGTTATTTTATGGGTTAATCACTCTGAATACAATGGCTTGCTATATTCTGAATAGTATTTGAAATACTCATAAGACGTAAACACTTAAAGTTTTATTTTGTTTATTACATAAGTGCTCACTAATTGGGCACCACTTGTCTTATGTTCTTTACTGTACTTTTGTCTTTAATTATTAAAGAATGTGTGTGACATAACTAGGATCCCTTCTGCTGCTTCTGAAATCTTTCAGAAATGGGAAAATTACTGTACCCTAACAGTTCTGTTCAATTCTATTCTTAAGGTATAAAAGGAAGAATAGCATGTCTGTTCTGAAGTAGAAAGGGAAGGCAAGTAAGCAAAATGTAACAAAGTGATTTGGAATTTGGCTGGCATCTTTACTCCTAGTGCCAGTACTTAAAAGCCTTAGATACTGGTTCTTTCCATTATGTTGAGTGAGGACATTGGTCAAGCATACTGTATATTGGAATTCTTCTTGTTAGAACATTATGCTTTCACAATTGTTTGTTAATCCGCAGTTGTTAGCTAATTAGAGTAAAACTGATGAGTAAATATTAAAAAAAAAAATATTAAAGTGATGTTGATTTATCTAAATGAAGGAGAGACCTAAAGTGCCAACTATCTCTTTTTAATAATGATTACTTATGGCACCATAATACTAATGCACAAAAACTAATTTTCAAAAGAAAAGATTTGTATAGACTTTCTTTTCTACGATAACGAATGCCTTTTCATAAATTGCCCATTTCTTTGATCTGGAGTCAGATAAATTTGTACTCGATCTGATTTCAATAGAGGCTTTTATCCCTTGGAAACAAGAGTATCTAGCTACTGCAGTATAGCTTTGTTTAACCATTTCTTTGTCTTCCTTGTAAACAGTTTCTTTTTGCTACTTGTAATCTGACTACAATATTTGAATAAGCATTTAGCCTTAAAATGGTGAAATTCTGCAAATAAATTTTATTTAATACAGAATAACTGAAAGCAGGTACTAGTAAAAGATGCAAAAAAGCCATCCAGCTGTGCATGCTCTGGTTCTTCAAATTTATTTCAAGGTATTTTACCTATTCTTTATCTTGAGTATCGATACAAAAATTAGCATTTTAAACAAATTACAGTAATTGTTATTTAAGGACTTACGGAAGAAGAACTCCTGTATTTTTACTTACGAATCAATCATACAATGATACTTGTGTTCAAATCATACAGCAGTACAGAATGTTCTATATTCATAAAAGCTGTAAGAGTTTACTTCTCTCCCCACAGGGAGGTACATGTCTGCTCCATCCCAGGAAAATACTGTCTGAGTAAGATTTAAAATAAAAAACAGTCAAAATCATTTTTGGAGTGTTAGGTTTGCACAAAACCAGACACTGAATATGCCAGCTTTGGAAAACCTGAGAATAGACCACGTATCTATTTCTGCAGTATCTTGTGAAAACATTGATCATGTATCCCTAAAGTTTCATTATGCCTGTGTTCATATTGTGTACTCTGCTTTAGTCTGAACCAAATTCTAAGCTATAAGTAATTTATCCTATACTATCTATTTTTAATGATCAGAGGGCTAGAGAGCCTCTCCTACAAGGAAGGCTGAAGAAGCTGTTCTTGTTCAGTCTGGTGAAGAGAACGTTCTGGTGAAACCTCATAGTGTTCTTCCAGTTCCTTAAAGAACTTCATGAACAGGAGGGAGATAGACTTTTTACGCAGTCTGATAGTGACAGAACAATGGGGACTGGCTTTGAACTAGAAGAGAGGAGATTTAGATTAGATGTAAGGAGGAAATTTTTTACTCAAAGAGTGGTGATGCTTTGGAACAGGTTGCCCAGAGAGGTTGTCCAGTCCTGGAGGCATTCTAGGCCAGGCTGGCTGGGGCCCTGGGCAGCCTGGTCTAGGGGCTGGCACCCCTGCCCACAGCAGGGGTTGGAACTAGATGATCTCTAAGGTACTTTCCAACTCAAGCCATTTTGTGATTCTATGATAATATTATTTTTTTCAAAGCATTTTTTTCAAGTCTGGGATATCTGCCCTTGGGTTTTCAAATACTGCTTCTTTCCCTCAGGATCAGCTAATTTTCACTGCGTTTAGGCTTTTACAAAGAATGAATGCTCCTGAAGAAATGATCATTCACAAGTTCCTTTACAGTATCACAGGAGTAGCATTGGTGAGACTAAAACAATACCCAATCTGCAATGCGTGATTTCATTCCTGCCTCTTCTAAGATCCTGAGTTTGAAATAGCACTAGCCTAAGTGTATACTCAAGTAGACCCTCAAGGACACGTCTTATGTGTCCATAAAGAAGTGATATGCCACATCACTGTTTCTTTCTTCTGATAATAAAGCTTCCTCTGTCCCTTCTCTTATTTTACCTCTCCCATACTGTTATGTCTGTTCTATGATACTGAATGTGTACACTCAGGCTGCACCCATTCAACATAGCTCTTTCAAACGCAGATATGGGGGTGGTTAGTTAGTGATATTAAATGTTTTCTTATAAATAGGAGTGTAAGTAGTAGGTCAGCTAAAGATTGCTGGTAGAATTTATTATTTTTTTGAAGTAATATTCAGTAGAGATTTTAAAAATTATATTCTGTATTATCTTAGGTGGAATAGAATTATTGCTGCTCATTGCAATTTAATATATTCTTTCATTGCTGTTTTAAAATGAATTTGATCAAATTTTCTGTGACACTTGTTCTGCTACGTGATAGATAATGAAATATAAAGTCTTGGCTTATTCTATCTAAGGATAAGCTGAACTTTGATGACAGTTTGTTTACTAAAGCTGATATCTTCTGCAGACACAGCAATATACTCTTGTTATCTGCAAACATCAAAGTAGTCTTACAGAAGAAGAGTAGTCCTGATCCTCCATTTAGAGAAAGGAAACCACTTTGCTATGCTGTGGTTATGTTTGGTTATGTTAACATGGAAATATCATTACTAGTAGAAAAGGATGTTGGTGGTCATAGCAATCCTGAATCACCTCCAAGAGAGAAATAAAGGACACTTAGGGAAGTCAAACTGAACCACATCTATTTTACGGCATGCAGCTTTACAGAAACCTGTAAGATTCATAAAATTTGTTTGTAGAACGTCTGCATATGCAAGCACATTTGTATAGCATGTTTTATATATACTAAGAAGATATCCTGTGATTTTGGAAGGTCTTTTCCAATAACCACATTAAGAATTTCAAATTACTAATAAATAAAATTAACAGTATTCTTTCTTATTGCTACAATATCATTTTTTCACTACAGTTATTTATCTGAGTGAAAATAAATTCATTGCACTATTTTTTAATACATTCTAAGTGTAATTCCCTTAATATTTTCTTCTTTCATGTTATAAATAAACATACTTCAAATTCAAATAGTTACATAAATTTGAAGTCTACATTTAAGGTGATGCTTCCTATTTTATGATGTTGGCCTACAATGTCAGAGGCAGGTGGTGGTGGTGTGGCAGTAGAAGTTGAACCTTCCCACTGACATTCCACTGTTTCGTTGCCATGTGACAGATGGCAGCTGAGGGGCAATCTGACAAAATGGAGTCTGGCATGGAAGTGTGTATGAAGCAATGGTGTGTCACTGAATTCCTCCATGTGGAAAAAATGGCACCCACTGACATTCACTGACAGTTGCTGAATGTTTATGGAGACCAAACAGTGGTTGTGAGCACAGTGAGGTGGTGGGTGGTGTATTTCAGAAGTGGTGGTAGCAACCTCCACTGGTGCAGATTTTTATGAACATGGCATGCAGACTCTTTTTTACTGCTGGCAAAAATGCATAGTTAATGATGATGACTATGTTGGAAAATAATGTTTTGTAGATGAGAATTTGCTCTACCAACTAGTGTCACTGTGCTCTTTGAATCTGTTGTAGTTTCCATGGAAATAAATACGTGGTATTGCTTTCAGAGTGACCTATGTAGAATATTTGCCTTTTGAATTTCTTATCCATCCACTGGTTAATGCCACAGAAGAGAATAAACACGAAAGTTGTTTATCCCTGGATCATTTTTACTTTTTGTGAGATAGATTCAGTAACATTACTTGCCTTATGATTTTTCTTGATATTTACGTAATTTGTTTCTTCTGTCCCAAACACTTCTTTGTCGATTAGCAATTATTTATAACCTTTTTAAAAGATTATAAGTAGATATTCCCATCCTGTGTTTCAGCATATAGAACAGCACCCACTGCAGGGGTGTAGTTTTTCAATGACTGTGACATGTTTCTTTTGTGATTTATTGTTCACTGTGCTTGTATTAAGCAGTCATAACTTTTACATATGATTATTTTTTTTGTCCTTCATCTTTGAGCTGAATACAATAAACTGTTTTAATTTACATCTTGTTTATGATGAATCTTTAGCAGTGAAAATGACTTAAATTATTGGTCATTCAGGGAGGGCCCCATGCAGTGCCATGAGTATGCAAATACAGTTCACCCTGCTTTATGACATACCTGTAGTGTGGAAATTTAACGAACAGAAAATAAAATGTGTTTTACAAGATAACTGCCTGCAAGAAATTCAGGACAAATAATGGAAATTGAAATTATCCAACTCCTAAAAAATTATAGAATCATAGAATGGTTTATAATGGAGGGCACATTAAAGATCATTAGTTCCAGCACCCCCGCAGTGGGATGATTACCAGCCACCAGCTCAGGCTTCCATAGATTCCATCCAACCTTAGGATTGAGGCATCCACAGCTGCTCTGAGCAACCTGTGCCAGTGCCTCATCATCCACCGAGAAAAAAATTCCTTCCTAACATCTAACCTAGCTCTCCCTTCTCTTAGTTTATAGCCAGTTCTCATTGTCCTCTCACTATCAGGCTGTGTAAAAAGTTGTCCCCCTTCTGCTCTTAAGCTTCCTTCAAGTAGTGGAAGGCCACACTGAGATGGTGTCCCTGGTGCCTTTCATTTCTAAAGAAGCCCACCTTGCTCAGTCTTTCTCCTTAGGGGATGTGCTCCAGCCCTCTCATCATCTTTGTCACCTTCCTCTGGACCTGCTCCAACAGTTCCGTGTCTTTCTTGTGTCCAGAACACAAGAAAGGGCACAGTACTCCAGATGGGGCCTAAAAGGGCAGAGTAGAGGGGGACAATGTCATCCCCCTCCCTGCAGCCATCTCTCTTTTGATGCAGCCCAGGATATTCTTTGCCAGTAAACTGCTGGCTCATTTCCAGCTTTTCTTCCATCAGGACCCCCAAGTCCTTCTCCGCATGGCTGTTCTCAAGAATTTCTTTTCCCAGTGCGTACTCATCTCAAGGGCAATCTTTTTTAACTTCTTTAGGTTCTCATGTGCCTGCCATGATCAAGCATGTCCAGGTCCCTCTGGATGGCATCCCTTCCTTCTATTGTGTCAGCTGCACCACTGAACTTGATATCATTAGCAAAATTGCTGAGGGTACACTTAATCTCACTATCTATGTCTTGATAAAGATTTTATAGGAGTACTGGCCCCAAGACTGATCCCCCAGGGAATGCCACTGAACAGCACTTTCCACCTGAACACAGAGCCAGTGACAGCAGCCCTCTGGTTGCAGCCATCCAACCAATTCCTTAACCACTGCCAAATAATGTGCCTTTCAGACCTATACCTCTCTGATTTAGAGATAGGGATGTGTTGATTGACCATTTCAAAGGCCTTTTGACATGGCAGATGGTATCCATTGCTTTTTTTTTGTCCACTTACTCTGTCACTCCCTGATAGAAGGCCTAAAATTCTTTTACATTTTTCTTTAACTAGTCTGTAAAATCTATGCTTTTTCAATTTATTTTTTTTTTTAATTATAATGAGCTTTACATGCATCTTGACAGTGTCAGAAAAACTTTCAGGAGTTTCACCAATTTGATTTAGGATATTTAGTATATGTTCACAATTGTAAGAAAAGACTGTGTTTAAGATTAGTGATTTTTAGCATTATGACAGACAGACAATCCTGTCACTAACTACTTAGCAATCTGCTAATTTTCAGTAGCCAGAAGAAAACAATTTCCATTTAAAAAAAAAGTGTCAGATTTGCCTCTTTATTATCAAAGAAGTTAAGCTGAGAGCTCTAAAATGTCATGAAAAATTACTGAGAAAGGCATAATTTAAAGATTAAAAAGCATGCACATCACAGTAACAGTGGACAACTTCTTTGGTAGCTTATAAATTTAAGATACGCAGAATTTTGAGAGCAAACAGTTGGCTTACTGTACCTGGTTTTATCACAGTGTTCTCATTGACTAGCAATATATGATAAACACTTTTTGTATCTGTATACAGTGTGAAACGCGCTGTATTACGGGCATGCTGGTAGCCTGTAAGTATAGCCTGTAATTATTTCAACACCTGCAAGCTAGTAAATGTGTAAAGCAGTATAAGATAAAATCATTAATAAGCAGGTCATAGATACACAACCATTACTGAAGTAATTACACAACCATTATTGAAGCAATTCTCATTAAAGAAGTTTTTCTGGGTTTCACATGCTTTATAGAATAAGAGTGCCACTTTCAGTCATGGAAATGACTGAAACATGGCTAATCAACTTTTATGTTCGTGAAGATAAGAGGATTAGAGGAAGAGTCCAATTAATTGTTTTGGGAAAAAAAAAAAAAACTATCAGTTTGATTAGATTCTTAAGTGTAGAGATATGTATCAAAACATCAGTGCTCTTAACAACTAGGTGAAACAGAACTGATATAAGAGTCCATTCATAAGCAATAAGACAGGAGAGATTATTTAGGAATTTATTGCTGAGATGCAGTGCAATCTACATAAAGGATTTAAAAGAGTATACTATGTTTTTCTTTAAAATTTTGGTGTGAGAACTGTAATCACATGTAATCACATCTTTTGGTCCAAAGATTTATTTTCAACCAAATTGTAAGTTTTTTCATATTATTGTTTTAAACAAATTCAATATAGGTACAGTATGAAATATTTTTTTTTTTCTAATTTGAGGACTTGTGCCTTATTTGCTCCATTTTTGGTGGGTACATTTTATACTTGCTTTTTAAAGAAGAAGAACCAAAGTCAGAGACAGAAGATATTAGCCCTCGCGATGAGATGCCAGCCTGCTAAGTCACTGTGAACTAGTCTGACTTGACGTTATCAATACAGCGGATCTCATCTGTGATAGGTGTGGTCTTTTGATAGCTACTGTATGTCTGTCTGTATAAGTGGAGTAGAAGATTACAGGTTTTAATTTATAGTTATTGCCTGTAATTACTATTTATTTTCTAGCCATGACTCAGAATTTCACTTGCACTAGGATTATGCTACAAGAGCTTTTGATGCCTCAGAAAATGTATCACAGGAAGATCAAAATCCTATTTTCTAGTTTTTCTTACTGTGGGGTTCGATTTTCAATGTTTTGTTTGCAGCAGCTCATCAGTTAGTACAAGTGGGGGGCTAAATCTCAGCGCGCTGACCACAGCAGGATACTAAGATATCCACTTTCCTTAATGTCCCTACCAAAATATGTTGCAATCTATCATTTAATTCGCAGACGGTCTTTGGTAATTAAATAAAGCTTAAACTCACATATGTAGATTGTATTTGTTGCTGCCTGAACTGTGCTGCTTTGCCAGTTTGGTTACCCAACAGTTTTTTCCTTAGTTTCAGCTTTAATGTTTGTTACAGTGTCATCAAAATTCCTTGTCCTTTCTGCTGGATAATAGTGAGTGCTAAGTTTTTCTTACTTCAGGCATATCTTTTGAATATTTGATACCAGGATGGCTCACAGCATGTACAGTTCATCTGGTATTACAATTTTTAAAGTAATATTTTGTATTTCAGAGTTAGATTGTAAGATGTTTTTCTTACAAGGAATAAAGCTATCAGTGAAATTACCAGTTTGGTGCTCTCCTGTCCTGTCCCTTCTTTTGTAGTATCTGTTTCATACTTCAATTCTTCCCAGAGTAGAGATTCTCCACCAGAATTTTTTTTCACTGTACAGCTCTTAGCGTGCTACTTTCACCTTTAATGCTAAAAAAGTTATCATATATACCTCAAGATTATGTATTTATTTTAACCATTTACAGACTAAGTGCTGAATAAAATGTTACTATGAGTGGATTCTGTTTTTCTGTGGGTTTTTTTTGGCTATTGAGTTTCTTCAAGAATATGAGCATTTTTCTATAGAACTTTAAAATACAGAAGTGGGAGGTGTGATTATAAAGGCAAATGCATATCAGCATCCTTGAGCTTTTTTTTCTTTCAAACATTGCTGGATCACATACAAGTGTTTTTTTTTCTTATATTTCAGAATAAAATTTAGTACATTCTGTTTTCATGTGTGCATGCATATACACTGGAAAGCATATATAATTTATGCTCAACCTCTTTTACAAGGGGCAGCAGGCACAAACTGGGACACATAAAGTTCCCTTCAAAAACAAGGGAAAAAAACTTCTACTGTGAGGGTGATAGAGCACTGAACATGATGTCCATTGAGGTTGTGAAGTCTTCTCTGGAGATACTTCAAACGCATCTGGATGCTCTTCTCTGTAATGTACTGTAAGGAACCTTCATTACTAGGAGGGTTGGACTATATGATCTCCAGATGTCTCTTCTAATCCCTGCAATTCTGTAATTTTATAAAGGTTATCCCTTTGTGAATCTGTGCACTACTTTGTGAGTAAATATTAATTGGCAACAGCTCACTTAGTGGCTTTTACTTAGATCAGAAGAGTGAGATGCATTTAGAAAAATGAAAAAGGGATTGACATGGTGCCACTTACAGTTGCTTCTCTTGGCCCTGGAAGAAAATTTTCCTTTTATCTTTACTTCAATAATCATCATTGTCAAATGAGAATAGAGCATGAATTTTGGAGAAGGAAAATTTGTTGTGAACTTACATAAAAGTCTGGTCGTTTATTTTTCAACTTTGTATTTTTCAACCATATTGATACTGGGAAATAAATACATCCTTCTTGTCTTTTAAGTATTTTAAGTTAATAAGCTAGTATGATGAATGATTTGGTACTTTGCAACTCGTCTATGTATGAGCAGCAGTAACGAAGTCAAATAGTTGATGGTAAACTTTGTAATAATTGATGCTATCTCTTGCTTTTTTTTTTCTTTTTTCTTTTCCTGAAGATTTTAAAATCAAGGTAACCCTTGCTGTAGACATAGCCAAGGTAGGTATTATATAGCTGTAGGACTATTTAGATTATCCTGAAAAGCAAAATTAGTGATTTTTGCACACTAACCAAATGTGTATTTTCCACACCCCATGATCATTGCGATCACTGGAAGTCATATTCCCCTTTACAAAGTCATACCTTTTCCAAATGCATAGGCAAAAAATCAAATTTGTAAGTCAATGCAAATGATTTGTACTGACTCTCTTATTATATTGTATTATTTTATTTATAGATTTAGTTATATATATTATTTGTATTATCCATATAAACAAAGTAGTTAGTGATATTGATACTTCATGGTTAGGTCTAAATTGCTGTAAGGTTTTTTTGTTTATGGAACATTTGATAGTCACAGAATCATTGAATCCTTTGAGTTGGAAGGAACCTTTAAAGGTCATATGCTCCAATTCCCTTGCAAAAAACAGGGCTTACAGCTAGATCAGGTTGCTCAGAGCCTGATCCAGCCTGATCTTTAGTGTCCAGGGACAGGACATCCTCCACCTCTCCGGACAATCTATTACAGGGCTTCATTACTCTTACTGTTAAAATCATTTTTATTATATCTGATCTGAATTTCTCCTCTT
Source organism: Tympanuchus pallidicinctus (assembly GCF_026119805.1). NCBI lineage: Eukaryota > Metazoa > Chordata > Aves > Galliformes > Phasianidae > Tympanuchus > Tympanuchus pallidicinctus. The sequence goes on from NW_026294813.1 coordinate 12,980,589, forward strand.
TTAGTGTGAAACCATTTCCCTTTTTCTCTGTCAAAACAGACCCTGAAAAAATGTCTAATGCCTTCTTTTTTGTAGCTTCCTTTTAGATACTGAAAACCCACTTTCAGGTCACTCCAGAACCTTCTCTTCTCCAGGCTGAACAGCCCCTGCTCTCTCAGCCTATCCTCATCAGGGAGCTGTTCCATCCCTTGGATCATTTTTGTGGCCCTCCTCTGGATACACTCCAACAGATCCACATATTTCCTGTGCTGAGCATTCCACCTGTGGACGCAGTGCTCCAAGTGAGGTGTCACAGCACATAGCAGAGGGGCAGGACCCCCTCCCTCACCGTGCTGGCCACACTACTTTGGATGCAGCCAGGATACAGTTGGGTTTCTGGGCTGCAAGGACCCATTGCTGGTTCATGTCCAGCTTGCCATCCTCTGTTACACCTTCACTGAAGGCCACCATATTGGTCAGGCAAGACTTGTCTGTGATAGTCAGTGATGTGAGATTAGTTGCAAATTCTTGTCAGGATTAACACTGAATTTTCTATGACTTATACACAGAGAGCATCAATAGCCACAGCTGTCTGTGTGAATAAAGTATGAACTGGTGAATTATGAACTGGAATTTTGCTGCTATACTTTAACCTGTTTACCGTATGTGATAAGCCTGAATTTATTCCTAGAATTAGCCAAAGATCCAGTGCACTGAAGAAGATACCTTTGCATCTGAGGAGTCAAAGGCAAAATTGAAAATAAAAACACATCATAATGAAGAACTCAGTCCCAGAAGACTGAGATCTGGATTTTACTTATTATTTTATCTGGATTTTAAAGAGTTACGTCAAAATATGGCTAATTTTTTTCTCCAACAGCTCCCTCTGAAGACTTACAAAGCACTGTGATGTATCATCTAAATGATGAACAGAATGTACTGTGCATCACTTTGTATAAAACAAAAGCCTGAACGTGTGTATGTGAAACTAACATTGATTTTGGTGTACATGATGCGTATTGTGTGTAACACATATGGCTTACATGCAAAACCATTGCTTTCTGCCTAAATTCAATTCCTTACTTTTGCTTCTATAATCTACTTTTTTTCTCTGTCTTTTTTTTTTTTTTTTTAAATTTCCTAAGTCTACTTAGAACCAGAAAGGGAACATGGGACAATTGTATTATTTAACTAACCTTCTCCAGCAATTTTAGTACAAATTATTGATATGCTGATCATATCAGTAGTAATCTATAGATAATGACAATTGCTCTTCAGGTATTAACTAGGTCAAGGCTTTGTACAGGCTAATATCAGAGCTTAGCTGTATTAGTTTTAAACCCTTAATTGCATGTCATTATAGATTTGCTTATGAAACAAAAAGCTGCTCCTTTTCCATTAGCTATGTTAGTCTGCCATTTGAAAAGGAGGAAGCTTGATACATCTTTATGCAATGTTTTCTAATTTACCTTATCTTACCTGTATTTTGTATCTTACTGTGCACCTGGCCTGAGTTTACTAGAGCTCATTGTTCATCTGAAGAAGCTTTTCATCTAATCACATTAATAGTATTATATTTTTGATTACTTTTTTCAGCAATCCACTTAGCTTTCCTATCTGAGCTCAAGATAGTGCACATTAATTACATTATCTAAATCGAAACAACACGTATACTCTGCAAGCAGCATTCTTAAAAATGTTGCAACAGATTAGTTAAATGAAGTTGAGTGCACTTGAAAGTTCTCAAACCAGTTACTGGTAGATGCAATCTGGGAAGCATTTTGAAAAAATATTTATTGAGAATACTTAACAATAAGTATTGAGAGTTTATGAAATTGACTGTAAGCATGGCCCTAGTATGGAGAGCTAAAAAGGAAGCTTGCATGAGACAAGTTTTTCATAGAAAGTTATATTTTCCTCTCTTTTTGTGGAGAAGGAGAACAGAGTTGCAGGGCAGAAGAGTTGTTTAACCATTCATTGTTTTTCAGCTGTGAAAATAAAAATGATTTCTTTGTATACCATATCACTGGACAGAGTTATTAGGAAGCTGTATGGAAAGCACAATTACTATGAAGTATGTTTGAATTAATAATCTACAAATCCCTGCATTTTTTTCCTCAGAGAAGTGAAGATATTGTTGACTAAAAGTTTTTCACATGTAATCACAGAAGTTTCAGTTAGCCCTTGACCATGAATTCTGAGGTGTGTAAGCTTGTACTGTCTTTGAAACTGAAGTGAAAGAAACTGTGTGTCTTTCTGCTTGGAGATGGAACAATTGCATTCATATTTAGGTCACAAATTATAAACCAAATAATGCCAGCTTGTGGGTGAAGAACTCAAGTGATCATTACAAGTGCAAGACTGGGACAGAAATTTGTCTGATATTGATCAGAATGGTATTGCTTAACAAAGATCAACCTTCACGCAGACTGGCTGAGTCACAATTTTCTTTCCCAGGATAATAGATGGGCTAGGATGTGTTCTGGCAAGTCTTCAATTGACTGGACAAATTAGGCACTCTTTGCAGCAAAGAAGAACAGCAAATACGGTATTTTGTATGCTTAACAAAAAGTGATCTGGAGAACAGCTTACTCCTTTTCTCCTTCTTTGGGATTTTTATTACAAAATCACAGAATTCTTGAGCTTGAAGGGACTTTTAAAGGTCAACCAGTCTAGCTACGCTGCAATGAACAGGGTCATCTACAGCTAGATCAGGTTTCTCAGAGCTGCTCCTATCTGACTTTGAATATCTCCAAGGACAGGGCATCCACCACATCTCTGGATAACTTGTTCCAGTGCTTCACCACCCCAGTCATAAAAAATAGTTTTCTTATATCTGACCTAAACCTCCCCTTTTTTAGCCTGAAACAGTCTCTCCTTGTCTGATCACAGCAGGCCCTGATAAAGAACCTGTCTTTATCTTTCTTACAACTTTGTTATGTTAGATTTTTCACTCAGAGGTGGTGAGGCTCTGGAACAGGTTGCTCAGAGAAGCTGTGAATGCCTCATCCCTCAAGGTGCTCAAGACCAGGGCCCTGGGCAGCCTGAGCCATTATCCAATCTAGTGCCTCACTTAATGGTTGGCAACCATGCCTACAGGAGGTGGTTGAAAGAGCGTGGACTTTAAGGTCTCTTTGAACCTAAGCTGTTCTTTGATTCCATGATTCTGTTATCATCAACTCCAACCATACAATTAACTAGTAAGTTCACCACTAAACCATGTTGCTAAGCACCACACCGATATGTTTCTTATGTACCTCCAGCAATGGTGACTCCTTCATTTCTTTGGGCAGCCTGTTCATAGAATCATAGACTAGTTTGGGGGTTGGAAGACAACTTAAAATCATCTAGTTCTAAGACTCTGCCATGAGCAGCATTGTCAACCACTAGATGAAGTTACTCAGGACACCAACTGACCTAGACTGCTTCCTGGAGCATCATGCAGGCAGAGCAGAAGCAGACAGTCACCTCCATCACCTTTCTTTAGATGCAGCCAAGATTCTATTGTCCTGGGCTGCACAGTGCTGGCTCAATATCAAATTTTTCATCCACCTGACCTCCAAAGTCCTTTTAAGCAAGGCTGCTCTCAATTTAACCTGGGAGAAAAGAAAGTTTGAGAAGACATTATTGGTCAGTAGGGAGAAGTGAATGCCTGGTGAGTTGCATTTGTTGTCAGTGCATGACGAAAAACGGACTATATAAAAGTAATTTGCAGTTAATAGGATAGTTTATTTTGGTGGACTTTTCCTTGAATTTGTTTTCTCTAGAGATTCTTGTAGTGTATTCAAATACTACAGTGTCTGTACGGTACATTCCTGGGATTTCCAAACATTGGGTACAGCTTAACTAAGATCCTCAAAATACTCAAGATAACTATTCCCCCCATCTTCTTCTTATCTTCTTCTTATCTTCTTTTCTTTTCTTTTCTTTTCTTTTCTTTTCTTTTCTTTTCTTTTCTTTTCTTTTCTTTTCTTTTCTTTTCTTTTCTTTTCTTTTCTTTTCTTTTCTTTTCTTTTCTTTTCTTTTCTTTTCTTTTCTTTTCTTTTCTTTTCTTTTCTTTTCTTTTCTTTTCTTTTCTTTTCTTTTCATAGAATCATAGAATCACCAAGGTTGGAAAGACCTTCAAGATCATCCAGTCCAACTGTTCACCTATTCCCAATAGCTCCTACTAAACCATGTCCCTCAACACAACATCCAGCCTTTCCTTAAACACCCCCAGGCTCGGTGACTCCACCACCTCCCTGGGCAGTCCATTCCAGTGCCTGACCACCCTTTATGAAAAGCAATACTTCCTAATGTCCAGCCTGAATCTCCCCTGCCGTAGCTTGAAGCCATTCCCCCTGGTCCTATCACTAATGACAAGAGAGAAGAGGCCGACCCCCAGCTCACTACAGCTTCCCTTCAGGAAGTTATAGAGAGCAATGAGGTCTCCCCTGAGCCTCCTCTTCTCCAGGCTGAACAAACCCAGCTCCTCATATGGCCTGTGTTCCAGACCCCTCACCAGCTTTGTTGCCCTCCTTTGAACACGTTCCAGGGCCTCAATATCTTTCTTGCAGTGAGGAGCCCAAAACTGGACACAGTACTCGAGGTGCGGCCTCACCAGTGCTGAATACAGGGGAACAATCACCTCTCTGCTCCTGCTTGCAACACTGTCCCTGATGCAAGCCAGGATGCCATTGGCCTTCTTGGCCACCTGGGCACACTGTCGGCTCATGTTCAGCCGAGCACCAATCAATACCCCCAGGTCCATTTCCTCTACACAGTCCTCCAGCCACACCGCCCCAAGCCTGTAGCGTCGCCTGGGGTTGTTGTGGCCGAAGTGCAGGACCCGGCATTTGGCCTTGTTGAAACTCATCCCATTGGCTTCAGCCCAGCTCTCCAGCCTGTCCAGATCCCTCTGTAGGGCAGCGCTACCCCCAGGCAGATCCACACTTCCAGCCAATTTGGTGTCATCTGCGAATTTACTGAGGGTGCACTCGATGCCCTCATCGAGGTCATCAATAAAGATACTGAAGAGGACAGGCCCCAGCACCGACCCCTGGGGGACTCCACTCACGACCGGTCGCCAGCTGGATTTGACTCCATTCACCACCACTCTCTGGGCCCGGTCCTTCAGCCAGCTCCTCACCCAGCCAAGAGTGCACCCATCCAAGCCTCGGGCTGCCAGCTTCTGCAGGAGAGTGCTGTGGGAGACAGTGTCAAAGGCTTTGCTGAAGTCTAGGTAGACCACATCAACAGCCTTTCCCTCATCCACCAGATGGGTCACTAGATCATAGAAGGAGATCAGGTTGGTCAAGCAGGACCTGCCCTTCATGAACCCATGCTGGCTAGGCCTGATCCCCCGGTCACCCTGCACATGCCACATGATCTCCCTCAAGACAATCTGCTCCATAACCTTCCCTGGCACCGAGGTCAGGCTAACAGGCCTGTAGTTCCCCGGATCCTCCTTATGACCTTTCTTGAAAATGGGAGTCACATCGGCAAGCCTCCAGTCTTCTGGGACCTCACCATTCAACAAGGAGCGCTGACAGATGATGGAAAGCGGCTCGGCTCTCACCTCCGCCAGTTTCCTCAGCACTCTCGGGTGGATCTCATCTGGCCCCATCGACTTGTGACAGTCCAGCTGGAGCAGTAGGTCTCTGACTGTTTCTTTCAGAATCACAGGAGGGTTAGTGTGCTCCCCAGCTGAGATTACCAGGTCAGAGAGAGGAGTATCCTGAGGATAACTGGCCTGACTTTTAAAGACAGACGTAAAGAAGGCATTCATAACCTCTCCCTTTTCCTTATCCTCAGTGGTCACATTCCCAGCCTCATCCAGCAAAGAGTGGATATTCTCCTTTGTCCTCCTCTTACTGTTAATGTATTTATAAAAGAGTTTCTTATTACTTTTCACCCCAGCGGCTAGGTTAAATTCAAGCTGGGCTTTTGCTTTTCTGATTTCACCTCTACACATCCTAACAACTTCCTTGTATTCATTCTGAGTGGCCTGTCCCTCTTTCCACAGGCAGTAGATTCTCTTTTTCTCCCAGAGCCTCAAGAGTAGCTCCCTATTCATCCACACCGGTCTTCTTCCCCGCCGGCTCATTTTGCAGCTCAGGGGGACTGCCTGCTCCTGCGCCCTTAAGACTTCCTTCTTGAAGAGCAACCAGCTCTCTTGGACCCCTTTACTCGCTAAGACTGAATGCCAGGGGACTCCCCCTATTAGTCCCTTGAACAATTCAAAGTCCGCCCTCCTGAAGTCCAAGGTAGCAATTTTACTTCTCCCCCTCCAGGCTCCACCATGAATCACGAAGTCTATCATTTCATGGTCTCTCTATCCAAGACAGCCTCCAACCTCCACATCCTCCACCAAAACTTCCCTGTTTGTGAAAATCAGGTCTAGTGGGGCAGTTCCTCTCGTGGGCTCTCTGACCAGCTGTATCAGGAAGTTGTCCTCTATGCATTCCAGAAACCTCCTAGACTGCTTCCTCTGTGCTGTGCTGTACTCCCAGCATATGTCAGGGAAGTTAAAGTCCCCCATGAGGACAAGGGCAGGCGACTGTGCAGCTTGTGCCAGCTGCTTATAGAATACCTCATCTGTCTCTTCATCCTGATTTGGAGGTCTATAACAGACGCCCACCAGGGTGCCTGTCTTGTCAGCCCTTCCTATGATCTTTACCCATAGGGATTCAACGTTATCGTCCCCACTCATAATCTCAGTAGCGTAGAAGCATTCCCTGACGTAGAGAGCCACATCACCACCCCTCCTTCCTTGCCTCTTTCCTGAAGAGTTTGTAGCCATCCATTGCAGCACTCCAATTGTGGGAACAATCCCACCACGTTTCCGTTATGGCAACTAGGTCATAGTTTGCCTGCTGCACAATGGCTTCCAACTCTTCTTGTTTGTTGCCCATGCTGCGTGCATTAGTGTAGACGCACCTCAGCTGAGCCCCTCGCCTCTCACCTAATCCCAATACCACTTCCCCAGGCTGCTCTCTAGCAGGCCTGGCTTTATCCCCTTCCCCCTTCCTATCTAGTTTAAAGCTCTCTCTACAAGTCCCGCCAGCTCCTGGGCAAGTATCCGTCTCCCTTTTGGAGACAGGCAATTCCCATCAGCAGACCTCAGGCCAGGTGTCGAGTAGACCGCCCCATGATCAAAGAACCCAAAATTTTTGCGCTTGCACCAGCCTCTCAGCCATGCATTTGTAAGATGGCTTTTCCTGGTCATCTCAGCGCTCATCCCTGCCACCAAGGGAATACTGGCAAACACCACTTGTATGCCCACTCCATCAACTAACTTCCCCAGTCTCCTAAAATCATTTTTTATATTCCTCAGGCTTCTAACAGGGATCTCATCACTGAACTGAACTATCCACAGAGGGTAATAATCAGAGGGGAGGATAAGGCTGGGGAGTTTTCTAGAAATATCCCTGACCCGGGCTGCAGGAAGGCAGCACACCTCCCTACAGGTAGGGTCAGGTAGAACAGGTAGGACCGACATATCGGTCCCTCTGTTCCTCTCAGAAGAGAGTCACCTACAACTACCACTCTCCTTTCTTTCTTGGAGGAGGCAGTCTTTAAACACGGAGCTGACTGTCTCACCTTAGGCAAGCTTGGGGGCAGTGCTCCCACGTTATCATGAGTCACCACTCCCTCTGGTTTCAGGGCTTCATACCTATTAGAGAGGCACCAGGGGAACCGAGGTAGGTCGGGAAATTGGGGGTTGCCAGCGACGCTGGGATGAGACCAGCTGCCATTCCTCAACTTCTCTCAAGCTGTCTCTCCCTGCTTGACTACAATGAGAGATAGGGTCCATTGTTCCCTCAATCTGGGTAGTGCAATCTCTGCGCCTTTCTCGCAAAGAGTCACTCCACCAGTCAATCTCTCGCTCACACTCTCTGATGGACCAGAGTCTACCTACCTCCTCCCTAAGTTCTACCACCAGGTTGAGCAGCTCATCCAGCTGCTCACACCTCACACAAGTGGCATCCTTCCCATCCTCCCCTGGCAGCAGCAGGCTGAGGCACTCCCGGCAGCCAGAGACCTGAACCGCCACATTATTAGGCAGACCTTCTGTCTGGGTTGTCACAGTCTTTGCATGGGAAGCACGTTTCCTGGTGAGGACCATGACTGAAGAGGTGATGTCAGGGCCTGTCAACAGGAGAGCCAGTCACCTGAGAAAAAGAGCACCCACCCCTGCAGACACAAGATACAGCTGTGTTGTGTTGTGTGGGCGGGAACCCACAAAAGCAAAAGAGCTTTTTTGGTCGCTTTTCTTTACTCCAGATCCCTTGCCCACCACAGTTTTACCTGCTCGAAGCTACTCTCTGTAGCAAATGAAGCAAATGGCTGATGACTCGTGGTAAGTACCTTGAATACTTTTCTTTTCTTTGTTGTTGTTATGGTGGTGGTGGTGATTTTGTTATTTTGTTGTTGTTTTCTGTTTGGTTTCTCTTTCTTTTTTTGGATTGGTTGGTTAGTTGGTAGTTGGTTGGGTTTTTTTGGGTTTGTTTTGTTTGTTTGTTTGTTTTCCAATTAGAAGCAATGATAATATTTTGAGGATAATTTTTCTGGAATATAATTTCATAGTCTCAGTGATCAATTCTGAAAAATAAATGTATATAACAAGAAATTTAATACCATAGAGATTTCCCATTTCTTAATAGAACATTTAAATAGACTTAATAATTTTAATTACTGTGTTCTATTAGTGATGTTTTCTAAATTGATTAAATTCTATCAAAACCAGTAATTTGTCACACTTTAAAGACTACATATGAGATTTCATGGAGACTTTAGGAGACTTTATTCATATGTTTGCATCCATAGAGATGTTGAAATTTTACAAATTTAAAAGATCATAATCCTCCACTGAATGCTGAAAATATTTGAGACCACTAGCATTGTTTTTGGAAGATTTATTTTACTGAGAGAAAGGTAACATCAAAAGACATCACTAGATATCTGTGTTTCCGTGTAAAATGTGCTGGCCACATCTTAAACCTTTGCTATTTTAATGGAAAGAGATCAATGATGTAACATCTCTGTAATGCACAATCAAAAAAAAAAAAAAAAAGTCAAATGTGAAAATTTTAAGCAAGCCAGTTAGAGACTAACAGATAGTCAAACATAAATTACTACAGTACGACAATTAAGGTTAGTGGAAATTACTTTCATGTTTCAATATTGTTATTGTAGTAAAGGATAATTGTGATACAGCAATTGAAATTGGAATTGCACTGATTGAATACTTGTATGACAGATACTTGAAGATGCTGGCAGTTTGAGTTCTTTAATTTTGCCCTTGGACTTCTGGTAATTGCCTTAACACACACGGCAAGGTGGCATCAAGTGCAATAATAAGCAAAACCTATCACTACCACTTAAAAAAATACATTGTGTAATGCTGAAACCTACACCCTTTTTTAGGAAATAGAAAATGTTCTTTCTGATTTTACTACCTACATTACGGATCACTTTTTAGACTGGGCTTAGCTCTCTTAGCAGATACTGCAGGCTAGAGGAATCCACAGTCTTTAAACAAGCATGAATTCCTGCTCCTGCACAAGCTGCTGACTATTGAAATAAGAAAATTTTTCATTGTTAATAATTTTGCACAGGCAATACCGTCCAAATTGTTTTCACGAGCTTAAATCAGTAACATTTTATAACTTGTGAAACATTAGGAGACAAAAGCATAAGCAGCTTTCAGCAAATGCTGTCAATTAGCTGCAGTTATTCTACTAAGTCTATTATATTCTGCATGAAATTGCACTATACTGTTATTGTACAAAATTGATATTGTCTCTTTTACTGCATTCTTTCAAAGATCTGAAGTTTCATCGTTGTTTATTTATTTAACAAACAGTATGTAGGAAATAAGATTATTTATTTTATGCTTTCTTCTGAATGGAAGAATGGAATGGAATTAATATTTTTTTCTGACTGCAGTCTAGCCAGCTGGAAAACACTGTTTATTGTATATTAGTTCTTTATTAGTTCTCCATCAAGAAAAGACAAAAAACCCTCAACATTGTTTAAAATTTCTTATCCTTTGTTCTTGAAGGTCACTGTCATGGGAGGTTGTCTTCGTAGCTGTGGATCTTTTCTGTCATGTAAGCTTGCGCACTGGAGATATTTGAAAGGAACATTTGAAAAACATAGCTGTATTCAATCAGAATACCTGCGTTGCTAAGAAACAAACTACTTACTATGTTCTCAACTGATTAAGTCTTTCTGTTTTAAGTGTTTTTTATCAAAGGCACATTGCAGTGCCTTATTCAGGCTTGGATATTTCAAATCCATTAACTATGAGGTCAGGCAATTATCTCTTTCTGTACTTACTGAAGTCTTTCTCCATTTGTACTAAAATGACTTAGACAACTCTCGATGAATATCTAGTATGTAGTTCAAATTCAACAGAGGACAAAACAAAACTCTTTTTTCTCCGGACCTATATCCCTATCCTGTTTCTTATCTTGATACTGCTAGAGAACTTTGCCAACTGCATCTGTCACACACAACTGTAGCCTGGATATCATCTTCAGTCCATTTTTGATCCAATCATTTGTATGGAATTTGCCAGAGCAGGGTAGGTTACAGCATTCTGTGAAATTTGCCAGTGCACACAAGAAAAGATCAGTTAATAGCTTGTTTTTTATATTATTTGTGGAAGGATATCTGAAAGTCTGCCAATACAAAGTTTTACTGTCGGCATTATGCTAACTAATTTAAAACAATAAAGTCACTACCTATTCTGTGCTTTTGGAGGGCTGCAAAACTGGCCAGACTTACCGTATCAGATTTTTCTTATACTTTCTGAGGAGCAATTCTGAAATTGAAACTTCTTTATTCAACTACAGAACTGATACATTAGTTTTCTCTTGCTTTACCATTTATCTCAATTATTGTAAGGTTATTTTTCTTAAGTTTGAAAAATGCAGCTATGTTTCATGTGTATTTATCTAAAATATTTCTGCACTGCATAGTTTTGATGTTATCTTAAATCTGTATACATCTTTAAACTACTTCTGAAACTTCTCACCTCAAGCATTCCAACTTCTCTATTTCTGCCTCCTTTCCACTTCTTTCTATCATGGAATCACAGAATGGCGTGGGTTAGAAAGGACATCAAAGATCATACAGTTCCTCCAATGCCCTTGCTGTGAGCAAGGTTGCTTCCCACCAGCTCAGGCTGGCCAGGGCCCCATCCAACTCAACCCAGATCATCTCTAGGGATGGGGTTCCACAGCTTCTATGGGCAGCTCTGCCAGAGCCTCAGCACCCTGGGAGTAAAGAATTTCTTCCTAACATCTCATGTAAATCACCTCTCTTTAAGTTTAAAGGATTCCTCCTTGCCCTATCACTATCAGACCGTATCGAGTCTTTCTTCCTCCTGCTTATAAGCTCCCTTTAAGTACAGAAAGGCCACAATGAGATTTCCCTGGAGCTTTCTCCAAGCTAAACAAGCTCAGATCTGTCAGTCTTTCCCCAATGTTTTCATCATCCTCATGGCTTTTTCCTGGACCCACTCCAACAGTTCCATGTCCTTTTTGTGCTGAGTGCCCCAGATCTGGACACAATACTCCAGATCAGGCCTCATGAAGACAGAGCAGAGGGGGAGAATCCTCTCCGTGTCCCTTCTGCCACTCCTCTGTTAATGCAGCCCAGGGTACTGTTGGCCTCCTGGTTTGCAAGCACACACTGCTGGCTCATGTCCAGCTTTTCATCCACCAGAAAGGCAACTGAATGGCTAACTCCTGCCTGTTTACCCACTGCACCAGTAATTATTGCCCACTTGTTAAATTTTCAAATCTACTTTTTTTTCTTTTCCTCTTGATGGAAATTTACATAAAGATTCAGTAATCACTTATATCCTATCACTTTGTATGCTATTTTGCTATTCTAACTACAAAGAAATCATTTTGGTTAGAACGAGGTTTTTCTGAGATCACTGCCTGTAATCCTAAACACCAGCATTTATTTTCCAATTCCCTTGCCTGTCTTTATCCATTTCTGGTCTTTTACCACAGATTTTCACTTAATATGCATAAAACTAGAATTTTAATCCCAATTTCTACATCCAATCATTCAGAATAAATCACACATGTAGAGAAGATCCGAAATTTTAGTCAGCGAAAACTGGTAGAGGATTACAAATTACAGCCTGCAACATCTTGAATTTATGAATTATTGGTATAGGTATACTCATCACATGTTGACCATACATTTCCATGCTTTTCTTAAATTTTATGTATATTACTTACAATTCCCAGCCATATATTTTCAAGCAGTACAAGTAGCTTCATAGATCAGCTGTCATACAGTCTCATCTACCTTCTGGAATATTTTTAGGATAAATATCATAGACTGAGTAGTTCTATTGATTTATAATATCTGTAATGCTCCTCAGAAGAAGACAGGAAAAAATAATTCTGTGAAATCTTCATGTTCCAGGCTGTCTAAGAATTCTTAGCTTGTTTTTCCAGAAGTGATTAAGTTGATAAACTAGTATTAGATTAGATCTATGGCTTATGAAATAATGGAACATTTCTGGCTTCTACTTCTGCAATCATGCATTTACTGATTTAAAATTTTACTTTATTTCTGAATTTCAAATTCTATCAGATTCCTTTTGTTTGAGGTTTCTGGAAGGAGTCTGCTGTTAGTGTTCTTTCCATTGCCTGAAAAGACTAGATTTTATATTAGTTCTACATTCACTAATGGTTGGTTAATCCTGCTATTCACAATGATAAGGCATTACATTATTGACAGCCATTTGCTGGATCACGGCGAGGAATCATTTGTCTATGCCATTTCTTTATTAATATAAGGGAAAATAGTCCTGTCAAGGACATTGCTAAACATTTTAGAAGTCTGGGAGTTGGTACAGATTGTGGCTTACTCTCAGATGGCAGTTTGCTTGCAGAAAAGCTGTTGTGGAAGATAATAGATTTTAATAAATAGAACTTGTTCTGTCCTATGGCAGTTAATCTGAGTGCCAGAGAATTGTATTGCTCGCAGTTAATTTATGCCATCAGCTGTAATCTCTAAACAGCAAGTTTGTGTGCCTTGCTAAGCTCAGAACTCAGTAGAAGACAGTTTTTAGGTGTTCTTGCATTTGACTGAAACAAAGTATGGCACTGTAGAATTTTCATGCACTTACTGTTCTTTAAAGTGGAATATATCATCTAAAAAATCATTCAAAAGTCTTGCAACCCTGGAACGGTTAGTTCAATGCCTATTTTCCAGTAATGCTGAATTTCTGTGCGTTATTTCTGTGCTGAATTTGTTCATCTTCAACCTCTAATCAGAAGACCTAGTCAGACTTCTGCCTTGATGATCTAAGGCCCTGCTTCCCATAAAACTGGCAAGATTGTTTCCAGCAGCCACATGCATTTACACCTAGAAGTTTCAGCTCAACCATGTAAGTTCCCAGAAAATTTAATCTGGAAGAATTTGTAGTTGTGGGTAAGAGCTGCAGGAAAATTTGGAATTTTTAGCCAAAACCACAAGTTAAGAGGGCTACTGTATCACGTAACCAATAAACACACTGTGAGCATTTGTGAATCAGATATCCTCTCTCTAATTTGATGATAATAAAACAGAAAGGAAATCCACCGGGTCACTTTTCCTAATGCATCAGCCATTTCAGCAGAGAGAGCAGATCAGTGATTTTAATACCGAGTCATTATACTGATACTGTTGGATGACAGATATCCTAATTGCAGTTGGAAGGATAGTTGACTATTTCAGTAAAATGTGAGGGGAGGCTTATAAATGCAATATGCTTTGTATGACCTTGCATGGTCTTGCGTGATCCTGTATATGTGTAAAAACTGTGAGCAGCCGTGTAGAGAAGGACTTGGGTATTCTGGTGGATAAAAAGCTTGATGCAAGCCAACAGTGTATGCTTGCGGCTCAGAAGGCTGGCTGTATCCTGAGTTACATCAAAAGAGGGGATCATTCAGTGGATAAAGAATTGGTTGGATGGTTACAGCCAGGGGGTTGTGATCAGTGTGATTCCATGTCCAGGTGGAGGCTGGTGACAAGCAGCATGCTCCAGGAATCAGTCTTGGGAGAGGTGCTCTGCAGCCTAGACAGTGGGCTGAGTGTGTACCCTCAGCATAACAGCACAGCAGCTTGCTGATAACACCAAGCTGAGTGATGCAGTTGACAAAACAGAAGGAAGGAATGCAATCCAGAGGGATGTGGACTGTCTTGAAAAGTGAGGCCCCAGAACAAGAAAGATGTGGAGCTGTTGGTGCAGAGGAGACCACAAAGGTATTAAGAGGGCTGGAACACCTCTCCTACAAAGAAAAGTTGTGGCAGCTCAACTTTTTCAGGTTAGAGAAGAGAAGGCTCCAAGGAAATCTTGTTGCAGAGTTGCAGACTTCCTGTCCTTAACGGGAACTTATGAACAGACGGGGGACCATCTTTTTACACAGGCAGATAGTAACAGAACAAGATTTTAAACTAAAAAGAGGAGGTATATGTTAGGTTTACTCAGAGCGTGGTAAGGTCCTGGCACAGGCTTCACTAATAGCTGTGGATGCCCCATCACTGGAGATACTCTATGCCAGGTTGGATGGGGCCCTGGGCAGCCTGAGCTGGTGAGAGGCAACCAGCCTATGGCAAGAGTTTAGAACTAGACAATCCCTCATCCCTTCCACTCCAAATCATTCTATTATTCAGTCATTCTTAGCTTCAAAATTAGTTAATTGGGTATAACAAATTTCAGTCATTTTTTGAAGAAATATTTCATATTCTGTGGGACTACTTTGTTTCAGTGAAGAATATTTCATATTCTTACTTTTTGCAGTGTTGTTTGTTACATATCCATTTTTCACACTATTACTGCATTTTTGCATATACATTTCCAAATTCTATCTGCACTATTACATTTCAAATTGATGATTAATTCTTACTTCTGTGTAGCATGCAAACGACGTGCCTTGAGTAAAAAATGCCCTTAAACGGTGAGCTTGCCAAAACAAGAATAGTTATGGCTCCGGAGTTTCAGAAGTGTTCGTCCCGTATGGGGAATGAGTTTGTAGGCAAGTGGTAGCAAATGGTGTAATATGAACAGAACAGATATAACATGGGGAAGGTTTTCACTGATTGTATTTGTAGTCTATAATGTCCTGTAAAAAATAACATTGACTAATGGATTTTCATCTGGGCCATACCCTAAACCTGGACATTACATGTGGCTGCGGATGCTGTGGCAACTGCAGCTGTGTTGTCAAGGAAACAGTCTTGTGCTCAGTAGGCAAAACCAATGAGGATTAAGCTAGGGCTATATTATAGCTAAGCCTCTGTGACCTTATCAGGGAGCAGCAAGATCTGTCTGCTCTTCACTGTGCAGGTGTCCCTCAGGAGCACGGAAGATATGCAGAGGCAAAAACATACTTGCAGTGAATCTGACTTAAATGTCAGACTGGGATCATTCAAACAAGTGAGTGTATTTCTCAGTTAGATGGATTAAAAGACTCTACTTGTGTAAGTAAAATGTTGATATAAAATAAAACTAGATATTATTATGCAAAGTAATGTAACATGTTTTTTCTGTTAGCTACAAAATAAGGAAGAATTTAATTAAAGTATGATGAACTTTAGAAATGTTTTCAGTCTTTGTTGTAGCTTCGTAATCAGGCAAAATTACACAGAAGTGCACCGTTATTAAAAATATTAATTTCCTATTGTTAAGAAACGTTGCAGATGGAACGCTGAGATGTAGAATAGTTTTCAGCAGTTTTCAGCACAGTACTTCTTCAGTACTAAGAATTATTTGATGTATGTGTCACTGAAGTAAACTCACACTCCAGCATACATCTAATGTTTTGTATCTAAATGAATCAAAGTTCAAATGGAACTAAGATTAAAAAATGCAAGGCAAAACTACTTAGTTACTTTCTTCTGGATTGGGAGGGAAGTTTAGAGAGAAAAAGTTTATTAAATTGCTCTCATAAGTTAATTAGTGTTTGCTTATACTTTAAAATATTCTTCATCATCGTATTTTTCTTCCTTTGGCGTATCTTTTGGTGTTTCGTGCCTGTCTTTTAAAAAAAAAAGGTAATGTCCATCTGTCTGTAGACAATACGAGATGAATCTTTTTCAGCAGTGATACCGTACAGTATTTTGTACAGAACAGAGAGGGGCTGAAGCAAACTGTCATGAGGCATATCTGATTATCATAGAGATTTTACTTCTAACATCTAATGATTTGCTTTCTTTCTTGATCTTTCTTTTCTCCTACGAGTTTAACCTAAGCTGACCCAAGCCAGTACATTTTGTCAGGTTTTGAAACTTCTTTTCATGTTTTCCTCTCCTTTATTTTCAGTGCTTCTATGTTTCTTTCTCTTCTTAACAAATATGTTTGTTTTTTCCTCACAGAATTGCTGGTTCTCCCATTTCATTTGTGTTACTGAAAAATCCTGCGTGTAGGATATTTCATGTTAGATAAAGTAGTACAAACATTTTGCAGCATGTTTAAGGATGTTGAAAATGACTCTACAGCTTCATTTCCAAGATAGTTGCTAATGACATATTTTATAGCAAAACATTAGGGGAAGAAGTAAAATAAATAAGGAAGTGAAGATTTGACTATTTCTGTGAGCTGAATGCGTTGTAAGTCTTGTTAAAAATGTGCAACAGGAAAGTAAGAAATGAGAGTGTACTTGATTCTAAACCATTGTGAAATCAGAAATGTGTGCAACAGTTAGCTTTTGATATTGTGAATTAAGTCTTTGGGGAAAATCCACTTTGACAAAAAATATTCAGAGAAACATATACTTTAACGTTGAAAATGGAAGGATTAGAAGATGTACTGTGCCTCCCAAAAAGTTTGACATCCCTATTCTTTCTTTATTCATTTTTTATTTTCAATTTTCAAGTAGTTTTCTATCATTCTGTTTTCTTCTTCTGATCTTTCTTGTTTTTGTTATTCTGAAGGCTAGACAGCTGGATTCTTTTCCTATTTAACTGTCTTCTAGACTTTTTTCCATTCCCTGCATTTTTCCTAATTTTACACAAATACTTCTATCTGTATTCTCCCTTGGTAATATTCCTTTGCTTTTCAATCACTTAAAACATGCTTTATTAATTAGCCTGGCTTCTATGAGGAGGTTGATGTGGATCAAATTGATTTTCTAGTCTAGAGCTAACTAGTGTAGGTGATCTTTTACTAATTGCAACAAATCGAAGCTGCTTTATTAAACAAAGTGCTCTAGCAGTGTGTTAGTAATCTACCACAACATAGTCTACTATCCTGCTACTCGATGAGACCATATTCCATCCTTAACAATAGGTAGATCCACAGCAGCCTCTCCAGACGGGGTATTTGTGGACATGCAGGCACAGGAGGCTTTTCCCGCTTATGGAGCGAATTGGGCTCTTCCAGGACATGTTGTCTGTCTCATACAAGTGCTGTGCAACCAATCTGTTTGTGAACAGCAAAGTTACTTCTGTAGACTTACGGGGACTAGTGGATTCTGTAGATTAGCAGGCTGCCCGCGCACCTCGAATCAGTGTCCAGGTGTTCCAACGTGCACAGTATTTTCTTCCAGTGCGAAATGCTGAAAAACACAATTCTCACATTCCATTTTTAATTACTTCTGTAACTTCAGTCCATTTATTCTAAATACCTTCTACCAGGGAGGTGTAATCTATGTGATCGAATTCAGAAATGAATTGAGGAGTATTCACTGGAAACTTGTTAATGTGAAATCGTATTAATTATGCTTTATCAGTGAGGAGGAAATCAGCACTAGACCTAGAGCAGTGTAATTAAGGCTAATTTTTCTTCATCTTTTATCTTACATAGTTGTTTACAGTACTGAATAATTGAAGAATAGTTTCACTAAATTATACTGCTCACATTTGACACGCACTGTCCATCAACATAAACACTCCATTAAAAATGGAAGACCTCAAGTGTTGCAGCTGCTATTGCCAAAGAGTTAAACAGAGAAGTGCAGTTTTAATGGTAATGAATAAAAGAGTATAATATGTGCAAGTGAAATTAATTTCTACTGGTATTCTTCTCTGACTCTTTTGAATGCAAATCGTACTAATCCCCTTAGGTTATAGTGAATTAATTCCATTTGTATGAGTTCCTGTGTTTATAGGAATAAACTGTGTATTGTATTATTTTTGTACTATATTGCAATACTTTGAAGTTGGTGCACTGTTGATAAAATATATATTACGAAACTGCAGTTCAGATGCTTGGTTGGGTGGGTTTTTTTGGTTGTTTTTCTGTATTTTTTTTCTCTATACTTTCTGACCTGACTTACACATTTAAATGTAAATTTTCCAGGCAGGTAGCTTAGTAGCCATAAATAACTTTTTGAACAGGTTTTGATGAATGAAACATTCAAACTCAAACACGCTTTCAGGTGTTTAGGCTGTTGGTTCTTTTGTTTTTGTGTCTTGTGATGAATGTTGTATAATTTTCCAGATTATTAATTGAAGCAAATGCTAAAGATGCACGGTTTTCATTCCTACTTTTATTTAAAACATCTAATTTTCAGATTAATGTTGCAGAAGTGATAGAAGTCCAGCAGATTATTAGTAAAAAAATTAAGGAATTTGGTTCAGCTGATTTGCTGATATTCTTTAATGTCTGGATTTCAAGTCTACAGCCTAGACAAAACCTACGTACACTGAGGGATGCAACAGCAGTAATGTTCATCTTGTTAAGAGTCCTTCAGTTTTGCTGGGCAGAACATAGAGGATCTTTTTTTTTCTTTACTAGCTCTGTTTTTTTAAGGGTATTAATGGCCCGCATCCAAGAAGGTGATTACTTCAGTGCTTGTTGCTTAGGACTTATACTCAAAAACATGGTTGCTAACACAAAACTGTGTAGCTTCCCTAGGAGGTGTTAAAGTCTTTTCAGACAAGAGAACATAGAAATTGCTGCACCACATCAAAGCTGAGGTTCAATTTATTCAGCCTAAGATCAGAGTTGATAACATGTTCTTCATAGAAAAGGCAATAATCTGTTGCATTTACAGATCACTCCATTTAACAAAGAAAGCTTCATGCTAGCTTCTCCCAGTCATTCTTTGTGAGGCTTGATTTGAATGCAGAGACTATTGATTTGGATGAAGAAAATAAAGGAAAGGTAAAGGTTACTTTGCAATGTTATTGGATAAAGGAGAACAGTAAGTAAGACAAGCAGAAGGAAGAGAAAAGACAAGACCAAGAGAATGCTAATGTCACAAACAACTGAATAGTCAATATTAGACAGATACTGCCTAAATGGTAAAAGTTGATAAAATTCAGGATGTAGTTCTAGAACTGCATCAGACCCTGTTAATAAACAAGACCATAAGACTGGGATAAAAGTTTTTATTAAGTGTTTGTTTTCGCCAATTATAAATTTTCAATTTTTCAGTTTCTGAGTAATAATAGACCAGTTTATTTTAATTGCTTTTTGTTTGTTTGTTGTTGTTTATATGCCCTCATAATTATCCATTTTCTACATCAGATTCCAGCGATTTTTTTTCCATTTTGTATCATAGCTTTTTTCTCTTTCTTCATACTTTCAGCATTGTATTTGAAATTCCTATCTGAACTTCCTTCTTTTTGTATTCTCGCTTTTTTTTTTTCGTATGTGTGTGATACTTAGAACTGAAATCAGTGTTGATAGCATAGCTGTACCTTTGATTTCTGTAGTCCATCAGAACACTGATAATATTCTCTTCCATTACAATTCTTACGCACTGCTTCTGGTTGGACATTTGAGCAACTTTGGATATCGAGAGAAAAGTCTGCTTTCTTAGTAGGTGGATTTGACTGTATGTCCAGGTTGATTTGACCATATCTCCACCGGTAATTTATTTCTTTTCATCATCTGAGTTTGCCAATTATCAGTAAAATTGTACTTGCTGATGTGATTTGCCAAATGGACAGTGTGTCCATGTTCTTGAATATAGAGCAGAACTCAAGGACAACTTGCATATCTCCTGTGCTGGAGCTTGTGGAGGTAGCAATAAAGGTCTTTGCTGTTTGCTCTATTAGTCATTTGTTGCTCCCAATATATTCCTTTTTTGCTTGAGGTAATAAGATAGAAGGTTATATTTACTTTCAATTGCAAGTGAAATACTTACCATTTTTTTCAGATTCTCTCTTTCAGCTTTTAATTAAACGACAAGGTTACAAGCTCCCTCTCTCTCAAGGTAGTGTATTTAATGGAAGAATATGTCACAATTAGGCAGTTATTCTTTCATCCAGAGGTCCATACAGTGAGATGGCTGACCTATTCTTGATTTCTTTATGATTGTAGAGTTGCAGTCTCCTCCTTACTCAAGCAAAGTTAAATTTCTTACCTTGTGATATTTGGTGTTTTATTGATAGCGCACTGTTTAATGGGGCGCATTTGTTAACTGCAAATTAAATATTTCCCTTAAACTCCTTCCAGTAGTTTTCAATGTAATTATCTTCTAAGTATTCTAAAATTCTGGTCATATTCAAGTTTCATCTGGAAAAAAATATTTGTTTTTGCTTGTACTAGACGCAAGCAATCTTAGTTCTGCAATTTTAACATACGATTTTCCTAAAAATCCTCTTATATAACATATACTCATGTTTTGGCTGCAACAATAATCCTTCACTGGTGAGGACAGTTATTAAGTGATAACAAATAATCACAAGGTTATTACATTATAACAAGAAATAACAGATATGCTGTTCCTGTTTTGCAGACAAAGTGAGCTTAGTCTAAGCCTATAGTATAATTTGGCATACGTATAGGATTTTGCTTCTTTACATTTTCTAAACAAGGTTCCTTTTAAATAGTTCATCCTTCCATTGGCATTTTGGCACTGATTTTGCTCACAGAAGTAGGTTATTTGAGGCTTCGTAGCTTCCTACTCATTTCAACAACAAAAGTGGTACTTCAGCCCTAACATGCTAGAATTAGGAATCAGCTTTGTAGTCTTTAGGAAAGATCCATTTTTAGAAAACTGATCAGGTGCAGGATTTTCTCAAGTACCGTCTGGGATTTTGCCTCCTTTTTACCTAAGTGCCAAAAAGAATGTACTATTTACATCCAATTAAACATCATATTGTTATGCAACTTCAAGTATTAGCTGCCCTACTGGATATTGAAAAGAAGTATTAAATGTCTTGCTTTGGATTTTCGACGATTTTCAGTCAGCATGAATTGCTTCTAGTAACTGCTGCTAACCTCTTCTTGGGCTTAAAAATAGGCTTACGAAAAAGCATGCCTATTTGTGGAAGATATTTAAATGATTTAAATGTTATGCTTTCTCAGACCTGAAAAGGGATATTTAATAAAATCATCTTTTGTTACAAATTTACTATTTATTATTCTGTCTTTGTATTGGCTTCTTTAAAGAATGATTCTGTATTTTTTGTCCAAATGCACATGTGTTTATATACTTACCATATTTATCCCATTTGTTTACTCAACTACAAAATATTTCTACTTTCTAACTTTTCTATTTTTGTCACCTGGAATAGTTATGGTGTTGGTAAGCAAAGGTAGCAATCCATTTTGTGATCTTTACCCAAGCATCCAGCAGTCATACACATAACTTTCTTTGTGACAGTTAATTTTGTTTTCTACTTACATCTCTTAATTCTTCTTTCTTGCATACTTGTTTGTTGTTATCTCTGTTTAGTTCCTTGTGCTCTATTTTATGGATTACCTGTAAATTATTTATGTGAACTCCCTTCTGGCAATACAGTGACAGTTGTTACAATTTGAATCTTGATGTGGATGCAGAAAGGATATGTAACACTATTAAACTGATTGTAATGTACACACAATATTTAGACATAGTATACATACACTGTGAAGCAGTGGCAAAAGCAGTAGCTATGGCAGTGTATAACTAAATTCAGGATGCCTGTGTATCTTTTGCTTTATGATTTGTTATTTTTCTAAGATGCTGCCAGAACCATTATTTTCATAAAATTGTCTGTTTTATTGGTATTGATGTACACTTTTCTTTTGTTGCTGTGGCTCTTCTATTCTGCAGTTTTTCCCATGGTGAACTGGGTTTATATAAAATATTGTCAGATATACTGCAAGTAAGTGAGAAATAGTACTTAGCCTGTATCAGGGCAAAAAGAGGAAGGATACACATACAGTAACGAGCTGCTTTGGACAACACTGGAATTGAGCCTGAATTTCTACACTCTAATTCAGTTACTTTGGAGATTCCTTCAAAACTATTTAGTGTTTTCCATTTATTTTTGGCATTTTTTCTTAATAGATAACTGTGTTATTCTGTTCCAAACCTCCTCTCTTACGTACCTTTGAAACACGTTTTTCCATTACCCCTGATAAGAAAGCTCCTATTTTTACTGAAAATCTCTTGTGCCACTGAAGTAAGGCACTTACAAAGAGATAATATCTAAAATTTCCCTTTTGATTTCTTTCTAATAAGCCACCTCATTTTAATGCAATTTCCCTGCTTGAAAATCAGTCCTGGGAGGGGTAAATATGTTTATGTTTTTGTTCTCGCTGGGTTATTCTTTTATTGTTGTTTTTTTGTTTTACTTATGATTTGCCCATCACTTACCAGGAATGTGATAAATGCAGCTGCTCCTTAGCAATATCATTTTGATTGCAACTTGTGCATTTTGGAGGACTCACGCAAGTTATTGTATTATTGGATTTCCTGACTGGAGTCACTGAAGTAACTTGGTTTTGTTTGTTTGTTTGTTTGTTTTTACCTGAGCAATGCACCCCTGTGCAGTTTATCAGGTTTACAGGCTTACATTATCATTTACTTATTTTTCTCAGACTTCCTGAGCTTCCAAAGTATGTCACAGTCACTGACATCATCCTTGTCCCTCTCTCAGTATTACAGTCTTAAAATGTCTGTGCTTGCCTATTTAGGTGTAGAATCCCTATTCTAATCCCGATCCTGATCCCGTTTCCCTTATCAAGGCAGTGAACTCATTTATCTGATTTGAATCAGCTATTTCAGCAGCTAATCACAGAATCATAGAATTGCTCAAGTTGGAAAAGACCTTTCAGATCATCAAGTCCAACCTACTACTGTGTTGGAGAAAGCAGCTGTTTTCCCCATTTTCTGTACTGCACTGTGGCATTCCACTTTTTTTCTTCCATATTTTTTCCATGTCATCTGTTATTAACCTAATTTAAAAACAATTGCTCTGTTCCTTCCATTTGACTTTTTTTTCTTTCTTTTATGTGTTTTCAGACATTTGGTAGTACTTTTTAATTTTCTGTGCCCTTTTAAAATGAGACTTTATTGTTAGTGAACTAATGAACTGAATTCTTTGTTATCTACAAAGCAATTCAGGAAATATGTTCTTTTAGCTGGTTTACTTGTATACCCACCAGTGCAATATAAACTGTATGATACTAATGTCCTGTGAGATGAAAAAGAAAAGCAGACAAAAAAAAAAAAAAAAGCAGGGAAGAAGAAAGTAAGATCAGAACTATAAAGTTTTTTGAGTACAGAACCACAGTGATATGAAGTATGAAGGGTTTAATAATTGATGTAACTTTTGCAAGAGGAAGCTTCAATTTTCGTCAAGGATAATAGGAAAAAAATTTATTGTTGTAACAATGAATGCACAGAAAACAATCCAGTAAGAAGGTGTAATTATGCAAAAAATCATAAATCTTTCTACGTTTTGTCTTGGTATGTTGAGTTGCTGTTCTATATTTTCAATAAACTGAGGAGACTGAAAAATGAGTGTCTGAATATTAAATAGTGGAAGTACTGCATAAAAACTGAGAGGAAAATGCAAGATTTTATTCCTAAATATTCACTGATTTCCTGCTCTTAACATCTCCTGATTTTCTATATATCATAGCAGTAGTTTATTCTCTGAGTATCAGACTATTTGTATGAAACAATACAATTGCTTCATACAAAAAAGGAATTTTCAGGCTCAGTCCAATTTAACATGCTTACAGTATTTTAAATCTGAAATAATGAGAACCGCAGTCACTGAATTGTTATTTTAAACTCAGATCATTTGGGAAAGAACAATTAGAATTCAGTCTGCTACAGGATGAACGAAACTCACCATTTCCATTAGATTCATGCAGAAAACTTCCTTCTAAACAGCATTCCTTGGCTTGATTATAGCCTTCCAGAAATTATTTTGCTTTGATTTCTTTGTTTGAGTGCAAAGGAAAGGGCATTAAGAGAAGGAGCTTTGGTTTTGTTTTGTGGTCTGCTTCATAATGAAAGAAAAATATATACAGAGCAGAAGGCCTTCAGAGATAGAAAAAATTAACAGTGAAATCTAAAAAACACAAAAGTGTGCCCAATTACAGAACAAGAATGCCTACTTTTATGAAAAACAGAATTTATGTAGTGACATATTCAATAAGTTTCTAGGTCATTACCATTATTAAAAAGCCCACATTTCTGTTCTAATGCACTAAAATTCTATTCTAATTGCTTCTAAAGGAGGCAGAAATAACAGATTGCTAGTACCTTCAACTTGTCCATCTCTCACAGAAGATTGTAGGCTATGATTGCTAAGCAAACTGTATTGTTGCTTTATCTTTTAAAGTTTCTAAATGCAGATTTCCTCATAGGACAAAATCGGTCTTTTTCTCTGAAGCAAAAAAAAAAAAAAAAAAAAAAAAAAAAAAAAAAAAAACCAGAAAATTTTAAAAACAAAACCATTGTTCCAGTCACTCTGGAATTAAAATTGTTCTCTCCTCTCTACTCCCCTCATTTCTCTTTTGTTTTCTCTTCGTAGGTATATATGACCCATCTATGTTTTGTTGACATAAATTTGAACTGCAAGCTGTGAGTATTTCTCTCTACACATCAGTGAGATGATTTAATGAATTTTAAATGAGTTAATATATGAAGCAATATTTAATTTATGAAAGTTGTCATTTTACTGTATTTTACTGTAAGCAGCTTAATTAGTAGTATGAAATGATTCTTTGTCACAAAAAAAAAAAAAAAAAAAAAAAATCAGCTATGATTTGAGGACAATTTTTTTTTTCCCCAGATTGTAAAGGCACGTTTCAGTACACTGTACACTGGCTTTTAGAAGCTGCTATATTTGGTTACAACTAGTAAATATTAGTAGACATGAACTTTCTGTCTGGTTCTGCCATCTGTTGATGCTTAGCTCCTCCTAAGCACATCATTACTAACGTTAGTCCATTTAATCTTCTCCCAGCCTCCAAATCACAGAAAACAGGGCTACTCTTTTACCCCCAGTAATAAACATTCAATACATATTAGTTTATGAATCGATATTGAACAGAGTATGAAAATTGCCCAGAATTATTAATAAAAGTTGGCAGCAACAATAAGGTTTCTTTCAATTGAGCATGTGGGGTAGATGTTATATAAATACTGATATTGTTTTTGTTTTCTTAGACTTAATTATATAATTATTTTAATTATATTAGTATCCCAGTGAATACAATCCATACAATATGGTGTAAGAATAGTAGTTAAATTATTGTATAAAGCAATATTACCCATCAGTGATTTTATTAATTTTCACTTGAAATCCCCTTTCTGTCTTCTGTTCTTTTAAGATTTTGTCACAAATAATAAAAAGGTTGTTGGCCTTAAATACTTTTCTCATCCACACTCGATCATTTTTGTTAAAATAAATTCTAACCTCACGTTTCGTTCAGACTTTAGGTCCAAATCCTAACTTTATCAAGATGAGTAGGATTTGCCCATAATTTTTTAGTTGATTTGAGAGCAGAGTGAAAAAACGGTGGGCATCAATCTTGGACATGCGTGAAATCTTCAGACTCTCAAAGCAGGCCCTTCAAACAGTATTTGCAGTTGTCAGTGTTTGCTGTTTGCTGTTCCAATCTCTATATTTTTTTCTGATTTATTTTTGCTGTTTCTCTTTCATATCCGTCTTGATTGCTACTGTGACTGCAGCTTTTTCTAAGTTTGGATACTTACAACAGCCTGCATAGGTTCCCTGTTGGAAGTCCGTGAAGAAAGAACTGCTTCTCACATTTGTCTTGCCCTTCAATATGTACCTAAAACAGGTAGGATGAGTCACAATCTTTAACAGTCTGTTTCTATTCACTGACTGTATAGGAATATAAGGATCTAGGATACAAACTCAGCTAAAGACATGTGTTTAAAGTGAGGTGAGTACTGATTTGTCATTCTGAAAGTATTGTCCCTTGCACCACAACCTATTCAAAGTTCATTGCGGTTAAACTCATTAAAGAGAGAACATTACTTCCTCGTTCCCAGATGGGCAAGTTACGCTGACCTTTCCAGCTTGTATTTTACTTTACTGAGCTGAATTACCTGTCGTACTTTCATGATTACTTCTTCCAGTGAAGGATTTGCTAAATATTCATGGTCTCACTTGAACGTTTATTGAGCAGAAATTCTTTTGCCTTCTTTTATTTCTCTCAGTAGATACTAACACATCCTGAAACTTTGATACAGATCACAGATTAAATAAATGGACAGTGTACTTCCTCTTGAAGATGTGCTATGCAAGACATGGACACATGAGCTAGGCGTAGGCACATCAACAGCTTTCCAGTACAGAATGAGAACTCCCTGTCCTATTTATCTTTCCACACTTTTAGCCACATATGTCTATTGCTTACCTTGCACCATTTAGCATTTATTTGATCACAGGAGCATAACTAACTCTCTAAAATGTCAGGGAAATAACCTGGGAAAAAGAGATGCTGTTTACTTCATTAAATATTTAATCTTGAGAACACGTTTATGCTGTATCCTGGACAGTGAGGCAGGGTAGGGAAACTGTTATTGAGGGTGGGAAGGAAGGATCTGGATCAAAAGCAAGAGAGAGAGAGAAAAAAAATGAGGAAACAAGACATCAGCACTATCAATCCTTACCCTTTCAGCACTATCAAACTTTTAATTTTCTTGAACTGTCATTCACTGCAGCAACTCTTTAATAATTAGAATAATTGAAGAGTAATTTTGGTGTAATTTGTGCTTTCTTATTCTCTTACCAGGATGTATATCTGTGTCTTAGGTCACCTGAATTCTTATTACAACTGTGATTTAAGAGTATTTGCGTCTATTCTAAATGTCTCTAAATTTGCATCCTATGTTTTTAGGTAATTTAAATAGTTTCATCCAGGTTGAGTGAGATTCTGGGCAGCCTGATCTCATGCTTGGCAATTAATTTAATTATGAAATCTTATAAGTCGAATATAATTAAGAGTTAGTTTATGCCCTTAATTTTGTTCATGTCTTAGCAAAATTTCCTAACCACACTCATGAGAAATGAGTGGATATGAAACTATAAAAAATGGCTACATGGAAAAGATATTTTTATTTCCTATTAAATAAATTATAATATGTGATTATATTATTCTAAATATGGATTTTTTAGGTCCAAGAGATTTATAAAATTATTGTATCTGAGTTACTGCAGTTACAAGGACTTTACTTCTTCCTGTAGTATTTAAAAAAAAAACATGCTGAAATAGAAAAATGCAGATTCAGGAAAAAACTGAGAAAAAGAAAATAACAAATAGAATTAAAGAAATAACTACAATAGCTATAATCTAGATAGGCCTGTAGTTGTTGGGGTTTTTTGTTTGTTTTTTGGAGCAAATTATTCTTCAGTATGCCCTTGCAAACGACTTGGTCCCTTCAGAAAGATCAGAGATATAAAGTCTTCACTCAATTATGTCAACTTTTTCTATACCAGATGGATAAATAGCAGATTGTAGACTCCAAAGTTGATCAGTTAAAAACTGTAAAGTTTTTAAAAAACTGTAAGTGATAAGTAAAACTCAGTGGAAATATTTTTCCTGTGATTATGATGTCTTACAGTGCATTTTATTTTTGAAAAAATATGATTGTAAAATTGTTTCTGTTACTTTTTTTGGAGGGTTTTTATGTTTGATATTAAACTCTTTAAATGTCAGCAAAGAAATAAATATTTCTGATCAAAACCATGTAAAAACAGTTATTTCCCACAGACTGCCCAGTGTAACATGGAAAATTTCTTTTACATTTTATTTTTCGTTTTTTTTCCACTTGTCTTCCACTGCAGTCCTCTTTTGGATTATTAATTTATTGTTGGAATCATAGAATCATGGAATGGCTTAGGTTGGAAGAGACCTCAAAGATCATCTAGTTCCAACACTCCTGCCATTAGAAACTCATAGTTTCTCTGAACAAACCATTCTAGTGCCTCACCACTCTCTGAATAAAAAATTTCTTGCTAACATCTAATCGTCTGAATCTCCTCTCTTTTAGTTTAAAGCCATTCTCCCTTGTCCTAATCAGACTGGTTAAAAAGTCATTCCCCCTCAGCTCCCTTCAAGAACTGGAATGAGATCTGCCCAGAACCTTCTTTTCTCCAGGCTTACCAAGCGCAGCTCCCTCAGCCATTCTTCAGAAGAGAGGTACTCCAGCCTTCTGATCATCCTCACAGAATCACAGAATCACCCGGGTTGGAAGGGACCTCAAGGATCATGTAGTTCCAACCCCCCTGCCTAGCAGGGCCACCAAACGTACACATTCAGATCAGGTTGCCCAGGACCCCGTCCAACCTGGTCTTGAACACATCCAAGGACGGGGCATCCACAACCTCCCTGGGCAGCCCGTTCCAGGGCCTAACTACTCTCCTTGTGAAGAACTTCCCCCTAACATCCAACCTAAATCTTTCGTCCTTCAACTTGGATCCATTTCCCCTAGTCCTGCTGTTGTCAGCCCTTCTGAAGAGTTTACTCCCCTCCTGGGTGTAGGTTCCCTTCAGGTATTGATAGGCTGCAATGAGGTCACCCCGCAGCCTTCTCTTCTCCAGGCTGAACAAGCCCAACTCCTTCAGCCTGTCCTCATAGGGGAGGTGCTCCAGCCCCCTGATCATCTTAGTCGCCCTCCTCTGGACCCTTTCCAAGATCTCTATGTCTTTCTTGTACTGAGGGCTCCACACCTGGACACAGTACTCCAGATGGGGCCTCACAAGAGCCGAGTAGAGAGGGACAATCACCTCCCTGTCCCTGCTGACCACCCCTCTCCTGATGGAGCCCAGGATCCCATTTGCCTTTCGAGCTGCCAGAGCGCACTGCTGGCTCATGTTCAGTCTCTCGTCCATCAGGACCCCCAGGTCCTTCTCTGCCGAGCTGCTCTCAAGGACCACTCCTCCCAGCCTGTACGGCTGCCTGGGGTTCTTCCGGCCCAAATGCAAAACCTTGCACTTTGCCGTGTTGAACCTCATTAGGTTCACCCGAGCCCAGCCCTCCAGCCTGTCGAGGTCCCTCTGAATGGCATCCCTTCCTTCCACCGTATCAACCGCACCACTCAGCTTGGTGTCGTCAGCAAACTTGCTGAGGGTGCACTCAATTCCCTCATCGATGTCATTAATAAAGATGTTAAAGAGCATCGGTCCCAAGACAGACCCTTGGGGGACACCACTTGTTACCGGCCTCCACCTGGACATAGAGCTATTGACCACCACCCTCTGTCTGCAGCCTTTCAACCAATTGCTTATCCTCATGACTGTCCTGCTGGTACACTCCAATAGCTCCACATCTTTCTTGTGTTGGATGCCCCAGGCCTGCACACAGTACTCCAGATGGTTCCTCAAAGGCAGACCAACAATCCCCTTCCTCTCTCTACAGCCAGCCCCCCTTTTGCATACTGTTGGCCTTCGAGGCTGCAAACACAAACTGCTGGCTTATATCCTGCTTTTCATCCACCAAAACCCCTGAGTCTTTTTCTGCAGGGATGCTCTCAATGAGTTTTTCTCCCAGTCCACTTATCTCAGGGATTGCCTTTTTAAACCTCATTAGATTCTAGTGCTCCCATCCGTCAAGTGTGTCCAGATCCCTCTGAATGGCTTCTCTTCCTTTTATTGTGTCAACTGCACCGCTCAGCTTGGTGTCATCAGCAAACTTGCTGAGGATACTGCCTATGTCACTAATAACAATGTTGAAGAGCACCAGTCCATGGCAGACCACCGAAGAACACCACTGGTGACCAGCCTCCACCTGGACATGGAGCTGTTGTCAAGAACCATCTGGCTACAGCCATCCCACCGATCCTTTATCTTAACCTAATAGTCCCGCCTTCACATCCATATATCTCCAGTTTAGAGATAAGGATGTGTTACAGGACCATATGAAAGGCCTTGCACAAGTCCACGTAGATAACATTAGTTGCCCTTCCTTTGTCCACCAATGCCATCAATCTATCATAGAAGGTGACTAGATGGGTCAGGCATGATCTGGCCATGGTGAGGTTGTGCTAGCTGCCTTAGAGTACCTCCTCATCGCACATATGCCATAACATCTCTTCCAGGACAGTCTGTTTCATGATATTCGTAGGCACAGGCATGACATTCACTGCCCTGAGTTCGTCAGGTCTTCTTTTTTCACTTTCTTGAATATTAGAGTGATATTTCCCTTTTTCCAGTCACTGGGGACTCACCTGACTGACATGATTTTTCAAATATGGTGCAGAGCAATTTAGCAACCACATCAGCAAGTTCTTTCATAATCCTGGAATGCATTGTCCAGCTCCATAGACTTGTACACATTCAGACTCATCAGGTGTTCTCAGACTTGTTCTGCTCTTACACTGGGATGGATTTTGCTCCCTGACCCCCACTAAGAAGTTCAGGTACACAAGATTGACTATAAAGACTAAGGAAAGAAATCCGTAAGTATCTCAGCCTTCTCCCTTTCACTGTAGACCAGCTGTATTTATCCATCTCTTTTTTGGCATGACTTCAGTAGGTTAGCAGTAATTTGGACATATTTGTCATCTTTTCAACGTAATACCTTTTTTCTGCAGTTGGTCAAGAACATAGAATTTACATTCAGTGCTCAGTCTATGCAGAGGCTTTGAGTTGAACAGGGGTTTTTAGTGCACCTAATTTGATTAAGGATGTACATTTATAATTTCTCATTGAAGCTTTATAATTTAGTTATCAAAATAGATAATAATTTGAAGTTAGGCTGTAGTAACTATATGTTATGACAAAGGTCTACAAAATTATTTCCAGATATAAGGGATGATATTCTTCCATTTCTGTTACTTTCTCTCGGCCCCGAGGATGATCATAGAGATGCTGTAGAAGCAATATATGTATTTTTTAACCTAACAAATGTTTAGACCAGATGAGGCTTTGATCTGCAAAATGCAATCTTGTTCATTCTGCTCAGCCTTCTGTCCTGTAATTTCAGTATTCGTCAGTAGTCTCTCTCTGTAACTTAAACAGGAAATTTGGTTGCAGTGATACTAATGAAGTGGTGCTGTTTTAAATTGATTCCACTTTTTATCTATCCAGAAACCGTATGCATGTTATCTAATTCATGAAAGACATCTTTATTTTAGTCAGTTGTGAAATGAAGAAATCGATTAGCCAGAGCCAAAAAATAAGGAGAAACTGAAAAAAAATTAAAATAGTCCTTGTCTAGGGCTGAAGAGAACCTCCAGGACATGTCATTTCTTTCTGTTTCTTTTAAACTCTTCTCATTGATCTTCTTTCTCAGAACAAGTATATTTTGTATTGTTTTTGGTATTAAAGAATATGTAGAGATAGAACATTTAAAGAGATAAGTGGATACAGTGTTAATTTCTTTACATAATCAGAAATACACAAGGAGTATTAAAGTTGGTTGAAATTTACTGTGACAAAATACATTCATTCTGAGAAATCTTTCTGCATTCATGTCTTTGTTGTAAAGAGACTGTAGTTATTAATGCACAGAAGAGATTTTCCTATTTCTCTCATCTTAGATTGCAGCACTACTTCATTTCCAGCAATTAAAATTAGGATTGATGGAAGTAAGCATTTGAACATCAGGAAGTTCTGTGTGGAGATGAGGGGTAGAATAAGGCCACAGGGCTATTGGGAGTGCAGGAGACAGCTGATAGGCAATTCACAGTATGTGAATTTCTAGTTCTAAATTAGTCCTAGTTTGAGATGCCCTAATAGTGACAGAAGCATGTTAAGGATGGGGGAGGGAAGTCAGAGGTTGATCCCAGCAGCTTCACACAAACCCTCTTAATGATGGCTTAGAGCTATGAAGTCTTTGCAGCCCAGAGGTCACATCATCCAACCCTCTGTAGGGTCTTCTGTTCTTGAGATTTTTGCATCCCATGGTCCACTTTATAGGTCCTAGCTCTTTCTTCTATACCCATAGTTTTGGCAGTCTCATACTTCATATATTCACAACCCTACTGAATACTGGGACACAGCAGATAGTACATTGTGCGAAATAGATTCTGTATATTATATTCTTCACAGGTTTAGAAATTGTTTGAACCTGTCTGCTCAGAACTTGAAAAGAACTTGGCAAAAATTCCATCTTTGACTGATGTTTTAGAAAATATGACCAGGTTGCGCCCTACCTGTCTGCATTAAAATGCTGAAATTGAAATATCTGACAAGACTTAACTGATATTAACTCAGGGGCCTCTTTCACAAGCCTTCCTCTGCATATCATACAAAACAAGCTTTACAGAAAATGCTGATGTGCCTGCATCTTGTTTCTGGTGTGAGAGGAAAATGAAGGTGCCAGAATAATTTTCCCTGTTAGGGGAAACATATTTATTTCTGTTAGGGCTGTTTATTTCTGTTAGGGCTCTTTAGCCCTGTTAGGGCTACTGAATATTTTTCATACACAGGAGCTGTGCTTTGTGGCTATTTCTGTGATCCAGACCTTACGCTTATTGCAGTTAGTGAGATGGTCCAGTCAGATAGATTTAAATAAAGGAACTTGGACATTACATAGAAGCAAGAGAGGGAAAGCATCAACCTTGCAAAGCTTTAATGCACAGTCTGGCATGGAAAGGGCGTACATATTTTTATAAATAAAGTTCACTTACAGAAATGAGTTTATTCAAAAAGTAAGCAGATAGTAAAGTTTATGTAAAATTCTAGAGTTTAACATTTAATTTTAATTAAATCATTTCAAAATTAATTGAAATTAAAATTTAAACTGTTGTGTAGGTTGATGAGAAAATGTTTGCATCGGACACACTTGAATGAAAATCAATAATTGCTGATGGCTTATTAATGATGTGTGGTTCAAAGATTGTAGCTTTTTTTTTTTTCTTTTGATTATCAAGATTGTAACTCAAGTTTATCTTCCAAAAGAATACATCATCTAATCTTAAGAATCAAATATAAATGAAAACTGTTATGTATTGAAAGTTATGAAGTAAGAATTCATGTATTGTGTTTCTTGGTCATTCTAGACAAAGAATGTTATTTTTTAAGGAAAGCAGGTTATTAGGTGTACAGAATGGCTTAATATGCTATATTCATAGGATTTGTGACAAGAGTGAGAGCTGGAAGGTTGTAGTCCTTCAATCCAAGAGTTTATTTTGATTTACTCAACCACTGAAGCCATCTGTGGATGCCAAATCCCTTGTCCAAGCTGTCACTGTGGGTATTGGGTAATTGCACAGCCATTGATCTAAGTTCAATTGATAGTATAATGGACAAAACTTACTGGCTGTTTATAACTGCACAAAACTAACCTGTGATGTATAAACGTTGTAAACAAGATTTCATATCTATTCTCTAAATGTGTGGGAGTCTGAAGACCTTGAAAAAGAGGTAACTAAGTCATTCGGAAGTAGCCTCGGCTCTTCAATGTACTCACAGATTGTTTGTTCTCATCACTCTGTATAATTTTCCCAGTCACTCGTTTCTACTCTTTTCACTTGTTTCAACAATTGTTTTACTACTCTGAACTATTGTGCTTTTCTTTTTCTCCCCTGGCCTTAAGAAGTCATGAATTTTTGTGGCTGCCATGCTTCTATTGTTTTGGTACCTTTTGTGTGCAGTCTAGGTTCCACTAGCTGATGGCTGCTTGGCCTACACCGTGTGAGATGGCAAAGCCAGCATTTGCTTTGGACAAAATTATAAGTAGTTGTCTCTTAGGAACAGTTGCTCACTAAGGTAGAAACTGTAATCTAACTTCCTCCAATTGTCATATTCATATAAAAATCAAACTTGATTTTATTGTTATTTTTGACAGCCTTGTACAAACGTACATGATTATTCTTATGTTTGATGTAATAAGAAAATCTAAGTCTATGAGCAGCTGAACACCCAAATTAAAATATAGAAATACAGACTACGAGGGAGGTTGATACAATGAATATTCAAAATTAAAATTTTATATTGCTTTTTTTTTTTGCATTTGACTTGAACATCTCTCAGGATCTTGGACTTCATGAGTTTTTTCTACATCAGCATACTATAACAATTCATACAATCTGGAAAAAACTCTAGTTATTTTAAATACAGTTTTATATCTCCAGGTTTTCTGGCAGATATAGGAAGTTACTTCAGAACTGCAAATCACTGACAGCCAAATATTTACATTCTGATGCAGACTGAATTTACTTTTTTATCCAACTAAAGGTAGCTTTTTAAAAGTTTTTGCTCCACGGAGACAGACAGTTAAGAGTGTACCTATCTTTAACCTTTTAAGTAATCTTATTGAAACCAAAGCTCCTTGGTGTTCATCTTAATTAGTTAATACATGTTAATACACGTTGTCTGGCGCACATCAGCTAATACGTGGAGCTGGGGTTCTCTAGAAGTCACCAGCTCTGCAAATGTCGAAGGGCAACAAAAGTTCTGTAAATTCCTCGGCTTTCGTTGTCTTATGTGGTATCATGACTTCCAAGTACCATTTGAGACTGCCTGCAATTTTATCTTTACCATTAGTCTGGAAGAAAAGAACATCTGAATGTTTATAAATGAATATTGTTTATCAATGTTTATAATGTTCATAAAATGTAATGTCTATAAAAATCTTACACAGTATGGTAAAACTCATCTCTTAGAGGTACAGTTATGCAGGTAGAGAAGTTCAGATACCAGTGATCTCAAATCCTGCAAGTGCTACTGCTGACAATTTTGCAATTATTATACATTTGGCTTTCGCCGCAACCATTCCTGTTACTTTGTTTTGCGGCCTATGGGTTGCGTAGTTAATAAGCAGACTGTTTCGGAAAGCATGATTTCTTCTGAGAGAAATTCATTAATCTTTCATTAAGTAATTGTAAATAAGTATTATCAAGTTTTTCCTAGGAAATTGTTTCTGTACTTGGAATGAATAGTTCGGAAAGAAGCTGAAGATGGCTTCTGTGGCATACTTCACTGCTGCTTACAGTGATGTAGTAGTTTTAGGCTATCAATGTTCCTTGAATTGTAAATGATATCAGAAAGATTCTGATGTAAAGATTTTCTTATGATGCATATACATTCTTATGAATGCAAGTTTGCATTCATGCTGTATTCACTCTGCATCTTGTGCACAGCTCGCTCTGTAATCGGATTACTAGTTCTATCACATTGGAGTACTATCTAATCTGAGGGTATTCCCTTAATTCCATTCCTTCAACATGCGCAAAACATGGCAAAAACAGTAATGAACATTAGGTTTTTAACACATAAAGTAACAGACAGTAAAGCATCATGTCTTGCAGATTTGTCATACTTGATAAGCATTTGCAGCTTTGATGTTGCATAAAACATCACTTACAGTTTATTAGTAATATATACTTCAAAAAGTAAGATACTTATTCATACTTTCTTAAATGTATTTTAAGTACAATATTTGTACCTATTCATACGAAAGACTTTCAGCATTCCTTTGTACCGGATAGTCACTACAGTTGCATCTTTTTATTTTTTCCTGCAAATTAAATATGCCAGGAATATTGACATGGAGGACAACTGATATTATATACTCAATGTCCATACTTCTAAATTGTCTTGTTCTCCAAAACGCTGTGGATGCATGCAGATTACCTGCTGGAACTGACTGCTGGTGCAGTTCCAGACTGTACCACACTGATTTGGAGACCACTAGTTGACATGGACCAAATCTGTGCCAGAGATCATCCCAGCAGTTGATTAGTATAGGCAATCAGGTTCCAGTGCCCTGGAATCTTCCTAGGTAGTCTGATTTACGAAGATGGATACTGCCATTTTAAAAATTGTGTAGCAGTTTTAAAAGGTAAAATTCAATTTGACCTCGTTAGTGTCTGAGTAATGTGTAATGTGTTTTAAATCACACTAACAGGCAATTTCTGAATGCTATTGCCAACATTCAGAATTTCAGATTCTCAGAGAGAAAAAAACATTAATTGAAAGGTTTACTGAGTGGTATAGATCTGAGTCTCTTCATTTTCTTGGGTTTTGTTTTTTGTGTTTTCCCCTTATTCTAACTGTTCTTAGTTTGTAGTTTTAAGACATTTATTTAGGGAAATTTTTCTCCAATTTTATACATTATATATATATATATATAATAATTATATATATATATATATATATATATATATATAAAACACATTATATATATATATTATATATATATATATATAATATATATATAATGTGTTTTTATACTTCTTTTGTACCAAAAATAATCTGTACTTTCCTGTTTCCTCAGTTAGACCTGCTCTTTCTACCACTATGGGGATTACTTGAGTTGTCTCTAATCCTTATTCTCCCATGTGTTTTGCATTTAGACGACTTCTCTGTAGCACCTATACCACTATAGTTTAATTTGAATTTATTTTTCCGTCATCCAGAGATACAACCTCTGTCTCATAACTTTCCATTACTGTGAGCTTCAGGACATTAAAATGTTATGTTACAAGCTGCTGGAAGCTTTTAATATGTTTTGAAAGGACTGAATTCGTGCTGAGGCTTTTCTCTTTGTTGCATTTTTATATACATTTGTGTATTCCAAGCTTTTGTTTTCCTCTTTCACTATTGTTCCTGTGTAAACAGAAATCTTGTTTTCTATGAATACCTCTCTAACTCCAGGTTGTTTCTTCCAAACATTTATAGTAGATACATGCATTGTTTCTACAATAGGCAACACTGTTTTTCTTTGTTCTTCACAAAGAAGCTAGGCCCTTCTATAAATACTATGGCATACAAACCTGCTGAAAATTCTGAGTAGTTTTTAAATAGGAATTTAAGCTGTTATTGTATTAAGGGCCTACTAGACATGAATAGCCTAAAAAGATTAAGAAAATAAGGCTTCTAATGAACAATTAACAGAATCATCTACCATCACCTGTGACAGCAAAGAATTTTGAATACTCAGATATATTTAGATGAAAAGAATGCAGCAAAATAAATCAACCAGATTCCCAGTAGACAGACTGTAGCTCTGTAAATTGATATGCAGTACTTCATGAGAGGTAAGAACAAGGAGACAATTCAAGGAAAATGATTATATATTATGGTATACTCAGATTACATGTATACACTCCTCCAATCCAAAGGATATATGAGAATATATGATAGAAACCAACAACCTAAAATAAGTCTTATTTAACTTAAAATATAAGAATTAAGCACAAAGAAAGCAGAAGCTGGAGCAAATGGCAAAAGATGAATAGAAGGGAATAGTATAAAACTGGAGAAAAACTCAAGCAAATTCAGAACACTTGGAGCAACCAAAATAAAAGAAACCACTGATGAATTGGACAAAAGTTAGTATATAAAAAGTTCGAATGTAAAATGAGCCAGGGACAATTCTGTTACTTCAGGAACATGTGGCACAACACATCCTATACCCATATTTAATTCTCTTTCCTCCAAAACACTGTGGCCTTGTCCCATATTGTCCATAGAGAGCAATAAGTAGTACATGCTGCTTCCTAAAACTCCTGTGTACCCTCGAGACACAGAAGTTAACAGAATAATAACTTACAGAGTAGTATCTTACAAAGAGTACCATTTTGAAGCTAAAAC
The DNA here is from genome assembly GCF_026119805.1 of Tympanuchus pallidicinctus. Lineage (NCBI taxonomy): Eukaryota > Metazoa > Chordata > Aves > Galliformes > Phasianidae > Tympanuchus > Tympanuchus pallidicinctus. The sequence continues at coordinate 13,018,260 of NW_026294813.1, forward strand.
TGAACAAGGAGTGTGATGTTACAGGGTGTGGACAAATGCTTACAAGTGCTGAGTTTGTGCCATGATCTTGTTTACTAGAATAAATATTACAAGTCCTTTCTGTATTTTACTGAAGAATAATTTTATTTTCCTTAAGGAGGTTCTCCCATGCCCTGTCTGTTCTTTTCCTCAGAAGGCTGTTTTACCATTGAAACCATTTTCTCTTGTCCTGTCACAACAGAACCTGCTAAAAAGTTCTAAAAAGTTCTTTTTATAGCCCTTCTTTATCTGCTGTCAGGTCTTGCCAAAACTTTCTCTTCTTCACTCTAAATGATACTCTCTTCAGCTTTCCTTCTTAGATAATGAAAAGTTTCTCCTGATTTTCCCCTACTAATTCCAAGTCAGAATATATTGCCTTGCTTTGTTTTGATCCAAACAAGTGAGGAGCTACAAGACAAATTGAACCAAGCAATTACAAATTCTCATTTTTGTGGAATTTTGTGGAAAATTTCTAAGTTTTTTTCAGGTGGAGAATTGTTGGTAGGCCAGTTTTTAGATTACATTTACATTAGATCCTGCAAAATAAATAAGCAGGTGAAACTAATAAGGCATCAAAAGGAAGAAAACAGACAGATATAGGTTGTGATAAAGAGCATTAAAATAAACACTGCCAATATGAAAATGCACATGGCCACACTTCTTTCCCTGCCAAGTCATTAATAAAAATTCTGTCTGTACATTTCCATCTGCTAGTTACCACGGATCTGTCACTATTATTCCTAGAAGGTATTGGTTAAATTTTTGTCATAAAGATAACAAAAACCTGAATACTGTTGAGCCACTCCATAATAAGGAGACTGAAATTCTAGCTGTGTTGTGTGACACTTTGGAAAATTAGCTGCTAATATTTCTCTATCTTCATACAGAAAGCATCTCTGCTTCCTAGCTGCTTCAGTAGCAGTTTAGTTCAACTGTCCTAGCTCTGGATGACTATCATTTTTTTTTTATATTTAGAATAATAGAATGAATGAATGAAGATGAATATATTCATATAAAATAAAATCAATGAATGAATATGCTCATACTAAGTGTTAGAGTATTATTATAACTAATCATTGCTTTGTTAAAAGGTCAGGCAAGAAAAGTTTTTTCTAGCTCAGATCAGCTATGCATATCTGATTCACAACAGTGACTGATGTATATTAGGTGTAGAGGCAAGAAAAATAATCTATGTTAATTGAATATATATTATGTTTTTATAACAAAAATATAATTTTAATCAGATATTTGAGATAAAACACTCCAAATAATACTGAAGAGGCTGGACAATTTTTTCATTTCAAAGCTACAGCCTGTAAACACAAAGCTGGTAGCATAGGTCACCTGTGATCTGAAGTTTTAGTTGGCATGAAACTGTGCCTAGAAAAAACAGAACTATATGACGTTATATTGATTCTAGATAAGAAAATAACATGTTTGTAGAAATTGACTAATTCTGTATCTTTGAAACATAGCATCACAGAATCTAGTGATAGCCTCTGCCCATGACAGAGGCTTGGAACTAGATGATCTTTAAGGTGTCTTCCAACCCCCAAACCAGTCTATGATTCTATGAACAGGCTGCCCAAAGAAACGAAGGAGTCACCTGGAGGTACATAAGAAACATGTGGGTGTGGTGCTTAGCAACATGGTTTAGTGGTGGACTTACTAGTTAGTTGTGTGGTTGGAACTGATGATAACAGAATTGTACAATCATAGAATGGTTTGGGTTGGAATGGCCCATTACAATCACCTAGCTCCAACCCCCCCTGCTATAGGCAGGGACACCTCCATCTAGGTTGTTTAATGTCCCATCCAGCCTGATCTTGAATGCTGCCAGGGAGGAGCATTCATAACCTCACTGAGCAATTTGTTCCAGTTTCTCACTGCCCTCACAGTGAAGAATTTCTTCCTAATATCTAGTCTAAACCTAACTTCCAGTTTCAAGCCTTTCCCCTTGTCCCATCACTACATGCTCTCAAAGAGCATCTCTCATACCACCTTTCCTGTAGGCCCCTTCAGGTACTGGAAGGCTGCAATAAAGTTCCCCCAGAGCCTTCCCTTCTCCAGGCTGAAGAGCTCCAACTCTCTCAGCCTGTCCTTGTAGGGGAGGTGCTCCGGCCCTCTGACCATCATTGTCAACCTCCTCTGGACTAACTCCAACATGTCCTTGTGCTGGGATCTCCAGTGCTCCAGGTGGGGTCTCGTGAGAGCAGTGTAAAGGGGCAGAATCACCTCCTTCAACCTGCTAGTCACACTTCTCTTGATGCAACCCAGGGTACGGTTGGCCTTCTGGACTGCAATTGAACATTGCCAGCTCATGTTAAGTTTTTCTTCAACCGACACTCAAAAATCCTTCTCCTTAGTGCTGCTATTCTCCACCCAACCTCTGCTGTATCTCTGCTTGGGATTGCCCCAATTCAGGTGCAGGACCTTGCCCTTCACCTTGGTGAACTTCATGAGGTTCTCATGGGCTCACCTTTCTCTCAGAGCCTTTCCAAATCATTCTTGATGACATCCCTTCCCTCTAACATGTTGACTGCACTACTCAGCTTGGTGTCATCTGCAAATTTGCTGAAGCTGTACTTGATCCCACTGTCAAAACACCACCAAATTCAACATACACATAGGCAAAGTATGTACCTAGGACAGAACAACTATGTGAGAGAACAGATTGTAGCTGTTTTATTTGAAGGCAAGTTTGCACAAAAGAATTTTGGGATCCTGGCAGACCATAAATTGAATGTGAGCATGTACTTGCCACAGAGAAAGCTGATGCAGAATGGATCTGCAATAAAGTCAGCAGTCAGTGGGCTAAAGGAAGTGATTATTCTCTTTTCAGCACTTCTGAGACCATATTTGGAGCGCTGAGTCTTTTCTCAGTCTTTTCTCACTGAGTCTGGTTGCTCGCCTCCAAGATAGGAGCTGGATCAAGCTGCCGTGTACACGGAGGCACTAAGAGTTTGTTCACCTTAGAGATGAGAAGGCTGAAGGGTGATGTAAATGATTTCTTTTGCTAATAGAAAGAGAGTTATGTCACAACAGCAAGAGGAGTAGGGAACAGTACATGTTCTTTCATCAGTTTCAAGATTAAGATAGTGATCTTCATGTTCTTATGCAGTTTTCATCCATTGTGTTACACTCTCAGGAAGTATTGCCAATTGTTAGGAGTTCCTAGCAGCCTAATAGTCAGCAAGGCTATAGTCAGGTTGAGTATGTGTTCCCAGTCACACACAGATGCATACAATATATATTTATGGATGTTCTCCACAGGTCGGTGTTGTAGGCTGTCCTGTTCAGTATCTTTTTTCATGACATGGATGAGAGCACTGAGTGTACCCTCAGTAATTTTGCAGATGACACCAAACTGGGAGGAAGTGTTGATCTGCCTGGGAGTAGAAAGGCCCTACAGAGAGATTTGGACAAGCTGGATAGCTGAGCTGAGACCAATGGGATGAAGTTCAACAAGACCGAGTGCTGAGCCCTGCATTTTGGTCACAATAATCCCAGGCAGTGCTACAGGATTGGTGCAGAGTGGCCTGAGTGACTGTGTAGAAGAAATAGGCCTGGGGGTGTTAATCAATGTGACGTGCGGAATCAAACTCTATAACCACAAAATAGTTATAAAAGCAGATATGTTTTAATCAGTGCTGCACAGACACTGTGTGCAAGGGGGATAGATCCACCTAACTTGCACACCGTCAGGAAAAATCATGCTACAGATATAGGCCAAGCTAATAGGCCAGGCTACATAATCAATAGTTTTCCTGGAATTCGGATACATATTCATTGCACCCCTGAGAGTTCGTTAGCAGGCAGACCGTCCCCCCTTGTGCATGTGTAATGGGTCATGGGATGAAGATTTGTTGTCTTCCTCATGAAGGCTTCTGACCTCTCCCTCTGTAAACTTTTGACCTTTTGGGGGGGCAGACCCCCAACTGGTTTCTTCTTGCCCTGTGTACATCTAATCACCTTCCTGCCAAATGTCCTCAGGCTGTTCTCAAACCTTATCCGTATGGCCTTCATCCCCATCACTATCCCAGTGTCTGCCATCCCTTATTTTCTAACAAGCTCCACATTCTTGCTTCTATAAACTATGTCTAACTATTCCCCTCACCCCCCTTATTCTCAGTCACTGTGAAGCCTTCTTGCCTTTTTACTTTCACTTATGGGGCCCTTCTCACCTTTCAAGTGCTTGGCTGAACATAAGCCATCAGTGTGCCCAGGTGGCCAAGACCATTGGCATCCTGTCTTGTGTCAAAAATAAGAGTTGCCAACAGGAGCTGGGAAGTGCTCATCCCTCTGTACTCAGCTCTGGTGAGGCTGCACTTTGAGAACTGTGTTCAGTTTTGGGCCTCTCACTACAAGAAAGACATCGACGCTTTGGACTGTATCAAGAGAAGGGAAACAAAACTGTGAGGGGTCTGGAGCACAAGTCTTATGAAGGAACTGGAACTGTTCAGTCTGGAGGAGAGGAGGTTCAGGGAAGAACTTATCATTCTCTACAACTCCCTGAAATTAAGTTGTAGCAAGGTGGGGGTTGGCCTCCTCTCCCATATAGCAATAGGACTAGAGGGAATGGCCTCAAGTTGCACCAGGGGAGATCCAGATTGGGTGTTAGGAAAAACTTCTCTGGAAGAGCAGTCAGATGCTGGAATGGGCTGCCCGGGGAGGTGGTGTGAAGTCACCATCACTGGAGCTGTTCATGAAGCATTTAGATGTACTAAGGGACACAGATCACCAGAGAAACGTTGGTGATAGGTGGGCGGTTGGAGTGGATGATCTTGGAGATCTTCTCCAACTTTGGTGATTCTATAAATATATATGGCCAATTAGACAGATCAGCAAAGACAGAAAAGACAGCATTCATGCAAATTCAAGCAAGTCCTTATGGTGGACTGCAGTTTAACAGACATTAACTAGGAATACCATGTAACTGAGACAAGCAGATCCAGGAGGTTCCTGACACACCTTGATGGGTACATCCTAATGCAGATACTAAGGCAGCTGACTAGGAAAGGTGCCCTTCTAGATCTGTGTTTGTAAACAGAGAGGGCCTCATGCATGAAGTGGCAATTGGTGTCCATCTTGGCCACAGTGACCATAAAGTATTCAAGTTTAAAATATTTGGTGATAGAAGGAAAACTGACAATAAAACTTCAGCTCCAGGTATGGGGAGAACAGACATGAGGTTGTGCAAAGAACTGGTTGGCAAGGTTTCCTGGGTAACTGTTTTTGAAAGAATTGGCGTCCATCTGTGTTGGTCACTTTTGAAGTACTGGTAGTACTTTAAAAGTACTACTAATAAACAGCAGACCTTTTCAGGAACAGTTGGAGAAAAAGACTGTCTTCAATATTGTTCACTTAGAAATATAACCTGAAAACAGGCTAGAAACATACATGTTATAGATGACTTTTGTATGCTTGACTCTTCCTTAGAACTGAAAAGTGGTTTGAAGGGACCTCACAATACCATCTGTTTTCTGTGAGTAACTGCAAGTCAACAACTTTACCCCCTTCCACAGATTGGATTTTAAGTCAAAATAAGAAAACAAAACAAAATAAGAAGAAATAAACTGAGCTCTTCTTTAAAAGCTTGGTACCTTTTACATTTCTCACGCAAGTTGATTTGACCTATACCTTGGATCTCCCATTGCATCAGTAGGATTGGATAAGATAGCAGGACAAGACAGGACAAGACAGGATAGTTGGAATGGACTTACATTTCTCCTGTGTACTTCTTGTAGCTGGGCATATTGTTAACTAGCTTCCTACAGTCTTTGGTATATTGCTGGAGACGGGTTCGGCTGCCAATTACACCTGCCAATTACTTCAGCACTTTGGAGTGAATTGGACTCCTGTCTGCTGTTGCTCTTTTCTGTGGGCATGAATGACATTGGAAGCTGGAACATGAGCAGAATCAAAAAAGATTATAATCTTCTGGGAGCACAAGAGAAAAACACAGCTTTGCCAGTTGGAGGAAAGAGGGCAGCCAGAAATAGGTATATCATACAAATCAACTCCTAGCTATGTGGCTGCTGCCAGAATGAGGGTTTTGGTTTTTACAGTGGGACTTTCTATGGAGATTATAACCTGTTATAACCTCAGCAAAGTTGCTGATGATATAAATCTGGGAGGAGTTACTGACAAATAGAAGGCTGTGCTGCCATTCAGCAACACCTGGAGAGATTAGAGAGTTAGGTGGAATGAAGCCTTATGAACTTCAGCAAGGGCAGAGTCCTACATGTGGGGGAGAATAACCTCATGCACCAATATGGGGTAGAGTCTGGCCTGCTGGAAAAGAGCTTTGCAGATAAGAACCTGGGGGTGGACAACAGGTTGGCCATGAGTCAGCAGTGTGCCCTTGTGGCCAGGATGGCCAGTGGTATCTTGGGGTTCACTAAAAAGACCTGCAGCCAACAGGTCGAGGGAGGTGGTCTTCCCCCTCCGCTCTGCCCTGATGAGGCCACTTCTGGAGTACTGTGTCTGGACTTCCAAATTCAAGAAAGACAGAAAACTTCTGGACAGAATCCAGTGCAGAGATAAAAAGGTGATTAGTGACCTGGAGCATGTCTCTTCTGAGGAAGGGCTGAGAGGCTTGGGGCTATTCAGCCTGGAAAAGTGTAAGAGAGGATCTTATAAATTCTTATAAATATCTATAGGGCATTAAGCAGTTGGGAACAGGAAGCAAACCTGTCATGAAAACATGTTCATATATTTGTGTTCGTTATATAATTTTTTGCATAACAGCAAACTAATAATAGTGAAGAGTTTTGTTAAAAATTCTGCAGAACTGAAGCACTTTCTGCAGCAAATAAGCTTTTCACAAAAAATCTACCTCATCTCTGTAAAAAAGCTTTTGATGGCTCACAATAATGAAAGATTATACAGAACTGAAAAAGCAACATACTCTACTGCAGATGGGCATTAAGTAGTGAAACTTGGGTTACCACACTATTCAAAAATGAGTATGTCATTATGTAATTATAAATAATTTTCTTCTGTGATTTAGACATATATATTTTGACATATATCTATTAAACACTTCTGTTTAACAGACCTATTGAAATGGAGGTCATAGTATTAGACTGTCAGATTTGCCATCCTGCAAGAGAAGCTCTAAAAAGAGATTTTTAAACCAAGAAAAAAGAAACATCCTCAAACAAAGAATCTTTTTTTTTTTTTAATCCTTTTTTTTTTTTTTTACATTAGTCTATTACCATAGAAACCCTGTAATGTTTCTGGAATGTTCTATTGGGTGATGAACATGTAAATCTCTTCATGTCATCTGAATTGGTCTTACATGTTGATAGTGTCTCTGAACAACTGAGAATTATTTCCTCCTCATATAGATTAGAATACAGTCAGTGGGATTGTTTTCTACACGGGGGTTTAGCTCCAGAAGCCATCCATCAGCCTGTGCTTACTTTCTTCACAGGAAGTTCTGTCAGTACATTGCACATTTGTGCAAACTTAAACTTATGTCATTTACCTGGACTTATGCAAGGCCTTTGACATGGTCCCCGACCACATCTTCATCTCCAAATTGGAGGGATATGGATTTGATGGGTGGACCACTCGATGGATAAGCAATTGGTTGAAAGGCCGCAGGCAGAGGGTGGTGGTCAATGGCTCTATGTCCAGGTGGAGGCCGGTAATGAGCGGCGTCCCCCAGGGGTCTGTCTTGGAACTGGTTCTGTTTAACATCTTCGTCAATGACATCGATGATGGAATTGAGTGCACCCTCAGCAAGTTCGCTGATGACACCAAGCTGAGTGGTGCAGTTGACACGGTGGAAGGAAGGGATGCCATTCAGAGGGACCTCAGCAGGCTTGAAAGGTGGGCCTGGGTGAACCTAATGAGGTTCAACACAGCAAAGTGCAGAGTTTTGCACTTGGGCCAGAGGAATCCCAGGCATCCATACAGACTGGAAGGAGCGGTCCTTGAGAGCAGCCCTGCAGAGAAGGACCTGGGGGTCCTGATACATGAAAAGCTTAACATGAGCCAGCAGTGTGCTCTTGCAGCTCAGAAAGCAAATGGTATCCTGGGCTCCATCAGAAGAGGGGTGGACAGCAGGGCCAGGGAGGTGATTGTCCCCCTTTACTCTGCTCTTGTGAGGCCCCATGTGCAGTACTGTGTACAGGTCTGGGGCCCCCAGTACAAGAAAAACAGGGAGCTGTTGGAGAGGATCCAGAGGAGAGCCACAAAGATGATCAGGGGGCTGGAGCACCTCCCCTATGAAGACAGGCTGAGGGAGCTGGGCTTGTTCTGCCTGGAGAAAAGAAGGCTGCAGGGTGACCTCACTGCAGCCTTTCAGTACCTAAAGGGAGCCTGCAAACAGGAGGGGAATCAACTCTTTGAAAGGGTAGATAACAGCAGGACAAGGGGAAATGGTTTTAAGTTGAGGGAGAGAAGGTTTAGGTTGAATGTCAGGGGAAGTTCTTTACAGAGAGAGTGGTGAGGTGCTGGAACAGGCTGCCCAGAGAGGCTGTGGATGCTCCATTCCTAAGGGTGTTCAAGGCCAGATTGGATGGGGCCCTGTGCAGCCTGGTCTAGTATTAAATGGGAAATTGGTGGCCCTGCATGTGGCAGGGGGGTTGGATGTTCATGATCCTTGAGGTCCCTTCCAACTCTGGCCATTCTGTGATTCTGTGATTAAACATGTTTAGTAATGTTTGCTCTGCAAAGTCGCAATTTTCTTCTTTTGTGAACACTGAATATCAATAGCTCAGGCAGTGTTGGTAGACAGAAAGACTACGGGCCCCTATTTTCAGTGTTATTTTTGCTTCTTGACCTTCCAGTGGTGGTTTAATACAGCATGTTTTCCTCAGTGATCTTAATTATTAATCACCAACATTAGCAAAAATAGAAGTTAGTAATTTGGGGGGTGAGGTCAGACTGAGTGGTCATGAGACAGATTTTCAACCAGGAGGATCTTGAGGAGAGGGTGGAAAGAAGACTTCATTGGAGATGGAATAGCCTCATGCATCACTACAGTTGAGAACCAGCTGGCGGGCTAGCAGTCTGTCAGAAAGGACCTAGGGCTTATGTTGAATGCTTGGTTGAATGTGAGCCAACAGTGTGTTCTGATTGTGAAATAGACAACAATATTTTGTGCAATTTTAGGGGGTATAACTGTATCTGCACTGCTGTGTTCACCAGTACAAGAGAGATATAAACAACCTCTGCAGCAGAGAGTTCCTTGAACTGAGCTTTAGGATGTACAGGAATAGGTTGAGAGAGTAGGATTTGTTTAGTCTGGAGAAGGCTAATGGGGGACCTAGATATATTCTTCAACTACCCAAAAGCCATATTCTTCTACGGAGTGTACAGTTGGAGAAGGTACTGGTTAGAAGTTGCAGCAAGGGAAATTTGGAGTGGGCATAAGGAAAAAAATATCCACAATAAGAATGGCAAAACGCTGGGGCTGTTGAAATCTCAGACTTTGCAATTCTGCAAGGAGCCTATTTCCATTTACTAATTAGAAACACAGACTTCTACTGTACATTTTTCTTCTTCTGGTCAGAAGGATGATTTTAGATTTTACATCTTAGAGGAGCAGTGACTCGCATATTTAAATTTGGCATGGCATGGTTGGTGTTAGGAGAGTATGGCAGTAATTTGACCTGAAGGAATAGCTTGTGTTGTCTTTACACTTTATTTTCTGTGCAACACAATTCCTGTAATTTTGTGACAGTAATTCCATACTCTGCTAGGAATAATTCTGAGAGAAGCACAAATAAAGAAAATTAGCATTATTTTTTGTATTTGCTTCTGAAAGTCATTCATAAACAACCTTGCAAGGCTTTGTTATTTTAAGTGATTTTGCCCAGAATTTTTAAGTATTTATGGAGGTTCTTTCAAACATGTAGTTCTATTGAAAAAGCCATTCAATTTTAATTGTTATGCACAAAGAGGGAAGCATGTGCATTCAATAAAAATTCTCACTTTAGATTAAAGAAAACAGCAAAATATAGAAAACAGTGATGTTCCTGCAGATAGGCAGTCTTCCTGGAATTTTGAAGCTTAAGAACTAAGGAAACAAACATAAGTCATATCCAAGTCCTTATTGTCAGAGTACTTCTGTACCTTATATTGGTTATTACTTGTCATGAGTTTTGTTTTTTTATATTTTGCTTTCCATGGAAATTTTTCTTTGTGTTGTTTCACAAAAGTGACTTGAGCAAGTTACATGAAATTACTCTTTTTCCAGTCTCCATAATCTGTCTCTTTAAATCATATTGTAAAATCCAGTTTATTAATTCCTTCTTTTCAAACTGTGGTTTGTAGCAAACAGTCATAGCCATTTTCATTGCTAGTTTTCTCCTGTCACTGCCTGTCTTTGTCTCTTTGCAAGATTTAGCTTTTCATAGTAAAGTTGAAAAAAAAAGTAAGGTTACCCTGCTTATAAAATATTTTTTCAGTTTTGAACTACTTCATTAGAACAAGAATTAAGAATTAAGCATTCTAACTATTTGTTTCTTGATAACAAAGTATCACATACAGAACTTGATTGAATCTTGGCAAGAAAAATTAGTAATTAACAAGGAGAAATATAATTATCGTTATTATCAACAAGCTTTATGCCCATCACTCATACTACACAGAAGAAAAACAAAGAGGAAGTTTAAATCCAAAGCATAATAAAGAGAAGGACAGGGGTTGGATTCAATTACTTCTGGAGGCCCTTTTCAACCTCAGACATTCAATGATTCCTTAAGTAATGTTTAATTACTAATGACAATATCAAAATAAAACTGATCAGGTAGAGTGCTTTTGGTAAACTGATGTTCTTTATGTAATTACTTCCAACTAAAAAGCATGATTCTGATCAAAAGGTGAATCCTTTCCCCCAGGTAATCCTGAATAAGGAATTTGTTCGGTTGAAAACTCAGAGGAAAATGGGATTGCCTTGATAGGAAGGAACTATTTCCTAATGTCCTTCTTGGGGTCTAGCTGGTTGTTTTTTTTTCCGCTAGCTTCTGAAAGATCAGGTAGTTAACACTAACAGAGACCTCTTGCTTCAGACTCATTACCTGAAGATGTTTGAAAATGTCCATGAATAAGAGGAAAAATGCAGTACGCCTTCCGTTGTAGTCATTTCTTTATCTGAATTCTGCCAAGTACTTTTAGAAGAATAATTGGTACTGGGTCAGATGAAAGATCCACCTATTTCACTATTTCTTCTCCAGCCATGGCCAATAATTTGTACTTGTGAAGGAAAATAAACACAAGCAAACATATATCCCTGCTTTAAAATGTAGCACATTATTTATTCAAGCTAAAACAATAAATAGCAGCCCACATATAAAGACAAAAGATACTCAGTAAGCAATAAAATAATCATCAACATTTTCCTGCACACTAGTTATTCAAATAGTGAGACAGCAGTAAGATTCTAATGATCATATAACATGATTTTGAGCAGTGAAATATATTTTGGCAGTGAATATTATTTTCTATTTCAAAATGGTTTTAATGCATTTATTGGCAATAATGCTTAAGAGAGAAAGTTTTGTACATAACACTGTATGTTATATAACCTGACTTTCAAAACTCCAAATATAAAAAGGGAAAAGATTTTTCAAGGTTCTTGCATCGCACAATTGTCGGGGCCAGGAGTTGGAGCAGAAGCCTGAGGTCATTCTAGAAACACTCACCTCCTGACATGCTTCAGAAAAGATCTTAAGTAGCTGTAGTTCCACGGTCAGGGTTGAATTTTGATCTTATGGATGAGTTGGAAGAAGAAATCACCAAGATAAGACGGATCCCACAATCAAAGAGATATTGATGCACGGTATGACAGAGGCAGACCAACAGCCCTGTCTTAATTTATTACAAGCAGAAGAAGCTAACCCTGAGGAAACAGATGGCATAATATGTAAGATGAGGGAGACTGGACTGTCATTTCTGCTCAGAGCTGGAGGAGGAGCCTCCCTGTTGTTCATGAAGCACCCTTACCAGCAGATATGAAGTTCTTGAGATGGAAAGAGAAGAAGGTGCAGATAACGTTTCAGATCCAGAAAGGGACAACTGGGTTCAGAAGGTTGAACAAGGACCTGAGTCAAAACCAGTGCCACAAAAAAAAAAAAAAAAAAAAGAAGACAAAAAGTCTTTGTGATTAGGGAATCTACACTAAGGTTCACTAAGGCACCAAGTTGCAAACCAGATCATCTCTCTAACGAGAAAGATTATCTGGGCTGGAAGAGAAGGTGGGGGCCCACATTCAGGACACTGGGAAGAGGATACCAGGAATGATGAATCCAGAAGATTGCTATCCGCTACTGCTCTTTCGAGCTGGATCACAGTAGGCAGCAACTACGAAATTGTAAAACATTAGGAAAGACTTTACGTCCCTTGGGAAGAAGTTGAAGGGATCAGGACAGTGAAGTTTTCCTCTACATTAAGAAGTGGAAGTAGAAAGAGCCACAATCAGGCTAAGAGCTTGTCAGTAAAAATTAGAAACCAGATCAATCTAGTGGTCAGAGTCTTCTACAGGCCGCCTCATCAAGGGGAGCCTGTTGATGAGGAATCACCCTCACAGGCTCTCATCCTGATGGGGGATTTCAAATACCCATAGGTCTGTTGAGAAAGCAACATGGTGGACTGCAAGCAATCCAGGAAACTCCTGGACTCACTTGAGGATAACATTCTGGTCCAGATATTGGACAGACCAACCAGAGGTGAAGCTTTACAGGACCAGGTGCTTACCAATGCAGAGGAGATGGTTAACAAGGGTAGGCTGGAGGCAGTCTCAGCTGAAGTGCCCATGCCCTGACTGAATTTGTGATCTCAAGGAATGTAAGCCTGGAGAAGTGTGGAGCCAGAACCCTGAACTTCAGGAGAGCAAACATCAGGGTATTTAAGGAATAACTGGATGGGATTCCATAGGAAACTGTCCTTCAGGATATAGCAGTTAAACAGAGTTGCAGCTCTTTTAAAGACACCTTTCTGAGAGCAAAATAGTTCTCCATGCCCAGCATAAAAAATCAAGTAGAATGGTCAGGAGACTGGCATAGCTGAGGAAGTACCTGCTGGTCAGACTGAGGAAAAAGATGGAAATGTACAGGCAGCAAGAGCCAGGACATGCAGTCTGGGAAGAATACATGAGATGTCATCTGGACATGCAGAAAGGGCAACAGGAAAGCCAAGATGCAAATGGAACTGAACTTGGCAAAAGGTATGAAAAACTAACAAGAGATTCCCTAGGTACATTAGTCAGAAGAGACAGGCAGAGGAGAGTATATCTCCCTTTGATAAATGAAATGGGAGAACTAGCTTCAGCAGGCATGGAGAAGGCTGAGGTACTCAATAAACTCTTTGCCACTGGCAGTCAGGCTTCCCACGCCTTGAACACCCCTGAAACTCTAGGTGGGTGTTTGGGAGGCACATCCATCCTACTCTAAGAGCAGAGCAAGTCAAAGGCCTCTTCATGAGGATAAATGTTTACAAGTCTGTAGGGATGGACAACATACATTGCAGGGTTCTGGTGGAACTGGCTGATGTGGTTGCCAAGCCTTTTTGAAAAGTCATGGCTGTAGGAGAAATTCCTGGTGACAGGAAAAAGGGAAATATCACTCCCTTTTTAAGAAAAGTTTTTAAGTTTTTAAGAAAAGGAGGCCAGTGAGTCTAACTTAAGCGCCTGGGAAGATCCTGGAAGCTGTGTTAAAGAGTATGGAAAATGAAAAGATGATCCAAGACAAGATAGCCAGTCCAGCTTCACCAGGGACAGATCTTGTCTGACCAATCTGGTAGCCTTCTATGGCTGGAGCAATGGCAAAGGAAAAGCATCTGATGTCATCTACCTGTACTTGTCCAAGGCCTTTGATATGGTCCTGCAACACATCCTTGTCTCAAATTGGAAAAAAATGGGTTTGAAGGCTGGACTATTAGGTGGATAAAGAATTAATTGGATGGTCAAAGCCAGAAGGTTGTAGTCAAAGACTCCATGTCGAGGTAGAGGCTGGTGATGAGGGCTGTGCTCCAGGGGTCTGTCTTGGGACTGGTGCTCTTCAACATCTTTATCAGTGACCTAGAAAGAGAGGTTGAATGTACCCTCAGCAAGTTTGCTGATGACACCAAGCTGAGCAGTGCAGTTGACACAATAGAAGGAAGGGATGCCATCCAAAGGGACCTGGACAGGCTTGAAAAGTGGACCCAGGTGAACTTAACGCAGTTCAACAAGGCCATGTGCAAAGAGTTGCACTTGAGTCAAGGCGATCCCAGAGATGAATACAGACTGGGAGAAGAACTAATTGAGAGCAGCCCCATGGAGTGGGACTTGGGGATTTTGGTGAACAAGAAGCTGGAGATGAGCCATCAGTGTACTTTTGCATCTTGGAAGACCTGATCAGTATACTGGACTGCATCAAAAGAGCAGTGTCCAGCAGAGTGAGATAGGTGACTGTCCTCCTCTGCTCTTTCTTCGTGAGGACCCACTGGGAGTACTGCATCCAGGCCAGGGGCCTCCAGCACAAGCAGGATGTGGAGTTGTTGGAATAGAAGAGGTCTGGAGAACCTTTCTTATAAAAAAAGTATGAGAGAGCTGAGCTTTTTCAGCCTGGAGAAGACAAGGCTCTGGGGAAACCTCACTGTGGCCTTCCAGTACTTATATGGAGCTTATAAAAAGGAGGGAGATCAGCTTTCTATTGGTTTTAAACTAAAAAAGCAGAGCTTTAGGTTATGTGTTTGGCAGGAAAGCTTTTACTCAGAGGCTGTGAGGCACTGGCACAGGGTGCCTGGAGAAGCTTTGGATGCCTGCTGTCCAAGGCCAGATCGGTTGGGGCCGTGGGCAGCATGAACTAGTGGTTGGCAATCCTGATGATAGATAAAATAGCAGAGCCAGTCTGACTGCCTGGCCACTTCAAGACTCATCAAAAGTTAAAGTAATTGAAGGCATTATCTGAATGCCTCCTAAACTCTGACAGGCATTCGACCACCCTCACAATAAAGACATCTTCCCTGATGTCCCGACTGAACCTCCTCTGCAACAGGCTCAGCTAAGTGCCGTTATTCATTTCCAGGAGCAAAGTGCAGTACTTCTATCTGTGCCTCTCTCTTCAGGAAGTTATGGAGAGCAGTAAGGTCTTTCAGCCTCCTTTTTGCCTGACTGGACAACCCACATGTCCTAAGCTTCTCTTCACAGGACATGCCTACCAAACTTTTTACCAGCTTTGTTGCTCTTATGAACTCCTTCAAGGACTTTAACACCCTTTTTGTATTGTGGAGCACAGAACTGCACACAATATTCCAGGTGAAGCTGCACCAACATAAAATACAGTTGGAGAGTCACCTATTGTGACTGACTATTTTGAGTTCAGTGCATCCTACAGTACGGTGGACAGTTTGTCCAGAAGGATGCCTTGAGGAACACTGTCAAAGGCCTTACTGAAATCTAGAAGTGTGTTGTCTGCTGTCTTCCCTTCATCCACCAAACAGGTGGCCTTATCATTGAATGAGATCGAATTTCTAAGGTAGGACTTTTCCCTTGATGTTCCCTTATGTTAACTGCCTGATAATAGTTTGCTCTTTGATTGGCTTTCTGTATCCCTCAACATATTCCCATAGTTTTTGAGGGACTGAAGTTAGACTAACAGATCTGCAGTTTCCTGATCTTTTCTTTTTGTAGATTGGTATAAAATTGGCTAGCTTCCTCCCCAGTCTCCCGTGACCTTTGGTTTATTGTTGAGAGGGATCTAACTCTTTCAGCACTCTGGAGTGAATCTGATCAAGTCCCATGGACTTCTGATTGTTGAGTGAGCTGATCCAACTGTTCCCTTACAATTTGATTGACCTTAGATGGAAAGTCACTACTCCTCTAATCGTGGTCCTACAACTGTGAGGTCCAGGCAGGCCAAGATCCCTCATTACTATTAGAAGCTGAGGGGAAATAAAATAAATAATAATAAAAAAAAAGGCATTAAATGCATCTGCTCATCACTTTTTCATTGTCCTTATTTGTTGATGTGACCATATAAGTCCAATGTCTTCTTTTTTTTGTTGGTTTTTGTTGGTTTTTTTTTTTTTCTTTTTTTTTACTTCCTCTATCTGTTGACATATTTGAAAAGGCATTTTTTGCACCTCAGTGACCAATGACAAATCAAGTTTGGCTTTCTTGTTTTCTCCTTGAAGATATGAACTGCAGCTCTGTCAGGCCCTGCAAAGGCCTTACCTCCAAAGATCGTATATTTTCCTATTCTACCCTACGTCAAGGAGAAGTTCCCTGTTCAGTTAGGCTAGTGATCTGTCTCTCTTGACTTGTGACATAGTGAAGTTGCCTACCTCTGGGCTTTTAGAAGTTGTTTCTTGAAAAGCAACCAGCTCTCATGGACCCCTAAACCCTCTTGAGCAGATTCCCAGGGGTCACTGCTAAGTCCCTTCTCACTCCCTGAGAAGTTTAAAGTTTGCTTTCTCGAAGTCCAGGGTAGCAACTCTGCTGAACTTTTTGCTCTTTACACCAAAATATTAAACTCAAGTTATTCATGAGCACTGTGGCCAAGACAACCACCTACCATCACCTCTCCCATAAAACAGTCCCTATTCTCAAACCACAGATCTAGGTGCATATCTTTCCTTGTTAACTTACTCACTGCTTCTGAATGAATTTATCTCCAACATATTTTAGGAACTCCTCAGATTTGCTTGTTCTGGCAGTATTCATATTCACAGAATCACAGAAACATAGAATGGCTTAAAGATCATCTAGTCCAACCCTCCTGCCATGGACTGGTTGCCACCCACCACTTTCAAACTCCTGCTGTAAGCAGGGCTGCCACCTGCCAGATCAAGCTGCCCAGAAGCCCATCCAAACTGGCCTTGAACACATACAGGGATGGGGCAACCAAAGCCTCTCTGGGCAGCCTGTGACAGTGCCTCACCACCCTCTGAGTAAAGAATTTTCTCCTAGCATCTAACCTGAATCTCCCTTTTTTAGTTTAAAGTCATTTCTCCTTGTCTTGTCACAATCAGACTGTGTAAAAAGTTCATTCTCTCTCCTGTTTATAAGACCCTTTCTCATACTCAAATTGCCCCTTTTGCATATCCTTCCATATGAGCCATAGAAAATTTTGGGACATTTTGAATGGAAGAGAGTCTTTGACAGAAAAATGTAAGAAATAATGAAATAAAATACAGATAGAGGATGTTATCTCTGTTCTTTCCAGATCTATGTTGCATAACTGTTTTAATAATAGCCATAATTAAATTATGTGAAGACTGCAAGAGAACAAGAGGAGAATGAGATACTTAGAGAAAGCATCCAGGAGAGGTATTGGTTTGTTATAAATCCACAGCCAAAAGAAATAACACATTGCAAAACTTTCTTTAGGAAGTAGTTAACTGATCAGGTATAGCTTAATGAAATAGCAAACTGCCCCATGGTACATCAATCCCATCCAAGAAAAAAGGATAATTTATCTGAATCAACATTCAGAAGAATATTTTCTATGTATACTGGACATCACAAGATAAGAGTGATTCTTATGTAACAGCTCACAGTGATGATATCCTTAATTATATAATTAAGGATATATAAATAAGTAACAAATACAATTTCAAAACAAAAATAAACATATGGAAGCAACTCCACTAAAATTAGAAGAACTAGAATTTATTCAGGCTTTATAAGATTTTTTGCTTTTTTCAGCACTGTTAGAGTCTTCTCACTGTACCTAACCTAACAACAGCCCAGTTTTCTCTATTATACCAACTGTGGTCATTTCAAAACTATGGGCAGCTAAGCTCTACCACCGTGCTCTTTTACTCCCCCTCTTTAAAAGAACACGTCAAGAAAATACAATGAAACAAAAGCTCATGAGTTCAGATTAACTAAATTAAACATCACAGGCAAAACAGACTCAACATTAACATAATTTATTTGGCTGTTACTAACCAACTAGAGCAGTGAGGTCTAAAAGCAAACTGAAAACACCTTCCCCCTGTCCACCTTCTTCCACCTGCTACCCTCAAGCAGCGCAGAGAAACAGGGAAATGGGGACTGTGGTCAGCAGCTGCTGTTCCCCTGTGGTCACTGCTCCCTTAACATGGGTCCCTCCAATGGGATGCCACAATTCCTGAACTGATCTTCATGGACTTCCGCAGGCGGCAGCTCTCCAAACACTGCCCCAGTTCTATAGCACAGGGCGCATCCTTCAGGCACTGCTCTAGCACTGCTCCCGGAGCCCACCAGCCCCACCAGGGGCTCCTCCCCCCAGCTCTGGTCTGGGTCTGCTCCTGCAGTGGATTTCCATAGACTGCAGCCTCCTTTAGGCCTCGTCCAATGTTGCATCTTGGGCTCCTCCAATGTCTGCATATGGAGATCTACTGGGCACAGGCTGCTCCACCATGGGCCGCTTCTTGGCACTCGGGGACTTCTGCTCCGCACCTGGAGCATCTCTTGCCGTCCTTCTGCACTGATCTTGGTGACTGCAATGCTGCTTCTCTCTCATTTTCTCACTCCTCTCTCCCAGTTGCTATTGCACAGCATTTTTTTCCTTTCTTCAATTTGCTGTCCCAGAGTATACACAGTGTCACTTATCACTCAGCTCTGCCAGCCCTGAGTCCCCTTTGGAGCAGCTGGAGCCAGTTCTGATCTGACATGGGGCAGTTCTGGGCTATGCTCTGTCACTCCTGCAACACTCCCTCCTCCTCCTCCCTCTTTCTCCCCTCCCCCCCCCCTCCCTTAATAAAAACCTCACCAGGTAAACCTAATACACCAATGCAGATAAGGAGACACACAGGCTAAAGGCATGAGCACGTGCAGTAGACTGAATATTTTTTTAGTTGGTAGTTAAAGGACAACTTTCATACAAGATTAGAAGTTACCTCATTTCTGGCAAAAGTCCTACCTATCGCAGTCACATGTCAGGTTTACTCCGACAATGTGCACTGCTCATACCAGGAAGCCCTACCTTTCTTGGTCCACGTGAGCTGCTGCTTTGTCACAGGCACACCTGCTGCCACTGCAGGGCTCCCCATGGCTGAGGCCTTGCTGGGCTGCCAGTGTGCCTGTGACAGAAAGATCATGCTGAGTGAGAGTCCATTCTTTAATCATCCACTGCACTGTAAAGATCACCAGCATGCTTCAGGATAAAGAAGACTGGCAATTTTTATGGCTGGTGAAAAATTCACATAACCCAAGATCTGCTATCTTTTCTCACGAAATACATTATTCATAGAATCAAAGAATAACAGAATGGCTTGGGTTGGAAGGAACCTTATGTCCATCCAGTAACAAGCACCATGGGCAGTGCCCCCACCAGCTCAGGCTGCCCAGGGACCCATCCAACCCAGCTTTGAGTGCCTCCAGGGATGGAACACCCTTTAGACAGCAGTACCAGCACCTCACCAATTTCTGCATTAAAAAAGTCCCCCTAACATATATCACCATTTTCCCCTTTAAAAAGTAATTCCTCTTTGTCCTATTAGACTACATAAAAAGTCACTTCCCTTCCTGCTTATAATCTCACTTCAAGTACTGGAAGGCTGCAACGAAGTCCCTCCAATCAGAGCCCTGTAGAATCTATGTACATCACAGCAGTAAATACTAGTGTTGGGACTGCCTGCTGCGTAGCTGCACGGATAACAGAAGTATAAGAATGAAGTGCCTTAACTGCAGACTGCTGTGCTGGTCTGGCTATTGGTGACACGAGCACAAGCCCTGCAGTCACCAAAGTGATTGTGGCTTTGTCTGAGAATAGCAAAGGATGCTGAGAAAGATTTACAAATGTAAAGGCTGGAAATGTGTTATGAGCAATCTTGAAAATTTTTGTCTGAGACCAAAAATATAGAAGCAGGGAAGAGCTTATTTTTGGTAAATGAGAAGGCATGTCTTCAGCTCAGCCATTCTCATGGACCATTCTGAGGTAGCATAAGCTACTGCCGCAATGATCAGCACTGTGGGCTAAAGACATTCTGCTCCTAGGCACTGTTATTCTCCTGATGTGTACATGAACCAGTAAAGGGACAGGACTTTTGAGTTCATATGAGAATGAGTGAGGGGTCATAACACTTGCCACATCTTCTTTTGTTTGAAAATGACCATTCTAAATACATTTTGTCTGTCTCTAAAAAGACATATGAGGGTTTTGGCAGATTTTTCTTCCTCAGAGGAAGTTGTGGTAAGGAAAGAAGGCAGCAGCAAACAAAAGTGTTGCTCTCTGAATTCTTACTTCTTTTATTCTTTTTTGTATACTTAAGAAGCTGAGACTTGTCCTGTTTGCTTTCCCATGCTTTTTGTGAGGAACGGAGCAGGGAGAAAAGAAGGGCAGGGACAAACAGCTGTAACTCCTATGCCAGCAGTTGCTCACTGAGGAAAGCTTGAGTGTATTTGAGAGTATGGGGGGAAAAAAAAGAACTGATTGCTGTCTCCTTTAATATGCACTTTCAGTCTGACTGCCTGCAAAGTTCCTTTTAGTGTTTTTCTTATAAAATCTTGCTGCTTCTTTTCACTGGTTCCTCCAAGTTTTACCCTCTTTTCCACCTTCCTCCCAGTGTTACTCTTGTAACACTATTTTACATTTTTTTGAGAGGCAGTGAAATTGTGATTGTTTGAGAAGTCTGAACTTGAGTTTCAGGAGGCTGATACCACTGTGATGCAAAGTAACTTCACTAAGGCTGATGAGATTACAGTGGTACAAATGTCATAGTGAAAATGAAGTTAGGCCCATGCTCTCCTCTAAGCCCTCCTTTCCACAGATGATCTGCTGATGTCAGTGTAAGGACTGCTCCTTGGAATTTATCAGCTGATTTTAAAGGTTTCCAATCCTAACTTTTCTCATAAATGAATCTCTGGAAACAAAACTAGTAGGTTTCCATC
Source organism: Tympanuchus pallidicinctus (assembly GCF_026119805.1). NCBI lineage: Eukaryota > Metazoa > Chordata > Aves > Galliformes > Phasianidae > Tympanuchus > Tympanuchus pallidicinctus. Next base: position 13,039,093 of record NW_026294813.1, read on the forward strand.
CCTGTCACATAATAATCTTTCTTAAATGACTGTAGAAAAAGCATAAAATCCTGGCCTGACCAGATTTTAAAGTGGATTCACCATTACATGATGAAAAATGAGTCAAGCCCATAATTCCTTCCACAGACTTGCCAAACTCTATTCTCGAAGAGCCATGCTTTTTTTACCCTGTTGGAAGTCTGCTCCATTTTTTTCATTTGCTGGTGGCTAGTATACTTTTACCTTCCTGCCTCATTTGTATTTGTTTTCTATTTGCTCCAGCATTGTTCTACAGCTTAAGTAGCTATTGGACTGGTCTAACACATGCTTTTGTACTGATAGGCATACACCATCTTCATAAGGACATGTAGGTGCCTGTACCCTTTTCCACATTAACTTCTATTTTGCCAGATTAAACCAGCCAAGTTATGTTAGTCACTATGTAATAGGTAGCCTTCAGATCCTTTACCTCATCTTGGTAACTTTACTCTTCACCTATCCTAAATTGAAGGAATCTTGTACATGGGTGACCTGTCTATTGTGCCTATGGGATTTTACTGCTACCTTGGATCTTCCTCTTAATCCAGAGCTGCTAGGATCACAGTTGTCTTTTCTTGGCAGCACTGCACCGGAGCCTAAGTATGCTTGTACAGACTTGCCTGACTGGCTTGAGTGTAGCTAGTAGTATAACAGGCACACCGCTGCTTATTAAAAGCTGAAAAAAATACTTCAAAATGCTGGAGAAATATTTAAGAACTGCCTCACACTGTAGTGTCTGCTTCTACAGTTGCCAAGGTTGCATTACATCAGCTACCTATAAACTAGATAGTGTAGGTATAAATGTCTAAAGTTATCCTTGTTACAGATTTCAGTGATAGTTATTAACTCACATCTCTCATCTCATCTTTCACTAAACCATTGGTGATTTAGTTTGTGTTCTGTCTTATTCCCTTCACCCAGATTCTAGGGTTATATGGCCTGTTTTGATAAGGAGAAAACGTATACATGCAGACCCTTAATATTATTACAGTCCTCTTAGAGAAATTAAGACAGCGATGATGTGAACCAGTACTTCCTTGATCCACTTTCATTTTGAAAATCTCTTCCCTCTGCAGGATCTTATCACTCTCACCCTTTACTCCTGATCTGATTGCCCTCTATATAGCAGCAGCAAGTGGATGCAGACATAAAGCAAAACAACAACAACAAAAACCCATAGCTTGATACATCTTTTCTGTCTTGTGAAATACCTATTAGGTTCTACTGTTTATTCCTTTTCTCATTTCTGAAGAGACAGCCTCATTTTAAACACACATTCCCTATTTACTCTTTCTACATAGAATAGTCACAGGAAGATTTTGATTACAGCTAGCTGAACACACTAATATTTTAGGGCATAGTTTTATGATACCATCAACTGAGACTTTATTGCCAGCTATGCATTCCATTCCCATATTGCTAGCATTTGTTTGACCTCAAAGTGAGTGTCAAGAAATTTATAATAGGAGGTGAAAAAAGAAATTATGGTCTACCATTTTAGCTTTCTAAGCTGTCCTAACCTGGCCTGAAATGGATAACACAGCAGACATGATGGATGGAAAGGGGCAAGCAAGTGGGGGCAGAAACTTCCTCTCTGCAGCAGTTAGTTTAATCCAACTGCAATGAAAAAAGCACACCAGAAGCTCTATAATCTCTGTGTGAATAGACTGCAAGGTATATGTTCCTTACTCAAAAATGCTTGCCTGTGTTGCCAAGAAACTGTTCATAAGGTTACTGATTGAAATATTCTGCAGAATATCCATTTAGTCACAAGATATGACCAATTCTGACCTTGACTAGAAAGACTTGACTATAGTAACAACTAAGCACCCACATCAGACAAATCTTGTTTCATTATGAAAAAGAACGTTCTTGATTCTTTCATTTCACTACAAATACATGCATTTTATTTTCTACTCACTGACTTGAATAAAGAGAAGATAAAAATATGGATTATTGAAAGTATTAATAAAAATATGTAAAAATGCCTTCAGCTATGGAGAGGTTGATTACTAGCAAATAATTTAATATGTTGATAGAATTCGAAACACCATTACATAATCTGAAATTACTTTCAGAACAGAGGAAAAAGCTAACAAAAATATCAAAAAAATTTTTTTTTCTTCTATTTAGTCAGTTTTTTGCTGTGTAATCAACACCTTTCATTCTGTTGTAAAAAGATTTTATTTTATTTTATTTTTGCTATTCTAGACTATAAAACATGGACTTCTGTTGCACAGTGGGCGTTATAGATATGATTTGTGTTAAAGTGTTATTAGTTTTTAAAAATTTAGGCAATAAGCATTTCAAAGGAGCCACAACAACCTGTAGCTTACGCAGCCAATGCTTTAAACTATTCTTTTTCGGCTGATGCATTCCTCTGCTCCAGAGTACACCTCTCACCTTTAAAGCTGTCACACTCCAAACATAGCTTGTGCTGAAGAGAATCACTGTTTTGCCTCAAGCAAGGAACATAAGTGTTGCAAAACTGACTCCTCCTCTAATGGGGAGAGCATGTACAAGTACACAGAGTTGTATTTCTGCTAGAACTGCCAGGCTGAATATTTTGCAGTCAGAGCTGTAAACCTTACAGGCTGTCTTTGTTTAGCTTTCTATTTTGGATTCTTTTTCTCCCCTCTTTCTTTTTGGATTTTTTTTTTTTTTTAATATATATATGAAACTCTTTCAAATGCTGGATTTTCACCTCCTTTTTCAGGAAGTATTCATGAATTGACATGGGTCAACATACTTCTCATTACCAGGCAAAAGTAAGTACTGCAGTTAAACCTGTTCCTACTGTGTGTTTACCTGACTATGTGTCGTTGTAAGAAGGACAGAGTAGACTTCAGTTCTATTAGCAAAATTTAAAACCTTAAAAAGACTAAGTTAAAATTAATGTTATGCTGAATATGGAATACCTCACATTCTGTAAAAATACCATTTTGATTTGACAGTCGGTGCTCTCTCTTTTAAAATATGAAAAGAAGCCAGAAACAGAGATGTCTCTCCTGTGCACGTTTTTTTTTAAATTTTATTTATTTTTGGAAAATTAGCAGTACTGATCTCATGTTGCTACCCTTTTATATTATGTATTTCACTAAATACACCTTATATGTGTCATTGATTAATGAGCATATGGCTAGTTGAGAAAAAAGCCTCCTGGAGCTCTCATAACTGCCGTTACATCTTCCACTATCTACTGCTCCCCAGCTATTAATTTATTCTTCCTGTAGTACCCACTTCGGTGTTCATGTATATGCTCATTAGTTACAGCCCCTATTCTGTGTTATTTAGATTCTTTTGTTATAGGCATAGACTGGAAGTTGAAGATTGAAGAGAAACATATCAGAGAAAAAGGAAAGAAAATAGAAGCTGCTAAATGAGCTGGTGATAAGTAAAGAAAATGGTGGGGGTTGATTCCAACCATCTTTTTAGCCATTTTCCCCTGCATGCTGTTGAAACACTGTGTCGTCAGTAATATTTTCACTATTCCAACAGACACCTGAGAATTCATTAATGGTCTGAAAAGGGGAGGGGAAATGTAGAATACACAGTTTCCTTTGCTATTAGTTCCCTCTAGAGAGCGCAGCAGCCTGCAAGACAGCATATGGATTATGTTTCCATATTAGCAGTGTTAAGCTTTCCCTCTGCAGAAATGTTATGCTGCAACTATCCGTCTTTTATTTTTTTGAGAGATAGTTTGCTACTATTTTAAGCTGAACTGCTCTGTTTTCCAAGGCAGGTGGGTAGATTGCCTATGCAGCAAACAGGTTTAAGCAAGAAATAACACTTGGCTGTGTAATTAATGTAGCCATTTACTATATGCACTTTTAGTAGCACAGTGTATCTGCAGAAAGTCTGTGACATGAGTGCATATCAGTCTTCTGTGAGGAAGTACAGCCTATTGAAAGAGGCTGGAATGAAGATTAATGTCTGCTTTCATTTGGCATGGACCTTGCAGATCTTTAGGAAAACAAAATGTGGACAAATGCAGATACTATAAAGGCAGTGAGGAGCAAAACTGACTAAGTTTTCTTATGGAGGTCGTTACACTTTGACAGGACAGCATTATCCAATGTACTCATCTTAGAAGGATAGTCAGGTATCTGTGTTTTCATTTTTAAAACTAAAAAAGGTTTTTATGCTTTTAAACTGTTTCCATTGAATTACTTTTTTTTTTTTTTTCTTTCTTTTTTTTTTTTTTTTTTTTTTTTTTTCTTGTTGCCCAGCTAAAGATCCCTTCTAAATGTGTTTGGTTTTCACAGCTCCAACTGAATTAGCACCTGTGGCAAATGCAGCTCCCTTAAATGAAATGATGCCCCCCAAAATGGTGTTAGCTTTTACTTAGAGCCAGTGGAAGTTTCACCTTTTACACATTTCTTACTGCAGTGAAGTAAATGGATTTCAACCACTTCAGCTGCATCAAGATTTCAGTCTGAACTTTTAGTGTTCCAGGCATGTATTCCTTGTCAGAATTATACACAGCTTAATTAGAGACTCATAAAATAACAGAAACTCTCTGTTACTACTACCTCTTGGGTTTGTGTTGTTTGAAGCGATCATTCTGGCACCTTTAGACACTTAGATTTACACACCTTAGTAGTGTTCTATGTGTGTTTGTGTACCTGCATATACCTGCATATGTTTCAATATACTTCAGTCAGGATTTTGTTTGAGTTTTGGACCAAACTCTTGCTATTCAATTCCATTCTTACAAAGATCTCCATCTTGAAAATCCTAATCTCCCATGGCCTCAGCTTCAGTGCCATTTTTGGTTCTTATTTATTCCTTTTGTGCAGTTGCCCTTCAGAGAGATTGCATGACTTCAAAGGTAGAATCAAAGGCTAGTACCAGAACTTGGTTGGACTAATTAATGAGGCTATTCTAATGCTCTAAATACTTGATTTACAAAGACTTTCTTGTTGCCCCTTTCCTGACTACACTTTCTAGGAGGATGCCTTAATTTCCTGGTTAGGTCTCCATTCTTGTTTAGCCCTGATTACTCTCTCATTTTCCCTCATCCTGACTGATCTTAATTCTTTCAAAGAACTGGCTCATGTTATTACAGTAATTTTTATTGACTGGTCAGCAGTAGCTTGCTGTCCTTCTCCACACCAAGTTATAACTGTTTACACAATTTAATAAACCATTGTGAAATCATGGACTTCAATATTTCCATGAGGAAGGTATCTCACTTTCTTGGCCTTCCTCCTTCCTATCTTTTTTTTATTGCCCCACACCATTGAAGAGGTAAAGACCTGCCTCTGATAGAGTAGTGTCTCACAGTTTTGGTAGATACTGTCTGCTAATGGTTCAATTTAACTTGGCCTTTAATCCCTGTAAAAATCTATTTGCTAAGAAACCTTCGTATCTGGCAGGCCTTTTTTTTTTTTTTTTTTTTTTTTACAATCACTTTTTAGCCATACAGTTTTCCTTTATATAATTTCTATCAGATTTGCAGCTTATTCTGTTGGTAAGAATAGTTCTGCAGACAGTGTATTTGGACTTAGATGTAACCCAATTTTCAGTTCATTGGCAGTTCTCAAAATCATCTTTAAAGATCAAGTAATTGAAATTAACCGGTTTTCTTAACTGTGTTTTGGCAAACTGAAAAGACAAACTTCATGCTGAAATAAGCATTCAGCTAATGCTGCCAAATCTGAAAAAAAAAACCATTTCATTTTAGAGATTTCCTTCAGAAATAAACAAATTCTGAATGTGTCGTATGTATGCAAAATATAAATTTTCTTTATAAAAACCTGTGATAAAATATTTGAATATTTCAGAAGACTGGTTCTGTTTTCCTTCTCTTTTGTAACAGTTTCATAAAACTTGCATGCATGTTTCAGCTGACTTCAGTCTGTGTGGCTGGATAAAAACTTCAGCCAAAAACTTTGCTCAATGTAAATTAGATTTCTACTCTTCCTTTTCTAAAACCATCCATCATTTTTGGCATGGTCTTAGCTAGTACAAACATTCTTCTGAGAATCTTGTGACTACTTCTCAAATTGTTTCTTGTCTGTTATGAGTGATTAGGAAGGAGTATCTCCAAATCACGGAATTTTAGACACTTGCAGCTGTTGCATCTTTCATCAAAATGTTCCTCTCTCTTTGTCAAGTTTGGATATTGATAAACACCAGGATGTCAAAACACAAGTTATCTCACCTTACTTGGCACTTGCATTCTACTTACTTTTGCTTTAGAAAGTGCAGGTTTGTTGTCCTTTGAAATTCAGTCAAATTGCATGGCAGTTTTCAACAACTGATTAGTACCTTTTCTTAAGGAATGAAAATTTAATTTGTGGTGTATTCAAAGCCGTTTATTCCCTGAATACGTACAGTAGAATTCTGCACTAATTGTATTTTCCGTACAAACTATACTATCTTGGATTTTTATCTTGCACTTTAGTGTTCTGAGTTACAGGATAGCCTGTGATCTTCCAAAACTTTTTTTTTTTTTTTTTTTTTTTAAGTTTATTTCAAAATAATTGTGTAGGAGATTGAGTAGAATTTGGATTGATTCTTATAATAAAAAATCAGGAAATATTGAATCAGGATGACAGTTATGTCAGTTTCTGACCATATGAATAAGGAATCCAGTTGTAACTATAATTATTCATCTGTAAGGCTTATCTGGACATTAAATCTAGGAAAACATACAATATTACTTGAAAACAGATATCCCGTTTTCCATCAGTTAACTCAAAATTGATTTCTGTTAGGAACATTCCTTAGGATATACATTGAGGTGATTAGAAAAGGGAGAACAGAGATTTGAGAGGCAAAGCAATCAATTTTGTCTCAAATTATAGTATTCACAAACACAGCTCACTTCCACTGAACAGCTCCAATCGAGATCTGCTGTAGTTCAAGCCTTGAAAGTCCTTTTCAAGATGGCAAATTCATTTGCAATTATAATATTATTTTCCTGTTATTTGAAATCCTGTTTTTATATGAGCTTATTTATTCAACAAAATAAATAGCATGTTACAGCATATTTGTATTTAGTTTGGGCATTAAATCATCCCATAATACGTTATGTCACTGTATTATACGGAAGCAAAAACATATTTCCCCAGAGAAATAAGACACAAATAGAAGTTACACACAAATAATTTTCATTAAAATTGGTATCTAATTGCAAGGAAATTTGAAAGCAAAGATGAGATTTCAAATGGTGTATTCTATCAAATTTTGTATAAATAAATGTAAGAGAAAAATAAAGTTAGAACATTTGCAGCCACTTATTATGTTAGATGAGTTTGGCAATTCAGAGTGGTAGCCTACATGTTACTGCCAAATTATTTGGTAGATAGTAATTATAATATATGTGTCTGTCTTGTTTTTAGTATACATGTATATAAATTTAATTTTTAAATTAAATATTCCAACTAGCTAGAAGATATAAATCCCCGGGAAATCAGACTCAGCAGTTTTGGTAATTCTCTAAACAAGACCATCTGACATAAGAAGAGATTTAAAAGGCTGTGCAGTGCAGTATTCAAAAGTTTCCAGGCTCTGGACTTAGAATGCTTTATTATGTGTTATTTTCCATATTTCACTGAGAATTGTGAAATTAGTAAATAAGAAAAAATGTTTAAAATATCAACTCAAAGATACAAGTATAAATCTCAAGCATTCACCATTTCCACACTCCAGACCACCTGTCTTATGACATGGATTTTGTACAGGATTGAATACTCCCCCCAGAAGCATTTGAAATACATAAACATTGCAGAAAAGTATCCCGAAGTTTTTTGAATATGTTCAGTCTTTTGTACACTTGTGGAGAATGCATGAGACTTTGGATGAGCTCTGCAACATGCTCTGAGGGGCAGATTGAACCTGAGCTTACCATAGGAATCAGTATATTAGGAAGAAATTCTTTACTATGAGAGTGATGAGACATTGGGATAGGTTGCCCAGCGAGGATGTGGATGCTCCCTTCCTGGGAACACTCAAGGCCAGGCTGGATGGGGCTATAAGCAACCTGGTCTAGCAGGAGGTGTCTCTGCCTATAGCAGGGGGTTGGAACTAGATGATCTTGAAGGTTCCTTTTAAAACAAACCATTCTATGATTCTATGATTTCCCTCCCTGCTGCGTGTGTCTGCCAGTTGCAGCTGTGGCTCTGCCTGGTGACTTTTCCTATACTTTAAATATTCCCTTACTTTGCAACAGTATATGACCATCCAAGCAGAGGTGCCTGTTTAGACTCATAGAATCATAAAGGCTGGAACTGACCACTGGAGATCATCAAGTTCAACCCACTACTTTTCAGGTGGGCAAACATAATGGACCAAAAAGGAGCTAGAACATTATTTTACATTTTGATGAGACCACTAGAATTATAATCTATCTTTTGAAGACCCAGGGAGATTCTTCTTTATTTTGCTCTCTCTTCTTGCCTCTATCTTGTTGCATTAAAATGTGTAAGAATGAAAGTGTAGAATAAATGCTAAAAATACAGTTTTCTGAAAGGTGTTTACATTTTAAGTCTACATTTAAGCAAATCTTGTCAGCCCTGCATATATGTTAGACTACCATCATGATCCCCTTAGCTTCACAGTTAATGATGTCTTTGTCTTGAGGAATTTTCCAATCTCCTGATCTTCAGTCCCCTGACAACCTGAAGTAAGCTCTTGTATAGCACAGGAAAACTCAATGCATTCGTTGTTCCCCTGGGGTAAAGTCATTTCATATTAATAGTATTTGTAATTTCTTACATTTCCACTTTTAGTGTACATATGATATGTAACAGTCTCTGAGAAAGTATGTACCAGTTCATTAAAACACAAACTCTGCGCTGGTAATTCCAGAAAACTTTCAGGCCTCTAGCTGAAGCAAGAACAAATAGGAACAGTCACAATACAAAAACAGAATTTTTATTATTTAGGAGAGAATGATCTTTTTGATGAATTCCATGTGCTGGACGCCCTCATATGGTGTCAGACTTCTTCCTTGAAGGAAACAAGAGATGGTCCTTGGAAAAGCACATATGACATGTAGCCAGATCTTGTACATCTGCTCCCAGCTTGATCCAAAAAAAATGGATCATTGCTGTTGCTCTTTCTTGACCCTGCAACACAAGCTGGGAAATGCCAATCCAAAATGAGTAGGCTTTTTCTTTAAAATGTGAGTTGTATTTAATGATATGATACAAACAGAAAATAAAGAACAGTTCAGTTATGGTAGGGCAGTGTCATGTTCTATGGTAATATAGAAGGTAGGTGAGTGGTTGTGTGAATACAGAACAAAAATAAAAAATATTTAAAAATAGAAGAAAGTTGCATACAGTAAGTGAAGAAGAAAGATTTTTAAAAATATATTAATAGGGAAATTGCTTATTAAGGTGGAAGTTTTAACTTCAGATAAACCTCGTTAAAACTGCCGAACTTAGTTGTTGGTTTTTTTTTTTTGACAAGTTTACACACACAGCTGACCAAGGGAAGCCAGTAGTTGTGATCTTCTTGGATTTTGGTAATTTCCACTAGATTTTCTAACTGTTTCTCACAGTATCCTTCTGGACAAAATGTTCAGCATACAGCCAGACAAAAACATAATGTGACGGTTGAGCAATTGGTGGATGGTTCAGGCTCAAAGAATTATGGTAAATGAGGTTACATCAAGGTAATGGCCAGTCTCTAGTGGAGTTTAGCAAGGGCTGCGTTTTGGGGCCAGTTCTCTCCAGTGTTATCATCAGTGCCTTATATACAGGATTCAAATGCAAACTGACCAATTTTGCAGATGACACTAAATTGAGAGGAGATGCTGACTCCCTGGAAGGAAGACCTTGCAAAGAGATCTTGACAAATTGAATTATGGTCCATCACCAGTCACATGAAGCTGAACAAGAGCAAGTTCCAGATTCTACACTGGGGACAGGGCAGCCCTAGGCATTTGTGCAAAGTAAGGGATAAAATGCTGGAGAGTACTCCCACTGCAAAGGGATCTGGAGGTTCTGGCTGATGGTCAGTTGAACATGAGCCAGCTGTGTGTTCTGCAGACAGAAGGGACAACCACACCCTGGGTGCCACAGGTGCAGCACTGCCGCTGGGGGAGGAGAGGGGTTGTCTCCTCTGCGCTGTGCAGCCTCACCTCCAGCACTGGGCACAGTTCTGAGCACCATAATAATATAACAGGCATATAATACTGTTAGAGAGCATGCAGAGAAGGGCTACAAAGAGAAGGTTCTATGGGCAAAACATTTGAGGAGCTGAGGGCACTGGATGTGCTGGGCCCAGAGCAGAGGAGCTGAGGGGAGGCCTGATGGCGGCTGCAGCTCCTGTCAGGGAGCGGAGGGCAGCGCTGAGCTCTGCTCTGTGTGACAGCGACGGGGCCGAGGGAACGGCATGGAGCTGCGCCAGGGGAGGGCCGGGGGTGGGGGAAGGCTCTGCAACAGAGGGCGGTGGGCATGGAACAGCCTGCCCAGGGCAGCGGGCACGGCACTGAGCTGCTGCAGCTCACAGAGCTTTTGGACAACACTCTCAGACATTAGGTTTGGATTATGAGTGGTTGTGTGGAGCTGGGAGTTGGGCTCAGTGATCCTTGTGGGTCTCTTCTAACTGTAGATATTCTGGATTCTTTGATTCTGTGATTCTTCCTTTCAAGATATTTATTCCAGTCTCTCCCCCTCCTCCCCACAGGTAAAGCCCAACCCACTATTGTATCATTATACCTGATCATCATGTGTCTGCTTACCCTAAGTAATGCTAAATTAACCCAAACTGCATGTAATAATTACTAAAATAGGTTAAAATAGTGCTTATAAGTAAATCCCCTCTCTAAGGATTACCATTATATATTTAGTGTATAGATTATTTTATGTCAAATACAGATGTATTATTTCTTGTTTGAGTAGTAGCAGCATGGCACTGTATTGTGGTTGCGAAAGATGGAGGAGATGGTAAGGAATGGCAGCCCTGTAAAGGAATGTAGTTATTATCAATTAAAAAACAACTCTCATCCAGGGTGAAAAGGAAGGAAGGAAGAAAAAGGAGAGAAGGAAGGATGGAGGGGAAGGAAGGAAAACAGTTGTTTGTAATGTAACTGACCCTAGAAATTGACAGTTGGATAAAAGCCTCTCAAGTCCATGAGGTTAGCAGTTACAGCCAGAGTGGGAGGAAAAAGAAGGATGGGAAACTGATTTTTACGTTGTGCTCCCCAACAATGCTTGCACCAAGATTTTTCCACAAAGTAGCAATTTGAACATGATGAAACAGGGATCAAAGGACCTGGGAACTTCAGGCAAGTGGTAAGTGGGACTAGCAGAAATACAGTGCCCTGAAATAATATTCACAGAGTTGTAAGTATTGGAGTGAGTCCATTATTCATCTACATCCATGTTGCTGGAATGTATAAATATTTCCTAGCTCCAGTATCAGAGCTCTAACCATTAACCACTCACAGGCCTGGTTAATAATCCTGTAATTAAGACGACAAGGGATTAAACAGATGAGAATTCTTACAGCTTGGAAGTTGGCACATTCTTTTGGAAGCTTCTCCTGGGGTTGCCAGAGACAAAAGAATTTCAGCTGACATCACTGGAAGGTTTATGTCAATCTACTTCTACGTAAAATATGTTGAGCACCTAGGTGGTTATTGATTTATCAGTCCCATTATCAGTCTGTGTTCTGACAAATGACAATAGCAGTTAAATCATTACGACAAAAAAGTACAAGCTGCATTATCTGCAAGTGAACCAACTTTGTATTAATACATGCAGCACTGAAATAAAAAGAAATGAAATTTCACATTGTGAAATCTGTCACTCCAGAAGGTTTTGACATTTTAAGAAAATACCCTATGATGTGGTAAAGACTAAACAGTGAAGGAATAAATGTCTATTACAAAGCCCAAGTTGGCAATGGTATCTCTGTTCTCTCAGGGCAATACTTTGGAGTAGTAACCTCTTTTCAAAAGCTGTATCATTTTTCTAAAGGAGTTTGGAAATAAGTAAGTCACATGTTAAGAGTGCTGCTGAAAACAGCCAAAGATGTGATCAGATGTATCTTCCGGGATATTGTGCCCAAGTTGCAAACACTGGCAAAGCAAGAGGTCTCAGGCCTTATTTATGTGAAGAGACAGCTTTTAAAAGGAGGCATGTCACAGCTCTAAAGCAGAGGCCTTCCTCAAACCCTTAAAAGGGAAAGGATGAGTAGAGCTACGCTGCATTCCATCTGCAGCAGAAAGAAGTTAAATAATAAATTCTACTAAACAGTGGGATAAAAACAAGAAATCAAGAGAGGGATGGCCCATTCTGCCATTAGAAGAGAAGTCAGAATATATAGCAGGGCTGATTTTTGTTTATGGCGCTCAGAAGAATTTACCAAATCCAAACTTAGATTTGTTTTGCCCAGATACAGATAAGCACCAAGAAGACCTTGTTCATTGAGATACCATTAGTTGCAGCTATAGCAGAGATTGCTTGCAGGAATTTTTTTCACATCTGGGAATGGGAAAGGTTGTGTACCTCTGAACAACAAAGCTCTGCAGCAAAAGTGAGGAAGAAAAGAGGTGAATTACCCATTGCCATTTATTTTCAGCCAGGTGAATGCCACATTAGGAGACATACCCATTCTGAGTTTGTAAGGCACAGTCTGATATGTTAGGTGTAGATGACCTGGAATTGGCCATCAGGACTTCATTTTTTGTCCTCACAGGAGGCATGGTTACTGCTGCATCAAGTTCAGAAGAGCCATTCACACTAGAGGTGTCTTTTGGTAAGTGTAGCTCCACACCTTTGTCATACTGAATTATTTGCTTTTCTACCAAAAATCTTAGCTCAGCTGCAATTTATCTGATGTATGTTATCTTTTGGAAAAAAAAAAACAAAAACAAAAAACAACCCTTTGCAAATTTTTCTTGGTATCCCCACACACAATTCTGTAAAAGTGATTTTTTCTTTGGCTTTCTATTTTAGTAGGCAGTATTGCAGGTATTATGAAGCAGAGTGCAAAGTCCAAGGACTGCACCAGTGATAACACTGTATAGCGTTTGAAGTTAGGTGAAAGAGTCTCTTGGTCACACTGACATAATTAGCTAGTTGCTTTCAAACCTTAGAATTTTTTAATGTACCCACCTGCTCTTTGGTGCCCTCCCAGTCCCTTTCAACTTGAATCACTCTAAATATTTCAGGAATTTTTTTCAGCAGGCTTGTTAACTGGTGGGTCTGCAACTGCATTTTCCTTTCATTTCATTTTCTTCATTGTTATTTCTTTACTATTCCAAGCCCACCAACCTCTGGTGAGAAACATTTTCTTAACACCCACCCACCCACCACCTGACCCTCCACTGACACAGCTCCATGCTGTTCTCTCCAATCCTGTTGCTGATCACCATTGGCAGGTGATAGTTACATATAAACTTTGTTAATTTCAGTACCTCTTATTAAGCAGTCTTTTATATTTAAACTTGTGCAAGTATAAACTGATTTATGATTGATTAAACTGATTAAACTGATTTGAAATATATTTATATAAGGAAGTGTATGAATGCCTTTAGATATATTTGTACACTCCTTACTGTACATATGTATAGAAATATTTACATGGCTGTATACAGAAATATCAGGAATAAATAAAGGCCCTTGAGAAACTTCCAGGTAAACAAGAAAGCAAAGTTTTGTCTGCCAACCAATCACTGGGTATGCTGGGATCTCAATGTTGTAATTAACAAAATGGTGGCTGTGACAAAATGGTAGCCGCATAATGGGAAACCAGATGACACTTTTAGTTCTTGAGTAACAATGTCGTAGATTCAGAAGCCAGACAGACCCAGAACACTGCTATCACTTGGGTTATGGCTGTAGCAAAATGGCAGCCTCATGTGGACAAGATGACACAGTTTGTTGACTTGTTCTGGAAAACAAAGGGGCTTGTGGACAAATGAGTCATGTCCCCTTGAGGGGCTGGACTACAGCATGAGAGGGGGGTGCTGGATGCTTGCTGTGTCCTACCTGGGTTACAGTTGTCCTCTGACAATTTGCCTCTTGCTTCAAGAAGGAAGTACACAGTCGCCTGGTGGCCAGGGAGGCAGCACTGCCTCAGTACAGATGGGCTTTTCTGTTAGGTAAATATTCAGTAGAAATGGTCTTCTGGCCAAGATCTGGCCATCTTGCTACCTCATTTGTTGAACTTGTCTTGTCTTTTTTCAGAATCTAAAAGGCCATAGGCAAATGGAAGAAGAAATCCTTTCTTTAGTCAATAGAATAGGCGGTCAGTTTGTATTTAGTGCCTGTATGCTTCTTTCATGTGCAGAGTTTTGACACTTGGATTTGCTTAGTCATACGAAGGAGAAAAAATATAACAAAAATAAATTTAACAGGTGTAATTTAGGAGCAGGAAAATGAAGAATAAATTGCTAAAATTATTGTGCACCTTTCTCTTAATGAATCATCCATTCCTAGGCAGTGAAAACTGAGAGACCTGCACGATCTGAGTGTTGATAACTTGCTAAGAAACTGATGTAAGAAATTGAAATCAATGTAAGAAAGCCTAGAAATAAGTAACAGCAACATCGATTCTTGAATAAAAAAAATAGTGTTTTCAGAGTAGTTCAGTTTCTTTCTAAAGAAGGATGAATCTTGAGGAAGTGATGTTATACATGAGAACTATTGTGAGGCTTTTCATGAAATTTTCATAAATTAATTAGAAAAACATAGTCAAATGGAATACTTTCCTGAATGCACTGATCTTAGGAATTCTGTGGAGAATTGGTTATCAGCAGGTCATTTTTCAAATAAAAACAGTTTGAAACAAGCTGCACTCTGTTCTTTGGTATAGGGAATAATTAATATTTGTTTAGTGACCTGGATAATGTCATGCCAAAGGTATAAACACATTACTAAAACAACAGAGAGATGAGAGAGCCTGCATTTACTGGTGAACATGAAGAGAAAGCAATGATTTTTATAGGTTGCTGAGTTGTTTCTGAAAAACAAGTGACGAGCAAGGTGCTGCTCTTCAAAATGGATTTTCAGTCACACAAATACAGGAACACATTAGTAAGTCAGGAAGATCTTTTGTATAAATAGGAGTTATGATGGTATACAAAAGGAGTGGAACTCAGTAATGTCATCCTGCTGTGCAAAAAGTAAATACCATGCCAGGATTTGTAAGCAGCAGTCTGGTTGGTAGTGAACAACTACCAAGTGTTATTTTCAACATTTTTAACTAAAACATTTTGACATTCTGAGGCACCGTGCTTCAGAGAAGTCTGGAAGAGGGTAAAAAGAATAAAGTCAGAGTGGAGATCGGTCATAAGCAGTGTCCCGCAGGGGCCACTCTTGGGACTGGTGCTTTTCAACATCTTCCTCAATGACATACACGATGGCAAGTTGAGGACACCAAGCTGAGCGGTGCGTTCAATACACTGGGGAAGGGAAGGCATCCAGAGGGACCTGGATAGGCTGGAGAGGTGGGCCCATGAGAACTTAATGAGGTTCAACAAGGCCATGTACATGGTGCTGCTCTTGGGATGCAGCAGTCCCAGATATTTATACAAACTGGGGGAAGATCTGCTTGAGACCAGCCCTGTGGAGAAGGGCTTGGGTGCCCTGGTGGATGAGAAGCTGGACATGAGCCAGCAGTGTGTGCTTGCAGCCCGGAAGGCCAACTGTGTTCTGAGCTGTGTTAACAGAGGAGTGGGCAGCAGGGAGAGGAAGATGATTGTCCCCCTCTACTTGGCTCTTGTGAGGCCCCATCTGGAGGACTGTGTCCAGACCTGGGGCCCCCAGTATAGAAAGAAGGTGGAGCTTTTAGAACGGATCCAGAGGAGGGCCACTAAGATGATCAGAGGGCTGGAGCGCCTCTCCTATGAGGAAAGATTGAGGGAATTGGGCTTATTTAGCTTGGAGAAGAGAAGGCTTCAGGGAGACCTCAGTGTGGCCTTCCAGTACTTGAAGGGGGCGTATAAATAGGAGGGGCAATAACTGTTAACAAGGGTGGATAGTGATAGGGCAAGGGAGAATGGTTTTAAACTAAGACAGGGGAGGTTTAGGTTAGATATTAGCAGGAAGTTCTTCACACAGAGGGTAGTGACACACTGGAACAGGTTGCCCAGGGAGGTTGAACAGAACAGGCTGTGGATACCCCATCCCTGGAGGCATTCAAGGCCAGGCTGGATGTGGCTCTGGGCAGCCTGGTCTGGTGGTTGGCAACCCTGCACATAGCAGGGAGGTTGAAACTAAATGATCTTCGAGGTCCTTTTCAACCTAGCCCATTCTGTGATTCTATGAAAGTCTGGAAAATGTGGCATATGAGAAAATGAGACTGGTAAATAAGAGAAGACAAAAATTATACATTTGATCTGCTCAAAGTAATGTTTCTTAGCTTTGCAGTGAGTCAGTACCTGTTGTTATTGTTGTTGTTAGGCTGCTAAAAAAATAATCGGATTAAGTTGCTGCAGGGAAGATATGGATCAGATATTAAGAACATTGTAACAATAAAGATAACAAAGCAGTAGCATATATTGCCTAAGGAGATTGTGAAATTCCTGTAACTGGAAATATTAAAGAAAAAAATAAAGCAAATCTCAGGAATGAAATTGGCATTTTTAATCTCTCTCAGTGGGATTAGAGGAGATCTGTTCTGGGATCCCTCCTTGGTGCACCTAGATGATCTAAATGACATGATGATCCAAATGATCTGTGAGCTCTTCTGGTCTATGATTTATTGAGAGAGTTTCATGCATGAAATTACTGGATGGTATGTTCTTTGAAACAGGAACAGTATCTTTTGTATTTGTACAGCACACAACAAAGCAATCCAGACTAAAGACTGCAATTAGTATAGAAACTATATAGTAATTTCAGTATCTGATTATCATGCTATGTTTTTTACTGCTGGAACATAAGAGTAAAATTCTCTGTGCTGTCAGAGAGAGCCAAATTTGAGAATTACCTGGCATCATTCAAATAATATCTGCTAATATGAATCTGATTGGAAGCTGGGACAGTGAGTGGCAAAGGTAAACATCACCTTGTAATATGATTTGTAATACAAGGATCAGCCATGATACACATTTTAGTATGTTTTTGTCAATAGTGTCACAAAACCAATTTAAGTATTTTACAGATTAAATGTTCAGGTGACATACTAGTCTTTTTAGAATATCACTTTGTAACTTCTTTACATTTACTATTCCGTCATAGTTCCTTCCAATTCTAGATTGTCATTTGTCCCATTTGTAGGAAGACTTTGACCTAAGTGCAAAAGCTGTGATATGTGATACCCAGAATAGCATTGCATATCATCAAAATGGCATAGACTCCATTTTGCTTTAATTGTAAAGCCAAGTTAAACTATCTAATGCCTGAAAATGCACTTGCTGTAAGTGCCATGGTCTTTTGGTGAAAGTCCTTTTCCAGACTGCAGTGCAATGGAGTAAAGTGAGAAGGTGGAGTCCATCTATGGAATGATCTGCCTGAATATATATGCTTCCTTTCAAGAACAGGTGAGATGTTCTTTATTTTGTGACGTGATTTGAGTACTAGGCTTTTGAGATGCTAAATCTGTAGTAATGTCATTGAACTGATTGCTGAGTCTGGAATGGTTGCTTACGTATCGTATTTGAAGAGCGTCTAGAATTTCTTTTTCTACCAGAGCACTGAAGATAAGTTACTCAAATCACATGATTAATAATACTACATTCCACTGACCTCAGGAGGCTCTTAACTCTTTGCTATATTCATCAATTACTATACAATCAATAATGTAGCTGATATCTCTGTGGCAGTGCTGTTCAGCCCCTTGATAAAGAAAAGTAATGGCATAATGAATGATCTTAATATCTTGGTTAAAATAGCATTTTATTTGTACTCTTTTAGAGCATTTGACTACTAAAACGGTGTTATATTATCACTATGATATTTACATGCAATTCTCTGTTGCTTAATTATAGCTGTAGTCTAGAAGAGATGGTACTCTGTGACTGTGTTAATATGTACTTTATCCTGAAAGATAACCTATAAAGCAAAGGCTTTACAAAGTGAAGCAAATTAGGGAAATCAATTCAGGCAGCAGATGAAAATGAGCAGCACACAGTGATGTTACAGAAAATGTTGATAAGAGTCTTTAATTAATAAAACTTGTGAAGAGTATTTATTAATTAGTGAATACTATATTTTCTTGAATAGGAATTTGGGTTTAATACTGGAGATTATGAAAGAAAGAAGTTACCAAATAAGAAGGCTGAACTTTGGATATATTAACCCCTGTGTATTGTTACATTAAAGCAATAATATTAAATAAAATGCTCAAGCTAATTTGCTCAGAAGTAGATTGATTGTCTTTGGATGGTACTGATACTTACATGTAGTTAAAACCTGTAATTTTCTATTTCAAGTACAAGAAATGTGATTATGTTTTCACAGCAACAGTATAAATCAGGGTTAACTTTTTGGAGTAGAGAGGTCCTTTATGGTTTCAAGCAGAGTCAGCTTTAAAACAAATCTTCATAAAGACATACATTTGATAAGTACGTTGCTTGACTTCATAAAGAGCATGAAAAGATAGCACAGGTTTTGAATATTGTGTTTTAGTATCTGTTTTTCCAAACAATTTTTGAACTCAGCTGCAGATGATTTACATAAGGAATTGTATAATCATTTCTTTAAATGATTTCGCAATCCCATGAAACTAGTTTCACTTCAGACCATTCTCTTTCTAAGTCAAACTTGAATATATGCATTTCTCTTTGTCTCTGCTGGTCAACCTGTTCCAGCACCTCATCACAATTACAGTACAAAAATTTCCCCTGATATATAACCTGAATCTCCCTTCCTTTAGTTCAAAACCATTCCCCCTTGTCCTATCATGATCTATACATTTAAAAAGTTGATTTCTCTGCTTATAAATTCCCTTTAAATATAGGAACAACTCAGTGAGTCTCCCCACAGGCTTCTCTTTTCCAGGATGAATAAGCCCAGCTCCTTCAGCCTGCCTTCATAGGAGAGGTGCTCCAGTCTTTGAATCATCTGTGTGGCCCTCCTCTGGACCCTCTCCAACAGCTCCACATCTTTCCTATGTTGGGGGCACAAGACTTGGACACAGTACTCCACCTGGGGCTTCCCAATGGCAGAATAGAAGAGGATAATCCACTCCCTCATCCTCTTGGGCACTCCTTTTCTGGTGGAACCCAGGATATCATTGGCCTTCTACATTGGACTACAAAACAGAGCATATAGAATCATAGAATCATAGAATCATAGAATCGCAAGGTTGGAAACGACCTGCAAGATCATCTAGTCCAACCACCCTCCCATTCCCAGTACCACAAGCTACTAAACCATATCTCTTAGCTCCTCATCTGGGCGCCTCTTGAACACTGCAGGGACGGCGACTCCACCACCTCCCTGGGCAGCCATTCCAGTGCCTGACCACTCTCTGAGAGAAAAAGTTTCTCATAATGTTCAACCTAAGCCTCCTCTGGTACAACTTCTGGCCATTTCCTCGGGTACTACTATTTGCCTGGGAGAAGAGGCCAGACCCTTTTTCATCGCAACCTCCCTTCAGGAGGTTGTAGAGTGCAGTGAGGTCTCCCCTGAGCCTCCTCTTCTCCAGACTAAACAATCCCAGCTCTCTCAACTGCTCGTCATAAGATTTGTGCTCCAGAACCCTCACCAGTTTTGTTGCCCTTCTCTAAACACGTTCTAGGGCCTCAATGTCTTTCTTGTAGTGAGGGGCCCAAAACTGAACACAATACTCAAGGTGCGGCCTCACCAGTGCTGAGGGGGATGATCACCTCCCTGCTCCTGCTGGCCACACTATTTCTAATGCAGGCCAGGATGCTGTTGGCCCTTTTGGCCACCTGGGCACACTGTCGGCTCATGTTCAGCCGAGCATCAACCAACACCCCCAGGTCCCTTTCCTCTTCAGTCATCCAACCACTCATCCCCAAGCCTGTGGCACTGCGTGGGGTTGGTGTGGCCAAAGTGCAGAACCCGACACTTGGCCTTGTTAAACCTCATCCCATTCACCTCAGCCCAGCGATCCAGCTTATCTAGATCCCTCTGCAGGGCCTCCCTACCCTGATGCAGATCAATACCACCTCCCAGCTTGGTGTCATCTGCAAACTTACTCAGAGTGCACTCAATCCCTTCATCTAGGTCGTCAATGAAGATATTAAACAGGATAGGCCCCAGCACCGACCCCTGGGGGACACCACTTGAAACAGGTCTCCAGCTAGACTTAACTCCATTGACCACCACACGTTGAGCATGGCCCTCCAGCCAGTTCCTTATCCAATGGAGGGTAAAACTGTCCAAGCTACGGGCAGCCAATTTCTGCAGAAGGATACTGTGACAGACCATGTCAAAGGCTTTGCTGAAGTCTAGGTAGACTACATCAACAGCCTTTCCCTCATCTACCAGTCTGGTCACCCAGTCGTAGAAAGAGATGAGGTTGGTCAAACACGACCTGCCTTTCATGAACCCGTGCTGGCTGGGCCTGATCCCGTGGACATCGCACTTGAGCCATGTGATCTCTCCCAGGAGGATTTGTTCCATGACCTTCCCTGGCACTGATGTCAGGCTGACAGGCCTGTAGTTTCCTGGATCTTCCTTACGGCTCTTCTTGTAGATGGGAGTCACATCAGCAAGCCTCCAATCCTCTGGAACCTCTCCAGTCAACCAGGACCGCTGATAGATAGCCAAGAGCGGCTTAGCAATCACCCCCGCCAACTCCCTCAGCATCCCAAGATGAAGCCCATCTGGTCCCATATACTTGTGATAAATTCATGACAGATATGAGAAGGTTTCCACTAAAATGTTTGTAAGGTTTGTTTGCTAAGGCATAAAATTTCAATGGGGGTATTAAAAATATATATTTTTTGTGTTCAGAAGGAAGATGTTTTTCATTATCATTCTTAACCAGTAAGTCTAATTAAAATGTTTAAGAGGCTAGAACATTCATTCTCATGGGATTTTAGGTAATCATCTCCAGTTGTATGCCAGTACTCAAGTGAACTTGAGTACAGCCTTTTAATAGAATACCCAATGACCTAGTTGACTATCATACTCTGTAGGATAGAAGCATTATGCTTTTTTTTTTTTTCTCCTGTTTGAAAGCTGGGTGAATAACTACTAAGATTTGTTTCACCTCCTAAATCCAAGTATCTACCTAGGATTCATGTTATTTATGAAAAACAAGATAGTTCAACTTCATCTGTTAGTAGTCCTATCTGGCATAAATGGGCTTGTCAGTGGACTACTGGACTACTGCAGGCAGTCCAGCATCATAGATGAGTGTTTCTGCTGCTGGATTATGTTTTGTCTTTTTCTCCCTTAATATTTAAAGACTGTATAAATAGGGACTATTTTAGACAGTTTGAGTTTAGATACAGAAGTTGAGACTTCACCATAACTCAGTTATAATAGCATTGGCTGGAGTTTGAGATACTGTATGATTTTAAGGGTCAGTCTTAATCATGTGTACTCTTGATGGCAGTTGTGAGAAGGTCCTTTACATACTCTATTAGCTGTGTCTGACTTCATTTTTATATTTGACCGGCAGGGTGGATGTGTGAGAATTTCTCTGACTCTTGGCTGAGTAAAAAGCTAATTAGAAAGGCTAACTTTTCCTGACCATCAGGATCTGTCAAAAAGCAGCGAAAGCTCCATTTTTAGCTGCAATACTTAAAGAATCTAATTTATCCGTGTCTTCTAAGATCTATTAATCCTGTGTTGGAACTGAAGTTTGAGTTCCATTCCTAGTATCCCAGAATTAATCCCTGAATGATCCAGTATCAGTCTTGAACCCCACTGATCCTTTGCAATGCACAAAACTCAGTGTACAGTGAAATACACCCTGATAGCTGGCACTACTGAGTGGATCCTGGAAACAAAAAACTGATGAATACCTGATTGCTGTTTCTTGGCTCCACTAAATGTTTATCAGCAAGTTCACACCTGAACTTAAGAATGCTCCATGTGTAGGAAAGAGGTAACTTTTCTTCTCCCTTTTCCTGCAGTATAGGGCCAGCTGAGCAGCAGCAGCCTGAACTGATTTACAGGCTTATGCAAGAAAGTAGAAACAGTGGATGAAAGAGTTATTCTCAATTAGTCAGCAATCTCAAATGGAAATATTGACTGTCCTCTTTTAGATGAAAACTGTAGTTTCTTCTAGATGCAGCAGATTAACTTGACTTGATTCAAAGTCATTGCCCTGCTTTGGAGATGGAAGATACAGTATGACCAGAAATAGGAGGAATTTAGGATACATTACTCAAGGGTATTCTTAATGGGAATTGTTTTAATACCTGATGTCAAGTAAAGAAGAATATTGAATTATTCGATACCTTGAATAGATGTCAGCTAACAAGTATTTCCATGACACTGCACAGCAAGTGAATGGAATTCCAGGCTTTACCTTTTAGTTCCTACAGCTGTCCTGTAGTTCATTGTTTAAATACAGGTATTTGTTTAGTGAAAGTATAAAGTGAATCACTGAGGTGACTCAGGCTTTAACAAAAATTTCAGGATATTTTTTAGTACTAAACTTTTCCATGATGGCCCACAGATCCACAAGCAGCAGTTTAAACCTAACTAAATGTGGACTAAATTGCAATATGGAAAGGGCAGTAAATTCGGCTAGGAAAGCTTAAGATATCTGTGTACATCAGTGTACATCAGTGTATTGTAGAATTACAGTATCATCATTAGGAAGGCAGTGAGGTGATGTAGAAGAGCCAGTGTGGCTTCACCAAGGGTAAATCCTGCTTAACCAACCTTAGTGGCCTTCTATGATGTGTCACTGCATCAAAGGACAAGGGAAGAGCCACTGATGTCATCTATCTGGACTTCAGTAAGGCCTCTGACATGGTACTCCGCAGCATCCTTCTCTCCAAATTGGAAAGATATGGATTTGATGGATGGAGTCTAGGGAGTGGTTGTCAATGGCTCAGCGTCTGGATGGAGATAGGTGACAAGTGCTGTCCCCCATGAGTCAGTGCTGGGGTGGATACTCCTTAATATCTTCATCAGTGACATCAATGGTGGGGTCAAGTGCACCCTCAGCAAGTTTGCTGATGACACCAAGTTGTGGGGTGTGATCAGCATCAAAGGGATGGAATGCCATCAAGGGGAACCTAGATAGGCTTGAGCAGTGGCCCAGATGAACCTTGTGAGTTTCAACAAATCCAAATGCAAGATCTTGCACCTAGGTCGAGGCAATTCCCATTACCAATACAAGCTGGGGGACGAAAGGATTGAGCGCAGCTGCTGAAAAAGACCTGGGGATTCTGGTGGATGGGAAGCTGGACATGAGCCAGCAGTGTGCCTAGAAAGCCAAATGTATCCTGGGCTGCATCAAAAGAAATGTGGCCAGCAGGGTGAGGGAAGTGATCCTGCCTCTCTACTCTGTGCTGGTGAGGACTCTCCTGGAGTACTGATAAGATGTATATGTTCTCAGGAGAGACAAAGACCTGTTGGAGTGCATCCAGAGGAGGGCCACAAGCATGATCCATGGAATGGAACACCACTATGAGGACAGGCTGAGAGAGCTGGGGCTGTTCAGCCTGGAGAAGAGAAGGTTGCGAGGTGACCTGATAACACAGTATCTAAAGGGGAGCTACAGGAAAGAAGGTTCAGACAGGGAACAGATTCTTTAGCAGGGTCTGTGAATGAGGGAAAATGGTTTCAAACTCAAAGAGGGTAGATTTAGGTTAGATATGAAGAAAAACTATTTTGCAGTGAGGGTAGTGAGGCACTGGAACAGCTTGCCCAGTGATGTGATGGATGTCCTTTCCCTGGAGACTTTCAAGGTGGGGCTGGATTAAGACCCTGGCCAACTTGATCTAGTTGTGGATGTTCATTGCAGGGGAGCTGGACTAGATGGCCTTCAGAGGAACAGTTTTTTTCTCATTCTGACCATTGTTAAATGGATTGTGCTTGACATAGATTTGAAATCACAATTTGTATGTACATCCAAATTCGGATAGAGCTGTCTGGACTCACTGACAGAGCGTTAAACAAAGTTTGAATAGGAAAGATAGTGATAGCCTGCTCACAACAAGCTGTGGGGGGTAGTATAGCTAAGTTAGAAGGACAAGCTGCTAGCAGGGTCCCTCAACCTGCTGCATCTTGTGATGGATATATTAGGCAGCAAGCTGGTGGAGCTTATCACCAGGGCTTTAAGCTATATTTGATGGTGGAGGAGGATGAACTGCTAAGGAAAAAAAGAGTTAGGAAGCACTGTCACTTTAGGAAGTAGCAGGGGAAAACGTCAGATTTTTCCTAGAGGTTTCTGGGAGGGCTTCTCCAGGAAGATGATGCAGCCGAAAGCCCATCTGAAGAGTCTCCAGTCTCCTACACAAATACACATACATATACACATAGCATGGGAAATAAGGAGGAACTGGAAACCATGGTGCAAGTGGGAAACTACAGGGAAAGATGGTAGGATGACTGGCATAACTGGAATTCTATTATTGAGAGCTATGAGCTTTTTAGAAGGGATAAACAAGGTAGGAGATGTGGGGATGTTGCCCTCTATGTTAAGAATGGGTAAACTAAGACAAGGTTCCCCTGATAAAGAGTCATGAACAGTTTGAGAGCTTGTAGGTTAAAATTATGGACCAGACCAATAAATGGCATCTGATGGCCAAGGTCTTCTACAGGCTACCCGATCAAGGGGACCTGGTTGATGAGGTCTTCTTGTTTCAGCTGGAAGAGGCTTCCTGCTTGCAGACTTACATCCTAATGGGGATTTCAGCCACCCAGATATCTGCTGGGAAAATAACACAGTGGGCTGCAAGCACTCCAGGAGATTCTTGGAGTCCATTGACAACAACTTTCTGGTTCAAGTATTGGACAGACCCTTAGGGATAAAGGAGCAGAAAGGGCTGATAGCACTTTAAGGATCCATTTCTGAGAGTACAAGAGCTCTCCGTCCCCCAGAATAAGAAGTCAGGCAGATGAGGCAGGAGACCAGCATGATTAGGCAAGGACCTTCTGGTCAGGCTAAGAAAAGAAAATGATAAGTATAAGCAGTGGAAGCAGATATGGATTGCCTGTGAAGAATGGGATGCTGTCTGGATATGCAGGGGTGTCAGGAAAGCCAAGGCAAAGATGGAATTGAGCTTGAGAAGGGATGTGAAAAACAAGAAGGGATTCTTTAGATATATTAAGCAGAAGACAAAGAAGAGTGCTTGCTAATGACACCAACCTAAGTGGCAAGGTTGACACAATAGAGGGGAGGGATGCCATCCAAAGTGACCTGGACACACTTGACATAAGAAGCATAAGAAGCAATGAAGCTTAACAAGGCCAAGTGCGAGGTGTTACACTGGGTCAAGGCAATCCCAGAGATGAGTACAGACTGGGAGAATAACTTTGAAAGCAACCCAGTGAAGAAGGACTTGGGGCTTTTGGTGGATGAAAAGGTGGATATAAGCCAGCAGTGTGCATTTGCAGCCAAGAAGGCCAACAGTATCCTGGGCTGTATCAAAAGAAGTGTGGCCAGTGGGGCAAGGGAGGTGATGGTCCTCCTGTGCTTTGCCCCCACGAGCATGCAGCTGAAGTACTGTGTTCAAACCTGGGACCCCCAGTGCAGGAACGATATGGAGCTGTTGTAGCAGGTCCAGAGGAGGGTCATAACAGTGATCAAAGGGAAGAAAGGTTGAGGCAATTGGGGTTGTTTAGCTTGGAGGCTCTGAGAAGACCTCTCTGGCCTTGTACTCGAAGGGAGCTTGCAAGCAGGAGGGAGATTTTTTATTAGGTCTGATATAGCGGGGGGAATGGGGGGAATAGCTTCAAACTAAAGACAGTAAATTTTGATTAGATGCTAGGAACTAATTCTGCGCTCAGAGGGTGGTGAGACTCTGGAACAGATAGCCCAAAGAGGTTGTGAATGTCCCATCTCTGGAGGCATTCAAAAGCAGGGCAGCCTGACCCAGTGGTTGGCAATACTGCCTGTGGCAAGGAGATTGAAATTAAATGATCTTAAAGGTCCCCTCCTATCTAAGCTATTCTGTGATTCTGTATGATTCTGTGAGATAATTCTCACTGGATCTGTAGGACATCGTATTCTACAATACCCCCCTTATTTTTTCCAATAGGCATTAGAGCTTTCTTTTTCTAGCTATGGGCAGATAAGTAGCCACAGCTTGAGGATCAACATCATGTTCCCAGATTTTTTTTTATTTCTTTGTTGATACTATCCTATTGCATAGGGATCCTACTGCTAGTTAATTTTAGCATCCTTAAAGAGGACTGCTGTTCATGTATTTAACTCACTTGTGTCATTATGAATTGTAGGAGTGGTTGATTTCAGTCATCCCTGGAAATATCTTCTGTTAGTTCCCACAAACAACAACTAGCATTTCCCAGTTTATGGTGTGTGTGCAGCTGTTTGTTTGTAATTGTGGAGACAAATACATCAGCCACGGGTGACCTGGGTTTAGAAGCTCTTTAGTTTCATGATTGGCTCTTCTTCATGTTCAATTTAGATTGAGCTTTCAACAACCTGGTCTAGTGAACTGTCTCCTTTTTCATGTCAAGGGGATTGAAACTAAGTGGTCTTTAAGGTCTCTTCCAACACAAACCATTCTGTGATTCTTTGAAATTCTCCCATAGTAACTCAGTGAAAGTGTTATCCTATCATCACAGCTATATTTGAATTTTTAGCTTGAGATGTCTT
Organism: Tympanuchus pallidicinctus; assembly: GCF_026119805.1. Taxonomy (NCBI): domain Eukaryota; kingdom Metazoa; phylum Chordata; class Aves; order Galliformes; family Phasianidae; genus Tympanuchus; species Tympanuchus pallidicinctus. The sequence continues at coordinate 13,065,745 of NW_026294813.1, forward strand.
CATGCAAATAGGCATGAGGAAGGAAACTTGTTGCAAGTAAAAAGTACAGATGGATACCTGAAAAATGTCTTTATTGTATTTCTACTCTTTTGTTATTGTTCTTTTCTCCCCAAAGAATTGGACTGCTTACTAAGTTCAGTGATTCAGTGTCTCTATAGAGCCAGCCTTGATGGCTGCAAAAAACAGTTAAAAATGTTTTAGTAGTCCTCTGATGGCAGTCAGTAAAGTACTAGTTTTTCATTAGCTTTTCCCTTATCACATTTGAAATTTTTAGCTACATCCTCATATTTGAATCAGAACTCTGCAGAGATTATTCCTCATATATTTGCTCAAAACATATTGGCCTTAAGTGTGACTCCATAAGAGTTTAAAACATCTCCCTCTCCTACTTTGTTCTTCAACTGATATTCATCTGATTTGTTTGCAGAGCTATGATAACAAAAAAATAGCTCAACAAAAAGAAAAGTAATTAGCTTTAGTTCCTTGAACAGACTCATTCCAGGTTCAGGGGAGTACTGGAAACGGTACTGCAGAGAAGGTATGGGTATCTGGAGCTTGCTGTGGAGCAGTGTTGGAATTAATTGAGGTTAACATAGAAGTATATCATATAAACTGACTTAATTGCTCAGCATCACCAAAAAAAGACCAGAATGAAACTACCCATGTACAAAAGTGGGTTGTTTTTTTTTTTTTTTTGAGCATTGAGAGATAGCATTTACAAATAGGTTGAGGTTGAGGTTGACCCTTCTATATACAGAAATCTGTTTTGAAGGTGGATGTCCTTTAAGCCATGCTGACCCCCCCTTTCCTGTTTTACAATTTTACAGTTTACAACTCTGCCTGTTAAAATTTTATTATCTGTCCTGGCTGATATATCATGCCATATCCAGTGTTCTGGTTATTTTCCTCCATTCTAAGCCATGTAAGTCATAAGCTAATATTACAGTGCATTTTATGTGTAAACCTTCAGACTGGTATAACAAGAATGATTGCCTGTCCCTTGCTTGAAATGTGTAAAATCCCATCAGTTTCCCAATCTCAGTCCTGTTGTGCTGCAAGAATGAAACAATCACCTAAGACAGCCTCTTGAATGTTCAACAGTGTCCAGTGATGAGTGGCAGCTCCTTAACTCCCATGTAAATTGTCCCCATGAGGCAAATTGAAGAGATTAACTTCATGCAGTAATAATGAGGGTTTTTTTAACTGTTTCTTCATTTTTAATTTCTGCTATGTAAGAATAATAGTCAAACATACTTGCTTTCCTTTATTAATGCAGTTCACAGCATGCTGGTGTAGGCAGTTGTAAGGGTTGAGGCAAGAACGTTTTTGTAAATAACTGCCAGTCTACAAAGTTTGCTTGTGTTTGATATGATATTGGTGGATGAAAAATTGCTTCCAGTCTCCTTGGTTCCTTGGTCCTAATTTCCCCCAGAGAGTCTCCCATGCTTAGCTTGGTGTCTGTCCTGAAACTTGGATCTGAATGTCCTTGTCCACATAATGAGTTGTTCATCAGGCACTGTAAAACATCTAGCTACCAAGTAGCTCAAGTGTTAGTTACAGTTCTTGGCCACTATCCTAGCTCAAAGCCTCCATAAGCATTCCCCAGTGCTTAGGACAGGAATGCAATGCAGAACAGTTAAATTGTGTCCTGCAGCCTCTGTCATGGTAAACACAGCACCATGTATGCCCCTCTTGCTATTTCATTTCCTGTTGTTTTCGTCCCCAGCTGTGCTGAAGAGATTTGGCTCAGGAAGTCTGTCATGTTGTTCCTTAGAGAACCTCTAATGTAAACATTCTGGTGCACATTATGGAGCAGATATATTACTGCATAAAACATAAGCTGAAATCATGTGTATAAAATATATTGCTTGCACTGAAACTGTCTTCCACTTTGCCTAAAATATTCTGCTGAAATTAAAAATACATAGAGAAAACTGTGTTAATCTTACAGTCAAGCAAAGACTCCATATTTTTTTTGTTGTTTTTAGTTAATTGGTGAATTCCCTGGATAAGACACATGACTCAGTAAAACATGACATGTTGCCATGCAATGAAGATTACAGCTGCACGGAAGTGCAGTTTATTCAGAAGTCTAGTTCAGGCTAAATATCTAATTTGACTGGAGAGATAGCAAAATAATGCTGATTTACAAGTATGCTTTCTGCTAGAAAACTATTAACTGATGTAATCTTAAGTAGATCTCTAAAACATGAAAGTAACCTGACCCTGTTTCAGCTGACCAGAAGTCAACAGGGATAAATGTGGTTAACCAACCTATCAGAACAACATATTTTTAAACTTCTTAATGGGCTTATCTGAAGATTGATTTTGTTGTATTTTTCTTCAGAAAAACAAAATGAGATAGCATTCTATCCTGAAGATTTTTGTTTGGTCTTGTAATTTGTCACCAAATGCTCTCATATTAAAAGACCTGTTTTCTTCTGTTTGAAGGTGTAATTCATATGTTTTGTGTAGACAAAGCGCTTTTCAAAACCTTTAATTTTTAAAAGGGCCCAGCACTAGTAAAGCTTAATCTTTTGCATGTTCTTGGGTTTTTGGGCAGTCACTTGTTTTCTTTTAATATATGGTTATTTATGTCTGAGAACTATATCCTCTGATCCTGTCAGCTCAAACAGAAAATGGGCCTGATTTATCACGAAGAATACATTGGGTGTAGAAGTAGTCTGTTGAGTTAACTGTAACATTACAGACAAGCAAAACTGTGTCTTTTGAGAGAATCAGATGACAGAAGAGCTGAAATTTAGATGACATCATTCAGTTCTGAATTTGTTAACTGTAGTTTGTGCAAAGTGAAATACAATTCTGAAACTTTTCTCTAAGCTCTAAATCCTCAAGCAAGATTTCTTTGTAAGGGTTCCTGAAGGTCTGAGTTACATTAACGATGTGTATAGGAGAAGAACTTATCCTTCAGAAACATCTTAATTTTGTCTTCAGTGGTTGTTTAAAACAGTAAGTGCTTCAATAATGTATTTAAATACACACTTAATATCCAAGGGTATTTCTTTAGAGGTGTTTCTGGAAGACTACTGCTGGATTATTTTCATCCTCTATCATGCAAGAAATAGTGAAATCATTCCCAAGTAAAATGGCCAGTGATTGTCATGGAGGTAAGTAAGGAAGAGAAGAAGGTAGTTGTATTCAGCAATTTGATTTACACTGTAGCTTAGAGCCATTCATATAGTGTGTTAAGCAGTTAAGTACAGGAAGATAGATAGCAAATAGAATAAAAGGTCATTTTTAAGCAGTGGAGAATGCATCACTGATTCTGAAAACTACTCAGGCTTCAGAAAGGATGACCAACATAGATGCTGTAAGTTTGAAGGCTAAGTTGAGATCTCAAGAAGGTTGCCTCCACAACAAGGTAGTTTTTACACCATTACAAATAAATTCTTATGTATGTGGTAGGCTCCTATGATTTATGAATGCAGAAGAAATCAGAGGCTCTATGTTATTCGTGAGAGCTGAAATCAGTGCCTTAGAGTGGAAAGAATCAGGGGCTCAGCCTGTTTGTTCAAAAAGAGCAGAAGGTTTGATTTTTAAACAAATGTGTAAAGAGAAAAAAAGATATTTAAAGCCTTGTAATGTGGGGAGAAAGTTGCAGGAACTGATCACTAGAAGCTAAAACAGAAGTAACAATTTGCTTCTCTTTTTCAGCATGACTGTCCTTCCAGATAGGTTATTAAGGATAATCTTTAAGTAAGGATATTATGGTAACTATCCAACTGTCCGTAGGGAGAAGTAATGCATGAGCTAACAATGGACAAGACGTATTCTTTGTGTCAATTGACAGAGGAGAAGCCACAACACTTAACTCCTGATCTGGAGTCTTAAGAGGATTTCTGAGTTCAGTGAAAGGTGTCTGAGAACAGAGTCTGGTAAGATCACACTGTTATTTCTATGTTTTTTTCTGGATGACACTTATTATCACAAATTGCTCAGTTAAATGAATTAAATGTGCAGAGGTACTGGATGTTCCAATTTTATTCTTTGGTCCTTAATCTCTTTGTCTGTGAATTACTTGGGAATTAAGTGATAAGAAGTAAGGTATGTGGAGTACGGTGATAGAAGTTGGCAACAAGCATCCCATTCTAAATTTAGAAACCTAAACTGTGGGCAAGTTACCAATGCCATAAAATTCCCATTAGTCTAGGGTTATAAAATGTATCTGTATCATATTATTATCAAAATTGTATGTAATTTTTGAATTAATTTCAGTTTTAAATACTCCATGAAAAGTGATGTATTTAAACCCCCAGTGTTTTAAATTAAGTAATGTATAATTGACCAGTAGTTTAATTAATGGAATAAACAGCATGTGTGTTAGGAAATATCTACCAGATTTTGTGTTTAATGAAACAAACCCAGAACTGAAAGGAAATTGTTCAGAGGAAAAAGCTGAAAAACATTTCAGACTTTGTTAAGAAGCAGATTTAGGGTTGAATCCACTTAGAGTATTTGCAAGTCCATTTTAATTAATATAATGAAATACCCCGGTGGCTGTGGAATAAATCTGCTATTTTAGAGCTGCTATTTAATCTACTACTTTATTTTTTTTCTTACTGAAAGAGATAGTGCTACATCTATGTATGTATGGGATTTCTTTTCAAGTATTTTCACTCCGTTTATGGAATGAATCTGTAAAGCGAACCCTCGACGAGCATTTGAAAATAAGTATTTCTTCAGAAACTAGTGACACCAGGAAAAAAAAGAAAGAATTCCAGTTATCTGTTGAAAATAATTTGTTCTCAAAAAGGTTCTTTGTATTTGTTTGGCATTTTCATTTTGAAGTGAATGTGTATAACTCTGTGCTTTTTTGTGACAATGTTATTCCCTGAGTAGAAGGAAAATATTCCAGTTTTTAACTTAAAACTGTATATGTGAGAAATTAGGTATTTAAGTAAAAAAAGAAAAAAAAAGAAAAAGCCTTTGCTTTTAAAATTGAAGAGTATTTTGAAAGTAGCTGAAAGGATGAACTGACAAACAACTGTGCTAAAACCAGTCTTTGTAAAACAATGCCAGAAAACAATTTTAAATAACAATTTCATAGCCACAGAAACCATGGCATTGTGGACACAGTGACAGAAATCCAGCCTATGCTAATACAAAACACACTGCATATGGATCTGAGAACAGTGACCCAAATTACTAACACACAGCAACACAAAGAGACAGATTTCAACATTATTCTTCATTTCATAAACTTGTGCAGATTTAAAGTAGATGTTTAACTTTTCTCCAGTATTGATTTGTACCATTATAAATTGCCCAGAATTTTTGTGTTTTCAAGGTTTCACACAATATTTCTTTTTACAAGTGCTTTTTAGAGTTCTCAATTCTTCCACTTAAGCTGCAGGATGGTGAATCTCTCTCAGTAGTTTTGTAGAAATGGCAGAAGAAAGCAGAGCATGTAATTATAAAGTCTACTAATCTGGGATATTTTCAGATGGCTTAAGATTGTTGTGTATATAGAAGGGATGGGAGAAGGAGATGTAGACTGGTTAAAGTCATTTGAAAAATAGGACGAACTTCAAGACAAATTTTTAATGAAACAGTAATTACTTACAGAAGTCAAGGTAGAGTAGAATGAAATGTTCAAGTAGTCTTCAGTGATCTAGCTAGAAATGCAATATATCTCATCCAACTTCAGTAAAGCATATTTTGTCTTGACATAGGAAACTATTGGTAGGATTTAGTAAAGAATTTATAAGGCTTTACCTCAATAAATACTGTCACTATTGATCCTGGAAACCATTTTCCAGCACCTGAAGGAGAAAAAAATCAGCACACTGACAGGTAGTCAGCATGAATGCATCAATGGAATGCCAACCTTCAGTAGCCTGATGCGCTTTCTATAACGAAATGAACAGCATGATGCATGAAAGGAAAGCAGTGGATGATGTCGTCCTGGACTTCAGTAAGCACTTCTGACAGTGTCACCTGTAAGATCCTCGTAGAGTAGTTGCTGAAGTATGGAGGAGACAGCAATGTTGGTTGAAAACTGGCTGAATGAGTGAGCTCAGAGAGTAGTAGTAAGAGGTACAAAGTCTAGCTGGAGGCCAGTAGTGAGTAGCATACTTCAGAGGTTAGTTCTGGGTCCAGTTCTGTTTAACATCTTCATTAATGATCTGGACAATGAGGCAGAGTGCACCTTTAGTAAATTCACAGATGATCCTAACCGGGCAGAGTGGCTTATTCAGCAGAGGCTCTTCTATTGTCAAGAGGTACGTCAACAGGTTGGAGACGTGGATTGACAAAAATCTCATAAAGTTCAAGGAGAAGAATTACGGAGAACTACAACTGGAAACAAACAAGTCCAGGCATCAGCAGCTACTAGGAACCACCTGGCTGGAAGGCAGCTTTGTAGAAGAAGACCTAGCAGTCTCGGTCCAAATTGAACATGAGTCAGCAGTGTGTCCAGCAAAATGACCACCAAGATGATGAAAGCCTGGAGCACTTCTCTTAGTAGAAGAGGATGAGAGAGCTGGGACTGTTCAGCCTGGAGAAGAAAAGGGTCAGGGGGAGGAATCTCGTCAGTATTGATCAAGACCTGAACAGAGAGTGCTGAGAGGATGGAGCCACACTGTTCTCAGTTTTGCCCCATGCCTGGACAAGAGGAACACTGGAACACTGGGGGTTCCATCTGAACACCAGTAAGTATTGCTGAAATGTGTAGATGACTGAGGACTGGCACAGGTTGCCCAAAGAGGTTGTGGTATCTTCTCACTGGAGATCTTCAAAAGCCACCTGGACATAGCATTGATGTTCCTGCTTGAGCAGGGGTTGAATCAGATGGACTTGAAGTGCTGCCGAGTTTGACCATTCTGTGATTCTGTAATTCTCTAATGAAAGGGAACAAATTGCATGGAAGAGGGTTAGCTTTGGAATTCCTTTGGGTGAGTGGTGGATTTGAATCTAGGTAGAAATATGTTTATGACTTTTCTCAGTTATGCAAAGTGCATTGTTAATATCAAGGGAAGAACCAGGTGACCTTGAGAGCTACAGTAGTGTAAACAGGATGAACTTCAGTAATACAAAATGCAAATCTTAACATAATGGAATGCATGGACTGAGTGGACTAATAACAAAGATTACTGTTTCAGCAAGAAGCTCATTAGTTGGAAAAACAGGCAAATTACTTTGGCAAACACAGTCCTACGAGCTTTGGATTGTCTTAGCTGAGTTATTTCTAACAGAATTACAGTAGTATTAATGATGTTATGCAAAGTCCTAGTGGACACATCAAAATAATTCATCCATTCATATTCAAGAAGCATTAATTAAAATTGGAGCAGATACAATAAAAGCTGCTATTCTTATTCTAGTAGCCTTTCTTACAAGAAAATGCCTGAAAAAATGATTTGTCTAACCTAGCAAAATATCTGAGAAGAAATATATGGTTGCTGTCCCAGAAAGAATTGTATCTCTCTCTAACATATCACACAAAGAATGAAGAATGCCAAGGGGAGGCTAGAACACTACGGTCAGAGAGGAAAAGAAGATGCAAAGCTCTTTGAACAGTGTGAACCACAAGCACTGAAGGGCTGGATCACCTCCCAGTATAAACAGTGAGCACTAAAGAAGTAGCTGATTTCAAATGTATCTTCATTGGCTCATTAACAGAATTATGCAGTATGTTTATTTATAATAGTAAGCAGCCTGACTGAATCAGGTGGTTTCTTTCAGCCTTTACTTCTAATTGCTGCCTCTGTGAGGGTAGATCTGCAGAGAGTTTTGGAGAATTACCCTGGTTGATCACTGGTATGTTACAGATCTACCTTAACTGGAAAATGATTTTGTGAAGACTGAACCATTATGTGAGTATCAGCTCTTTGGAATTGTATGGTTCAGGAATTATTTCAATTGCCTGCGGCACATATTTTATTTGCAGGCCTAGGCAGTGGTCAGAGCTGGTTCATGTATGCATGAGTACATTTTTCTCACTTGTGAGCTTTTGCAATATAAGTGAAGAATGTGAAAGGTTCAATTATGCCTTCGTGAAGCTAAGTTTCTGCCTGTGATGGGAGGGAATTGCTTTATGGCACCTGGGAGGCTTAATTTTCCTTCAGCTCTGTGGATATGAAACTTGGTTAGCATCTGTAGTCTGTCTGGTCTGGCCGATAGTCCATTGATTTTCATAACTATCCTGATTATGTTTGAGTGAAAGAAGCTTAAAAAAGTGACAGGAAAGGAAAAAGACTCTTCTTCAAGAGTCATTGTTATTTTTACTGGTGGTGACAGCTTCTGAGTTTATAAAGCTTCATATTGTTTACCTCTTGCTTAAATCAGTACAGGTTTCTAAACTGATAAGTGGTACAGCTGTTGTGAACTTGTTCTTTCTATGCTCTATTGCTTTTCTTCCATACATACAATCCCTGCTCAGGTTTTGGGGAGCTTTGCTTAGTGAACTTGCATGTTTAACTGCCAAGCTACATAGAGAAAAGAAAAGGGAAGTGTTACATGTGTTTCTGTATCCCAGCTCTGTATGATGAAGATAAGCTTCTAACATTGTTCTGTAGTTTGCTAATCTAGTTTTTATCAGGAATCCAGTGGTGTTCCTAACTTCATCCAACACACTGGTATTCTTCAATATACATTTATTTGCTGTAGCAATTACATAACACTTATGGTATTTCTGTGCTTTCCACAAACCTCTTGGACTCTTGGTGCAGTAATTTTCTTGAGTGAAGAAAACTGTACAAGCATTAATTATCAAAATGTAGCAAGATCCTATAGTGGGGAAGAGCGAAGGATGTAGCTTGCCTGAGCTCTGCAGAGTGCAGCTCACTGCTTTTTGTCAATGACAAGTGCAGGAAGGGTTGGGTTGAGTGAGATAAGCACTGCCAAAGCTTATTTAACTATGTAGAAAACTCAGACCACTTATGCAGGCTGTTCAAAGATCTGAACTATTTTCTATGGGTTTTTTGTCCCACTTTGCAAACTCTTAGAACATTGGCATAGATCACTGTAAAATAAAATTGTGCTATTGTTCAACTGAGTACAGTGTCACAGAATTGGGTTTGACACTGTGGTAAAGTTAAATTAATGAATACTTCTGTAAAAGGGGAGTTTACTCATTCCTCCCTCCTCTCTGTTATTCCTACCTGCCACTGAACACCGCTTTGCTTGTCTTCAGTGCTCACAGGAACCCTTATGAAGCTGATTTAACTTGCTAATCCAACACATTTTTTGTTAAGGTAGTTGCTTGTCACTGTGGAGTTGACCTGACACATGGAAAATGGTGGTACATGTGCAGAAGCAAGGAGGGTGAAGGAAGCGTGCCGCCTCTGTTCTGTTTCTCTGTCGTGCTGCCAAGATGCCCTTGCTGCAATCCCAAAAACATGATGTGCTGCCCAGAAAAAGCAGATAGACGGACAAATGTGAAGGTGTGCCAGGTGTATGTGTTCATGATTAATTCACAGTAGAATTTTAAGTGGAAAAGTCAAATAGTGATCTAAAGAGTAGATATCCATTAGCTTAGGAGAAATTGCAGAGCAGTTAATTGGAATCAGCTGTGTTAGGAAGACATTGTCCCATATTCCTTTTTAATTGCAAATCAACCAGGATTTGTCCACCTCACTGTTGTCAGGGAGCAATGAGAACCAGTACTGCACTGCAAGGAGAGCTGAGGGCAAGGCAGGCAGAAAGATAGCAGCTGCTCTAGGTGTGGCTCCGCCCCAGTGTGACAGGCATAAGCCTATGAGATAAGTTGGCTGTGGTGTACTATGTATGGAGTCTCGAGAGTGGGGATGCCTGCCTCCACTTCCATAGGAGTGCCTCTCATTAGAGCTATGCTAGCCTCTGAGTGTTCTTCTGCAGCCTTTTTTCTTTTCCTACCCCTCCTTGTGTAAGTGACAATCAAGGTTCCATTTTTTCCATTGTCTTTCATTGTTCAGCTCAATTCACTTCATCCACATAGATGAAACATGTGCTTTTCACTTCAAAGTACAAAGGATTTGATTTTGCTACTGTCAGGGCAGAAAATTCTCAAGTTGAAATATTTTTCACAATTTTTGTAAACTCTTTTAGATCAAGCTAATCTCTGAGGGGATCTGGAACAGCATTATAAAGATGAAATTTCTTCTGCATTACAATAGTAACAAGTGCTGTTTCTAAAAAAGTGTTAACTGTTCAAGCAGCTGCAAATACCTACTGATTGCCACCACTCTCTAAATTCACAATCAGATTTGACAGGAGCTCATCAGCAGCAATCCTTGCAACTTCTGCAACTGTTTCTCTTTTCTGTAGTTAAGCTGAGGTGCCTAATTTCCAGTGTTATTGTATCAGGAAAGGAGGGTGAAATGCATAGAAGATTACTAAAGAGTGATCTAAGATGAATGATTTAATTTTATGAATACCTTAATATGCCTTTATCCCAAACAGTGCAATTATGACAGATTTGGTTTTGAGCATGCATTATGAGTGCATATTCATCGAGCTTTACAGGAACTGTGAGAAGAATAAACCTGAAGCCACTTAAGTGTATTCTGAAATGAATGTCTTCCAAACAGAAATTTCAGGATTATGTCTTCTGAACAGTAATGCATTTCCAGGATTCTGGCCGAAGTGACATAGTTGTATATTCAAGCCTAGGAATACAATAAAAAAAAGAAAGAAAAAGGAAGGGAGGAAGGAAGGAAGTGAGGAAGGGAGGAAGGGAGGGAAGGAGGGAGGAAGGAAGGAAGGACGGAAGGAAGGAAGAGAGAGAGAGAGAGAAAGGGAGGAAGGGAGGAAGAGAGAGAGAGAAAGGGAGGAAGGGGGGAGGAGGGGAGGAAGGGAGGAAGGAAAGACCTACCAATTTTGGATTAAGAAATGGGGAGGGTAAATTTGTCAGGCAGTGTTTTCGTTGGAGCACAGGAAGGTAGCAGAAGACCTGTTGAGGCCTTCCCTGGCTCTCGGAGAATGGTGGGGCTTAGAGAAAACATGTAGATGGACTTTTTAGGATAAGTTAATCCAAAAGAAAGGCTATGAAATCTCCTTCTTTGGAGATAAGTGCCTACGTGCCTAGGTAGGGAACCTGCTTTGGCAGAGGGTTTGAGCTCAATGATCTCTAGACTTCCTTTCCAACACCTACCATTCTCGAATTCAGTGATCCTTGTAGGTCCCTTCCAACTCAGGATATTCTAGGAATCTGTGATTCTGATTGTATTTGTTACTTGCTCTCCTCATATTTTAGGACTTGAACTTGATTAAATTCATGTCTTTCAAAATCTCAAAATCTCAAAATCTCTTTGGTAATCACTGCTACACGTCTGTACAAAATACTGTGTCTAAGTTGTGTACTTTAGAAAAAAAATAAGGCACGAATTTCCCTAATAAGATCATAAGGCCACACAGTCTAATACTTGCTTCTTTCCAGTATTTGAAAACAAGTATGTTGGTTGTGAATTTCCCATGCCCAGCAGCTCTCTGTCGATTGACGTCCATACAGTGGTGCTGGAGGTCACTGTTGAATGAAACAGCTGTTTCATCATTTGGAATCTAAGATGTTTAGAGTTACTTAGACAATTCAGAATCCTCTAACTCCATCCAAACTGGATAGAGAATGTCTGAGTAGAATAGCTTTCCTAGAAATTCTGCATTACTGCTAATAATATCCACAGGACACCGGCCTCATTTGTGCTAGATTACTTCATAATCTAAACATGTAGGCCTGTATAGGTGGCCCTAACTAGTTATATGTCAACATTTGATTTTATTGGGTCAGTTTGCTGTCAATAACCTGATACACATGAAATTGGAAAGGGACAAGAAGCTGGCAGGCTGACTGAAAAGTCAGCAAGTTTTCTTATTTTTGTGACTGTGAGACAGTATACTCAGCAGTGCAAAACTGCGTGCTGGCCATTTCACTGAGAAAACAACTGAACTGTACAGTGATGGCAACAGTGAGATCACACTAGCATCTGCAGATAGATCACATCATTCTTTCAGGCACTGAACAGTTTAGTAATGGTGTGATCATTTCAGGATGTGGAAGACTCTTCTGGGCCTTATTTCACAAATTCAGAATTAGGCATTCTTCCTTTTCAAAGCTGTTCCTGGACATTGACACTGATAAAGAAGTGGGTAGACAACACTTTCTGGAATTTGCTGACAACATAATCCATAATGATTTGGGGCTGTTTCACTGTTGTAAGCTCTGTTAGCCTAACTATTCCAATAGTGAACCTCATGAGGTTTCTATAAAGCCAAGTGCAAAGTCTTCTGCCTTGATCAGGGCAATCCTTGGTACCAATATAGACTGCAGGATGAATTCCTTGAGAACAGCCCTGCAGAAAAGTATTTAGGAATACTGGAGCATGAAAAATAAGCATGAGTTGGAAATGTGCACTTGCAGCCCAGAAAGCTAATTGCATTCTAAACTGCTTAGGAAAAATGGCTAGCAGGTTGAGGGAGGTGATTCCCCCGCTCTTTTCTGCTCTTACGGGACCCCACCTGGAATTCTAAATCCAGCTGTGTAGTCACCAGTACTAGGAAGAAGAGGGCCACAAACACGATTAGAGGGCAGGAATACCTTTCCTATGAAGAAAGACTAAGAGAGTTGGAGTTATTTGTCCTGGAGAAGAGAAGGTTCCATTGAGATGTTATTCAAGCCTTTCAATTATAGAAAGGTTTATATTATGGAGATAGACTTTGTACCAGAACCTATAGTGACAGGACAAGGTGAAACAGTCTTAAACTGAAAGAGGATATTTTTAGATTAGGTATAAGGAAGATCTTGTTTTTGCAATGAGAGGGCTATAGACAATGGAACAGAGAAGTTACAGCTGCCTCATCCCTGGAAGTGTTCAAGAGCAGGTTGTGAGGAAGACTGTTAAGCAAGATTGGATGCAACTTTCAGCAACATAATCTAATGAGATATGTGCCTTCCCATAGCAAGGGAGCTCCATGATCAAGACCATCCACTAACTGTTCAGAGCCTTGGTTGTTGCTTATATCTCTGCTGCTTTCCAGGGAGATGGCATGACCAGCTGAGCCATAGTTTGGTTAGAAACATGTAACCATAGATGCTCTCTGAGGAAGCTACATTTCTCCTGACATCACTGTGTCATACTCTGGTATACTACAAACTTTTATAAGCAATTAATGCTTGGCTTTATAATATACTTTGAGAAACACTGCAATTTGAATATTTCAGAATTTCAGAGTCTCCTTATAGGCTATGTTGTTTACTTGTTCCCACAAAGAAATTTACAGTCAAGACATGAATGTTCTGTCCTAGATTGTTACTACTTACGCATATATCTGCTGTCATATGGGATGTTCTACTCTGATGACAACTTCTCATAACATTTCTATTGAGTGCACTATCAGGTGGCTTAAGGCCTACCAGTATTGTTGATAAAACTTAATACAAAGTTTCTATTAATATTTATTACTATTAATACAAACAATACAAAGTCTGATAAAACTATCAGAAACAGCTAGACACTGCTGTCTGTAAAATAACAGTAAGAAGTAATGATCCTTCCTGCTTGTGTCTCCAAGGACTGCTCCTAAGCTGTTGTCAAGCCTGAAACTGACTGTAGTTACAAAGCCAAAATTCTCCTAGTATTTTGCTTAGGATTTTCAGCACTGTGGTTGTTCTTGCTTTCTTTTTCTTCTCAACACAGGAACATTTTTCATCTTATCTTCTCCTTTCCTGTTGAGAGTGCTGAAAGTTGCTGGGTAGGCATTTGACAGCAGGCTCACAGACGACTCATCACATTTAAAGAAAAAAAAAAAAGAAGACTTTCTTTAAGGTTTTGTTTCAACTTTTTTTTTTCCCCAATAAGTATGAGGACTCACTTAGACTCTTAGAATGTTTACAGTCATTCTTAGTGTCATGATTTCGGTTGGAGTAATTTTCTTCTTAATGGGTGATATGGCACTGTGTTTTGGATTTAAGACAAGATTAATGTAGATCACACACTGATGCTTCAGTTTTTGCTGAGCAGTGCTTTCACCAACTAAAGAAATTCCACTTCTCACACTGTCCTGCCAGTAAGGAGGCTGGGGGTGCACGAGGGTGTACAAGGTGACGGAATTGGGACAGCTGACCTCAGCTAGCCAAAGGGATGGCTGACACCACCGTTTGTTCACCAAGCTGACACCACCAATTGTTCATCATGCTGAACAATTGAAAACTCAGGAAGTTGGCTGAGGAGTGGTTGCTGCTGGCATTTTGCTGGGCATTGTTCAGGACTGGTGATGAGAATGGCATTGTGCATCACTTGAGTTTCCTTCCTGTTTTGTTTATTTTTGATCCTTCTTTGTTTCTATACCTTCTTTGTTTCTTTTCTTTTCTTTTTTTCTTAATTTCTGCTCTTTCTTCCTTCCTTTCTTTTTCCTTCTCTCTTTCTTTCTTCCATTCTCTCATTCTTTTGTTCTTATTAAGCTGTCTTTATCTCAAACCTGAGTTCTCAAAATGAGTTCTCACGCTTTCATTCTTCTCCAGTTCTTTCCTCCATCCTGCTGTGCAGAGAGGTAAACAGATCTCTTTGTGGTGCTTAGCTGTCTGCCACATTGAACTACAATGTAACATTAATTTGTGTCTATGCTCAGAATGTGCTTTGCCCAAGGAGCAGTGTGATGGAGAACACAGTACACTTAGCTATATATTAATGATTTTTTTTTTGCCTCTGATTATTTGCTTCAGCAGAGATTTTTCTCTTATTTTTTATAAAAGTCTTTTTCAGATTTTCTGTGATTGCTTCTCTGTCAATTGGCAGCTTCCATAGAAGCTAACACTCAGTAAAGATCAAAGAATGACATGAATATTTACCCCTTTCTAGTCCTAGTGTTCTGTAACCCAGTTGTTACCCTATACCTACTTCCTCTGATATTTGTAAAGTACAGTACTGAAGCTGCCCTCTCTTCTATAGGACACTGCAGGCCTGCCTTTAATTTAGGTCATGATGCACTCAGCCAAAACCAGGACTCCCTTTACTGGGCAATATAATATTACTGTTTGAGTGAAGAGATTACATATACAGCCTGGAATGCATTACAAGAAGAGATGGCATGATATGGCAGGGTCCCTGGCCTCCATCTGGAAGGATTATTTGGAAAAAAATGATTGGGCAAGGCTGCCAGTCCTTGTTCTAATCAACCTCCTCCATTTGGCCAGAATGCATCCTGACTGCTTTGCATGTGAGTACTTGTTAGCACACGTGGTTTTCCTTACTGGCTGAAAGCACATTTAGCAAGTGCTACAGTGAAGATTTCACTGTAAGAGCATGACTAGGCATGACATTGAGCTTCTGTCCTGTTCAGAGCTCGGCACCATCCTCTGTGAAGTTCTTCGGGACTCCTTCTCATGATCTCATGAGCCATTATCTACTGCATTCTCTTGGGATCTTTGTCATTTGTATTAGGTGATACTAGAGCATTACAGTAGACTGGAGCTCTGTTTCCTTTCTTGGTTGGCTCAGTTTTTTCAAATGGATTCTTCCATAGAGAAGGGGATCTCTTTAAATGTGAGCCAACATACAGTCTGGGTGGAGGCCAGTAAGCTCAGTAGCGTAGTTATCCTTGCCAGAATGAAGAAGGGATGTCCAAGCTGAATGAATTTAGCTTTTAATTATGTCACATGTCTGAGATGTAAAACGAGATGGGCTCATGGTGAGATGTTTATTTGTTTGTTTGTTTGTTTATTGGAATTGTGATGTACCATGGTAAAAGAATACCAACAGTTATGTGAATAAAATTTTTGCCACTGACCTCCAAAGAAGTCATCATCACATTAATTTAGGCACAGTTACAGGCTCTATAGTTCTCTCCAGAGTGAAGACTTCTAGCAAGGCTCCTTCCTTGCAACTCTTCTTACCAGTCCTCAGGCCTGTGTTAGACCCAGTCCATTTATGGCATATGATCACATAACAGTTAGCATTTTCAAAAATATGATCCCATTCAAACTTCTCAAATAAAATAAGGAAGGTACTTTACTCCATTTGGATTCATGTCACCTTTACCTCCAACCCTGAAATGATATATTGTACCATGTTCTTCATAATAGAGGAGGATGCTATGAAAAGTGTAGTAAGCACTGGGCTCCAAAGACGTTTCACTGTTTTAGTGCTGTCAGGGAGTGTCTTGAATGTGCAGAAACTTGTCTCTCTTCTGAATGCATCTGCCAGAATCCCTCTGGTACTTCAGATGTAGAAAAAGACTGGGCATCATACATTGCTTACAGAATTTCTTCTGCTGGCAGCACAAAATGTTCCCTTTTTACATAATTATGAAACTCTCTTGTGTTTATACATAAGCAAAGAATTATATCCATTTCTGACAAAGAGCAGCAGGCCTATCCACTCTATAGATTGTTTTACTGCCCTTTTTTTTTTTTTTTCTTTTTTTCTTAAATCAAAACCTTCTTCAGTCCCTCTGTAAGCTTCCATTTTAGGTTGACAGACTGGGTCATTAATCTTTCTGCTGTGGTCTGGAAAACATCTCCAGACTCCTTTCCAGATGTTTTGTTCAGTGCCTTATCCAAAATGTGCACTTCATTGGTGAATCTAAAATTTTAACCCCATCTTGGGTACTGTTTCTCATGATAAAATTAAACTGTGTGTTTTCCAGATTATTTGCAAACAATGCATAAATAGCTTCCTTCATGAAATTCGCCAATATGTATTTCCCAAGCCGTCTGTTATGTTTATTTTCCCTCACCACCACCAACACACTGGTTTTGTTTTCATATCAGTTTCTGTGTGCACCTGCAGGGAGTAGGAGAGGCAATTATCTCTAGTAGATGGCTGGGAAGATGTTTGAAGCAAGGTCGTAGCCTCCATTTTGAGAACTCTTTGAGCCTTCATTCAGACAGTAGCAGTTTTTCTTTATGTACAAGTGCAGTGGAACACAGATGTGCACTTCTAAAGTAAAAAGTCTGTGTCCAGGATCTAGACGTATGCTCACAAATCTTCTGGTAACTGTAAAATCAGAAATACTGATATAATGTGCTCAGAAAGTAAGGCTCCTTTATTTTTCAGTACTTCACTCTGATTTATTTACATCCCTGCACCTCCAGAACAATGGAAACTATTTTAGAGTGCTTTAAGATACCTTCATCTCCTCCATAACAACACCCTCTGCTTGGCTAATGGATTTTAGAAAGCTGTATGTTCCAAGCAATGTGTAAATAATATATGACATAGTATTTCATCTTTTTGGTTGCTGTAGCAACATCACACTAAACTACGCATTAGTCAGTTGTCCAGTCCAGCAACTGTCTTGTTTCTAAAGCATGGTTTACGCATTAGGAACACTATTAGAAACAAATGCTAAAACAGATAATTGACTACATAAGCAGTTCCAGCTGAAGAATGTACATGAGAAGGCACTACATCAACTGGTTGTAAAATTCAGCCTGTAAATTAAGCTTTCAAATTTCCCTCTCCTTCTGTTTCTCCGGCAACTACACGTACCATTTTTTCTGTGAGGAAAAAATCATGTCAAAGGTCAGTAAAAGCAAAGAAGTAGGAGTTGTTACGATTTACGTATCTCTGTTCTGTATCAGAAATACAGACGTATGATGTTTCTGTATTTGTTATGGTCATTTTGTTTCTGTATGTAATATGTTACAGATTTTAGGGAAATTAATGAGATTACACATGAAAAACAGATATCAAACATCTCTCCTGTCAGAAATAACATGAGATAATAAGGAGGATTAGTCAGGAAACTAAAAAAATGAAATGTAAAATAAGTTCTAGGTAAAAGAAGTAATGCTGTCTTCTAAATTTTGAAATAGGCAAAAAATAAACTCTTCTTACGTGTAAAGCTGTGTGTTTATTTTATTATAATAGAATTCTTAATAGTCAAATTGAACAATCTAATTCCTACAGAAAAAAGAAATGAAAATAAATAATACCATTTAAGAAAAACTCTCAATAATATTAAAGCAATTAAAAATTTTATGCATACAGTTCCTAGTATATACCTTTTCTTTGTTATCCTCATCCCTTTGCTGCCTCCCTCTCTAGTAAGGTAAGTAATGCTGTTCTGCCTTGAACAGGTAGGAAGCAGGGGGCATTGCAGCAAATCATCACTTCTTCACCACCAGGAGTGAAATGTTGATGGTGGCATTACTTCTTTGCTGGGAGGAATATGATTCTTATATTCTTGGCTTCTTCTTTGCCTTATGTAGGTTACACTCTGATCCACTATTACATGCCTTCTAATGCTCTGCACCTCACTATTTATTTATATTGGTCGCAAATTTGCATTACATCCAGATTTTCTGTACACAGTGCATTTTACATATTTTGAATACTGATCTTCCTTCTTGTCCTTTTGCTCAACTCTGTTTCATCGCTGAGCTGCTTATAGCCCCTGAGATCTCAAGTGACAGCCTGTAACCCCAATGCCTTTACTCCTCTGCTCTGTATCACTATTAAATTATTATTAAATATTTCATCATCAATAATAATTTGCTACTAATAGAAATCAATTTTTAAAAACTTACTAAAGCTAAACAAGACAAAAAAAGTTTAGACAAGCTAACACAAGTCTAAAGTAAACCTGGCAGGTATCTGTCTTGAGGTCTTGCAAAGCCTATACTGTATGCATCCCCTTCGTAGCATGTTTGCAGAGCAACAGGGCTCCAGAATGGAAAAGGAACATCTTTAGAGAAAAATGAAAATGAATTTGAGCTTGAATCTGATCCTTACCACAGTATGACAAGTGTTCAGGGTGCAATGATTTAAAATATTGTGAACTGTGGAGGAAAAAAATGAAATGGGAATTTTCACATTAAATCAATATCAGGAATAACAAATGTTTTTACTCTGAACTGACATGGGTTTTTCATTTTGCTTGTCAAGAAAATGCAAGGCAACGATTGCAAATATTGAATGTGCTGTCATTCTTGAAGGAAAAGATTTGAGGTTTTGTTCACCTAGTAAATTTTTACTTAAGTAATCCTTCTACACTTAACTCTTCCGAATTATGGTTCATCTGAATGAGAAAAATATTTATAATTTAATCATAAAATGGAAAATAAATTGGCTTGCCTAAAAAGTTGTTTGAACTACACTCTAATTAGCAAACACTTCAAGACTGACTTTCAAGGATGACAGTAAATATGGAGATATGAGTCCAACCTTCAGACACCTTGATCATTAATTTCTGACTAATTGTTCTCTTCTGCTGCATCACAGTTTTCATGTTGTTTGAGAACTTGTCTTTACTTACTATGTGACAATTATTCCAATTAATGTTGGCACAAGTGGTGGAGAAATCAGGGAGATACTTCTGGTCTTCTGTCAAATAATTTCTTTTCTTTGTTATGCAAGTTTTCCATAGATTCCATTGCATAGAGAATCCATTAATTACAGTTTTGTGGGCTTTTGATATTGCACCCAACAAAACAGAAAGGCACTAACTCCAATTTAAATACTGTATTCAATTCCAGCTGTCTCTAAATTCTCTCAAATTCTTCTGTATGGACAAGATGGAGCAAAAGGAGAAGAAATTTAAGTGTACAAGGGATTGGTGCAGCAGGTTCAATAACTCAGTATTTAACTTAGAGAATTATTTTCCATATTTTTATTACTAGTCATTGTTATAAATAAGATAATGACCTAGGTGAAATTCTATGTGACCCGTTAGAGAACATCTATTGATGTAAATAAGAAAAAGTGAGTATCTTACTTGATTTTTTTTCCTTGAATTAATTTTAAGTGCCAGATTAAAATTAGAGTAACTTCTCTATTGCAGATATACTTTCTTTACAAGTTAATTACAAGTTTTAATTGACTTATTTGCCTATGATTACCAAATGCTGTTATCAGTTCTGTATTCAACTTCTATTAGTTGAAAAATAATGAGTTAGTATTCACAGACACCAAAAATACTGATCTAAAAATTAGACATAATTTAAATGAGTGGTTTGTGCTTAAAAGGGAAAAGTGAAGACACTGATGAAGTCTTTTGTTTTAGAACACAGTAAAGCTGATTTTGTTAGCAGTTGTTATTCCAGGCAGTTTTGCAAGATTTTTAATAGTCTTACATGAGTCTTAGACTTGTTTCGGTTTCATTGGTGCAGTATGTCTGAGCTTCACTTTGTGCAGTCACTATAGTGTTGAAAGAGCCAACTTCAAAGCCAACTCTCTGTTTCTCAGAAGTAGATGTAATAGCTAGCTCAATGAGAAAGAGAGAGGGCAAGCAGGAAAATGTCTTCTTCATACAGAATGAGGAAATCAATATTATTCACTGTTTCAATATGCAATTAATAACAGTTGTTTTCCTGAACAAAATGATGTTTGATAAACTTTTTAGACATTTTAAAGCTGTGCACATCTCAGCCAGGTAATATCATGATTAATCTCTTCCTCGTTCAGATTTTAAGATCAGCTTATCCTGATCTTATATCACAACACCAACCTTCATGGTCACTGTTTTAGTCAGGATGCATACTTACCCTAATTATTATTAGGTTTTGGTACAATTGAGCAGAATAGAACACAACACCTTTATAATTTTAAATTTGAAATATTTGGACTAATTAATTGGCTTTTGACAAGATAATAAACAATTTCCAATGATATTATAATTAACATGCTGCTTAATTTGAAAGTAAGACCCTGCAAGTAGGAGACTGTGGTAGCTTCCACAAGCAGACAGAAGTTAAGCTGGAGAGCACTGTGTCTGTTAGGGTATGTTACTCTAGATAGAAATAATCTTCTGAACTATCCCCTGTAGTTTGCAAGTGCTCAGCATTGCACTTAGACAAAATCAAAGCATATAAATCCAGCATTTGCAAAATCTGTCAGGTGCTTATATTTTGATTTTGAAAGTACCCAAGGTGTTTAAGCTTAGGCTTCTGCCTATGTGCAAGTAGTGTAGCTAGAAAGACAAGATGTATCCAGGATCATGAAGACATGCCTAATTCTCACCAGCAGTATGGTCCTTCATTTCCCAGCTATAAAATACATCCTTTTTTCAAGAGCATTCAACTTGTTGTCCTTTCCCTGAAGTTTGAGTGTTGTAACTTGAGTCCTATATGCAGAAGTATTAGGAGACACTTTGAACATTGGAGCACAGATCTTCTTTCTCATGTACCAGACTCCTTGGGCTCTTGCTTTGCAGCCCCAGTTGCTTTCCTAGCCCCCTGCTGGAAATCTCCTCTTCCTGGGCTGCAGTAACATCAAGAGCTGCAACAGGAGCTTGATCTGTATCAGTATTACCCACCTGCTGCCTCAGTTACTCTGCTATTGCAGCTCTCCTTACAAGATGGATAGCATGGCAGGAGAAAATAAAACCTCAGGAACTGATCTCCAAAAAAAATTTTGGAGAAGTTTTTTAATTAATATCTCTAAACCTAATTAATGTCTCTTCTTGAAGAGTGTGTGAAATCTGCTTTCTCAGCTCACAAAAGCTCTTTGTCTCACTGCCATGAAAGAAGTGGTTGTTATTTTAATTGAGTCTCAGTTACATATTTTGTATCAGTTTGTCCCAGTTCATCTTATATTTATAATCTTGTTTAAATAACACCAAGGTTAAAAGAATACCGATAGACATTTTTCCAAGGTTTTTAAGAAGATAAGGCATTCAATGACTTGATTACCCTGTCTCTAATAATACTTTCTTTAAGTAACTCTTCTTATCTTGGCAGCTTGCCTGTATTGTCTATTTTTTTTTCCTCTATGCCAGCTTCCATATAGAAAACAAGATGGTTAAAAGTTGGTATTTCATGATAGTAAAACTCTAATAATAAATACTAATAAATAAATAATAATAAAATTCTAATAATAATAAAAACTAATATGTCATGATGAGCTGGTTCATTTGTAAGTATGTGTGTGCTGTTGTATTTAGCCTTATTGCACATGTCTAGATTGAGCTGAAAGAGTTGCTGCATTAAAACAGTACTTTTCAGATTAAGACAGTAGAAATTATTTGAGGAAAAAAGGTTAATGCAGAATGGGTCAATGTATTTGTGACTGAATCACAGACTGTAGCCAAAAAAAAAAAAAAAAAAAAAAAGTACAAGAGATATTTTTGAAAGAAAAAAAAAATATATATATATATATATTCCACTTTTTTGATATGAAATTTTCCAGTCCTCTGCATTGGGTAGCAGTGCTGTTTTCCTTTGTCAGAGAGGCTGAGGGTTTGCACTTACAGCACTGAGCTCTTTGATGTTTGTATTCACTTTTTCATGGAATCTTGTTTTACATTCAGTCCCAAATATGCCATTATCTTCTAAAAATGCATTTACTTCTAGAAATCCTTCCTAACTTAGTTTCTTTCCAGTCTTCCTCATAGCTTCCGTAATCTGATCGGCTGTTCTTCTTTCAACTTTGTGTTTGTCCATGTGGTGTTTCTTTGCTAATGAGGTTTTAGAATAGCAAAGACAACAAGGTAGTTTCTTCTCATTCTGACCTTGTTTTTTTTTTTGGTTTTTTTTTTGCACGATCCTGTTACAAGGCAGACAGACTTGCTTTGGAGAGGAAAGCAGAAAGCAGAATGGCTGGCTTGTGGCTGGCAAGAGTGTTGCAGTGCTTTTGTAGAAACGGAGCAGTAAAAGAAAATACTTTCTTTGTGACCTCATGGCTGCAATATGTCTTGTAAATGTGCTTTACAGTGGCAGTGTACTAAACCTGAGGACATTTTTCCTGGATGTGTAAATCATTAACAAAACAATATTTGTGGTCAGTAGTCAGTTTACATTGTAAGTGATTTCTGCTTTTATCAGTGTGCAAAAGCATAAAACTGGTGAAGGTTCAAATTCAGTAGTGCCTCTTCCTTAGAAGCAAAAATTAAATCTGGAATTTTCTATCCTAAATATTTACAACGTTCTGTATATATGTAGATATATATATATGTGATTATATGTGTGTATATGTATATGTATATTTTTTAGACAAGTCCAGCTGCTAAAAAGCAGCTTGTGCATAGAATCTGCTTAAAATAATCTTCTTTTCCTACTTTACCCTCCCCTCTTGGAGTTAGTCCACGCAGTCTCTGTATTTTCTTAGAGAAAATTTAAGCTGCTTTGTCCTCACCCTTGAGGGACTGTACAGTCTCAATCTAGTTACTTATACAACCCCTCCCTAACCTGTGGTTCCATTCTATACCTTTTTGTGAAGGTCATTGTTCTGTGCCTATTTCTATCAAATGTGTTAAGGTCAATGCAAACATTTTTATTTTCTCTTCCCTTCCTTAGTATAAGGGCATTTGAGGACAGGTTAGTGCTTGATCTGGCCAGGACATGCAGGGAAGACTTGAACACATACTACTAGTTTTGTGATATTCAGGATTACTTTTTTCACAGAGATTTTTTATGGCATAACCAGTCTCTTAATTCAACATTTCCAAAAGGAGTTCTATTTTACAGCAGTTCCTTCTGAAATTTCTTCCAAACTCCATTCTAATTGTGCTTACCAGCTTGATTCTTATTAATTTTTAAGACATGGTCCACAGTAATGCGTCTTAACCTGAAATGTGAAAAACAGCTTATAAAAATGCAGTGTTATACAAGTTATTTTTATCTGTAGCTTGTTTAACATCATGCAGTCCAAAAAATAGCTTGAGTTAATTTCATTTTAATCCTTAAAATCATCTAACTGTATATCAACTTATAAACAGAATGGAAGTAATGTAGTAAAGCAAATATTTTTGAAAATGAAAGGTAAAATTTAATTCAACTTTTTTTTTATAATACAGGAAGCAGTATATTTGCCATACAAACTTTGATGGCAAGAGATCCTCCTTTGCTCCTTTTTTCTCTTGCTAGGCCTTCCTGGTACATGGAAATAATGGTAATTTGATAACATGAGAAAAATTCTGAAGTTATTATGACGTTTGTGGTGGGGATTTATCAATTCTTACTGGTTGTTTTTGTTTGTGCTTTTTGTTTGTTTGTTGGAGGGTTTTTTTTTTGTATGTGTGTTGCAATTATTTCAGTGAAGTCGAAATTGCCTGCTTAACAGCTATATAACATTGCTGTTAGTAGAGAAATACTTGCATATTTACCTGAATGAGGGAAAGTGTCTGAAAAATGCTGGGTGATGCTACATTTTCTTCTAGAGTCCTTAAAGAAAATGGAGAAAAATCAACGCAGCAGAACTAAGACCAGATTCAAAATTTGCAGATTTGCAGATGCAAAAATGCAGAATGTAGATACATCAAGAGAGGAATCATAAGGATGTACAGGAAGTAAAAGGACTGTATTTACTGTTTGAACATGTTAAGCTGTGGGGCAGATCTCTATAGCTATGCTGAAACAGTCCTGGGACAGAAAGTTGTGAATTATATTAAAAGGTATGATCTATATATTTTTTATTCTGTTCTATTTGTGCCATTTGAGTGCAGCAGATGTGTTCAGACTCCCTACGTGAAACTGAAGCTGAAGCTGAAGCAGTGGTTTTGCATGTTGGTCAGTCCAAAAAGACTTTTTATTCAATCTGTAGGGTTGCCTTGAACATAGGAGCGTTCCCTGGATCATAAAGCTGGAGGCTGTATTTGTCAGCATCCACCAGCATCCCATAAGCAGGCACTGTGTTACAGGGCAAGCAAAACTGTCAGTTCAGGCTAGGCAGACATGAAGAACACTAAGTTCCTATGTGCCTGGCAAGATCATGGAGCTGATACTCCTGAACGCGTTAATAATGAACATGAAAATAAAGACAAGGTGATAGGTGGTAACCAACATGGCTTTACCAAGGACAAGTCATGCCTGACAAACTTGGCGGCCTTTGATGGTGGAGTTACAGCGTAAGTGAATGAAGGAAGAGAAACTGACATAGAATCAGAATCACTCAGGTTGGAAAAGACCTTGAAGATCATCGAGTCCAACCGTGATCTACCTGGACTTGCGCAAGGCATTTGTCCTTCCCCTAGTCACCAACTCTTTGGAAAATGGATTTGATGAATGGAGCAATCGTTGGATGACGAATTGGCTGAATGGGTGCACTCAGAGAGTTGCAGTCAACAGCTCAACATCCAAGTGAAGACTGGTGACAAGTGGCATTCCTCAGAGATTGGTTTTGGGACTCTGCTATTTAACATTTTTGTAGGCAATGTGGACAGTGGGACTGAGTGCACCTTCAGCAAGTTTGCAGTCAGTATCAACCTGAATGGTGCAGTTGACATGTTAGAGGAAAGGGATGCCATCCTGACGGGCCTATAGAGGCTTGAGTGGTGGGTCCATGCAAACCTCATGAAGTTCAACAAGGCCTAGTGCAAGGTCCTGCACCTGGGCTGGGGCAATCCCAAGCACAGATACAGTTTGGGCAGAGAATGGCTTGAGAGCAGCCCTAAGAAGGATTTGGAAGTGTTGGTTGATGAAAGATTCACTATGAGCCAGCAGTGTGCACTTGCAGCCCACAAGGCCAGCTGTGTCCTGGGTTGGATCAAGAAAAGTGTGACCAGCATGTCGAGGACTGCCTCTCTACTGTGCTCTTGGGAGACCCCACCTGAAGTATTGCATTCAGTTCTAGGGCCCCCAGCACAAGAAGGACATGGAGCTGTTGGAGCAGGTCCAGAAAAGGGCCATGAAAATGATCAGTGGGCTAGACCATTCCCTGTGAGGAGAAACTTAGAAACATGGGGCTCTTCAGCCTGGAGAAGACTCCAAAGGGACCTTATAGTGGCCTTCTAGTACTCAAAGGGGGCCTTTATGAAAGCTGAGGAGGGACTTTTTTTAAAGGCAGGTAGTGACAGGATGATAGGAAATGGTTTTAAACTGGAAGAGGGTAGATTTGAACTAGATATTAGGAGGTAGTTCTTTACTCTGAGGATGGTGAGACACTGGAACAGTTGCCCCATGAGGCTCTGGATGACCCCTGCTTAGGTCAGACCGAATGGTGCTTTGAGCAACCTGATCTAGAGGGAGGTGTTCCTGCCTATAGCAGGGGGTTGGAACTAGATGATCTTAAAAGTCCCTTCCAACCCAAACCATTCTATGATTCTGTGATAGTGTACTGGGTCACAGTTCAGCAGTTAGGTGCAGGGAGGACTCAACTGCACCAAGGTACCAATTTGGTGTAGAACATAAATTAAATAGGTAATACTAGGTGAGTGTGCAAGATGACAATGATTATCTTTCTGTAGCATTAAAGAGAGTCTCTTAGAAATCAGAAAATACAAAGTCAGTTTTATAGGATTTTTTTTCAAATGAGATTTTTTTACTTCAGAACAATTTTGGGTTTCAATAGAATGGACTCTGAGCCCTTGCTGGTTTACCTATTAAGACAGTGGACAAAGAATAAAATCTGGGATTTCATTTCTATTGTTTACATTCAAATAGAGGGAGGTTATTATTTTATCTAATGATCATTTTAATAAATTATAGTGCTACTGGTACCCTCCTGCTTTATCACGTCAGAATCATTCTGAACCAATTTCCAGATTGTTTCCACATACCAAGCATGGTTTTTTTTTAAAACAAAGATGTTGCATTTTCTGTGATCTAGAAATTAGAATTCTAAGTCAGAGTGCAACTTTCTTTTTTCTCTCAAATATGCACAAGCTACTTATATTCTGCAGGCATGTGGCATGCAAAATGGCACTGCTTTTGTTTTGCAAGTAGAAAATCCATCAACATCAGCAAAAATTAGTGTGCACCAAATAAGCATGTGCTACAAGCAAAAAAAAGTGAGAGAAGTGTATGAGGATCTCAGAATCTTTCTGTGGCTGAGTAAAGGCAGGGAGCTACCTTTTCTATACATATGAAAATCACTCCTTGAGGAAGTATGCAGGTCTGAAAGTAATGCCTCCTATGTATTTCCATAGAAACTACAGTGGATATGAAGAGCATAATAACACTGTTTCATATGGCAAATTCTCAGCTACAATACCTATTTTTCGACGTAGTCACCACCATTAGCTGTGCGTTTTTACCAGCAGTGAGCAAGAGCCTATTTGTCATGCTCATAAAAATGTGCAGCAGCAGAGGTGGTCCACTGTTGCACAACAGCTGTGATGATGTAGTTGCTAGAAAAATGTTGCTTATGTCATCTGTCATACATTGGCCTGAACATGTGAAAGTCAGAAGGCACCAAATGCAGACTATACAGTGGCTGTCATAGGACAATCCAGCCAAGATTGGCATTGTACTCCATGGTATTAAAACTGATTTGGGGCCTGGCATTATCTTGCTGCAAGAGAAGGGTTTTTGTTTATCAGGCCTGACTGTGGAAGTTTGGTACTTCAGCTTTGTCAGCATCTCAATGTAGTGGTCAGAGCTGGTGGTTCTGCAAAATGCAGAAGGATCACTCCTTTCATAGTCATGATGTGATCGGCTTTGTTCTTTCAAAGCTGTCCAGTTCAGAGAGATGCTAATGCGGTAAATTGTCTTTCATTCTGAAGTTGTAGGGATAAATGAGCATATGCAGAATATCTGTATCTCTGCAGAAAAGGCAATGATTTTAAAAGGAATGGA
Source organism: Tympanuchus pallidicinctus (assembly GCF_026119805.1). Classification (NCBI taxonomy): domain Eukaryota; kingdom Metazoa; phylum Chordata; class Aves; order Galliformes; family Phasianidae; genus Tympanuchus; species Tympanuchus pallidicinctus. The sequence continues at coordinate 13,093,130 of NW_026294813.1, forward strand.
CCAGTCCTGAAAACACACAGCTATTATAAAAATGAATTAAAAATTGTTTTCCACCTGTAGTGATGTCTTTCATATGAAACAAAAAGTAACTGTCTCAAATTAAAAACCTAATCTTGCAACTTTCAAGAAGTACTTTTTACATAAAAGGGAAATGTTCTTGAATGATTTCTTTCACGGGCAAAATTTAAGTAGGTTTTGGTCTAGCAGTGAGTTGGTAATCATTTTGTGTCCACATGTTCTCAAGCTATTTTTGAAGCATTCATGCCAAACACCCTGGGGGAGACTGATAATATAATTTCAATCAAGATATAAAGTCTTTTTCTGAGCCTGTACTGAAATCACTAATTTCAAGACTTTCATTATCAGCCATATCTCTTGAGAGCAAGAGAGCCAACAAGGTAGTTTTCATTCTTTGCTGAGCTCCTGATAATGTTTACCCAGCCCCCTACTGAGGCCAGCATTGTATTTGAAGCAAAATAGGTTTCTAATTGTATCCATACAATGTATGTAGAGATTGTTGATTGAATGCACCGTGTAACAAAGGCTTTGCAGAGAGATATAGCTGGAGCTTTAAGCAGTCAGCAATGGCACAAAATTCAGCATGGGAAAATGCCTGGTTCTGCCCGTGGGATGGAGAGTGCTGGACATTGCAGGCACAGCTGGAAGATGAGTGGCTGGAGAGCAGCTCAGTAGGAAGGGACCTACAGGTGCTGGGGAGAGATGAGCCAATAGTGTGCCCAGGCAGCCAAGAGGCAGACTGCCTTGTGATGTACACTGAACACAGCAGAGCTAGAAGAGGTGATTTTCTGTTGTACATAGAGTAGATGTGGGCTCATCTTGAATGTTGTGTGCAGTTCTCTGCTTCAAAAAGGATTTTAAGGTCTTTGAAGGAGCTCCAGGAGGGCAGCAAAGCTGTAAAAGAGCTGGAAAATGTGTCCTGTGAGGACACCTGGTCTGTCCAGTTTGGAGGAAGCTGAGAGGAGAGCTGGCTCTCTCTGCAGCTCTCTGAGGAGAGGAAGCAGGGGGATGTGGCTGGGTGATGGTGTGGCTGATGGCAGTATGGGAGTGGCACAGAATTGTGCCAGGGAAGGTTCAAACAGGATATTGGGAAGAATGTTTTTACTATGAGGAATTCCAAACCCTAAAACAGGCTTCCTATGGGGGTGGTTGGTGACCCATGGCTGTCAGTGTTCAAGAGGCACTTGGGTAATGCCCTTGGTCACATGCTTTAACTTCTGTTTAGCCCTGAAGTGATCAGGCAGTTGGAGTTAGTAATCTGTGAAGGTCCCTTCCAACCAACACGTTTGTGTCAAAATACTACTTGCCAATCATTTCACACATATCTATTTTCAATATTTTGGTAATTTGTTTATGTCTTCTCACTGTTGCAGTTGCCAGTTTTCTGGGAGTTAACAGAAGTTGACCTTGTTTATATCACTCATTTCAGAAAAAAAAATCAAAATTTTTGTTTCACGCTGAGAGGGCTATGAAGAAACAGCAGTAGCTGTCTTGAGTTCCTTTATATGATCAATGAGTATTTTGCTTCCTTCTTAGAAATGTACATGTTCATATTAAGTTGCTGCTTACTGTTTTTTGTAGGTTAAGTGCCTTTTTCCCTTTTCCTCGACTGCTGGTACTTAGCCAACGTGAGTGAAGAAGTAAGTTTTTAGCTTAAGCAATTTTCACGTGCTTCTGAGAATGAGAAAGGGTCACAGGCATCATAGAAGTCTAAATGAATGTGTAATTACTATGTCAGGAGCTCAATCTAAAATTCACATGTGTACTCTAAGAGAGGAAAATTTTTGTAGTAAAACGGGAGAGTAACATAAAGGTGGTAGAGCAATAAACAGAAAGAGAAATACAGGTCTGCATCTTCCTGATGACAACCTTCCAGTTTCTTTAAGGAGCTTAAGAAGATGAACCCAAACTCTTGCTGTAGTGCATGGTATGAGGACTAATATGACAAGCTTATATTGCAGTAAGAGAGGTTTGAACTGAATATAAAGGGGAATTTGTTCGCTGTGAGGTCATTCAGGCACTGCAACATGTTGCCCCAAGGAAGTGGTATGGTATTTGTCCTACCTAACCCCATCTCATCATTTGAGCAGGGCTTGGATTAAAGATCCTTTGAGTTCCCTTCCAACTTAAATTATTCTTCGGTTCTTTGCTGCTCTCCTCAACTGTTGTAGGAGACTCACAAAATTTACGTGTGCCTGCTTGGTCTTTCTACTTCTCTGTTTTTAAGGGATTGTCGTGTTTTTTTTTTTTCTTCTGTTTTTGTTGTTGCTGTTGTTGTTTGTGGGTGTAGGAGGGGAAGGGTCTGTTACTATACAGGCACATTATTTTTTTCTGTGTGCATCATTTCCTGAATTAATGATTTCTATGTGCATGTGACACTGTTACCTCCTCTTTTGCAATTCTTCATTTGCAGCATCCCAGATAAGAAGAACTTATTGTATCTGTCTGATCTTGTCTTGCAATAACATTTAACTGCTACTGTCATTTCACTTGCTGTAATCAATGCACAGGGGAGAATAGGTGCTTCATAAACAAGCGTTTCATAAACATAAACCTTGCAGATGTGTTTACTGCACAGTACATAACTCCAAATGTTCACATAACTTCATGAAATTGTAAATAAACCAGCTGTATTTGGTTTTCCACTTTCCTAACTTAAACAGCTGTTGTGTGTCTAGAGTTAAGGTCAACTAACTTGGCTTTCTAACTTACATTCAGGCAAACACCACTGTTTGTTCTTCCAGGCTGATTTTTGAACATTTCTTTTGAATGGAAAGTTAAAGAAAGATATGCTTCTGCATGTCTAATTTGAGAAACATGGATAGTTGACTAATTTCATTCTCTAAGGATGATGACTCTGCAAGCTCTCCTGTGCAAGCTTTTAAAATTTAATATGGAGCTTGTGAAATATCAATTAAATTGCCAAGTAACTGATTTCTCTATAAAAATAATTGCAAAACGCATGTAGCTTTCATTCTTTTCTCTTATTACTTTCTTCTCTTCTTCCTCAGCCTTCCCTGCCTTCTACATGCACACACACATGCACATGACAGCATGAAAGATTTTTCTTGTCCGGACTGCATCAGCTACTTTTTTCTTCTTCTACTCTTGATCTTCTTTATTTTCCCTCCATATCTTATTCTGCATCTGGAAAGACAACTACATCTGTTTTCTTTGCCATGATTACCTATGAATCTACATCTCCAAACTTTTGCCTTTGACTTTCATACAAACAAGGATATTGGCCTGTCTTCCTATACATTTATTTGAGAATTTATCACTAAGAAAACCTAGACATGGCCTTAGACAGTTCTTGGTTACTCAGCCAAAACCTTTTCTTCTCAATATCTTTCTGAACTGCTGAGGAAGATGGAAACACACTGCTTGTGTTGCTGTTTTAAAATGCTCTCTTCTGATTAGATCTCTTCATTTATTTTATGTCAAGTAGCCGCTGAATAATAAACAGAAAACTTGGGCAAGATGGAAGAAAACCTCATTATTTCCTAACCAAGTATTCTGAACTCTGTTCTGTAGTCGTAGTCTCTTCTGCTTGTGTATTTTTAGAACCATAGAAGCCTTAGAGTTAGAATGAATCTTTAAAGGTCATCTAGTCCAACTCCCCTGAAATGAACTGGGACATCAGCATCTAGCTTGGGTTTTTTAGACCCTGATCCATTTTGACCTTAAAAGTCTTCAGGAACAGGGCATCCACCATATCTCTGGACAGCCTGTTTCAGTGCCTCACTACCCTTTGTATATAAGGCTTTTTCCTTATATTCAATCTAAATCCCTCCTCTTTTAGTTTGAAACCATTTTCCCTTGTACTGTCACCACAGACTGTTGAAGAGTCTGTCACCTTCTTTATTGTAGCTCCCCTTTAGATATTGAAAGGACCATATTGTTCTTACCAGAATGGAAATGAGGGATAGTGAACAGTTCCAGCTTGTATTATTCTATACCGTAAAAAAATAGGAGGGCTGGGATTGAATTTCAGCAAGATAAGATGATAGTTCAGAATATGACTCCTGGTTTATATCTGAATGGCCAGGTATATCTTTATTCAAGGGAGGCAGTAACATAGATTCCTCCTGTTTTATAAAGCCTACACCCTGTTTGCTCAGGTGGCTACCTATAAAATAGAACTTTACGCTCAGAGTGGACGGAAACACTCAGCATGCCAGATACAGACTTTTCAGAAAATTAAAATCAAAATCACTCTAAAATTACAAAATAATCATTGGCGATTCTGCTTTCAATTTGCTTTACAAAGGAAATGATGCTATTTGATCTCACAGTCTATAATCCCTATTACCTCCAATAACGCATTATCCTGTTGCTCAGTTTAAGTCACATTTAAACAAGATAGAGATCCCAAAGATAATGGAAAAATACAATTTTTGTGAAAATTGTTGAATGGAAGAGAAATATTCCAATTACACTGGAGCACAGTTGTGCAGAATTTCAGCAAGGCTACATTCCATTAGGCAAAAGCCAGCTGTATAGTCAACATGTACATGCGGGCCCACCAAACTACTCACATTGGATCTGCTCCATGAGCGTGAGTTTAGCTGCAGCCTTTCTATCTGTTGGCCACTGAACTGTCATGGAGGATGTCAGCAAGAAGGAGGCTGGTATTACAGTGGCAAGGTAAACTAAATTCTTAGAAAATTATTAATTTCATTGCTCATGGAAGAACATGTGTTGTTTTTTTTTCCCTGCTTTAATAATAAGGTATTGCCACATTTTATGACTTAACTCCTTTTGACTCAGTATTGCAAAACCTTTTCTGAAAAAGCTTTTCTTCTCTTAGAATTACAGACGTTTTATTCATGGATGCAGCAGTGGTCAAGAAACTTTTGGTACATGTGAGGGAATAAAGGAGAAGTCTGTAGGCCACTCATCAGACCTTGGCACTGTTCAGCAAAGATGCAAAACAAAACTTGAAAATAACTTTGTTTCATACCAACTGTCTATGAGTCAAACCTCATCTCCTGGCTTGAGAAGGATGGAACAAAAATCATTACAAAATCCAGGATAATTATTCTCTTATTCTGTTGTGCCATCATCATAGCTGGCACAGAGCCCATCTCCCTAATTCAGTGTCCTTAGTCAGGTACTCCACCCAGACTTCATAAGCTAATACTACTTTCATCATGTAAGTTGGAGGGTTTACTGGATTTTAATGTCAAACACTGTCATAAAATTAAAGCTGCAAGAAAAACACAGATCTTCACATTTTGTAGATGCTAAAAAGGATGAAGATTTATGTTTCTCAGTAATGTGAAGTGTGCCTTCATTCTGAGCTTTTTGTCAAGTGACAACCATTAGTGTTTTGGGATGTAGTTTCAGTGCAATTATTCAAAAAGAAACACCAGATATATAATTCTTGCTAGGGGTTACCAACCTGCATGATAATGGAGACATAGAAAAAAAATATCAAGAACTGATAGAGCCTTTATTTTCCATGAAGTTAGCCAAACACAAACAAATTAACTTTCTAAAGAATGACAGTTTGTTCCCAGGTTGAGAATTTATATGGCTTGTTTAATGGTTTGGCTGTAAAGTCAAAAATAAAGCGGTTTGTAAAGGAATTCAGTCATTGGCTGCTGGTCTTGTTATGAACATAGCTCCACTAAAAAAGGAATCAGAATTTGACTAATGGAAAAATATCATATAAAAGAAAGTAAAAAGAGATTCAGAATTAGAACCAGAATTTCCTGACCCTCAGTGCCAGTTCTTGTACATTCTCACCAGTGGAAAATGAGCATAGTGGAGCTCCAGCACAAGATTTTTTTCAGAACTGGCCTCCTAATCTCTCTCAATAGATGGAATTAGTAATATATTATTGCTTTGTTTGTGGAGTGTTGTTCTGAAGGGTCTTAAGGAAGAAGTGTCTGATGTGCTCTATCCACTTAACTAAACATGATGCTGGGCAACCTGCTCTAGTTGACCCTGCTTTGAGCAATGGTGTTGGACCAGATAATCTCCAGAGATCCCACCCAGCCTCATCCATTCTGTCATTCTTTTGTTATGTTTCTTTTTGTTTTGTCTTTAATTACAACTATACTGCCACTAGCAATATTTTTGCTTATGAACGTTACCTTCAGTCTTAAATGCTCTATGTTTCTTGGAAACCTCAACAGGGAAATTATAACTCTGGTCAAAAAAGATACACATCTAAATAAGATTTAGTGTATACCTGTTTTGCAGGTGATGAAGAGATGCCCAAAAGCAAAGACTAAGCTGTTGCTGAGACTGAAACAGCACTCTGGAATGGAGTTCTCTCTTTCACCAGCAGAACATAGCTTTACCCTACTTCTGTCTTTTAAATCTCTTGGTTGCTACCAAGAAGGCTTGTTGTCCTCCAACCTTTTCCATCCACGAAATTTATTTCCTTCTCTAGTTCATGGATTTTTACTCCAGAATCAGCATTTTCCCTATAGAAAATAAATATAGTTTTAGCTCTCAGCAGCAGCAAGCTCACATCTCAGAGCATAGTTTTAGGGCCTTTGAGGCACTGAGATTCTTACCAATTTCATTTGTAAACTTGTAGAAACTACTTCAATTGTATCAGCTCCCACCTGTTTTACTGAGTAATTTTTTAAAATAATGGTGTTAGCAGCACTAACAGTGCCTGTTTCTGATTGTTTACATATACAATAGAGCATTTAGACTGTAAGCTAGAGCATTTCTCCTGTCAGATACCAAAACCACAATACCTTTCTTACTAGATTTAGCTTCTTTTAATGGATCGTTTATGCATAATTACTAAATTCACTGTGTGGCAAAAAATGCATACACTAAGTGAAATAAAACTGGTTTTCTCTCAGAGTTTTTATTAGTGAATTAAATTCCATTAGAAAACTGACCTTGAGAAGCTGCTACCATGTATTCTTATTCCTGGAGGGAAATGCTTGCTTCCTGAAGAACTTGAACAAAGATTGTGTCAGGAAAGCAATTAATTTGTAAAGCTTTTCTGTAATTCATGTCCATGTTCCTGCTATATTTAGGACTCACCTAATATTGTATGTTTTACTTGTAGCAGTTAATATTTTGTAGGTATTATGTGAAAAAAATCTTTAGATGCTGTGATACTTAGAATTACAAAACAATCTAAATAAAACTGTATATTTTTTCCAATACATTTTTTCCAGATAAAGTTGGTAGATCTAAGTGAATAAGTTCAGATCACTATCAACAGGATTCTAAAAGAGTAAAGATGTTAATATGGACTGTGTAGTCAAGGACTAAGGCCATGTATTTGGTTGCTGAGCTACATATAATTCCTAGAATGTTCAGTAGTAACTCCAAAATACGAATCTGGCTGGGCTGTGAAATTCTCATTAGAATGAGTTACTTTTAACAAAGTGAAAATGTTACATATAGAGCATGGAAAGAAATACAGTATCACATGTGAAAATCCATCGCACAGAGAAACAGAATCAAGAGTGATTTATGAAAAACAGTTGACCTTAGTATCGTTTTCCTCAATAGGAGAGTCATGTCTTTGGCACATAAAGGATCTTAAGATTGCTTTTTCTTTCATCTGACTATTTTCAATTGTTCATGAATAAATAATTGATACATAATAGACCTTTAATACTATGCTCAAAGAAAATGTAGATGTTCATTAAGTCTCACAAACAATCTGCTCAAATTTTGATTCTGTAAAATGAATCACAGTTTTTGTTTATGTTTTCGAATGTTGTAAGTTATTTGAAGGTGATGTGAGATTAAGAACTAAAAAGAAAAGGAGCAAGCTTAGGTTAATAAACATTCGTCTAAGAATAAATGTTTGCATAGCAGCATGTATACATGTTTATTTGGAGGTTGTCTATTTGTGTATCCTACTGCATAGATATATTTGTGAAACTATTCTAGGCATACTCAGGGATAAAGTAAGCAGTTTTGCTTAAATCAGAGGTTTTGAAAACTGAAAAAGAGATGGTGGCTTTTTCCTTTCAGGTGCTTCTGTGCATGTTGAAGTATTTTCAAGAACCAATTCCACTTTTAAAGGAATGAATTTCGTTTGAGCTTTTATAGAATTGGACAATTAAAATAGAGTTGGAAACTGAAGTAGTGGAGTAGTCTTTGAAATGCAGTGCCCATCAGCAACAGATCCATTGTGCTAATGCTTCACTAGAAGAGGTCTGTACTAGAAATCTCTATTAAAAACCTTCCCTGTTGGTTTAGTTTTCATATCAAAGATAAAACACAGGCTTTTGAAAGTGAGCAATTATTCTGTGCTTCCTTAACCTTAACCAGTATCAGGATGTTGTTTATCTCTTGACAGTGCAACATTCTGACTGCACTTACATTTTCTTTAGGACAGTAATATATCCAGAGGAAGGGTTAATGGATGTGTGTTCAGATCTGTATGCCAGTGGCTCTCAGTCTGTGATTCTTAATACCTGTCCTAAGTAGCTTACAATATAGCCCAGAAAAGAAAGTGAGACTTGCATCTGCTATTTCATTGGCAGTAGAAGTCTGAAAGAGTTCAAGAACAGAGCAGAGGTGACTGCTGAAGCAAATATGTTCTTAGTGTGTTTCATTCCATAGCATTTAACTATGAAGAACAAATCTGTGTTACTAGTAGTTTTCTGTACCTCTCAGCATGCTTCAGAAAAGACAGCCATGTAAATGAGAGGTAGGATAGTAAATGTTTACAAGTAGATGGGACTTTGAAAGTGTAGTAAAAATCAGTTTGAATAACTCCAAACAAAAAAAAAAATAAATAAAAAAGGAAAGAAAAGGAAGACAGAGAAGCAGTATACTGAAAAGCTCCTTGTAATCCAGTGGGCTCCTGTGACTCACTTGTCATATTTCTAAAACATTTGTTTACATCTAAGGGTTTCTAAATATCTGAATTACCCATCCATACTGTCTGTAACTAATTTACTCTTTTAAGGTCCTAGTGCTATTTGCACTGTTTTGGAAGACCACCTTGAGTCAGTGCTCTAAAATTGTTCTTCATCCAGGTAAACAGTTCACAAGCTGACTGTCCTGTGCTCTCTGAGCAGCACTTGGGACAAAACTCAAGACAGGAGGAAGGGAAGGGGCCAGGAGACTCTCGATCTGCTGGCTGGTTCTTAGGATTTCTGTGTACTTGAGCTGCTTTGGTCCGTGTTGGTTTCAGCACTGAGACTGTAAGTATTGGCAGGCTTGTTATAGACATAGCTATCCTTTTCAAAGGCACTCTGAAGGCCCCACCATTTTCAAATGGAGGAAAAAGAGACAGAGATCTGACTGTTCCTTTAAACAGTTTGTACTGTATTTGGAAGTGTAGTGTAAGTGGCAAACAGTATATTCAATTTAGTTTCAAGACCAATTGAAAAGAGCAGTTTAAAACGTGGCTATGTTATTCTTTAACAGTTTTTCCATTTACATTGTATAAAATATGCCTCTGAGTAGGACACACAGCCAGGAAGATGCAGGCACATGACCGTAAAAGGCATCACTGAAAATGCAACATGGAAAGAGGCAGGTAACAATAATGATGGAAGGTGAGGATCCAAGTTTCAATAAAAATGACTTTCATATCAAGTGAAAAGGTCAGACTTTATGTAAGCAAGGATTTAAGAGCCTGTGCTGTGTTATTACCTAAAGTAAAACCAACAGTTACAGCTTTTTTTTTTCAGCCTGGCATTTCTTTGTGCTTAAATGTCAGCATAAGGTTTTTATTTCAGGGATTATGGAAGCAATGTTGTGGGTTAAACACAAAATGAACATTATTAACAACTGAAATATGATTGGGCAATTATAATTGGGTAGTTAAAACTGATTGTAATGGGATATAAAACAAAATGGACTCACATTAATTACAGGGACTAATGGTTGATTTCGTGGTCTAAATTACCATGCTTAAAATCATTTCAGCTGTTAGTAAAATGTAAGAGCTTAATGCAGTTTACCATGAAGTCCACCATATCAAGGGAAAGCATGAAGGCTCTTGATGCTTATGCCTTTACTTTGATTCCACGCAAATATCAAATACTTGTAAAAGAAACATTGTTGATGTGTAAGATTTATAACCTTTGTACTTTTTTCTTTTCCTGACATTTTTGTGAGATTGCTTTTGTCCAAATTAAGCATGTGGATCTGACAATCTGTTGTCCTGGTGGACAACAGGTTGGCCATGAGCCAGCAGTGTGCCCTTGTGGCCAAGAGGGCCAATGGCATCCTGGGGTGCATTAAAAAGAGCGTGGCCAGCAGGTCGAGGGAGGTGATCCTCCCCCTCTACTCTGCCTTGGTAAGGCCTCATCTGGAGCACTGTGTCCAGTGCTGGGCTCCCCAGTACAAAAAAGACAGGGATCTCTTGGAAAGAGTCCAGCAGAGGGCCACAAAGATGGTGAAGGGCCTGGAGCATCTCTGCTATGAGGAAAGGCTGAGTGAACTGGGTCTGTTCAGCCTTGAGAAAAGGAGACTGAGAGGGGACCTGATCCAGGTCTATAAGTATCTGAGGTCTGGGGGCAGAATGGCGAGGCCGGACTCTTTTCAGTGGTGAATGGAGACAGGACAAGGGGAAACGGCCGGAAACTGCAGCACAGGAAGTTCTGCACCAATGTGCGCAAGAACTTCTTTACAGTGAGGTGACGGAGCACTGGCACAGGCTGCCCAGGGAGGTGGTGGAGTCTCCTTCTCTGGAGATGTTCCAGACCTGCCTGGATGCCTACCTGTGCGACCTGCTGTAGGGAACCTGCTTTGGCAGGGGGGTTGGACTCGATGATCTCTGGAGCTCCCTTCCAATCCCTACAATTCTGTAATTCTGTGATTCTGTGACATTTTGGACACTTCGGTATAAAAAGTCATCTTTGTCTACATACAGCTAGCAAAACTTTTGAATTTCAGAAAGTTCTCATTGATGTGAAAAATCACTTTGTTTGCAGGCAGCTCTGGAGTGACCCCTCCAATACCCCATGCTTTTATCATGTTAGGGAAGTACACTACTTTAAATGGGGAGAATTCCAGTGTTGTCTCCAAGGTGAAATCATGATCCTGTATATTATTGTACATAATAAGTTATGAGTCCATTCTGAGACTGAGAGCAAAGGAAAAATGTCACAGTCAGTGAACACAGGTTCTACACAGTGAATCAAGAACACTTACTGAAAAAAGAAAAAAGAAAAAAAAAAAAAAAACAAGAAAAACACAGATGTAGTGTAATGCATTGATACATGCTATAACCAGAACTTCTCCTTTTCAGTTGGAGATTTGTTTTATAACCAAAACACGAACATACAGAAGAAAAGTGCTAGAATATGTTTTACTTCAGTATAATATGTATTTTTTATACAGTGAAAGCTTTTCTTCTGCAAGTTCTGCTTAGTAACTTTTTCTCATTGTTTAACCAAGGAATGTGCTACCTCCAGAAGGGAGTCAGACAAACTGAAACATTCATGTTCAGTGTAATTGGACATATTTGTTCTTACAGCAGAGGTAAGGGAGAGGCGTTCTTATGCTCTTAGTTTGTTAAAGCTAAACACTACCCATAGTCTGAAACCTAATATTCCATACTAATGTGTGCCTGTGAAGCCATCTGCTCACCTTTGCTGCACAAGCATCTCTGTCTCTGCAAAATGAATTTCTTCAGTTCCTTTCTTAACACATTTCATTTACCCCTCAGGGATGCACATGTCACCTGTTAGAAATACATTCATCAATAGGTGACACAATGCTGTCCTCACAGTTTGTAAGGAGAACAAGTGAGTTAATGAATGAATGGGTTAATGAATGAATACATTAATAAATTTACCTTTAACCTTTGGAGATTGCAGTGTAAGTTTTAATTCTGTAAACAAGTGCATAAAAGCCTCACAGTTTACAGCCTCAGGGTCACTTCCTTATACATACAAAACAAAAGAAAAATCCAAAACACAGTTCACCATGACTGAGAATCTGCTAGGAATTACAGCCTGGGATGAAGATAGGGGGTAGATCAGGTCAGTGCTATACTTCCCTCAGTTTATATATTCACCATGGAGAAATCAGAAAATAAGGGAAATTCTTGCTGCTAATTAAAGAGGGAATGCAGTTCCTTCAGAAATGCGTTTGTAGATGTTACGATTTTAGTCTGTTTTCCTCATGAAGCTGTAATTAAAGATACTTTTGCTACAAAATGTGGCATTCTGGAGTGCTGTGATACAGAAGCATTGATATTGTTACTGGTTGACCCTCTGGAAAATCTAGAGTGATTTGTACGTTTGGCTTTCTGCACACACTCTCCATCAGGAAGCTGTGTGGTTTCTACAAACAGTAGAGCTTATCATCACTCATTTAAAGATCTGCAGAAAACATTTTTTGTAAAATGTGTTAAACTCTAGGTTACTTAGGATTTAGTATCTACAAAATATATCTGCAAAGTGTTACCAAGTTTAGAGCTGGGAGGGATATCCCTGCATACCTACATGTTTCTGTACTAAAGGACATAGAATGCCTTAGGTCAGAAATGCTAAAAAAGAAATTATTTAAAGCTCAGGAAAATGAAAATTGAAGAGTAAATATTGCTTCATTCAGCTCATGTCTGTCAGCTTTTACTCTCCAATAATTGTATTTTTTCCCCTCCATTGCAGATTACCAGAATAATATGGCTTAATTCTCTTAGCAAACCTGTGTGCCATTTCAACTGTGCATGGCATTGATAGCCATTAGCATGCTCTTCTATCAGGTTCAAAGTTTGCTGAACGTGTTCAAGAAATGTTCTAAATCACAAATTCATAAATCATAGAAAATTGAATATTTTGATTGGAGGAGCAATTTTTCATAGTTGCATTTTTTATTGAGTAACTCTAGAGTCTCTTAAGCAGCACAAGTTTAAGCGTACAGCGTGTACTGGGAAAAAAAAAAAACAAAAAAGCAGGCACTGTCATGACGTCTTACAGAATCTCTTGAAAGAGAGAGAACATTGCAACAGAAGAAAGTTATTTGTCCAATAGTTTTCTCTGCTGCTGTTGTTAATTATTGAGAGCATTTGTGATTGAAGAACATTTTTTCCTCTGTAACCAAGTTCTTTCTGTTGCACTCTTACCACAGTCATAAAGCTTTGAAAAGAGACCTTAGACGCAGGCTCAGCCACAACGGGCCATTTCAGTGGCAGAGAATAAAGAAACTGTTTTAGAGATAAGGTCACAGCTTTCTTCAGCATTACCAGATTGATGCAGGCATGAGGATTCTGAGATTTTTCTCTTACACCCAACCCCATCACTTGTGTTCACCTAGAAAAAGCTGTTTAGGGATAGCATCCAATTGTAGAAACATTGAAAACCAAAGGGAATATTAGAATGCATGTTTTAAACTTCACTGCTCAGTGCCATCTTCGGCTCTGTCTTTATTCTTTGTGTGTTTCCCTCTAATCCACTCCATAAATCATTCACGTTGTTCTCCATTACTATGTTCTCTTTACTACTTTTAAAACTCTGTTACTTTGCTTCCTTTATTTCTGGTCATTCCAGCCCATCTACCATCAACTTCTCTTTGCCAATATCTTCCACCAGAACTGTGAAGATAGTAAGAAAACACTTGCTAGTGCAATGCTTGTAGAAATTCTGTGTATAATTGAGGACTGTCAGAAATTTTTCATCACATTTCCATTGCCCCCAAATGAGTTGTTGAGAAACTGAAATTATTTGCATACTGGCTTAGATTTCAGAAAATCTTCTACTGGAAAATTTCAAAACAAAATGCCTTTCTGTTGATACTTACTTAGTTCAGTTAGTTTTACTTTATTTACTTTTGCATTCTGGAGATCCAGTTTGTGCTGCTTTTCATTGAAAAGGAGTTTGTGACTCTGAGGTGAAAATTTACCAAAACTGGCCATTAATAGGCTCTTCCATTTTATAGAATATTTTGAAAAGATTTTGTAGTGAAAGCAATCCTTGCTTTCAAAGAAAAAAATTTTTTAAATCAAATTTCGACTTGCCTCTCCTTCCACTCCATATTGTTTCTTCATTACTTACATTTTTATTTCCTAAGAGCAGAAATTATTCTTTGTACAGTACCTAACATGGTGTCTTTGTTCTCTGAACAAATAAGATCTGAATAACGAATATTTGATACAGAAATACCTTGGGTGAGAGTCTTTGTTCTGATTTATGCAGGAGATATGATCAATTCTGTCATTAACCTTTCTGAACTCTGGGACATGAACAATCCAGTGCTTATGGCATTGCTGTAGCTGTAGTAAAAATGATCTTTTACAGTCAGTCTTATTACATAAGAATCTATCGCTAATCCACGATATCTCCTACTGATGAAAGCAGTCACAAGAGCAGAATAAACCTGGTGGTAGGGCAGAGCTCTATGTTTTTGTAGTACTAAGGTATAGAAAAAAAAAAAGGAAGATTTATTTCTAAACATAAGGTTTAACTATTTTCACTTTTTTTTTTTTAATTTAACAATTATAACCATATATTTTCTCTTAAAACCAGACTTCATTTTAAACGTGCATCATTTTTAAGAATTGCCGATGAAGTGGTCAAGATCTATGAGGCAGATTGTATTTTGGGAAATTCATGTACTAAGGCTTGAATCAAACTCTGTTCCTCACACTGAAACAGATAGCCACTTTCCTTTTCTTCTTAGAACAGAAAGGATTTCTTTGAACTCTGTCTTTGAACTACTTTTTATCTGTACCATTGCTGAGTAACTTCTTTGCAAACATAATTTTGACATATTCAATTGTATGTTATCTATACCATTTTGTATGTACTCGTGTAAAAGAAATCGTTTATTGCCCTCAATTAAAGCTGTTCCTCTGTAACAGCATGAGATCTAGGTGCCCGATTATTTCATGGTATTTTTATTGTTTTTATTATTTTACTGAAATGAAGCCAAACAAAAGAATATCCTAGTAACTGAGTAATGTGGCTTCCCACTTGGTCCCCGATAGATCCAGACCATTACGGATGTTCATGGCAAAAGTATTCTACTTCATTTCAAAGTTCTTGAGGAGAGATAAATTCATAAGAAAATGAAGGAGTCAGCAATTTCAAAGCTAGTAATTCCAAAGTTATTAATTTTGTATTTAAAGAAGTTTTCTTGCTGTGGCAGATAAATTGCCCACCAAAGCCAATCTAAATTATTTCTTCACAGCGGAGTGCAGTCACATGGATGGCAATAAGCAATCGACTGAATGCAGAGGCTTTTTTAGTAAAACCTTGGATTTTGTTCTGTTAGAAATAAGTGAATCAGCTCAGTAGGTGTTGTCAGGCTGTGCAAGTAGCAAAGCTGAGCATCTGCTCTCAATGGGTGCGCACACACCATAAACACACACAGCCACAGTGTCAGCACAGATGTAAGTTTGCTAATGCTAGATATTTGTGTGTATATTTGTATAAAACATGAATCATTCTGGTAGCTCAGGCTGTCAGCATATCCAGCAGCTGGCTGCAGACCCACTGATCTCCCAGTTGCTGGGGAGCTGTGTATGAGCCCAGAGGTCTGCTGTGTCAGAGCTCTTACTGTGCTTAAACTAGGTGGAAGTTAGCATCCAAATGTATGCGGAACAGAACACAGCCAGAGAACAGGAATAGGACTTCATGAGAGTAGTCTAAGGTGATCAAGTTGACATCTCAGTCAGACAAGCTTACTCACCAGTATACACTTGACTGGCCCCTTTGTTCCTTTTTGCTCCTTGTTTTCTTGTTTTCCCTTGCACGTTTAGCCCAATCCACTTACATCCCTTCCTTTCCCTGCTATTCCTCTTTCTGGTAAATGTATCATAATGAGCCTCCTACATTCCCCAAATTCTGTCCCCACTGCATATCTTTATGACTGCTATCCCTCCTTCCCTTTGCAAGGTGTATAGGGAAGGGAATTTGCTTGATGGACTCCTTCTGGTGGGTTCTGCACAAGAGACAATGGGCCAATTGTTTTCTTCAGTAGACTTAGGCGTAGCCACTGCCCTGTGCCCTATTTTCACTGATTAGGTTTCCAGGGTTCCTCCCCCCACCCCATCATTTTTCATCCTGTCCCAGCTTTTGTATTAGCCTTTAGTCATAGCACAGTCTAAAAAGTTTTGTGCTGTAATTGAAACAGATAATGGAAAGACAGTACAGTAACATTCTATTTTACCATAGCCACTATTGCTCTTGATGTTTAAATGTGAGCTCTCAATGTTTAATTGACTTAGAGTGTCTGTGTCTGAATCAGCTCAAATATGGTGATTTTTTTTGCTCCTTGTGTTTTAAGAATTAAATCATGAATACTCCCAGTAACACACTTATCATTGAATTATTCTGTTTTCTTGCAGATAATCAAGTGATCTGATGTTCCTGAATGAGAAGAACAAAATTTTTATTTGCACACATGAATCCTTTCGGTAGGAAACTAGACTTTATGTTTTATGACTGTGCTATTTATAAATTTTAAACTATCATAGTAGGATTATTATTGGGAAGTAGGGCTTAGTAGTTATTTGAAGTGAACTTTGGGGGGTTGATCTCGATGATCTCTAGAGGTCCCTTCCAACCCCTTCAATTCTGTGGTTCTGTAATTCAAGAGCAATTATCAAGTTCTAATTTAAATTCGAATTTTCAGTCTTTAGAATTTTCCTCTTTACAATTTATGTTTCCCTTGTCTGTAAAGGAATACTATATGAATAAAAGTCATGAGATTATGGCTAAACATGCAGAACACCATAGAGGAAAACGACGTCTTCAGGAGCCCTTCAGGAGGTGGAGGAAAATTGTCATTATTAGTTAAATCAAGGTTTACCATGGTGGTTTTGGTGATATTCAGAAGCAAAAAAAGAAAAAAAAAAAAAAAAAAAAAGCTTTTGATGCATTTCTAGTAAGAGCTTTAGCAAAGTCCTTTTTTCCTTCCATCCTCATTTCCAGTCTGCTAAGGACAGGTGATGAGGTGATGAGTTTCTTGCAGTTTTCTTGACCTACTTTGTCAGTTTAGATGTTGAGAGTTTTAAAAGGAACTCCAAGCTCAATTCTGTAAAATCAGTAGGCATAAGTTAGGTTTGGTGCTTAAATGCTTCGAGAGATAGTTCAGTATCTGAAACATTTTCAAGAATATGGGCTTTTGTGATTTTTATTTTTTTTAATGTAAGTCTTGTAGACTGAGTTCATCTCTATCTGTGAGAGAAGTTGCTCCATTCATCATCACATATTGACTGCTGATAAGAAAAAAGATTGCAAAGGGCCATTAGTATGAGATTTGTTTGAGAGGAACATAGGAATAAATATATTACAAACTCAAATGTAGGCTTTTCAGATAAAATCTTAAAGAACTTAGAGGTGTCTCCTGATCAAACAGCACAGAAATATGAAGTGCTTAATTATAAGAAATCAGTTTGATGTCTAACCTGGCATTGCCAACAGAAAGTATCCTTGCAAAGCATGTACAAACCTACATGCTAAAAGTATCTTCCTGGAATTATTCAGCAGAAATGCAGTTCAGAGGCATGTCTGAACTACCTGCCTTCTACACAGCTCACATGCCTCCATGAAGGTTGCCTGAGGGACCTGTATGTTGGAGGCTTCCAGCTAGGTGTCATTTAGAAGGGGAAAACAGAGCTCAGAATACACTGCACATCTACACTTTTAATTTGCAGTATAATCCCAAACCACCACTTGTCATTCAGAAACACATCTACTGATAGCTGTGCCTAAGTCATGGTTAGGGACGTATGTCATCCATGTTGACGTGAGAATCAGCATGGGACGGCGCAGTCATACAACACCTACTGTGTAGATGAATGTATGCCCAATAGGATTCCAGATGGTACAGCAAAGATTTATTCTCTTATTTATTTATGTTTGGTTTCATACAGGTGTAGTTCAGGCTTTCATGGTAATTTACTGTGGTGTTCTGAGATTCTTTAAATTGCCTTCCCCCAGGCCTCAGAGACAAATCTTATTTAGTGTTGAAGGTAGTAGGAATGTGAGTCTTGTTTGCTACAGATTGCTGAAACACTTCAGGCTTTAGACTCCTCTGGTAACAAAGCTTGTAATGGACAGAATGTCACTGGGAGTGGATGCTGTACAGTTGTTGCCTATTCTTGCAAGCCCGAAAATATCACTGATAGGAAATCTTTCAATCTGTGCTAAACTGGACAAAGAGTTCTCTGCCAATCTCAAGAAATGTATGTATCAGCATAGGTGAGAAAGAGATGCAAGGAATGTAAAAGCTGTAAGTAAAGTAGGACAAGGACATTCTTCTCTGCTTCATAGCATATTTCTGTTTAACTTTCAGCTTCATCTAGCAGCATTGTAAGCAGTTTTCAACTCTACAATTTCATATTTTTATTAATTAAACAATAATTACTGTATAGTAAAATGTAGCACTGCCCACTTCTGTGCATTCTAAAACCCTGGTACGAAATTCTGTCTGCATCCAGATGCAGAGTTTTCTGGGGTGTGATGCACAGCTGTTGAGAACGGTGTGACTCCACGCTAAAAGGGAGAAATTCAACTACAATGCCAGAATGTAATAATTTTGTTCAAATTAAATCAGAAGCTTCAAGAAGGAGGCATATGATTCTTCAATTATCGGTTACTGTACCCTTGGTTTTGCATGACATTCTGAGAAATCAGTGTGTACTGAATCCCTTATGAAAGAATGTATTCAGTTCTAAAAGTGAGGCATTCCCCACAGCATGTTCATTAACCATATTTATTCTTCTTGGATATGATTTTCAAGGGAGATATAGGGAAGGTACACTTTTGATATAGTTATGACAAAGTGGACATTATTTTTCTATTAAAGCAAGTATTTTTAAAAAACAAGAGTTCTCTTCAGAAGCCCTACAAATGATATCTGAATCAAAAATACCAAATACCAAGCAACCATGGAAACACAGGCTCCAGAATAAATGGAATATGGTTAATATGCCTGGAGCTTCCTGGCCACTTCTCTGCTGTTGCTGACATTCCTTCACAAAGCAATGCAAATATCAGAATGATGCTTTTCTTAGATGCTTTTAAACACATATTTAAGAACAGATAACTGGATGTTGTGATTATTCTTTAACAGAAAATATTTTGAATGCATTTGGAAGCATTACATTCCATATGTAAAATAGGCTATCCAGCCATCTTATCCTCATGGACAGTTTTCTAACTGTTAATAATTCAAGATATTTAAATGGCATTGAAACACCAACCAGAAAAACAGACACTGGATCATAAAGACCACTTTCCAGCTATAATGAACATCCATGTCATATATATTTCATAATAGATCAGACTCTCTGGCAAAGCTAGATGGGAATTTTTGTTTTGTAAGCCTATTCCAGCAGCTCATTTTTGTGAGGATGGTTTTTTTTGTTGTTGTTTGTTTTTTGTTTTTAAGTTTCTTTTGAATTAATTACAGCCATTCATTCTTGTTTCAACATTTGGTAAAATTTATACATTCTTTTTTTCCTCTCTTTTGATGATAATCCGCTGGTATGTTTATAGAGGACAGTCAGATCCTTCCATGGAATAAAAAGCCAATTCCTTAACTCTCCTTCATGCCTCTCATGAGGCAGCCTTTGTGTTCCCTGTTTGTGTTAGCAGCTGTTTTCTAAATCTGTTCTAAACATATTAACCTGTTTACTTCTGTAGATTATCAACCTTCTGTAGGAAGAGGGAACGAGGCTGTTTTCAGCATACAGATGACCAGAATTTAATTTTTTTTTATGACTCAGATACTACATGTGTGGCAATAATAAGTCCATATCCCCCTTTCTCATATCTCTCCTGTTCTTTTTCATACCCACATCACAGAGGTGATTTGTGATCATTTAATTTTTAAATAATGAATGATCCCAAGAAAAAATACTTGCTTATAAATGCACTAATTAAATCCTATCACTATTAATTTTATTCTTTGGGTCTTTGGTTTCCAAAATGATCCTATTTTACTTCTAGAGTGCTCTCATTCAGTTGATAATGCTTCTCTGTTTCTTTGCACAGAGAAGACATGTCTCTTATTCTGTAATAAAAGGGAAAAAAATATGTTGTCGGTACCCCATAGGCAACTACAGTGTGAATCTCAAATTGAAAGTTCTTGTTTTGCAAGTGTTCACCTGTGTTTTATAATAATAAAACAACTCTGTTATTGTATATACGTGAAATTGTTACTGCATACAGTTCATTATTTCACATTTACTTGGGAAAAATGTGCCTCAGTGCTCAAAATGGTCTATACACTGCTTTACGTAACACCATGTTTACGGCTCATTTCTGAAACTGAATACTAGCAGTTGTGCCTTGTAGGTTTCTTATGGTCATAAAATTTGCATGTGCTTACACAAAACCAGAGTTTATACTAAAGAGTTCTGCCCTGCACTGGCTGTGTATACTCAGATCGCTGTGAGTGGGTTTAAAACAAACACAGATGCAACTGTGCAGAGCATTGCTCAGATGCGTGCATAAGCGTGCCTAGATATTCAGAAGTGCTTTGTCTTCAGTGAATATGTTTTAGTATCAATGAAATTAACTGATACTTCGTTTCCCTTTGTACTTGAAAAAGATTCATGTTTTGACAGGCTATAGTTTCTCGATACAGAAAATGAATTGCTTAATGAAAATAGAGTCATCTGATAAACCACAAAGAATTTTTCCTCTGCAAAGAGACATCTTGTTCTCACGCTGTGCTACACTGAATGGTTTTGAGCACAAAATACCTCTCAGATGTACGTGTTAGGAGTGGAAAGCTGATGTAAGGAGTTACCCCTTCAGATAATTAATGTTTATTCTTTATTTTCCGAGAGTAAGGCTGCCTACCAACTCCACTCACCATCTCCAAGCAGAAAAGTGTATCGGTGGGGAAAGGAAGAGGTTTGCTTCGATTCATTCTGCCCTTTCTTCAGCCTAAGCAGACTGAGGAGCAGCTCGGGCTCCCGGTCGCCCTGAGCTATACCCTGAGTGCTGAGGACACCTAGCGGTGTCAGCCTCCGCAGGCACCGGGCTCCGCAGCCTCCGGCCTCGCTGCACGGCGCCTGAGTTCTGCGCTGCCTTTACAGGCTGAAGAAAGAGGCGCGATAATCGCTCTTTGTCTGGTATTTTTACTTGATAAGTTAATTGTCAAGATATCTACTTTTTCCGTGGTTTTCTTCTCTCTTTTTGCCTTTTCCATTTTCCTGCAGAATTAAAACGGTAAAAACAAGGAGTTGAACACACAGAATCGTTCTTCAGGCTGAATGGTCTGAATTTGACATTGAATGGACTGCCAAGGGAGGTGGTGGAGTCACCGACCCTGGAGGTGTTCAAGGAAAGGCTGGATGTTGTGTTGAGGGACATGGTTTAGTGGGAGCTATTGGGAATAGGTGAACGGTTGGACTGGGTGATCTATTAGGTCTTTTCCAACCTTGGTGATTCTATGATTCTATTTTTTGTTATTACGAGACTGACCTCTCAGGTAAATTAACATCAGACATTAGAGCTTTAAGAAAGCTCTAAAGCTTCTGTGTTCCAAGATGCCAAATAAACGTGGAAGATAAGTTAATGCACTAGAAACCTAATCCCAGCACTGTTATCTGCTCAAAGGCTTGCAGAAAGATCCGTTTACTACTCTCCAACTCAGGTTTTCTTCCCCTGAAGTGAAAATGTACTTGTGCCACACCTGTTTGAGTAATAACAAGAATCAATTAGCTGCAATTCAAAAAGGACTTTGATCAAAATGGATATGTATTACATGTTAACACTTTTATTTACTTTTGCATGATTGCATGTTTTTCAGTGAGTCCTTGATGTGATGGGAGACGTGGAAATCATGAAACAGAATTTGATATCGTCTGTTCAGATTATACTGTTACTTCCTCTGACTACAGTGGGTCTGACAAGTAAGTACAAAATTTCCAAGAACACTTGTTTTCCTTGAAACACTTCTTTCAGAAAAGTCTGAGGCTTTACTTGATCTATCCTGACCATCACTGGAACCTGTGCATATTTGAACTGCTTTCTTTCAAAGTTTTGTGTGGAGGTCTTGAAAATGGCTTGAATCCTCTATTCTTTTTGGATTATTAATTTAATGATAATATGGTGGTGATAATGAAAGGTATTTGCTCTCTCCCCACCCCCACTGCATCCTTATCACCTTTTTGGGAATTAGGATCACATGAGTAGTAACACTGTTAAAGATGTGGTATGGAACTTCAATGAAGTAAGAGTAAACTTAGGTTGAAAAGCCACATGCTGTTCCTGTGAAAAAGTATGTAAATTTATGGTCTATTTTCTTGTTGGAAGTTAATGACAAGTAATTTTAACAGGAAGTATTCTAAAATGTATTAGGATTATTATAGGTCGTTCATAAAATTAGCAAACAAATTCAGGTTGCAGGACAAAAAATATTACATCCACCTCATTGATTCCTTCTTTTTATAATCTGTCTTATCTGTAATTTCCTCTGATACATTTAGAGATTTGTAAACAATGAAATTTTGAATCAATCACAAAGCTACAAAGCTGATGGAAAAGTTTAATTCTAAGATGACCTGAAGATAAAGATTTTTGATGTGTTAGGAAATATAAACAGTAAATCATGCATTTGATTCCATGCTTTTTAATTTATTCTGAAGGTTACTGAACACTTCTGAAATTTAGGTAAAAATGAAATTTTCATTTGAAAAAGAGAAGTAAATATATACTAGCAGCTGTTTCAGAAATTTGAGATAAAATATATGCAGTTTTCTGAATGTCTTGACCTTTTTTCCAGGAAGATGTATTTGCGAAATTCATTCCTTAGTTTCAAATAATTTTATTCTCCTCAAGCATTTCATGTTGAATTTGCCATTCAGTAACAACTATAACAACAACCAAAAAAAAAAAAAAAAGAAAGAAAGAAAGAAAGAAAGAAAGAAAAAAAAAACAACACTGTCCAGCCATAATATAACTAGTTGGATTTCTGCACTTCCCTAGGTCAATCATTCCCTGGAAAACCTAAGATAATAAGATGTCGTTCTCTAGAAAAGGAAACCTTTTCTTGTTGGTGGAAGCCTGGTTCAGATGGAGGACTTCCTACCAATTACACCCTGTTCTACAGCAAGGACAGGTAAAAAGCGGTGAATAAGTAAGTTATCAAGTGATGATTATGTCAGAATGAGGGATGATAACATTCATTTATGAAAACTATTTTTTATGAATACATATTTTTTATGTATACAATATTTTATTTTTTATTAATTCATGAAACTTCAGATAGCCAACAAGGACTATTAATAGGTTTCCCTTGGTAGAAAAAAGACATCACTGTTAGCAAAACCAAACCTTCATCCTGCCCCTAATGAAACTCAGATGAGCTGAAATTTGGGGAAAGATGTAATTTGTCCTTCTTATCAGGTGGCACACAGCTTTAATTTGAACAGCATGCTTCTCTGAGGTGGGGAGCATCAGGGTACCATGAGGCCTGGGGTCTGTGGGAACTTCTCTGGTGCAGGCAAAGCAAAATCATCAGCCAGGGCCCTTCCTGCCTACTGAAGGGAAGCAGGGTAGGTAGTGGGGCAACCTCAGCCCCAGGCATGGGGCACAATCCTGGGGTTGGGGACAGCCCAAAGTTGTGTTGGGCGAGGATGTCACCCATGGTCAAAGCCAGCTCAGTGCCCATGGTCAGGCTGCAGGGAGCTGGAGATGGGCCCTGCTGCTGTGGGCTGAAATGGAGTCTTGGCCAAAGGTAGAGTGGGGGAGGCTGGGCAATTACAATAAGGGCTGGTGGTGCCCTAAGGGCACCAAGGAACTAACACACATCTGAAGAAAGTCTATTTTAGAGACTTCCCTATTTGAATTCATAGTCAAGCTGGTGGCTCACAAAATGGGGTAAAATCAGATGTGGGTATTGCATCTCAAAACTGGTTTGGTAAATCTGTGGCACCCTCATAGTGTTTAAGAATAGAATGCATATGCTTAGTGACTTTGCTTAACCTGTGCTTCTTAATATAAGAGCCCTTCTTTCCTTTAAAAAGAGGTCTCGTAATATGTACAAGTAAGCAGGGAAGCTGAGATTGAATTTCATTGAATAAATCCAGTGAGGTTCAAAATAGATACAGTAAAGCCTCAGACATCCCTGCTTAAATTAAACCAACTCCAGATCACTTGTATTAATTGATAAGGGTACACCTTTTTATGAAGTTACCACAATCAAAAATGAACTGAGAGAGATGACATTTTCCTTATCTGCAATGAGCATATCTGTAGAACTTTCATTTTATGAAAGTCCAGGTGTTTTGATCTTGATCAGAATAGAACTTCTTATGAGCATTTTACATCATACCAGTCACAGCCCAGAAGAGTGCTGCCTGGAGATGGATATAGATGCTTATCATTTTTATTAAATCTGATGAAACATAGGTGTTGCTAAGCACTCCAGATCTAGGCCAGAGTTACCTTTCTTAACTTGTTGTCTCTGGTGCAGTCCTCTTACATCTTTGCTTTGTGAACTGGGACAAAGCTGCATAGACACTGAAAGATCTTGTTACAACTGGTGTATAGATCATCACAATGAAGTGAATAAAATGTGTCCTTTAGCCGTCTGAGGTGATGCTTTGTGCTTCTGCAGTTCTTCACACCTAGAAAAAGTCCCAGTTCAGCTTTAAGGAGTACAAAACACACCTCCTAAGGCAGAAGACAGTATGTAAGAGGCATGGCCATGTTCACATTCAAAAGCAGATAAATGAACACATTACTGAAAACAAAATAAGTAATAAAACACCCTTCTGCCATAGAGCCTATCAGGTTATTTTCCAGTAAAAATATGTAAAGAATACATTTAGCAATTTTCCTTCATTAGGTAAAATGGTTAATATCTGCCTTTTAACTTGCTTCTAAATGTTTTTTAAATTACTGTGTATTGTCTCTGGAAATTTCTTTTTCCATTCTTTTGGCAACACATTCTTGTGTATAAAAAAGCAGATAAAAACTTTCATCTTGAACAACTGCATAAAAATAGCTTTATGAGTCAATGGAGCATTTATGGTAATAGCATTTGACATTCACTGAAATGTTTCCCAGAGATGGGGTTATATATAGGCTTAAAGTTTAACATTTTAAAGGTCTGTGCTGAACTTAGGCCATTACTAGAAAATTATCTACTTTGATTCATTTCCTAAACTTTGAACTTTTTAAATCATTTTATTTCAGTGAAGAAAAAATCTATGAATGTCCAGACTACAGAACATCAGGTCCCAATTCCTGCTACTTCAATAGGAACCACACTAATTCATGGACAACATATAATATCACTGTAACAGCAACGAATGAGATTGGAAGTAACAGCTCGGATCCTCAGTATGTGGATGTGACTTCCTTAGGTAAAAAAGAAAGAATGAAATGCAAAAAACACAAAAACAAAAACAGCAACCTAGTTTGAGACATATCTGTTTTTTAATCCAAGAACAAGTAGTGGTGAAAGATTTCTTTCCTCATAGTACGAAACTTGCTAATAGAGGAGTGTTTATCTGCCGATGATCTCAAGTGAAGTAGGTACCTCTAATGTATGTGCAAACCGCATTTTACTTACAAATCATGTAAAAGCATATTCTAGCACTACCTTAATTGTGGCTAAAAATTGCTCCAGTTTCTAGTTACTTCCAGTATTTCAGTTAGAGTCAGCTGAGTCTAAACAGTTCTGTAGGCTCCTAGCACTGCGGATTATCAAACTTTCAAATTAGGTCAAATTGTCAGAAGTGTTCCAGAGTAGGTTTTCCCAATGTAAACATCTTTCTGGTTGTTGGCATTGCAGTCTTGGATGGATAAAAATATGTCTAAGAACCTCACATTTTTTGTTTGTTTTGTGCAGTATTTCATATTCTTAAGTCCATTCTGTTTTCTGCATACAACATTCTACAGTGTACACAGTCTTTTTGGCCACACTTTCATTTTACAAGAGCGGCTGAATGAAATTATTATTTCTGTTTCCTTAGCATAACAAATTCAGGGTTAAGTCTAAGATTTGCTGATCCTGTCTTAGTTTAGTAGCCAGTTAACACTGTTAGAGAGAAAAGGCAAAAGTCTGTTGTACTGTAACTTCACAGAGGGACTGAATGATCTGAAATTAATATAATGAATTACAAAACAGAAAACAGAAAGACAACAGAATGGTTGAGGTGGTGCTGTGGTTTAACCCAGCAGGCAGCTAAGCACTGCACAACCATTTGTTCATGTCCCTCTCTCTGTCGATAGGTGTTGTGGTCAACGTGGCAGATCACTGAGCACCACACAGGCATTTGCTCACTCCCCACCTTCCCAGGGGGATGGAGGAGAGAAGCAAAAGGAAAAAAAAAACCAACAACAAAATGGAGCTTGTGGATTGAGATAGAAACTATTTACTAATAGAAAAGGAAAATAGTTACAACTGTATGTGTGTATATATATATGAATGTGTAGAGCAAGTGAGGCACAAGGAATTGCTTGACACTTCCCACTGCCCAACTGGACCCAAGTTGTGCAAGAGAACCAGAAAAACTCCCACCCCCTCCAAAACTCATTCCGCTTGAAGTTTCATACCATTTCATGTAGTATAAAATATCCTTTTGCCAGTGTAAGTCATCTGTCCTGATCCTGTCTCAGCTCCTATGAAGAAAACAATTCTATTCCAGTTGATATTATGACAGTAGGAAAGAGAACTGGAAAAATAACATGAAGTAGAACTTGTGGGTTGACATCAAAAACGATTTGCTAAGATGGGAAAGGAAGAGGAAAGGAAAACAATATTAATGATAATTGTGTATATTTAGAAATAAATTGTGCACAACACAGTTGCTCACTACCTGTTGACCAATGCCCAAACAGTTCTGTAGCAGCAGCTGACTCGCTGACCAGATCCCTCAGTTTTATATTTTTTTTCACATGATATCTTGTGGAATATCCCTTCCAACAATTCAGAGCAAGTGTTCTGGTTCTTTCCCCTACTCGCTCCCTGTGCGCCACCCTAATCCGCTTCACTGACAGGACAGTACAAGAAATTAAAATGTCCTTGACTCTGTGCAGCACTGCTCAGCAACTACTGAACTACTGCAATGTTAATGACATTGTTTTTCTCCTAAAGCCAAAACACATTATCATACCAGGTGCTATGAAATAAGATCAATTTTTTCTTAGCTAAAACCAGAACAAGTAAGAAGGGAATTCTGGGTATATCTGGTCCAACCTGTGCTCAAGCAGGGGCACCTGGAGCAAGTTGCCAAAGCCATGTCCAGAAAGCGTTTCAAGATCTTCAAGGAGGAGATTCCAATACCTCTCTGGGCAGTGTGCTATCACCTGTACAGTACAGAAATGCTTCCTGGTGTTCAGACATCCAGTCTGTGCCTTTTGCCTCTTGTTCTGGCACTGGGCACTACTGAAGGCAGCCTGGCTTCATCCTGTCTGTAGACTTCCTTGATGTACTCAAGCACATTGATGAGATTTCTCACTCGGCCTGTAGTCTGAACAGTTCCAGCTTTGAGCCTGTTCTCACAGGAGAATGCTTTCATTGTTTTGGTGGCCCTTTCTCTGAATTCTTTCCAGCATGTCAATGTCTCTCTTGTACTTGGTGGGCCTAAAACTAGATGTAGTACATCAGGTGCAGCTTTTCCAGTGCTGAGCAGAGGAGTATCATGTCTCTTGACCTGCTGGCAATTCTTTATCTAATGTAGCCAAGAATACTTCTAGCCTTCTTAGCAGCAAGGAGATGTTGCTGACTCTTCCTCAACTTTGTGTCCACTAGAACTTCTAGGTTGTTTTCTACAAAATTACTTTCCAGTTTGGTGGCCCTACTATGTACTGGAATACTGGATCCTCCTGATCTGTAGGACTTTGTACTCCTGCTCATTGACTAACGAGATATTTGCCAGCTCGTGTCTCCAGCTTGTTGAAGTACCTCTGGATATTTGGTGAGTCTCTACCCCACATTTTGTGTCATTTGCAAATCTAATGAGGGTGAGCTCTAAACCATCTTCCAGATCATTAACAAAGATATTAAACAGAACTGGACCCAGTATTGGCCCTGGAGTACTCTGCTTGTTATTAGTCTCCATATTCGCTTTGCACCGGTGATCTCTACTGCCTGGCCTGGCTGTTTAGCCAGTTTTCAATCCACCTCACTGTCTGCTCCTCCAGCCCATACCTTAATAGCTTATCTAAGATGATCTCCTGGGAATCAGTGTAAAAGATCTTACTGAAGTCCAGGAGGACAGTATCTACTGTTTTCCCCTCATCTGTCAGGTTGGTCATTTAATTACAGAAGCTCAGCAGACTAGTGAAGTATGAGTTTTCCTTGTTGAATCCACCCTAGCCACCTCTGATTTTCTTCTCCTTCAAGTACCTGGAAATGTTTTGCAGAATTAGCTATTCCATTACCTTCCCAGGGATCAAAATGAAGCTGACCAGCCTTTAGTTCTCTGGGTCCTCTTCCTTGCCCTTTTATAGAAGAGTGATACTTTATTTCCTCCAGGCTTCAAGCACTTATTTCGGTTGCCATGATGGACCGAAAATTATTGAGATGCCTTATAATTACATCTGCCACCTCCTTCAGCACTCAGATACATCACATCAGAGCTTATGACCTTACAAATATCCAGTTTGCTCAGTTGTTCCCTGACCTGATCCTCTTCCACTGAGGGCACAGCCTCCTTGCTTCAGCAACATCTACCTGGGAACTTAGATTCCCAAAGGCCAGACTTTCTGGTGAAGACTGAGACAAAGAAAGCATTCAGTACCTCGGCATTTTCACTGTCCTGTTCAACCAGGTCTCCCATTTCATTTAGCAGGGGGACAACATTTTCTCTAATCTTCCTTTTGTCACTCATGTAATTGTAGAAGCCCTTGTTGTCTTTGACACTTCTGGCCAGATTCAATTTCACTTGGGCTTTAGCTTTCTTAATTCCATTCCCGGATGCTCTGACTGTATCTCTGTATTCTTCCCAGGTTACCCATCCTTGCTTACACTGTCTGTAGTTTTACTTTTTCTGTTCGAGTTTGGTCAGGAGATCCTTCTTCATCCATGCAGGCCTCCTGGAAATTTGCCCAACTTCCTCTTTTGCATTGCTTTTGAGCTTGGAGGAAGCAATCTTTGAATAATAGTCTGCTTTCTTCAGCCACTCTTCCTTTCAAAGCCTTATTCCAAAGAGCTCTACCAAGCAGATTTTTGAAAAGCTCAAAGTCTGCTTTTCTGAAGCCCATGGTTGTAAGGTTTGTTTTTCATCCTTCTTTTTGCCATAAGGGTTTTGAACTCCACCATTTCATGGCTACTGCAGCCAAAGCTGTCTGTGAGTTTCATACTCCCAATAAACTCTTCCTTGTTGGTAAGAATGTGGTCCAGCGTAGCGCTTCTTCTTGTCGGTTACTCATTTGAAGGAAGAAGTTATCATCACATTCCAGGAACCTCTAGGTTGCTCATGTCCTGCTGTGTTGTCCCTCCAAGAGATACGTATTGGTTAAAGTCTCACATGACAAGAGCTTATGAACATGAGGCCACTTCTGTGTAGAGAGCCTCATCTGCACAGTCTCTGTGGTCAGAGGGCCTGTAGCAGACTTTCACTATAAGGTTACCTTCACTATAAGGTCAACTCACTTAGCCATGTATTTCCATAAACTCTCAGTCATCTCCTCATCCATCGCTAGGCAGGGCCAGTCATGGTAGCCATCCCATTACTTCTCTGTAACCATCCCATTACTTCTCTGTGATCTCAATGAGAATGTAGCCATATGCAGGTGTCATATACATGTTTATTTCCTATACTGTGTGCATTAGCGTATAGGCATCTAACAGAGGCACCCCTAGCATGCTGTCTTCTTAACTTGCTCTCTGCTAACCTGTATGTGCTGGAGGTGAACCTGATTAATCCCCATTTTGTTAATTTTGTGATCCCTATTACATCACTCCATGCCCTTTGTTGAGCAACCCTGTCTGACATTGCTATGAAAAAGAAAAAAAAAACCAAACCAACAAAGGAGGAATCTTTTCAGAGAAAAATTAATAATTCAAACATTGAATACATGAATCATTAATGGCAAACTTTTCATTTGTACAGTTCAGCCAGGTTCTCCTGTGAATCTCACATTAGAAACACAAAGATCTGCTAATACAATGTACCTTTGGGCAAAATGGTCTCCACCTCTATTAGCTGGTGCCAGCTCTAATCATTTATATCACTATGAGCTACGACTAAAACCTGAGGGAAAGGAAGAGTGGGAGGTAAGAGAAAAATATATACATAAATGCTTTTCAGTGAGTTCTACTGTCAGAATTTAACTGGTATAATAAAAATCTTAGTTTCCATAAGGATAGTAGAATTACTATAATGAAATATTTTTATATAAAGGAAAATTCTGTCATCGTTTGTAGAGAGTGAAGGTAATGGTATTTGCGTAACTATCCTAAGGATGTTATATAATAAAATAAAAAGTAAATAAATCTAGTTAGCCTACTGGTTGAATATGTAATTTTGATTTTCATCAATATATCTACTGCTGAGTATCACAGTAAGACTCTGCTCAGTTTGCAAAGTTTAAGCAAAATCGTCAGTTTGGTGATTCATTAAAATATTATTAATGAGAAATCAGTTAGCTATGCAATCAAAAGTCAGTATCAGCAATACAGAAGCTAAATCACAATACTAGGCACTCAAAAGACACCTACAAATTTCTAAATGCATATTTACAACTAATCACAGAAATATGCTTTATGCGGAGATTCCTCTCTGACAGACAGGGAGATACAAGCACATCCAAGTCTCTGCAAGTGCAAAGTCCCATATTCGTACCCACTTCTTCAGGGGAAATGGATGCCTTGACTTAACACAAAGCCACTCTCTATCCTAGAGTACACTAAACTGTACTCCAATAAGAGAGTGTACCATGAGATCATTCGCGTGCATCTGGGTTTGGGTCCCTGCCTGTGGCAGCCCGCACTGCCTGGAATGCACAACATCAGGGAGGGACGCCACTCTGTCTAGTTTAAGTAGAAGTCACGATGCTAACAGAGCAGCTTCTGATAGCATCAAACTGAAACTGCAGCTGCTATGGTTTCCTGTCTTCTCTCAGCACTACAAATGGCTGTGCTTCTTAAATTCTGCTTTTTAAGGTGACTCTTTCAAAAGACTCTCAGTAACTCCCTAGTTATTCTTAACTGGGCTTTGAGTCACCATCCCCCTCAACATGATTTGCTGGGACAGTCTTCCTCTCCCTGAAATTTTGGGGTGTTCTACTCACACCATTTATCTTGCTGTTCTCAGCTTCTCAGTGTCAGTGAAGAGCTTTCCTGTTCATTTGGTTGCTAGCTTCACTTCTTTGTAATTAACATCCTAGCAAATATGTGACTGAAAATTTTGCCTTTCAGAAGTCAGTGACATAAGCATACTTCTTGATGATTTATTTGTTAAAATGCCCTAATTCCTTGTTGTTTTTTCCAGACAGTACCTGTTGGAGTACAGACACAGTGCAAAATAAATAGGTTAAGTGCTGGCATGAGGTATGTTGTTCAGGTCCGTTGTATGTTAGACCTTGGAGAATGGAGTGAATGGAGCTCTGAAAGACGCATTCTGATCTCTGGTGGTAGGTTGATAATTGCTGTTCTGTTAGCTGTGTTTAAAATACAAGTAGTTCACTGTCACAAAAGGTACCTAAATGCTAGCCCTGAAAACCTGCTTCCTCACACAGATGCCTTCATAGTGCTGGAGGAACAACTTAGTGCATCTTATCATATTTTTGTGTCACTACATATTTGGTCTTGCTGATCCACTCAGCATCTTGCACAACTCTCTATGACAAACAGTGTGGAGTTTAGTAGGAAGTCACTTCTGATACAGGTGTGCTTACATAAATTTTTGGTCATGTCCTGCCACTTAAAAATTGTGGTGACTTCACCTGTCACTGAAGATACCAGGTAGTAGTACTTCTGTAAGAGTCATTCATTTGTTCGCTAACAACTGGACTGAAATTATTGCCCTGCCTAACAGACCATGACATAGCAGCTACCATCAAATGGGAGTAATTATCTGTATTCTGTTGGAACGTTAAATGTTCCAACAGAATGAGCCAAGTTGCTTCAAATCTTCTTCTACTACTAACTGTATTATTCATTATTTGACATGGAGTTTGCTGAAGTGCCCTTAATAGAAGATATTTTTAAAATGTCCCACTTTCAGATCTGCTCTTGGCAATTATAGATTTAGAAAATCAATGGCCTTACTCTAAATAATAGAGAATATATATTTTGATATAATAAGACCATATTTGCCATGGATACATAATTGCAAATGTTTCAAGAACATTAGAGTTTTTATTAGCATCAAACTATTCAAAATTTAAGCATCTTCTCAGCCCTATTTTTTGCCCAAATGATTTTCTTGAGACTATAGTAGCATCATCAGAAATCCACATAATTGTAAATTGCTTGGCAGGAATCAGGCAATTAGAAGGAGTACTGAGCATAACGTCATTGTAGGAAGAAAAACAAGAATTACTTCTTTGTGTCTTTTGAGTCATCTCAGCATAGGCACTTCAAAAGAGAATTACTGGCAGCTACATAAACACAGGCAAACAAACTCTTTTTTTTTTTGTCCTGAGCCAGAACAAGTGACTCAGTAGTTTTTTCTGGAATAATTAGCATTTTAAAACACATTTTTTGAAGAAAAAATGCTTATCTAGATGATAGATTGAGTAAATAATTTTATAAAACCTGTTGTGATGGTATTGAGAATCCTTTACCAGATTTGGGGTGCAGAGGAGAGCCACAGCCAGAGAAATAAATGTCGTTCCTCATTGTATCTTCAGTGGGAAAGGGTTTTGAATCTAGGTTGAAGTTGCAGGCTGCTGCCCTAGCCACTGAACACCATTTCTTTCTTGTGCTAATAATGAAGCAAAATATTTTCCTGCCTTGTAAGGAAAAAAATGTATATAAATATATATTATTTTCTAGTGCTCCTTTTGATTATGTTTTATAAGCTCTGGAGTTGACTTAATGCATTAAATGCACTAATTCTTTCATTCATGTATCCATTGCAGGACAGTCACCTCCTGAAAAGCCTACAATAACCAAATGCCGCTCCCCAGAAAAGGAAACGTTTACCTGTTGGTGGAAACCTGGTTTCGATGGAGGGCATCCTACTAACTACACTTTACTTTACAGCAAAGAGGGGTAAGATGCTGTATATAATTATTCACTATTTTGTGAGAAAATCAAGCTTAACTGGTTTTTGCATTTAAGAGATAAGGTTTTCTTTGGCTTTTGTGCAAGTGACATATTCTGGAATAGTACTAGCAACAACATATTTAAGGTTGAAAGAGGATCTCTTTATAGTGTTGGCTTTTTCAGAATGCTGTGAATTGTAATGGCATAGATAAACTGCCTTGAAAGTTGCAGTGGTGCAGGAATTGCATATCAGTGTTTGCAAAACAAAGGCACAGCTGTGTAACACCTTGACCTCATAGCTCCAGGAAAAAAGTTTTCAAAAATGATGAGAGTTGGCTACTTCAGGGCTAACTAAAGGCTAAAGTGTGTTACTGAGGGCACTATCCAAATGTCTCTTCAACACTGACAGGCATGGGGCATCAAGCACTTCTCCAGGAAACCTGTTCCAGGGTTTGACCATTCTCACAGTAAAGAATTTTTCCTAATGTACCGTCTGAATCTCCCCTGTTGAGAACCTTAACATCCCTTTTATATTGTGGAGTACACAGCAGCACACAAATCTTGTTGAGGCTACATCAATACCATATATAGCAGAGAATCACCTCTTCTGATCACTGGCTCTGCTGTGCGCACAAGGCAGTTTGCCCTCTTGGCTGCCTGGGCACACTGCTGGCTCATGCTGAGCTGCTGTCTCCAGCACCTGTAGATCCCTTCCTGCTGAGTTGCTCTCCAGCCACTCATCTCCAATCCAATGTGCCTGTGTCCAGCATTGCTCTCTCCCTGATGCAATACCAGGCGTTTGTCTGTGTTAAGCTTCATGCCACTGCTGACTGCTGAATGCTCCAGTCTAACTAGACCACTCTGCAAGGCCTCTCATCCCTCCAGGTAGTCAGCAGCTCCCAGTTAAGTGTCACTGGTGAACATGATGAGGATGCATTCCACTCCTGCATTCTAGAACATTGATAAAAATAATGAACAGAAATGAACCTAGAATGAAGCCTTGGGAAACACTACTAGTAGCGAACTGGCAGCAGGGTAGCCCCATCCCCTACAACCCTTCAAGCTCTGCCATTGAGCTATTTGAGTAATTGTTGCTTATCTCACAGTTGAACATTTTATTCAGAAAAATCTTGTGAAGCAGTATCAGAGGCATTTCTTTTATACTGTCAATTCTTCAAGCATCCTGGAAAAAAGTGCTATGTGTTCTCCATGAACTTTCTTTCCGATTACCTCCTTCTTTGGGAAGCTTGAGAATGGATTTTGAGGACAAGTACAAATTATATGTTTTTGAGGAACAGGTGGTAAATGACACAAATTCTGAAAGCTTTTGATGTGGGCAGAATTAATTTCAATGTGAAATGAACATTGGAAATTTTCTGTTTTTAACAGGTGGGTTAGAAGACTTTGGCAGTAGTTTAATGGCTCTCAGAAACTTTTGAGGGCCATGTAATAGATAAGGGCATTCAGAAAAGCAACAGTTGCACTCTACTACTGCATGCTCAAGAAGCCTGCACTTTCCAGGCTTTGTAGTCTTAGTTTTGGGGTAGAGGAGTTGGGTTCTTTAGTTGCCTTTTAGTGTGAAAGCAGTATTATGATTTCCTTCACATTATCAGGCATATAGAATCAAATCCAGCCCTGTAGAGTGTTACTACAAACGCAACTACTTGTAAACAAAGTCATGTGTTTTAGTCTGTGTAATCACTGTGATTCTTTCATTTCAGAGAAGAACAAGTTTATGAATGTCCAGATTACAGAACTGCAGGCCCCAATTCTTGCTACTTTGATAAAAAACACACTTCTTTCTGGACCATATACAATATTACTGTCAAGGCAACTAATGAAATGGGAAGTAACAGCTCTGATCCTCATTATGTGGATGTGACCTACATAGGTAAGAGACAGTGTTTTCTATGGAACCAAATAATTCAGGGTCATCAGTTTCGATACAGTATTTTTTATTCCAGCTCTTCTCATAGACTGCAGTAAAATACATGTAAAAATACGTAAGAACAGATACCGTCTTGTCTGTTGTAGTAGTAAATCAGAATTCATCCTCCTAGCATTTGAAGGCCAAAAGTGCTGAAAGCTTTAAAACTACATTCAGATAATCATTTATTGGATCCACATATTTCCTCCAGTCAAGCCAAAAGAAACACCATCTTGCTAAAATCCTTTTCTAAAAACTGCATTCAAATTGACCTTTTAGCTAAATTTTACCTAAATTTTACTACCTGAAAGTTGTTTTCTGAGATTTAATTTTCCCAGGAGAAGCTAAATCAGTGTTTTTATGGCAATGTACTGATAATCTCTCAGACTTTTTCTAATGAATGACTGTGGACAAGTATTTAGGTTATTTTCTAAGGGAAAGAACATTACTGCAAATAATGATTTTTCTGTGAAGGCTGAGGCTGCTGAGAACCTGATAACTGAAAAAGGGCTTGTGGGGAAAAAAAAAAAAAAAAAAAAAAAAGTGTTATATTTTACCTCTATGCCCTGACTTCTTGGTAAACTTTGCATCAGAAAGTGGTAAAATGTATGCATTATATGCGGGAGCTCTACCTGCGAACTGGGGTAGCTGCAGGCCTGGCTGGCAGAAACCTATATTCCATTTTATTTTTGAAGCCTATACAGGACTTTAGTATTACTGTTTAAGTATCCATCCCTGTGCACGTCAGGATAATGCTGTTGTATTTTCTCAGTGTGAAAGATTGAAGGGGACCAGCTTTGTAATTTAAATCTGAGTTTTCAGCATCCCTAATGGTATACACCAATTTTGATAAGATTATGATACAAAACAACACTTATAACGCACCATTAAAGATGTTAACTTTCTCTTAACTTTGAAATACAGTGTGGAGAACAGCAACCATAAATGATGATGTGAAAAAAATATGGTTTAGGTGATAAATGATTCAGGCAAATTTCAATATGAACTCCATTTATTTAGTGTTCTTCAATGTCTACAAATTTATAAATCCTTGTTTATCAGGAAATTCTTGCTTCCCGTATTTAAGCAGTTCCAAGTTACTAGACACAATGGAGGTGGCAATTTGCCCCGCATACCGCTTCATATATTTTCCTAAGATGCAAAGAAAAATCGTTCATACTTTTACTATCAGTTCTCTTATTTTAACAGTACAGCCAGATCCTCCTGCAAATGTTACTCTAGAATTAAAAAAGCCAATAAATAGAAAACCATATATGGTATTGACATGGTCTCCACCCCCACTGGCTGATGTCAGATCTGGATGGCTTACCCTCGACTATGAATTGCGACTGAAGCCTGAAGAAGGAGAGGAATGGGAGGTAAGTTTTTACTTACAGTTTTTCTTGATCAGTTAGAGTTTGTTAGTTATGTCCCACTCCTGACTATAATGAAGCAGGCACATGGAATAATTCATCCTTTTTCAAAAGTAGTGCTTGTTTGTTCCTCGTATTCCTATTGCAAAGACTAGTATCTCAGATGCTGCTGTGTGATAGCAAGTGATGAAGTACTTATTTTCAGTTGTGGCCATTATATATGAATCATATTGGCACAGTAGTTTAAATTGTTAGGTCTCATTCTGACAGGTTTATTTTTTCTGGTAATTTGTTCTCAACCACAAATACTCAAATAGCTCAATGACATTATGTAAAATCATGTACATTTGTGCAAATAACCATTAGGTAATGGTTGTAATAGTTGTTATGATCTCATAATAATTATTCTCTATACTCAGGATCTGCAACTCATACAAGTAGGGACAAATTGTAGGCTTCAGCAATTGGTATTTGGCTGTATTGCCTTTTTGTCTGCTGCAAAACAAAACTACCCAGCCATCTCTGTACTGACTCCTGCCTTCCCTCTGCCACTGTACTTCCCAGATCCTTGGCCACTAAAGAATCCACTCTTTACTACCCTGCTCCACATTCCTTATTTGTTATGCAGCTTCTTCCCCAGTTGTTCTTTCTTGCCTCCTTCAGTTCTTGCTATGGTGGGTCCCAGCATTGCCACATTTCATTTCTACTTCTCATATGCACATGATGTGTCTTTATAGCAGTTTAATTTGCACACTACAGCAGAGACAGATATCATCACTGCTGCATTATGTTAGAAAGTTGAACTACAGAAATGAAATAAATGTAACATTACTTCAATGCCCTGTGTAAAAATTATTAGGAAGATACCCAGTTTTATGCGGGTCACACTGAAAGTAATGCTTCTACTTATTTCCATGGAAATTAAAACAGATAGAGAGATCACAATAACACTATTTGATGGAACAAATTCTCAGAGAAAAAAAGTTTTTCCAGCATAGTCACCACTATTATCTGTAAATTTTCACCAGCAATGAACAAGAGCCTGCATGCTTGTAAAAAATCTGTACCAGTGGAGATGACCCACTGTCACCACTCACACACCACTCACACCACTCACTGCCTCAGTCTGCTCACAACCACTGTTTGATCTCTATAAACATTCAGCAAGCATCAGTGAATGTCAGTAAGTGACATTTTTTCCACATGGAGGAATTCAGTGACACACTGTTGCTTCACATGCACTTGATGTCAGACTCCATTCTGTCAGACTGCTCCTGTGCTGCCATCTGTTGCACAGAAACAAAATGTAATGGGATATTGGTGGGAAGATTCCACCCCTACTAACATTCCACCAACATCCACCTCTGACATCATGGTCCAACATCATAAAATAGGAAGCATTACTTTCAGAACAGCCCTGATATGTTCCCAACTTGATTATCAGGATTAAACTAGCTATGATTTTCTTTGAAAAATATCTAATTTTTATATGGATTTTATGATTTTTAATTCATTTTCAGACTATTTTTGTCGGACAGCAAACACAATATAAAATGTTTAGTTTAAATCCAGGAAAGTACATTGTACAGATTCACTGCAAACCAGACCACCATGGATCATGGAGTGAATGGAGCTCAGAGAAGTACATTCAAATTCCTACTGGTGAGTGGCCATGTTCCCTTTCAATAACTGTTATTTCATGGAAGTTCATGTAATACTTCTGTAGGTTGTCTGTAGCACCCATACAGATTGACAGCCCACTGATTCCTAGGACAGTAGGAATATCATTGTTAAGGTAACTGAATTCTCAGCTTCCCTGCACCACAGGGGACAGTTAGCTGTACCCTTCATTAATCTTGGAAGTTAAACAGATAAATCAATTTTCTTACAAACTTAAAGCACATCCTTTCTGTTTATTGCCTTATTCATATTTGTTTTCATGATGGTAGTTTTAATAAAAAGAGTGATAATAAAGTAATTAAAAGTGCTAGGTAGAAAACAAAGTGACTTCCTGCAGTCAGTAACAGCTCTTCCTAATGCTTTATTTGAAAAAATAAACAAAGAATAAACATCTCAGTGTAAAAAGTGTCACATTAAGTAGAAATCTTTAAAAATATATAACTGTAGACCATTCTACCCGAAATTTAATTATGTCTGTATTTGATAATGAAATTAATAATGTTAGTCTAAGTAGACTTGAACCCTGGAAAATTAAGATATTTCCATCTTAATGCATTTTTCTAATTTTTTCACAGGAGTTTATTTCCTGCACAATGCTATTAATAAGAAGTATATTAATTACCAGATGTTGCAGTGATTATTGAGATATGTCTGTGCTACTAGAGGCCTCTAGATTCAATACCAACTTTGGAAGATTTAACCACTTTTTTCAAATGAAAAAATTTGATACTTTTTGTGCATTCTGACTGTATTTCCTAATGCATCCTTAAATAATTCCCTTTGTTTCCTAGACTACAGAGTAAAAGATATGATTGTGTGGATCATCTTGGGTGTCTTGTCATCTCTCATATGTTTAATCATGAGCTGGACAATGATTTTAAAAGGATATAGGTAAGTCAGAAATTTCATAATTTTGTGTCGCTGTAAACTCATAAAACTTTTCCAAAAATAAGCTATTAATGTTTGATTTACTTTCATATCGATTTTAGTTTTCTTAGTAAGAGAGATACATAGCATAAATTACAGATTTATTACTTTGTATTTGCAACTGGTAGAGAAGTATTTCTGTTCTTTAGGTCTCGGTCTTCTTGGTCTTTTTGGTAAAGACTACTGGTATTAAATCTGACCATCCCAGTTAATCACTAAGTACTTAGCAGATATCACTTGAAGTATTCCTGCTTGTATTGAAGATGCACATTGTAGGTTTGGCCTAATTGCCTAGTAGAAATTAGGTTATATTATGAATTCAGTCTTTCTGTCCACATGTCTGTCAATTCCCCAAATTTATTAAAACATACTGTAATTCCATCTAACTCTGGAAGGGAAAGGTGTCACAATGTTTATATCTTTCATACAAGTCCACCAAAAATAATGTCTGAGTAATGCAAACAGAAAGAAACTGCTTTAGTATGATTAGTAGGAATCAAATGACAATCATGTATGTACATAGAGACCCACTGGTCTTCCTGGACTGTGCCCAACTGATTTAGTCAGTGATGAAGTTACTGATGAAGTGACAGTGATAAAGGTGCATGTTCTATTAGCAAATTTGCTGAGGAAAGTTATGGTGCATGTTCTATTGCCAAATTTGCTGAGGATGCATTCCACTGACGTAAATGAACAGGACTGGCCTTAGATTTGAGCCCTGGGGAACGTTGCTAGTAACCGGCCACCAGCCAGGTGTAGACTTATTCCCTGCAACCCTTGGAACTCTACAATTGAGTCAGTTCATCACCCACTGGGGTATGAGCCTGTTTGTCTCACAGTTGGACCATCTGTCCAGAAGGATGCTGTGAGGGACAATATGAAAAGCCTTACTGAAATCTGGAAATACTACATTTCCTGCCTATATTTAATCCGCCAAGCAAGTGACTTTATCAGAGAAGGAGGTCAAATTACTAAGATAGGACTTTTCCTTCACCCCATCAGTCCCTCCAGTGTTGAGCTAATAGAACTATTCCTTTACAATTTCAGTGATGGAAAGTCACTGCTCCCCTAAGCATGGTCCTCTATCTCTGAGGTCTGAGCAGACCAAGCTCTGTTGCTTGGACTGAGGCAAAAAATGCATCAAATATTTCCACTTCTTCCTCCTCCTTACTTGCTTGGTGACTAACCACTACAGATATTAGTCCAATGTTTTCCTTTGGCTTCCTCTTGCTGCTTAAGGTCTTTTTTGCCTGGCACCCCACTGGCTCATGTGAATGCAAGCTGTGGTTTTTCTTAGTTTCTCTCCAGACATTATCTTGCTTCCAGAGATCATATACTTTCTTTTTCTACCCTATTCAGCCAGGCTGGTCTTCTGCCCCAGTTGCTTGACTAGCAACACAATGAGATTGCCTTCTCCGTGGCTTTTAGAAGTTGGTTGTTGAAAAGTGACCAGTTCTGTGTCTATCTATCTATATCTATCTATATCTATCTTTATCTGTAGAATAGACTCCTGGGCTACACTGCTGACTAGCTCCCTGAGAACCTTAAGATTTGCTTTTTTCAAGTCCAGGATGGCAACTCTCCTAAACTTTTTTCTTTAGTCATAGTTTTCTTTTAGTTGTCTCCCCAGGGCCCTGAATTCTCTTCTGATAGACTTCAGGCTTCCTGTTGCTGTGTCACTGGTACATACATGAAAGAGAAGGAGTGGGTAGGAGGGGGCCTATACTTTTATCTCCTGCATTTGTACTGTTCATGTTTTGCTTTTTTTTGTTTTTCTAGGATGATAACCTTTATCCTACCACCAGTTCCAGGACCAAAAATAAAAGGTATAGATACACATCTGTTAGAGGTGAGTTCCATTGATAACAGCAAAAGAATTTGCTGTTACTTACTTTTCCAGATTCTGTAACAGTAAAAATAATTACCATAATTAAATATAAAACAGATTTAACTTAATCAATGTTAAAAATAAGCAAAACTTTCAGGCTGATCATAAGGCAGGTTATGTAGGAGATATGGTTTTGCTTGGCTCTAGAAGTAGTACGACATTTGATAACAGGGTATGTAACTGCAGTTCCTTCCTGAGGCACCACAAGATCTTAATTCCTACGTGACCTAAGTAGATCTTATGGAAGTCATTCTCCACAGTCTCTTGCCATGTTGAGGAGACAAGGGCATAGCTTATCTGTCATTCTCCTCCATTTCCTCCTTTCCAAACCTTTGAAGCCCTTATTTGCAGAAGTTCCTCGGTCCTTCCATTTTAGGAACATAAAGTCTGGGATTGTCTCCCTCCAGAGAGAACTCAAGGGAAGTTCTTTTGTTCTTTCAGTATTTTCTGCGGTTGTGTAAATTTGTTTTAGGTCTAGAGTTATAAAAAGTGTGTGCATACTAAATATGTAAACTGTTTATAATTGTGCTAGTCAAATAATCCCTACTGTTAGTAGTGAAGAAATAACATTGTCTTATCTGGTATGCCCTTAGACAGGGAAATCTGAAGAACTGTTGAGTGCACTTGGTTGCCATGGTTTCCCTCCAACATCAGACTGTGAGGAACTACTGATTGAGTATCTGGAAGTAGAGGACAGCGAGGATCATCAACTTATGCCAAGTCATGACAATGGTCGTCCCAGTAAAAATGCAAAAATTACACCCAAGGAAACAGACAGAGACTCAGGACGAGGGAGCTGTGATAGCCCTTCTCTGCTTTCTGAAAAGTGCAGGGAGACCTGCGTCCTTCCATCAGCACTTCAAACACAAGATGTAAGAGATGTTCAAGAAAAGAAAGCAGGGAAAAGAAGCTGGGAAAGTCACTGTGTAGGCTTGGAACGAAAAGCACTCCTTACTAACAATGAGAGTGCAAAATCATCCAGATGGCCTGCAGTTCAGTTACCTAACAATCAGCCTCCTGTTTTTGCGTATCACAGCATTCTAGAAGCTAACAAGATAACACTGACTACCACAAATATGAATGTTGCAGCAGTTTTGGTGGAAAATGAAGAAAAGCATCAGCCACTACATACTATCTCTGAAACCATCCCTGGAGGCATGGAAAAGCAAGAAGAGATGGAAAATTTGCTTTCCAAAACTGAGCAAACCACAATGCGGGTCAAACAAAACAGATCCAATGAAAAGTCACCGTTTTTGGGTGCTGCATTCATGGATTACGTAGAAGTTCACAAAGTCAGACAGAATGAGGAACCATCAGTATTACTGAAACATAAAGAAAACAGTGGAAAGATTGAAAAATACACTATTTCAGGAGCCAGCAAAGAATACACAAAGGTCTCAACAGTCATGAACCATAGTATTCTAGTATTAATGCCAGATTCACGAGTTCTGCATGCACCTACGGCCCAAGAACCTGCAAAAGAAACATCTCAGAACCTTCAGCAAGGTCAAGTGGAAAAAAACATGAGCTACTGTCTGACAGCTCCACGTGACTGCAAAAGAGAAACTAGTGGATCAGACTACATGGACCCATCCTCATTTATGCCCCCCTTTAAATAACTAAAAGTGTGATCACTGTTAATCAGGTAATGCTACAGAATGAATCAAATACAATCAGTATAGTAATGCTATGGCTTAAGATTATGCTACTACATCACAACTGTAGCTTGTACCTTTTCCTAGCTGAGAAGTCTGTGATCTACATTTGATTTTGTTAATAGTTATGTACAGTAAAAAAAAAAAAAAAAAAAAAAAAAAAAAAAAAAAGAACACATAGCACAGAGTTCCTTTTAAAAATAGCCTTCTACATGTATTATATAAAGAATAGAATAAACTGTGGGTTGTCATAACAATCATAGAAGTAAATCTTGGATCACTGACACATGATTCTTACAGAAGGAAATGTGGAAATGGTACTCTATGCCATGAAAAATACATTATGAATTAATTATTCAGTTCTGCAATTCTTCTGTAATTTGATTAAACCCAAGGGAATTTGCAGATTCAACA
Source organism: Tympanuchus pallidicinctus (assembly GCF_026119805.1). NCBI lineage: Eukaryota > Metazoa > Chordata > Aves > Galliformes > Phasianidae > Tympanuchus > Tympanuchus pallidicinctus. The sequence continues at coordinate 13,136,042 of NW_026294813.1, forward strand.
AAGACAGATTGTTTTGGCCTGGTGCACCATAATTGTCTGAGCAGTTTCTAAATCAGATATATCATTACACAGTAACACTGATATACAATGTATTTTTTTTCTGAATGTATTGTGACACTAGATTAAGTTTTCTTCATATTCTTTCTCAATTCTTAAGAAAAATGAAGCTCTTATGTATGAAACAATCATATATGAAAGAATATATTTAACTAATAGCATTAAAATAACAAACTCTTCACAAAATGACAGAAAACTTTGCATCCTATTCCAATCAAATCGAACTCGAAAAAACACAAAAACAGGGCACTATTTGATACACTGCCTTACTGTACATATGACACAATTCTACTTTAGTACAATCCCATACATTTAACAATGTATTTTTAAAGGATATTTTTCTATTACCAAGAAAAAAAAAAGCAAAATAAAATATTTTTTGATTTCCCAATGTTATTTTGCTAATTAGTAGCTGAAACAGAGGTAACAAATAAAGCTGCCATTTCTATACAAAGCATAAAATTAAACTTTATACTAATCAAGAATATGAAGTAATTTTTAAACTATATTTCTAATATATTGCTGATGTATTAGCATTTGAATTGTAAATTATTTATTTCAGATGTTTTTTACCAGCTGTTATTATAAAATTAAAATAGAATCTAGGTTTTGAGAGTAAAGCTTCTTTCCCACTTAGTCTGTACTCTTGTCAATCATGATCATCTGCATCCTTAGCAATTGTGTACATTTTTATCTGAGCTTGGAAGGCAGGTTTGAAGACAGACTTGTCATAAAGAACTCACCAAAATGAATTCTTGAATTCATTCTCCGCAGTTAGAATATGAGGCATAACCTCATAATCAGTGCTCTGCTGAAATAGTGGTGGGAGTGAGAGAAGAGTCCATGACTCAAAGTGGAATCATCATGAAGTCATTACGGCCCTTCTTGAAACAAAAATTTAATATACTCCAGGAAAGTAAGAACAAGTGGCTGATTAAAGCTGGGTCAAGTATTTAGCAAACAGCACTAGCTTCAGGAGGAATTAGGAACATAAGGTAAAATTGTACTGTACATATTGTGGAAAGTATATTTACCATAGATGGGCTTTCTTCTTTCTTGTCCTTCATGTACAGCTTCATATTTCTCTAGCTTTATATGATTTTTTGCACTGAGGCAGCCTTCCTGCAGTATCAGGTAACCTTGTGCAGAGCCACACTAAACAGATCCTCTGATTTTGAAGGTTACAGAAGGCTGCATCTACTTTGTCAAAACAGATTTTCATACTATATTTCCATGCCATGGAACTGCTCAAATACAGATCTGTTAAGCTGTCTAGTCCTTTCGCTGGCGAGACTTAAGATTTTAACTAATTATCTGTGTGTATATAAACACATTTTGGGGATACTGCAACTTCTACTTTAGGCATCCAATGTAGAGTCTGTGAACTCTGCTTACAATGTATTGCCCACTTCTAGAGGCTGATCTGGGCAATTGGATGTTCTGCTGGAGGCGTAGCAAGAGATCTTAAATCCAGCCACTCAGTTCAACACTTGAAGACATGAAGTGGCTGTTTAAGAGAGCAGCCAAGCATAAAATTTTGTTTGGTTATATGTAACAGGACAATGTTATTGTAGCATTTGAGGTATATCTTACAGATTTTCTAGAAGTACTAAAAAAGTACTGAAAAGAAATTATCAAGCTATCAGTCAAAACTGGAATGTTTTGCAGGACAGTAATATGTCTCCATGTGTTTAAGCTGATAGTGTACTATCTCCTTCTGACAGTGCTTCATCCTTCTGATTGTAATGCTCTATTTTTCTGACTGAGTCTCAAAGAGCTGATCTGTATCAGACAAGTTCTCTTACCTTACAAGATAGCCATGCCTGAGCTGAGCAGTTATTTTCTACTCCTAGCAGCATATATAAGGATGTGCTGCTACAGGCCTTTTTATTTATCCCTCTGGTGATGCATAGAGGCTATAGAATCTTCTCAGACTACAGCCTAATGATGTTCCTTACATAGTGCATTTTTTGGGTCATATACAGGTTGTTACAGAGCATGTGACAAGGTGTCAGCAACAGGCTGTTGCTATTCTCCTGGCTACATTTGATCATAGGCAGGCAGATACAACTTTTAGCAGATTTTAAGTGTATTATTCGCCTTGCCTAACTGAAAGTGTCTGCATGTGTACCTAGTTTTTGTTATAGGCATAGAGTCTAGAGTATGATTTTCCTGAAAAATACTTGCTTCTGCTTTGGAAGAGATACTATAAACTCCATTGACTGTTACTGCATTTGTCTATCCTAGATTGCTCTAATTGGAGTGTATGGCTCTCTAGTCTAAAAATCAAAAGTTAAATCTTTTTTTCAGGAATATTTTTAAAATTGACACTGCTTAAGTTGAAATATAGGCTGTGTTAATATTATGAGGTATGTCCAATTCTAATGCAGCTGTTGGGTCCCAGGAACATCATTAAGACCTTGAGTTCATAAAACCCAAAAGATCAGCTTTTCTTCTAAGTTGCCAGAAGAAAAAAACAATCAAGCAAACAAGAAACCAAGAGTATTTTTCCATTAAAAAACAAACAAACAAACAAACAAACAAACAAAACAAAAAAAAAAAACAAACAAAACAAAAAACCAAGTTTGGAAGGTACTAAAAAGAAAGCCCCTCCAATAGTTCCTGGTGGATTCTCCACCAGGAGGAAGATTGAGTCAGAGTTTTTCTATGCCTATCCATAAATTAGTTCTGAAACTGCAAGATAGCTGTAGTTTAAATTACTCTATGGGGCATAAATTCTTTCCCACCTTTGCCAGTGAGAGTCCCACGATGCCAAATCATCATGGCTTTCTGTTAAGTCAGGAATTCTACCAGAGTGGAAGTGACATATTTTTAGTTGCTCAGAAGTAGCCAAGCTTTTTGAAGAATCTAACTAAAGATTTAAAGAATGCTAACTAAACATGACTTGAACACATTTTTCATGAACATTCATCATCCTTTAAGATGAAAAAATGTGCAGTTGGATTGCTTTTCCTTTGAATGCACTTTCATTGTCAAAAATAACCTGTTACTTCCCAGTTGGGAGTAACACCTTCTAAAAGTGGCCTTGAACATCTATACAGAACTTTTGCACATCAAAAGAGAATAAATTCTGTAAAATCAGAATAATCTTCAGCTAAGTTTGAGGGTCTTTGGATGCTGAAATATTTCATTCTGTCATGTTTGCAACATCATTTTTTATTACAGCTCTTCAAGGAATAGCTTTTTATTATGAAATAGATGAGATTTTGTAGCAATTGTACACAGTGGAATCTTGTAAAGTTATGATATACCCTGATGTAATAACAGGTTCCTGACACCTCCTTCGATATACAGTGGTTAAACATAATGGAGTTTACCCCAGAAACTGGGATTAGCCCCCTTGGTCTTGCACCAAATTTCTCACTTTGAGTGAAGTTTGAATATTTGGGTTTTGTGTGTGTGTGTGTGTGTGTGTGTTAAAATGTCACTTTTAAATTTCAGTAGCATAAAAGGCTTAAAAAGCTCTTCAGAAAATTAATTTTATAAATTCATGAATTTGAATATTTTAATTAACAATTTTATTAACAGTTTTCTTCAGTATTGAGAAATATAACTCATTCTGGCTTTTCAAATCAGACTTTTTCTTTTAGCAAGGACAACTTTGATGTACCATTCTAATATTTCAATATGGTGTTCCTGGCTTGAAGAAATCTAACTTACTGAAGTGGACATGTGCTGCCAAAACTTACTTTAACAGAAAATGAAGGTTTGAGGAATGCTCTTGATGATACTCTGTAACTACAAAGGATTATTTAATTACAGTGTAGTCAATTGACCTTATATAATACTAATAAGGGGATATACGTATTTATAGAACAAACTGAAACACAAAAAATATAGTGCTAATCAGTTTATGTTAAAGTAGTGAATCCTGTGGTGTATTTGTTTATGTGTATATGTTTAGATGGCTGGAAAATCTACAGTTGCTTCAAATGTCAGTAAAGTATTTAAAGTGTAGTAATAGCAAATGTTAAAAGTGAATAAGAAGCATTTTATTTGTTGTCTCTGAAGCATTGTATACATGGAGTTCACATCATTAAGCCTGTAAATGTGTTTGGTAATTTCTCATCAACTTTAAAGGATTTGAAAGTGTTGGGCAAGGATACCAAAGTCATCTAAGCCAGTTTATGAATAGTAGACATTTTCTACAAAGCCATAAAGACAAATGAAATGAAAGTTTCATAAGATCAGGCACCATTTTCTTAAAGAATCACTACCTCAGATGTTTTGTGTGCTTTTTTTCCACTCCATTTAAAAAGGCAGATGAGCATTTTCCTTTGTGTGTCAGACTTTAAAAAGTTGTGTTTGTAATGTCTAAATTGTTTTTAATGAACAGCTTGTCATGAAATCCTCATTTTTGTCCCACTAGTAATACTAGGATGGGATGTTAGAGATGCACAACGAAATAAGAAAAGTTGTTATTTGGGGAGAAAAAAAAAGAAAATAATGAAGTTTTCATCTTGTAAGGAAAGCCATGCTGACCAGCTTGGCAGTCACAATTTTCCCCTTTCTGTTTTTTGCCACTGCCTGTGTGCTCAACTCACTAGAACTGAGCAAGCTGAGTTCTCAGAGATGCTCTGATTCCAGATCCTGCCAATGGAACTAAGCATTTGTTAGTACTTACTATTTAGGAAGTTTTCAGATGAGTTTCTGTGAAGGAAATCTTCAAACAGTTCCTGAGCAAGTGAAAATGAGACTAGCCCCACTTTCAACTGTCGCAGAACACGTACTGAAAACCAAGTCACTCACTTCCTTCAGCTCCAGTGACAGTGATGTGGAAGGACTGACTGAATTACACTGAGCAAGAAAAATCTTGTGGCTTGGCCTTGAAAATCCTTTTGAAACAAATAAAGAAATTTCATCATCTTTCCTGCATATGTCAAGCAGGAGATCAGGATAAATGGAATACAGAAACACATTGTGTATGACGAAAGAAAGAGTGGTTTATGATGGGAAGGAGGGACATGGTTGCTGCATGTGTCAGAACAGGAAAGTCCAGTCAATACGCTGTAGGATGGTGACTAAGAAGTGACTGAGAAGACAAGAGGGAGAACAAAAAATGAAAACGAAAGAATAAAATGTAAGAGTAGATTAAAAAAGTCAAACAGTAAAGTGATAAACGTGCTTTTAATGGGAAAAAAATACTTCTACATCAAAAATGGCAATATGTACAGCTACTTGAGATAATCCACAAAAAATAGTAATGCCTCATTATGTGCTAACCAGTTGGTAAGATGCTGAAATTGGCCACTACAGATCATCTATTACATAAAAGGTGAAAAAGACTAATACATGAAAGTCGGTTACTCTGTTTATATTAATTATGGGGTTTTCTCCCAGTAATCTGGTATTGGTCCCTGACAAACCATGTTTGAAGGGCTGGGCCCCTCTGCTGTTACATTTCCTACATTCCTAAGGAAAAAATTCACAGAAATAAAGTGTACCACACAGTCTTTAAATAAAACTTCAAGTTTTATTTAAATTTTTTTAACAGATAATTCTTATTTATCCATTCATGATGTCTCACAGATACACTTACCACTCTTAAGCATTCTTATATTGATTAAACGACTGATAAGCTCCAAGAGATAAAGAATTTTGTGGATACTAGCAAACGGTTGGTAGACATTTCTGGGCATTGCTTTAGTTTGTGCCTGTGACAACAGAAACATACATGACTACGACAGTCATTAACACTTTCCTTAATCACAAAGTCCATGTCTTGGTGATAAATTTTGAGATTTACCCAGACATTTAAAATGCATTTTTGCCATTTAATATAAGTTTTTAAGAGAGACAATGTATGTTGAAAGTAATCCAAAGAAATGTCTGAATTATTTGTATGACCTCTTGCCACGCTGATGGGCTAAGAACTGGGTGTACTCTCAACGTTAGTGCACAGAGAAGTTAGAAATAAGAAAGATTTTTCGCACTTTTTATTTTCAGAATTCAGAGCTATTATGCAGTTTGACTCTGTGGTGTTGCTTTTGGTCTAGGTCTTTATCTGATAATTTTATCTTTGGAGAATGCTGCTTCTGTTTTAGTGAGCTGCTCACTACCTTCACCTCATTTTGACATAAGTAAAAATGGATAGATTTCACTTCATTTCCTGCAAGAATCGTAATGATACAAAGATATAGCACTGAGTAAATTTTTAGATGATGCTGGGAATCCCTGTAGACGTCACTAGTAGAAAGTATGCCTTGAGTAGGACAGAAAACTATATATGCTAAGGAATACACAGATTTTTCTACAAAATACAATTTTTTTATATCAATATGTTTTAATGTTCATAATGCTGTAGACTACTCTGAATTCTCATTTCCGGATCCATCATTCCAAAGGAAGAGGAAAAACTACTACTCAGATATACTCAGAAGGGATTCCCTGGGCTGATACACTGTTGTTCATTTTTCATCTTGTAAAGCAATTTTTAATTCTGACCAAAAATGCCACTCTTCATCTGGAATGACACAGCCATTGGTTTTGTAAATGCATTATATTTCTCAGAGATATTCAGCACTGTCTGAATTTCTGAAATCTTTATATTGTGCTTCATACAATGTTTCTGAGTCAATGTGTAGGACAGTGACATCAAACTCCCTGCTCTGATTTTTCCTGCCCAGGAAAAAAAAATACCAAAAACCACTAGTTAATTGTATTTGTTCGAATTTCTGACATGCTGTTAAGTGCAGGGGAAAGTCTCTGGACCTTCCTTGTCTTCGATAGTAGCAGCAGGTGTCTCAAAGAAACTTAGATATAAATCGTATTTCATGTTCTGAACATCATGCACAATAAACAACATGCTTCTCAACTAAGAAATAGCCAGTCCAATATTTAAAGCTTTTTGGTTTTTTTTTTTTATATTTGTGTAAAAAAAATTCATTCTTAGCCTTTCAATAAAAGCCAGGCATTTTTTTTCAATTACATTTTCAGAATTTGCATGCAATCTGGAACATTCAAGTTACTGTAGTGTCATTACTTTAGCAGCACAATGACGTCAAGCACAATTAGTTTATGAACTAGACCCAAATGTTTTGTAAATTTCTAAAATTAAAAAAATCATAGAAAGTAGATTTCATATTCAGTATGTACACTGGTTGGAACGTATTGGTATAAAAACAGTTGCTCAGGAATTCCCTGTTGTTTCTAAGTGTAGTTGAAGGAAAATGCTTTAAAATTATGTATTTTTTAAGTTCATAATATCGAAAATGCTGGCTTTAATAAAATCTGTTAGCAATTTCACTTGTAAGATCAATATTGTTATTGAAGTCTGTAGCTTTCTGGTGGACTTTTCTACATTTTGTCATTGTAAAATCTCTTTGCAATGGTGTTCGCATTTCAAGTTAATAAAAGCTCTTGAATAGAATTCACAAAATCTTCTAGTCTTCCTCCTAAAAATATATTAGTTTCATTATATATAACAAGGAAGAGTCAGAATTCAGCACAGTTTGTAGGACAGGTTCCTACATATTCCACAAATTGAACGCTCAGTAATAGATATGTTTAGCCCACTGAGCATGCAGGAGACTTCACACTGCGTTACTGAAAGAGCCATGTACATCCATGCATCCAAAGCTGGGAATTAAAGAATCTCCTTTGTGAAGAGGAGGGGCTTCTGACTTCCTGGAGAAGCTGGTTGCTTTACTCATGTTTATTTTCACTCCTAGAATATATTCTTCAGAGAACAAAACAAGTAGTATACTCACCTAATCCAAACCTGTGGGAGAGAAGGCAGAACTGGAGGGAAATCTGAATTGCTATTGCCTACAAATGGACTTTGAGGTTTCATGGAAATTACAGAGTAAATGCAGAAAGCTCCTTCACAAGGTCACTACTTTTAGGGTCATGTTTCCTTACAGCTCTCTTTTATTTTTCTTCCACTGAAATTCAGGCATTGTGAGTTTTCACAAGTAAAGTTTGATTGAAGTTTGACTGAACAAGTTTGAGAATTTGGAAGCACAAATGTATGTAAGCACTTCACTCGTTAGCAGAAAGTGGAAATCTCTGACCCATCACAGCAACATCAGAACATTTTCCTGCAGAGCTGGGGCTGCATTTCAGGGTAGGCAGACTTCTACCTCCAGAGTTGCTAGGGTTTTTTTTCCAAAATATTGCAAAATATCATCCATATGAATCACAGAATGTTTGGGTTGGAAGGGACCTTTAAGATCATCTAGTTCCAACCCCCTGCTATAGGCAGGGACACCACTTTCTACACCAGGTAGCTCAGAGCCCCATCCAGTGTAGCCTTCAATGTTTCCAGAGACGGGGCATTCACAAATTCACTGGGAAAGCTACCTGCCTTCCTTTTTCTTGAGGTGCACTCCTGGAGTTGGAGGACAAGGTCCTTGAATACTGATCATCTGTATTGGGCCCTTCTTCCTTCCAGGGCCTTATCTCACGTCAACCTGCAAAGCAGTTCCCTGAAGAGGTCAGAGTTTGCTCTCCTGAAGCCCAGAGCAGCAAGCTTGCAGTGCACCTTTGATGCCCTAAGGATCATTAACTCCACAATTTCACGGTCACTGGATCCAAGGCTGCCCTTGAGTTTCACATTATGCTTCGGTTTTTCCTTGTTGATGAGGACAAGGTCCAGCATAGCACTTTTTCCTGTAGGTTCTTGTACAACATGGAAGAGGAAGTTATCAACAACATATTCCAGGAATCTCTCTCATTGCTGGTGCCCTGCTGTGTTGTTTCTCCAACAAATATTAGGGTCCCCATGATGATTGGGGAACTGAATGTGAAGCTGCTCCTGTCTGTTTATAGAACGCCTCATCCAGTCGGTTTTTCTGGTCTGGCAGCCTATAGCAGATTCCCACTACAGTGTTTCCTTCCCCTGCCTTCCCTTTAATAACCTCTCAGTCAGCTCTTTATCTATCCACAGGTGCAGGTCCATGGGCTCCAGCTGGTCATTGATGTAGAAGGCAATACCCAATCCCTTTTCCCTTGCCAGTCTTTTCCAAAGAGTTTATACCCATCCATTCCTACATTCTAGTCATGAGAGCCATCCCACCACATCTCAGTTGACGCCAATAACATCACAGCCCTGTAGGCATGCACATGCCTGCAACTCTTTTTGCTTGTTCCCCATGCTCTGTGCATTAGTATATAGGCAGAATTTTCACTGGCAATTGTGTGTAATTACTGTGTATAGTGGTTACTAGGGAATACCATCACAAGTCTATTTCTTCTGCTACTATTTAGTATTATTACATGGGGGAATGGGGAAGAAATGAAAGAAGGCAAATTGGTCTGCTTTCCAAAAATAAAGCAGGCTAAAGCTAGTATTACCTTTGTCTTGTAGAAATATGTTGGGAATTTAAACTAAAGTATATTAACTGAGTTTCATGGGATGAAATTAAACCAAGGTGTAAACCCTGAATGAAAGCAGCATTTACATTTATCCAAAATGTCCTGAAGTGGTCATTACGGTTGGTACATAATGGGAATTTTTCATGGTTCGGAGAAAAAAAAAGTGATTATAGAATCATAGAATCATAGAATGGGCTGGGTTGAAAAGGACCTCAAAAATCATCTGGTTTCTACCCCCCTGCTATGTGTAGGGTCACCAATCACCAGACCAGGCTGCCCAGAGCCACATGCAGCCTGGCCTTGAATGCCTCCAGGGATGGGGCATCCACAATCTCCTTGGGCAACCTGTTCCAGAGTGTCACCACCCTCTGTGTGAAAAACTTCCTCCTAATATCTAACCTAAACATTCCCTGATTCTGTTTAAAGCCATTCCCCCTTGCCCTATCACTATCCACCCTCATAAACAGCCATTCTCCCTCCTGCTTACACATTCCCTTCAAGTACTGAAAGGCCACAATGAGGTCTCCCTGGAGCATTCTGTTTCCCAAGCTAAACAAGCCGGGTTCCTCAACCTTTCTTCACAGGAGAGATGCTATAATAATAAATGTAAGTAACAAATAATTACAACTTTGTCAGCCAAAAGCAATGTGACTCTAATTTTCCTCTGTATGGAGGAAAAGGATCTGGGGGTGTTACCTGACAGCTGGCTAAACACGAGCCTGCTGTGTGCCCAGGTGGCTAAGAAAGCCAATGGCATCCTGGCTTGAGTCAGAAATAGTGCAGACAGCTGGAGGTGATCACCCCTCTGTACCAGTACTGGTGAGGCCATGCCTTGAGCACTGTGCTCAGTTTTTGGCCCCCCACTATAAGAAAGGTAAAAGAGTGTGTCCAGAGAAGGGCAGTGAAGCTTTGAAGGGTCTGGAGAACAGGTCTTATGGGGAGCAGCTGAGGGAACTGGGACGTTTGGAGGAAGCTTATGGGAGACCTTATTGCCGTCTTCAGCTCCCTGAAAGTAGGTTGTGGTGAAGCAGGGGTTGGCCTCTTCTCCCACGTAACAGCGATAGGAAAAGAAGAGATGGCCTTAAATTGTGCCAGGGGAGCATCAGGTTGGATGGTAGGAAGAACTTCTCAGAAAGAGCAGTGAGCTATTGTAACGGGCTCCCAAGGAGCTGGTGGTGTCATCGTCCTTGCAGTTTTTTGCTGACCCTGGAGCAGACACAGGCATGGGCTGACAGTTGGACTGAATGGTCTCATTGGCCTTTCCAACCTTAGTGAGTCCATTACACCGTTTCCCTGATTTGTCATTTCTGCCAAGGCCCCGCACACCCACGCTCAGCCTGGGAGTGCTTTCTCTGTTAAGTGATGGCCAACACACAGAAAATTTATCGGCATTTCAGAGTGATGAGAACTTGTAACCATATTCCTCATGACCGCACATTCAGCATTAGCTCCTCCGAGGTGTTTGTGCTTCTTTACGTACGAGATTATTTCACCTTGTGCTCGACCATCATTCATTCAAAAAAAAAAAGAAGCGCAACTCAGTAGTAGCTCAGGTCCGGCCGTGCACATCGGGCCAGCCTGAAGTCAGCGACACCCCGGCGGCCTTCAGCCCCGAGCAGAGCGGCGCGCCGCTGAGCAGCAGCCCATCCAGACGGCCGCAGCGGCAGAACAGCGAGGGGAGGGGCGAGGGCGGCGGCCCGTGAGGCGGCTGTGGCGGCGGGCATGGCGGGCGGGCTGGGGCGCGGCGGGCGGCTCGGCGGCGGTGAGGGAGCGGCTGCGGGAGGGCACGGGCGGCGATAGCGGCCTGCCGGGGGTTGAGATGGAGCTCGTCCGCAGGAACGCAGCTCCGAAGCTCTGCGAGCCCCGGCGGGGGCTGGGGCGGGATGTGGGTTCCTGTGGAAGCAGAGCTTGTCGAGACTTACGGGTTTTCATATTCATTCATATTTTCTGTGCGGCTGGTACCTGGCTTATTGCAGGGAGCTTTATTTCTCGTTCCTCCAGGTTTTAACGTGTGTCAGAGGCACTGAAAAACAAAGGTGTCCCGCTCTGCGTTGGGGTGCAGAGAGAGCGCCTTGAAACTACAGCTGTGTGCGGTGCTGTGCCACCTTGCTCAGAGCTGCTCTGCAGCCCCGGAGAAAAGGGCTCTGCTCATGCTGCTCCTTGACGAGAGCTGTCAGAAGCTGTCTTTTCCTTCTCCATCAGAAATAAGACACATTTTGCCTTTACAAAAACGGAGTATTTAAGTAATTTTCTTCCATCCGAAGGAAATATCAAAAAAAAAAAAAAAAAAAAAAAAAAAGAGAAAAAAGAAAAAATTGCTTTAATGGTAGCCTCTGTGTTCTGTGAGCAAGCTTATTGAGAAACTCTTTCAGATGTGCACTTTGATTCCTGCTTGATAATTCTGCTACTGTTTTGCAGTTGTCTTTAGGCAGCAGAAATGGAAAAGTTCTGTGTCCATGCGGGCAAAAATGCCTCCTTGCAACTTTGTACCTGAAAAATACCAAGTAAGTCACACTGCACTCGAATTTATGTAAGACTACAGTATGAGCTCTGAGTGATAACCTCACCTGCCATGAATAGTCTGTCCATCAAGTAGGACCTAGAGAATTTTCTTGTTTATTAGAACTATAGTCGTAACCCAGAGATGCATTTGTGCAACATCTCCACGATTTATGGCTAAATTGTTGGTTTGAAAGACTTAGTGGATAAGTAAGCATAGAACAGCAGTCTTGGTTCAGAAAGTTGGTTGTATATTAAAATTTTCTTCTATGAACAACCACTGCATCTTCAGAATGCATGAACAGATATTGACTTTTTTATTCCCCTCAGTCATATCCATATGAACATATGCTGAAGATTCGTGAACAGAATATTGCTCCTTCACTGCGAATGTATTACAAGAAGCCTTTGTTGCTGCATCAAGGACATATGCAGTGGCTGTTTGATTATGAAGGACGAAGATATCTTGATCTCTTTGCTGGAATTGTTACTGTCAGTGTTGGTCACTGCCATCCGTAAGTATGTTACTGATTGATTTCCAGAAATGCAGTACAAAATGCAAGAGAAATACTTCTGATGGCTTTGTTCATCTCAGGCACTGTGAGCCGAAAGTCAGGGTACAATTCACTGGATTTTTGTGTATTACATAGTTGGGTCAATTTCCACAATATTTTGAATAATTCATTCATTTATTTGCTCATCCAGATGGCAAATGCAACCATGTCTGGATTTTCAGCATAGTAATGGAAGTAGGGGTGTATGTGCTTGCATACGTGAGTGTTGAATTAAAGCCCTGTGTCTCTTGTGCTACCTGCAGGAAGGTAACTATGGCTGCCCAAAAACAGCTTGCTTGCCTTTGGCATACCACTAATATTTACATGCATCCATCAATCCATGAATATGCTGAGAAGCTAACTTCACTTCTTCCAGACCCACTTAAGGTACTTCACTTTTGACAGAGCAGGGGTGGGAATCGGGAGTGTCTGTTTATTAAATGGAAATATTTATTATATACATAAATGAGAGCCACAATATCTGCAGAGGGAAATCCTCTTCACAGGCTTTCAGGTAAAGAGAACATGGTGAGCTTCTAGACTTTATCTGTAGACTCACTCAGATGTAGACAAGTGTAATAAACCAAGCTCCTGCTGTTCTGCTTGAGTCTTTCTCTCCAGTAAACACTCTGAAAGGATGATGCCACTTTAAAAATGACTGAAGGAACTGAAATGCTGTTAACTGTTGTTACATGTAATTATCTTTAACTGGATCTTGCAAAAATTATAAGAGCAATGTATTTGACTGCATCTTGAGTAGTGAGTTTTACTGCTATTTAAGTAAACAAACCACATGAATGTCATGTATCACATTCACAGAATCAGTAGGAAAAGTACTGTGATTTTTTTCAGGTAAAAGAAACCAGTCATAAAATGAAATTTGGTTACTAGAGATGTGTGAAGCTATTGCAGTCTTAGAAAATGGAAGAAGAGCGTTAAAAATAAATGAATGTAAAGCATCTGCATAGAATAAGCAGTGGAGTATCTCAGTCTCCTCTGAAAATAAAATTTAAAAGCTGTGCTTCCTGAAAAGAGGTGTAATGAAGAGACTGGCCTTGATTGGGGCTCATTAAGGACTGATTTCGAGAAGAAGCAGAGACTCCTTGCTTGACAGGAGACTGAGTACTTCACAGATCTGAGCTCCAATCTACCCATTCAGTTAATGGTCTTCCCGATGCCAGCAACTCTGTGATTCTGTGAAACAAGGAAGACAACTGAAAAGTGGGGGAAATCAATAAGAGGGAAAACAAGGGAAAAAGATCCCCTTAATTTTCATTTGCAACTAATAAGCAAATTATTTATACCTTTTCTTCACTGCTGTTGTGTCTCTGTCTTTGACTTGTAACTGTTGTACAAGGGTAGTACACAGCTGTGAAAGTTTTTCAGTTGGTCAGCTCAGTTTTACCCAAACGCTTTCATTTTACTCAAAACCATTGTTACATCTTAGATGTGAGATGGAAGACCTGAAGTTTCCTGGCATTAAAGATTTCTGTATTGTCTCATAGTAGATAGACCATCTTGATCATCATTCCCATCTGTAGTCTGTGCGCAACACGAAGTTTACTGCAGTGGCATCTCTTTGTAGCAGTGAAAGTTTATTCCTCATAGTGTTACGAAGTGACATCTAAGCAGATTGTGGTTGTGCACTATACTGACCCTAAGCATTCTTCTGTAGGTGGTTTACCTAACCAACAGTGGGTCAGAAGCCAATGATTTGGCCATGTTCATGGCAAGATTATACACTCGGAACTTCGATGTCATCTGTTTCAGGTAATGCAATTGTTTTAATCAAACTACCTGTGTGTGTAGTTGGTTTCTGTATGCCTAAAACAAAAAAAAATAATGGAAATATCTAACACCAGATCTGCTGAGGACGCTCATTGGACAAAGAAATAGATCAGCTGAGTATTTAGTGCAGGACATTAGGACTCATTTGCATAGGAAACACAAGGGGCAATTTCTGCTTTTCTTATTTAGCTCAGGTTGTGCCATGGTGGACCTCCATTCAAGGTCAGAGCAGTCCTCAGCAATTGCTGCTTTCCTCATTTGTTCCGACTCTGCTCTCATCTATGGGAGTTCAAAGGTACCTCTGAAATAGCAGTGCGGTGAACCACAGCAGGGAACTGATCTGGCTGAAAGCTATCCCAGATGAAAGATCTTCTGGTTTTGTTTGTTTTGTTGCCTTATATTTCTGCCAGATCCCTGAACCACAGTTCACTGCACGGCTACACAAACAGTTCTTCTGACTTTAACTACAGTGGTAGTGCAGAGGTGAGGGCTACGTAAGCACCAATGTAAGCAATTCTTTTACTGTGCTTCCAGACAGCCACAGTTAACAGAATAAAAAGCCAATTTTATGAAGAGTTAAATTTTTCTTCCATTCTGTTCAACAGAACATTGAGTGTCTACCTGGCTTATATATTCTGCATAATGAACTTCTGATTTGTGTATAAAACTAGCAATAAACTTCTATATAGTTTAATGGTCGGCAGTATCTGTTCGAGAGAGCAGCAGTTCCTGTGATTGAAAGAACACAGATGCTTACTCTGCAGGGTTCTGGTGCTGCAGAAGAACTCTGTGAAACACTTACATAAAAGCTTTCTGAATTGCTACCAGTTCAAGTCCTCGTACTCTTGTCTTCGTGAACACACCTCACAATTACAATGTGTGAAACTGCAGGAAACCGATATAGATGGGCAGTTGAGGAACTTTCAAAAACTGAGCAAAAAAAGGCAGTCTGAATCTTCTTGTTCAGAGTGTATCAGTAAACACTTTTCCCAATAATTTGTAGCTCAGAAACATGCCTTCTCAGAACTACAGTCTCTCTTTGGAAGTGAGAAATGTTCTTGTACTTTGTCTGTTTGCACAGAGGAGCATACCATGGAGGCAGCCCTTACGCACTGGGATTGACGTCTATCGGTTCTTATAAACATGGTGTTGCCAATGGCATTGGCTGTTCAACAGTGAGATTATTTTTTTCTTAATATAATAATAATAATCTAAGTAAATAGAAATGTATTTGAACATTTCAATGATTAGTAAGTTTCTGTCTTCAAAGTGCTTAACAGTTACTGATCACATTACACATGTGTTCCTGCAACAAGAGCCGGAAGCCGGATGCTCCACGTAGCACTTATGCTAATTTAGATTTGGGACAATCATAACACAAGTTATCATGATTTACAGAGCTTTGTTTTTTGCTTGGTACTATCATGGAAGTTCAGCTATGTGCAAAGTAGTAATAGTCAAGACTCTTTTTTTCATGTTTGCTTTGGCAAATCTGTGCAAAGCTAATTTCTGATGATCTGAAGATGATACTGCCCAGGAATGAAAATGAACCCATCCTTTATGTCAGCAAGAGAAGAGAGATATCTGTTACTGACCATTGAAGAAAAATGGCAATAAGTTATATCTGTGCCCTTGAGAAGATGAGAATGGCTCTCTGATTACCAGAAGATAGCATTGGATATTCCAGTCTGAACTGGCAGTAGAGCCACAGCATGAGCTCTAGGAAGGCACCTTTAGAGCAGACTCACAGTCTAGTTCACTAGATGAAACATTCCATGTCTTCAGGCAACTCATCAGCAGGATTAGAAGGCAGGAATTCCCAATTTTCAATCTGCTGTAATATCAGCTTGCCAGTACTTTGCAGATTTTGTCATAGTTTAGATTATTAAAGTTCTTATTAGATTATTAGGTTATTAAAGTACTACTGACAACTCTGACAACGCTGCCGTTAGTATTAGGTAACCACAATGGCTGACTAACTCAAAGAGCAAACTAAAGGAAGCAATGGATTGAATCACTACTGCAGGAATACGCATGTGGAGAAATTTTGATATTATTTTATGAGTGTTCTTTGGACAAGTCTCTGGAACTAGATATTCATTTTAGCAGTGGTTTTTGTTGTTGTTATTTGTTTATACATTTGCTATTTCATTAGAGTCATCCTCAGGTATGATTAACATATCTCTTAGAAAGCTGTCATCAGATATTCCTTTTATCTTGACAGACAATGTTACCAGATGTTTTTCGTGGTCCGTGGGGAGGCAGCAATTGTAGAGATTCACCAGTGCAAACTGTTCGAAGATGCAGCTGTTCTGAAGGTTGGTAAATGGTAAAAAGTATGAGTATTTTAGATTAGAGAATACCTGGGGGCCATAGGAGTAAGGTGTATGCTCAGATTATTGTTTAGGTTGTATCTACCTCCACCAGAAAGATGGCCATTCCTCATCAGGCCTCTGGTTAGGATTTGCAAGGGTTTTTGAAGTAAATATTGCAAAAACCTCATTTACCTGCTTCCCACAGGAAAAATGTTGGTCATACGCTCAAATTTCCTCCCAAAATCCTATTTCTAGCATTTTTCATGATCAGCTCTGATTTCGGGATCCTGTGGAACTCAAACCTTCGTACATTGGAAAGAACAGAAACGTTGGTTGTGTTTCATGCATGTCATACAGTGTGGAAGCTCCTCTACTGCTCTCCTTTTGGTAGTAAATTCTGTATTTTTTCCACCATGTCAGTAGACATTTTTTGTTGTTTTAATTCACTTGCATATAAAATATTTTCTTCTTAGTTTTGCCCTCTGTAGTGATCAGGAGGATTAGCTATACTAATTGCTCTATTCTTTGTTACAGCATAGACTGATATGCAACTGTATTCTCCAGAATCCTGGTATCTGCACTAACCTAATGATTCCCTATGCCTTATGCTGGCATTTATTAACCCCTGAGAAAATGTTTACTTATTTCTTCCACTGATGTGAGTGATTCAGAAACACTGTCTCCAATGTGCAGATTACTTAGTTGTTATATGTAAAAAGTCTGGCAGCTTTGCCAGTATCTAAACTCGCAGTCTTTGGAGTATAGTTTATGAGAAAATAAGGGGTTCTTTCCTGTAAGATTTAGAATTTTTTATGTATTTGGGAGGTGATATTTACCATATAGTCAAGTAGTACTTGTAGATTAGATGTGCAGTTTCATGTGTTGATGCTGCTTCTACCACTTTAAGTAAATGGTCTTTAAAATATTTTCCCTCTAAAACAGGTGTATGTCATGCAAACAAACAGTACATTGAACAGTTCAAAGATACTCTGAACACTGCTGTGCCAAAGACAATAGCTGGATTTATTGCTGAACCAATTCAAGTAGGTAGTTTGCCATTTCTCAGTTGCTGTAACGCATAAAGTTTAACTCTGCTTTTACTTACTAAGCCCTGATGTAAGGAGCCGTTGCCTTCCAGGTATGGAGTAAGATTTCTGATTAAAAAGAAAACTGGGAATGTGAACAGAAATTGAGGAAACAGTATTCTAAACAATTTTACCAAAGAAGGGATGTCAGTTAGGTTTCCCACCAATCTGTTTATGTCTTTCTCAGTGCACAGGTTTTCAAGGTACTTGTTTTGGCAGTTTAACCCATTCTGTTTTACAGTGATTGATTTTACGCTGTGGCCTCACAAACATTTATACAAGCACAACTCACTGAACAGGATATTGCCCAATGGGATGGGAATACGTGACCTGAGCAGTTTCAATGCTGAAGCCAGAAATTTGAGACAACAGTCTTGCTATTACCTGAGGGCTGTTGATTTTTTTCTCACTGTAGGATAATCACCCAGCAAAATTCCTGTTTCGTTTTCTGCTCCTGAAGACTTTTTTTTTTCTTGGCAGGGTATTAATGGAGCTGTTCAGTACCCAAAAGGTTTCTTAAAGGAAGCTTATCGGCTAGTACGGGAAAGAGGAGGTGTTTGTATTTCAGATGAAGTGAGTGTTTTGACCTCTCTCAAGTTTTGTCTATCTCTGTGAGTCTTCTGAAAATCCACCTGAAGGCAAACTGGAACTCTCTAAATAAGGGAATTGACAAATATTTCATAGATGGAGGAAATCACAGTGCCTTTTTTCAAGGCTCCTGGTTTTTAATCTTTTTATTCTGCACTGTGGTATTCTAATAATTTTAGACACAGGTAAGGCTTGTAGCAGGCTTGAATCTTTTTTTAGAGTAACATAGAGTAAATTTACAAAATATGCAGTTAATAAATGCCAGCTGTGACCTGGCTGTTGTCACAATAGCAGTCTTTCTTACAAGTGTTGTTGGAGTATGTGAACTCTGGAAAGGGTTTATTTTGCTGTTCCTCTTCAACCATTTATCTAAATGAAATTTGCCTGTTGCCATACTGGTGAACTCTTGGGACTGTGCTACTTGCCTAAGATAGAATAGATCAACAGAAATAGGATTGCTACTTTGGAACATGCTAACAATTGTGTTTCCTCTCCTTTGTTAAGTGGATGCTGCAATGTGTTTGTACATCTCAACCGTCCTAAGATTGGTGAGATGTTAGCTATTCCATTTGCAAAAGAAAAAAACAAATTATAGTAAGTAGTATTTTGTGTAAAGCTACCCAAGTAAGGATCTTACTACAGCAGTTGTTTCTAGGCGCGCTTGCAGATCAGCAATAATAGAAAGAAAAGAAAAATGAACTGTACTGTAAAATGTGAGAAGATAACGGGGATTTCTCTGGGTTTTTCCTTTGAAAGGTACAGACAGGATTTGGACGGACAGGCAGCCATTTCTGGGGATTTCAAACGCATGACGTAGTCCCTGACATAGTTACTTTAGCAAAAGGAATTGGTAATGGCTTTCCAATGGCAGCTGTTGTTACAACAAAAGGTATATTCATTCGGTTCTGCTAAAGATCAAAATAGGGCACATACATAATATACAGCACAATAATTACTTGCTGGAGAGGTGCATGTTCAGATTATTAATAAATCTTGGTCTCAAGCTGTTTTCTGAGGTGAAAGAGTTGGGTTCTCAATTTTGTATGATTTTATCAAGTGCTGTGCTATAGTAGTGTCAAGATTTATTTGAATGAGGTTAGTAGTATAACTAAAGCAGAGATAACCTTGTGAGTCATGGATAGAGATGGTAATAGATCCTGGAGCTCCTCTCTGAGTGCACCATTTTAATGATTAATGCACAATAAGTAAGGCAGCATGTTAACTGACTACTTGATTCATATGAATAAATCTGGTAAGGAACGTTTGTAGGTGATGCCCTAAGGCAACAACTAACTGTTAAGTGTGATATTAGCTTTGTGTTTTCCTTTTTAAGTCTGTCTTTACAATCTGATCTCTATAATGTTTGCAATATATTACAATCTATCATTTCACTCACTTAGAGTCAGGATAGGAGCACAGCAAATTTTTAAGTTAAAGTAGGTAACTGTTGTTACCAAATGTAAGGAAACTGTAAGACTAATTATTACATTTTTTTCTTTAAGAGATTGCAAATTCTTTGGCTCAAAACCTTCACTTCAATACCTTTGGAGGAAATCCTTTGGCCTGCGTAGTGGGATCTGCAGTTCTTGATGTAAGGAGAGTGTTGTGCTTTTTTTGTAGCAAAAGATAGATAAGAAATGCTTGCATTTGTTTACTGTAAAATTGTATGTCGGCAATTTTACAGCTGTATTGAATTTATCAACATTCACAAGCATTATTTATACATAGCTATAGTACCCTGTGTGAAGGGGGAAAAAATTTCATTATCTCCACCGCAAAATTCCATTCCTTTTGCAGGAATACGAGTCATCTGTAATGTCATCTTTTAAGTAAGTCAGAGCCTGTATCTGGAGCAAGAAGATGGTCAGAATTAGGAAAAATAAAATGCAATTGAAGGAAAAGGAGACAGGAGAAAAAAAGTAAACAAAAGCAAGAAAACAAGAGGGAAAAACACTCATGTGAACTTCTAAAATTGTATTTTTTGTTTTCACTCATGAATTTTCTTAAAGCAGATTTTAAGTTTATAAAATGATTTGCACATGTGAGTGCTGATAGCTGGCAGCATGTCAGAACTTTGATTAAAAGTGGTCTTTTTAGAGTAAGGAGTGCATTTAAAAGAATTAAATCACCCAGACTTTACTAAAATGCTGCCTCGTACACAGAGGTGTATTATGTCAAGTTTTATTCTTTCCATATTGCTGGAGAAGGAGTTAAGGTATCTATGGCAAGATTATGGAGGCCAAGTATTTTTCAGCTATGATTATTTGTGAGCATGAATTAGTAAAATATTATGATTGTTGAGAAATAAATAAAACTTGCAAAAGAACAGAGGTTCGGTTTTAACCTGATGCCACCTGATAAAGTGGATGAGAGGAGGAATTTCAGTACTGTAGCAATGAAGGAACACAGTGTGCAAATCTGTGAGAGAAAGTGAAATAAACATAAGGTCACCAATCCAAATGGAGATTAACCAGCGATGAAGGAAGCTTTTCTTGTGGCTTTGTCATTGTATGTCTTTTTTACCAGGCTATTGAAGAAGATAATCTTCAAAAAAATAGCAAGGATGTGGGAACATATATGTTACTAGAGCTTGCTAAACTACGGGAGAAGTTTGAGATTGTTGGAGATGTCCGTGGCAAGGGACTCATGATTGGGGTAGAAATGGTGAAAGATAAGGTTGGTGATTTACTTTATACCTTCTGACTTAAGGTGCCATTGCAAGTTTTATTTCAGCTGAGATGAAATGTGATAATATGAAGATTTTATCTTAAATACTAATGATGGAGTGAAAAAACACTGTACTGGCTAAAACTGAGCTAAAACATTCTGGCATTTCAAGTATTTCACAAGTTTTAAGTAAACAGTGACTTGTGCACTTCAGTTACATAAATTCATCATAGGAAGCAGATCAATTATCATAGAATTAGTTAGGTTTGAAAAGACCTAAGGTCAAGCCCAGCTGGTATCCCAGTACTGCCAAGTCTACCACTAAACCACATCCCTAAGCACTACATCCGCGGCTTTTAAATACCTCCAGAGACAGTGCTGCAGCCTGTTCCAATGCTTCCCTTGAATAACAATTTTTTTTCCTGCTATCTAACCTGAACCTCCCCTCATGCAACTTAAGGCCATTCTCTCTTGTCCCATCATGCACCTTTCAGGAGAGGCCAACCCCCACCTTGCTACAACCTCCTTTGACGTCACTCTGGGCAGCAATGAAGTCTTGCCTGACCACTGTTAGCTAAATAACCACAATTCCCTCAGCCACTCCCCACAAAACCTGTGCTCCAGACCCCTCACCAGCTTTGCTGCACTTCTGTAGACACATTCCAGCTCCTCAAAGTCTTTCTCATAGTAAGGGTCCCCAAACTAATCACAGTATTCAGAGTACAGCCACCAAGTGCCAAGTCCAGGGGGACGATCACATCCTTGCCTGTATTAGCATGTCATTGGGTTTCTCGTGTTCAGCCGGCTGTCAGCCGGTGTCTCCAGGTCCTTTTCTTTTGGGCAGCTTTCCAGCTACTCTTCCCCTAGCCTGTAGCATGGCTTTTACTTTATGCAGCTGATGTTTTCGGTCAGAGATAGCGATGGGATTTATTGGAAGAACTGGAATAATACATTTTTTTCCTGGAATTAATTTAGAATATCCTAGTGAAGCTTACTATTCACATTCCATAGGACAGTCGCCACCCTCTTCCATGTGAAGAAATCAATCAAATCTGGGAGGACTGTAAAGACATGGGTGTTCTGATCGGCAGAGGAGGACTCTACAATCAGGTATCGAACTTCTGGTTAAATTAATTTTAGTTTAGTAAATGAACTAGAAAACATATATATTTAAAAGCTCTCCCTGCTTAATTTTTCTTGGTTTGCAGAACAGGCAGGAGCTGTTTGTTTCCTTTTAAAGTGGGATGAACTTCCTTCAAGCTTGCAGTATTCCTTTGGAAGGACAATTTAACTTAGAGAAGCAGGATAGTATAATATATGTTAATTAGAGGAAACAGCAATATTCAGGTCTGCTAAGCATTTGTTACTGTTGGAGTTATAACCTGATCTGGTGACAGAGAAACAAGTTTATTCTTGCTAGTTCTTTCATTCTAGAGAGCTGATAATATTCTATCTGGATGTTGATATAAAAAATAAATGTAAAGAGAGCTCGTAGCAGCAAATTCAGCAATACAGCACAGAAGTGAGAATTGCAACCAAATGGGCATCAGCCACTTGAACATACGTCATGCTGCACTCATGGCTCTGTGCCACAAGTTTCTTAGAGCATGCAGATTAGTAACAGACTTTGGGATGGTAAGTCAGTTAAACCCTCAGAGCAGCTTTTCTATGAGATGGGTACACGGCTAGAAGAAGCTGGGCACTGCCTCTGTCATCTCATAGGCTTCCAGTCACAAACCAGAAGACAGGTTGTATGCTGCAGTTCAGTGTAGTAAAATCTGATTCTGCTCATGGGATTGCTCTTTGCCTGGGAGCATTATCTGAAGTCAGCCTCAGCTGAAGTGGGGGAAGAAAGCCCGTTATGTGCTTTCTGCATATAGTCTGCATACAGAATACATAGACAGAATAACTTAAAAAGAAAGTTTAAGATTCTTACTCAAGTTAAATGACTTTGTAAACATTATACTACCAAATATTTGGACTATTAGAACCTAATTTCTTACTAAATTGCACTGTGAATATATCCCTCCCTGATCAACATGCAATCCTGATAACAAGCTACGCTGATCTAAGTGAAAGTTTGCTTTTAGTGATTCTCTTCAAAACTTACTGGAAAGCCTTTCATATAAAAAAAAATAACAGCAGGTTAACACAATGCAGGGGACTTACCATTCTCAGTAAGTTCTGTTTCACTATGGCAAAGTTGCTAGAAAGGAAAAAAATGCCCATTTTGTTTCATCTGGCTCTTAGTACAAATCCATCTAAGGGTGGATGTTCAGGCTCCACCTAGAGTAACAGAAACAATCTACTCCAGTCAGCTCTCTTTTGAAAACAGTTGATCTGTCCCTGGAGCAGAGGGGGCATTAGAAGCAGCAGTCAGTGCCTCATTTCAGGGTGTGTTTTTCAGAGGCCTCACTCCCAGCACTGCAGCTCTGTATTATTTTTCATTGTTTTGGTTATATTGTTTAGCAGGGGATGGTGCTAACCTAGATGGGCTGCTAGAACAGGTGTTCTTTGCATATGATCTTAAGGTTGTCTTTTCTTTTTCTTTCTCTTCAGACATTTAGAATTAAACCCCCTATGTGCATTACTAAAAAGGATGTTGACTTTGCTGTTGAAGTAATTCATACTGCACTAGAGAAACACACGGGAAAAGCAGCTGGAAAGTAATCTTGTTTCTTTACGAGATGCGCATCAGACCTGAGCCTTGCTGTCCAGACTCTAAAGGAAGCATAGTCTAAAGATAAAATACTTGTCAGCATCATAAGACTACTGTTAAAGAACCAGACTTAAAAGAATGCTCTCTACCCCATTTTATCAAAATACAGGCATTTCAGTTGCCCTCAGCAAGGCAACAGGCAATGCTAGAGGTTGGGAATGGTCAAAACACAATAGTTTATTTCAGCTGCTCCTTGTTCCTTACACTTCTACTGCTGCTTTTCTCTCACTGGTTTTCTACGCTCCAGCAGAAGTTCTCTAGCAGGCTATAGTCCCCTTGGGTGAGGTTACAGATTATTTGTTCCTTTGTTCCTACTTTGTTCCTGTGTCTCCTTTGCTGCCATTTCTTACCTACATTTTCAGCAGAGGCAATACAAACTCTTGCTTGATTGAACGCTGGCATGTGGTAGGACTGCTGCAAAGCCAGCTGTGACCAATACAGGGGAGTCCCTGACCACCTCTTCCACGGCATCACCTCTGCAGCTACCAGTGCCTTTTACACCCAATAAGCATGAGCATACGTAAAAACCAATATTTCATCATTGTTTTATTTTATTTAAATAACAAAAATAATCAACTGAAAAGTTTTTTTGCAGCTTAAGTCTTACCCCATAACATGAGATTTCACACAAAGTCACTCTTGGGCTAGGACGCATTCTGAGCAGAATGTAACTGCATGTCTCAAACAGAGCTAAAACTTTATCACAATGATACAATGTAATCACAACATTAAAAAATCTGTGCACACAAATTGAAAGTTTCTAATTATGGAAATTATTTTTAATGTCAAATCCAGTCATCATCCCCTCAAAAAAAAAAAAAAAACAAAACAAAACAAAACAAAACAAAACAACTCTTTGCTTTTCTTCCTGCTGCTTTTTGATTTGTGGTTATTTAGCAAAGATAGGTGTAACAAAGTACAACTTTTCTAACATAATCACTTTTGAAACAAAATTTTTGTTACCTTCTCCACTCTCCAATAAAAGTAGCATTGTTGTCTGTTAGCAAGAACTATACATTTGTCATTTTACTTTGATGAAAGTTTTAATGTTTGAATAATTTCTTGATCTAATAACAGTTCTGTTTCCACCCTTTTTTTTGATAAGCTGAAATGCCGGAGCAACTCAGGTAAGGCAAGAGCATTGCATTTAGAAAATGCAATGACAGAAATACAGAAAAAGCTAGGAGTATACTAAAAATACCATATCCCCAAGTCCTCCATGAACATTGGATTCTCTGACTTCACTGACTGCTTGTTTTGCAAAACTCTTTTGTTCACTTGCACTCCAAACTCAGGTGTTCATCTTTTCTTTTTGTTAAGTGTTATTCAGAATGAATTAATTACACACTTAAACAGAGACATAATACCAGTTCCCATTTTGTTTTTCATTAGGAAATCAAAACACATGTGGAGAGCAATCCATACCACCTGCCACTCTCTCCTCAATTGGCAGCATCAAGTGTGCATGTACCATGGGACAGAACCCCTACGTGCAAGTCAACTCATACACATTAATACTGACACTTCAGCCATCATCCATTCCTTCCCACACTTATTCCAGGAAGGCTCATCCACAGGATTTCCCTCCCCAGTACAAACACCTTAGCACACATGGTCACGTACAAAACTAACAGGGACTGTCCAAACTGTAATTAACCAACTCTGACATCTTTCCCCTTTTGTCCGCTGGTTAATGTGAAGAGGACACTGAGGATGGTTACTCCTCCACTTGTGCTGCTCGTATTTCATTTTTGATGGAAGATCAAAATAGCAGAGTCCAATCTTAGCCTCAAATAATTTTCTGTCTCTGTAAAGAAAACAACTGTGATGTGGTAAAATAATGTATTCCCTCTGCATAGTTACTCCATCCACACAAGTTTCAACAGAAATGCTAGGCAACTCTGCATCACCACTGCCCCTTCACCAAGACAGCTGTCAGAAGGGTAGGTCAAGTTCAGTCAGTAAAGAAAAAATGGTAAAAACAAGCAAAAGCAAAAATTGCTCCAGGAGATAACATTCTCCTTGTTACATCTTCCAAATCTTCCTTTTTTTTCTTTTTTCCTTTTTGTTTCTTCCACCAAAACCTGGGATTGCCTTCCCACTTTACCTCAGAATAGGCAATGCACACTTTTCAATGTTTTAGAGAATTTTCTCGTTGATTCTAAAGACTGTCAGTGTAATAAAGTTTTATCTGTTTTTACGTTTCTCTTTTTTGCTTCTGGTGTGAACAGCTCCATTTACAGACAGTGCCTGTGTTGCTTTTGCATGTCCTGTTGCTTTTAGATGTTCAAACAGTTTATTTCGGGATGGAAATGTACAGTTGCAGGTTACACAGTGAATGGGAACTTCATTCTGAAAGATGAAAGAAAACAAACTGTTCACATTTGTGCAAGATGTGTAATAAATACATTGTGTAATAAATAGAATACACCAACTGGCTCTACCTAGCTACTCGTAGAAGAATTAAATGTGACTAAATTGTTTGTTTCTCTAATTAATATCCTATTGCTGATTGGCAATTAAAATAGAATATTAAAAGCATAACTTTGTGAAACTTTAAGGAGAGCCAAGTAAAGACAAGAATACAGCAGAAGCTTACCAACAGTAATTAATGAAAAAGATTACTTTGATCTCACGTCAGTAAACAAGACTATAAATATAGTATTTTGAGTTTGAGGTATGCTGAATTTATGCCTTAGGTGTAGCTATTACAAGAGTTGTTCTTCTGGGAAGAACCAATATTTGGAAAGATGCAGACAGTACTGTCTCCCACCTGCCTGCTGAGAGCAGCCATCTTCAGATGTTTACATTTTTTGGTTTGAACTGCTTTGATAACTGAGTTCTAGCCACTCTCCTAGACCTGAAATTTAGCCCTGCACTTCTTTGCATAGACAAGAGCTGATGTTCCAATGTCCAAAATACTAATAAAATCACAGAAAGAGAACCCATTATTATTAAAAAGTAAATAGTAAACCAGAACAGAATTTGGCAACTGGAGGTAAAACAAACTTTTTTTTGTTTGTAATGACATGACTCTGTTTTTTTAAACAGTGTAAGTAATTCAACATACCACTGTTTGGTGTTCTGAAGATCCCTTAGCAGACTTTTTTGCATCCTTGGCTTTTTTACCCTTAGGCTTACTGCTGCTGACAAAGAGAAACCAAGATTAGTACACAAGAATATTCAAATTAAAGAGTAATTGCATTCAAGTCACTGTTCTTTCTTCACACAATCTAAGTGGTTCCAGCAAAATAGAAAGCCATGCGGCTTACGTGAAATCTCAAGACTCTGCTAAAGGATGAATCAGCTACTTGTGAATGATGCAGTGCTGATATGCAGTCTAATACCATTTCCAAAGTAAATCCTAACACTCTTTGTTCAGTACTGTATTTATGTAACACTGATTTAGTGGAGTAGCCCTAAATTCACAGGTGAGAAAGATCTGCTTGTTACAGTATCAAACATGACATAAAATGACATGGTCAGCACACCTTTTCACTTCACTCTGTGCTTCATTCACTTGGCTATTATCTTCTGTAGCACTTGCTTCCTCTGTCACAGCACATCTTTGGTTATCATTTACAGACTGCTCAGCTGGGCCACTGTCTTTCTCCACACAGGGCAATTCCTTTCTCTCAATTGTTTCCTCATCAGCACTTTTATCCAAAGAGTCCTCGTATGTCTGTCCAAATAGAAGAAATAAAAGTTACTTGATGCTCATTAGTGACTATGCTTATCATCATTTACCTTAAAACATGAGTGTGTGGGGAGAACACAAAACCATGAAGCCTCTGAATTTTACACTGTATTTTCAGTGGGATTCCAACAAGCAAAATCTTCACTCCTCTCTTCTGAAAGATGAGACCAGCTGTGTTTTTAATTACACAAAGAGCTTGAACACAAGGCTCTATGTCTCATCACATCATAATGGCTTTGTTTTTAACTTTGACTAACATTTTGACTGGTTTCTGTGCCAGACATCTGTATTAGGACACTTAAGCCAAAATAACTGAACCGACTGAAGCAAAACACACTGTATCTTCCCTCCCTATCTTCTGGCTACCTTTTCCATGTATCAGAATCAGAGTCAACAACTGTTTAGTAAGAGGTCAATATCTGTGCATGTCTGAGGCAAAGCTCAATTTCCAAAAGTAGAATAAACGTAACACTGTGTTAATATAACTACATCTCCTACAGTAACTCTTGCAGACATAGATAGCTTAGCCACGTTTTCTCAGGTAGTTTTATCTCCAGGCAGAAAACCAAAGATCACAATAATTCTCAACTCTCGGTGAAGACTGATAGCAGATAGAAGTTACCCTTCTAGGACCTCTGCATAACAAAATTCCAGGTCAGTTATGTGAGTGTGCAGCCCACATTCCAGGCTGCAAAAAACCTAACTTCACATAACTGAAGGATGGGAGACAAGGTGCCTACACAGAACATTTATTAAGTAGATGAAAAAGAATTTCAGGGAAACTGAAAAGGAAGTGAAGAAGCCAGAGTTGCATAAGATGTTGATGGCCTGCATGGAAACAAGAAGGGCAAGCCAATACAACTTGGACAATGCAAAACCAACAAAGAGAAGCAAGAAAAATTCAGCTGATTGAAAGCCTTGGAGAAGTTTCTTGATAAGGGATGATGATGAGGAGAGGGCAGAGAAAGGGAACACAAAACACTGGAAGGGTTAGGCTGGGGAAAAACCCTGAGGCCATCCTGGAAAACATGCAAGATGCAGGATCTAGCGTATGTAGCTCAGTGGTTTCATGACTATGATTGAGTGATACTGAATAGGAAAGAAGTACAAGTAGGAAAGGATCATGCATGAGAAAAGCAGAGGGAGCAGTCTGCCCTGTGTGGTGTTCCTGACACTCAAGGCTGACACAGACATGCAATTCTTGAATCCCAGCCTGCTCCTGTCAGCACAGATCTGTTCTGTCATGCACAGATGGGATCCTGGAACATGCCAGATTGGCATTACTGGTGCCTGGAATGCAAGTGAGAGGTGGAGTGAATGGTGTTTGTTAGTTTCAGTAGGATGCTAATAAAGTTACTTTACAAACAGTACATTCTTCCAGGTCTATCAATCAAAGCAGAAGACCATCACCAAACAGTTAAGTCACAAATACATCAGAGCCACCGCTGGTCTTGCTGATCAATTCCTTGCATTCTCTCTCTGTCCATTCAATCTCCTTTCTTTACATTTCAACCCATAAGCTCTTTGGAACATGCACCACATTTATTCTGTTTGTACAGATGCTTCTCAAGTCAGGTCTGTGAGATGTATTACGATAATATATGTTGTAAATAAAGTTCTTTGAAATTCATTATGTCTGACTGCCTACCATCATTGTTTTCTGTTTCTTCTTCTGCTTCTTGGAGAGTCTGGAAAGGTAAGAATGTAAAATAGACTTTTTTTAAAAAGAAAACATTAATACAATTTCTAGAAAGGTATCAAATTATATTTTTCTTAACACTGTAACATGAGAGAGATAGCAGCCACAACTAGAAAACAATTCTCATCTGAAATGAAAGCAACACTTCTCATCATCTACTTACTGCATTAACAAAACATTTATTCTGCTCAGACTGAACTTAAAGATACTAAAAAGGCAGCTGATATTATGCTTGATCCATTCAAAGAATGGAAGTTGTACAACGTAACTTATTAAGTTCCATTCATTTTCAAGCACACTCGTTTTCTACCTATGCCAGCATCCAACTGACAAAGAGTAGCATAACTAAACTGGTATACACTGGAACTGCACCAAGCTTCTCTGTTTGAAAAATACCCTACATATGAATCTGGACAAATTAATGTATGCATTTTATTGGAACTCCAATACAAAGAAATGTTTTAAATTGGCACAAAACTGTGAGTTCCAATACAACAACTAATCCAGTCAGAAGCTCCCTCTGAGCTCAGAGATTTAATAAATCATAACTCATAATAAAATTTAAAATAATAAATAATTTTAAGTACTTCTGTTTGGGCACCTCTCCTGTTTCTTCCTCCTCTTTGGTATGCATTCCATTCACATCATCTGAAGACGCAGGAAATTTCTCTTCCTCTTCTTCCAGTTGCTGTCGTAACAGTGCCACCATCTCCCGATGCTTCTTTGATTTTTCATGATTCTTCATGCTATGAAGATTATTGAATAGTTACTGCAGGTATATTTGAGTAAATACTGTTACATATAAATTAACAAAAGGGCCATTATTTATCACTAGTAAGAATGGAAAACTTTGCTCTGATAATGTCTCAGCTGGAAAGAAGACATTATTATGCAAAGCTAAAAAGTTCTTACAATGCTTGTTAAAAAGTTGCTTTAACAAAGCAATGCCTTCCCCTACCACTGCTGAAAAGTTTCCAGCTATATACACACTTACGCTTTCTCAGTTTTTAACACTTTGTCACAAGCAGGGCAGTAGAGATCATCAGCATATTCAGCTTCTTCAGCCACATCATTCAGTTTGTCTGAAGAAATCAATGGGATCGAAGAGACAAAGTCAGAAGAGCAATCTTCAGGTCAGTTGCTATTAAAAGCCCCAGGAAACAGTTACAACATTGACATTCAGCTCCTTCGCTATTTTTCACATGCAGAGAGATCACGATAATTAACGCCTTAACTAACTAACGGCTTTACATCTTCTCACATTTGATGGAAAACATCAGACACCCAGCTTCTAACCTGGCACACCAGCATTGGAGACAGGGGACGTTCACCACATGCACCTGGGGTTCCAAGTGCAGTGAGCCAGTACTCACACTGAACAATTCATATAGCTCACACCCCCACGCCGCATACCTTCAACGCCTTCTTTTGTCTCCTGTCCTTCCAATTCAACTTCAGCATCTGATCCATCTCCGAATTCCTTCTCATACTGTGCCTCCATCTCTTTCAATTCTTTCTCCAGATCTGACATAGTTATCCAACTCTGCTCTTTATACTGTTCAGCAAGCCTTTAAGTAGAAAAATACAGTAATTTCTACGTGGCATTTATTAGATTGGAATTACAGAAGCAGTATTATTTAAAAGATAGCTTCTTCTCTGGTACTTCAGGTGGAAATTTCTGAATTTATTGTGATGGAGCAAAGAACTGTTTGTAGGGCATGGAAATCTGAGCAGGTAATTTACGGCGCCAGTGGTCACACTGACACTGCTAGTAAGGAGATATTAACGTAAGCGGATCCTGCTTGAATTTCATGCAGGAAATGTACGAGCACATGGTAAATGTCAAGCTCACAATAGAGAAGGTCAGCTCAACCTTAAAGGTACTTTAACTGCTTTTACCTGCTGTAAGATCCAAACCAATGAACAGTGCAGCAATGCAAAAATAACTAGCAAATTACTGCTTGGCTTTGTGTTACAGAGGTGTACCCAGTTTTCCTAATAACAAGTGGGATCCAAGCTACCCGTCAGTGCACCACAGTACAGGTGAATTTTCTACAGCTGGGTCCTGAGTACAGAATTATTAACCAGTTTGTCAGTGAACACATGCCTCAAGCTTCATTCTTCTCCCAGGAAACAAACAAACCAACCAACCCCAAGCATTATGTCTAATACATGTATTTCACATGTATGCAAATTATTACGATTTTGATGAATTTAATTAATTTTTATTTAATTATTAAATAATACTTATTATTATTAAATTTATTTTTAATTATTTATTTACAATTTTAATTATGATTTTAATGCTACAAGAGTGCAATTTCAAGACAATTAAGTATTTAAGCTTAATTGTATTTGTTAATTGAGTATTTCCTCTTATTTCAGATGAAAATTACTTCTAATTTGAAGAACTTCTGCTCAGACTGGCAGGCTCCCATCATCTACTTTACATTTCATGAAAAGCAAAAGCACTAAAAAGTGCATTCAGTCCACTAAAAGGGCCCCCTCCACCAAATTAAAAGGAAAAGCAAGACTGCATTTGTTTTTCATACATTCTTTTTAGCAGATAAAGTTCCAAGGCAAATGAAGTTGGTAAAAGTCCAGGTTATCATAGTCCTGTTCTGCTTCACTCCCCAACATACATTCTTTTTTCCTTAGATCTTCCCTCACACGCTGGCTTCTGTGCTATTACAGCCAGTAATGCAGTGCACAGGTTATTCCCTGATTTTCTGGGATCTTTCTTTTCATTTAAGAACAAATAAAAAGGTTTGACTTGAAACCAAAACTAATGTAGAAAATGGTCAAGAATTGTTAAAAGAGCATGTACAGCTACCAGTATAATCATATCATGGTAGACATTGATAGTTTCTCCAGGTTTAAGATAACCATTTCCTTCCATATTTACATACTTGGCTTGTTTGAGTTTTTGCTGCCTCCGAATTTCCTCTGCTTTCCTAAGCTTTTCTGCATTCTGTTCTTCTACAAGTTTTCTGTGAGCTTGTACTCTTCTGTCTCTTTTACGAATAAAGGCTACTAGCTGACGGACTAGTTCATTCCTCTCTCTTTTTGCCTTATCTCTGGTTTTCTTGTTCTCTTTTTCCATGGCTCGTTTCTCCCAGCGGTTCGATGCTTGTCGTGTGTCATATTCTTCTTTCCAAGCAAAGTTTTTCTGAGTACAGAAACTCTGCCAATAGGCATAGAAAGGGTGGACTATCTGTTAAAATAAAAAAATCAAAAATTCAATGAGTCACTTTATTAGGGGGAACATGGAAAAAACACTCACCAAATAACTCAGGACTTCTGTGTCTTCCTTATAGGCAAAGATTTTTACCCAGAGTATAAGTAAATCTCCACAAGGTTTACAGAAGTCTCTAACACCATCTTTAAAATTTCACACCTTCTCAAATCAACAGCCTTCCAAATGCCTATTTCTAAAAACATATCCCCATACAGGATTGGATTGTGCTAACAACAGTGCCAGATACTTAACCTTGCTGTACTTTTCCTTTCAAAGCACAATTGGAATGAGACATTGTGTAAATAAGCACATACTGTGAACAGCCACCCCATCAAATTACAATGAATATCTCCATACATTTCCAACAGCAACCAACAACCAGTACACAAAAACCAACCAAAAAAACAAAAAAGCAAACACATGACAGTGTTTCTTCCCATCATATTCTATCCGCTTCCAGAGAAAAGTGAGAACATTTAATAACTCCAGTCAATTTCTCCTTCATTAATGCTTTTTTTTAATGTATCATATACAATATCACGAAGCTGTGACTTTCAGTTTAATGAGCATTTGTGTGAAGATGCACTTACTCCTGTTTTGTTGTACTACATAACTGCAGATAAAAATGATACCCTCTACCTTTCACATTAGAAGAAGCAGTAAATCATCTTTCCTTATTCTATATACTACTCATGAGTAAACACCAGATAAAGTGAAGTGACATAATGACTTTCTTTTCACAGAATCACAGGGGTTGAAAGTGACAACTGCAGATCATCTAGACCAACCGGCGTTAAAGCAGGTTCCCTAGAGTTGCATAGGAAAGCATCCACGTGGGCCTTTAATATCTACAGAGAACCTCTCTGTGCAGCCTGCTCCAGTGCTCTGTCACTCTCAAACTCCATAATTTTTTTCTTATTTTCAGATGGAACTTCCTGTGTTGCAGTTCTTGTCTGCTGCCTCCAGTCCTGTCGCTAGCCACCTCCAAAAAGAGCCTGGCTTCATCCACTTGACATCCAACCTTCAGATATTTCTAAGTGTTGATAAGATCCCTTCACAGCTTTCTCTTCTCCAGGCTGAAAGCCCCAGGTCTCTCAGCCTTTCCTCAGAAGGGAGATAAGGCCCTTAATCATCTTTCTGGTTCTCTGCTGGTCTCTCTCCAGAGTTTCCCTGTCTTTCTAGAACAGGGGAGCCCCCAAGTGGACACAGTTCCCCAAATGTGGCCTCACCAGATGTCATGGCTTTATGTGTTTTGTTTTTTCGGGTTTCAGTATTCCAATCAAAACATCATGTAATGTACGGGGTATTAAAGTGTCACTGCCCCAATCCCAGCTACCTATCCCTGTACATTACAGCAGTCACGGGATCTGGCCCTTCCGGGTGGGGGGGCGCTCTCTTGCTGCCTTGCAGTGGGTGCTGGAGGTGCTTTCCTGGCCGTTCCAAGCTTTTCGGGTTTGACTCGGTCCCGGGAACTCTCTCTCCCATCTTGTCTGATTTATTAGTCTCAATTTCAATTAAATTGTATTATATTATCTTGCATTCTGGTATCATAGTAAAATAAGTTTTCCCTCCATAGATTGTTGCTGCTGTTCTTTTCCTCCCTTCTTTCCTTCCCATGTTGTGGGGCTGGGGTGCGGAGGGAAGGGCAGGGGCCTACTGCCCCCCTGTCACAGGCATAGATTGACCTAGTCAACTCCTTGACACCAGAGCAGAGCAGAGTGGTAGCATCATGTCTCTTGATCTGCTGTCCATGCTCTTTCCAATGCACCTGAGGAGGCCATTAGCCTACTGGGCCACAAGAGCTCACTGCTGGCTCATGGCCAACCTGCTGTCCACCAGGACACCCAGGTCTTTCTCCACCAAACTCTTTTCCAGTCCCTAACCTGTACTAGCATACACAATTATTCCTCACCAGGTGCAAGACTCTATACTTACTCTTGCTGAACCTCACCAGGATCCCCTCCATACATCTCTGTATTCCATCCAGGTTCTGCTGAATGGCAGCAGACTTCTGGTGTGCCAGCCACTCTAGTTCATATCATTTTCTTTTGTATTATTTTGTTCCTCTCCAAATAACTCCTAACCTTCTGCATTTTTTGCATACTTGGGAAACTTTTTTTTTTTTTAATTACTCATCTTATTAAACTTTCTTTTTACTACATCCTGCACACACTCCTTTACATCTCTGCATGCACTGCTGTTTTTGTATTTCTGGATACTTCACAGAAAAAGTTCTGGACTTCAACATAACAGCTTAACAGGTCTCCTATTAATATTTCTTCTTCTCCTTACAGAGATACAACTATTAACTCCTCAACACTAATTTCTAATGACCCATCTATGTGTGAAGGCTCAAGGCTGTGGCCTCTAGCAGATAAGTAGCTATGCAGTTCTTCTCTGCTGTCACTAGAACCCAGCCTTATATGCCCAACAATGTAAGCAGTGATACACTATTCAGATTTATGCTTCAAAATGAGAGAAAGTGAGTAAACAGGATGCAGAGCCATCAGCTGATGACAGGAGTGAACTATCGATCCCGTCATCAGCTTTATGAGCTATGAGATGTGGCCACCTGAATATAAGCTTCTGTCCTGCCAGTCTCCTGGACACTGTAAAGCACCTCACGTCGGACACTCAGGTCGTTGCTTACTACACATACTCACAGCTGACTGTTTTTCTACATAGAATTGCTCTACAACTAGTCTTGTGAAGCCTTGTTAAGTCATGGACTTAAGAACATATTCCCTGTCTGCTTGGCACTGATTGAGTCACTTCCCAAATCTCCTGCAAGTTAACTCAGAAGGCTGGATCAGAGAACATTCATGTCACAGACCCTGAAGTCTTGATCTAGCTTCTGTAGTTCCTTTCTAAATCTCTTTTTCCTTCTCCCACAGTACCTTTACTAAACAGGGAAGTGGGTGAACTACAACGCTGCTATCTTCCGTCCATATCTTTGAATATAAGGTAAGAGAGATAATGGCTTTCCTGGTTAAATGAAGCTATTTTCCATGATACAATTCAAAGAATCACTTAATCCCATAAATAAAAAAAAAATAAAAATAAAAAAGGAGTATTCTGCTTCCACAACTGCATGAACAAGGCAGATGTCTAATGATAATGGTGCCAGAATTACAGCTGATTTTGCAGCTACTAATTGTCAAAAGTAGTTTCTGGTTTATAGCCATATCTATTCTACAGTCTTGACATGGGAAGCTCCCAAAAGATGTTCCAAGCTCAAGCTGTGAACAGATGGATCTTAGCAATTGTAGACATTAAATATATGCTTCCTGGGAAAGATACTGATTTTTTAAGCCATTGTGTAATTTTACCTGAAATTAAAATACCCATTTGGGCATCTTTAGTGTCAAACTAACTGTTTCTAACTCCAACTAAGGTTCATACCATCAAAATTTCTCATTTGTGAAGTATATATCAATTCAAATTTCATAAATAATCAGTTACACAGTATACTACTACTAAAAATGAAGGGAGAAGCAGGAAGCTAGGCAGAATACTTATAAGTCTTGCAACTGTGTAGTTAATAACCAGGAAAATAGCTATTATAAAAAATAATTGGCAAACTAGATGGGCAGAATTTATGTGTCCTCTAAGCATTTGTCTTTTCCTGTATCCCAAAAGCAGACATGCATTATTCTGAAAATTAAATCTTACTACAGAATAACTGTAGATGACAGGAGTGCCGTAGCAGGAGCTCACATGGCAGGTCAACTACAATGTCTCTCCTTTTCAACAGGCATTTATGTAGTGAGTCTTTGTTTCCCTAAATGAAGCACAATACTATATGTGTTATTTAAAAAAATAATTTCTAATATCCTTTGCTGTGACCTATGTTGCATTAAAACACTGGTGAACTATTCTGTTTACATCTTGTTGAGAATGCTTGTTGCTCTGTGTTTTTTTTCAGGCCTTGCATCAGGCACACTGCACTTAAGTTTCACTGGCATAACTGATGATTAGCCCTTCAAAATTTTGCTTGACAGCTTACCAATAAAAATCTGACTTCTAATATAGTCTAACAGGAAACAATGATTCTGATTCATCTAAATGTTATGAATCACAATGCAGGCTCCACCTGTATGCTACTGTTACTACAGTAGAAAGACAGTAGAAATGTGGTTTTGTATTTGCCTCAGAAGTCACCCAAGAACTTCTTCTGTGCTTTCAGTGTGAGACAAAGTAATGATAGCCATGCTACTTTTAGTTCAACATTATACTTGCTCTCACCGTGTCATAATCACTGTGGGAATACCCAAATGTAGGGAATTCTTCAGTATCTTCGTGAGTCATATATTCCATCTCCTCTTTTGCAATTTGCTCAAAAACATGTCGGTAGACTGTAAAGAATCCCTGAAATTTTAAAAGAAGTAAATCATTATTTGTTCAATAATAAATGTACAAATGCTCAGTTACAGTAAGTAGTGTTTCTTTACAGAACATTCAGAAAAAAACTGCAGCTCTGCAAAGCAATTCAAAATGAGGGAAAGGTCTTGTAAGAACTCGCTAGTCTTTCTCACACCTTAAATAATCCATACTCAAATCTAAGTAAAAAAATAAACTCACAGCATGCAGACAGTGTTGACTAGAGTCTGATTACACATTACGACGCCTTGAGGAAGTTCCAAATACAAAATTTACTATGACATACTCCAACTACATCTTTACTTTTTAAGTTAAGATGATGCTGACTTACTCCTACCATAATAATACACGGACGAATGGGGATTTTCTCTGGCAGAAGTCCTCCTAATCGCCTGGAGCTTTTTAAATCATGAGTATCTTAAAATACAACACAAAATTAAATTTTTGGAAGCTCACTTCCCTCAAGCACCACTATCATTTTTCCTCAGCTTAAAGCACTCCAGCTTGTGAAAGACATTTCCAAATATTCGCTATTGCAAAGCACTGGAATGCTTCGCTACTTAATGGACATAAATAATACAGACATATTTTGGAGTTGCACAGTTCAGTAAGGAGCTACAAGTAAGTAATTATCAGACAAAAAAAAGTAATTAAAGCTTGTCCAGGCATCAAGCACAGGATTTGTATTTGTGCGAAAAACTGTTACTATCACCTGTGCTCAACAATACCATGCACAGCTTCCCAATGCTAAGCAAATGCTGGCATTTGTCATAGTTTCAGCTGGGATGGAATTGTATTCTTCAGAGTGTCTGGTATGATGCTGTTTGGTTCTAGAACAATGCTAACAACACAGTGTTTACAGTTCCTGCTAAGCAGTGTTGTACAAAGCCAAGGCCTGTAGCAGGAAAGGGCCCACGAAGCTGGGAAGGCACAGAATTAGGACAGCTGACTTAAACTGGCCAAAGTGATATTCCATATGATATGGCACAAGTGGAAGGTGTTTTGAAGGAGGTGGCAGTTCATCTCACTAATTCCACTGCTTGGAGGGCTAGCTGGGAATTGGCTGGGGGATGGTAAGCTACTGCTTGTGCGTCACCTTATAGATATTATATACATCTGCCTATCCACCCAGTCACAACTATTTTCCTTTTTTTAATTAGTAGGTAGTTTTATCCCAAGTCACAAGTTCTACTTTGCTTTTTTATTATTCTCCCCCCCATCCCACTGGGAAGAGGGATGTGAGCAAACAACTGTGTGCTGCCCAGTCACCTGCTGAGCTAAACCACAACATTTTTCAAAAAATTTGAATTGATTTCTTAAAAAGATGAATTAGTTCCCTACCTTTTCATCATCTCCATATCCAGAGTAACAACTAACAGTGAAATAGCGCAGCAGATCCAAACTATCATCTTGATAGTCCCCATTCACTCCCCTCAGTAGAGCTTCCCTGTGGTTATCATACCTGGCAAAAACCAATAATGTAAAGAAAATGAATACTCTCCAATAACAATAAAACACAAGTAATGTGTAAAAGCACGTGTACCACTTCACTCCACATTTGCTGTGCTGGGAAGGAGGGTCATCAGCAGTTTAGAAGCAACAGGCAGGGTTAGCAAGATAGAGGTGCTGGGCTGTATGTAAGGGAGAAACTATTCCATGTGCAGTCATAGCTATTAGAGATGGAATGATAAAGAGCCTCTGGGCGAGGATTAAGGGGACAGGCAGCAAAGCAGATATAGTTGTGAGTGCCTACTATTGCATCATGACATCCAGGATGATGGCAAGGATGTATTGTTCTATGGGCAATTAGAAATGTCTGCATCAGTAAACCTCACCCTTCTGGGAAACTTCAATTTTCCAGAAATAAACTGGGAATATCACACCGCCATCACAAATAAGGCTGCAGCTGAGGAAGTGTCAGGCAGGCCACTAGAAAAAGTTTCTCTCCTGTGAGCATGGTCAAGCTCTCAAACAGACTTGCTGGTGAGACAGTTGATGCCCCATGCCCATCAGAGTTCAGGAGGTGCATGGGTAATGCCCTCAGTAACATGCTTTAACTTTTAGTTAGCCTGGTGATCAGGCACTTGGACCTGGTGATCTGTGAAGGTCTCTTTCAACTGAACTATTCTATTCAAAGTATAGCTGTTCAGGGTTTCAGCAGGGATAGAGCTGATTTTCTTCATAGTATCTGCTACGATGCTGTGCTTTGGCTTTGGGAGAAAAACAATGTCAGTAACACTACAGTGCTTTAGCTGTTGCTGAGCAGTGCTGTACAGAACCAAGGATATTTCAGATCCTCAAACCGCCCTGCCTGTGAGGGGCTAGGGATGCACAAAGAACTTAGGAAGGACAGAACGAGGACAGCTGACCCAAACAGCCAAAGGAACATTCCATACCACATCACGTTCATGCTGAACAACCAAACAGGATGTGGGTTTGGTCCAGAGGCTGCCTTACTAGGGGACTGACTGGGCATTAGTCAGCTAGAGGTTGGCAGTTGGTAGAGCATCACTGGTTCTGTATATTCTTCTATCATCTTTTTATTCCTTCCTTTTCTAAGTTATTAAGCTGTCTTTACCTCAACCCACAGTTTTTATCTTTGGTTTCCCAATTCTCTCCCCTATCCCAGTAGGGGGAGTGAGTGAAGGGCTGCATGGTGCTGCTGCTGGGCTAAGCCTCAATGCACCTCACTTTCTGGAATCTGCATTTCATACTCAAGTCTTCAGACAGAAAAAGGGCTGAGTCAATAAACACTACCTCCAGACCTCCATTTTACTTACTATCATATCTGTAACAGCAACTTCCCAAAACACATTTAAGCAAGCTGCTACAATGAGCTTTCATAAGCAGGTAGAATGTTATCCAAAATACCCAATACTAATGAAAATGGAAGAAAAGAAAAAGAAAAAAAAAAGGAAAAACAAGCACTAACTATCATATTAGAAGTGAAAAACTACTTTCCTTTATAGAAGGACAAATTTAGTGGAGGTGCTCTTGGCTTCATAAGCTGGATGCTTCAGCCCACTTGAAAAACAAGTTATGCAGAACATTTAAACTCACAGTCTCTTACAAAGAGATGTTTGTGCATATTTCTAACTAGGACCACTACAGGAACACAGGCAAAGGAGGCTGTGGTGATACACAGATGAGCAGGTGGATACCAACACCTCTCACCTGTGAGGCAGAAAGCAATGCCAGCACCAGCAACTCCTCAGCGCTCATCCCACACCACCCTGCAGAAAGCAGCGAGATACCCCATCCCTGGAGACATTCAAGGTCAGCTGGACCAGGCTCTGTGCAACATATTTAGCTGTAATCTTGTTCGATGCTCCCCTGCATCGAACTAGGTCACCTTCAGGGGTGTCTTCCAACTCAAATGATTCCATGAAAGGAACCATCCTTAACGCAGGGCAAAGCACTGCTAGGGCCAATCTACAGCCCAGACCTCCAAGCCAGGGAGTAGAGAACTCCAAGTCCTCGCTGTGAGAGCAAGGGAAGGGAAAAAAGCCAAACGACAACAGAAAACAAACAAAATACAAGAAGCAATACAGGCACACAAAAGTATCTTCAAGCCCACTGGCTGTATTTACTCACCAGGCTCTCTCCTGAGGGTCACTGAGCACATCGTACGCTGCCTGGATTAACTTGAACTGTTCAGCAGCTTCCTCAGCGTTCTCAAGGTTTTTATCTGCGAATTAAATGAATTAATCGTCAACAACTCAAAGCACGACAGCGGCACCCTTCACACAAACAGGAAAGGCACCGCCGCCACGGCCCACTGCTCCCAGACCGGGCGGGCCTTCACACGAGCCCCGATCCCCCCGCGAGCTTCTCCATTCCCCACGCGGCCCGGCCTCCCCTTCAGGTCCGCAGCAGGCCGGGCCCGCGGAGCACCGTACCCGGGTGCCAGCGCAGCGCTAGCCGCCGGTAGGCCCGCTTCAGCTCCTCCTCGGCCGCGTCGCGCCGCACGCCCAGCACCTCGTAGTGGCACCTCATGGCGGCGGGGAGGAGAGCCGGCCGGCAGCGAGAGCGGAGCAGCGGGTGGGAACACGGGGAGCCGGCCGCGAGGCCGTACGGAGCGCGGACCGGGAGGAGCCGCGGCGGCGGGGGCGGGGCTAGGCGGCTGGGGCCGGGCGGGGCTGCGAGCGGGGCTGCGGGTGGCGCTGGAATGGCGCCGCGGTGTTGTGATACAGGCCGGGTGGAGAGAATCCAAGGAAGCCTTGTAAGCGCGGTGAGGCTCTGCAGGGCAACGAGCGTTAGGGGTGGCTGAGGGCGCTGGGCCCAGAGCAGAGGAGCTGAGGGGAGCTGATGGCGGCCGCAGCTCCTCACAGGATTATGAGCGGCAGTGCTGAGCTCAGGTTAGGCTCAGATCTTTCCAGCTCGGGATATCGTGTGATCCTGTGAACCTCGCATTGTGTGACCCACCCACACTTCTGGACTCCTCGCAGATGCACTCCTGGTGCACAGTTAGCTCCTGCTCTTTTTCACATTCGAGATCATTCCTGTCAAGCTGTCAGCGTGGACTGTTTTTCCAGGGAAAGAGACGGGTTATGACACATTCGTGCTCTTCAAAGATTTTGGGTTTGGCCCAAGACTTTTTTCTTTAGATTAGCTACACTGTGCCAACTGAGCTGGTGCCTGTGTAACTAGACTTCGATTCCTATGTTTTAAAGGTAATGCTGAATCTCCCTTGACCTGCTGTGGAGAACAAACCCTAATGCTTAAAAGACCATCTTCCTCTTGGAACAGAGGCTGGGAAGAAAACAAAAACAAAAAGCCCACACAGAGGTACCAAATAATAATAGAGCACAGGCAAAACAGTTCCAACACACAGAAGCTGGGGAAGATTGTGAAGGGGTACATAAGTTTTCAAACAAAAAACAAGTCACAGAACAGAAAAGCAGAAAACGGTGAAGATAATCATAGAGACCTGCGACTATCTACTAAAATGAATCAGGATTTACGGTTGGAACTTATATGGCTGTTTCAACCTTCTACCTTGGTTGAAAGACAAGTTACATCCTCATTTCCCCAAATAATAACTTACAAACATACTGACTCATTTTAGATCCAGCAAAAGGGCAGGCTCACTGACAGTGTCCTAAAAGCTTTATGAAAATAAAGCCCAAATTGAGGCAACCACACTGAAGCTTTGAGGAAATGTCAACCAACAGGAAACCAACCTTTGAACTTCCAGTTGCTCATGAGTGTGCAGCAGGCTACAGAAGCATTGAATTTTAAGATGCAGCAGAATCAAGGCTTTTAGTTCTAACGACACTGAGCTCTACTGAAAGCAAATTTTAAACATGAAAATGGAAAAAACCTACATGGCATCACTCTACTCTGAGAAACATATGTAACTGAACCAAGAGGACAGCCTCTGTATGAGAATAGAAGTTGTCTGCATGAGCAACTGTATAAAACTGCAGAATTCTGTTAAGCACAACTGGTGCCTAAAATCACAGCTCCCATATAGAAGAGTTACAGGCAGTTCTGTTTCAGGCACATGGTTTTTGTACTCAGAGGTAGCGTTTACCTTGTACTTTTAGGGAACCTCTAATTAGTTATAAAAGAACAGAATGCTACGTTACCTCTTCACCCCAGTGGAAGTATTTCAGGTCCTATGTAGCTGATTAGATACAGAAGCTATCATAGGCAAAGTGGCAAGTTTTCTACTATTAATTAAAAAGAAAAGAACAATTAAGAAACCATTTCTCTTTGCATTTTCTAGGGACTGCGAGAGAAAAATTACCCATCATTCCCAACAAGAAAATTCATGTGAAGTTAAAACTTCTCAAAGGATTACCTGCTGCTTCAAAGTCTAGCATAGGTGACTTGAATTCCCTGTAATGATAAGAACACTTGTGAAAAACCTGTATTTCTTGTGCGTATTACAGCAAGTTATTTCCTACAGGTATCTGAGTGTAAGGCAAAAGCAGGAATATTTGGAATTCCTTATTTTCCATCTCTCATTTTCAAGTTTTTTAAAACCCAAAATCCTCTCAAAAAAAAAAGACAAAGTACAAACTTAATAAGGAAATTTATCTTTGTTTACTCAGAATTGAAATCCAGTTAATTTTACCTGCAGAAAACATTCACAATATTCTGTCAATACAGCTAAGAAATATATATATTTAACATAGCTGCAGAAGACTAAAAGATGACTTTGGCATTTCCACCTGTAACTTTTAGGCTTATGCTTCAGTTCTGAAAAGCTTTTTTTGTTTCTTCCTCTGAATTTTGCGCGGTTTCCTTTTATCTTTTACAATTGCCTTTGACTCTGGTTTCACAAGCTGTATTTCCACTGGCTTTTCTTCAGCTGGAGTTTCAAAGACCACTTCAGTGGGATCCTCTTCCATAAGCATTTTACTCTCCTTTTTCTTAA
Source organism: Tympanuchus pallidicinctus (assembly GCF_026119805.1). Taxonomy (NCBI): domain Eukaryota; kingdom Metazoa; phylum Chordata; class Aves; order Galliformes; family Phasianidae; genus Tympanuchus; species Tympanuchus pallidicinctus. The sequence continues at coordinate 13,179,049 of NW_026294813.1, forward strand.
TCTTTTGTACTTCTTTCACTTGATGTTTCTCTCTAAACTTAGCAGCCATTGACAGTCTTATCAACCGTCGATGCTACAAAAATAAGGATTTAAAATAGAATGTTTAAAATAAGCAAAATGCAAGAAATCAGATGTTATAATAACAGGCTACATTTCTCTGCTTAATTGTCAAAATCCACAACGTACTGTTACTTTTCCACTGACAGGAATTTTGCATTCATTCCATTTTCACACAATTATTTTGTTCTCAAGCAGTTAAGGCATTACAAAGAGATTCAGGAGAAGGCATTTGTGATTCTCTTGCACATACAGCTTGCAGTCTTCAAAGTAACTGCCGAAGAGAAGACAAGGCTGCTTACCATATTTGGGGACTGATAATAGGGATTCTCATACAAAGTTGGTCCTCCAAAGCTACCCTGGAAGATTTTTATGAGATTCAGAACAAAACGAGGCCCAATTTCTACTAGAGATGCATCCTCTTCTATTATCTGCAGTAAAAGAATACTCTATTTCAAATGGATTGAATCAATGTGTATAACCTCATAGGCACTTTATATTACAATATAACATAAAACAACTTAAGTCCAAGATACAATGCCACAAAAATTTGTAAGCTGCACTTTTTCAAACACAAATCTTTATACAGAGGAGTTCTGTTAGATTCAAGCAAGCATTTAGGAATACTACACATTTTTAAATTCCTCAGTTAGAAAGCAGGCATACTTTGGTATACTAGCATACTTTGGGATAAAGCACTGAGTGAAGTTAAAAGTGAAGCTTATGCTTTCACTACGAATTTCTCTTATGAAGAGACCCATTACAGAATCACAGCTAACAGAGAGCAGCCAGAGCTCGACAGAACTGAAACAAATTATCTCCAAAGATACAGGAAAAGGCAGCTTCTGAAAACAATTACTTTTCTTATTTTATTGTAATTACTGGATTTGATATAGTTACTCTGCTGAGCACCACTGGAAGAGCTGAACTAACCTGGTAATTTCGAAACCATATCCTCTTGTCTGTGATGGTGAATGTGAAAACATGATCTACAAAGGGTTGGCTTTTGGGATGATACTGTGGCGTACTGAATATCTGAAATAAAAGGCAGCACTTCTCAATATCTGTAGTCCTAAGGGTACAAGCATTAATTTAAGTTATTAAGACTCTGATTCCAGGTTGCATACTTAAGAACAAGAGTCCCAGTGACTTTAAGAACAACCCTAATTCTTCAAGTATTTTCTGCAGACTCTCAGTGTACAATTTGTATGGTGAGGTACAAAAAGAGAAATTAAAGTAACTTACGAAAGAATTTCCAAGCTGAAATAACTGACCTGAATAAACAATTCCTTCAGCAAGGCATAGTGTGGCTCCTTGTCAAAAGTCTACAACAGAAAAAAAAAATTTAGATACAAAGTTAAATGCATGAGTAATATAAAGAAAATAGACATGTAACACATTAAATGTAAGATCTATACTTACTGGATCAAAGGACAGAAGGGGCCGTGAGCCTCTTAAGCAGTTTCCTGTCATCTTCAATTCTGCCAGTGTATGAACTAGTGGTTGTTTTTTTTTTTTAAGAAAGATCATTTTATTACTTAGATAAAGCTGTACAGATAAGACAGTAAGAGTCTAAACACAGTAATATCAAACAACTTACTGTTCTGCACTAAGAATTTAGCTGATGGTCCCTGTGGAGTATTTGAAAGCCTGCAGAACAGAGACAGAAGAAAATAAAAATCTTAAGAGCAGCCATAAACTTGTGTTGGATATCTACAGTACACTCCAACAAATTATTTCTGAATGGAAGCAATTTCAGTCGCTTTTACAGCAGTACTGTGTTCCTTTAGGATGCTCAGGCTTACTTGCTTTCAGAACAATTTTGTAAAACGTTTCTGTAGCCTGTGGAAACAACAGCATGTTGTAAACTCACACTACCTACAACAGAAGTGCAGTATTCTTTAGGACTTAACTAAGCACTATTTCAAGTAGCCTCACTACTGCAGTAACAAACTTTAGGTAGAAGCATTGCCAGTGATATATACAAATGCAATTAACAAACAAAATGCAGTATTTACTTACCACATATAAAGATCTTGTTTCTTTTTAGCTTCAAAAAAGATGCACTTATTACAGTTTTTCATTTCACATACCTACACAAAATATATCAAAGAGCTATTTATACAGTCATGAAGACATTTTCAGAAACTTTCCATATTACTTCCTAATGTTTCTTAATCAAAAAACAACTTTCCTTTGGCATTAGCACTTTTTCAGTATCAATTTTCATTTATGAAATTACACAACTCTATAACTAGTAAGAAGTCTTTGGAGCTTGGATACCTCTTGCACACAAAAAATAAAAATTAAAAGCAGAATTACCTCATTAATTACAAACAACTTGTCTTTGCGGTCCATTTTAGTATCTGGAAAACAAAAACAATGTGGAGAAGGCCTGAACACCAAGCTAAAACACAACATTTTAAAATGGTGTTTGCCCAAGTTTTTACTGCTGTGAATGGAAGGTCACTGATCAAGGGCTTTTTAGCCATGTCACGCTGTCATAGAATATCCTGAGTTGCAAGAGATGCACAAGGATCATGGAGTCCAACTCCTGCCTTCAATCATTTGTTCAATCCAATTGTAAATAAGCCTAGTCTGTTATCATGTATTTTTAGAATTCTAGAATGTGTCCTAGGATGCTTTTCTGTACTATAACAGATATCCAGACTATATTTTATACGTCCCTTTATTCACAAAGTCAGATTTCTACTAAAAATCCCTGATAACTTTACACAGCAGGATGCTATAATGAAATTAGGTAATTAATAATACAGTGACAAAAGCACACTTACAAGACAAAAGCCATAGGAGCAATCTCCCAAAGAATACAAGGATGCAGTGTATGCTGTATTTGTCAGCTGAAAAAGTGTTTGTTCTTTGCTTAGGATAAGAGGCTACAGTCTCATCAAAACAGTTACCTATCACATTTGTAAAATAACAGATTCTTAGAAGTACTTGGTTTGAGACTGCAAATGCACTGAGAATAACTCAGGCCTACCTGCTTTAGAATGAGGCATCAGCGTTCTTAAGTCTTGCATTAAGTGCCTTGTTCTGAAATTAATCCCACGGGAAGAGAAAATAAGCACCCGCTCCTTGTTCTTCCATTTACCCTAAAAAAAAAGACAAAAACATAAGCAAGAAATTTAATTTTCTTAAAATATCTTACAACACAGCAACAAAACACATTTGAACTGCGATAACAGAAAAGCACAGCAAGAGCATTCACAGCAATCTCATCACCTGCACAGAACCTCTAGCTCTGCAGAGATTCAACTTTTTGCATAACTGCTCACCACGACGCTTCGTGAGGTTCCCACGTGAAAGCCTTTCACTACTACAAAAGGCATATAAAAATACTAAGAAATCCACACACGACGGATGTCAAAAAAAGAGCCCTCCTCCTCCGCAGGTCCCGAACCCCGTAGCGGGCAGAGGAACTCGGCCTCTTCGGATGAGCGTGCGATGCGGTGCCGTGTGCTTCAACGGAAAATCAAGCGGCAGCATCTACAAGCCATTTCCGAGACCCCCTCAGAATAACTCCGACGCGAAGCACGCGCAATACCGCCTGGATGTAACACCCCTGTAGGCGTTCCTAAAATGTTTTTCAGGCTGTGGTAACGCAGCTTAATCGAACGGCCCACAGCAGTGCTTTTTTTGCACAGCTTCGCGGGAGCCGCACCATCAGACATCGCTTTCACTCGCAGTTACGTTACAAGAGGACTGGAACACGCCCTCATAACCCCGCGCAGCGGCTGAGCTCCCATCGGCACCCCGCGTCCCACTGCCGCCCAGCTAGGCCCAGCACACCCCGCCGCTACCTGAGAGACGGGCGCCGGGATGCTGTACTCCCCCGGGGCCGCTTCCTCCGGTCCAGCCTTAGCGGCCGGCTCGGATCTGGTGGGAGCTCCTTTCGCTCGCTTCTTCGGCCGGCCATCAGCCACCAGCTCACGTTTCCTCTTGGCCGCCGCCATCTTAGAAGCACCGCGCCGTGCGCCGCTCGCACTTCCGTCCGCTCCTCGCGCCACCGGAAGTGCCCGCGCCGCTGATTGCCGTGGCTTCCGGCGCTCTGTAGGCCCCGTCAGGCTTCGCTAGGCGTCGTCAGAGCCAGCCGGGCTCCGCCGGGGCCCACCATGCCTTTTACCACACAGTCGCCTGCCAGTGGTGAGCAGTATGTCCTGACGGCCAGCCTGGACAACGCCCGCAATTTGTCCAGCCTCCTCAGGGCCGTCCACTTCCAGGATCATGCCACTTGCTTCGCCACGGCCAACGGCCTTCGGGTGACCGTGGAGGATGCTAAATGCATTCAGGCCAATGCTTTTATCCAGGTAGGGGCTACAGGCTGAGCTGTTTCCAGTGAGGCTGTGGTTAACGGTGAGAAGGGGCTGGCAGCGGCGTTATGGACTTGATGAAAACTCAGATTATGTGGTAGAATTGGTGTGCAGAAGATTACCTATGGGGAAGGGGAAGTTTTAGTACAGTCATGGAATAGTTGCAGAAGCTGATGTGAGGAAGACGCAGTGATCAGAATGTGGCCATTAATGGAATTGTGTAATGTTTGGAGGAGGAATCTTACAGATCACCTAGTACCAAACCCTTCTGAGGACAGATCATAAAGTCGTTCATGTTGGAAAGAACCTTGATAGAATGAGAGGTAATGGCCTCACGTTGTGCCAGGGGAGGTTCACGTTGGACATAAGGAAAAACTTAGAAAGAATGGTGAGGTATCGGAACAGGCTGTCCAGAGAAGTGAAGTCATCATCCCTCGAGGCATTCAAGAAATGAGAAGATGTAGCACTGAAGGATGTGGTTTAAGGAGTATGGTGGGGTATGATTGGACTGGATGATCTCAGCAGTCTTTTCCAACTTTCATGATTCTGTGCTTAGACCAGCCATCAACCTGACCTCCTGAGTTTCACCATTAACCCAGGTCTTCTAATGCCATTGTTTCTTAATGCCATATGTTTCTTAAGCACCTCCACCACTGCGATGAACAGCCTGTTCCAATGCTTGACCACCCTCTCGTGGAAGAGATTCTTCCTCATATCCAATCTAAGCCTCTCTTTGTGCAACTTGATATCATTTCCTTGTGCCTTATCACTTGTACCTAAGAGAAGTGACAAACACCTCCATCACTGTGATTGTGTTCCTCCATCACTGTGATTGTGTTCAGGTAGTTAGTTAAAAGAGACTGAAGAGACCTCGCCTCAGTCTGCTTTTCTGCAGACTAAACAACCCCACTCCTCATAAGCCACTCTTCGTGACTCTTCAGCAGCCTATTTGCTCTTCTTGACAGAGGCTCGAGTTGTCACAGGGCTGAAATACCAAACTCACTGACTGGTTTATTCATACGTGCCTTCTTGCATCCTTTAAACTTGTTAAGCCAATGGCTCCTTGTGGCAATGCCATTCTTAGTTTCATGAGTGCGTTCCTCTGAGAGTGTTGACATTTTAGGTGAATTCACCATGCCTGCTGCTCAATATGTTGCTGGGAATCAGCTGCTTTGTGTTAGTTACCAGAAGAGAGTATTGGGGCAAAAAACAAACAGTCATTTGAGCAGCTTTTGGAAGAGAGTCCATCCTGTCAGTCTCAGCTCTGTGCCAGGAAGGATCATGGAGCAGATCCTCTTAGAAGCTATGCTAAGGCACACAGAAAGCAGGGAGGTGAATGTAGGCAGGTATAGGCTTTACTGCTCGTAGTTTGTTTTAATCTCTAATAAAAAAGTGCTAGAGTGTTCTTGGTTATATATAACTACTTTATTTAAACTGTGACTTGATTTATTATACTGTTTTTTGAGGATAAAGACTGATATTTTTTTTCAGTGGTTACTGTGTTACGTGTAGAAAATACTGCATGTTGCAGTGGTCTCTGAAAATGTAAGACATGAGTGAACTGTAAAGTAATTGCGAAAGCTTCACTGTCATCTCTTTTCTCCCAAAGGCAGAAATTTTTCAGGAATTTCATGTTCAGGAAGAATCAGTGGTGTTCCGAATCAATTTGGCTGTTCTTCTTGACTGCTTGACCATTTTTGGTGCCAGTTCTTTGCCAGGTACAGTGCATACCTTGACCATGTATATGTATAACCTGTAATCACACAATGAAACCTGTGCTTATCCATTGGGAGCTATCCAGTCTTAGCAAAACTTCTGACTTCTTCACCTCAAGCTCTTCTGAGGATGGAAGCTCCCACCCATAAGCAGGTTCCATTGCACTCCAGAACTTGTTGATCAAGTGTCCCATTGCTGTGAACCGTAGAAGTAGTCACACTGAGAGGGAGCTTGAATACAACTTGGAATTTCTTAAAATTAAAAATGGTGTCTCAACTGAGTAGTAAATGTGCTCTGCTTTCTATTATTTCTATGGCTTGTGCAACCCTAGAATATCCTGAAGCCTGAAAAACATTACCAGGGGTGTTTGTGAGTTAGGAAATGTTCTGGTGCAGATTTAGTGGGCTTAAAGAGGCCTGCAGCAGTTCCAGGTAGGAGCATCAGTTCACTGTGCTCTTGCTCCCAAAGCAGTAGCTGTTGTGTGTCACTGTCACTCCCCTCTGACCGATACCCCTGCGTTATGCTTTGTGAATATTTATCTCCAGTGTGCAGATAAGGTACTGAGGCCTATTACTTTCCCAAGGTCTTGCAAGAAATCTGCCTGAATTGGATAGCACTTCAGGTACTGTAAGTAAACCATCTTAGCCCCAGTGCATACTCCTTGGGTGAACAGAGCACTTCTGAACTTGTTGATTAAATGTGCAAATTATGAAATCCAAATGTTCGTTAGATTACAGAATCACAAAATGGTGTAGGATGGCAGGGACTTATAAAATCACCCAGTTTTAACGGCCTGCCATGGGCTGGTTGCCCCCACCAGCTCAGGCTGCCCAGAGCCCCATCCAACCCAGCCTTGCTTGCCTCCAGGGATGGGGCACCGCAGCGCCAGCGCCTTACTGCCCTCTGAGTAAAGAATTTCTTCCTTACGTCTAACCTAAATCTCCCCTCTAATATGGGAAATTGCCTTCACAGCTATGTACATTGCTTTATAAAGAATTACAGTGCTTTAAAAAAATAAGGGAAATTTTATTTTCTGGAAGCTTATTCTTCTCCTTGCTTAAGGAATGTTCAAAAACAAATTTTCACAAGCAAAGATAGTTACAAGTTAGCTCAGCTGCATGGGTCCTTTGAGATGCACTGTATACTTATGTGGAGTAGAGTGAAAGGATGTGGGCTTTCTCATGCTGCTTTACTACTGGAGCTGAACTCCAGTAGTTGAACTCCAGATTACTCTGCTGTTCCTATTGTGACTCTGACCTAAAGACCTAAACCAACTGTACTGAACTGCACTGTGATCTTAGTAACCTAAACATTCAGATGTTTAACGAAAGGAGGATACAACCATAGTGCAGGCCAAGCTGTGTTAACTTTTGTTTGAGTGTGCTGCATGACAGGAAAACCTGAATTTCCTGAAGTGACCAGATGTCCTAGTGGACATTCTCTGAACAAGTATTTTGTTCCCCTTTTCAGGAACATCAACAGCTCTTCGGATGTGTTACCGTGGTTATGGCAATCCCTTGATGTTGTTCTTAGAAGAAGGAGGAGTAGTGACAGTGTGCAGAATTAACACTCAAGAGCCTGAGGACTTGTTGGACTTCAATTTCTGCAGTACCAACGTCATCAATAAAATTATCCTGCAGTCAGAGGGGCTGCGAGAAGCATTTTCTGAACTTGATATGACCAGTGAAGTTCTGCAGATTACCATGTCTCCAGATAAACCATATTTCAGGTACTGGAAACTATGTTTTCAACTCAAACGTTCCTGCTTTTCCTTTTTGCATTTCCCTGGGTAAGGACTAGAAGTATACAGGATGAAGAGGAGGGAGCTCTTACAGAGTATTAGGTCATTTCAAGGAGAAATGTACTGAACATAGCAAATCACAGTATATAATCTCGTTAACATAATGAGGAATACATTGCCAACCTGCTAAAGTATTCGAATGGTTGCAGTTTAGCATTTTTAGTTAAATAAAGCGAAACAAATGATAGTGTTTTGTAAAATAGCTGTAGTAATACGCAAGCTGACTGCTTCTGACAGATTTTTAGGAGAAGTCCTTAAGAGAATTAGAATCTGGGGATGTTGGTTGATGAAAGACTCAGCATGAGACGGCGGTGTGTGCTTGCAGCCCAGAAGCCAACTGTATCTTGGGTTGCATCAAGGGAAGCATGACCAGCAGGTTGAGGGAGGTGATTCTATCCCTCTACACTGCTCTCTTGAGACCCTACCTGGAGAACTGCATCCAGTTCTGGGGCCCTCAACACAAGGACATGCACCTCCCCTACAGGGAAAGGCTGAGAGAGCTGGGAATCTTGAGCCTGGAGAAGTCTCTTGGGGTTCTTTGTAGTGGCCTTGCAGTACCTGAAGGGAGCCTACACAAAAGTTGTGGAGGGACTTTTTATACAGTGTGTAGCAGTGAGATGAGGGGAAGTACCTTTAAGAGGGAAGAGGATAGATTTAGATTAGATATTAAGAAGAAATTCTTTACTGTGAGGGTGTTGACAAACTGGAACAGGTTGCCCTGTTCAGCAGCCTGTAACAGAGGTTATGGATGCCCCCTCCCTGGAAGCATTCAAGACCAGGCTGGATGGAGCTGTGAGCATCCTGGTATAGTGGGAGGTGTCCAATAGCAGATGGGCAGGAACTAGATCCCAGTCAGTTCTATGATTTTTTGTAGCTGCTACCAGTTGTTATGGGATGGTGCCTTTTGTCTTGCAGGTTATCCACTTTTGGAAATGCAGGAAATGCACATCTGGACTATCCCAAGGATTCAGATTTAATGGAAGCATTCCACTGTAACCAAACTCAGACAAACAGGTCAGTAAGTCCATGCTCAGTGCACTCTGTAGCAGCTCATTCATTTGCTATAGAAATTGAAAAAAGCTGACTTTGTGTTACTTTAGTAAAATTCTGTGTCTGATCAAAAGCTAAGTGATAGCAATATCTAACTGATGAAGTTACCATGAAAAGATTAACACAGTGTGATGCTAATTATCTTGTAGTCATTCTAGTGAGTTTAGCTGGGGGTAGTGTTTCAGCTACTCCTTATGTGCTTTTTTTGAATGCCATTTTTCTCCCCTACAGGTACAAGATTTCTTTGCTTAAACCATCTACAAAGGCACTGGCTTTATCTTGTAAAGTCTCAATTCGAACAGATAACCGAGGATTTCTTTCACTGCAGTATATGATCAGGAATGAAGATGGACAGATCTGTTTTGTAGAATACTATTGTTGCCCCAATGAGGAAATCACTGAAGCAGAAATGTAGCTGCACATTCTGATTCTAGTGTCTGTATTATATTTATGAAGATATGAAGTGTTTTATGTTTATAATGCTGATTGAAATCTGTAAAGAGAGATAGAGTTGGTAATATTATGTACTTTTTTTTACAGCTGTGGGATTGAAAATAACAAGTCTTGTTTCCTAAATTCCCCTGCCAGTTTCTCAGCTTTGACACAGAAAAAAAGCAGAAAGTAGTATTAATCTCCAAAAGCCACAGCTACCACACACGTTAAAGCTGTCTTCTTGTAATATGCTGCATATGCACAACTTCCTCTTCCAGGAGACTCACATCTCCATCTTAGTTCTGCATTCACTACCTCATCCAACAATGCTTTCGTGCAGGACTCCATGAACAAAACCACCTTGGAGATTTTTCAGCCATTCTTCAAGCTGTTCCCCCAAATCCATGACAAAGAGCTGCAAGAAACAGATTGCTGTGTGCAAGGGAGGTGGCCACCCGTACCAGTGCCCATCAGCAGCCATGGCCCAAGTCAGCTCCTGTGGGGCAACAGCTCTGCCAGAAGCACACGAGCTGGGCACTGGACTTTCCAGCATCCTACCTGGAGCCTGGTAGAAGGGATGGTTAAAGCTCCTGCTGAAGAACTTAGAAGCCTCCTATTCCTAGCTCAGATAGGACAGTGGGCTAGTCCAAAAATGAGCAGTAGCAGAAAGCAGAAGTCATGAAAGTAAACCCTGCGTTTACAGAATTAGGTTATGTATTTGTACATTGTGGATTTTACCCTGTAAGTACCAATAGATTATAGTGCTTTTATATGACAACAGAAGCAGCAAGCTCCAATGATTCTGCTTGCTTGAAGAGCAGCAGACACTCAAGCAGATGGTTTTCTTCTAGCCATTTGCACACAATCTGTGCAATCCCAAGACCAGAGGAGTGAATGTTTAGGTTCACAGGTGTTTCCCATGGAGCTGTGCTCATGGCCCAGATCAGGCTACTCCTGCCCATGTTGAATCCTCCTGAGAGGAAAAGCATCAGGTGCTGTGAGGTTGGAGTTTGCACTGCTGGAAGCTCACTTTGCAGAATGCTGGGCTGCCTATACAGAGGAAAGGACTGATCTAGGACTGTCCTGTAGGAGCTGAGGATGCTTTTACCTCTTCATGGTGCTGGGTGACACATTTCCTGCAAGCAGGTACAATTCAGGGGTGCCCCAGTGATTCCAGGCAAGCGGTGCTGCCCATTGCTGCCAGTGGAATGGGCTGGACCTTGGTTTTGGAGGCCCCTTCTCCCTGCTGCTGGCTATGCCCTGGTGCTGCAGAGATGAGGCACAGTGTGCCAAGCTGCAGAATCTGCTGCTTCAAAACCCAGGCAGGACACCAGCGGAAAGAGCCCTGACACAGCCTGGGCTCGTGTGCCGTGGTGGCTGTGCCATGGCTGTACTCTTCAGGGCAGCCAGGCCCAGGTTAATGCCAGGACGCTGCAGCTGAAATGTACTGAACCAACAAAGAGAGGGACTGGGGAATGGAGGCACAGAAGGGTGCTGGGTGCACAGAGCTGCACACTGACACTTTCAGGACAAGCCCAAGCTGGGAAATCACGTTGGACAAATTGATTTGGAGAGGAACACAATGCAAGTCACATTAGCCAAAGCATCTGGAGAAGAAAGTCTCACTTCCATATCCTCCAGCAGGTTTAAAACCACTCAGGTGCCATGCAGCCTCTGTCTGGTACTGTAAGGCGTCCAGAGTCTGCTGCAAGCCCCACTGCTTCCCTCACACTGCAGCCTCCCAGCTGACAACCAGCTCTGCAACATCTGCACAGCTGTGTCGTGCCCAGCTCTGCAACATCTGGCCAGCAGTGCCCAAGCCAAGCTGCTGAGCACAGCACTGCCGCTTCAGGAGCCGTGCTGCTAAAAACCAGAGGAGCTATTTCTAGGGCTGAGTGCAGCCCAGACCTCTGTGTTTTGTGCCTTCCTTCCTCCAGCTGAAAGGGGCTCAGCAGAGGTTTTATCTTTGTCTTTACCCTATGGTTTTGTTAGGAAAATGCAGCTTAATCCAGCGCTCTTCTTGTTTCCCAGCCTTTTTTTCAAGGATACAAAAGCAGACAAGCACTTTTGGACAGAGCTTTGGCACATGCACGGCACTTGCGTTAGGGCACGATGGTGCTAGATGAGCACTCGGGCTGCCAGCACAACCACCACTGGGGAGCGCTTTGGTTCAGCTCGACGGCCAGAGCAGCCACGTGGCAGCAGCAGCCCGCAGCCGGCACAGCTGGGTGGGTGCTGCTCGCCTCCGAGGGCGGCCAGAGGCAGTCGCCATCCCGCAGCCCTGCTCCCAGCAGCAGAGCTCCTGGAAGGGATGAGGTCAGTGAGCTGTGCCTGTTTCCAATCTCCAGCTGCTGGTAGGAGGCCCCATTACCAACCGTCTGAACATTTCAGGCTGGTGGAAAATGTAAGGGGAGGGCCGGCACCAGGAACCTGGACAGAGCTGCATTTGAGAAGGTTTTTAAATCACGGACTGAAAAATCGATGATTGTGTAAATACCTGTGTTAAACTCATCAAACAGGGGCCTGCCAGAGCAGCCAAAGGCTGTAAACCACGATGTGTTGCCTTACGATGCTTCAGGAACCACACGCTGTATCACAGACATACTGTACCCTCCTGAAGCCAACGCTGGGACCACAGACTTGGCATTTTCAGGACTAAATGCACAAACTTGAACCACTTGTACAAAGGGGCAAATCTCATGTCAGTGAGATGCTGTCCCACAATCCAATTACTGGTGAGATAGAGGCTGCTGTTTCTCTTAAAAAACCTTTTGCCCCATGGTATATTACAGCTCAGCCCTTTACAGATATCTGACAAAGTGCTCCACTTGCCAGAGACAGTCTGCCAGCAGGAGCTTTCTACAGCTACAAAAATCACATCTTGAACCTCCTCAAATACGGGAAACATTAAATCACAGCTTTGAATTTCTTCTAGCTGTAGTTCACCACGGCATGTAATTCTAAGAATGGTATTAATAATCATTTTCATAAAAAGAGAGTTGTTATTGTCCTGAAAAGAAAACAAAAAGTATGGTTACAGTCTGTGTTTAGTATCTCTTACTTATTTCCAGATGGATTCAAATAGGCAGATGTAAGAAATTCGGGACATTCACTTCTATGAGGTTTTGCTAGGGGCTGGCTTGAGCTCACAAGTATAACTGCTGACCCACATTTAGAGAACAAGACCATTGAAAGTTGAAACTCTGGATCTGTTGCTTGACATTAAATGCAGAGCACTTTTACTGCTCCATGCAGCAGATCAAAACCAGAGCACGCGGAGGATTTAAGCCACTGATCTGGCTTCAAACCTTGCACCAGTTCATATTTGTTCGGAAAATAGTACTCAGTTTTATGCCTATGTCTGCAGAATTTGTGCTGGGTTACATCATGTCTGTCTATGTGCTGCTTTGTGCCTCACACACAGCTCCTCCAGGACCTTTTCCACCCGTTTCCTCTACACGCTGCATGATGACCTGCAGTGCAGCTGCTGGGCTGCCAGCAGTGGCAAACAGCTGAAAGCACCAGAGGCTGCTCCTGCTCCAGGCCCCACGCCACAGCGGGAGGTGTGATCTTACTAATCCATCAGCAATCATTAACTAAATCATTAATATACAGTGTGAAATGACTCAAATCTGGCCTGCCAGGTGATCTCACTGTACTTACTCTGCACACCAGTCTCACTTGCAGCACTCTTGTTCAAAGGAAATACACTACTGAGAAGCTTAGAGAAATTTTGTACACAGTCAAAAGAGCTACTTGACCCTCGAGATACTGCAAAACATGGTGCAATTTCTGCCATTTATGTGGCTTGCCCTGAGACAAAGACACAATTAGCAAGCTAGTTACTGAAAAAACTAGTTTTTCCAATAAAACTTGAGGGAATGATAAAAAGAGTAAAACTCACACAGTCAACCCTGATAAATAAAGAGAATTTCACATACACAGATACGCATGTGCACACCCATACAAACATGGCCACAAATACACTTCCACTGTAGTTGTGTGTACTGAGTGAAGTGCCAAGTGATAACGAACAGGAGAGATGGGGGCCTCACCCACCTCTGACACTGGTCTAAGGTCTTTTTAAACCCATGATTCTGTGAATGCATCCAGTGGTGAATGGGAGAACTGTCTTAGTTAAGCACGATACACATGCGAGAGATAGCTCTGAGCCTATCCATCCAACACATGGCACAATCCGCCAAACTGGTTGCACAGGGTTTGGAGTGGATTCTGTTCCACCCAACAGCTCAGAGTTAATTGCAAAGTTGCAAATTCAGCTGACAATTATTTAAACACAGAACATAGGACACATTTGTACTACAATAAAGCTGTGACTGTAGCAAGATTTCCCTCAGTAAAAAAAGGAGCTAAAGTCATAAAAAGAGCCCAGATGAAAAAACTGGAAATAGTTTATTTGCTGCATAAGGAAAGTTCTTGTAAATTACATATAAAGAAACTTGCTATGCTGTAGCGTATAATTTTCAGTATTCCACAAAGATAATTGTAATAAATATACAAACCAAAACAAGGTAGAAGACTAAATCCATCAGGCAACCTACAAAATGGTTCACCAGGTTTTATACTTTGCAGCAGTAGCATGCTTAAAATTTTGTTGTTCATTCTGAAGTGCTGCAGCAAAATTCTTTTCACATTTCTTTGGAGCATTTTCAAAACCACCTAACTAGAAAATACTGTCCAAAATAAGCAGGCACTAGTTAAACCACCCAAGAAACGTAACACCAATGTCTAACTGATGCAAAGGCATGTTTTGTTTGTTAATTTGTTTTAAAAATCCAATTTAGGTTTGCCAGGGTTAAGAATTATCTGATATAAGTGCACTATAAGTCCAGCCAGCTGGACAAGAGCTGCTGGCTCTTGTCCTTTTATGTCTCTATATTAACTTCACAGGTCATACAGCTCTGGAGATTTCTCTAGTAGAGATGCATCCACTAGCAGGGAGAAAACAAATACCACAGTGAAGCTGCAAGATCAGTCAAATGTGCAGTGCCTCAAGTGCAGTGTGTGCTTAGAAAATGTTTTCCATAACTTTGTACTAAACTACACTGGGCATTTTTAAATCACCTTCTAAATCTGAAAGTGCTGACAAAAGCCCTGGCCTCTAGAAACAAAATACAGGGATTTTTGATGTCTTTTGGAGTTCTCTACCTATCATTTCTACACTTGTTGACATATCAGGCTGAACGGCATTTTACACCTCACTGCTCTGGACCACACTGACAGACAAGTCTATTATTCTGTACAGATCGTGTTCGAACTGAGAACACTTCTCTGTGCTTTGCTATTACTGAGTACTTGGGGGTATAAAAAGAAATTCTAATACACGATTACCTAAAAATATTTGTTAATAAGCTTAATGCAGATATTATGTAGAAAAAATGGTTTAGTTATAAAAAAAATTAATTAGAGGGCCAATAAAAATAGACTGAAGAGAAGATCTTTACAAAAGTGAGGTTAGGAAGTATGAGGCATTAACATTCACTGTAAACATCCTGTGTTCACTAGAATCCCTTGTCTAAAGTATATGTTCTGGTTTTGTTCCTGAGCTTCATGGCCAACACTTGCATAGATAGCTAAACCTATTATAATTAGTTGTTTGTACAGACAACTTCAATAAACTACTTATTTTACCTTTTGAAATAGTTTTAGTTCAAAGAAATTATTTTTTCAAGGAAATTATGAAGCATGGTAGGATTTTTGTGTACTCAGTGCATTGGATGGGTTGGGACAGCCACATTATGGTGTGCTAATCGTAAATAAAATTAGGTTACTAACAGCTGTTGGATGTTCCGGCTCACCATGAAGATCTACTTCTGCTCGCTGCTGCAAGGCTCACTTCTGCTCTGCCAGAGACTGCATGTGGCAAAATGTCTAAGTGCTGCACCATCAAGCAATTAAAATATCCCCATTAACAAGATGCAGCTTATACACAGTGCAGGAGTCCTTATGGAGAATTTCACCGTTTTCCAGGTGACGTGAGTGCTCGCCTCCAGATTAACCTCCCTCTTGGAGGAAGCTAGAAAGTACTTTCAGAGTAAACATGACATGGAGTGGCCTAAGTCTGAAGAACATACTTGCATTTTGGATATGAAAAGCAGGCATGTGTTTAGCTGCTGCTAATGCAGATGCACATGGAAAGTAGTAGAGACAGACGAACAAATCCACCTCACAAACAACACAACAACAAAAAAGCAGCAAATTGCCAATTTTAAATCTTACGTTAAGGCAAATCTAGATAAACACCCATAAAGTATTAATAGAAACGGGGAGATTTGCTTTTTTGTTTACTTTTTCTGTGATTGGCTTTTACACATTGATAAAATTTGTTTAAGCACCTTCTGGACATCTTCATCCATTTGACCCTGGACAAGGGAAGAAAGAAGAAAAGATGATTGAATTTAAATATTTCTTGACTTCTTAAAACAACTTGCAAACTACTTCTAAGGTGGAGTAATTACGTCAATTTCCCAAAAGCAGCAGTAATACATTTGTGCTTAAACAGTCAGATGTTTGGGGCAGTATGTCTTTAATATAGCCTGCAATGTTTCTAATAGTTCTGCAGCAGAAACATCAGCCATTAAAATGCCAGCACTGTATAACCAGTAACCCTTAGCCTTACCTGCACAGCATAGAGAAGATGCATCCTGTAAACTGACACTGTTTCCTGATGTTGTTTCTTCGTTTCCTAGAAAATAGTTAAGCAGAAAATCACAGAGCATTTAGAACTGCTGAATTCAGAAATGCCCACCCAGGTGTATGGAGATCTGCAAAAAATAATGAGTCATCATCTAATGCATGCATGGAAAACCATATCAAAAACTCTTCTGTGCTGCTAGCTGCCCCAAACATCACTTGCTGGGAAACAGCCCACAGAAATGCTGTAATCATACCCACCTCATATCGTACCAACTAAAAAGTTGGTAAGATGGTATCAGTGGTAACAACCACTGATGTAAAGATGTGAAATGAGAGCATACTTTGTTTATAAATTTATCAGAAAACAAAGCAAAGGAAAGATAACAATATTCTGACAAACCAACCCTCGGCTGCAATGGAGTCTCTTCCTAATATCAGTAACCCTTTTGTCAGCAAATGCCTTCCTGGGGAAAGAGACACTTCCAAATGTCTTAATCCATTAAATTTTCTGTTAACTACTATACATTTAAACAGGGAAATCCAATCATGATAAGACTGCCACATACCAGAAGCAGTCTTTCCAAATAAAAGTTTGGACAGATGCTGTTGGGAAAGCCAGTGTAAGAGAAGGGACGAACACTTCTGTCCTGTTTTAAATCCTACCCACTCTCCTAACACAATGTGCATCTGCACTTCACAGTACTTTTCTGGCCCTTGAGCAATAGGAAATGAAGGCTCTTTACAGACTGGACCTGACTGGAACAAGAGATACCCACAGTGTGAGAGGTTTATAGTGAGAGGATACCTATTAGCTACCTACCTAATTATTTCTCCCCGCTGCAAGAGATTTTTTTCTTTTCTTTCTGGACTATATGCATGTTAATTCCTCCACCTGCCTGACTCTCTTCCTGAAAAGCCAGAAATAGCTTCTTCTCATCTTCTCTGAAGTGAATGATAATGCTGCTTTGGACAGGCAAGCTCTTGAAAAGAGTCTCAACCTGACATAGAAGACTGGATCTTGCATGCACAAACAGGCACAATCTTAAAACTCTCTGTGCATTTCAAAATTTCAGAAAATAAGCTGTTCTCCCTTATAAATACATGATCTTACTTGATTTGAAGCTTCACACCTTCAGGGGCTATTTTCTTTCAAAAAAGTCAAACTTATTTTAGTTTGAAAACAAAAACAGTAAGCTTATAATGAATAATCCTGAGAAAAAGTAAAACCCTAATCCACTGCACATTGGCCATATTTTTCACGAATCAGAATATCAACAGCAGATCTGGTCACTACACTGTATTATGAGTACAGGCACTTTCCTCCATTACTGATCTGAGGAAATACATACATAAAATAGTTTTCTTTAGTTAGATTAATTTTGAAAAACAATTCATAAGTGACCTGCAGAATTTTACATGTCAGAGCATTGTAAAATCTCTGGATGAAAACTCTTTCTTGTAGTCATTGTGCTACATTTTAAATAAGGCACATTTAAGAATGGTGTGCAGATCTACAGAGAACTGAGAGTGACGGTGGGTTTGTGAATTATCACACTTACAGTCAGTTGGTTTTGCAACTGTTTCACTTGTTGTTGTAATGCCTCCAGCTGCTGACTTTGTCTTTTGGGGGCACTGGTTGAATAGGAAAGCTGAGAAAGGCTGTTCAAAGCTTCTTTTAATTTGCTGACTTCCTTAGACATTTCATTGATCTAGAAAGGTGAAAAATAGGTTTTCATTACATGCTAGAATGCATACTGTATTCTCATGAATCTTATTCTTTGGGGTATTTGGGACTTAAACTGAAAGAGCTGGGGAACGGTGAAAACTCAGTAGACAAGCAGACACACTATGTAAGCAAAGAATTATAACGCTTCTCTAGCTCACTCTCAGCAGTCATTCAAAATGTATTAATTGCCCTGAAATCTGAACAATATTTACAAAGGCTGTATTTACAACCTAAACACAAGACAGCAACATACAAACAGGCTATCACAACTTGCAAAACACATAACTTTTCATAAATAAATGTTTACAGATGCAGTGGTTGCACAAGGAAAACAGTCATCATGTTGATAGAACTGATACAAGTCAGGATACAGTAAACTTAAAATAGTTAATTTCTGCTGTTTTTTGTTATCTTCTGTTTCCTTATCTCCTCAGGAGTCTTTTCCTGCTGTACATTACACTTCTTTGACTTCAGTTACATGGGTACTGTGAACCTAATCTGAACAGAACTTAAAAGACATGAATTGAAATACGTGCATCTCTACAGGGATGGAAGATAAATGTAAAATCAAATATGTCAAAGAAAAACTCCTTTGGCTAAGATCTGAGGGACAGTACTGTCAAAGTAGAGATTCTTTCTTCGCTCTATGACCCCTGACACAATACATGGCTTACGGTAACTCATGACGCATCTGATATTTTGTAGTATGGATTCATGTACTACTTCGACCGCTGCAGTCAATCACTAACCTTTTTATCTTTATCCTCTTCCAGCTTTGATGAGTTTTCAGAGTATCTTTTCATTTCGAGAAGATCTTCTTGAGCTTGATGATACTTTTGATGAAGACCACTGACCTCCCGTTCCTTTGCTTCAAGCAGATTATGTATACCTTCTTTCTCTTCTTTCAAATGCAAAACTTCATTTCTCAGCTGCATAACATCTAAGGACACATTTTCCTTCTCTTTGATTACATCCTTCAGTTTTGATGACAGAAGACTAACTTCACCTTCTAATGAAGATTGGAGCTTTTCATATGCAGCCCTGGGTACCATTGCTTCATTAATTGCAGCTTTTTCTTCTAATAATTCCTTCTGTAGATTTCTTACTTCACTTTCCTTGTTGGTAAGTAATTCTTTGAGCTCATTTATTTCTTCTTCCATTTCCTTTACAGTACTTCTAAGTGCATTCATCACCTGCTGGTGTTCAGCAATTGGCAATGAGTTTTGTTTCTGAGTGTCTAACAGCTGCTTTAGTTCTTCTGCTTCATCTAATACTTTTGTGTACTGGGATTTCATTTCTAATAACTCATTCTCTGCTTTGTATTTCAAAGAATTTGTTACCTGCATCAGCTTCTCATGTTCATCTCTAGGTATGTAGTCCACAGCTATATCATCTACAGTTTTTCTCTTCCTATAATCTTCAAGCTCTGCTTGTGCTTCTTTGTACAACTGGGACAATTCACTCAGTTGTCTGTTGAGCTCATCTATCATTCTGTGCATTGCATCTTTCATTTCTCCGGATTCAGCACTAGATTCTAAGTGTGTCTGATTTGCCAGCTTCTCCTGTAGCCTTTTAATTTCCTCTTGCCCTTCTTTGTACCTCTCAATCAACAGTGCTTTCTCCTGATTAATATTATCAATAACTGAACAGTATGAATTCTTTAATTCCTCACATTCTTCCACAGACAATTTGCTTGTAACATTCTGCTCTCTTTCTTCAAACTTTTTCTGTAGTTCTCTCACTTTCTCTTTTTGTCTTTCACTTTCCTCCAGGGCTCTCTTCAATTCTTTCCTAAGCATCTCAACTTCTTCACACGTAGCCTTCAACTTAATCATCTCAGAACGAGTTTCTTCACTTTCAGAGGAAACAAGACCCAGTTTCACTTGCTTTTGTACATTTAAAACCTCTTTCACCGATTCCTCATGCTTGTTTTGAGTTTCTTGAATTTTCAGGTTAGGATCAGAGCCATTTTCTGAGATGTCTGCATTACTTAAATAATCTGCTTCTGGGACTCTTGATTGGACCTGAACTTCTAAGTGCTTTCTTTTGGTTTCAGAATTTTCTAATTTCATCTGTGCATCCTTTAAATCTTCCTGGAGGTACTTTGTTTTTATTTCACTGGGGCTTGTCAATTTTTCTTGAGACTGGGTGGCATTTAAAGTACACGTCAGCTCCTGAGCTGAGAACTCGCTTTGTCTATCTGCTGTTTGATCAAACTCTCTTTGGGTTGAATGAAAAGAATCTATGGTAGAATCCACTTCTTTAGGTGCTCTTTCCTGCGCAAAAATAAATCCAAACAAATGCATGATTAGAACAAATACATGGTGCTCTTTTTGTTTTCCCTTTTTTATAATAGAATAAGCAAGGAATTTTTTCCACATCCTACAGAGATGGGTAATTAAAACAGAACAGAAGGAATCTTGAGGAGATCTCAAAATCCAGGTGGTCCCATTTAACCATCTACAGTGAGGGATGGCAAAGGGAGTAACTACCAGACTCTTCTGAAAGTCTGTATTGATCTCCATAAACTAATAATCACAGCTACACAAATTAAAATGCTGCTAACATAATTCTTATCAGTATATTTTAGAATGCAATTATTGTAGTAAACAAAGGTAAAAATGAGAAGATCAAAATGCTAATTTTAATCCTTCCAGAGCAGAGCACTTCCATGACCTTACCACAGCAAATCTTTTTATCTTCATGGCACATCTCCCTACCTGTAATTTGTCCTGTAGTTCCTTATTGTGTAATGTCAAAGAAGCAATTTTTGCTTGCATCAGCATAAGTAGATCTTGCTGTTCAGTTTCAGAACTCACATCCAACAAACTATCAGCACCTGTGGAGGGAAATAAAAAAGATCCAAAACTTTTAAAAGCTGAACTGATCCTAGAGATAGATAGTTATTCTGCATTTCAAATTAAACAGTTTGTTTCCATGACCATTAAATGCAGTGAAAAGTAGACATTTTCTCAAAAATGGGTTAGGAGAACCAGTACAAGCAGGAAGTGTTGGTGGGGAACTGGCAGCGAAATTACAGAATGTTACTCCAACACTTATTGGAGTTCACATCCTAAGTGGAAAGGCACAGAGGATTTCTGACCAGATTTAAATTTTGAACACAACTTCAAAATGCTTAATTAAATATGAAAATAATAATTAAGCTTTATCATATACCTGCGGTGCTGTCGCTTAGTCTGTCTTTATTATCTTGAAGCAAGGAGTTGAAGTCTTCCTGCTGAGACATCAGAAGAAAATACTTTCACAGACAGCAGATAAAAGTTGGACAGTTCACAGAACATAAATATAGATAGCATAAATTTTGCTGGAAGAAACCTGTCATGAGGGATTTCTTTTGTTTCTGGGGTCCTGTTTAATTGTGGCAGGTGGCCAGTACTCATTAAATATTAATGAAATTGGATCAACTGTCTCATAAATAGTTTGAAAAGCTGCAGACCCTGTGATGAATGACTGCAGTATACTGTAGCGTACTTAAAAAGAAATCTTCAAAACCATAAGAAGAATACCAGACAGCATACATTCTAGTGTTTGACTGATGACTTTTTGTAATGGGCCTCTGCTTTTTGCATCACATAATCTCATGTACCTCACTGGTATTAGCTAATGAGCTCTCGCACCATTAATACTTTCATAACCATATTCCTACATACTTTACTTGTTTATGAATAATTTTATTTACATATTCAGAAAATAGTGAAGTAATTCACATTTGCTTTGTAAAATCACACAGAAATATGAGGATCGCACTGAAAATAATGCCTTCTATTTTATTATGTTGGCTTATGATGTCAGAGATGGATGTCGGTGGTATGGCAATAGAGGCTGAACCATTACATGATGTTGCTGTGCAGCAGAGGCTCAGCAGAGGGGCAATCTGACAGAATGGGGTCTGACGTGAAAGTGTGGATGAAGAAAAGGTGTGCCATTGAATTCCTCCATGAGGAAAAAAGTGGCACACATTGACATTCACTGACACATGAACATTTCGTTTATGGAGCCCAAACAGTGCATGTGAGCACAGTGAGGCTGTGGTGGTATTTTGCAGCACTGGAGTCAGTGGCAGTGGATTACATCCACAGACTTTTACAAGTGGGGCATGCAGGTGCTTGTCACAGCTGGCAAAGATGCAAAGATAATGGTGATGACTGTGTTAAAAAACAGTGTTTTGTAGATGAGAATTTGTATACTGTGCTTTTCGTTACTGTTGTTGTTGCAACATAAATAAATAGGAGGCATTACTTTCAAAACATCCCTTGCAGATTTGCATTTTTTCTCTTCCAAAAACTTAGCTAATTAATTCACCGAAATTCTGCAGTCAACAAAATAAAATATTAAGGTACTGCTTTCCCCACACTTAGTAAGAACAAAAAACTTTGGTGTCTTGCATACTTGGTCAGCAAAGAAAGCCTGTCCTTTTCCAGTCATAGGAGTTGAAGTTGATGAGCGTGGAGAGGACAAATCACTAAGCTGTAAAAAATTTTGTATAAATAAATATATGCATGCATTCATAGGAATAATGCTCCAACATGTGCTATATATAGATATATATATGCGCATGAATACTTTTCCTTGCACTCAAGGAAACCGTCAAACTCTGGGTAAGTTTCAAAGAGCAGATTTAATTATTCAGTGCTCTTTTGAGCTAGTATCACTTTTCCAGAGTAGCTGTTGTAACAAATAGAGAATAACTGTAAACTCAAATGTGAAGTTGCATTTTGATACCATACAAATCTGTTTCAGTATTTTACTATGCCTTGTAAATATGCATATAAAAATGTGGATATATATGTACATAGATGTAAAAAATATGAAATTATTCACTTCTGCAAGTCTACAAAACCACAAGACTTTCAACGTCAGATGGAAGAAGCACCTGTACAGTAAAATTTGTACTGTTGTATCCCAGCCCATTCTATATTTCAAGCACTTACTCAACCTAACCAACACATGTTTTCATCTTAATGTCAGGAGAAGTACTCACAATAAGAAGGCATATATGAGAGTGACAGAGCAAATTCAGCCCACATTACTCACATAATGGTTAAAACACTCTTCATCCCCTAAAAGTGTCTCAGGATTGGTCTTTGCTTTACCTGCATAGGACTGATAGGAGGAGGTGGGGCTTTGCGTTTTTTTGGAGTTCCACTTCTTTCTGAACTTAATTTAGAGCCTTGATCATGCTGAAAGTTCCACCAGCCAGAAAAGGTAAGTTTGTTAGTTTGGTTAGTAAAGTCCGAGCAAGTTGTTTTACAATAAAATAAAATAAAATAAAATAAAATAAAATAAAATCCCACATTAATATCAACTTCAGCAGCTCATGCAGTTCCTTTATCCTCTGTGTAAAGACTATATCCTTATTAACACAAAAATATTAAACATGCCTGACAATAAGAATCTGTTCTGTTGTAATCCATGCTTCAGTGAAAACAAATAAGATTTAGTGAAAAAGCCAAAGCTGACAACAGGTTTAGCACTAGGGATCTCAGATACTCCTGTAAATTCATTCTTAGTCCAGTCATGCCATTCTTAACAATTGCCATCTTCCCCCTCCTTCAGCTTCTCCCTGAGCTCACAGAGAAACATTGAACTTCCCCATTTAGAGAAAGAATGAACCAATCACATGTTCATCCAATTTTCAGCCACTAACAGTTCTACAAGACGCTTGCACTACAAGATATCATGATAATGCATGTAAGAAATTTATTTAACTGTCTAAATCTGCGGAGATCTCTAAGATACATCTCCTCTAGTATGATGCAACTAAGGACAACCTTCAGTTATCTGCTTTGGAAATGAGACTTTTCCCAAGATCATTTTCTCTACTGTTTAAAGAGACGGAGTTGAAGAGCCAAGGCCCTGCCTTATACATGAGAATGGTGGAACATTTTCCAGGTACGTATGTGCACACATACATGCATTTTCCCTCCCTTCTGTCACTGAGAAGGACAGCTACTGTTACAGAGGGAAGCTAAATCTAAAAATGAATTTCTGAAATACATTTCTTAAATAAGCAAAAAAAACTTTTCACGTTACAGAGTAGTCCTTGGCAGTACATCTCATGGAGGTATTTACTACTGCTACTAATCAAGTCAATTAATATTTTTTCCTACGTTACAAGCCTGTATAGTCCAAATATTTTTAAGTCCAAAAGGATACATACCTGCTTTGCTTTTGTTGGTGATTTTGCATCTATGAAGCAGAAAAAAGCAAAAGTAGGAACAGTTATCAAAGTTACATTTCTAAACTATCTCCCAGCTTTACTTCCAACACAACTGTTTGTTTTTTGAATTTGTTTTGAAATTTAAGCAGTATTTCAAAATTATATTCATGTTTTATCCTGATATACTGATAGAAAATTCAAAGGACTGTGGTAATTCTGCTTCTACTATAGTCTCTCACTGTTCTTTAGCTGAGCTTCCTACTTAAAAAGTGTGTTACAGCTTGACCATAACACCCTCTCCACATTAGGTCCTTCTGAACTCTTTTACTGAGGAGCTGAACTTAATTTTTCAAATAATAAAGAGGATCGACTTCAAATTCTTAGCAATACCTCATCATGCTTCTTCATCAGCTTGCCTTTTTTTTTCTTCAGAACACCTCTTTTTGTCCCGCTGAATATTTTATCTCGTGCTAGATATTAACCACATGGAGCAAGTGTCACATTTTCCTGGTTTGGAAAGCTTCAGCTAGACCTATCAGTGAAGACAGCTTTTGAAATTTTTCAAGTGATGGAGTGATGGCATTGGTGGGCAGGGCAAAGGTGATGGATGCCATCTGTCTGGACTTCTGCAAAGCCTTCGACATGGTCCCTCACCCATACCTTTCTCTCTAAATTGGAGATGTGTGGATTTGGAAGATGGACTGTTTCATGGGTTAAGAACTGGTTGGCTGGTCAGAGCCAAAGGCTTGCGATCAGTGGTTCTTTGTCAGGGTGAAGGCCGGCCACAAGCGGTGTCCCTCAGGGGTCGGTCTTGGGACCGGTGCTCTTCAGCATCTTCATCAGTGACAGACAATGGCATCGAGTGCATCCTCAGCAAGTTGCAGATGACACCAAGCTGAGCAGTGCGCTCAACAGACTGGAAAGTAGGAAAGCCATCCAGAGGAATCTCTGGAGAAGGCCCATGAGAACCTAATGAAGTTCAATAAGGCCAAGTGCAGGGTGCTGCAGCTAGGCTGGGCAAAGAACCCCCTGAGAGCAGCCCTGTGGTGAAGGACATGGGGGTCCTGGTAGTTGAGAAGCTGGACATGAGCCAGCAGCCTGCACTTGCAGCCTGAAGGCCAACTGTGTTCTGGGCTGTGTTAACAGAGGAGTGGCCAGCAGGGAGAGGAAGATGATTGTCCCCCTCTATTCAGCTCTTGTGAGGCCCCATCTGGAGGACTGCGTCCAGGTCTGGGGCCCCCAGTGCAGGAAGGATGTGGAGCTCTTAGAGCATGTCCAGAGGAGGGCCACTAAGATGATCAGAGGGCTGGAGCAGCTCTCCTATGAGGAAAGGTTGAGGGAACTGGCTTGTTTAACTTGGAGAAGAGAAGGCTCCAGGCCTTCTCTGTGGGCTTCCAGTACTTGAAGGGTTCGTATAAACATGAGGGGAACAGCTGTTTACAAGTGTGGATTGTAATAGGACCAGTGGCAATGGTTTTAAACTGAAATAGGGGAGGTTTAGGTTAGGAAGTTTTATCAGGACAAAGTTTTTCACACAGAGCATGGTGAAGCACTGGAACAGGTTGCCCAAGGAGGTTGTGGATGCCCCATCCCTGGAGGCATTCAAGGCCACGTGGATGTGGTCTGGTGATTGGTGATATAGCAAGGGGGTTGAAACCAGGTGATCTTTGAGGTCCTTTTCAACCCAGCCCATTCTATGACTCTGTGATTCTATGAAGTTACTCCATGAAGTATATTTGTTTGTTGCTACACATACAAGTAGCCAATTCAAAGTGATAAAGATCAGAATCTTTTACGTACCCACATCCTGAGATATTTTTGATGACAGCAGGTTCTGGATTCCCGTATTCTCAGAGATCTTGGAATAATGCAGGGCATTCTGTCCAAAGACATCTACTAAACTGACATCTGCACCTTTCCTAAGGAATGCTTCCACCATGTTAAGGCTACCAGCTTCACAAGCCATCATCAAAGCAGTTCTGGACAAAAGAAATAAGGGTTAAAATGTCAAGAGAAACTTTTGAATCAGTAGCTCATTTTTTCAGGAGAAAAATGTAACAGGTATTGTGCAATGAAGACCAAGATTCTATTACCATGTGCACTGAAATATATATGCAACCACCACCTCTCTGCACAAACTTTCCTACCCTTCCTTCTCCTTCCTCATATATCCCAGCTAGACCTTCTGCAAAAACCTGTTATGCTTTGCACATGTTTACAAACGTTTTTGAAAATGGCTTCCTGAGGCTAAGAGTTGGCTGCTGAATATATCACCAAATTTCACTGTCTCACCCCAATTACAACACAAAAGCCTATATTTCATTTCTCTTCTTTTCACATGTTGCTTTTAGGCAAAATAGAGAGGTGTCACTCCAAAAACCAAATAAATTTCTCCAAACTCTTCACTGAGACTGTGAGATGGGTTACACCTCAAACCTTGCCCTATTTTTAAAGAAAAATAACAGAAAGAATCTCCTTAGAGCACAGCCAATGCCCTCTCCGACACAGGGCAGCTAGACAATGTCAGATCCTAAAGTGGGCATAACATACAGGAGTGTTTACCTAAAAGGCTTTATCTCTTTTTCCTCAATGGCTTACAGGGATCATAAGATCCGTACAGAATACTTACAGGCAGAAAATTCCTGACTTTCAAACACGCACTAATATTGCTCTTCTATCACAGCATAATTCTCCCTTTTTCATGTGAATACATATCTAATAGGCTGACCAAATTCACTGGCAAATACATATGAAACTGAAAGTTACTACAGTGATGTTTGCTAGATATTAAGACAGTCACTTCACTGTCCAGTTAAATACACTCTTTATAACAGCGAGCCCTGAAAAAGTGATGACTGTTGCAGTACTGTGCAAATAGTGGTGAGTAGTAATTTGGACCACAGTTCTACAGGTATAGTTTCAGATTACCAAAATAACCATTTTAGTCTGGACAAGAAAGGGAATTGATCATGCAATTTTCAAACACACTCCCTTTACCCTTCTGTTAAGAAATCTGATTTTTCATTAAAAATACAACCATTTTTGTGAACAGCAGGTGCCAGAGTAGCCATTCTCCTTGCTGATAGGGAAGGAGGAATTAAAGTGGTATATTCCACATTACATGTTATTTCTTGTTTGTACACACAGTACTTGGCACATACTATCTTGTCTTCATCCAATCTAGCTACGAACTGTTAAAGCTGTCTGTTGAGTCAAGATAGTGAGGTAAAGGTAGACTGGAGATCCCACAGGGGTAGCACCTCAAGTTCAAAGTACCAGTGAGGTCATTCAAACCAATCAAGAAGACAAAGGGGTTTTCTTTAACCAACTTAAAACCAACAGTGAACTAATAAAACTTTGAGCTCACATAAACTAAGCTAGGCCCGTCTTATCCTCTCACATGTTTGTGAAGAACAGCATGGGCACTGTATCACGTAATAGTAAGAACAGCTACAAGTTGTAAGTGCCAAGTGTTCTCAGCATCCTGCTCTACCTTTTCAGTTTCACCAAACATTTATGAAACTCTATCAGTATCATCAAAACAAGTGCATTTTTCCACAATAAGAATGTTTTGATTTAAAAACAATACTATGAAATAACAGATACTTATGACATACTATATGTCTATTAATGCAATAAGTTTCTAAATGGCATCTTTTGAGAAGACAGCATCTCCATTATATATTTTTACTGTATTTTTTCTTGCTGTTGTGGCTGTGTTAGAAATGAGAGCTCCTCATGGATGTCTCTTCCAAGTAATAGTTTAGGATGTAAGTTGGCAAAACTAACTCAGGCAAAGAACAAAGAGAGCAGCATTGGAAATATGGGCCATATGCAAAGTGATGTGTGGGTAAATGCTATCATTCAGATTGTTGTAGGAATGATTTTAAAATGGGATTTGCTGCTCTGGTAGCGCAAGGAAAAACAGTTTACTTAATTTTACAGTTACTTAGTTTCTCTTTTGCTTTTCTCATTGGGCAGAATTCCTTAAGCCTTCTCAACAATGTCTAGTACTCACTTTCTCCGGTATTGGGGACATTGTTTCATGTAATGACTCTTTTGGGTAGGGAGCTTCATTTGACAGCCTTAGGAAAGAATTAGCATGGTAATGTTAACCTGCTGTACCTTCCATTTTTATCCCTTGTGTTGATGTCTGCTCCATGATCCAGAAGGTATTTACAGACTTCTGTATGGCCATTTTGTACTGCAAGCAGCAGAGGTATGTTCCCATCCTAGGAATGCATTTAAAGAAATCATGAACAATAATTTGACACCTTACAAATACAACTCTGAGGTTTAAAGGTCGGATATGAGCTTTTCTTCTACACAGCACTGTATATTTTTCTTATGTATTATAAATGTAGCTGGCTTTATTTAATCCCTTCCTTGACCATGGGGGATGGATTCACTCAGCAAAGCATCGAGAATAGGAATGCTGTCTGTACTCCCTTTTCTGTTCGCTTAATGCTACAACTAAGTGACTTTGCAACTGTACAATGCCTATGGATATCTCCACAACAAAAGGATAACTTTGAGTACTAGGCAAAACCACAACATTTCACAGAATCACAGAATAACTGCAGTTGGAAGACACCTTTAGAAAGCGTCCGGTACTTCTTAATCTTTGTCTTCAGTCAAAAGCAAGGCAAACTTCACATTATGGTACACTGCTCAGAGACTTGTCCAAAGAGGTTTTAAGCATGCCCAAGGGCAGAGAAAGCATGTCTCTCAGTCTCATTTACAGCGCTTCACCAACTGTGAGGTAAGAATTATTTTCTTCCTTAACCCGTAACTGGAATTTCCCAACTAGCTTCACTAGTGTGTCACATGTCCAGATTGTAACTGCTGCTTGTCACCATTTCTGAGGTCAGTTTGATTCTCTCTTCTTTACGATCACTCATTATGTAGATGAGGACATAAAAGATTCTCCCACAGCCTTCTCTTCTAATGATTAGAAAATCTTTGTGGTCTTTAAAATACATCTGCTGAAATTTAAAGTCTAATCTTTGTGATTGCTGTTTGTTTGTCTTAATATACCAAAAAGACCAGACGAGGAAAGATCCCAAACCCCTCAACAAACAAAACAATAATAAAAAAAAAAAATTAAAAAAAAATTACATATTTTAATGCTTCCCTCCTCCCTCCTTTTTTTTTCTTTTTTTTTTTCTAATTTCTGTCAAATCCCTTTAGCAGTTTTCTAAGAGGCAACTACATCATTCCCACAGACAGATCTGATTGTTTTTAGGTGTTTTGTGCTAGTCAGTGTACTGTCCCTTAGCCTTTACACTACACCAAGTATATTTCTTCCCCCAGGTTTACCATACTCCATTATTTTTTTTTCCTAAGCATTTCACAGTACCTGAAAGGCCCACGTAATTGTCTTTCTCAAAGCCTACTGGAGTGAAAGGAGTCAATTTTTAATCATGTCTTGAATATACCCAAAATAAATTCTAGCTATTTCTAAAAATCTTGCAATTTAACTAGCAGCAAACCTTGCCAGTAGCGAGTGAAGTGCTATGCTACGGAAAGCCATGAAAGGAACTTTGTCAGAGAAATTCAAAATGAAATAGAAGAGCAGTAATAGTTTCAACTACTGAAGCTTGATTGAAGTGGAGGGTAGTAAAGCTTTGGGAAAAGCACAAAGAGGTACCTACCAAATCTTTGATGTTAATTGGACATTTGTGTTCACAAAGAAGTTGGACTGCCTGAAGACAACCACATGTTGCTAAAAGAAGAAAAAGCATTAAAATCTTTATTTTTTGAAATTCGTGTTCCACGCTTACACTTGCAATACTGTAGCATTACAGTGGGGTTTCTCTATTTTTAAGAAGGAAAAGAAGACAAATAGGATGAAGAGCAAGCTGTATGCAGCAACAAAACAGACACTATAGTCCAAACAAACACGAGAATACATAATCTTTAAACACTGAAATCAGAATCAGCCTAGTCTTACTTTTCAAGTCTTTCAATGGCTCTGCACCTGCAAGAGTGTATTTGCTGGCTGTAATTAACTGAAATTCAATATTCAGAGTATTTACCTAAAAATATCCAGAATTTGTTATCTATGAGAATGGATATGCAACACTCAGCTACTCAAATTGTCCATTAATCAATAATATATTAATTTTACAAAAGTAAATAAATTTTCACTGCCAGATTAAAAATGCAAGTGTTTCAAAAAGTGTTGATATTAAGTTGGAAATAAAATCAAAAGGTTAGTAAAAGAAAGACAGCAAAATCTTAAAAATAGAGAGAGAAAAGAAAAGGGAATGACAGAGCAGAAATAAAGCCCGCTTTAATGTAGTCCACCATTCTGTCTGCTATTTTTCCCATCAGTAAAAAGCTATACCAAGAGCTGAGAAAATCAAGCATAATAAAATAGACAGTGCATACTTTCAACAAAGAAGTTACCTGCATAATGTAAAGCTGTTTTCCCACAGTTGTCAGTGCTGTGTACTGAACACTTATACTGCACAGTTCAGAAAGGAGAAAAAAAAATTAGAGAAATGTCAAAAAAATAAAATACAAGTGATGAGCAGAATGGACAGCTGAACATGTCTGAGAATAGTTTTATGAGCTCCTACAGAAGCTCCATCCATGCAATAGAAATGAACAAGAATACTGATAAAAGACACAGCTTTGCTCTCCACCAATCTCAACTGCCCTTTCTTGTTAACAGCTTATACTGAAGTCACAGTAAACATGCATGGTGAAGATGTACCTAAAAAAAATTGTTTTGGAACAATTCATATGCAAAAATGAACAAGAATCTGACTTCCATGCCTCAGAAAAGCTTCCTATTTTACATTCCACTAAAAGCTAAAGCAATCTTAGCCTAAGGCAATTAATCCAAAATTATTCCTGTTAAAGCAAATAACACTTTGTTTCCATTTGTAAGATCTAAAGCATCTACAATCCAGTTACATATTGTAGTATTTTAAGCCACCTATTCCTACTGGCCAAGCTAGGCTTTGAGGTACTAAACATAAAAATATCAAATTACAAATCTTTATCCAGACTTACTTTGGTACAGAAAATTCTAGTTTATGACAAATAAAGATATCACACTGAAATAATAGATTTCTGAAATCAAATATTATATATTCTGACTTTCAGGTATAGGATCACCTCCAATATTTCCTTGATTTCAAGGTAAACAGTTTCATGTAAATTACCAAATTTTATATTAAAAAACCCAAGATTCATTCTGTGTAAAATAATTATTTACATTGAGATTAGACATTTCTTACATGTAGAAAGAGCTTTTATGACAAAGCCAGTCTACAGAAGCAACAAAGCATTCCAAAGAGCATGAGAGCATCCTCCAAGAGCACTGGAGAATATTAACAAAGGATTTTCACTTATAAACTTGTTTAGAAATGCATTTTGTAATAAAACTAACAAAACATCAGCTAAATCACTCCCTGGGTGTAGCTGTCAGGCAAACGGGCAGTGAATATTTGGTACTAAACACATTCATCTGCTGCACTGACTGTATGCTGCTGCATGCGATACAATTAATGACAGCTTGATGTCACTGTTTATGCTCTAAATGGGTTTACTCTAGAGTTAGTAGATTTTTCTAATGAAATCCCAAAGCAGGTAGTCTCCTCACTTAATGATCTCTTAATCTCTTCCAAGTGTTCAAGAAAAGATGGAAAGAAACAGTGATGTCAGTAAATACAGTAAGAATCAGTGAAATTGGACCCAATTCAGTAAGAGACGTTGAGAGAGATCAGTGACAACTGAATTGGAGAGCCCAGAAGTAGCCAGAGGAAAACAATTACGAAGTTGAGATATAGGATTAAATTTCTTTCTGTATCGCTGCACTCAGGCAGTGTTATTTCGTAGGCTCATTATTTCATACAAATTCTTTGCCAGTCTTACTGATGAACCTACATTTCTAAAAATCTGATCCATTACTCTGATCACCCCTATGACCTGAATTTACCTGTCTTTCTGAAATGGAGTTGAGATGGACATCCCTTCTTATTTGCTAACACACAACTTCAGCATTAATGTCAGAAGAATTTTCTCTTCCTCTTCTCTTCCATTTTTCTTGGCTTTTCTCCCCCACTTTTTTCTACTCCCTTTCTAACCTCTCACTGTCCTTCAGTCATTTCACTAAGGATTTGAGTATTTCCATATTTTAGTATCCAAACTACTTTGGCTTCTTTCCCTTTGACTCAACAAATGGATTATTTTATATTGCACAGACAGAATACATTCGGTTAGATCAGTATCAAAGTTCCACTACAAATGAAGAATTCTTTTTCTCTGTATCTCTTATACATCACCCACTTCCAACCCACCCAGCCACACAGACTAAAGCTGGGAAATGTCAAGCTGCAACCTGCTTCAGACCCAGTCTTTCTATGTTGGAGCCACTGCACATGGAAAACTGAAACTGTGGGCCACTCAGGGGAGATATCACACTGTTTTATATCATCTACCCACACAGTGCCTGAAAGGTCTTAAATTCAAGAACATCTATCGGTTGCAGGAAAAAAGGACAACAGAACAGGAGTGTGATGCAGACTATGAATTTGCATCCTGATGGTAGGCAAACAATGTAGGCCTCATAAACTGGGGACACGAACTTTATGTTTGCAGTTATCTTAAGGTAATGATAAGATAAAGTGACCGTGAGGTTCTCGATGCCCTGGTCCCTGGTATTCAGGGCTGAGTTGGGTCAGACGGTGTCCTGGACAACCTGATCTAGTGCTTGATCTAATGGATCTAATGGCAACCCTGCCCCTGACATCAGTTAGAACCAGATTATCTTTGAAGTCTCTTCCATCCTAAGGCTTTAAATGATTCTATGATTAGCAGGAAATGCAGCAATATGCAGTGAAGAACCATCAAAGAAAAATGAAACTAAATAATCAAAATTAGTTTATTTTTTACTTTACTAGTTTATTTTTTACTTTACCTGAAGTAACCTCTTAATGCAGTCAAGGTGGCTGTTCTTCACTGCAAGATGTAAAGCACTGTGCCCTACATCAATAAATGCAAAGCAAAATTAGTATTCAGTCACTCAAAGACAATGGAATAAGCTCTTCCATAACAAAGGCAAGATTTTTAATTGACCGGCACATGAAAAATATGAACAAATAAAATAAAATCCTATATCAAGCAGAATATAGTTACAACAGACCATTGTTCAGGCAGGAAACAGGATAATCTTAATGTCTACTTTTAGATATAGGAATGACAGAAACTGTGTGACAGACCCTCCCTCCCTTGCAGAGATGTCTGCCAATGTATCTGCTTTACTTTTCCTCCCCCTTGGATTAAAAAGGAACCCATTTTGGAGAGCAAAAACATCCACATTCACCAGTTACCACTATGACAAATTTGAATCATCCACAGAACGCACACATATAATGACTCGGGACATATGACTATTCATTTCTGCATTTAATAGGCTTCTCTTTCTATTAATTTACTTAGCATCTATGAGCTCATATTTAGCAATGCAATACAATGATTTACTAACTATCAATTTATGATTAAAGATTTTGCAGTCTGTCTTCTAGTTCTTTCTTACACAACACAACACCTGAAAAATCTTAAAGGCCAAAGACAGCAGAAGACTAAATTATCTATACAAGGAAGGAAGAAGGAGTTATGATTTAGTAATCAACGCAGAGAGTAGATCCACTTATGTCAGAACCTCACAGTGAATAATGAGACTTCAGCAGGAAAGGCATTACCTAAGGAATGCAGGGTTGACACTCTCAAGAGTGAGCAGACAACTTACTATTATCCAAGTGACTAATAAATCTTGAGGCAAGATGAAGTATGAATTCTGAATAATAGTTCAAGTCAGGTGTGTATATTCTCTTATCACTACATTTAATCTGAACGCTTCTCCCAGTATCACAGATGCTTTCTCACAGAGGCATACAATTTCTATTTATGAAAAATTCAACCAGGCTGGAAGCAACGGCTAAAACCCAGTGAACCCAACATTTACAGATCATTACAAGAAAGACAGACTACTGTCTTTCACCTCAGTTAGGTGATTCTGCTAGACAGAGGAAATGCTGGGCACAGACAAGAGGTAGATCAACTAAAATCTATTAAGAGTTTGCCAATTTCAAATTCAGCTCTCATTATTCTCCTACTAGAGTATTAATTAAGGCACAGGACTTTCGAGAGCTGAAGCAGCACACTTAATAGTTCTCAGCTCAGTTTGGCTTGTATCAGCAATTTTCACTATGTCATAATCCTGAGGAAACTGCAACTTCAGTACAGTTAAATGGGGTTAATAGCTTGGATACACATAAAAGCAAAGCACAAGATCTTGATTTAATCTATGCAAAGCCTTAAATGAAATGACCAAAAAGCTGGGAGGGGGGAGGAGACAGGCAAGGAAGAGAGAAGGGGAATTATAATAATATCAACAGCAATAATTAATAAAATTAACTATTTTGCAATTATTGGAGTCAGACACAAATGCTGATACTTATAGTATATGGGCTAAAAATCTCTATTGTATATGCAGTAAAGCATGTATGTCCAAACTGGAAAGGTTACAGTGTGGTGTGAATTGGAAGGAGCAGCACTGCCAACTTTGCACATCAAGACTTACAGGCAGATGAAGTATACTGCATTGTATGAGTAGGTTTACAGAGGCATACCTGCACCATCTTGGGCTGTCACATCTGCACCATGTGTCACCATAATCCTGAGGCATTCTGCATGTCCTTTTGTGGCTGCCAGGTGAAAACTGGAAGAGAGCATTTATATGACACGTTTCTGTTTCTAAGACCTTCTTTATCTTTCATTCACAAACCAAGTACTAGCAAGTTCTCCCATTCCTGTCCTTAGGTCTTCTGGCAACCCTCCACTACCTCCCAAGAAGATAATAGCTCTGAAAGTAAGAAGGCACATCAAAAAGCTTTTGAATTCATGTATTTATATAGGCTGCTGTTTCATTAACCCATGCCATATACCTCATGTGCATCTATCTACTGAATTTCTAAACCAATATCCTTAGTGACGCAATATATCCCCACAGAATACATGGGCTTGGGAAATCACTAAAGAAAGCATTCACAAAAACTGGCTTTGCTCTACTTGCTTTGCACTCAGGGCAATCTTAATTTTCCTATTTCAGCAGACAATATCTAACTCCACTAAGAGTTGATTATGTTCCTAAATTAAAAAGAATCAAGTTCTGCTTCTGAAATGCCCACTTCAGAGTAAATTTTTCTTCACTGCAGAGGTGAAACAACAACCCTGAGACGGTGCATGTGAATGCAACCTTAAGACAACAAAGCCATTGGATATTTGTTATACTATACTACGGATGTATTTTGCAACTTTTGGTTTTGCTTTTTGTTTGAAGTATCTGCTGGTTTGAACAGTAGAAGTTTGCAGAGGTTACAAACCATACCATGACTGGATGCACTTAAGAGCATAAAATACCAAAGATGAAATTACAGAACAAACTAAAGATGTTATGCTTAATTCAAACCTTTTTATACTGGGTATACATCTTTGACATTGTTAGCACCTCCAGATTCACAGGAGCAATCTTATACACATGCTTCTGGTTTAATTAAGTTGAGAAGCAAATTCAAAGAAAAAACTTATGAAAATGGAGAAGTTTATATCCTTCTGATACATGTTGTGCCAACATAAGTGAGTCAAGCACAGGCAAACTTACTGCTTCCCTACAGTCCTGCTATTATCATCTTAATATACATTAGGAACAAAGTAAAAAAAATGAAAGAAAAAAAAAATAGAGATAAAACACTTCTAACAATTACTATTAAATAATAATAATAATAATAATGTACGAAAAGCTAGTACCATCCTAAGCATAGCCCAAATTGAAAAAGCCTGTAATCTTGGGGTGTTTTCTTACATCTTATAAACAAGTTCATTTTCAACACCACACATCTCCACGTTAGAAGATTTTTTCTCTGGAATCCAAAAGAAATCTAACTAATCATGTAGACATGTCCATAGTGTTTAGGAGTTTATATTTTGGACAACTGTTTCCTTTAAATGTTAAAACTAATATTGAAAGTTTAACCTGCTAAGGAGAACAGCTAGGAATAACAGGCAAGAATGAAACGCGTATTTCTGGCACAGAGTATGTGAACTGCAACACTGTTGCTCTATGCTACAGGCTTTTCTTTGCAAATTCCATGAAAAATCAGCAGAAGAAAAAGTCCTACTGACAAGATCTGGCAAAGAGCTGAAAATTAATCAGAACAGGAGAGCTGTGGGAATGAGGTCCTGTACCAAATACAGCAACTACCTCTCTTTCTCCATGGAGTCCTTCC
The DNA here is from genome assembly GCF_026119805.1 of Tympanuchus pallidicinctus. Taxonomy (NCBI): domain Eukaryota; kingdom Metazoa; phylum Chordata; class Aves; order Galliformes; family Phasianidae; genus Tympanuchus; species Tympanuchus pallidicinctus. Next base: position 13,215,302 of record NW_026294813.1, read on the forward strand.
ATCCTGCCGTCTGCTGCCTACAAATACTAGGCAGGCAATGCTTAAGGCTTCAAACTGTTCTCTGCAAATGTAAAAATATTCTGCATGCTCATCCACACTCTTACAACAGCCATAAACAATCTGAGCAGAGGCATAACTAAATTCTTTGAAAAGCACAAAAAGTACTGCTGCTAGCTGTTCTCCGGTCATTCAAAAAAACCCAAAATTTTATGTTCTCGGTGATCAATGCAAAGTTGTGTAAACATTCTTCTTTAGAAGAAGGGTTTTCTCAGGCTTTAGGAAAATAGCTGGAAGAGGGAACAAAAGGAATCTGACAAATTCCAACACCTCTAATTTGGCCAGCACATAATATCCACTGAATAATACTAAAACAGACTCAAAAACATTTGTGTAGACATGCAATACAATTGAAATCAATTAAATTTCAGGAACACCATGATGCATGCACTTCACTCATTTACATTTGACAGCATTCATAGAATAATAAATACTTGAATAATAATAACTTGGCTAAATCTAGGACATTAAGATTTTACAGAGAGGCCGTGGAGAGTACTGCCAAGTGCAACAAGAGTATGCAAGAGCAAAAGAAGTTTGATTTAGATAAAATAAGACTGTAGAGAAAGTATTAAAAAAAAAAGAAAACCTTAACCCCTTTCAGGCTGTGCACCTATGAACACATCAATCCCACAAACGCAAATAATTCCTAAAGGAGTTCTTAAAAAGAAATTACACACGCAGACACTTAGTTTAATGCTATCCAAAATTTTACAGGTTAAGAAAAAGTCAAATCAAAAGTATTGCTTGTCCCAAATTACTAAGATGAAGAAACATCATCTGTCAGCAGAACAGGTATTGAGAAAGCTGAGAGAATGTGTGAAGTATCTAACAAAAGCACGGAAGTTATCTGGAGAGTCCCGGGAAAGGAGAGTACGATGAGGTTTACCTCACATTCATTCACAGTTACCTAAACCTAACAGCGCTGGGAGTGCTACAACTCCCTCCCACATGCTTTCTGCATATCCCTTCCTTACTGCTACCAAGTCTGATAGTCAATATTTTTTTCTTAAAGATCTAAAAGAGATTGGGGTGGGAAGCTCGTTTAGTTAGCTGCCTCTTTGGTGAGCTGGACTGGCTTACTGGAAATCCACCCTGCTCATGAAATACAAGAGAATTATTCCAGACTGGGATGATCCTACTACAATCATACGTAAGTCGAAGTAAATAACAGAGCACTGAACAAGAACCTCCCTATGAGGAGTAATTCTACTTTATTTTAAAGTTAATACTTTTTTCTTCTTTTCCCGTCTGTTTAAAGACAAACAAACAAGCAAACAAAACAACAATAAACAAATTAACCAACCCCCCCCCCCAAAAAAAAAAAAAAAAACCATCAACAACATCAAAATACATCAGTAATGGATACTGGGGACGGGTGTGCAACAAGGGAGGCTCTTGAAACAAAGAAGCCTAGAGACATTTATTTCAGAACAGAGTAACTCTTTACAACCTATATAAGGTTTCATTTGGGGCAAAAGCTGCAGGTTTTCAACCCGTAAAGTTCTTATTGTCTAGAAGCAATGAACAGTGATGCATTTCACTTGTGTCCTTCATGAATAAACTTCCCCTTGTATGTAAGCAAACAAATTTCCTCCCACTTCCTTGTTGTGCAATGACAGGCAAACAAAAACAAACATGTAAGTCTTCATCTAGAGCAAGGGCCACACTGAGGGTTACATTCTGTATGGGAAATGCTGAATCACAGCCTGAGCCTCTGATTGACTACCTGAGGTGAGCAATCAGTCAGCCCTGGGAGCACAGGTGAAGGCAATTCATCTGTGCTACTGGAAGTGGTGGAGCTTGGCTCCACCTCTCCTAGACTCCATTTAAGAGCTGACTACATTGGGTAAGGATCTTTCTTGGAGATTGCTCTTCTTGGAGCCTTTTCAGATGAATCCAGGATAAGGGTAAGCTTTCCATCCATTCTTCTTTAGTGTGATAACCTGTTTAGCCTAACTTTCTTGTATATTTCTTGATTATAGCATCCGTATATTCATTAATTACACACATTCTCACTTAGCCTAACTCCCCATTCTAACATAGTTCAGTTTCCCTTCACAAGAACCCTTTTGGTACTACCTACAGCTACTTGCTGGTGCCACAACCTGAACTGATTTGCAATAGATCTCTTTTATTGCTATAAAACATCTCTACCGTTCCTATAGGGCAGGATGGACTTCTACCATTACCTCCAGAACATTCAATGCAGCAGAATAGCAGCTACCCTTCCCAGTAGTTTTCTCCACAAATGATGAGTCAGAATTTAGACTCAGCTCAGAGCATCTGACTAAGATCAGCTGGTTGACACTGCTTTTTTTTCCCAGTGGGAATGTACAAGTCCCATAGCTAGTTCTGAACAAGATAAAATGAAAAATTATGTTCTTCAGGAGCAACACAAAGCCCAATTGGAGTAAATAGGCTTGATGGTAAGAGGGAACACAAAGCAACATTTCATAAGATTTGGAGTCAACCCACTGCAAGACTACTACCTCCAAATCAGGTGTAATTTTTCCTTGTATTCAAACAACATATGCAAATGCACTGATAGAGAAGCGTTTTTTATGAATGTTTGGTGACTGAGTGGGCAGCTGCATGACACTGACATCCCTAAAATAATTGAAAACAGTAACTTTCTTACACATAGATGTCACTGAAACAACAGTCCTAAATAAACCAGTCCCACATTCAGTGCTAAGGATTTTTTTTTGCATGTTTCAGTCATGAAGTCAAGCCAGCAAAGGAATGAAGCCTTCTTCAGTCGGTGTCTGACAAGAGTGCAAGAGTTCAGATATAATGTCAAAAATGAACATTTACAGAAATTATTTCATGACCATACAGTAACTTAAACAGATAGGGCTGTAATATTTACTAATTAGCTTGTATAAACTATTTATTTATAAGTAACATCACAACAGCTAACAGAATTATCAAAATTTAGAGGCTAGATTTGTAAAAAATAAGCTAATTGAGCTTGTTGAGGTGTTGTTAGTAACAAGACATGAGTCTACTGAAACCAGATTCTCTGCTTAACAGTGTATATAGCTACATTCTACAAAACTGAGCACAGTCCTCTAACTGAATGTTATTTTGGCAGCTGGTCCATATAACTAGGGAAAATGCCACAAAAATATAGTAGAACACGATAAAGCAAGAAAAAAAATAAAGCCTCAAATTAAGACTGTAACCTTCTAGCATAAGGAAATTTTCACTTCTCTAAAGAAAAGCAAAATTAAAACAGCAGAAAAAATATATCCTATTGGGTACTGCAGTTCTGTATGGCACCATCATGCTCCAGAGCTTTTCTGGAGCAGAACACAGAATCTCTCCAGAGCCTGAAAGCAGTCTAATGCAGTATTTATCAAAATCCAAAGAAAATAAAGAACATGGTAGAATTATGAATGCCAAGTGAACAGAAAATAGCTAATACAATATTATGACAAAGAAGAAAGTAAAACATGCATGCAAGCATACAATGCTATTGTTCTCAACTATTTTATCTGAGTGGTCTGAAAATATTTTAAGTGCAAGAATGTTTGAAATACACTATGAACTCAAACTTACTCATTGTCAAGGTTTATTTTGAGTAAAAACATCCCTTCCCAAAGCAGTTCATTCTTCTTCATTTTCTATATCGTATGTTAAATCTTTATTGACTTTCAAGAAATCTGGCTTGTCTGCCAACAGTCTGATGATTTACAGTTTCCCAACAGACCAATACTTTTATACAAACAAAGAAGACTGATAAAATAAAGACACAGAGCTGCTCAGAGTGCTTGAATGCCAACTAAAAAAAAAAAATACAGAAAAGGAAAACATTCAACCCTTGCTGCTACCAGATGAGATAGGCAAGTGATTTGCCAGATACCTCTGTCAGGAAGAGACCCATTTGGAGGCAGCACCTTGCTTAAAATGCCTGTGATTTTCACAGCCAGAATTATTCCCCAAAGCCTTGATTTCTTCTTTCAACAAAAACAGTACCAATAAATGTATTAAATGTTATCTGTATTTTGATTGTTTTCCACCATAGGCCAAGTGGCAGAAGTACTGGAAGGAAGCAGAGACCTCACCGGAGTGAGAAAGAGCTGTAATAAAATGGGAGCAGCATATTCCATGCACAAATGATGTGTCTGCAATTACTGAGGAATAATACCAAATATGGTCTCTTTTGGCATGTAATACAACAATCGGTAATTAGTGAAGAAAGTTTATTTTTCCATGAATGGTTTGGGATTTTATCAACCAAAAAAAAAAAAAAATCAGTGATGAAATTAATCTTTTTAAACCTAACAAAACAAAATAAATAAATAAATAAATAATTCAACACATCATGAACCTAATTCAAAAGAAAAATAGTTTCAGACTTAAAGAATGGGAATGGTCCAGAATGGTCCCCAAACAGACACTGTTTTTGTGCCTTTGTCTGTCAGCCAAGACAGGGCACTCAGCAAAGCAGTAACTCTTCATTCCAGCAAGGATTATGCTTCCATGGCCAGCATCTACTGATCCAGCTGCCTGGTTCTACGTCTTCCTTGCATCTGGACAGCTAGGTAGGTAACCACATCACTGAGATAGAACAAAATCAGCTGAAAAACAAAGCTGCTTTCCATGGTTTCATCACAGTCACATATACATGCACACTGTTGGTACAAATTAAGTGACAGGAGCATGAAAGCATCATCTCAGTGAAGTTTAAGGTGATGTAGAATTTCACCTTAAGCCTAAAAACTAAAATTTACTGAGTATTTACTGAGCATTTGCCTGTGAAAGTTTCCAAATCTTCACCATTCTCTGACTACCGAGTGACAATTGTTAGAGAGGCTCAAGTCCATGCTTGCTACCTAAGCATGAAAGCAGAAGAGGCAGACTGCACCAGAAGTATCAACTGAAGTTATCCCTGTTCCACAGCTGCTCTTAGTCCCTTTAGCTGCACTGTCCTCCAGCTTTGAAATGTGTCAGGGAACTAACTTCTTGAGTCACTCCTAAGTGAGAATAAAGATGTGTGAACAGGACTTCCTTACACTGGCAATCCAAAATGGAAAGGGCACAGTAGAACCAGCTTCAGGATGAAAACCAAATCAAAATTGAGAAAGATAAACTGCAGAATACCACCAGATAAATCCTCATGAAGACGTGCTTTTGTTACTATAGATATTTCTGTACTACAGACACAAAGTACCAATGGATGCTGCAACAAACCCATTCTGATGTACAGAAAATCAGAGATTGCCAGAGATAAAGGCAAATCAGACATCTACCGTCAATTTTTAGTAGTTCACTATTTTGTTTTAAATAAATAAAATCCACAGCTTCATAGTGCATCCATTACACCTTCAAGCAAGAGCAAATGCAATAAATGTGGCTTTTAATTAAGTGCAGGCAGTCTGTATTGTTCTGTCAGACTTGCACATACCCACAAGAATGCAAAAATTACAACAGGAGAAACAACTGTAGTAAATACATTTTGTTTTCAGGCTAGAGCTGTTCTCATTAAAAACTCAGAAAAGAAAGCAGTATGAGATTTAAAAGATGTTTCAGTAATTAGCTGCTGCTATCTTTTTGAGTGCAGGCAGGTTAGGATTTTAAGAAAGGTGACATAAGCAGGTATGGATTTAGCATGAGCTATAGAAGTGTTTCCCTCTTCGTACCAGTCACTAAAACATAATGCAGTGCAAACAGAATGTGTTCTCCTATCCTCTATTTAAACATGACATGATCAGCTACCCGTAGTACACACGAAACTCCTGGGCAACAAGCATACATGGATCTTCTGTGTTAGCACATACTCTGCAAAAGTGTCAAAAAAAGGAAAAAAAGGAAAAAAAAGAAAAAAAAAAAAAAAAAAAGAGGCAGAGTTTTCATATTAAGTTTCCAGCTTTGACTCAAAGTATAAAGAGTCTTGTTTCAATCATACACACCTCAAAGTATAGGACATTAAAAAAGGCAAGGCTTCTGAATGGCTATTTTCTAATTAGGAAAGAAGCAATAATTTCATCATGCAGTAAAGGAGTTGGCAAGCCACAGACCCCTGATCTTTGCCTTCAAACTCAACAAAAATATCCACCCACCTGCTATTCAGATTGATTTTAGAGATCTCCAGAACCTTTATATTTTACATTCTCAGGTCATGTTCCAGCAGTTCCATTTTCGTGCACAGTTTTCTTTGGCAAACTCTATTACCGCATAACCACAAACTCCCTCCTCAAATCTGAAGCACAGATTCCTCTCCCATGTGTCCTTAACTGTAGATGAAAGTACTCACAATTTAAATTTGGGTTTCCTTTAGAGAATCCTTCCTTAAAGGCCCTCAAAAACCAACATCAGCTAATTGCAGAGATTCTGCCAATGGCCAGCTTCAGTACCCTTAGGTACTGACAGAAAGCCTCAAGTTTTGAAATGCTGCTTTTATTGCTGGTATTTCAGGGTACAAATATTGACAACACAAAAGAAACGGTGAAGCTCCTGAAAAGCTTAAAAAGTTCAGAAACGAGAGCAGTGTTGCTTGTGCCAAAAAAGCCGTGGTTAGAGCAGAACAGAACAGTTCATTTGGAAGATATCTACAGAGATTACCAAGTCCAACCACTGACTACTTCAGGGCTAACTAAAAGCTAAAGCATATTATTGAGGGCAAATGCCTCTTGAGCACTGACAAGTAGTGGGCATCAATTACTTCTTTAGGAAGCCTGATATGAGTGTTTGGCTTCCTTCACAGAAGAAACAAGAGAGCAGCTACCAGCCGTATGTAGCCCCATTCCCTGTCAACACCCAGCATGGTGTGAGCCTATTTATCTCCTAGTTGGATAATTTGTCCAGATGGATGCTGTGAGGAATGTTACCAAAGGACTTATTGAAATTCAGAATGATTATTTCTACCACCTTTCCTTAATCCAGCAAATGGTGACCTTAGATCAAATTAAGACATGACTTTCCCCTCAGGAACTCATCCTTGACTACGCCTGATAATAGCTTATTAAATTGTTTTCAGTGGTACACAGGATAATTTTTCCAGGCACTGAGGTTAGACAAACATGTCCGCAGTTTCCTACATATTCCCTTGTGACCTTCTTGTAGATCAGTCTAACACTGCTAGTTTATAGGGAAGCTTCCTTCTAATTATTTCTTTAGAACAGATCCTACATCTCTAAGGCCAAAGTGATGCATAGTTAACTTCTCAGTATATATGGTTTCTGGCAAAATGTCTTTATTAACATATGGCGAAGTCTTTAAGCATGCCATAAATGTGTCCAGATCACTACAACTTCTTCCCTCGCATTAGATAAAACCAATTACCCATTTGCTGTCCTCGCTTGCAAGGCCAGAATGGAGTTCAAACTTAAAATTAAGCCCAACAAAAAAAGCAATGTCTAGTGCCTAGACATCCTCCAACACAGCCTGCTTGGTATTGCTGCCTGTGGGCCAGCAAATACAAATAACAGCTCCACTACATGAAAAGTCATGAAATTAGAGCTAGGAAATCCCAAAGCATGTTAGCATAACAAGAAGCCAGGAAAGGGCTGGAAAAGACTGAAAATAACTGGGTAGAAGTTAATCTAAAGAAAATATTTTTGTTGCATGAAAATCCAGCAGGGCTTATGAACTATACACAGTGCTCCAAGAACCAAAGAGTACAGATATCCTTATTCATCATCAGGAACCCTGACTTACGGTAGCTCAGGGTATGCACTATCTTTGAAATTTCTGTGATTTTTAAACTTCAGGTAGAATGAATCATTTTAGGCTTGAAGTAGGAGAACTATTTGATTTTTTTGAAACTATATAAAGTTACCTTCTCTTACTTCATAGGGGAATTAAAAAACAAGTGCATTAATCCACCAATAACATTCTTCAGAGACTGATGGTTAAGATTACATTTTTTAAAAGATTATGACAATGTATTCTAATTTAGCATTTCAGAATAAATACCAGTAAAGCTTTTAACAAAGACTCCACACATATGGAATAGGAACAGCCAAGTTCTGCACATTCCTTCATTTTCCAGTTAGTGCTTTCTTAACACAACATGCACCTGCACAGTAGGTAAAACAAGTAGGTGTTTTGAAGAAAAAAATCTGGCTTTTACATATTACTTTGTTTCAGTTATCTGCTCTCCTTCCCTTCCTAGGCTGGGGCACTTTAGGCTAGTAGAAGCCAGTTAGTGTAATTAAAATTTACATATGCAGCTCATTTGGTTGCATAAGTCTTTGAAAAACACGTTAAACAACTGCAGCCCATTACATAGATATAAATCTGAAAAACAACTTCAGCCTTTGCCCTGTCCCCTACAGCCCTGCACCGCCTGGTTCTGGCCCAGCCCACAAGAAACATGCTTCCCGTGCTCTCTTGCCAGCTTGGATAAGACAAGTGAAAAGAGCAGCCACAGTGTTCACAACACAGAAGCAGTGTTCTGCCTCCACATGAGCCAAGCAGCAGCTGTTCCAAGCCAGGCACAAAAAGACTTCCAACCATCTAGGCTATGCTCTGACGAAAGCATCTCACAGGCTTCTTGAAAACAGGCCAGGTCTGGTAAAAAACTGGGTATTTGGCAACCCTGTAGAAGGACCTGTTTTACAGGGAATTCCATCAGCTGCCTGGTGCAGCAGCATTACAGGTTTGTCCAATCCTACCAGAGAGGGATGGGTGCCTCACAGAGTATCCAAACTCATGCACGGAGGCCCTTCAGAAGGAAACTTGATTTCTCCAAGGTAACAGATCTACTCATATACATAATGAAATGCAACCACTTATTAAGAATAGACATCCTATCAATCAGCAAATAAAGCAAGTACTATACAGAAGATGCAAACTAGCTCTTAGAAGAATTTGATTGTTTCCTCCTTGAACTCTAGCTGTCATCTGCAGGAAATCTTGTGCATATAAGATGCACAAGACCCATGGGATATTTCTCAATGTTCAAAGCAGTTTATTCGAAATAGGGAGTTTGCTTTTCAGATAAGTGGAATCTGTTTGTTTTTCCCATGAAATTATTACAGAGAAAGTTTCAGTTTCTCAGGAGCAAAGGTTAGGATCCTCATAACTGAAATCTAACTAAATAGCGTTCATTTCTGTCTCTTTACAAGATTGTCACTTCTTATTTTTAAAGATGAAGGTACAATAATATTAAAATGTCTTCACAAATAGCGCTTTAAAAATGCATATAGCAGAACTTGAACATTCTTGATTCAAAGTCCTGCCAAAAATAGAATCACAGAATCATAGAATAGCCTGGGATGAAAAGGACCTCAAAGATCATTTATTTTCTACCCTGCTATGTGCAGGGTTGCCAGCCACCAGACCAGGCTGCCCAGAGCCACATCCAGCCTGGCCTTGAATGCCTTCAGGGATGGGGCATCCACAACCTCCTTGGGCAACCTGTTCCAGTGCCTCACCACACTCTGTGTGAAAAACTTCCTCCTAATATCTAACCTAAACATTCTCTATTTCAGTTTAAAACCATTCCCCCTAGTCCTATCACCATTCACCCTCGTAAACAGCCGTTTCCCCTCCTGTTTACACACTCCCTTCAAGTACTGGAAGGCCACAATGAGGTCTCCCTGGAGCCTTCTCTTTTCCAAACTAAACAAGCCCAGTTCCTCTGATCATATTAGTGGCCCTTCTCTGGACCCGTTCCAAGACCTCTGATGCAAAAATATGATCATGATGCATTTTCAAGTCTCAGTGAGAGGTTGTATACTCAGACCATCAGAAACTATCCTAGAGTCAAGAACCAGGATTGTTCCTGGCAGGACCACTGGTACGAACTGGACTCAAAGGACATCATTTAAAAACCTACAAAAGTTATGCTTGTCAGTACAAAAATACTTGTATGAAACATGGATTTTTGCATGTATTGCCAAACTCTAAAATAAAAATTAATTATTGGTCCTTCACTGTGGAGATACAAGTAACTGTCCTCACTGTATAGTAACAACTGACTCATACTCAGTGTAACGGGAAGATAATTAGCCCAATTTACTATCCTGGCAGAGGATGATTTTGTCCAACCATGCCCAGATGTTTCATTAGCATTTATGAACTTTAGACTAAAGTGGAAAGTAATTTTTCAGGAAATTTAATATTAACACTTTAATTGAATCAGATCCATAACAATGCTGTGGGGAGCAGGGGAAACTAAAATGAGCAATCAAGATATTAACCTGAAAAGAATTTCAAGGAAGTTTTGGAAAAATAAAAGCATTTACAACCAATCTCACATGACAGCAAACTTTACTAGAAATTTTGAAACAAGAACCAAATTCCAGTTTTACTGTTCTTCAGCAGTAGAACATGGATAGAGATCACTCTACCATGTGGTTGTCTTTATTTTGTCTACATTCTGAAATGTAGACATTGTTGTTACCATCTGGACTACCATAAATTAGACACTATGATAAATGTTAGTCAAAAATTTCTTTCTGACAGAGAACTTACCAAGTTTTTGGAACACCAATCAACTCCATTCCTAGGGAGGTAATGATGCTCAGATATTAGGCACTTCTTGCAGGTCCCACCTTGGTACAATTTTCAGAAGACAGTATGCTAGGATGCTTTTCTAATTAAATGTTAGGTCAATTTCTGGAGATGACATAGTTTTAGGCTGGAGGTTAGGAAATACTACTTCTCTGAAAGAGTGGTTAGGCAGTGGAATGTGCTGCCCAGGGAGGTGGTGCAGTCACTGACTCTCGATGTGCTCAAGGAACGTTTGGATTTTGTGTTGAGGGACATGGTTTAGTGAGAACTACTGGTGATGGGTGGATGGTTGGACTGGATGACCTTGTAGGTCTTTTCCAACTTTGGTGATTCTGTGATTCTACGATTCTGACTGTGCAAAGGAAACATCCCCTAGTGTACAATGTTTTACTGAGGAGCTCCAGTATATACACAATAAAATGTGGAAACTTCCTTAATTTTGAAGGTCTTCTACTGGATTAATACAGTTTCGAATCAACAAAGGAAGGATACTGCAGCTCTTCCATTCCACAGACACTGCGCTCATTTGTTAAGATACTTCCCTGGTTTTGGAGGTGAGCTGTCTAAATAATTTCTATGGCTTTCTCTCTCAATCAGGACAGTATAAAAACTGCAGTAAACACGTATTTTTTCAAAATCTCCTACTAAGATAAATACAATAAGAAACATGGATACATAAAAGGAAGATGTTGCTCACAAAAAAACATTTAATACCTAATTTACTTGTCAAATGGTGATGCCCATCATGCAACTCCACTTATCTCCTAATACAAGAAGTTACAAAAGCGAGAAAGGAAAAACGAATACTTTGAACAAGTGAAAGGATTTGGGGTTGGAATATGCTCCAAAATTTACTTTCACTCAGTCTCTGAGGCATGAACATTCTTGTTCAAAAGAAAATATATCATTTCTGCTGACTGCTATTGACAACAGTTTTGTTAAAGTGCATTTGTAGAGAATTAAAGCTTTTTTATATCATTGTCTTACTCATTTCATTAAGCAACAGCTGATACAATTGCAGTAAATTAAATTAGAGATCTTTTGTTTCACTTAATAGTCATAAGCATTTGATTCCAGTTCAGTACCTTGAAATAACATGTAAACATGGCAATGATGCACTGGCACACAGACAAAATAACTTCAGGACATGGAAGTGCTGCCATTTACATATTACGAATTATTTCCAAACTTTGATTTTATTTATTTATTTATTTTTATTCTAATAATAGCAGCAAATTATTTAAATAACAGGCCATTTGAACACTTGTTCTTGTAGAAAGACTAGCACATGAATAAGCCCTATCCCCTCCTGAAAAGGCCCTCCTTGAAAAGCCCTTATTGTTAGTTCAAGTGGGAGTTAAATGATCAACTTCCAAGTTGGAAAGCACTGTTTTGCTGTTTAAGGAAGTTGGACAAGAAAAAAAATCACCATCTTGAAGAATAGGACTACAATGGCAGAGTCAGATTTCCAGACAGGTTCTATTACAAATGTACTTGGCAATAGTCTGTGCAGAATAACTGGGAGCAATAACGGAGCTCTGACAAGTTACACCAAAGGTATATTTGCTCCATAGCCTTAAAATTAATTTATTGTTTATAGGAAGGTCTGAGTCAGAGGCTGAATGGTGGTGGTGGTAGGGATGTCAGGCAAGACTTAAAAACCTTCTTTCCCTTCTTTCACTAGTTTGACCTTTTTTCTTTTTTTTTTTTTTTTTTCTTTTTTTTTTTTTTAAGAGGAACTACTGGGTAGTTAAAATTCCAGATGAAAATCTGTTAATACAACCTCCAAATAATATACCTACTCCCCTTGACCACATTAATTAAAAATTCTGTATTGTACTGCATATGGGTAATCCATAGAGAAAAGAGTTTGTAGAACTGAAGCAAAAGAAGATAGAGGCAAAATGTAGATGGTTTTGTCCAAACATGAGCCAGAACTGAAGAATGCTGGAACAGGACTCAGTAGAATGACACACACAGTATTCAACAGAACAGATGCAGAAAACTGTGGGTTGTCTCTTCCTCTTAGTTCAAGCATATTGAGAAACCACGGAATTACAAAAAAAACTTACCACTTCAGAAATGTACTCTTAAGCCTGAAAAAATTAGTCTTCTCCATCTTTTGTTTAAAATAAACATTAAAAACTATGCCTCAAATAAAGATCTGAGCAATATCAAGAATTTTGTTGAAGAGTTGTTAAGAAAGAGAACAAGAAAGAAAACACTAAAAACACTTTGCGCCTTAAGTGAACAGATAACAAAAAGCTAAACTAATTGATTTTCCTTTTGTGCTTTCAAGCACATTCCAAAGCTGTAATCACATTATGCAAGTTGTTACATAATTGGATCCATCACAGTCTTCCAGTTAGTCACCTTCAGCCTAATTAAATAAACAAATGCATGAATATATACTCACAGGGGATCGATCAATCAATAGACCACTGATTAGCAAAGCTTCCTTCCCAAATAGCATAGCAGACCACTTTCTAAACTAATTAGTGACATCTCAGCATGATTGTATTGAGTTGTCCCTGAAAGATTTCTCCCAATTGCTCTTTCCCAGCATGAGTCTCCATGCTCCAGAAGAGGTAGCTGACAAATTAGTACCATGCATCTGTGGGACACGGCCAGACTCAGTGCTAGGCTGTAGCTGTGTTTGTCTCTAACCAGAGATCCAAAGGCAAAACAAAACAGCTGTGCTAGGCACCAGGATTCACTGTGCAGATATAAGACATGGCATCATACTGCAAACACAGGAGTCACAAGCCTATTTGGATGGAAATTGTGGCTGTGCTTCATTCTTTATTTAGAAATGTTGCTTAGGCAACCATATTTTGGTTTTAGAGCACACATGTATACAGACACACTAAAAATTAAAGACTCTGAAATTGGGAAAATTGAAACAAGAAACTGCCTGTTGGTAATTAGCCATACTAGAGAACAGTTCAGGATCACAGTATTCTTTGGTAGCTGTGTCTCTCCATATCAGTGTCATGGCTTCTATACCTGTCTGTCGCTATCTTTCAAAACTGAAGAAGAAATAATTCCAGCAGGTCTGCTGATTTTCTCAAAGCACTGGAAACAGAATGAGAGCTGACAAGCTGTATTTCTGTATCACAACAATGGTATTTTTTGCATTCTCTCAAGTTGTTTTTTTTTTTAAACCATTACATAGAAATACTTTAAAAGTAACCGATAATTAGCTCAGCTGATATTAAATTAGTAAAATTTTTACAGCCTTAATTCATATTTCTAAACTAAAATTAAATCTAATTATATATCAAAATATTAAAATTAACAGTATATGTATCTGCATAATTAATAGCTGCATAATTAATAGAAATAAATAGTTGACTTCTTGATTTGCAGCTACAAAGAAATTTTGGAGTGTGTTTCCATAAACATGAAAGCCATTGCACCAAATCCCTACAGTTACAATCTCAGCATCAAGAGTCAAAAGGCTTGTGTATATTTATTGATAATTTCAGTGTTGCTTGGCTTCCTAGAAGAAAAATCAGTATCAAATTATATATGAAACTCGCAAAATATTGGTGTTACATTGGACACAGTACAGCTTAGGACTTCAGCGCCAAGGTTTCCCTGCCTAGAAAAAAGACAAAATGGTAAATATGTCTTTATTTCATAAGACTTGAAAGATGTCATGCTCTGATTACGTCTTTTTCAAAAGAAAAATGCACATATGCAACTTTTAAAATTAAAATCATACTGTGTGTGGAGAAAGGCCACTTAAAGTAATTAAGAGAATGTGGACTTTTGCGGTAAGAAGCTGCAGATCATTATGAGTTGCTGCCATCATTTAGTTTCCTCAGATGCAGAACAGAAATAACACAGATGTAGAAAACTCAAAACAGATCAAGCAAGAAACAGAATATGACTCAATAAATAATGCAAAGGTAATCAATTAGAACTTATTATTTGTTATAAACTGCCTCATTCTGTCTATCCTAAGACTAGAAATTGCTTTCCTTTTTCTCCATCTATGCAGAATTTTTGAAGGCTTTAGTTTTCTCATGGGAAGCCTATTTTACACTTATTTAATAATCTCCCAGTCCCTTAAGAAAGCTTAAAGATAACAATGCCATGTTGTAACTTTCTTAGTGGAATTTTTTATCTCCCACAGTTAAGACTGTTCATCAGAGAACAAGAGGAAGAATAGAAGAAAATAATACACTGAGTCTCAATGAAAAATATACTGAGACTGTTCACACAAAAATTTCATTGCCAAATTTCAATCAATACAAGGAACAGTTGCACAAGTCATTAGTATCTGCAAGATTTTAAAAGCCCATCACAAAAACTTCAATTCAAACTAAACCATTAGACAGAAAAATTATCTTCACTTCTATGTCATTAAGATAATGCTCACAGGAAAAAAATAGACCAACAATTAATGCCTTTTGGAGTGTGCAATCTGCATAGTGTCATGAAATTCCCAAGTCTCAAAATCCTCTGTACCAAAATAGGATCAATCTGTCCAGCAGATGAGCTTCAATTTAGTTCAATAGGTTTCTCATTAAGAAATGGCACCTTTGTTTTCAGGATGGTTTCTGGTTTTTCACTCTTAGAAGTGGCATGCACATCCAAGGCTACTTTTCCCCACTATCATGTTTAAATCACAAATTTAAGTTAGACTTACGCAGTTTTCCCCTCACTATCTTGTTTGGTGGCACTGGCTCCCTTTTTACCCAGCAACGAAGCCACTTTTTCAGGATCACCATTCTCCACTGCCTGCAGTAGCCGATCATCATTCTTATTCCACTCATTAGTCTGCAGTAAAGGGAGAAAGAAACATTATTAGTAAGAGCACTCTGCACAGGCTTCCTGGAATGATCTTGCACATATTCAATACCAATGAAACTCAGTCAAAAGCTTAAAGAACGTGCAGATAAAGCTGCATGAAATGAAGTTGCAACCTGTGTAGCATAAACTCCTAAGTAGTCAAATGCTCAAGCCAGGACCTAAGTCACCACCAAAGATGACCTCTGACACGGAAACACTGTAGAAGAGTAGTGCAGATGTTGTTCTTACTCTATTTGAAGGAGTTCTCCATAGTTTGTCTAGTCTTGCTTTCTATTTTGGAGCTGTACTTACCCCCTGAGATCTTCATCACACACATCAGATGGATAACAAATGAGCTATCTCAGCTGATTCACATCCCACCCTACAGACAAAACTTTACATATTTCAGGTCTTTCCTATTGTCTCACTTCATGAAGCATAACAGGTCAAGAGACTTACCTTTGTTGGCTGTAACTAATTCTACTGAGCTTTTAACCCCCATGCCTGCCTTTAAGACAAAGGGATCAAGCTACAACAGACAGTACATCCATAGTACTACTGAAAGCAAAAGACAAGCACCTTACATTTAAACCTTTCCAAAGAGAGTTCACTAATATCCCTTCAGAGATTCTGATTGCCTGTATCAATGAAAAGACTCTACTTCCTAATGTGATTGATGATGCCTCCTATGATTCCAGGCTCTCAGGACACAGTGTTTTTCTTCTACCAGATCTGTAACCAGAATCCAGGAAGTTACTAAGAAAACAAAGTAACCTTTTATATCCCATGTAAGCACAGCAAAATAATAAAGCTCAGGAAAAGTTTCAGCTACTCTTTCTACACTGGGCTAACAACAAGGCACAGCCTTCAGGAAGAACATCTGATGCATATGCAATTAAAAGCTACTGTTGGCTTAGCACTGCATCCTGCTACACTCAGTGAAGTACCTTCAACAGATTACAGTCTTCTCTGACATCAGTTAGCTCACCTCCAGCATAACTACCTGTTCGTCAGTACTGGACTTTTGCACAAACAACTTTGGCAAAGACTGAAATCATATTAATATGCTCCTTGAGAAATATTCAGCTTAAAGAGCACTTTGTTCTAACACTTTGTAGAGATATTTTTTTTTTTGCCCCTAGCTGAACAAAATGTTCAATACTCTGCCATCTGGACTTGTGAGAAAAAACGTATGAGCTGCACACTAGTACAAATCAGCTCTGCAGGCTCTGCACTCTCTCAAAAGTAGAAGGGAAGAAAAGTGTTGCTATCTATTTAAAAGCAAAACAAATGAAGATATAGATATAGATTTTTTTTTTTTTTTAACAGAAAACAAACTAAAAAAAAACAGCAACACAACACTAATGTGAGAGTACAGTCCAGGCAAGAAAGTAGACAGGAGATGACAGAGTAACACCTGGAACCAGGAATATGAATGGTTGCCCTGTCAAAGCAAGTGGCATGCAAAAGACTAAGAACAACTGCAGGCTTATGATGCTGTTATGACTGGTGGGTAACTGCATCAAGCAGGTTATATGCTTTGTTCTTACACCACTGGAAAAGATATCTGTAGATTGCAGAGCAATAGTTTTGTCTGCAAAAAATGATGTTTCCCCTAGCAATACTTAGACTCCATGGCAATGAATACCCTTTCAAGCAGCAGGCTCCACCTAAAATGAAACACTGCATATTCTTCATTTAGGAATTTTTATCCTTTTAAAGAGAGCCTACTATCAAAAACAGATGTAAAGGAAAAAATATCTTCTTGGTAAATGAAGTGTTTTAAAATTAACAGTTTGACAACATGTTGTGCCTTCTGTTTTGGTACTTACTCCTGATTCTGTGGGTTTTTTATTATGCAGTCAGATAAGATATTTAAATACAAGATGTTTAGTGAATTCCCTGATGACTGCAAAGCATTAGTACCACCTAAATCCCACACCTTTTTTTCCCCTTAGTCTTCAGAAAGGAGGAGACAGCAGGTAACTGATAACCCTAACTTAGGTCAGAATCCCTTGTATCTGTGAATTAAACAGTCAGACACACAAGACGTTAGGCAAAGCAGTTTCTCATGAAGACCTTGAAAAGCTCAGGTCTGCCAGCTCCATCTCAGCACCAAAGAACAGCCACCAATGTCCATTTCCTTATATTTTTTTGCAATGCTGATAATTCTTTTCCCTATTTAGAGGAAAGCCAGGGAGACTAGAGACTAAAACAGGAAAATATGTAATTTTGGACCTTTGTTTTCAAGGTGCTAATTCTATACCTAATTAGTACCTCTTCTTCTAAACACTATGTCTGAGATTTGCTGAAGAAATAACCAGTCTTACAGATTGTCAAATACTTAACCCAACTGTACTTTTTTCAATTATATGTTCTCAGATATCCTCAGTAATGCTATAACATCTTTAATCCTATCATATCAGCTCTTTTTTTTTGCTACTGAAAGACAAAAGAACACATTTTCCCTTTGTCGGTGTGTAACAGGCTCGTTTAAAAAATTAAAATAGCTGTATTCTCTGTAAGACTCTTAAAAGATGAAAGACCCAGTTCTTTTCAAGCTATCTGAGAATTATACACATTTAACTACAATGCAAGTTACACAAATCTATTTAGAGACCTTTTTTTTTCATTTGCAAAATAGAATGGGGAGACAATTGTCCAAATAGGAGAAAAAAGAAAAAAGAAAAAAGAAACTATGCAGGTATCAACTGTTGCTTAAGTATTTTTCTAATATAACTTTTTCAGGATCATCATTCTCCACTGCCTGCACTAGCCGATCATCATTTCTCTACTACATTCCACAGCAGCCTTGCACAATGCATTCCAGAAGTTAAAGGGATAACTAATAAATAAATGGTACAACAGACTCTGAAAAATATCGACTCCTGTAGGAAATTTTAGCTCTATTATCCATCCTCTTCGAGACAAAAAATATCTGGAAGTAACAATATACTCTCAGAAAAACACTGCACCCATAGCTGGAAGCAACTTGGAGAAATTTAAGTCAGTGAGGGTTTCATAGCAACTCATGTAATCAAAAACTGCAAAACCACTGGTGCACAGAGTAGATCAGAAAGTAGAGATCCGTGATCAGAGGCAATGACTGTTGCATTTTCAACATTTTTGGTGTCTCATACAATATTAGCCTGTTTCTGATCCCATAAAATATGGTTATCATGAAATGTCCACATAAGACTTAAGTGGTAATTTACCATAGAATGCTTTAGGTTGGAAAGGACATTTAAGCTAGTTCCAACCCCCTGCCATAGGCAGGGACACATCCCTCCACACCAGGTTGCTCACAGCCCTGTCCAACTGGCCTTGAATGTCTCCAGGGAGTGGCCATCCACAACCTCACTGGGCAACCCGCTCCAGTGTCTCATCGCCTTCACAATAAAGAAGTTCTTCCTAATATCTAGTCTAAATCTACCCTCTTCCAGTTTAAAGCCATTTCCTCCCCTCCTGTCGCTACATGCCCTGATAAAAAGTCCTGCCCCAGCTCTCCTTTAGACCCCTTTAGGTACTGGAAGGCCATTACAACATCTGCCCAGACTCTTCTCCAGGCTGAAATGCTCCAGCTCTTTCAGCCTGTCCTCATAGTGGAGGTGCTCCAGCCCTCTGATCATCTCTGTGGCCCTCTTCTGCACTTGCTCCAACAGCTCCATGTCCTTCTCGTGTTGCAGTCCTCAGAACTGGGCACAGGACTCCTGTTGGGGTCTCATGAGAGCGGAGGGGCAGAATCACCTTCCTCAACCTGCTGGTTACACTTCTCATGATGCAATCCAGGATATGGTTGGCCTTCTGGGCTGCAAGCACACACTGCCAGCTTACATTGAGTGTTTCATCAACCAACAACCCCAAATCCTTCTTCTCAGAGCTGCTCTCTTCCCAACCTATATCTATGCTTTCAACTACCCCAAGCCAGGCACAGGACCTTGGACATAGCCTTGATGAACTTCATGACGTTGGCACAGGCTCAAATCTCAAGCATGCTCAGGACCTTCTGGATAGCATCCCTGCTCATGTCAACTGCACCATTCAGCTTTGTGCAGGGCAGTGCAAAACGTGGAAACTCCTAGCTGCTGCTGCTACTGCTCAGTAAACATCTGAAAAAGGCACCTCGAGCTATCACTTATCATGCAGCAGCATCATTTGTTTGTCTTGGACAGCATGGACATGAGAGATACTCTCCATAGCCAAGAGTATCGAAGGACAGAGGTAGCCTGTAGGTGATGTAACTGGAGTCCTTAAGTTCTTCAGCCTTCTGCAATAAGGTTTTGCCACTGCAGTCCCACAAGTCATCCTACACCACTTATCTAGGAAGCCCAAACATTTCTCAAAGGCAATTTTCTTCAGCTGCCCGTGCCACACATGCTGCCTCCTCTATCACAAGGTTCATTGTTGATTCCTTGCTTTATCTACACCCACTACAAAACTACGTTCCAGCCAGGCAGAATAGCATCATCCACCAAATAGCCCTTCAGAAGCTTCAGTTACGCCACTTACTTCTTCAATGTAGTATAAATTAATGTTTCCTGTTACAACAGAGATGCTTAGTCATGCATTCATAGGATAACAGAATGGCTTAGTTTGGAAGGGACGTTACAGACTATCTAGTTCCAAATCCCTGTCATGGGTAGAGTTGCCTTCCACCAGTGTAAGCTGCCAAGGGTCCCACTCAAGCTGGCCTTGAAGGCCTTCAGGGGTGGAGCATCCAAAACCTCCCTGGGGAACCTATGCCAGTGCTTCACCACTCTCTGAGTAAAGAATTTCCTCCCAGTATCTAACCTAGATCCCCCTCTTTTAGTTTAAAACCCTTCCCTCTTGTCCTATCACTATCTGTCTCCTGTTCATAAGCTCCTAATAAGTACTGGAAGGCTGCAATGAGGTCTTCCTGGAGTCTTCTCCAAGCTAAATAAGCTTAGCTCCCTGAACCTTCCTTTATAGAAGATGTGCTCCTGCCCTCTGAGCATCTTTATCACCTCCTCTGGACCTGGTCCAGCAGCTCCATATCCTTCTTGTGCTGGGGGCCTGGGGTACTTCATTACTGCAGGTGGGGCCTCACAAGGGCAGAGCAGAGGGGGACAATCACCTCCCTATCCCTGCTGACACCCTGCTGTTAATGCAACCCAAGATACTATTGGCCTTCCAGGCTGCAAACACACACTGCTGGCTCCTGACCAGTTTCAAAGAACCCCCAAATCCTTCTCTGCAGGGCTGATCTCAAGAAGCTCTTCTCCCAGTCTGTGCACATATCTGGGATTGCCCTGATCCAGGTGAAACTCCTTGCATTCGGCCTTGTTGAACCTCATTCAGTGCTCATAAACCCACTTTTGAGCCTGTCCTAGTTTCTCTGCATAGCATCTGTTTCTTTATTATGTCAACTTTAACATTCAAATTGGTGTTATCTGCAAGTTTGATGAGGGTGCACTTGATTCCACCATGCAGGTCATTGATAAATATGTTGAAGTGAGCAAATGCACATAGGCACAAGCTAAATGTTAACACAGAACAGCAGTAGCATCTTCTGAATATCTCTTCAGCATAGTGTTAGAGCAACAAAACTGTCAGACTCAAGCAGTTAAATAGATGCAATTTGTTAGAAATAAGGCAAAGGATGTTTTCTTTGAGTTTTTTAAAGTGTTGCAAATTGGCAAATTAGTCAATTGAGCAACCGGGACAGTATGGCACACCATGACATATACAGATTAAAAAAAACACAACGAGCAGCTCAGTATTAAAGGCAAATACTTCCACGTAGAATCCCCATGGAAAAGATCATACATGTGAGCTTTATCCCTTCCTCAACAAGAACAAGACAAAGTTCCCAGTTTACATTCTGCAATAACAATGGTTTGTAAAAACATGCAAATGAGACATATTTCAGTTTCATATAGAAGAATTAGTACCTTACATTGCACGTTTCCACTTTATTTTTTTAAACATCAGTGTGCTGTTAAATTGAGGTCATGATTAGATTCATTGGATATGAAGAGAAATGAATAGCGATCAATGCTCAAAAAGTGCATGCTTTTGGATGAAAGGAAATTTTCTGTCTTGCCAACAAATAGGCAATCTGTTCCTACTAACAAGAGTGCATTTATATAAGGGAGTAGATAATCCACCCCCCTCCTACAGCCCTAACTGTAACACTGACAGAAGCCAAAATTTTCCATGTTTAAACATTTAGGAACCTGAGAAAGAAGTCTGCAGGACAGAGCTAGCCAAGTTCAGGAGGGAAAGTCACTCCTTCATACAGCACTGTCAGACTGAGGTTTGGGGAGTGAGGAAGAAGGCGGGGGAGACTGGCTGACTGCTTTATGATTACTCATTAAAAAGGACATGGTACCAGAGCCAAAAGCAAAGTGTACACAGTACCTTCATCGACAATTTTCAGGATAGGAGTAACTGTCCTGGCTGCAGCTCCGTCAGCCACAGACAGAGAAGTTACTTCCTCTGCAAACCCAGGAATTGTAAGTATCTTGCAGTCATATAATCTAACAGTTACTGTATGGTGCTGGAATTGCGTTAAAAATCTTTTGCCACTGTGATCACATTCAATATGCTTACATGGCAAATCGTTTTGAGTCCAGAGATAAATCTTCATATTAGAACTTACTTTTTGTAGTTAAATATTGCACTAACTATTCTGAGCATTGTTTTTGTTTCTCAGACAAAATGAACATTTTCGTTTCCAGATGAGAAGTTTAAGAATTTAAAAAATGTTTAAGAAAGATACTTTCTTATTTTCCATCATGATCACATCACAATATTAATTCTCAGTTATCTAAGATTAGCAGTAAATGCTACGCAAGCAACAACAACATATAACAAGAGGTGACAGTTCTACTTAGCACTTGTACACAGTGTTTCCCATGTGCAACGACCTGAGCAAACATTAATTGGACAACAACTGTGTTTCTTTATCTTTGGCATGCAGCCTACAGGAGATGATTTAAGTGACCTTGCATTGTTGCAAACCTATTGGAGACAGAGTTATGTTATCTCCACTGAAATCAGAACTGCAGGGAAGCTGAGTAGCAAATTGAAATTCCTGGTAACTTCAAACTCAGCAACTTGCTGTCTGAAAAGGAAAGGAATACTTAAAAATCAGCGTCACAATTGCATGGCAAAGACCCTGAACACTGCATCACAAGGTCATCCACAAAAGTCAGCATGTGCTGGATTTCCCAAGAGGTCCTAAGAACAATGCTATTGTAGGGAATGCATTCACTGTACAAAACATCTCTCAAAGTTAAAACAACAGACGACGGCTTTTGTCTAAAGAGTGCCTTATCTGAAAACATTCAACCCAGGACTCAGTGGTAAGTGGTTAAGTTATCTAAACTTGCCCCTGTCCTCCATTCCCAAGACTGCATTGGCCAGAAACAAACACGCATGGTGTGAGTGAAAATCTCCCTTGCAGAATGGCAAGATTTTCTGAACTTATCAACAACAGCTTATTCAAAACTATGGCAGCAGCTCCCAGGACATTCAGAGCTGAGTAGACTCCAGAAGCTACAACCTCCAAGAACCCTGTCAGTTGCTGGGGAACCAGCAATTTCCTAGATACTTTTCAAAATCTGCCCAGGTGCTTCATTAGTCACCAAAGCTACTGCAAGCTAGCTAATCTTTGCTGCACCACGCCCCACCAAAGCAGTGCCCTGCGTGCTGTGCCAAAAGACGCTGTGTTCATTAACTTTACCACAAATAATGTCTTGATCTCTAATTATGTTATCAAACAGGCAAAGTGTAACAAAGGCCTTGAAGGTAACTCATCGTGATATTATCTGTATATTAATAGTTGCTATATCAGAAAGTCTTTTCCAGCTTCTTTTGGCTAATCATGTTCCCTACCTGAGATGACTGATTTCTAGTAACATTCAATTATATCTATATAGCAAAAGAAACATTTGCAGTTCACAAAGCTTACACAAGCATTTATTTACAAGTGGAAACACTGTAGCAAGTAGTTTGTGAACTTCTTTCCTACCTTGGTGATTCTATGATTCCGTGAAACTTGCTACAAACAAGAAGTGTTACTCATTTGTTCTCTTGCTCCTTCTACTACATTGCCTAGTTAAAATAATGGTATGCAAAGTGAACAGGTCTGTTTGATACTATGGGCCATATTTGTGTCAAAACACAAATTCCATTTGAACAGGAGAGAAAAGCCATTATAGGGATGCAGGAAACAGTCAAGTGAATGAACCACCAGTGTTAACAAAGGACTAATGGTAGACGTCAGTAAACTTTGATAATTACCCATTCACTGAGTAGCTTCTGTGAATAAAGAAGTGATTATTACTGAAGAAAACTTTTTTCATGCTGACCCCCAGAATAATACAGCTGAACAGCAAGTCACTCAGCAGGACATTTTTATCAGCCAGTAGGACTGCCCTGAAAGTCTCCCAGCAAAAGGTGGCTACATGCTGTGACATTAGAGTGCTTCACCAGCAGAGAACAGTGAAAACTCCTCTCTGAAGTGATCATCTCCCGTTGTTCTGCCTTCAATCACAGTTTTAAGGATTTGAGCTACAATGCATTCAGATAACAATTCTAACTGCTCTAATCTTGAAATTATTATGTAAATGTTACTAAACCAAAATGAAAATAATAGACTTGTGTTTACCTGTTTACTGTTGAGCATGTCAGCCTTTAAAAAAAAAACAAAAAAAAAAAAACAAAAAAAAAAAAAAAAAAAAAAAAAAAAAAAAAAAAAACCACCCAATAAGTCAGAACATAGGCTTAAAAAAAAACCCTGAAAACCTACACAAAAAACCCTACCTCCTTAGTTGTTCGCCTAGGACCACAGAGAATCCTCAGGTTTTTCTTACACTAATTATACACTTTACACAATATACACTGTACATTATATACTTACAATAATTTATTACTATCATTATAAATAGAACTGATCTACAGCACTACAGGCCTGAAGAAAACTGCTTTCTAATGAAGTTTTAAGACTGAAGAACTACTGAATTAACAGATTTTTACCTGGTTTCAAGATCAAACTGCAACTCATATAAAGGACATTTAACCCTTGAAATCCTCAGGACTTCTGTTATACAACTGCTTTGTGTTCAGTTGGAATAAAGAAACTGTGAGATTTGAAATTGGTTAGACAATCTAATCTCACTTTTTATCTGTTAAGTATTTTTCAGTGATAAACAGGCTGAAGGGTACAAGGACACTGCCAACTATCTGCAAGCAAAACTTGTTTATTTAGCTATTACCTGACTATCTTCCATTCTGCGATACTGTGTTAGATACAATGGACTCTGAGGATCAGTGTGTGCCTAATGACCAAGACATAGTTCTAAACTCCGTGTTTTATCACCATCTCAACTCCAGACAGTGAGCTTCAAACATACAATGCTGTACATATACTACTTCCTCAGCAGACCATTCTCAAAAATCAGCACCGGTTATTTTCTGGGATAAGCATCTAAGCTCACTCTATCTACTCAGATCTTCAGAAACATTTTCCAGTTTTTGCTGACTAGTGAATTCAGTCAGAGACCACAGGTTCTTGATGGATACTCTTGCTTTCAGACAAGCAAAAGGACATCCACCTGTGCTGAAACACAATCAACTGCAACATTACCTCACTTCCTAGGACTGGCACTTTGCTGACAAATGACTCCATGTTTTCTCCTGCCTACTTCCAAACCTTCCCAATTTTTGCTCATATTCTACTTCTGCATAAAGTTGGCTTTCATTAATTTCAGGGCTATTGCCCTTTTTTCCTCCCCATTATTCTGTAAATAGAATAATGGAACAGAGAGACAAAGGCTAATTATGAAGTCTGAAGACAAGAAAAATAAATGCCTCCAGCATCAAGCAGAATTGCTCCAAGCCAGGAATCACACAC
Organism: Tympanuchus pallidicinctus; assembly: GCF_026119805.1. Classification (NCBI taxonomy): domain Eukaryota; kingdom Metazoa; phylum Chordata; class Aves; order Galliformes; family Phasianidae; genus Tympanuchus; species Tympanuchus pallidicinctus. The sequence goes on from NW_026294813.1 coordinate 13,240,506, forward strand.
ATTGATTAATATTACTACTGCTGTAAGGTACAAGTCACTAGAGCACCTTGTTTTTAATCTTACAAATGTCTACCTTATAGCAACAGCTCATAATGAAGGTTGTTTCCATTTTGCTTTGTTCTGTCTTTCTGCTAACCAAACTTGAGTAGATTACCTGACAAAATTCCACCATCTTAATATTGTCTGTAAGCATCAGAAAACGTCTTGGATGGCTGCTTTTCAAAGCACACTCACACTCTTTTTGATACTTACTAAGCTCCTATGAAGCAAAAAAATTTCATAATTCCTAACAAAACCTGTGCTAAAAATCTCAAAACTGTTCAGGGTAGATAAACAGTTTATTTACATTTGAATTGATCCCTCTTGTAATGACTTATCCACCGTACTGGATTATAGCCTCATAGGTTGAAACACATGACATTGCCAAACTAAACACAGTGCATACATAGAGACTAATCCCTATGCCAAAAAATTATTTTGTTTGGAGTTTTTTAAGGGCTCAACTCAGTCTCTGAAAGTACATCACGACTGAAAAAGAAAGCAAAAATGTTTCACTATCTGTCTGATTTTCAACAAACTAGTGACATATATTTGTGTCTGGACTGACCTGTAGATCTAAAATTTGTTGGGTCTCAAAAATTCGATATTAAAGTAGCAGGCCAAGCTTATCTGTGTTAACTTGCATCGGTGAGCAAGACAATTGAAGGGACATTTAGGCATATACCTAAAACTCATTACCAGTAAGACTCAAACATTTCAAAGGAAAGCTTTGTTTTGCATGAAATTTAACTTCAGCAGAGAAGAAGAGCATGAAAGATTTCACAGCACCACATCTTCCAACGTTTTTATTCTCAGTAACACACACATAGACAATCAAACATGGTTTTCCACATCCGATTCTCTGCATGCACATCAACTTCCCATGTATGGCAGGAACCTTATGTAAAAGGATGAAAGAATAAGCAAGCACTCGCACTAACTTCTTCCCTCAAGTTGAACGAATCACAGAGTTACCAAGGTTGGAAAAGACCTCCAAGATCATCCACCTACCACCAGTATTTCCCCAATAAACAATGAGCCTTCGCACGACATCTAAGTGTCTCTTCAGCATCTCCCTGGGCAGTCCACTGTAGTGCCTGAAAACTCTTTTGGAGAAGAAATTTCTCCTAATACTGAACCAACCCGAACCTACCCTGGCACAACTTGAAGCCATTTGTTCTAGTCCTGTTGTTACTTACACGGGAGAAGAGGCCAACCTCCACCCTACCAAAACCTCCTTTCAGGTAGCTGTAGAGAGCTATAAGTCTCCCCTGAACCTCCTTTTTATCCAGACTAAACTATTCCAGTTCCCTCAGACTCTTCTCGTAAGACTTGTGCTCGAGAACCCTCGCCAGCTCCACTTCCCTTCTCTGGACACACTCCAGGGCCTTGATATCTTTCTTGTAGTGAGGGGCCCAAAACTGAACACAATACTCAAGGTGCTTCTCAGAGAGGGATGATCACCTTCCTCCTCCTGCTGGCAACACTATGTCTGACAGAAGCCAGGATGCCATTGGCTTTCTTGGCAACCTGAGCACGCTTCTAGATCATGTTTAGCTGAGAGTAAACCAACACCTTCTGGATCCATTTCTTCCATAAAGAAGAAACAGCTCATCTGCCGAAAGAGCCCATTCTCTATAGAAGTGAATAACGTATCACATGCCCTTTATGCAGATTTTCTGTCTGCCATGCACATATGACCTCATCCTTCATCCTATCAGGGCTGCAGCTATCAAACTATCCTTCAGGCAGCCTGTGGAAACTCAGCTATTTGCCCCAGAGTATTGGGAAGTTTAACTCTTGTCAGTTCAGTGATCAAGCCATATGCTGCCTGTCACAACTACCCCAGCTCAGTATTAATGGACTAGCCTACACGTAAGGAACCCACAATTCTCATCTAAGTATTCTTATCTAAGTGCAATTTACTTGAGCACTAACACTATCATGCTCTTGCTCATTTGGACAACCTCCATCTCACCAGACACTTTAGGATTATTCACACAAACAATAGAACTCATAATTCTGTGTGTTATTTTTTGTTGAAAAGCATTCATTCAGCTCTTATTAATTATTCCTAAACCAAATTATACTTGTGTGCCACAAACTATTTACTGTTAGCAGAGATTAGGGCTAGCAATGGTTTGACTGTGCAGTCTTGATGCAGTGAGGAACACTGCTGCTGCTACATTACGGAATTCTCCCAGGGCTGCCTGTCTTAAATTGTGATCTCTTCAAAAGCTCCATGCACAGTTTCTGGATTAAGAGAGTTCAGCTAAACTACCTGGAAACTGTTATCTTTCCAGTACCAAGTCACAAAGAACTAAAAAACTACAATGAAAAAATGCTGAAAGTACAAAATCCTGAAAGGCAGCACAGTCGCAGCATTTCTGTGGAGACAGTCAGTCCCATGTAAAGTAAGTGGGGCTGCTGTGCTAATAGCCCCTTTCCCATTATAAAAAACATCCTTGTTACGGCTGGAACCTCTTTGTCACAGCCCACAGACGTACTGAAATAAGGGAAAAAAGAAAGTACAGTAATAATGTATATCTCATTAAACAGCCCCTTAAAGCCATTGTTCTGCTTTGATGCTTATGAGTGGTCTGACAAATACTTCCAAATATTCACACTCCCTGTTACATCCTGTTTACATACTTTTCAAAAATTGAGACTGCATACCAACGCTATGCTGGATTCTGCAGAGAGCAGCTAATACAATAACCATGAATAAACAACTGCTGAATTTTGACTACTCCCAGGAGCAAATGACCACCTGAGAGTTAAATTCATGTTTTTCAATAACTTATGTGACAAGGTGAAGAGAGAGAGATCAAAGATTTTTAACAGGTTTTAAGACTGTGAGGAAGAAGAGATACATCCTAAGAGCTTCGTGGGTCATGACAAAAATGCAAATAAAGTGTATTTTTTAAGAATCTGCATTATACACGTTTGAGATTCCTTCCATCTCACAAGACATTAAAAGCCAGATTAACCTACAATATGAGCATCTTTTTTGTACCCCCTAACAGCATCTTTAACATATTCAATTAATAATTGCAAATTGTATAAATAAGCTGAAAATTGGGTGTTCTCATTGCCAGAAACAGCAGAAGGTTTCCAAATTTTATGGGTTAAAAGAGGCCAATAAATTTAACTGCCTTTTGAAGATGGTAGTATAATCCTTCCAAAACTGAAGAGAACAGATGACTCAGCCATATGGCTAAGTTCCACTGAAATTCTGTCCCGTAACCATAAAATATGATGTAATCTAGTTTGGTCCCAGGGGAAGGAAAGGCGTTAGACATATGTGACATGCATAAGCATTCTCTGGATCCATCTGGCTAGCTATTTCTAAAAGGTTTTTTTAGAAGTCTCCAACATAAATACTTTGAAATCTTCTCTTGAAGATTCTTGAAACGAAATGGGCATTGCTCCTCAAGTCTGAATTAATGCATCAATCATTAATTACTGTTACAAACGTGGCTCAGCTAAATATCTATAACATACTACTTACTTGTTACACACTTCCACAGGAATGCATCTTTTAAAAGATTCCCCTTATAAGTTTCAAAAACAATCTTTGGTTGATTACTGCTTCATTCTCAATGAACATCAAAATTTCAGAGAAAAGAGTTTGAAGGACCATTTTCAAATCAAAAGAAGTTCACCTTTAAAAAAATGCTAGGGAAAGGGAAAGCATATACACAATTTAAGAACAGACATAAACCGAGTGGCGATGTAAAGGCTGAATGAAAAGAATTGCTAAGAAATATAACAGAGCCATCAGCTCTGACAAGTAAAATACTTCTCAAATTATTATCAATATATATTGAACAGAATTTATTGACATCAAAGATATTCATGCACTTTATAATCATTTGAATTAGCAGTAACCATTTGATAGACTTTTATAACTCTGGTTCTTACTGTATTTAGGGCTCCACGTTAAAAGGTCTCCACAGATATCTTAAGTGAGTCTATAATGTCTAACAATTCTATTAAAACTCCTCTTTTTATTATAGGTAGTTTAAATCTACACAGGATTAAATCAAGCTATCAGAAGAAAATAAAGCAATTCCATCAGCGTTGAGGAAAATGACAAGCAGCAGTACTTTCCCTTCTCATACCAACAAAATTGGCAAGAGAAGATTACTGAGGACACTTCCCCTCAACCCATATAGTAGTATCTTGCTCCCCAAAAGAGGCATACTCCCAGTCACTATGCTAGCTATCCTCCCTGACAGAATGTATACTTTACCACTGCAGCATAAAAGTTCAGAGAAAAAGCAGAAATCAGTAAGCCAAGTGAGTGCAAAACTGAGCCAGGAAAAGCATTAGTTTCCTGACTCAGCCCCATCTTTATCAAATCAATAAGCATTAAGAATGATCACTGTACACATACTGTATGTAATACTGCATTTTGCATGCAGTATCAGTGGTATACATTTCTAAAATGATGGTAGAGTTGGAAGGGGTTCAAAAATACAAAGGCAATCCAAAACAGAACCTATATGAATGAACTGGCTAGGATGCCTTAGTGTCAAAGACAGGCAAGGGGGAAATGAAGCAAACAGAATTACCAATAACATGGAGAACATCCTTGGGGCAAAACAGCTAAGTGTTTGGCATAGTGAGGTACCAGCAAATAGAAGTAGGACCAGGTCAAAAACAAAAAAAAAGTAAAGTAGAAGTAAAGTCAGTGGTAGACTTGTGGAATTCCTTTCAAAGGATGTTGCAGCTGTAAGACTTTTAAATGAGTGAGTTCAAGGAGAAACCCACTGTGCAATTAGGCAGAAAGATTCATTAGAGGTATTAGGCCTGAAGAACCTTCAGTCTGAGCTGGTAACCATTAAAATTGCAGAATCATAGAATCACCAAGGTTGGAAAAGACCTAAAAGATCATCCAGTCCAACCGTTCACCTATTCCCAATAGCTCCTACTAAACCATGTCCCTCAACACAACATCCAGCCTTTCCTTGAACACCCCCAGGCTCGGTGACTCCACCACCTCCCTGGGCAGTCCATTCCAGGGCCTGACCACCCTTTCTGAAAAGCAATACTTCCTCACGTCCAGCCTGAATCTCCCCTGCCGTAGCTTGAAACCATTCCCCCTGGTCCTATCACTAAAGACAAGAGAGAAGAGGCCGACCCCCAGCTCACTACAGCTTCCCTACAGGAAGTTACAGAGAGCAATGAGGTCTCCCCTGAGCCTCCTCTTCTCCAGGCTGAACATTCCCAGCTCCTTCAGCCTCTCCTCATATGGCCTGTGTTCCAGACCCCTCACCAGCTTTGTTGCCCTCCTTTGAACACGTTCCAGGGCCTCAATATCTTTCTTGCAGTGAGGGACCCAAAACTGGACACAGTACTTGAGGTGCGGCCTCACTAGTGCTGAATATAGGGGAACAATCACCTCTCTGCTCCTGCTTGCAACACTGTCCCTGATGCAAGCCAGGATGCCATTGGCCTTCTTGGCCACCTGGGCACACTGTCGGCTCATGTTCAGCCAAGCACCAATCAATACCCCCAGGTCCATTTCCTCTACGCAGTCCTCCAGCCACACCGCCCCAAGCCTGTAGCGTCACATTGTGTTGCTGAAAGCAACAGGGCTGAACAGATTTATGTTAGGAAAATCACATCTCCTACTTGCTCTTCTGCTCTGCAACAGCAGACATTGGCCTCTCTAGAGCCTGATGGGCACCAGAACTAAGTAATGATAGAAACGCTGTCTTAGAGAAGCGGCTAATTACTCATGATAACACTAATATTCTTGTTTAGTAATGGGTAGAAAGGTAGAAAAAAATTATAATAAAAAACCTACCCTTTTCTGTGCTTCACTTCACCAACATATTTAGGTAAGAAATTTCTGTACTCAAGCAACCTGCATGCTCTAGCAGTCTCTTAGCGTTTTCAAGAATCCAGAGTTAATTAAAAGAAGGAAACCATAACCTTGAATTCAGCAGGCCAGCTTTGTAATATCAACTCAACACTTACAAGAAAACTGCAGAAAAAAAAGTGATGTAAAGTCACCAAATTTGGCCATGATGCCTTACCCACAGAGAATTACACACACAGAAGCTTGGAATGCTTCTGACTGCATGATATTCACATATCCAGCCACCCATTCTTATCACCTTCCGGCAAGAGCTTGTAATGTTAACTTGAGTCAAGGTTTGAAGCAAACCAAGGAGAGGCTGCAGCCACACTTGTAATTCGGGGAGTGAATTAAAAACATAGGACGTATAAAATGGCCACTAGCTGAGGTTGCATCTATACTATGGAAGAATACAACTTCAGTGGACTACTGTATGTTATGTTAAGCATATTTCATGCCACTGAAGTCCAGCTATAGAAATACTGAATTATTTGTTGAACACGTGGCCATTTTGAAAGTTGACTCTCTTGTTGTTGCATCTAAATATGGACCTGAAATGGAAACTCAAACACTTGGCCTCGATATTAGCAAAATGATTTTCTTTAAACAGCTGAAGTATCAATTACAGTGTACCTATTTTGCCCTTTTATTGCAGTGCAGTAAATTACCAGATATTGGTTACCACATTAGGTTCAGTTTTGTCCTTTTACTGAACTTGAAAATCAAGGTCTTAAATTTGAAAGACTCCCACACAGTATTCTGTAACTGCCCTATGACAATCTCTAAGGAATCAAATTTTAAACATGTTGGTTTAGTATGCTGTTTGAATGGGAAGAGATTAAGCTAAGCAAGTGAAATCGATCCCCTGTTACTTTTCCAGGAAGGATTAAAGCAAAACATACTGCTATTACCAAAATACAGAAGTAGAATTAACACAGAAACCAGAAATCACAGTGAAGTGTGAACAGGCAGGTTTTAGAATCATCAGATCATTAAGCTTGAAAAAGACAAAGACCGAGTTTGCCATAATCACACCACAAAGCACTCTATCTGCTTGAGAGAAAAAAAATAAAAAAAAGCCACAAAGAACTCATACAACCCTATGAAGCTGAGCAACTATGTGCCATAAAGTGTTAGGGGTGAAGAAAGTTTTGGTGCACACACTGCCATATCACCGTAAATTAAACCTCTGCTGCAGTTGTCCAAGGCTTTATACTCAGACCCTGACACAACATATTGCCTCAGGCTGCTTGCTGAATGCCTTCACAGCCACTGAACTAGTTATATTATATTGCCTTTTCTAAAACAGGGATGTTACGCTTACTTTGGCCACCACCTCTACCACATGCTGTCAGTACAAATGCTGTAGAAGGCACAAGACACCAAATAGGAGGGGGCCAGGCTGTATGACTGCTAGACGGTTACCTGCAGCCTCTATTCTGTGTTAAAAAGAGATAGGAAAGTTTCATGCACTAACTGGAATTTAAAACGATCTATCAATTTCAGACATAAGTGATAGCGGGAAAGGAGAATTCCATCGTTCCATTACAGACTTGTTTTAAATGAAGGTAACAAACATTTTGGAGAAAGAAGAAATGTTGAGACTATTATATTATTTGAAAACGAATTACAAGTTTTAGTTAAATACTGAGCCTCATCGGTAGCTAGCCACTTCCTGAGCTTTGTTTTATTTTAAAGTGCGTCATTCAATTATTTCTATGCCCATGCAAAAAGTTTTCCAAACGTTTTATGTCAGACAGGAAAACTGAAGTGGAAAGTGGATGACAGCCAGTTCAAGTGAGCTTTATCAACACACTCCATACATCCTGACACAATATACACATTCTGAATTACTGCAAACTCTAAAACCAATCATGCTAATGCTATTTTAAGAGAAGTAATATTTTGCAAATAAAAACAATAGAATTTCAATGTGATGTCAAAAATGACATCCCGCATTATGTTTGCATGACACTGCAAAGACACAGCAAAAGGGCAATAAAATAATTCATGCATATCTGTAGGCCTAGAAAAATAAGATGCCATAGGGCAACACTTCAATTATTTTAAATGATCAAAAATGACTGTTCAAGAAATACAGTCTCACAAACACATGAAAAAAATGAAAAACATAAAAGAGAGCGCATGCAAGGCTCTAGGTTCCATTATATATTTCACTGGCTCCATATATACCTCCCACCAGAACAAGTCAATACTATTTTTTCAGTTGACTGAGGGAAAAAAATCATCAACAGGCAAGCTTAAAAAGATTTTTTCTCAAACTATAAGCTGATTACAATTCAACTCTTGGAATCTTCCAGCCCCATGAGTGTGGGACTAGACTCTGAACCTTTTCAGAGATATGACAGTGCCTGCCCCACATAGGTGAGACAGGACTAGTTACTTCTATCTAAATCAAAAACTATGCATTTCTTCCTACTGTACCAATGCAGCCACCTCCAAAGCCACTCTGCCAGGAAAAGTCTGGTTACCTTGGAGACCACTCATAGACAGTTCTGGCAGAACTCCCAGGATATATTTAACCAAAATGCATCACTCTGCTGGATACAGTCAGACAACTTCCATGTGCTTGAGCGAAGAATAATAATACAAAGGAAAAAGACCAAAGCATCCCATCATAGCATCCAGATCCTAATATATATGGAAGTAGTAAAACTGGTGCAGTAGGAACCTGCTAAAAACAAAAGCTTTTTTGTTTTATTTTGTTTGTTATAGATTGCACAGATAACAAGTGGATTCTGAAAACATTCAGTGTAGGCTTCCTTCCCACTAGCTGTAGAAAATATACTGATTATTTTGTTTATTTAATCTTTACAATCACTGTGACAGGGAGAGAAAGCTGATGTTTAGGGACACAAGTTGGAATGAACACTCATGTTTATTTTTAGAAGAACAGTACAGCAGACTCTTCTTGACATTATCTCTTCTAAACCACGCCTAAAATTATTTGAATCTGGGAAATGCACTGAAAGGCCCTACAACAAACACAGTCACAAGACTGAAAAGAGATATGAAAATGGAGATCAACGCATCTATAATGACATAATCATTGATTCTTGATATAATCCAGAACACTTATTTTGTTTCTGAAGGCAACATAAGAGGGCATTTCTTGCACCAGCAGCTGAAAAGAAGGGAAAAAATAAATAAATTCAAAGGATATGATACATTTGATTCACATAGCTAAGGGCTACCAGTTTCCTTAACTGCTTACATGGGAAGATGGAGTGAGACCTATTTCCCACAATCAAATTTTAATCACATTGTCTCCATTTATCTCTATTCTGTACAGCTGAGTCAATCACAAGTAGTTTTCAAAAAGGTAAAAGTAAAGAACTAAAGTTTTTTTCCCCAAAAAACATTCACTCAACACCAACTAGGAATACAGGTAGGAGAATTACACAGTCACAAAACCACAGGGGTTGGTAGAGATCTTTTGAGATCATCTAGTTCAACCCCCTCTAATAAAACAAGATTTCGTATAGAAGGGTGCAGAATGGAATGCTATAAGCACTCAGCTGAAATAAAGAAGCACACACTTTCATGCCTGTGTTTTGAAATCGCCACAGGAAGATGGCACATAAAATAAATCTACAATTAAGGTACACGTATCCCTGCTCATCACAGGGGTGGTCCCTAAGCAAGAGAAAGAGGGTCAACAAAAGCTATAGAGGATCAGGAGAAGGAAGGCATTATTTGCTTTTATGAAGAGCACTGATTTTACAGCTTTCTCTTATTTTAGCTTTTGTCAAACTACAGTGATTCAAATTTACGTTCAGTACATACATACAGCCTACTCGTAAAACAAGATACACTTCCAATTTTTTATTTTTTAAATTTTTTACAGCAAAATAATCTTTATCACCATTATCTTGCTGGCAGAAGTCAATTCAGCATAAGTCATACCTTAGGAAAGCAGATGGCTCCACCATGTTTTGGTTTGCACACAGAGATGTCAAACAGAACTTCTAGATCCTTTCGTCAGAGATGTGTCTTCTATTAATAGTATTTCACACAATGTAACACTCTACTGCTTGACATGACTGCCTGAGGATGTGCAATGCATTATGTGACATCTCCACTGCCTTGGTGACACATGGAATTGTTACTGCAACATACATATAATAATCAGGACATTTGTGCAAAAAAAAAAACCAACCCTGAAAGTCTTTTTTGAGGAAGCCCAGTAGAGTTTTCTAGCATTGACCATAGTCAATCATCACTCAAAGCTCAAGACCTCAGGTACTGACACAATGCTTCCCCATCAAATTCCCCACCCTTAAGATTTTAGAAATACAGAAGATGTTTTACATTTACTACTACAACAGCTACCACTTAGTCCATGCAGTCCTTGAGCTACAGAAAGCTGCAACCAGAAGGCATCAGCAAGTTTGACATCCCATTATGCAAATGGGTCAGCTTCTGCTTGAAACAGTGCCAGTCAAGTAGTGAGCAACAGATACAGCAGAAGCTCGATTTAACCAGTTTAACATCCACATAACTTGCAGAAAATATTCTTTGCAAGGGATGAAGAATTTCAGCATTTTCAATAGAAAGCACTGATAGCAGCATGTTCCCTTTGGTCAAGGCTGTCACGCCAAGGCTAAAAAAGATAGTTACTTATCTTTATCTTTTATACAGAATTACATAGTCTCCTTCATCCTTCAAAAGTGCATTTTTCATACAAACATAAGATGGCTATTAATTCATGACCTGTATTCTAAAAAATCAGACATCAAGTTCTCCTCAAGAAAAAAAATGTTCTGAAATTCTTTCTGGCTTTAATTTTGGTGAGAATGCTCTGAAGAACAGACAGTTGGAAAGGAACATATTTCTGTTCATAGTTTTTGAGCTAGGTCCCCTTTTCCTCCTGAACTTTCACCCCCTTGCAGAAGTTCATGCCCGTTGAAAACTGAAAGATCTGCACTACAGAATGGGCCATTTTAATTCAACACATGCTGCTTCAGTGGACAAAAAGCATGTTTTCAGAATAGCTCTGTTACGGGTCAGGAATGTAAAACAGAGTTCATATTTCAGATGAAAATGGAAAACAGCTTTTCCTTGCGAACACAGCTTTACATTACAGAAGTCTGTACAGTCTTATTTTTATGGTGTATCAGGCATTTAAGTGCACTAATGAAAAGGCAACCAACCGATTGCAAAGTCCTGCTTTTACAACTGAAAACAAGTTTTCAACATTTGCTTTAGAACTCTCCTGCTGCAATGTTTGCACTGCCACAGATGACTCAATGGGCAATCACATGCTCTATACCATTCCAGAACATAGCTCACAAAACAACTGCACTATTGAAACACAAGCAGAAACAGTACAGCTCAAATGAGATGGTATCACAACTGTGTTCTATTCCTCAAAGCTATGCAGACTGTGGTTTGATGCACTTAATTGCAAGTCCCAACAACTCCTTGCAGAACAGTGCCAAAATCTCTTCACACCTCACCTCATAGCTGTTTTATTCTGCCTAAACAATCTTTTCCAGCCCTTAGATCCATATGTGCACTTGAGAGAGAAAGATTATACAGGTTACCACATCTGAACAACACCATTTTCAATACCATGTAGTAGAATACCTTACTTGCTAGCCTTTTCAACAGACAGACAGGGAGCTAACAGAGGAGAAACAAGACCAAGAAGAGCTCATTCTCACAGACAGAGCATTTCCCAAGCTATTTTCCAGTAGAATTTGTGTTGCAAAAGTTGTCTAAGCCTCATCTATATTTTCTAAGGCGCAGGAATCATTCTGACACAAAAAGAGCAGCATTTCTTGGCTCTTACTACAGCATCCTGTTCAGGTAACAGGCTCGCAGGAGAAGCTCTTGAGCAGATCAGAAAGACTGCTATCCATACCTCCTCTAAAGAACACACAGGTTTCACAAGTGAGCTATCTAATCACTTTCTGTTTTTAGCCAAAGTTTCCTGAAATAAATCTCCTCCAATTCTTTTTTTTCTGCTAAAACCTTTGCTGGATGGATTAGAGGAGGTAGGAACTTAGACAAAACAGACATTAGCCAGCCAGCATTCCTGAATGCCTCTCACTGGTGTATGTGAGAGACTTGATCTTCAGACATAAGAGTCAGTAGTCTCCATCCTCAGAGGACAAAACAGAAAAATCCATGTAACACAATGAAGCAAGATCATAATAATGTCAACATGCCCTATTCTCTTATTTCTTGTCTGCATTAATGCTGTAAGAGTAGGAAAAAATAAGATGAGCAATGAGCCATCTAAGTTCTCAAAACAATGACAGTAATAGAACATCATCATCCCTTTGGATAGAAGATACACCTATAAACACACCATGCAAAATGTCAGGAAGAAAAATATACTGCAAAGCAGCAGAAGATTGAGATGTATTTATTTTACAAGAAGCCACACCATTAGACACGTTAGAGTTCACATTATCCTAACATGCCAGGGCCCTAGTCATGGTTGAAAATGCTACTGCACAAAACAATACTGAGAACAAACTACTCATGCTTATTCTCAAATAGAGGCAGATCCTTACGCAAGTAGACAGTCTCCAAAACAGCTATGTTAAGTAGTTTTATTAAACAAGTTCAACACAACACTATTTTCAGCATTCTATCTGTTTTACAGAGTGGAATCATATTTCTTTGTAAGTTTATTTGGCATAGACAGAATCCACATCACCATCCCTAAATATAAATAGACGGCTTTAAGAACTGGACCCAGCTGGTAACTTTCTGCTAGCATAGATGGTATTCATGATCAAGCATCTCAGACGCCTACAGTCCTTGCCATGGCTAGCTTGAGTAAACTTAGAATAAAGGTTTGAAGGTCCTGTTGTTTCACAGCTATTCTGCAAGTTTTCAGTTTGATGCAGTTTCCATCTCATTCACAAGAAGATATTGATTCTAAACCATTCTACACCAGTATACTACTCGAAATCTATTTACAGCTAGGAAGCACCATCCAAGATAAATATGCTCACATGAAGTTCATGAAAAACAGTGATTATATGAACAGGAATTATACAGTGCTTCCACCAAAGGCTGCAGTATGAGTTATGCTGTTTGATCCTACAAACACGAACAGCTAAATGCATTGTTTTAGCAATATGGCACTGCTTGACATCCAGCAGGCACACAGAAGGACACTGCAGAGATATGCCTCTGCATGTATGCTTGAGAAAGAGCAGAAAGGATAGACAGTGAAGAGCAGAGTAGAGAAACTGTAAGTACTGCGATGAAGTAGAATACAAAACAACTGGACAGGTAGGCCAGGCTTCACCAGTTCTGCTGCTTCTAAAGGGTCTTGCGAAATATAAGAAAGCTAAGATTGACTTTGCTCAATCTCAAGAAATACTGCAAAATGTTCATATGGTGTTCCTTTAAAGGGCTGTCTTACTCTTCTACAGCTTTTACAGAATATGTAGTCATACTTACAATATAAATCAAATAGACTGTACTGAGAAAGAAGGTTTAAATTGTGGGTATCCAAAGTTGGCTTGCCTAAGTCACATACAAAATATATATAGTTGATTTATACAAAAAACTTCTATTTTTAATTTTTTAATTAAAATGTTAAAAAAAATACATCCCACTAGTTTAGTGCATTTATTATTTGATCTTGGTTTTATGAAATTAATGCATCGATGTCTCATCCAATGGCCGTGTTTATGCAATTTGTGAGTTATCAAGGTGTTCATCAGAGACTTTTGATAAAATTTTGGTCTTCCTGTGCTAGATCCTTGAAAACAGTTGGTCGTAAACACACATACAGCCAAAAAGCGATTACATGAATAAGGCATGACTGTGAACTGAGAAATATTTTTCTCTGGTAAGGTAGGTTTCACAAGTCTTGTAAAGAGATGTGATCATTTTTTAATTTGAGGTGAGCATCTGATTGCAAATTCTTTTTTGTAATTAGCAGACAATAGTGTATAAGTCTGTATTCAAGAGTCTTATTGATTGGTTATTTTCTGGCAATTTTAGATTTGCTCAAGTTTAATAATTCAATAAGAAAACTCACATGCCTGCTTAATAACAAAAAATATACTTTCACAGGCCCATACAGATAGATAGGTTGAAATTTTATTATCAGTAATCAGTGTTATACTCACCAAATGGCACAAGCACGTGTATGTGCAACACATACAAGTTTTGATTTGAATGAGTATGTGGCAGGCATGAGAGGTGAAGTAAACACTGCACTGCACCACCCCCCACAGTTCTGCTGTCACCTATGCAAGTCCATGCTCAAGCTATGTGCAATCAACTCATGAAAAACTTTCCTAAAAAACAAATACTAATGGTAGAAGTTTAATCTTGTGGAGCAGCATTACTGGCTGTCCCGGGCCACATCTGGCCTGCAGGCCATGCTGGAAACACCTGGTTTAAATTGCTGGATTAAGGAGGAATCTATAGGAAATCTCTGAAGGAACAGGTTTTATATACCAAAAGCAGCAACTTCACACAAAATCATTTAATTATCTTCCTTAAAAAACACTATATTGAGTCACTGAAGACAGAGAACTGCATGAACACTAGACAGTTAACCATACTACTTTCAGCTACTAGAAGTAATATCCTCTCCCTGTCATTTTCATCAGCTGACATTATGTTCTCCTCAACAACTGCAGTACATTGCAGGTCTGGCAAGCTTACATACAAAAAGACCGAGACAGCTAAGCGTTAAGTCAGAGAACACAAATTAACATCAACTGCTGATTCTCCCCACCACTAAGCTTTCTTGTAACAAAGACTAAGAACATTGTAATTAACTTTGTTCATGAAATGACACGGTTTAAAGTTGGGAATAAATAGATGCACAGTAATTCTTGCCAGAAACAGATAATGTGTGTCTTTCATCAACTTCAGTGATTGGAATTTATTAATGTTCTTGGCAAGTCTGCAGAATGCAAACTATGTTCACCCGCTGCTCAACAAAACGCACAGCACCTCCTTTAGGTATGATGAAAAGTATTTGGTATTTTATAAGAGAGAAACGTAGCTTTTATTTTAGAACAAAACTTTGCAAAAGTAAAACTTTAACTGTAAGGACAAAAAAGAAGAATAAAAATAACACCACCAAGCACAGTGAAATCCAGGGTCTATACCAGCTTCCTGTATTGCAGATAC
The DNA here is from genome assembly GCF_026119805.1 of Tympanuchus pallidicinctus. Taxonomy (NCBI): domain Eukaryota; kingdom Metazoa; phylum Chordata; class Aves; order Galliformes; family Phasianidae; genus Tympanuchus; species Tympanuchus pallidicinctus. The sequence continues at coordinate 13,255,555 of NW_026294813.1, forward strand.
ATAATAAGCAAAGGAATATGGAAAGAGAAAAGGCGGCATGGCTTAGTAATGATGCTTTTAATTACAGTAACAATTAAGATCCATTGGTAAGCACAATGCCTCAAGAGCAGCACGAAAAAGCCACATGAAGAAATGCCAGAAATATCCTCAAAGCTACAGGAGGACAATGGAGGCCAGGCTGATGGTAGCTCTCTCCCAAGTCAGTGGCTTCTGGAGTTAGCCTGAAATATTTCAGAACTCCACCCACAATCAGCTAAAGAGAAAACAAGAAACAGAATGTGGATGACATTCCTGCCAGTGCAAGATACTACTTTTCTATTTTAAATAAAACTCAGCCTTTGTGTCAATGCGTGTATTTTTTTTTGTTTGTTCGTTTTTGTTTGCTTTTCTTTCAATCACAAATTGTTCTACAGGGCTTAGTTGTGAAAAATGATCTCAAATGTGTCAGTTTTTTGTTTTTGTTTTTTTTTTTGTCGGGTGGTAGGAAGAGGAAAGAAGAGTGAACTGACCTCCTCCCCCTGTAGGACACAAGTACTGCTGGAGATTCAGATGAGATGATTCAAGCAGACTTTGCTAGAGCAGTCCTGAAGCAGATTGAAAGGTAGATTGCTTCTTCTTTCAGTGTCTTCCAAACCAAAACAGCGCGGAAACAAACAGAAAACTGAACAGAAATGTGGGGAGATGTAACACCAAATGCTCTTGGAGTCTCCCATACAACTCAAAGCTTCAACAAATCACAGCTTTGATAAGGATTCATAGCATGGAAAACAGTGAGCATAAAACTAAAATGAGTATCAGAAAGATTGAAGAGGATCCTTCAATTTCATTACAGGGTCCTGCCTACATACCTAATGAGTTAAGAGCATTCAACAACCAAGGTTTTGATGTCATGTAGCAGGTACTCAGTCTAATTGTAGATTCTTAGCGTATTACATGCCTTCCAGTCAAACACTAATTATTGTTATAGGTGTTAGATTTCACAACCAGAGCTCCCAGTTCTCTTTAATAATTACTGTTCTACAAATATTTCTCACTTCTGTTAACACTGTTAAGGCAGATCATCTCAGCCAGGCAGTCAGAAAAGCTGCTGAACTCTGGAAAGCCAAAAAAAGATTTTTAAGAGCTACAAAAAAGAAGCTACAACTTTGTCTTCTGAATAAGACAGGTGCAAAACATTACTAAGTTTAAACTCCTGAATTTACATGAATGCTACAAAAGCTAGCTTATCTAGTATTGCCATACTTCATACATCTTGGGCCCATATTCAAGTTTGCAGGAACACACAACAATCTCTTATATGACTATTTAAGGATACTTCAAGATAAGCACTGGGTTCGTTTCAAAACTTACGCATGTGTGTTTGAAAAAACTCATGAAAATACACTGTAAAGGAATTCAGTACATTTCTGGTATAGCCTTGAACTTTGTGTGGCAGCACTCTGGAAAAGGTAGCGAGTATTTGAAATATTTGGCTTATAAGCCAGACAATAGAGATGTAGGTCACTCCGAAAATAATGCCTCCTATTTATTTCCATACAAGCTGCAGCAGATACTAAAAGCATAATAACAGTATATCATAGAGCAAATTCCCAGCTACAGAACATTGTTTTCCACAGCCACCACTACTATCTATGCATTTTCACCAGTGATGAACAAGAGCCTGCTTGCTGCATTTGTGAAAATGTGCACCAGAGGAGGTAATCAACTATTTCACAGCTGCTATGACAACATCATTGCCAGGAAAATGTTGCCTGCACAACCCATCTTTCATCGGTTCAAACAGATGGAAGTCAGAAGACTGATTATTTGGTGGGTATAATACAACAGTTTAACAACGATTGGCAGTCTTCAAACCAGTATGGGGCCTGGCTTTATTGTGCTGCAAGAGAAAATTCTTCTCTGGGCTGACTCTGAAAGATTGAACCTTCAGCTTAATCAGTGTCACCATGTAACAATCAGAATTGATGGTCTGTCTGTGTTCCAGGAAGCACAGCAGGATCACACCATTGCTATCCCAAAAGACATCGCTTTACCTGATGGAAACATCTTGAACATCTCTGACGGGGAGTTCCTGTTGCCACTCCATGGACTGCTGTTTTGACTCCAGTACAGTGGTGACATCACATCGCGTCACCAGCAAAGATGCAGTCCAGGAAACTCCCACCTCCAGTTTCACATTGGCTCAACAGGTCCTGACAAACTTGCATATGCTTTCTTTCAGTTTCAGTGTAAGTATTTGTAGGATCCATCTGGTGCAAAACTCTGCAGTATTCCAACATTGCCACCATCATTTCCAACACATTGAAACCAATATTCAACTATATACACAGTTCCCTCATCATAACTCAATAAATTTCCACAGATGAGCTGGTTAAGATACTCTTCATTTTGTGGTGCTGCAGCTGTGCATGGCCATCCAGAATGTGGCTTGTCTTTCACAATGCTGTCACCACTGCTGAAACACACCACCCACCACCTCACTGTGTTCACCACCATTGTTTCGTTTTCATAGAGACCATAGCAAGCATTGATGAATGTCAGTGGGTGCCACTTTTTCCACATTTGCTTCATCTGTGCTTCCATGCAGACTGCCCCTCTGCTGCCATCTGTCACACAGCAACAAAATGTAATGGGATATTTGTTGGAAGGCTCAACCACTACTGTCATGCCACCAACATCTGCCTTTGACGTCTTGAGCCAAAATACTAAAATAGGAAGCATTACTTTTAGAGCAGCTCTTGTACAATCATCACTTACCACAATTGTAGCAGCCACTGAATATGAAGACATTTATGAACTAGAAACCAGGTATTAAAACAGCATCTGTCACACCTGTTCAAAGCCTCAGAAAGAGAAAACTTATGGTAGTAAGTAAACTTCATGAGAATGGAAGAGACCATACCTATGAGGATCAGAAAGTACAAGACCACACTTGATAGAAGCCACTGCACATCCGAATAACAGACTACTCTCCCTGCAGCAGTTTGGAATATTTACTTCCCTTTTTCTACAAGGAGATTTTCTTTTGTATATCTGATCTGGATATTCAAGATTTAGCCTAATTTCAGACTAGATATTTAGATTTAGACTAGATATTAGGAAGAAATTCTTTATGGTGAAGGAGGCGAGACACTGGAACAGGTTGCCCTGCCAGGCTGTGGATGCTCCCTCCCTGGAGGCATTGAAGGCCAGGCTGAATGGGGCTGTGAGCAACCTGGTCTCATGGGAGTTGTCCCTGCCTGTAGCAGGAGGTTGGAACTCAACGATCTTAAAAATCTCTTCCTACCCAAATCATTCTATGATTCTAGGAGGGTGATAAGGCAGAAAGGAAATAAAAATGTAGTAGAGAAATACTTAACAGAAAAACCCAGTGGTTTTTTTTGTTGTTGTTGATGATGTTTTTTAATAGATCATAAAAGCATGAATTTTGCAATATTTTGTTTTCTTTCTTCTGTTCAAAATTCTTTCAAAGAAATTTTAAAACTCAGCTTACTTTTAGAAGAGCCTAGCAAGAAGCATAAAAAATAGAATTCATGGAATAAAGCGAGTAAATGGGGCTTGTACTGCATAAATTCAAGCTGTAAATTCCAGACCAGTGGTAATAACTAGGCACAGAGATGAATATTTTTGCTGCCTTAAACTAGCACCATTTCTTGATATTAATAAGATATCATGCCCAAAGATTCTAAAAGATCAAAGGTTATGAAATCAACATTTCAATTTCTCCACACCTGGTCTGTATATAGGCATACTAAAATCTAGTCAGTTTTCTTCTTTAAAATGAAGGCAAAAGAATGTGAGTGATGTAACTTAAGAACACATTGAAATCTTCCCATCTTCTAAACACAGAAATGCTCACAGGAGCTGAAGCATACAATGTGAAATAAAGATGGTTAAAATACGACGAGGAAATTGGTTAGGGAATAGGGACTTCTTGGCATTCCTCTAACCATTTCCTCTTCATCCTTGTGGACTGTAATGGAGCCTTAAGAAAATACATCAGACCTCACTCTTTTCAGCTGCATTAAGAGAAAAAAAAGAAAAAAAAATTAAATATCAGAATACACATTCATCTACAAAAAAAGAAATTATACATACTATTCCTTTTGTCTCCAACTAAGATAAGTTGGTTTTGGTTTCTTCTTTCTTTTTTGTTAAATTTAATGAGAGCTTTGATTTTCCCTTGGAGACAAGGTCAACAGACTAGGGCATTTCCTGTCTGCAGCTATGCCATGTGCATATGCAGACATGAGTCTTCTGACAACTGATTTATTTCAAAGGGAGTCATTACAATTGTGGAATATAGCAAGATCACATTCCTTCCTACTTGTTTTGCTTAATCACTATGGATTAGTCAAACATACTTGAAAAGAGGATGCATTTCAGCTGTTTGTGTGAAAACTAATAATTCATCTAAAATCCCACACATGCTGAAAACACAGAAGGGGTGTTTCAGATTAGACTGTGATCCTGCATTGATTGGAACTGGGAGCAGTAACTGAAAACAACTGATTAAGATGCAAAAAACTTTATTCTACAAGATCCTAAGCATTTTGTGACCAGGAACATAGTTCTCTACTTTTTAGAAAAGTTCATTAGAGATTTTTAAATCATGGTCAGTGATAGCTTCCATACTTAGAATCTTGGGATCATAGAATCCTTAGAGTTGGAATGGACCTCTGAAGGCCATCTAGTCCAACTCTCCTGCAATAAAAAGGGACACCCACAGCCAGATCAGGCTGCCCAGGGCCTTATCCCACCTCGCTTTGAAAGGTGGGGTACCAACCTCTCCAGAGATGGGGTATCAACCAAAACACTAGGTAACTTGTTCCAGTGCCTCACCCCCCTCACTGTAAAGAAGTTTTTCCTTATACCCAACCTAAATTTATCCTCCTTGAGTTTAAAGGCATTTCCCCTTGTTCAATCTCCACAGACCCTGCTAAGAAGTCTACCCCCTTCTTTTCTGTAGCTCCCCTTTAAATACTGCTACCCTTTAAAGGCTGCTATTAGGTCACTCTCAGCCTTCTCTTCTCCAGGCTTAAGAGTGCCAGCTGTCAGCCTGTTCTTGTAGAAGAGGTGTTCCATTCTATGGATCATGTTTGTGGCCCTCCTCTGGATGTACTCCAGCAGGTCTATGTTTCTCCTGTACTGAGGACTCCACATCCAAACACAGTACTCCAGGTGAGGCCTCACCAGCACAGAGTAGATGGGCAGGATCACCTCCCCCCCAAGTCTTTGTCAGCAGGGCTTGCTCAATTCTTTCATCCCCCAGCTTGTATTGGTAATGGTGCTTGCCTTAACCCAGATCTGAGACCTTGCATTTGGATTTGTACTTAAAATCACCCTTTTGAATTTGTACTTAAAATCACCCTTTCGAATTCTACTGATGGAAGCATGAATGTAAAATACTCAAGCAGTCCTATCACACATGTCTAGAGCAAATTCTATGTGCCATGCAAGGAAGACCAAATCTCCGGCAGTGTCAATAGCAGCACTTCAGATTACAAACATATTTTAACAGCAGGAAACTCAAGATAAAGAAATTTACAGTAACAGCCAGCAGATATATCGAAGTCAAAATAGGCTATGAAGTCCAAAGCTATGTAGAGCTAAGAGAGAAATAAAGCTGGACAAGGCAGAAACTAGTTGTCTCTCAAGAGTTTGTGCAGACCCCATGTTTCCACAGTATTTGAGCACTGTGCAATTACTTTGTTATTGAACACAATTGCCCCAAAAAGTATTCTTACACACCTCCTCCCTCAGCTTAAATATGTAAAAGTGGAATAACAGGTACCTACACATAAGCCCACATGAAAAATGAGGGGTTGAGTTGTTCTAATCTTTCCTTCCTTTACTACACTAGCTTGGGTCCACATGCTGTTTGCCTAGGAGCTTAAGTAAGTCCTGACAGTAACACTTACAGCCCCCATTCACCTCCTCTAGAGGAGGCTGCACTGTATTTTACAGCTGCCTTCAATACATGCACAAGTAAATTTGGTTTGTTTTCACTGCTTATGTCAAATAATGACATTTTATAGCTGTGTTTGCTGCATGTACAGAGAACTGACAATTCCACATTTATAAAACTGAAACTACAAAGCAACACATGTAACTTACAGATCAAAGATGAAAACCTGGCAAAACAGGAAAACAACAGCAATTACTGTTAAAAATAGAAATACAAACCTAAGAAAATGAAAATGATGCACTGAAAACAACCATTAAATCTACGAGAGCTACCCAGGAGATGGGAGAGGTGAATGAATTTAAGATCAACACTGCAGAAGAGCAACTAAAAATCTGTCATTAGGTAAATATTTTATGCATCATTTCTGGGTAGCATGAATTTTTTTCCTTATCTTATAGATAGGGACAATCTGAGTAACCACTGCAGGATAGTGGAAACTTAGATTTCAAGGTTAAATCATAAAGTGACTTGATCTGATTAAAGATGTCAGGAAATATTTTGAAAAAAAAAAAAAGAAAGAAAGAAAGAAAGAAAGAAAGAAAGAAAGAAAGAAAGAAAGAAAGAAAGAAAGAAAGAAAGAAAGAAAGAAAGAAAGAAAGAAAGAAAGAAAGAAAGAAAGAAAGAAAGAAAGAAAGAAAGAAAGAAAGAAAGAAAGAAAGAAAGAAAGAAAGAAAGAAAGAAAGAAAGAAAAAGAAAGAAAGAAAGAAAGAAAAACAATAACTGAAAAAAAAAAAAGCCCCACCAAAAGGCCAAAGGATATTATAAATCTATACTCCAGACACAGAAACTGCCTTGCATGGATTGGAAAAAATACACGATGGCAGAATGATTACATTCTTATGCCACCAGAAGAGAAAACATCAGTGAACACCAAGTACATTCCAGCTACATGTTAGCTCACTAAGCTTCCCTCTGCTCCCCGAAGACTACTTACCTAATGTTCTTTCATTTTATTTCATTAGAAGAATCATAAACTGGACTTGATGCCTTCTCTTCAAAAAGACAGTACAGCTATCCAAAGTAGATATTACACATTTTGTAGACTGAAACAACCACAATTGCTTGTGTGCCCAAAACCACACAATGAGACACTGAAGGACAAGAGCCTGGAGATAAGCTGCATGTTCCCCCAAATTTAAAAAAAAAATAAAAAAATAGAGAGAGGGAGTTTGGTGGTTATCACCTTATCTGTAATAATAGAGCAACCATCCATACTTTAAAATGATCAGAAAAAATGTACTATACACTGATTCAAGGTCTTATTCAATACAACACAAACTGATAGTCACCCTTCAACAGGCATGCAAAAAACTCCACTGTAGCCATTTTCCCCACACAATGCTTACATTTGCCACATCTCATTCACCTTGGTACAGTTTAGCCAGCATTATATAAATGACTTTCTACCTCAAATGATCTAGCAACTCTACTCACAAACACAACAAATTCCACCCTTCATCAGATTTCAAGCATCTTACCATCTTCTGAGATAATGGAGACAGCTGACATGCACAACTACAGCAAACGATCAAGAACTTTTTGCTGTGACAATCTGAGCTGGAGTCCCTCACAAACCTTCTTGAAAGCACAGCATGCAAAATAACCAGCACAGCAATCCAGTTGAAGCGAGACCTGGCTTGCAAACAAGGAACCTACGTTAAGAATAACAAAACCAAAACACTCTGAGCAACTTCAAGTTTACCAGCAAACAACATATGCATTAAGTAGTAGTATTCACTGCTGCAAAAAGACAGCTGCACAACATCTAGTCTAGGAAAGCTGTGTTGCTATTTAGCACTTGGCATACATAGTACTGTTTGCCACATCAATCCATCATAACTGCAAGGGTGCATAACCGCTGCTTGAAACCATCATTGACACACATTGACTCAGGTGACCACTGTGAGAAACCCAGTAAAAGCAAAGAGAAACAGGCTTTGTACCACTCGGTATACCAAGTGGGACAGGAACATAAATGGGTGGGCAAAAAGAAATTCACAAAAATCCCCTCTGAGTATGCTGTTACTGTGCCAGAAAATGCACCAAACACATTCTAGATAGCTGAAATTTGTAGCCTTCTCAAGCCAGAATAGAGGGCATAAGCACATGACACCGTTCAAATGCCCTTAACCAGAAGAATTATTAAAAAAAAATTCAGCTTCCTCACCTGATAAGTGCACAGAAATAACTTGATCAACCCATATTTCAAATGCATTTAAAACCAAAACTCCAAATTAAACATTTTTTATAGATGTCCTCACAAATCATTGTCCTCAACTGAATCTCCTCTCATTAAATTGTTTGCATTCAGTTTCAAATTTTCCCCTGACATTTAAATGCACATTGACAAGAAGCAATAAAGGTGAAACAATTGAAGATATGAATCTGACACTGCACTAGCTTCTTGTAACTCATCTAGCATATAGCTTAGCGGCTAATAAGGTTTGTTGTATGTTACACAGTTTTCTCTCCTTTAAAAGCACAGCAACCTATTTGCTTCTGGGGCATGCAGTAAAACCTCTTTCAAGCAGTGCACTAACTAGCACTCCATAAGCTCACAGTGTTGCTTTTATGCCATTCCCCATCTCACCTACATCTCATATGGTGCACTTCATTTAGACTTCTGACAAATTTATAATTTATAGATCTGTGATTCACACCATCTGCACAAGGTCAGAAAGGAGTTGCTGTTGTATCTATTGAACAGATTCATGTCAGATCACAAACAATCACTCCAGAAGCAAAATAACAACAGAAAAACAGCCCTCACAAAGTCAGTAAGGATAACTTGCCACACTGGGTGTTCTCAATAGGTAACATATGTCTATGATAGAATCAAGGTAAGTCCAAATCTCACTGAAGCCTCACCATTCACTTCCATGAAGCCAACATTTTGGTTCTTGATTCAAAGCTCAGTCAAGCAGACTGAAGTCTGCCATCTGACTTCAAAGGGCCCTATTTCAGTCTACGGATAAGCAGACAAGTTCCCAAAGGATTCCTAAGAGGTTTCCACCACGCACAGCAAAGGAAGCAAAGATGAAAGAAAAGCACACACCTGCAAGCAGAGTAAAATACGTATATCAGACATGTACATAAGCACTAGTAACCACATTGTTTGCAAAGTTACAAAAAGACCTTGGCTTCTGTTATCATCTGAGCGTACAAGTGTTCTAGACAGCTAACTGTAATTTAGCTGCATCTAAGAGAAGCACCAGCAGCATGTCTGGGGAATGAGACTCTCCAGATGGCTGTACAGCAGTGAGTTTAGCTTGAGTTTCAGATAGTTTTACAAGTTAGGTCACCTTCCCAAATCCAAATATCATCAAATAGCACTAGTGTTAGATGCTGAACAAGAACAGCCAGAAAGAGATTGACACTCCAAAACGCTTGAAGGCAAACATTTAACAAGTAAAATATAGTAAGAGAAGAGCATGTGAATAAAAGCTATGAGTCAAAGAGATGAAAGACATCCTTCAGCTGTAGTTAAAGGTATTCAATCACAGACATCTTCAAGAGTACTTTAAAAGGCTTAAGTCCACAGCCACTTCTACACAGCCTAGATCAAGAAATAAAAATAAAAATAAAAATAAAAACAAAAATAAAAATAAAAGTAAAAATAAAAGTAAAAATAAAAACAATAGCTCCTTAAATTGCCATGTTGGAGTAAGTTCACGAGTCCAAGCAGCTATACTGCTAACAAGAGGACAAAGACACCATAGCGTTGTCTGAGGTTAGCCAGGTGTCCAACCTTTTGGCTTGAGAGAAGAGAAACTGTCTTGGCCGTATGTGGAATATATAATTCAATTAATGTAAATAAGTTAAAAATAATATTTTTAATATATGTTTTATTAAAATTTATACAGCAACAAAAACATGAAACTAGTGGGGTATTTGACCTTGTTTTTGTGAAGCTAACAGATCAGTGTCTGGTTCAGTGGAAGTAGTTGCAGGTGTCAATGACCTTTCATGGTAATCATCTGAAATTTTTGATGAATTATTACTCTTCCCCTGATTCATTCTTGAAAACAGTCACTCACAAATGTACACACTGTCCAAAAGCAATGACATGAATAAGGTGTGATCATGAAGTGAGGAATACTTTTCTTCTGCGGAGATAGGTCTTACGAAAAGTCTGGTAAGTAGACAAGATCCACTTTTCCTTTGAGCTGAAACTCTGATTGCGACACTATACATTCCATTTAAAAATGTGCATGTAACGAGTTTATGTGAATTGAAAAGCAAGACACAAATATACCAAGAAATTGATGATTTTTTTCAGATTTCTTAAACCTATTCTCAAATTCCTTTACCAGAACGGAAAGCAAGGCTGCATATTTTTCACTGTTCATACAAGTTTGTTTAGCCAATATATTTAAATGCATGAAATTACTTCAGCTTGCATGAAACTTCAGCTTGCCATAATTTAAATTTCATTTTGAATGTTGGGGGATGAGCTGCTGGAGAGGAGCCCTGTGGAAAGGGACCTGGGTGTCCTGGTGGACAACAGGTTGGCCATGAGCCAGCAGTGTGCCCTTCTGGCCAAGAGGGCCAACGGCATCCTGGGGTGCATTAAAAAGAGCGTGGCCAGCAGGTCGAGGGAGGTGATCCTCCCCCTCTACTCTGCCTTGGTAAGGCCTCATCTGGAGTACTGCGTCCAGTTCTGGGCTCCCCAGTACAAAAAAGACAGGGATCTCTTGGAAAGAGTCCAGCGGAGGGCCACAGAGATGGTGAAGGGCCTGGAGCATCTCTGCTATGAGGAAAGGCTGAGTGAACTGGGTCTGTTCAGCCTTGAGAAAAGGAGACTGAGAGGGGACCTGATCCAGGTCTATAAGTATCTGAGGTGTGTGGGGCAGAATGGCGAGGCCAGACTCTTTTCAGTGGTGAGTGGAGACAGGACAAGGGAAAAGGAAACTGCAGCATAGGAAGTTCTGCACAAATGTGCGCAGGAACTTCTTTACAGTGTGGTGACGGAGCACTGGAACAGGCTGCCCAGGGAGGTGGTGGAGTCTCCTTCTCTGGAGATGTTCCAGACCTGCCTGGATGCCGACCTGTGCGACCTGCTGTAGGGAACCTGCTTTGGCAGGGGGGTTGGACTCGATGAACTCTGGAGCTCCCTTCCAACCCCTACAATTCTGTGTGATTCTGTGATTCTGTTATTATGGTTTGAAACATAGCACAGACAACTTGATTTTCACTTTGAAGGCACATTTTTAACACATTTAAATGAATATCCATCAAAAAGTCAAATCCATCTAAAAGTGCTACATCTGTGAGCCATTTTCCATCTTCATGTTTTGACACAAATTTTCCTTTTGTTTACATAAAATACTTGATTTCATTTCACAAATCCTAAAATCTTTTTTGCACTTCACCTTAACTTAGCCACCTTCCTTTAGAAAAGTAAATTATGTCCTCACGACTAGCATCCACACTTTTAACACTGGAACTAGTAGACAGTTGGACTGGATGATCTCATAGGTCTTTTCCAACCTCGATGACTCTATTATTCAGTCCCTTGGACTTGGTGAAATTCACAGCTTTAATGACAATTTGCATGACATTATTCATTTTTAAGACTTTCACATAGAAACCTTCTTGACATATGATGCAGTGATATTTCACCAAAAGTGAGTTGCCAGTGGCAATTACTTTGACCTCTATTAATTTTTAGGTCCCTCTCTCTTAGCAACAATTGCAAGTCACCATCAGTAGCTACACCAGAAATCTTGACAACTGTTAAAAAAAATTGCTTTAATGTAATTTTTACTGCTTCATACATGCTGCTTCAGGAGATTTACTTCTGTTTTTCAGTAGCACCAAAACAGTCATTTCTTCAGTGATATTTATCATCAGTACGCCTAATGAAAATGGCAAGTTGAGCCATATCTCTAGCATCAGTACCTTCATCCATCACCAAAGATTAACATTTGAAATTGGCAGCTTTACTCTTCAAATTTCTTTTGATAGATTTTTCTCTTTTTCTAGTTCACCTGATGACATTTTGAAGAGACAAACTGGTTTCAGAAAAATCTGCTTTCATTTTGTATTTAATCAGGACAAATTATATATGCCACTCTTTCCAAACATTACTTAATAAACACACCATCAGTAAATAGTTCTAATTTTTTTACAACAAGATTTGCTATCGCATAACTAGCTTTTGTGATAGAGTGTTTGAGTTTTAACTTTTTTTTTTCTAGGATTCTGTTGAGATGGTAGACAAATTTTTCAGCTCCACTATTTTATATTTGCGAAGCAGTCCTCAATCCACATCAAATTTAGCAGCATGTTTCTGTAGATAATGTCTTTTCACATTGTAATCTTTGAAAACTGACTCAGTTTCCTTACAAATTAAGCATGGTGCCACATTATTTGTCTTACCAAATAAGTACTCACCTGTCTATTTTTCCTTGAATTCTCTTCCTTAACCCAAGATCTTTCTTTTCCCAGATTTTGTTTTCTACTGAGATGCCATAAAGCAAGGTGAAATACTAGCATCTGCAATCACTGTGTTCTTCTCAACAAGCATCTCAATGACACGTCATGTTTAATATCTATTAATATAATTAATAGACATGATGCAACTGAGTGTGTGCAACTGCCACGAGAGGCAGAATCAGCGCTGAGTTGCACCCTCCTCATGCCCTGGTTCCAGCCCAGTCAGCACTGATCACAAACTGACAGTTGGTTATTGCTGAGCAATAGGGACACACCCAGTGAAGAGCTGCCACTGTGGTGGTGCAGGGCGGCAGATGGGCTGCACTGCAAGCAGATCTGGGCCGCATGCAACCTGCAGCTCATAGGTTGGACATCCTTGGACAAATCCTCAAGTTTCTTTTTAAGGCATCTGAGAACAATTTAGAATAAAGCACTGCTTTTAAGATTACTCTTTGTATCTTTTATGAGCATTGCAAGCTCCCAATACGTTGTTTTTAGACACTAGTCTTCACAAAGAATCACAAAATACTGGCTGGAGGGCCAGGCCCAGAGAGTGGTGAATGGAGTTAAATCCAGCCAGCGACTGATGACTGATGGCATTCCCTAGGGGTCAGTCCTCTTCAACACCTTTATTGATGACCTGGATGAGGGCACTGAGTGCGCCCTCAGTAAGTGTGCGGATGACACCAAGTCGCAGGAAGTGTCAATCGGCTTGGGGGTAGTGAGGTCCTACAGAGGGATCTGGACAGGCTGGAGAGCTGGGCTGAAGCCAACAGGATCAACAGGTTCAATAGGGCCAAATGCCAGGTCCTGCACTTTGGCCACAACAACCCCAGGCAACACTGCAGGCTTGGGGCAGAGAGGCTGGAAAACTGTATAGAGGAAATGGACCTGGGGCTATCGATTGATGCTGGGCTGAACAGGAGCCAGCAGTGTGCCCAGGTGGCCAAGAAGGCCAATGGCATCCTGGCTTGCATCAGGAACGGTGTTGCCAGCAGGAACAGGGAAGTGATTGTCCCCCTTTGCTCACCACCTCCAGTACTGTGTCTAGTTTTGGGCCCTTCGCTGCAAGAAAGACATTGAGGCCCTGGAGTGGGTTCAAAGGAGGGCAACAAAGCTGGTGAGGGGTCTGGAGCACAGGGCTTATGAGGAGCGGCTGAAGGAGCTGGGAATGTTCAGCCTGGAGAAGAGGAGGCTCAGGGGAGACCTTACTGCTCTCCATTACTACCTGAAGGGAGGTTTTAGTGAGCTGGGGGTTGGACTCTTCTCTCATGTAACTGGTGATAGGACTGGAGGGAATGGCTTCAAGCTACTCCAGGGGAGATTTAGGCTGGAAATACTACCTGTTTGAATGAGTGGTTAGGTAGTGGAATGGGCTGCTCAGGGAGGTGGTGCAGTCACTGACTTTGGATGAGGTCAAGGAACGTTTGAATTTTGTGTTGAGGGACATGGTCTAGTGAGAACTATTGGTGATAGGTGGGTGGTTGGACTGGATGATCTTTTAGGTCTTTCCCAACCTTGGTGATTCTGTGATTCTGTGAAAATGGCCAAGTTTGGAAGACAGCCATCCCTGCTCAAAGAGGGCCAATTGAGCCAGTTGCTTGAAATCTTGCCAGGACAGGTTTTGAATATTTACATAAGCAAATTACACCCAACTATGAATGACCGTAAATTATTAGCTCTGCATCAATTCATAATTAAGTGAAATATTCAAGAGTCTGTAGTACTTTAAAAGCTCATTAAGAAAGGTCATCTGGTTACAAAACTTAAGTAGCTGTTCATAACACACTTTCACCACTGAGTTATAGTATACATATACTGTCATAACAATAAGACAAGTGCTGTCATATCAGAGCATTTTCTCACTACCAAAAATACAACTTTCCACAAGCCTTACTTTCACCCCAGTTTTGTGTCTCTCTCTGCATAGCTCTGAAGTTTTTAAATCACCTCAGCTAACAAAGTGAAGCACAAACATCAGTCATCAACCTCACCACACATAATAAATTTGCTTTCAGATCACAGAAAACTCCTCCTCACAGCTGTTCGAAGTATCTAAACCTTGAAACAAAAAAAGGCCCAACTGTCCTTGATCACATGTTATTTCCTGGGAAGAATGGCCATTAATGCCCTCACTCTCCTCTACGCTTAAGCTTCATGCATGTTTATGATAGGCATGGCTTGAAACTTGAGATGCAAAACCTTGTCAAGAAAGGAAACAGAAATGGGCTTAACATGTAGCTAATGGTGGACTCAGCTTAGTATTTGACAACAAGCAAAGAGAACATTTTGAAGAACAGGGCTTGAAAGCCGTGATAACAAAAGTTAACAGTACACCTACTTTGGTTTGATGAAAATTATAATATTTGTTGTATGCTCTTAAAATATCAGCATGGGATGAAAAGGCTCAAAAGTCTTCAGTAGAGTAGGATGTATGGGAGGTTTAGCTTTTAGTTAATCCTGCAGTGCCCACTCACAACAGATGTTTTTATTCATAGTAAGACACGAGACAACACTTAGACATGAAGACTAGACCACTCATTAAATCGTTTTACACGTGTTTTAACTGAAAGCTGGGCAGATTTTTGTTGTTAAATCAGACTAGGTACAAGTAATGACAAAAAAGAAGAGTATATATGTAGTTTACCTCAGTAAGAACATAGAGACAGCTAATTCCTATTTTTATTTTACTTAATACTTCAATGTTGTGTAAAATAAACAAATGAAATAATAATAAAAGAACAATTGCTTTTTTGCAACTCCTCCAAGCTGAAGCCTTTGAACTTTTGTGCTCTTTTTAAAGTGACACAAAAGACATGCCTCTACACAGCAAAAATTCCTTGCTGCAATAAATTAAAAACATTTTAAAAAGACAATTTGCCTTTCTTCTTCCTAACCACCCTCACTTCATGGTGCTCAGTTTGGGTACTTGAGTTCGTAATGAAATGTCAATTAAACTGGCTAGTTTCACATTCTAACACAATGTTGCATATTGCTACTCCATTGAAACCTTTTTTTTTTTTTTTTTTTAATGGGAATTTTTCACTTCATTTCCACAAAGCTTTTATACATGCTCTTTTTAATGGCTATTCCAGTCATCCTGAAATGAGCAGAACACAGCTGCAAAGCATTTAGCTGGCCATGCACTGCCCAGATGAGCAGGGCAGATCAGTATTGGAGACCAATCAACATTTCTTTTCTCAAAGCCTCCATCCCTTCCTCCAGCTCTAAACAGGAGAGAGAGAAGGAGGGAGAAACCTGAAATGAAATTGAGAGATCCAGGTAGACTCAATAGATCCAGATGTAGCCTGTGAAAGGAGACACTTTGCCCTTGCTATTGTTACAGGAGAATCACTAGCACCATGTCACTAAGTGCTGCTAAGAATATGACTCCAGGGCCAAAAATAATGGGAGATTTTTTTTCCACAACACTGGGGCACAAGCATGGGTGGAGGTGAAAGTCAAAAGGAAAGCAGTGAAGAAAATGTATGTCATTTACTTCAGAAGAGATTATGATACATAACACAGTTGTGGAAAGCAGAGCGCGGATGAGCATGATGCACTACCAACAGGACAGAGAAATAAAAAGCACTACCAACAGGACAGAGAAATGAGAAGTGGATGGGTGACGCCAGTCCTGCAGATTTGATCTGATACTCCTTTAGCCCCAGAGCTAGTGGATTTATCAGTGGTATTTGCCATACAAAAACATCATGAGGCTAGGTGATCAGAATTGCAACTGTACATGATCAGCCCAACCTGAGTGAACATTGAATACTTAACAAACAAAGGAACAGAACCAAAGCAATTATGAATTTGTAACTGATGAGACATTTTGCTATGGACTGAAAAAGCTCATCTGGGAACCCAACTAAAACATTTTCTACTACACTCCAGACTGTAATCCGGAATAACTGTTTATTCAAAGCTAGCCAACTCCAAATCATGTTCTACCATAATTTCTAACACACAATACAGCTCTCACTTGACCTATTCCCTTTTCTTTCTGTCCCAGTCAAAAGACACTACATGATGGTAAGATGTTCATATTGAGCCTACTGCAACAGAGAGCATGTTTTACTCTGTATACAGAAGGACTCAAGTGCATTTGAATTCTTTTCTGCACAAACGCTTAAGCTTTCTTTGGGAGAGTAGGCTCTCTAGAGCAGAACTGTATGCTGTCCAGAACAGAAGACATGAAGACAAACAGTTCCCAAGCTGAAAATGTGGTGGAAGGTTGAGCTGTTAACTCCACACAGAGGAACACAAAAGCAGGAGTCACTACAAGAGAGACAGAAGGATAAAACTTATCTTTCCAAGAGGAGGTGGTTGAGAATTTCCTATACAACCCCCAAATTAAGGCTCAACCTACATACTGTATAGTGGACTCCCAGGACACCTAGACAAATCGCAGAATACAAAATGTCAGGGATTGGAAGGGACCTCGAAAGATCATGTCGTTCAATCCCCCTGCCAGAGCCAGAACAACTAGATCAGGTCACACGGGTTTTGAGTGTCTCCAGAGAAGGAGACCCCACAATTTCCCTGGGCAACCTGTTCTGGTGCTGTTACCTTACTATGGAAGAAGTTTTTTCTCATATTGATGTGGAACCTCCAGCTTGCATCTACTGTCCCTTGCCCTACCATTGGATGTCACTGAGAAGAGTCTGGTTCCATCCTCCTGACACTCAATCTTTACGTATTTATAAACATTAATGCGATGACCTCTTAGTGTCCTCCTCTCCAAGCTAAAGAGATCCAGCTCCCTCAGCCCCTCCTCATAAGGGAGATGCTCAACTCCCTTAATCATCTTTGTAGCTCTGCACTGGACTCTCTCAAACAATCCTTTTTCTTCTTGAACTTGAACTGAGAGGCCCAGAACTCAATACAGTATTCCGGATGCAGTCTCACCAAGGCAGAGTAGAGGGGGAGGAGAACCTCTGTTGATGTACTAACTACTCCCCTTCTAATACACCCCAGGATGCCATTGGCCTTCTTGGCAAGGAGGGCACAGTGCTGGCTTGTGGTCATCCTCCTGTCCACCGGGACCCCCAAGTCCCTTTCCTCCATGCAGCTCTCCAACAGGTCAGATCCCAAGCTATACTCTTACCTGGGGTTGTTCTTGCTCAGATACAAGGCTCTACACTTGCAAAAGCAAGTTTCAGAAGTTTATTTTCTAAACAGCTGGGAAGAATGATCAGAAAGGACTACTATTCCATTTTCTAGTCAGAGAGAATTCTGCATGCCTTCTTTTTTTTTTTTTTTTTTTTTTAAGTCACAATTACCTCAACTGGAGGTAGCACATGTTCACAGGGTGGACACTGCAGTTCTCAACAATCTCATCTTCCTTTTTAGGATACTTGTAGTGCTCAGAGGGTAAAAGAATGTAAGAACTGTTTAAAAATAATAGAGCAGAATCTCATTTAAAGTTTCCCCACCCAAATTTTGTTCTCCCACACACTCACTCCAGAGCACATGGGAACACAATGATTTCAGTGGAATGTATTACTGTAATCTTTCAGTTCCAGACCCCCAGAAAGCATTTTATACCTCAAAAATTGTTGAATAGGAATCTACTAGTTAAAACATTAAGCATTAAAAAAGTGCCAAGCCTTAATTAGCATAACCTCTAGGTTAAGACTGGGAGATTTTACACAGCACTGCACCTAACTGCCTCATTATTTTGAGATTTATGGAAAAATCACTACACTAGAGGTCAAAAAGAAGAAATTTCCATAAGAAAACTTTTCCTCCCAACACTAGATAGCACAACAAATAGGCATTTAGGAAATGCCAGAAGTTTGAGCTGGCAATTAGCACTGGGAAATCCCAGCTTCTCTTGCCCCTGCTTCTGACAATAACTAATTTTTCTGCTCAATCTCACGGTCAATTTTTAAAATTTCAAGAAATTCTGATGATTTAATTCTTCACTATTAAAAGCATTCAGCAATACATACCAATTCTAATTTTCCTCTTGCTCAGTCAACAGCCTAGCAATAAGTAGAAAATTAGTCAGCTTGAAAGAAATCATTTCCTGATGGTCTTCAGTATTGCCAGAATACAGTCCTAAAACTTTTCAGTTGTTTTCCTATGTATATAGGTTAGGAGTGAAATCAATCCAGCTCCAATCAAATTTCACACTTTTTTTTTTTTTCTTGAGGGCTTATGAACACAGTTAAGAATAAATCACTTCAGGAGATCACTTCGGTTCCTACAACATCTTAGTGTCAAAGTAGATACTTAAATGTATTTAAGTGTCTAAAAATGTAGATGAGTATCTTGTTATATTTAAGAAACAGACAAAACATGTTTAGACAGGTTTGATATGTTTGCACATTTGAAAATCTACTTGACTCTTATCTGCCTTTTGCAGATTCTAGTTGTTTTTGAAGTCAGGCCACAAACTATTATTACTTAAGATGTTAAAATCACAAATGTTAAATACAATTATGAGGACCAATCAGATGGGTAGCACTAGATTTAATTGCATTATTTCACATTCTACTTCTCTGAGCAGAAACACTGAAGAACTTCAGTCTTAATCCTTAGAGACAAGTATTCTCCAATGTGTGATATTCCTACAGACAGCCTACTCCTCCAGACAAAATTCTACTGATAGTCTGTAAATAAATGTAAGTTCTCAAGTGATAGCTCCTGCTCATATCACAACACTTTTTCTAAGTGTTACATATAATAGGTATCTTGCAACAATTCAGTCTGCTTTTAGATGCTACCAACAGTAGATTTTAGTTTGACAATCAGGAGCAAACAAGTGAAGAAACAGAGGAAAAAATATAGGTCCTTGGACAGAAAAATAGCCTTATTCTTCATCAAGATGCAAGTGCAATTTCTATCATTTTGTCTACAGATATTTCAAGTATTCACTACTTACTTTCTAGTCTCAGTATTTACTCCAATTAGGTATCCTGTTCAGATTTTTAGACTACATACATTCTTCTGTAATGATATATCATACTTCGAAAAATTCATTTATGACAGAGCACAGAGATTTATCTCACTGCTCCACTTCAAATACACATATTCACATGGCAACAGTCATCCCTAGGAAGGATTTTACTGCAGCTAAATGTGTCAAGGAAAGAAAAGACTCCCTGATTAACAGAGCTGCCTACACACAGAGAGATAGTGAATCAGGTAAGGTACAGGGAAGCTGAGTAGCAAAAACATGAATCGCAAAGCCAGAAGATTAGCCTTGCTCCCCTCCTTCAGATGTCAACTATACCAATTTTGATAAATTTCAGAATTTCCAGCACTATATATTTGCATGTTTCTGTAACTCCACTGCTAGCATGCCCAGCCCAGAGCTTTTCATGCCAGAAATCTGAAGGTGTGATCTGACAACACAGCTAAGTCATGAAAACAGCTGCAGAAAGAGAAGTACTGCTGCTCCTCCCCAATTTCACCATTGCTCTCAAGGCTGGCCTACAGTGAGACACAACAGGGAGTTAAACAGCTAGATCAGCTAAAACCAACTCCACGAAGTAATTTTCCATTACTTTATGATCCTGAACTGACTTACTGAGTCTCTCATTGAGAGTCAGGTATCCTTAAAACCAGATGGGCAGAGACAATAGAAGAGGGAGCAGGGCTAGCTCTTCTAAAGCTTCAAGAATGGTGTAGACACAGCACACAACAAAGCTCTGCAGCAGGGAGACAGCTAATACATGCATGAATACCAGCAGGTATGCCCATTTTCAATTCACTCACTTCAAAACAGCCTAGAGAATGTTAATGCATCACTGAATTTGCCTACTCAATCTTCATTTTAGAATACAGTTTTATGTTATCAGCTGGAGAATTGTTTGACTAACCCCTGTCTCCCACACATACCTTGAAGACTTATTCCTACTCCTCCCCTTCTTCCTATTTATTTAATGCAAACAAGCAAGGCTAAAAGGAAAGGTACCATTCCCTCTGCCAAGACATTTCCAGTTCTAACCAATAAGACATTAAAGACTTCTTCCAGATTGAGAAAGAGCCCCTCTATCCCTGCTGACTTTCCTCTTATCCTGAAAGCATTTACCACATTTTATAAATTGAGATACAAATAAGAATAATTCCTATTAAAACTACCTCCTCCTCTTCCTTAATTATAACTATGAGAAGCATATGGAAATAAAAAGAAGGATAATTTTCCTTGGTTATCATGCACAAAACACACAACAGCCCCAAGTGACTGCTTTGAATTATGCCCTTAAGGTTTGGCTTCAACACAGAGAAAATCAGACCCTCTTGAGTTCATACTGCTGTGCTCTTAGAGCTACCTATCTAACCATTAGGTGTCTGAAAAATCTTTTGTGGTCAACTTTGCAACTTTGTCTCAGATGGTAGAGAGAAGTAGTACCAAAACAGCAATTACTTTAAGACCTCCCCTGGTGCTGGGGGAAAATGTGGGGATTAAGGAGACAAGGCCAGGTGAGTAAGGAGTAAGAGAAACAGTTGAATAACAGTGGGTAGACCAGCTACAGCAAGACCTAGTTGCATAATATGCATGTCACTTAGACTTTGCTTTAGAGCAGCAGTGCAGCCAACCTGCATAAAAGTGTGAATGAAGTCATCCTAACACACAGGCACACCTAATTTCCATAATACCAAGTATGTCCCTACATTAGCAAAGGGACTGCTCTCATTACTCAAGCAGATGCTTAAGGGAAGTTATAACTACTGTTAGGCGAACTGAAACACTGATTGCTGCTACTCATCACAGTGGCAACAACTTCTGACCACCAAATAATCGACTGTAGACTGAGAGGCATATTCAGTTAGATGAGACACCAAAGACTCATGACATGTTCATTTGCTGCAAAGCAGCACAAGATACTGCACCCTCATCTGAGTTGGCTTGGTCACCAGCAGAGGTAAAAGGTGCCTGAAAGTTAAGTGTTTTGCCCTGCTCCCAAAGATTAGTTGACATAGTAAGCTTGGCTACAAAGTTGGTCCTTTTAGGAAGAACTCTTGCTTATCTGAAGGAGTAGATTATCCAACAGTGCTACAATTAGGATGCCAGTACAACAGCTGCCAGCAACAAATACTAACTTGCAGCTCAGTGACTTGGTAAGTGGTAATCATATCTACATATCACACTGCAACAGCACCTGTTTCTTCTTCATAGCTACTGAAGGGCATTACAAGCTGAGATCACTAGAACAGAGAGATCACTGGAACAGAGCACTACAAGACCACCTTCACACCAAAGAACAGCTTGGACTGCTCCTGACTGCAGTGTGTGGTGATTTTCCTAAATACCAATCTCTCTAAAGCTCCACTTTTAAACCTTATGAATCATTGCCATACACAGCTGCTCTAGAATTCTGTGGTAATATGGAGAAAACAAACAAACAAACAAACAAACAAACAAAAAAACCACAAAACAAAACAATACATCCTTTTCTTCCACAACTTATCTGCTGCTCTGAAAGATAAAACATCACATTCTTCATGAATATTTGTTACAAATTCTATATAAGATCTTGAAAATCATTTATTTCATTGACTGCACACTGCACTGTTACATGAGCATCAACCTGAGTATACAGCAAGGTGCTAGAAAGAGTAGCAGTAGGAAGAGAAGGACAGAACTGGACAGTAGCAGTCTCACTGACCCAAAGGATCACACGGTTCAATTTCAAGCTTGGGTCACTACTGATACTATCATTTAACAATATACAACATGTGATGTGCCCACTACTGTTTCACATTTATGTCTGCTGTCCTCACTGATCAAGTCTTGCATCCACTCTTCCTGTCACATTGGGATTGATAAACCCCATCTTGCCCTAATTGCACAGCTGATTCTTGTACACTTGCTGACAAAAAAAAAAAAAAACCTGCCACAGGATAAGGAGACCTTTTGTTACATGCTCAAACATCAAACTGATAAGAATGGTTTTATACTTAGACTGAAATACAATTGGGCAGTAAAGTCCTTATAACTAGGCTTAATCCTGCACCTGGGAAAAGTTCCAATCTGCAAATGAGCACAATCTAAGAGAAATTTTGCAGGCCCCATGCATATATGCTTGACTTGGTTATTCCAAGAAGGAAATAAGGTAGTGAAATACTTTACACAACATAGAGCTGTATTTCAAAACAGCCTAATATGTACACTACTCAGCTCATGCCTTTGTGCTTGGAAAAAGTTGCTCCTCTCTGTAATTCATTAACTTGCAACCTTATCAAGGTGGGAGTGAAGAACTTGTTTCCAGCGTGGAAACCAGCAATCAAACTCAGTAGAAATACTTACGTCACTCTTCCTGAACTTTGCTTTTAAGCTCTTCATCCTGGTTACATTCAGTCTTCGAAACCTTTGAGAAGTTTGTTTTGTTTTTTTCTTCTTCAATATCTAAGGGGAAAAAAAAAAAAAAAGAAAAAAAAAAAAGAAGATTCCAACTTGATATCATTCAGCTCACAGGCAGACAAATCTGAATTTACACACATATATTACCCTTCAAGGGCTTAGCCCTCAAGCTCTAACAAAGATTAACAACCCGCTAAGAGACATGTTTTGTATTTCCAAACTTAAAAGCAAGCCTAAATCTGACCACAGAAAAACAGGAGGAGCCTTCAGCAAAAACTCAGATGTGTGTCACATAATACTAGCTACCTCTTGCTACAAGCAGATCTGACATGTTTGTACACGTAGCACCTCTCTGCTCACAGTCTATTTTAATATTAACATCTAGGCAGCCATTTGTAAAATGGTAAAAGCAGAAAGATGGATGTTGAGTCATTCAACTGAAGTTTCACTATCCTACAACTATACTGTAATAGCTAGAAGTACTACGTGTACACATTTAACCACTAATTCAAAACTAACATGTAAACCATGCATCACACATCCTAGTACAGCTCAACACAATATAACAGATGGAACCATCTAAGCAAGAAGAGGATTAATCACCGGAAGAATACTTTTATTCTTTTATTCTCCTCCTGTAATAAACCCTACGTGCATGCAAGAAAAACTTCTTCACCATGAGGAATGCAGAGAACAGACATCCAGAGAGGCTGCAGAGCCTCCTTTTCTGAAGATATTCAAAACCTACCTAGATGCTCTTCTGTGCAGTGTACTCTTACAAGGCCTGCTTTAGCAGGGGCTGGACTAGATGATATCCTGAGGTCCCTCCCAACTCCTACAATTCTGAAATTCTGTACAATTTTGCATTTGAGAAATCACAACTGTTTTCAATTTGAGGATGCACTTTCACAAACAAGCCAAGTTTTTCCTCTATCCCTTTCAAATGAAAAAAAGCAGCAGTTATGCAAACACATAAAACCAACATTATTACAGATAAGCCACAAGATTTTATAGGGAAGCAAGGAATCTATACTAGAGCAAATTTTCCTAAGGAATCACAGAATAACCAAGGTTGGAAAAGACCTCGAAGATCATTCAGACCAACTGTCCACCTCCCACAGTGCGTCCCACTAAACAATGACACTTACTACCACATCTAAATGTTCTACGAACACTGCCAGGTACAGTGATTCAACCACTGCCCCAGGCAGCCCAATCCAGCACCTGACCACTCTCTTGGAGAAGAACCTAATGTCTATCCTGAACTTCCCCAGCTCCTGGGAAACTGTAATATGTAACAATCCAAGATAAATGTGAACGGTGAGAGACACAAAGTAGCAGGGCAATGTGTTTATTCCTAGACCACAGTAGAAAAACTTTATGGAAGAGAAATATACTTAAGGACAAGAAAAGGACATCTACGCAAAAGATGTCCCAGCTTCCTAGTTTCACAGTATGCTCACTGCAAGAGCCAATCTGTCTATCTCATATACAAAGGTTACCAGCTGTACAGAAATTCTGCTGAAGGAAGAGTTTAAAGTAAAGGGTGTTCAGCTGTACAAACTTCCTCCCTCCACCTTCGAGAAAAAAAAAAAAAAGAAAAAAAGAGAAAAGTATTATGAGTCTAACTGATAAATAACTAAAAAAGAGGACTACAGCACAAATTCTAATAGGACATGGTGGGTCACTGGTGTTTTGCGTCCTTCTTAAGAAACCTTTAATTACAGTTTGATAAGGAAAGTGAATTCCAGTTATTTCATACGAGAAAGTCCCTTACTGTTATGAAAACATGCTGCTACATTCTACATGCTCCCTTAACTATGAGAGGTTTTAAAATGAAACTTCATTGTTCACTCTTGGTAAAGTACATGAAAACATTTCCACAAAGCACAGCACTGAGAACCATTCAGGAAGAAGAATTAACGCTAAGTAAACATGTAATTTAGCTCAACCTCGTATTTAATTGACAGCCATTTAAGACACATACAAGCACATTTCTTAAAAAAAAAAAAAAAAAAAAAAAAAAAAAAAAAACCAAAACCAAGAAACTACCAAACAAAAAATCCCACGTACTGCATATACACAAATAGGTTTCCCACAGAACACAGACCTCAACAGGTAATTTTGATGGAGTAATTCTGTAGGCTGTTAAAACATTATTAACTCTAATTATATGACTCTGAGTCTAATTAAATAATCATTCTAAAGTACCATTAGATTCCTAACTGCTTCCATGTATATGAAAGGGTATTACTGTGAGCTCTTGCTTTTCATTTCAAGGTATGAGAATAAGGAAAATTAAATAGCAGCATTTTGTCTAATTCTTTATGATGGAAAAGAGCAGCAAAAAATTTGTCAGAGCTTTTCATACCCTGGATTGACTATTCCTTAGCTTTTTCCTGGGCTGAACAAATCTGCTACACCTATTCAAATTTTGAAGAAAGTGTGAAACTATAAAACAGCTGTCATGACTCGTACTAGAAGTGCGCCTGAACCCCAGCAAGAGCCCAATAATTTCTTAACTCATTCTCTAGTACCACCAAGGATTATGGGCATCACAAAGACTGGAAACAGCACAGTACAGACAAGACAAATGACATTAGTTAGCTGGCCTTCTTTAAATATACAGCGCACCAGAAAAATCTTTAGGGGAAAGAAGATTGAGAGGGACTTCAAAAGCCGAGAAACATCAGGCAATATCCAACAAAACTCACACTTACAAGGTCTTTTTAAAAGTTAAACTTAACTGACTTAAAAAAAAAAATATTAAATTAAGATTAATTACACCATTTAATAAAATAGAACCAAACACTTTGCACTGGGAATCAATAACAGATCTCTTATCACATGCATATTGTCAGATGACTGTCTGCTATAAGCTGTCTTTCCCCTTCTCAGCCCCTCACCACTTCTTTCTCCTATGAACAAAATATTTGTTATAGCTTCCATGGAAGTGAAGTACTCAACTTCAGGGTGATAAGAGAGATGGTAACTCCTTATAGACGCAAAGCTGAATTCTTTCTGAGAGAAACCTATAGCAGTCCAATTAACAAGCTTTGCAAGCACTCCTGGAATGCTGTTTTCCCCCCCATCTTGAAATAGGAAGAAATTAGGTGAGTTGTGATACCATCAGAAGCCAACTTATTTTTTCCTCACAAGTTACTTCACTTCTTCTGTGAGTGCACTCTATACACTGAATTTGAAAATGAAATCCACAGAATAATTATAGAAGCATGGAAAAGCACACACAAAAAAACATATTTCTGAGTTCAGAGCATGTTGCATCTGTATTTATTTTCTGTAAAAGATAGTTAAACACAAACATTATGATTACAGCTTTTGTATCACAACCCTTCAGCTGTAGAGATAAAAACCCACAAAGCAGTGACGGCTGTCTTTTCTTGGCACTGCTTGTAGGAGGAAGTCACCTCTCAAAGGGTGTAATTTTTGGAATTGATGCAAAAAGAGGTCAGCATCCTGATTCAGCAGAGCTTTATGACAACTGCTCATTTGCCAGAGGGGGAATAAAGGAAGCACCGTTAATAAACTCCTGTTTTACAAGACAGGAAACGACAACTAGAAATTCACTAGGGAGAATCAAGACACTTCAAAACTATTTCTGCAATGAATCACAGCTATTAACAAGAAGCAAGTTTTACCTATTGTGGCATTTCTCCCTTTTCAAAATAACTGTGGTAATAAATGCTGTCATTCTGTAGCTGCAGCAAGTTAACAGTACAGAACTGCTTAACTCCAGAGATTCTCTACAGCTAACGCTGATCACATGCTGTCAACCATTATCTCTAAAATTAAATATCTTCTATCTCATCTTCCTTTGGTTTCATAACGGGAAACAGTTCTCAGGAGCACAAGTCACAGAAAACATCCTTAGGTTGATGGCAAACCTATCTAGTGAAAAAATAAGAGATATTAATGCAGTAGTATTCAGCCTCAATAATTTCATTGTTTTAATATACAGCACCATCTTCAAGTTCAAATGTAGGAATCAGATTAAGATAATCTTCCACACTGATTTACAGTAAGATTTTGGCAAACCACAATAAACAATTGTATTGACATTGTTGGTTTTTTTCCTTTCATCACTTTGCTGCAAAATCTGAGCAAGGTCTTCTACACGATATGGACACTAGTCAACACACTGAAAGGCCAAATATTCAGCGATGTAACAGTAAAACAGCCTTAGGGATATGCAGTGCACACTGTTCATGCAATCACTGCTACCCTTTAATGATTAGTGCATACTGAATTTAATTATTTTTAAGTGTTAAAGGACATGCATCTCTTTCAGAACACACTGGTAAGCTTCCATCTCAAAACGTTCTCTTGCAGCAAAGCATTGTTTATAATGTCAGCCAATTTCCTGATTCACTCCCAAAAATTCCAGATTTTTTTTTCCAGTTTATGTGGCTACAGACTAGAGACTCCAAGCAAGATCTGGCAACAGGCAGGTAAAATGATACATACGAAAAAAAACCATCTAGAAAAGTACCAATCATGCTATGTATTTACATCTCCTTTGTGTGAATGTAACAACTCTCAAAAGAGAAAATAAGATGTCCCAGAAGTCACTTCAACTACAGCAAAACAACATCGTTTGTTCTCTGAATAATCATTATCTTTCTGCACAATCCATGCTGTGACCCAGGAGAACAGTCAGCTCTGCAGGGCTGCCAGAAGCATCCTCAACTCTAGCATTTCTGCTGCTGCCCATCTTCAGTACCCACTTGTCAAATACATCACATGCCTGAGCTCCCTTGACATACAAACCTGTACCAAGAACAAGCCAAAACACAAGCTTCTCCAAAGCCGTTGGAACACCTGAAGGCATGAGCAGCTACCTAGACTCTCCAGTTGTTTGCATGTGAACACAAGTAAATCCATAGTGTCCTAAAACTAAATAAATTTTTAAAATCCACTTAGCACTCCATCTATGACTACCATCTAATTACCATCCAACTGAGCACATTCCTTTACCTCTCATTCCAAAGCAGAGAAGCATACACAATCAGATCAAAAGCTACAGGAAAATTTCCGCAGTCTTCATCAACAACTCAGTTTTTCCATTTTGAGTAATCTATCCCATTCTTCCTTTCATAGGAAAAAACAAATGGAATTTAATGTCACCTATAAAGACAAATAATTCTTGGCTTGGTTAATCTGCTATTACTTATCAATGAAAACACACTAAAAAAATGCACTGAGAAGCCCAAATACATCACAAAAATGGGAGTGATTTATAGACCGTTAATCCCATGCAGAACAGAATCAGACATCAGAGATAGCAGGAGCCTTGGGTAACTTAGTACAATCCCTCAATCTGCTCACAAATCACTGGCAAGGGTGTGCTGAACTGTACAAATGTAAGCATTTGAGCCCAGAAGTTAAGAACTCTACAGATACTGCATCACTAACAAATGTTGTTATCTCTTTTCTTCAGAATGCTTTGCCTCAGCTTTCTACTCTTACATATACTCTATGTTCAAAATCTGAAATATTTTACTTCATTTTTTAAAGGCTGCAGCTAAAGTCATACCAGTCTCTGTGGACATTACACAACTAATATAAACCAATACTCAACTGTCCATCCAGAATATGTGCAATTTGTTAAACTGTTTTCTCCTAGGGGAAAGTTTACACAAACAAGGCCTTATACATTGCTAATTATAGAGAAGATTAGAGAAAACTCAAAATGTGACACAGCTCTGACTCGTTCATTTGACACACTGGACAGAACTCGGGCAGAACTGTATCTCAAGTGAAGTCTGAGCACATCTGTCATTCAAATCATTGTGCTACAGCTTTACACCGTTCTTACTCCAGTTCCTTTGTCTTAAAGTATCTGTTAACAGTGAGCTCACAGCGAGGCAAGACTTACTGCATAATCTAGGACACACCACTACCTTTCTCTGCTTTGAATTTCCACATTCCCAAACTAAAAAGTTTCCCCACACCATGTGTCACCCCATTTTGAGACCATATTCCTTTGGTTCATCATACATAAGATGCACTGCAGATCTGAAAGCTTTTCCCATGTTCAATATTCAGTCCAACAGGACTAGACAGGAATTGAAGCATACAAACTGAAATAGAGAAAAAAGATGCAGAGTTCCACTTTGCAAACATCAGTTATTTAAATGAGAAATCCAAGAAGATAACAACCAGAGATTGTTTATACTTCCTAATATTCTGTATTATTCAATGAACTGCACTTCAGAATCAACAAACGTGAGAACTTGTTGAGATGCAATCTTCAGTGTGAAAAGAAACAACTGCATCAATTTATAGACAAGTACTCTGAAATAGCCTAACACAGAACAGCCTTGTACTAGGGCAGGAGCTAAGAAGAACACTGATTCAGATTACCAAAAACACCTGCCAACCCCGCTCCCATTAACTAAGCCCTTACACTGCTGAAAAGCCTTGAAAGAATACTCCACTAAAAACCTCTCTAGTCTAGAAATACTTTCAGAGATGGTGCTAATAACACAACTACTCTGTTCACTTTCCAAGTTCTTGGGAGGGAAAACATTTTAGCTGATCAAAGTGCATTACATTTTTAAACATCATCTGAAAATGAAAGGGAATTGGATGTGTTTAGAAACCAAAAATTAAGCACATCCACACTTCATAAAAGGTATTAGAAACTGAGATTTCTTCTACCCTGGAAGACATCAGTCATATAAACGAGTAGAACTCCAGCAAGATCAGTATCCACATCTTAGTGATAATGGAATCAATTTTATCTGATTTTATTTAGACTGTTGAAAATCATGTTCAGTACTAGCACTAGGTACTGGACAGACCGTGGAGAAGGAGCAACATGTAGGATACTTTTCCCATGCTTCAGAGACCTATGAACATCTAGAGGGATCTTACAGATATCCTTGTGGGAATTCAGACAAGACCTTGTATACCAGGTTCTAAGAAAGCATTTGAGTGCCAAATTTCCCACAGACACCTCAAGGCATCCCAGTGCCTCTGGTAGTTCAGATGCAAGGCACTGTTTCTGCATGCCCACCAGCAATAGCTTCCAGTAGCTTCCTGAGCCTCAGCAGTTATGGGGAAAGAAACTGGAACGTCAACTTCCTACAGTCATAGAAAGACTTGCAAAGAAGTTTTCTCTTTGTAATGACTGGACAAACTTGGCTCTTATCTTTACCAATACTCTATAGATTCAGGTGAAGAAAAAAAAAAACTCAGCAAAAAAGGTCACATATCTTATATTTTGAAGGTACAAAATAAAAAAGAGACTAAGACAGCTTTCAAAAATACATTCATGTTACTACAACACTCATCTGCTCTATAGAAGAAGGCCTTGAGTGGACATCTAAGACGTTCCAGACAAATGCACTAATCATTAGGCTGCCAACACTGCCATAATGAAGCAATCACATGAAACTACGTGGGGCCACCAAGACAATGAGGAGGCTGAAGTACCCCTCCTGCAAGGCTGAGCAAGCTGGGACTGTTCAGCCTGGAGGAGATTCAGGGAAGTTCTTATCAACATCTATTAACATCTGAAGGGAGGATGCAAAGAAGACAGAACCAGACTCTTTTCAGTAGTGCCCAATTCCAAGACAAGAGACAATGGACACAAACTGGAACACATAAGGTTCTTTCTGATCAGGAAGCATTCCCGTACTGTGCAAGTGACAGAGCACTGGCACAGATTGTCTGGAGAGGTTGTGGAGCCCCCCCCTTTGGAGATTTTCAGAAGCTTCCTGGGAATGGCCCTACGCACCCTGTTGAGTGCACCTGAGTGTCCCTTTTTAAGCACAGGTCAGGCCACGTGGACCCAGAGGTCCCTTCTCATCTCTATGACTCATGGATTCTGTGACCACTACCATCATCTCAGGGTGTTACTGGCCACAGCGTTATGGATCCGAACACAAGAGAAAGATGCCTTCTTTCACTGCTACTACTTCAGCTCTGACAGTCCTCCGCAGGTACTATGATTAACTTTTAATCTTAAGTGTAAGTGGAGATATTCCACTGCTTCCACAGTTTACCAACAGACTTTCATTTATTTCTGGCAGTCTGACAGCTATAACCTTCAATATATTCCCTGAATCACAGCTATTTGCCCTATCTCCTCTACAGGTTAAAACTGTAGTATTAGGCGACGCTCAGCAAGGTCTGACAACTCCAAAACAATCTCCAAGTTACCCCACATGCAGAGTTACCACCAGTATTTATGCACTCACAGGCACCTAGACAGCAACTCCAAGGAGCATGCAAAGAGACTAGGCTTCTCAGACATGCAGGAAGTATACAGACAGCAGGAGAGCCAGTTATTCAGATCTGTACACTTAGAAGATGTTATGGATCACTATGTTCCCGTTCAACATCCAGTTAATAAAAGCTGCCTGGAATTTTTAGTAGTTTACCATCTTTACCACTAAGCAAGGCACAGAGCCTAAAATTGATTTATCCTAGTTTTGCTTGGCTTTCCTCTACAGCTGTTTCAAGTATTAGCCCTACGCAAAAATAACCAGTCCACAATCAGCTCTCAAAAGGAATGTGATCAGGGTACTGTTGCAGTAGAATTTAGAAACTGCTAGCATCTCACATAAGAAGTTAGTTTTTGTGGCCTCCTGCCACTACTTCTCACTTGAAAGAGGCATGAACTTCTTACCAGTGAGAGAAAAAAGAAAAGCAACATAGTGGGGAGCATACAAAAGAAAAAAAAATAAGTAAGAGATGGGGGCAAGTGAGTAAACTGTACCATGAAATGCCTGCATCATTTGCGAGAGCAGCAGCCTCCCTCCACGGTCTCTTCTCCCATCAATGTGCAGTTTCTTGGTTTGGAGAAGGAGAGGGAAGGAGGTTTTATTGCTTTGCTAGCAGATGCACTCTTGGAAGAGGAAAGAGAAGAGCACAGTGCCCATATTTTTAGAGACTGCACAGACGGATGCCTGCTACTGCACAGTGACTTACCGACACTGAGCTTGGCCTGAACTCAAGGGAACCCTGAGCTAATATCCAGCTCTTTCACTCTGGTTCACACAGCTCTTACGCAATTCTTCTATTAGTAAATAAAATCTCATTGACAGCTTTCCATGAGTGTCCCGAGACAAGAGCCAAGCAGGTCACTGACAGATATTTACCAAATTCGTCTACTCCTAGTTAATCCAGGAGGCCTATATAAGATGACAAATTCGCACATCTGGGCTTTAAAATAATAATAATAATAAAATTGAAACACGAATCTGAAACCTACTGGGATACAAAAAGCAAAAAGAAAAGGCCGCCTTTTGGCGCGTACAGCAGCAGCTCTAAGCAGACCACAAGCGTTCTGTGTCAGCTCTGCAATAGGCGCACTCACTACAGAAACACTGACAAGAATTCGCTCCGACCCCGCAGTGCCAGCAGAGCAGAAATTGAAGCAGACTTCTCACAGCCGTAAGGAAACTTCAGATCGTGACAAGTGGACGGCGGAAGGCTCTTCGCCGCCGAGCGCCGTGCAAGAGAAAGCCAGCCCTTCCGAGAGCTCTGTGAGAAGTTGGGAGCGAAGGTTTCTGGCTGATCTTGATGCGATTAGGGATTTTCTCGATTGTATTTCGAAGCAGCGACAAAAAAAACCCTCGGTTCCCCTCCAAGCTTCGCTGCGGCCGCGGGGTTGGGGGGGCGGTCATTCACTGCGACGGGACCCCTGTCCGACAGCCGCCGAGCTGCCGCCCAGACCGCCAGGAAAGCAGCACCGCCCGACGCCGCCGGTTCGGTCCCGGGGCCGCCGGAAGGTCCTCACTCCCCTCGGAAGAGCGGGGAAGGAGGCGCGGCCGGGCCGCGCTGTCACGGAGCCGGCAGGATCGATGAGGGACCCGCGCTGCCCGCCCCCGCCTGTCAGCCTTCCCGAGCCCCCCGTGGAAATCAAACCACATAAAATAAACACAAGGGAACAACCAAGACTCACGGGCTGCTCCCTGCTCCCCTCTCCGGGCTCTCCGGCCGCGGCAAGAAGGAAGAACTTTCCTCCTGTTGCTCCACGCGGAGGAGCTGCTCCCCGCGTACGCCCACCGCCGCAGCGGCCGCCACCACTACCAGCGCCGGGCGGGGGCAGGTGGGCGCCGAGCACAAAGCCCCTATTCACAGCGCGCGCCGCCTCCCCCTCGCGCCGCGCCGCGCCGCGCCGAGCCTCGCTCACCCCAGGCAGCAGCCGCGTCCCCCTTCGGTCGCCGCCGCTGTGAAGGGCGGAGCAGCGCCGCCGCGCGCCCCGGGACACTCAGCGGCTCCACGCGGATAGGGCGGGGGGCGTGACATCATTCCAAGGTCACGTGGCCGCGGGGCACCGGTCCCCCGGCGGGGGACTGTTTGCCCCCTCCTCAACCGGGGTCTGCAGCCCCGCGCTCGCGGGGGCGGGTCACGTGACACCGCGCCTACCCGCCCGTCTCTCGCGTCCCCACGACCGTTACGCTGAGGAGAGGGGCGAGGGGGTTTCCGTCCCGCGCTTCTCAGCGTCTCGGATTCCTCTTTCTCAAAGCCCTAGGATGCACTAAAGGGAAGACAAGTGGGTTCCTTTTCATTTAATGTCTGGATTCGTTACCTCTGCGGAGTTTGATGACACAGGAGACCAGCAGTTATAAAATCCCAAGTGGGCTTTACGGCTGAGCGAGGCACTGGTTCACTGGATGTGCTCCAAAAGGCTTTATTCCTCCAAGCTGATCTGCCGCCAGTGGCCAACCAGCTCCACCTCTACATCTCACCACTAGCACCACAGTTCCGTACCCTGTGTAAGTAAACCAGGATGCCTCGTCTACAAATTGTCCTAGTCAGTCGGTGAACCTCCTCTGCCACCAGAGATGCCAGCCTTCTCACCGCAAAAATCCATCTGCTGGTCCCTTCACAACAACCACATTCCACACCTTGCAGTCCGCCTTTAATCTTGGTGATCACTCCTTTCTGTTCCCAACCATCCACACCTTCTAAAGTGGCAAACAGTACAGAGAGGAAATGAGCACTTGAAAACTTTAAGTCATTATTGTAATAGTGGCAGGTATTGTTATTGAATAAATACATTCGATTATACCTGGGAGCATACTTTCCTCTATTTATGCACAGTTCTTACATCGGCCAATTTGTTTTGCATGTGTTTCACCTTTGAGAACAGCCATAATTGTGCCAGCACCATTTCCTCTCCTTTTTCTTCTAAAAACGCACACACCTCTGATAATCTAACAAAGTTAACGCTAAAAATTTAATTTGCATGGAAAGAATAAGAATAGGAAAACTAAACTTGCCCAGCAATATTAGGTCTGCAGCTACAAAATGTGTTGCAATTATTATGCAATTATTTTTAATTCTGGCGTAACATCTGTGCATATAATATAGTTAGAAAATACCTTGCCCACTTCTTCCCATGCAGGCAAAATAAGCACGATTTAATATGCAAGTACAATCTCTTACACTTTGAGTGTTTCTACCATTATGAATGTCTACTTCTATCTTCAATGTCAGGATATTATGAACATGAGTTTGGTAGGCTTGCATGGGATAGTCACATACAAAATAATGCTAAATGTATTTCTGGCTACAGTACTATTAAAAACAAAACAAACAAACAAACAAAGTTCTAGAGAACTGGGAAATATGGTATTTGCTTATTCCCAGAGAAGCATTTTCCACTGTATTATAAGCTGCTGTCCAGGAAGAAGACTTTGGGCTTTGTAGCAGCAGTTGGGTTAAATTTGTTAAACCAAGCTGATGCCCTCTAAGCTAGTCTCGTTCCATGGTAGACTGTGCTTTTTCCCTGGGCTCCCTTTTGGGTTTCTCTCTAAGGGTATTGCTTAAAGACTCCTATGTATTTTTGTGGTTCATGCCTCTTCAGGCAGAGCACAAGACTAGGAGTCAACTATCTCATGTGCTGTAGAGCTTTGGAATAGCTGTCTTTTCCCATCTGTGCCTCTATTGTCTGTCTGTCCTAACAACAACACTGTGAGACCTGTAGTTAGTAAATGCTACCTGTGAGCAGTCAAAAGTTGTCAGCATAATCCATTCAGCAACTCACAAGATGGAGCACATTCAACACAAGCTGCTTTTCCCAAATGGAAGAAGCTTAGCTTATCACATAGCACACTGGCTATGTCCTATATCTCTCCAATCCTTTATCCCAGGAACATGAGAAAAGGGTGAAAGAAGAGAGTATCACCTTCTGTACAATCCCTCCTAGAAAACCTGGGGTGCTTGCAGCCTGTAGTGACCTGGAGCCACTGCCAACCATAGTGAGGGTGTAATGAACTCCCCTTGCTTTCCTATCTACTTCTCCAAAAACGAGAGGCCTATAAGTGGCTTGAAGATGTCTTCAAGCACACCTTATCAGTCTACTGTCTTGATAGTATCTGCTAATTATCTTACTTGGCATTGTTATATTTTTTTTTTTTGCTGCTTCTGGCTATTGCCTTCTGCAGTGCTCAAAGTTCCAGTCACATCTCCTCCTAGAAATTATTTGTAAAAGAAATCATGCTCCTGAACTGGTTTATCACTTCTCTTCTATCTTGAAAGCAGCTTAAACTTGTTCTGTAAGCTCTAAGTGCCTTGTATCGTCTTCCCACATCAGACTTACTCTGATATAATTGCTTGCAGTCTGAATATAGCTAGTTTTGATAATCCTATCTTATTTTTTTGCTGAAGAACAACTTAAAGTTTATTTTTAGATTTTGAAGTGTGCTTTTGTTCCTGGGCTGTTCTTTGCTTACATTAGAATATTTTTTTCACCCTTTGTGACAGATGTCCCTCTGACAGATGCAGGAATCTCTGTCATATCAAATGAAACAGGCTTTAAAAGTGTGTCTTTCTTTTATCTGCTCCCACCAGAGCACTTTCTTTTTTTTAATAACTTGCTAGCCCACATAGTAAATGCATCTCTTGTGTCTCAGTTCACAATACGGCACACTTCAGAGAACCCAGAGAGGAATTTTTCTCCTTTACTGTTCTGTGTAACTCACATAGCAGCAGCAGTGTCCTTCTGATGCACAGGTAGTACAAGGCAGCACAGGAAAATACTGAAGAGTGAAGAAAGTCGCAACTGGAGCTGTTCAAACAGGGCTCTTAACTGAGAAAATATTTTGAGAGGAAAGGCTATCTAGTGACTTTTTTTTCCTTTTATGTGAACTTTTAAAGGCTGAAAGAGAAAGATCTGTATGTCATTGCAATGAATCATCTCGATTGTTTTAACTTTCAATTGCTAGATGTATATTTCCTCTACCACTTTCTCATGGTTTTTGCATGTATGTTATCTGATTAAAACCTATCTGCATGGTGTCCCAGTCTATCACATTTGAGGGACTCATTTGCAGTCCCAGGTGATATTTATAGGAAAATTGTAGAGAAATTCAACTGCTTTGTCAACTTCTTTCTGTATGACTGGCACCAAGAGGCAGCACAAAGGTGGGCCTCTGTTAGCTGTAGCCCATAAATTTGTATATTTTTCATCTACCATAGGAGCTAAAGTAGGCTGCTCTTGTCACTGTTAAATTCTTTAGGAGGGTTGCAGCAGAGATCAGCTGGACCTTGGAAATCAAGCCTTAAGTAGAAGTCTTCCCTGGATGGAACAGGAGGGATAAAACTTGAGCTCATCTTCAATTAGAGCAGGGAACAGATCTCTAGAAATGTAGTTTACTCTTCTCTCTTATCTGCCTCTGGACGTATTTTTTTTTTAGTTTAGTGTTATCCATAAATATACAAAAGGAATATATATACAAAAGGAATAAACATATACATATATATATATATAAAAGGAATTAACATAAGTCTTAACTGCAAAGACTAAAAATCCTCTTTTTCCTTTTTACTTTCTCACATTATGGAAATTTGTGCTTGTGTGTTAGTGTCTTTGATATGAATGTGCTTTTGTATTTTTCACTAGGAGAAAAATAATTTCCTGCCCTTTTTACTAGCATCCAGCATAATGTGAGTTTACTGTCTTATGCAACTTGTGGAAGCGCGGAGCTGCAAGGCAGTGAGCTTGATGATCTAATGCAGTTTTCGCACAGAGACTCATCTGCAGAATTATCCCCAAAACATATTTCATTCTTAAATTATTTTCAAAGCACAAGTCCATAGAAACTAGAAAAGAGGACCAAGCACTTCTTACACAAATTGTACCTAAAATGGCAGTGCATCTATGTAAATAATTTAAAAAAGAAAAAATGCTTTATATCTTCTTAAAGAAAAACTCAGCAAGCAGAAAGGCAGCTGTCCAAACAGGGAGAGAGGCCTTTGGAAGTAAAGAACAAAGCTGTGCTAAGAATCCCAGAATTAAATGGGCCTATTTCAGTTTTGTATAATGTGTATTAAATTTACTAGTGTAACGTTCCCTGCTTTGTTTTTTTAATTAAGATAGTGCCTCACCTGCACAGACAGTGGTGTAAGGAACTATGGAAATTGAGATTTGGCTTGCTCAGATTTTTCCCTTTCTCTCTTCCACATACTTTCTTCTCATTGCTCAACACTGCAGACAATCCAGGAACACTTGGGAACCAAGGTCACATATGAGAAAATGTCTTCCTTCCCATGACCTGTATAATCCAGAGACTTCTCTGCAAACTCAAGGGCTGACAATCCTACAACATCTGTGTGAAACTAACCAAATTACTGGAAGCCAGGCAGAACACACCTTGCAGAGAGATGGCTTCAAATTCTCAGGAAATATAAAGGGCTCTTTGAAGGCACATCACTGAAAGTCCTGAAAGGCCAGTTGCCCAAGAATAACCACAAAGATTATACTAATCTGAAGATCACTAAAGAGTAAAGCTCTAGTATTCAATTACACTGGAGAGCACTTTGGTTATGTTGTAATAGTACAAAAGTCAAAGCAGTTCCCACAGGCAGGGGCAGTTATACTGCATATATACTCCACACCATGCCGAGAGTTGCTTTGTCTATTCTCTTGCTGTAAAGTTTCTCTTCCATTCAAGATTCGTAAATCAATTTCCTCTTCCCATTCAAACCGAAGAAAACCACATTCCTGCATATTTTATATGACTATTTGCATTACAGAGAAACCAAGCACCTTGCAAACGGCATTTCAAACTGTTGATTTTTATGTCTTTGCTCCCTCCAGGATTTCTTAGTGTGCTGGGCATCTGCAAGCTGAAACTTCAGCTCTACACCATGCTATATTCCTGTGACACAATTTGTACTGCTGATTTTATTGTGGAGGTGCAAAATCACATATGCATTCTGTCTTCGTTGTTATGGTTAAAATTTTGTCTCAGAGGAAACAAAAGTCTATCATTTATTTTGTTTATAAAAAACCTTCCACTGATACAGAGACTATCATGCCATAACTGAGTGCTATGATTCTTCATTTCTTCTGAGGCATTAGGTCTTTCTTGTACAATGTATAGTAACAACCTAACTACTCAGAAAGAAAAACAGAAAAAGAAGCAGCTTTTCCTTGTATCTCTGAAATCAAACCAACTTTGTTTGGATCTGATTCATACGTGGTGCATTCAAAAAACCTACCTCAGCTGGACTTGGTGTAAATGAGCATCATACCTTCCTTTTTACTTCCCAAAGATATCTGTGGTGTACATGACCATAGGGAGAAAATAGGAAAGAGTTGTTAGGTGGGATGGGATCCAAGGCTAAGACTCTGATTTAATATGCAAGCTTGGAGATTTCTGCACTTTGTAGAAGGACAGATATATAAATCTTATGCAGTACTTCTTCAACAGTGAGGCTTTGCACAAGGGCTTCTGCAAATGAAACAGCCAAGTATCACCAAATATATAGGAAACAAAGCAGTGAGAGAAAATCTTTGATCAATCTTTGCTATATTGTATCAGTTCTTAAACAATGTGACAAGTCAAAACATCACAGAGGAATGTAGTTGTGTATAGAAGATTGTAAATGTGGACGCAAGGGGAGAATTTAATGAACTGATGAGATCTAGGTTTGACATAACAGGGTTAAAAAAAGTCAACGATACTCTCCGCAAGTCTGAACTGTTACAAACTCATTGCATGCATAGAAAAAGATCATATATTTTTAAAGTTGTATCTTTAGTCCAGCAGAATTTTGCCATGTGGAACATTGCTCATCTGTGCAATGCAATGGCTGAAAATTCTAGACTCTCATAATTTTATATTATGCACTTGCGCTGGCACTTCTGTGTTCAGGTTCAGACATTTCATGGCCTACCATCAAAGTAGCCTCAGTCTCGTAAGCAGGCTCCTTTTGCCTTCAAGGAAAAATATCTTTGCTGCCCTGGAATAACTCACAGAATCGCATCATCCTGCACAGGGATTATGTCAAAAGGTCATGGTGGTCACCAGCCGGATGATTCCTGCCTTCTTCCCTAACGCTCATCCATCTTTCATGACCCATTGTATACTGATTACCAAGTCCAGGCCAAATCTTACTCTTCTTTCCCAACCAGAGGAATACATGCAATAAAAATCCCAATGTGCTCTCACCACAGACCCTTATTTTGCTTTCCCATTATGACAACCATGCCATAAATCTTTATTTCCTAGGAAACATTAAAACTGCTTCCTCTGCTTCTCTTTCCCTCGCAAGTGGGAGCATCTGGGCAGACAGATAGAACTGGCTGTCCCACCAAAAAGACTCTGCTGTGTAGAAAGGAGAGTTTTGTATCCCAGGGATTGTTATGTGAATGACTCATTCTCTGTTTGGACAGTTGGCAACTGAGAGTGAAGATGCTCAAGAAGCAGACATTTTCTTTATAACTGGTAAGAATTTGGGAGCTGACGATTCAAAAGGACTCAACAAAATCACAGAATCACAGAATCACAGAATTGTAGGGGTTGGAAGGGACCTCCAGAGATCATCGAGTCCACCCCCCCTGCCAAAGCAGGTTCCCTACAGCAGGTAAAATGAATGGCCAAGACTGTGGAAGAGGAACAACAACCCACTGCAGGCTTGGAGACTTTCCAGAGTGCATTAGCTGTTAATCTGGAAGCAGACTGCATGGAGTACCCAGCAATGTACTCTTTGTGCATGTGACACCGTGTTGTAGCTATACTGATTTGATGCTACATTAGATGCAATGAGATTTAAGCCAGACAAAGTTTGTGCTGAGAGGTGACAAACCATGCACATATACACTAATAAGCAAACACCTTGACATAGTGTGTTGTTAGAATGGGAAGAACACAGAGTTCCTAGAAGTTTAGCAGCACGTTGGAGTGTCTTAGTGTAGTCAATCAGTGAACAAAAAGCTCAGATTTAGATTTACTTTTACCAGCTCCTTCACTTTCCCTGAATTTGAACTTCAGTACAAGAAAAGTGAACAGAACACCTTTCTAGAAAGAGTTCCAGATTATTTAGGAAAGTTGTGAAAAAGTCTAGCAGCACCTCCTTTGAAAAGCTGGAGTCTGGATCCTGTTAGCTTTTGCTCTAGGCATAGGAGTCTCTTCTTGCAGGCCACGACTGTGAGAGCCCAGCTGACAGTCTGGTGCTGCTTCCACTTCCTTTAGCTTTCAGATTGAATAAACATCATTAAATATAAAGAATCAACATTTGTTTCTAGTCAGTGCTAGTTATTTCCTTCTGCTGCCTTGGAAGGAAAAATATAACTACTGAAAGATATGGCTATACTTTATTAATGAAATTTAAATGTATTTAAAATAAAAGCCAAGAAATTATAGCTTCAGGCTATTACTAGTAGGAAAGGAACTTTTTGCAATAAAATGTAATAATAAATCACAGAAAAATAGTTAAGATGGAATAGTTTACTTGGGTACGTGCCTGCCATTTTATTTTATTCTGAAATTTTAAAACACAAAAATATATTTTGTAAATAAATAATACATAAGTATTAGTAGTAAGGATGTTGTCGATTCCATTTTAAGTAATTGAATAAAAAAGTATGCCTGCAGTCGGGTATGGAGACAGATGGATACAGCAAACATTTTTTCTACCACCATTAGGCAGTCATTGCTTGTTGGAGCTAGGTAAATACCAAGTACCTTAAAATAAGTTTTACTGTATTTTGTCAGCATTTGGTTCTGCAATCATTCCTGAAAACAAGAGTTGCCTGTTTTTTTAGAAAATTCAAAAGTCTTAAGAACATCTGTGTATATGAGAAGTGATATACTGTCTTGTAAACTTTCACTTTCTGTCAATATATTGAGGAAAACTAGGTGCCTTTTCCTTCTTTATCAAATAAACCACTTTTTGTCTTCCATAGTCTGCAACAGCATAATTTTTGCAATTGAGCTACCCTTAAGGTAGCCCTGTAATAGTACTTGATTCGTAAGTGATATATTCATTGCAAACATTTCAAGTAAATATGCTAAGATCTTTGCATCTGACTCATGGAATCATAAGATGGTTTAGGTTGGAAGTGACCCAAAAGATCATCCAATTCCAACCCTCTGCTGTGGGCTTGTTGTCTCCCATTAGATCAGGTTGCTCAGAGTCCATCCAGGCTGGCTTTGAATACCTCTAATTGTTCTGGGCAGCCTGTGTCAGTGCCTCATCATCCTTGAACATATTTATATTTTCTGTCAGCTAGGTCAGCTAGACCTATATCTGTTTTGTTTCCAGAAGTTAATTCCTGCTGGAAAATCTTAGCCTCTGCTATTCTGGATACTGGAATAAGTTTCATATGCCTTTTTTTTTTTTTTTTTTTTTTTGTCTCATAAAGTTTCCAGCAAGTTTTGCTAATCTCAAAGCTCATCACTTACAGATTCATGCAGTCACTCTTAAATTCCCTGTCAGTATTTATTCCTGAATCCTGCATATGTTTTGCACTGCTCCTCTGCAAGCTAAGTCCAGTTTGTATATGAAGAAATCTGCAAGGTGAAATGACATTCACAGTAATTGTATCTGGAAAATCTGTTCTTCAAAGATTGCAGAGAGACGGTAGGCGATTGCAATCAGGTGAAGACAAAAGTCTCTGATACTAACTTACTCTTTTAATGTGTTTTGTGCTTTGTGAGATTTGTCTGCAGAATTGCATTTGCAGTCCATTTGCTTTGAAAAACTCTATTAATGTAATCAACAGAATCAGAAATTTCCTTGGGAATGGCAGCTTTGCCTTTGAATTTCATTTTCATTTTTACTTTTGTTTTTATTTCAGACAGAGCAATTGTTCTGCTTTTGAACCTCCCTCAACCTCTGTCTTCATTAAAGTCGTTTGGTCCCAAGGTTATTCTGACGGTCCCAGAAACTGACTTTAGTATTTTAGAGTCTGCCAAACTATACCTTTTCTCCTTAGTAAGAAATACACATTACACAAATGAATAGAAGGTCTCAGCAAGAGACATCTTCGACACCAGGTTGAGAATGAAGTGTGCCTGCTTCTCCAAGCTATTTGGTGCAAGAGAGGATCAGAACAGCTGCAGCCAAGGCTCCTGGTGCATACAGCTGTGAGTTTTTTCTTCAGGCACATTCACTTTTGTCTTCTGGGCAAAGTGTTCCCATCACAAGGGTTTCAAAAACATTTAAAATACAGATTGTTCGTTTAGACCCACATAATCCTCTAAAGAGGCAAAGCATGTTTAATGGAATTCTGTGTTCAATTCATATATACCAAAGCGGCTCTGCAAATCAATCCAACACAATGAAAAATTAACACCAAATAACATCAAACCAAAATGTTGACATAGACTTTCTGACAAACTTTCCTGACTTTAAATTTGTTTCCTTTAACTTGATTTAGGGATCAGGACTGGGTTAGCTCTTCTACCTCATTATTCAGACGAATGCCTGTCCAAATCTCCTCTCTGCCTACAAGAAGGTGGGATGCACAATTAATGTATCTGGGTGCAAAAACTACATCAAATTAAATTGAATCCAAGTCTTAGTTCAATTCATAACGGAGTTAGATTACCATCAATATTTAGGATAATTTAATCTACAAACATGCATTGCTCTGTACAACTGATATCCAACGAAGCATTGGTCCACTAGGGATGATTTCATGATTCATTAGAAAACAAAATTATATAATTCATTTTTTCCCCATTTGTATTATAGACAGTGAGAGAACAATCTATTTCCTTCAGGATATTGTCAATTTTTGCTGAGTCTCAAGAGAAAAGCATTAACACAGAATTTGGCTTTCTGAGCTTCATTCATTACATGGAAATTCTGTTCACTAAAACAAACTTTTTTATATTTAACAAAAATGTTTATTAATTAAGAACTCTGAGAAAAATCTTAATTTTTTTGCCAATTGGATCTAATATAATACTTGAATTTTAATTTATGTTTAGGCGTTATTTATGTTATTTACACATAAAGTTTCTTTAAAGTGATCCAATTACATTTTCACTGCTAGACTCACTTTTTAAGTAAGAATCTATCCATATGCTTTCCTTAAGCTAATGTTAAGTAGGTGTCTGGTCCTGGAACCAGATCTACTTTCATTTATACAGTTACAGCTCACAGTAATTTCAAAACCAGTCTGGTGATTGGATCCTTAGGTCTTATCTCAATATTGAAACTAATTATGGGAGAGTTAACAAAAGCCGAGTAAGTGCTGAATCATAAGATGATGAGTATATTCTTACCAGCATTCCAGCCATACCAGTATAGATGGCAGATTGGACTGCTGCTTTTCATTCGTTGTGGGTTTTTAATTCCTCTTAATTACAAGTTGCAAAATACAGGCCAGGAATTTAGAGTCTGTAAAACAAAGTAAAAGTTACTAAAAACCCTAATATTCTTGAATCAGGACATCCCATTAATGCA
This sequence comes from Tympanuchus pallidicinctus, assembly GCF_026119805.1. Taxonomy (NCBI): domain Eukaryota; kingdom Metazoa; phylum Chordata; class Aves; order Galliformes; family Phasianidae; genus Tympanuchus; species Tympanuchus pallidicinctus. The sequence goes on from NW_026294813.1 coordinate 13,298,961, forward strand.
GAGCTACTTATCTGATTACTTACTTGCTGTTTGTTTAGGTTGCATCACAAGAATCCAGATCAAAACTGATTAAGCCCACGGTTAAGTAAGCCACATCTTTGCACCATAGATATTATACATCTTAGCAAAAAAAAAAATTATATTTATAAATTACAGAGTAAAAGAAAAAAATATTTTTACTATGTATCCCATCAACTAATAATTGTCGGAGTATTTGGTCTGGAGCTGCAAAAGAGGTTTATAGCTATTTCCTGGTCCTTGAAATTCTCAAAGGAAAGGCATTCATTTATGGAATTAAAATGAAAAAACACAGATGGCCAGTGTTGATAACCATACCAAACACAGTTAGGGGCCAAACCTGGAAACATTTACTTACTCAGATAGCTTATTCTCACGCAAATGTTTCTGTTAAAACAAAATGGCTTGCAGATATGAAAAAGGACTGAAGTGGCTAAATATCAGAGAAATATTTATAACTTGTAACTACATGTGTATGCAACTAATTGAAAATATTGCAACAAATAGTCATATTCCTCAATCTTTTTACTTCATGAACATGTATTAATATAAAATGTTCCTCTCTTTGCTGCCCAAGTGATCTAAAGGTGTACAAAAGTGAGGAAATACTTCTCATCAAACTTGCTGGTAGTGGCAGGTTGAGACTTTATAGATTAGCTAATCAATAAGATCAATTTAAGTTAATTTAAATTTTTATCAGCCTTACCTGACCTAAGATTTTACTGCTCTGAGATGAGATGAAATTCATAGAAGAAAGAATACATGAAGAACATTTATACTGAATGTTGGAGCAATGTCTATTAAATTGGAAATTCAGTGTATAAGACTCTTTCTTAGGCTATCCCTTTGAGGTTATAAATCAAGCGTGTAGGCAATCATTTCTAATGTCAAGAGCAGCCATTAAATATCATTTATGCTGACAGTTCCCTTCACTGATCAGAGGACAATTTAGGCTTCACAGCCACAAATGCAGAGAAATGGCCTGTATTCATCTTCCCATGAAACACGTGTACATTTTTGAGAGGATCATTCACCTATCCATTTTTTAAAGACATTTCCATTAATAATGACAATAATTAATGGAATAAGTTTTTCCTGTTCCTTCTCTCCTTCTCACTCCCTTTTCTCTTTGTTCCATTGGCTCCCTGTCTGGATTTTTTTTCCTTTACAGCCCCCTGCCACCCCTTTGCTCTTTTCCACAACCTGTGTTTTCTTTTCTCTGTTTGTCTCAGTGTCTGCCACTCTGAGTTTAACTCTCTGCTTCTCATCTTCACTCTTTATCTACCCACCCATCATTTCTTCTCAAGCACCACATCAGGGAACACTATCATTGTAGTGTGATTCAGTTTTTCTAAGGTTGTTGATCATAGATGAGTCTTTTTAAAGGCCACATTTTAATGAATATACCTAGATTTATTAAAACAAAAACAAAAAAGAAAAACATGAGTACAGTGAAAATCATTACATTGCAGGAGTAGACAAACAGAAAAAAAGAGAGCTTCTATCTACCAATTCATCTGTTTATCCAATCCATCACTGCAGAAAACTGCACTGCCTTCCAAGAGCCCAGATCTCCTCACTTCCACCATTAATTATCTAGGAAAGCAGAAGCACACCCATGAGCATTCCCTGAAGGTCAAAAGAATGTGAAAAATATCCCAAGGCTACCAGGATTCCCACTGCCTACCAGTCCAGAGTGGGCAGCAGAATTTCCAGGGCCAGACAGAAAATTTTGCCACAATCTTCTGTCCAACTCATCAGGTAGCTGTAGCTGACCTTACATACAGGTGTGTTTTTAGACATTTATGCATTTGGAACTGATACATTTCTATTAAGCCTTCTTTACATAGCTCTGCCAGTGAAAGAGGAGTTCTGAGTGGCTGTAAATCACGTTAATCTGAGGCCAATGTGGTGGAGTGTTAGAGCCGCTGGCCGCTGGAATTCGGCTCCAGCTCTGCGGGAGCTGTCAGGAAGAGCTGGGTGCCTTTCTAGGGGGGCTGTGCTTAGATGGGGGAGAGATTAGCTGAGGGAAATTCTGTGGCACAGACTACACCTGTGATGTGATGGAATTCTCACAGTAGTAACTATAGTATCCATACAAATCCTCTCATCATACTTTATTTTTGTAGATCTTTATCTCTTTATGATTCCCCAAAACTATAAAAGGTATAGCAGTGACAGATGGATAAAGATACAGTAACATTCTTTGCCCTTCAACAAGATTAACATGGAAAATCATAAATAAGAGTTAAATAGAAGGAAAAGCCATGCACAGGACTGCTGATATGAACAAGATAGCTAGTTTTGTATTTATAAACTCACATGTCTCCAAAGCAGATTTTGAATGGAAACTTCATGTTCATACCGAGGTCACTGATGAAATCATTGCTATTCATGTACTGTGATTAACTCAGCTCTGTGGGGTTCAAGTCCTTGTCCTTCCCATTTGGCCTCTATTCCTCCACCCCAGCCTCTGTTGTCTTAGAAGAGTTATGATCTGGGAGACAGGAATACGTGATAACTTAGAAATTCCACTACAAATGCTCTGTAAATGCATTTTAAAACAATAATGAAAATGTGTGAGTAAAAACAGATAACCCTGGAAAACTTCCATTGCACTGGAATATTCACTCAAATGTAGTTTCTTTTTCTGTCAGAAAAAAAAGAAGTTTCTCAGAAGTGTACATCTAGATCATGATTTCCTTAAGTTTTAGCACTGGATAGATAGATATTCAGAACGGATAGAATATCAGCTAAGGGAAGCATCAGAAAATTCACCTATTGTGTGAATGAAACAGCATAGCCTCAAACAAAAATGTCTTCTGTGGCTGGTACAAGATTTTACAGACTGGTGGTGGCCTGAGAGGAGAAGATGAAGTGAGGAGAGTGTATTTGAAGCTAATGATGAGATAATGATATCACAGATCTGAGTCATTAAAATACAAAGGTCATTCTTCAATACGAATTCTACACTGGAGTGAAAAAAAAAATATTCTCCCTTCTGAAAACCAGGGATACTTTTACCATACCATTTTCATAAATACCTTTAAAAAATCTGTACAACATGGCCTAGTAAGCAATTGTATTATGCTGACAAATCTGTGAGCTGTAAGCCCAAGTTCCAGGCTGGAGTGTGTAATGGGAACTCGTTATGCTGACCTTATTGCTAAGGAAAAGTAGAAATGATGTGGAATTCTATCCTCAAACATGCTGCTTTTTTATTTTTAACCTTTTTTTATTTTTAAGCTTTGTGTATGTCTGACTTACAAACACAGCAAAATCACCCTGAACTTTATATGAAAATTTGTAGCTCAGAAGGACAGAAGAAGGGAGAGGAGAATATTGAAAAATTCTCTGCTTATACTTTCTGACCTTACTAACATTTAGGAAGGTCAGCAAAAGCAGAAAATGAACAAGAAATATTTTTTTTATGTGCATGCATAAACAGAAATTTATTGCTGCTTGTTTGTGTGTATAACTTTCAGCCAACATTGAGAGCATGTAATGAAAAGGGTGTGGGAACTTGTTTTCAGGGTGTGAAGGAAAAAGTAATACCAAAATATACCTGGTAACTCAGTCCACAAGTGTGCACTGAACACAGATTCAACATTTCTTCTTTCTTGTTGCTGTTTTTCTGCTTTTCAAATTTTTTCTTCTTTGATGCTACTTGATAGCTTTTCTCTGTTGCTCCTTGTATTTTCTTTCTATACTTGTATTCCCCATTGTCCAATTTCTTCTTTTTCTTCCTCTGATTTTTCTCACTCCTTCTTTTTGGAGGTACTTTAAAAAAAAATACGACTACAGCAAAAGAATAAGATCAACACTCCTTAACCAATTTTACAGATCTTTTTTTTCCTACAGCTTATCTGTGACTTTACAGTACACCTGCTGTCACTGCATGCACTGCCCTGGAGAAGCTCTTGGGCAAGCTCCCTGTGTAAGGATGAGTATGATCTTCTACAACCTAGGTTAGTACAGACTGAAGCACTGCAAAAACTGACGTAGAATGAAAGGTTGTGATGTAAAATGAAAGCTGCTTGGCAAACAAACCTTAGCCAGTAACAGTACAGTCACAAATTAATGAGCAAGATGGAGTTGATCTACATTAAGACCTAGTGATGCAGGCAGAGTACAAGTATAGAATTTACAAATGGAAAGGAGAACGTGGATTTTAAAACTAAGTAAAACAGAGTTGACATGGCATTCCTATACATACAACTATAAGGAGATTATGCTACAAAAGAAGAAATGAGTGAAGGTCATTCCTCCGTGTTCCATGGGTGTTGATGCATATCAACAGATTCCAGATCCTGGCCAGCAGTGCTGTGCTGAAGATAAATTAATATACCCTCACCATGCACATTAATTTTCAAAAGTCCTTCCTTGGTGTTCTGGAAAGGCAATTTGGAAAAACCTCTCTGTCCATTCAATGCAATCACAGGCTCCATAAACAGAAATTCCTCAAGCACTGAAATCAATCTGTCTGTGATATTCCTCCCCCATTACAGACAGAGCAGTAAATTCTTATTTAGTTCCAGACACTGGCCTTAGAGAACTACTTTTAGCATCCTTACAAGTTCCAGTGTTCTCAGATTGCATACAAGTCAGCAACACCAGAATTTTGCGTTTCCTACCTGACTGTGGAGAAAAAGGAATTCCTTGTCTAGCTAGTTTCTATTACAATTAGGTAATAGTGTTTGTTTAACTACAGCTGTGGCTGTCTGTGGCCTTTAGCCACAGACCTTACCAGTTCCCTTTTCCTTTCCCTAGGGCCCCTTAGTCTCTTCATCTTTTCATGCATACCCTAAAAGCGGTCAATAATTTGGTAGCCTTACAGTTCAGCCTGCCATAGGCAACTGCAGTATTGACAGAGACAGAAAAAGTTCCCAGACCAGGCTTATAGTTCTCATCCCACACCTTGGTGGGGAGATAGACACATTTTTCGATTTACAAAAGCCTGGACCCTGCTGCTGGTGGGAAATTAAAAGCTGTGTGCTTAGGAGGGAAAACAGAAGGAAGTTAAAGGACACACAATCTCTTAAGATAGCTCACAATCCTTTGCTGTTCTTGTGAAAATCATTCTGTTTTTTCTTTACCTTTTCTCTGGACAGATAGGCATACACAGCTCTTAGACAGTCTGCTGGAAAACTCCCAAATTCTTAAGGCAACAGGCAAGCTTGTCTTGAGCAGCATCAGATTAATCTGTCCCAAATAAAATAGAAAGGAAAGCCACGGAGCTTGACTGTGTTTTAAAAAGGAATTTTAGCTGCCAGCCCCCTAATTATGTTTACATGTTTCTCTGCCCAAAACGCAAGTCATGGTACACTGGTGAAACAGGAAACTTTCACATTCCAGAGGGTCCAGACATCACAGAAACCACCATGCAAAGTTCATGCTGTCGGTCAGCTTGTCCCATGTGGCTTCGGCCAGGCACTGTGCGCCTGAGAATTGGGGAACTTATGGTCAGAGCAGCGTGGGCAGGCACTGTAGAAAGCGTGGGGCTGGGCAGGCAAGCAAACGAGGTGGTGTTAAAACCATTAACTGTCTGACACGATCTTGCTTGCTGTTAGCTCAGAATATTAGTTAAGTAATTCCCACTTGAGGTGATTTTCAGTTGTCAGAAAACTTTTATTAGATACAGTGCAATTCTCTGCTTGGCTCCTTTTTGTGACACGACATTCTCCTCAGAGACTTAAAAATGAAGTCTAAATACCTAAATGTGATGAACATAAACTCTTCATGGTTAAAATATTTATTTTGCTTTTGAGGCTTAACCACTATCATATTTAGTGTCCAGCCTTCATAATTTTGAGAAAATTCATAAATGGAGGGTTTAAACTAGATAGGAGCCAGAATCAGAAACTTGGATCCTCACCAACACTCTGACCTTGGGCATGTTACAGTTGTTTTCCAAGCCTTTCAGCAGAGCCACTTCTGTATCCCAGACCAAACCCAAACTGTTGATCTAGGCACACTGAAACTTTGCAAAGTGATTCAGTTTCAGATCTAAAAAACACAGGTTTAATTTGTAAAAAATTGAAACCAAGTTTGTAATTACAAAATGGTGACTTTGGATGACTGCATTTTGAGATGTTGGAACCCAGATAAAATTAAGGATTGTGATTTTTTAATGTGGGTGGTTTTGAATACCCTGGTTTTCTTGAGAAATTTACACCTTAAATCACTTATCACTGTTTAAGTCTCTTCCTCCACAGAACTGTTTAATGGTGGGCAGGACGTACTTGGAATTGTTTCACAGAGAATTAAGGGATTTAATAACAGGAAAAAAAAAAAAAAAGCAAAAAAAGCAAAAAAAGCTGATTCTATACACACAAACTTATCTAGCACATTTTAATGTATTTGAAAACCTAACTCAATGCGCACAAATCTGTGTTTTTGCTTTACAACCTTACCAGCAATACAATGTGCATCAGTCACTCAGATGTCAGCTAAAATTTTATGTTTTAATATCTGCTAAAGAAATCCTATAAGCACAGAGATTGCCCCATATTCCAGCACCACAAGAAGCTGAGTCTTTGATTTGCAGACCTAACGGCGGCCAGGTAAAAACAAGCCATTTACTATTTTGGGAAAAAAAAGTTAATTTAGCCCCCCCACCATTAAGCAAGCTGGGCAATGTGAAGTTTATGTCTCTCTGCAAGGCTCTCTGGTTTAATGATACTATAGCAGTTAAATGTGGCCAGTGAAAGGTTTTGTTCTGATTTGTACCTTCTGGAGTACAGCACTGATGACAAGGAAATTACCTTTATGTGAATGGAAACAAAAGTGAAGTCCATCTTACAGATAAACCAGTTTTATTACTTATTTGATATTGAATATGTTAACCATTACACTTCAAGCCAAATTTCTCGTCCATGGAGATCTGTAATAGCCTTCAGCAGAGCAGTGTGTACTTACTCCCAAACACCCCCAAAATAACATTAAGACATTTGCTATAACACCCTTGCTGTTTACTGGACTTTCTCTGTCAACAACTGTGCTTTTTGTATGAACACAAAACACATGTTTTTCATTTCCTTAGAATAGTAAGAAATCTTTTTACAGAAACTGATGCCTAAGCAAATTACAAATCTGTAATATTTCCATTAAGAGATCTTACTTTTCCAATGTTGAGTACGTTTGGTGGTGTGTTAAGAAATCCAAAGACATGAAGTGAAAATTGTTCTTGAGGCCACAGAAGCATTTTAGATTTTTCCAGTGAGGCCCATATCCAGGTTCACCGAAATATGTTTATTTTTCCTTTTTCTATTCAAGTTATAGAAAAGAGTTACAGATTTCTCACTAAAGAATGTTGTCTAAATGGGAGAAGAACAATTTTCACAGGACTTATATTACAGTTTGTCTCACTGGGGATAAACTGGCATACTCACTCCCAGGGTCCTAAATGAGCTGGCTGATGTGGTTGCTGAGCCACACTCCATCATATCTGAAAAATTGTGGCTGTTGGGAGAAGTCATCGAGGACTTCAAAAAAGGAAACATCACTCCCATTTACAAGAAAGGGAGGAAGGAGGACTAGGGAACCATAGGCCAGTGAGTCTTACATCTGTGCCTGGGAAGATCATGGAACAGATCCTCCTAGAAGACACATGACACGTTAAGGTACATGAGGGTTGAGCAAGTGATCCAAGGCAGCCAGCATGGCTTTACCAAGGGAAGGTCTTGCCTGATCAGTCTGGTGGCCTTCTATGATGGAGTGACAACATTGGTAGAAGAAGGGAAGACAACTGATGTCACCCTACCTGACTTATGCTAGGCCTTTGACATGGTCCCCCACCACATCCTTGTCTCTAAATTGGAGAGATACAGATTTGAGGGTGGACTATATGGTGGATAAGGAATTGGTTGGAAAGCCATAGACAGACAGTTGTGTTGAATGGCACTATGTCCAGGCTGAGGCTGGCGATAAGCAGTCTTCCCAGGGGTCTGTCTTGGGACCAGTCCTCTCCAACATCTTTATCAATGACACTGATGACAGGCTTGAGTGCACCCTCAGCAAGTTTGCCAATGACACCAAGCTGAGTGTTGTGTCTGACATATTAGAAGGAAGCAGTGCCATCCACAGAGACCTCAACAAACTCCAAAAGTGGGCCCATGTGAACATATGGTTTTGCAATAGGGTTGGAGTAACCCCAGGCTGGGAGAAGAACTCCTTGAGAGTAACCCTGCAGAGAAGGACCTGGGGGTCCTGGTGGAGGAAAAACTGAACATGAGCCAGCAGTGTGCTCTTACTGCTCTGAAGGCCAATGGTATCCTGGGCTGCATCAGAAGAGAGATGGCCAGCAGGAACTGGGAGGTGATTGTCCCTCTCTACTTTTCCCTTGTGAGGCCCCATATGGAGTACTGTGTCCAAGTCTGGAGTCTCCAGTACAGGAAAGATGTAGAACTGTTGGAGAGAGTCCAGAGGAGGGGCACAAAGATGATCAAAGAGCTGGAGCACCTCCCCTAATGAAGACAGGCTGAGGGAACTGGGCTTGTTTAGCCTGGAGAAGAGAAGAGGAGACCTCATTGCAGCCTTCCAGTATTTAAAAGGGGATTATAAACAGGAGGGGAATCAATTTTTTACATGGGTGAACACTGATAGAAGGAGGGGGAATGGTTTTAAGGTCAAGGAGGGAAGGTTTAGATTGTATGTCAGGGAGGAATTCTTCACAGAGAGCATGGTGAGGTGTTGGAACAGGCTGCCCAGAGAGGTTGTGGATACTCTGTCCCTGGAGGTGTTCAAGGTTGGATGGGTCCTGGGCAACCTGGTCTAGTACCAGGTCTGGAGGTTGGTGACCCTGCCTTTGGCAGGGGAGTTGAAACTTGATGATCCTCGGGGTCCCTTCCAACCCAAGACATTCTATGGTTCTACAATTCTATGATCTGAATGGAAGCTGCAGCACCAACTCACAAATACCTCAGTGCCTTTATGGGAGGTCATTGTTGGTTCCCATGCAGCTGATGGAATAGGACACAAGGAAAGAGAAGATGGATGAAAACCCTCCATCCCTAAAGTGCTTGGGGTCACTTTTGCTTCCCCAGAATGTTCTTTTAGCTCTGAAAGAGCTCTGTTGCGCTCAACATAGAGAAGCAAAGTGTCAAATATTTAAAGTTGCTTTTAGTAAAATATGTTAGAGACTCAAATACATGGCCTGAGAGCCTGATTTACATATGTATGCAATCAGGAAGTTGTTGGCTTTTTTATATATATAAGTCTACATCAAACCAAACATCCCATTTCCAAGTCAGGTTTTCAGTATCTACATGTGCAAATTCAGTCATGTAATTACTAAATTACATTTGCAGGTATTGCAGTTGCATGTCAGTGTCCTAACTTTGTAAACTGCCTGACTGTGTGCCTGTGGACTGCTAAGAGTCAGTTCCCAATGCATGGGGCTTATAAAAATACATACGAGTATGGACAGTCACTGTTCTCTTCAACTTGTTTGCCATGACATCTATTTCCCATTTCACTCAGACTTGAGGGAGACAAGGGAGGGTCCTTGTATTTTGTGAAGCTGAACAGAATGTCACAATGCAAACACCTCAGAGAGGGATGATGCATAGCACTTTATTTGTATTAGTTAACTCAAATTAAAAAAAAACAACACCAAATCTGAATCCCAGGAAGAAATGCCACCAAATCTGAGTCCCACTTGGACTACCTCCACCTTCAGAGGAATTTAAAGTTAAAGACAGAGTTAAGAGTTTACTCAGGAAGAAACAAAATCTGGCTTTGCGTTACAAGACTGGAAACAAATTTACAATGAGTAAACAAAAGCAAAAATCTTTTTTCATTCTCTGGTCCTTACATCTAATTCCTGCAGCCCTCTGCCTCAGCACCAGGTGAGCCTGTGAGGCTCAGGTTTCCCTCCTGACCCTACTACAGCTCTCCAGTTTGACTGGCCCCTCTTATGCCCACAAAAAGCTCCATGGCTTCATCAGGACTGTGATATTCCCTTCCTGCCTGTCCTTTGTGATTGGGAAGGGCACTGTTTTACATATTTGTCCAAATTTTTATTCTCCAGACAGCAGAATATACATCGGAAATAATTCTCAGCTTTGTCAGGTTTGCTATGTAATTCTTGTGAAACAGTTGAAGTTTGGTTGTTGTAGTTTTCTACTGGAGATCTCATACAAGCAAAACATGAAGCAGATCAGGCCTCAGAAAAAAAACTAAGGTAGGAGCTGTGAGTGGGGGAAAGCGTATCTGAACCAAGGTCTGGAAGGACAATGAACAAAGGGAAGTAGCAGCAGAGTGGGAAATTCAAGTGCTCAGTTCTGGGTTGGATTTGGCATCACTCTGTGAAGGGTAGGGGAAAATTCTGATCAACTGAAGTTGGTTGAGGTGGGATGGAACTCATCGCAAGGGACCACTAGGGGCTAGGGCTGATGCCAACAGGGACAGGCAGAGTGGCTCTGAGCTGACAGTGCAGCACAGCTTGGATTAATCTCAGGAAAGTTCAGAGATAATATCTCAGTTGTCAGGACCTGACAGATTGGGCTGTTATTCAGAGGTGGTGCTGAGCCAGGGAAAGTGAGTAACTCATCCATGTTTCAGATTGGGGCTGAGTGTGCATATGTGGCTTGTGAATCCATTTGTGTAACCTGCTTGCCAGGGGCCAGTAGCCAGCTGGCCAGTGAGAGTTCCTGTATCTCTTGGTGTCTGGCTGGCTGTGACCGCCTCTTTATCCAGCTCTCAAGTCAAAGAGAAAGGAGATTTGGAAAGGGAAGACAGAACTATTACTTATGTGGAGCAGAGAAGGGCAGGTACAAGTAGCTTTTATCTAAGCATCCCTAAAGATTTGAATCTAGTCTTAGGCTTTTTCTATTTTTTTTTTTTTTTTTTTTAAAGTGCTTCCATTTGTATCAGTTAGGCGTAACTGTTAGATGTACAGGCATAGTATGTCTCCTAGGCCCGGCACTTGAAAATGCTGTGCTGTTGCTGTGACAGCAACAACCTTTCATTTCATAGGCTGGATAAAAGCAACAGTGATGCACAAATCAATCATCTCTTCTGCCTCAAGAGCAGAATCCATAATTTAATCTCAAACGCATCTCTTCCAGACCTGTCTGACGTGCCATCAATCTTATTTCCACTCCTCTCACTCCACTGACACTCCCTCACTAATCACACTCCTCAGTAAGTTTTTCTGCCTTCGTTTTCCTGCTGCTTCCTCTACTGGCACTCCTCAGACAACTCTGATTTTCCACATTTCCTGTCTGGATTCCCGTCTCCCTCCATGATCTTGTCTTTGCTCTCTCCACCATATTATAGGCTGGTCTTCACATCGCTATTCCTTCTGTCTTTCACTCAGGCTTTTCACACATGGACCAGCCTCTTCATTTTCTGAGCCAAACCTCGTAGATGCTTTTCCTGACAGCTACACTTGCCTAACCAGTTCCCACCCACACTCCTGATTGTGTCAACCTCATGCCTCCTTATTCTTCATGCTAAAACAAGTGTTTCTGGTGTCACATGTGTTACATGTTGGAGCAGATCAGTCAACTCTTAAAATTTAAGATCCTATGTGGAAAAGGAGAGAAAGGCATTGCTCGTTGCAATTTGCTTCTAAGCTCCTTGGACTGCTGCATGAGAATAACACAGAGGCAGTGTGGGGAGGGCTGGGAGACAAATGAGTGCTGGATGTGCTGGAAAACCACAAGCTTCACTTGGTTTCCTACAGACAAATACTTTGCTCTGGGCACTCCTCTGCACAGAGCTTTGCCTTGCCTGTGCTCTGTGCTGCCTGGAAGCTGCGTATGATGAGGTTTGTGTGGCCCAGAGTTCCAGTTAACAAGCTCTGTTAACAACAGGATATGTATCAGCCTCAAGCAACCCTCCCCTGTACTTTGCGTGCTTGTCCCACCACTGGCGTGGACAGAGCTGAATTCCTCTCCTGCAGGCTCTCTTCCTCTCACAGCGCACAGCACCACAGGGGCTCTGCATCAACTGTGTCCAGAACATTTTTCCCGTGATTTTGTGTGCATTCTTTGGATGTCAGTCTCATGGACTTCACAGAGTTTGCATGCGCTGCAGTGGTACTACCTACTAGCTCCTGCTAGTTGCTGCAATTTTTTTTTCTCCCCCCTCTGAAAAGCATTTAACATTTAATAAGGATGAAAATAATATTGAAACAAATCTGGAACTGTCCAGGACATACCCAGCAAATGAAAATTCAGTACTGAGATCCATCCAGGAGAACTTTGAGCTCCATCTAAGGAATATAAGTGAAAAATCCATCCCTATTATTAAATGCTGTAGATTGGTTTAATTTTTTTGTTCAAATGCTCTAACACTCTGTGAAATTCACGTGGACTTTTCCATAGTCTTTCACAGCTGCATCTGCTTAGTATTCTCATTTGTGTGGACAGAGTTTTCTGAAGATGATTATTCTGAAGGTTTATATTGTAGGTAACACTTTCTGTTCACTGTTTTAATGGCCAAATTAAATAGAAATCTTACAATTATCAGCTAATTGGCCTAATGCTGAGAAAAACATCCAGGGCTAAAAATTAAAAGGTTGCTTTACTACAATGACTGGAATTCTTTGGCATGCCAACAGAGTTGCCAGCTGGCTATAATAGAAGAAAAATGAGCAGAGCATCTGCAAGATATTTACAGTAAGGATAAAGGCAGGGTGAATAGCCTTCAGAGTTTATCAATGGTATGCAAAGGTCAAAACATTTATCAAATCAATTTGATGTGAAAAACCCTAATAAGAAAGGGATCCTGAATATTCTGAGTAAGTCCCATACTGATGAGTTGTGTCTTCCTGAGTTCCCTTGGGAAGGGGAAAGGGAAGGGGAAAGGGTGAGGGAGAGGGAGAGGGGAGGGGAGTCTGTAAATGTTGGTGCATGGCAATGATGTGGAACTGCTGTTCTGTTGCCTGTGCGTTGTCTTGAGCCACTTTTGCTGTATTACCCACCACCCCCATTCCCTCCACTCTGAATGGATTTCATTATCACTGTCTGGAATGTACAAGACATTTCTTCCTGGCTGTAATGTACATATATAAACAAAGCAAAAAGGCAGAGGAAGCAGATGCTGGTCCCTTAAATACAGTACCATGTCTCAGCTGAACTCTAGTAATTCTGCCCAGAAGGGTCAGGAGAGGAGTAAGAAGGAAAATTCCCTGTAGCTCCCAGTCCTACTGCTTTGCAGTACATGCTGCTCTGCTTGCTGTCCGCGATGCTCCTGCATCAGCCCTGCTTCACCCCCAGCCAGACTGCTGCATCTGGCAGGGGATTTCCAGGAACAGGGAAGTGTTCCAGACTTTGCTGTCACTGCTGGAGTGCAGGGGCTTTCCAACATGCAGACTCTCATTTCCAACACTAAATCAGAAGAAAAGGAAGAAGGGGTGTTTCAATCTAACTCTCCTTTAAGAAAGGAAATGTGAGCTTCAAACCCCCTGATTTAAATGAACTGAAGTCCTAAGGTATGAAGAATAAAAAAGATGTTATGAAACAAGTTTTGTCTTTCCACCTTCCTGCTCTCACTTTTCACGCATTAAGGTCAGTTCAAGGTCTCATTTCTGCCTGCAGAATAAAGTGTGCAGCTCCTGATGGCCACTTATCCCCTCAGCACAATGAGAACTTGGACCTCCCAGAGAGGAAATTTCAAACTTCTCTGCCAGAAGACTTAATTCCGTGCTTTTCTGTCCTCTCCCTGCCCAGTCTCCATCCAGTATCTCAGTGATGCTGGGAAGTTCAGAGGTGAGGTGCTCAGGGAAGGATGAATAAGAAGAATTAGTAGTATTTGTGCAGCCATCAGGCAATGCACAGAGGTGTGCTAACTGTGGAATTACTTGACCGTTCCTCAGAGCCCTTCTCAGCCTGTGGTGAGGCCAAGCTGTGGACAGCAGCAATCCCACCACAGCCATACCTGGCAGTTTAGTCACTGGCTTCCCAGGGAGATCAAGTCCTGAGGGTCTAACTTTGTTCTCAGCTTCATGTGCGGTGGTTAGGGTGACTCCTCTAAAGCAGTGCAAGCACAGAACTGGTTTCAGCAAGAGCCCTTGGCACTTTTCCTTCCCATACTGCTGGAAGATGTTTCTTAGCTGCTGGCTGTGATTGTTCAGAGAGACATGAGTGAAAGCATGCTGTGACCATGCTCACAGCACCTTAGCTGTGAACAATAGCAACTGGTTTCAGCTATGTGACTCTCAAGGAGCAGTGGCACCTCCTCGTGCTTGCAAATGCAGTGTACCTTAGAGCTGCTTTCAGTGAAGTTAATTAATCCTGGGAGACCAAAACTAAAGCAGGAATAGACTGTATTTAATGTAGTTTACCTCCTCTCCCTGCCCCCTTTTCCTGGGCTTACAGCCTTAGTCTGAGACCAAACTGAATTTGAGGGAGACGAGGCTCCCCCTCTGCCTTCAGCCTCAGAAAAACCCAGTCTGATTTACAGCATCCCGCAAAACCAAAGCAAATAGGAGTTGCAAGATGGTTGTGTTGTTTTAAAAGCCAACCACTGCCTAGCGTGAAAGCCTGGGTGAGCTGCAGGTAGAGAGGAGCAGAGCAAGTTCCTGCCCTGCTTCTCCAGTGTCCTGTGCTACAATCTTCCGACGTTTACAAGCCATTGTGTTGCCCTTGTAATTCCCCAGTGTGTGTTTTGGGAGAAAAACAACACAGTTTTGGAGAGGGCAGAGTGGCAAGGTTTTAAAAGCTTCAAGGGCAACTATACAGGGAACCTGCAGGCCAGTGAAGGAGGGCTTGGTGGGGAATTCAGACAGAGGAAATAGTGACAAATGACTAGTCTGTGGAGAAGAGATTAGAAAGGAGAGGGGAGAAAAGAGAAGATAACAGGGTAGGAATGTTGTTCTTGGAAGAGCACTTTAAAGAGGAAGCAGATCATATAACAGCCATGGGCAATACCACTAGCATCCTTCACAAAACAAAAGAAAAGCAGTTACCACTGATCTTGGGCAAGGGGGCAGTGATTTTCAGGACTGGCTCTACATATGTCTCTTGGACAATCACAAGCCTTCTGATTTCTCTGAGGTAAATCAGGTCACATCCCTGGGACTGACTCTCCACAGTACAATTCATTGTACAAGATGGCTATTTTCCCCTATTCCTGTTGAAAACAGGGCACACACTACCTGGAGCCCCTGTGTGCTCCAGGGAGCTGAGGGGAGCAGGCCACAGGGGCAGCAGTGCTGTAACAGGGCAGCGCACAAAATAGCCGCCAGCACAAAGTACCACAGTGCAGTGTGCCAAATGGCCACCAGCCACAAAGTGCCATAGCACAGTGCACAAGGCTTAAAGCTGGTGCATAGAGCTGGTGTTAGATCCTCACCATTTTACAGAGGACTGGAGCTCTCCTGTAAAAAAAAGACTGAGACAGCTGGGCTTGCTCAGCCTGTAGAAGACTCATTGTGGCCTCACTGCTGCCTTCCAGGACTTACAATCAGGAGGGAGATCAATTTTTTATATGGTCTGATAGTGATAGGACATACACAGGCATTATTTTAAACTAGAAGAGGGGAGATTTAGGTTTGATGTCAGGGAGAAATTTTTCACTCAGAAGGCAGTGAGGCACTGGCACAGGCTGCCTAGAGAAGCTGTGGGTGTCTCATCCCAGGAGGTGTGCAAGGCCGCGTTATAGGGGCGCCTGGGCAGCCTGAACTGGTGCCTCTTATTTACAGGGTAGCAATCAGCCCATGGCAGGATCGTTGGAACTGAAGATCCCTTCCAGCCCAACCTATTCTATGATTTATACTGCTGGGTTTCATTGCATTTAGGGTTGCAATTACTGTGCCGTGTTTGTTGTTCTTTTGCTCAGTTTTGCATCTAGGACTCCTGCCTGTGCCTACAGTTTATTTAACTGCTCCTGTTTCATCCCGGGAGAAAGCAAGCCCTATGGTGCCTCCCCTGTGCCTATTTTCATACACTGGAGCTACATGAACCTCTCCACTCTCTAAGGCAATGCCTCCTGCTCTGTAACCCACTTCCTTGGGGCATTCTTTTGCTTCACATTCCATCTGGAAGGGATCTGATAGCTCATTGTCTAGTTGGAATTGTTTCCTTTAGGTAAAATGCCTTTTTCTGTACTTGGCAGAGTTGAGCTTCCTAAACAACTTTCTGTGCCTGTTAACACAGTGTGTTGTTTCTTTTCCTTTGCCCTTGGGTTCTTGATGTGAGGAGGTTTTCAGACTGAGCCCCCTCCAGAGAGGCACAGTCCTTGCACACAGAGCCCTGAGGTCTCTGCCGCTGCCTTTGTCCCTCTAGAGCCAGAAAAACAGTCAGGCACAAATAGGAAGACACACCCAGTACCACTGGAAGGGAAGCTCCAAGAGCTGTTAATTCACTGCTCTCATTATTCTGCTGGTTTTGTTTGTTTGTTTGTTTTCCTGTAGTGCTGCTCCTTGAGGTTTGTCTGTGATCATTTTTCTATTTGCTACAGACTCCAGAGATGGATAGGTAAGTACAAAGTAAGGACATGCAGACAAGTCTATCTCACCCTACTGTGGGATGCTGGGGACATTAAATCCCAGCACATTCAGCACAGGGGTGGCCTCTGTCTGTCCCAGAAGCCCACATACTACAGCCTGCTTTTCCTTCAAGGCAACCACAAGTAGATTTATTTGTCTAGAAGAAGGGGAAGCAACAATTTTAACTCCTTGCTGGTGCAGCTGGTCAATGGATTGCTCCCTTGTGTAGCTGCCTACAACGTGGTCTACACCTCCCAAATTCAAACAGCTCTGGGAGAATGGGATGTTTTTTTAACTCTTCCTTTCCTCAGAAGTGATGGAGATGTACCTCACAGGAGTCAATACCTCATATCGTAAGAGCTGTACCCTCACAGCTATTAAAGATTTTTTCTTGATGAAAATCTCCCGTCTCAATGCGGCTGAGCTGAAATTTCTTTGCTTTGGTTTTTGCTAGTTGTCATCTCATTGGTGCTAACGCTGTGACCCTTGCAGTACTAAGTCTTTTGTTTACGCTGGGACATTTCAGCTTCCATCAAAGGCTCCATGCAGAAACTGCCTCTGTCCCTTGACTTCGCCTTACTACAGCTCTGCAGCCTTGGCATGTACTACTTGGAAAATGCAATCCAAAGCAAATATCAGTGCTGCAGGAAATGTGCTCAGCAGTGTGAAAGTATTTTTCTAATCCCTGCCTCGGCACAGAAGTTCTGCTCACCGCCTCCATCCCACCATTCCCTTATTTTCATGGCTGTAACATTTTTGCTAGCATAACCTTCCTGTTCCATACCTTAACCAGAAGAACCAAATTGATTTGTTTTTAATCAATTTAATCAAAGCAAAGCTGAGGGCAGCTTTGCCCTCAGCTATGCAATTAGTTATCATTCTGTAAAACATGCTGAGTCTTTAAGAAGGTACATGACTACATTTGTATTCTGCTACAGCAGTCCTCTTTTGAGAGGTCAGAGACTACTTGAAATATGAGCTTTTCTGCACAGCTGAAGTGAAAAGGCATTAGGAAAGAAGAAAAGAAAAATGGGGCTGGGGTGCAGTTTCTCTCATGCTGTGTTTGTTTAACTACAATGGCAAATGATGCTGGGGACACACGCAAGGGCAACAGATGTGCTCATATCCTCCAAGCTCTGCTACCGCAGCACTCAGCTTTGCCCATTGCCCACTCTGCTGCTCACACTGTGATGGCTCAGAACCAAGAAAACCCATTCTTGCTTCCACTGTTTTCTCCCACATTCTCAATCAGCATGTTGGTTGAAGGAAAATGCTCCAACAAAATGCAGTTTTCTAAAAATGAATATTCAGCATTCTGTCAATTGATTGTGGACCACAGATAACATAGCCTGGATTTTCTTTGGGTCAGCTGCCTGGGGCCCTATTTGTTGTCCTCTGGAACTCCTGCTAATTGCTCTGAAAGCTGAAACCTCTGTTTGGACTGTGCTTTTCCAAATATGCAAGAACACTTGGTATCGTTTCACTGTAAGTAGAAGAGGGAAGAACTTCTATCTCTTAACAGAATAATTAAGCCAGAAAATGTAAAGATCTTTGTTACTACAGAGTGTGATACCACCTATTTAATTTTAACCATCTAAAAGCCACGGCATCTCACCTAAGCTATTTGTCTGGTCTCTCTATAATCAGTAGCAGGCGATAAGCCTGTCTGGAGATGACTGACTCATTCCATCTATTTTAGGGTAGGCTGAATCACTCCCTTTGCAGCTGCCATTCTGTCTATTGGCCACACAAGGAATCAAAACAAGTTCCTTATACCAGAGATTCCTAATGTGAAGTAGCTAGAATTACATCTAACATCCCTCATTCCCAATAACACCAAGAAGTGAAGCCCAAAAACACATTATGCTCCCTGCATACTGTCACCCCTGGAAAATAAAATAAATAATTTTTTAAAAAATCATCTTTGTCTCATTTCTGCATACTGCTGTGGAGGACCCATCACTGCCTTTTGGCCTATTGCATTTTCACTCTCTGTGTTTTCCTTGGGTGCCAGAGTTGCTTTTAAAAAGCAGTGACACAGGATGGCTATGAGCACAGTGATGGCTGTCCCAGAGGTACAGCATGATTGAGCGTCCCACAAGCCCCTCTGCTGACAGGAGGAGGAATTAACAGCCATAAAGGCCATTTCCTTTGCAGCTTAGTCCTGGATTTCTGGCTGCCTGCAGGAGCAGGAAGAACATACTGTATGGTATAATGTATAGAGTAACTACATGTGCAATTAAGCATCATAACACCTTTCCTATGACTTTGACCTGGAGCTACCTCCACTCTGTATTTCCTTTTGTGCTCACTTTGACCTCTTATACAGCAGCTGCATAGCGATACATTCCCAGCTGAAGTATTAGTTCAAGAGAGACCTGAATCCTCCTCCCATCACCACAGCTGCCTGCTGATTCATTAAGAGCGACTGGAGGAGCAGAATACATCTTGCCTAGCTCAAACGGACCAACTTTCACTGCAGCTGCCGCACCTCAATGTGAAAAGATTTGCACAACATCACAGTGTGCATGCTGGGGACCTAGTAGGTCCCTGTGTGGATATATGGCATGGACTGACCCCATAAGAAGCTGCTTTGAAACCAAAGCATGATGATGTGTGGGAAAAGGAAAAATTAGAGAAAAAAAGTTTTAGAGAGAGGGAGAGACAAGGAGTTGCTTCTTTAGTGGGTGCATAACATCGTGTATAATTGCTGTCTTTGTGTCTGTCTAGTTGTTTGTATGACCTTAATACTCCTGTATTTTTGTCACCAACTACAACTGTTTAAGCAGTGTGCAAATTAGAACTGCAGTATGTCCAAGCTAGCTTGTCCTATGTCTGGTTTTGTTATTCAGAAGTACCTGATCTCAAGCCAAAGTCTTTTCTGCAGGATGCCAACGTGCTATGTGGCAAGCAGCTTCTGTTTCATAGTTTTCCATCCAGACTTTTGAATTCAAGGCCATTGCCAAGCTGTCTGCCAGGCCAGCTAAGAGATCATTTGGGGTAGCAGCCCTGTGTCTGCTTAATCAACATTTTCCTGCAGTTACATAAGAAGGGCGTAGAATACACATCTTGGAGGAACAATTCAGCTTGTCTCTAAAAGGCAAAGTGCATTTCCTCCCTTACCTGCTGTATCCTGTATCTGATCTCACCTTCCACTCTTGTACTGTCTGCTTGCTCACACTTTATAGCTGTGTTCACCCTTTACGCTCTTGCTATTGTGAAAACCTCTCGTAAGAGTTCACTCTCTAGCCAAATATATTTGCTTATTTCTTTATCAGTTCTGGCTGATGTGTGCTCTCACACATTGCATCTTCTTCTTTGGCCATTTGTTCTAACATTGTGGTGGTCTCGTTTATTTATTTATTTATTTATTTATTTATTTTAAGAGCAGTGCTGTGTATGCTGGAATACCTCAACAAATTGCAGTTGGAAAAACTTGTTTAAAAGAACTTCCTTTGGTAGTAACTATAGGAAAATTATTCTTCCCTTTCCATCCTACCATGAGTGGGTGTGCTCTTGCTGCTGTCATCCTATCTTCGGCTGAATTTCAGTAGAGGGATGGAAACGTGATGAAAACAGTTTCAAAACAGATTCATATAAAAGTGAGTGTCTTCAAAGAATTCATAGGAGGATCAGTTCAGAGGAAAAAATGTTATTAGCTATTTGCAAGTGGGTGTTAAATACCAACTCACATAAGCTGCTTCTGTGAGTCACCTTAGAATACCCCAGTGATACAATGAAAAATTGTATCTGAAGAAGAGTTGCCATGGAAACACAAAAATAGCTCTAGAAGGGATGTTGGAGGGCCAGCTAGTCCCTTCCTCTGTTGCAAGATAAGATCAGATATAATTTAACCATTTCCGACAAAATTTCTCTCATCTATTCTTAGAAACTTCTTCAGCTTCCTAAGGCCACCTGTTCCATTACTTCAACTTCTCTGGAAAGGTAACAGTTTCTAGACAGTAATCATTCTTGTTGGCATCCCTACAGTACTTGGTTTCTGGCTTTTATGATGACAATTTCCCAAAACAGACACAGGTTCTATAGGTGAAGTGCTCACTAGAGGGGAATGATTCCTTTTGGATCTTATTTATTACCCTTCAGTGTAATGCTTGTATTTTTGCACAAGAATGGCACAGTTGGCACATGGCAGGTTGCAGTCTGCCAGAGCTCCCAGATTACACGTTCACTCTGCAAAGGAGAGTGAATAAAATGCAAACACATTGTACAGAGCTAGCTTGTGCATATTGTCTAGGGAGCCTTCCTTTCCACAGCAGTGCTTTGAAACCATTGTGTAGCAGGCTCATGTGGGCAGCAGTAATCACATTGAAACTCAGGTGCTCCTGTTCACAATGAAATGGCTTTTGCTGCTGTTATAGGGCGTTGCAGAAGGGTAAATATCATATCTCCTGAATGAGTTCAGAGTTCACTGCCTGAAGCCCTGTGTGCAGAGAAAGAGGCCTGCAGTTTGTCCTGCAGTCGATGCTGAGTCCTTCCCACTGAAAAGCTGGTATTTATACCACATATTTACCACTTAGCTGTTGGCAAGACTGTACAAGACTGTCAATTAGTTTGTACTAAGAATCCCGAACAACCCAGAGTCCTCAAATGCTTTGCTCTGTATTGGAAATGCTTCTACCTGGGTATGCCATGGATTCTTGTGCTGTCTTAGAGTTTTCCTTTTTAGTATTCTAATTGTTTTACTTAAATGCCATACTACTGAAAAAACATAGGGTTTCAGTGTATGGGAGACTTGTATGGGACTTTATGGGAGAAAATCAAAAGTAGTTAATTGATTTTTTCTTAATCCATCCATTGAAACCATTTCGCTTGGATATTGCATTTGAGTCAGCTGGAAGACTCTGCAATCAGACTTCTTCATGCCATTGTACTTTGCTGTTCACTGGCCCCTGAGGTGAACTACACTTATCATAATATGATTCATAGAATCATAAAGTGGCTTGAATTGGGGGGGGCCATAAAACAAACTCAGCTCCAACCCCTTGCCATGAGCAAATTGTCACCCACCAGATCAGACCAGGGTCCCATCCAACCTGGTCTTGTGTGACTCCAGGGATGGGGCACCACAGTTGCTCTGGGCAGCCTGCGCCAGTGCTTCACTATCCCCATAATAAATTATTTCTTCCTAATATCTAATCTAAATCTCATTTCTTTTAGTTAAAACCACTTTCCCTCATCCTTTGTCTACACTCCTCAATAAGTGCTTCCCTTCAGCTTTCTTACAGGCCCCTGTAAGTACTGCAGTGAGCAGAAAGAGAGCAGAGGTGTGCAGACTCTTTGCCAGTGTTCATCAGCCATGAATAAAGAGTTAAATCTTACTGTTTTTACATAGAAGCAGTAAGGGTGTAGTCAGTAATATCAAACAACTTGCTAAAAAGTAGAGGAAAATTTAGTGGGGACAATTTTTCCTAGTGCTTGAACAGCCTTTTGGCTTGTGGTGAAGTGGCAGGTTAGTATTGCTGAGGTGGAGAGCTAGATACGATATAAGAGAAAATGTGC
The DNA here is from genome assembly GCF_026119805.1 of Tympanuchus pallidicinctus. Taxonomy (NCBI): domain Eukaryota; kingdom Metazoa; phylum Chordata; class Aves; order Galliformes; family Phasianidae; genus Tympanuchus; species Tympanuchus pallidicinctus. Next base: position 13,320,937 of record NW_026294813.1, read on the forward strand.
GTGGCAAGGAAAGGAAAGACATCTATAGTAAATGCAGCTCAAAGTGACCTGAGAACATCTGTTCAAACCATGGTGAAGGGCACTGAGGTCACTAGAAGCAGCCTCAGGCAGATTCACCACTCACTTCTGTGAGTTCTGTGCAGGGGGACCACAAATCCAGGACACAGCTGCCTTGGGCAGGAGCATACGTGTCTTTCCCTGATGCTTAATCGTGACCTCACATCTCACATTGTTCCAGGCAACACCAGTGCTAGTGCATAGCATATACTGGGGACTGCTTCTGCTTGAGCAGGGATATGGCCATCTTCTTTCTTCATGCTGGTGGGCGATATGAGGATGAGGCACTCATGCCTGCACACATGTGGTTGCATGCCTGGGAAACCAAGGTAGCTGCAAGTGGGTTCCAGCACAGTTCAAACGAATCCCGAAGAAAGGTGGTGGAAGTCCTGAACAGAGCACGAATTTTTTCCGAGGTTTGTTACTGAGTTGACCAAAGGAGAGCACTCCTTATATGCTATGTTAACATTTATTTCCCTGTTTCCCCTGAGGCTTCCTAGTGGTCTCCCTTAACACCATTTCTCCATGCTAACAAATTCCCATGATATCATTTCTAGTTTCTGCTAGGCAGGAATGTAGCAGTGAAAACATTTTCCCCACTTGTAAAGAAAAGACAATTAAAAGGCTCAACCTGATCTATTTTCCATTCCCCAGTAAAAGCTGTTTTATGCACAATAAAATAATGATTACCAAGTGAAAGGGGGACAATACAGCATGCACTAGATTAGAGGCCAGATTTCTAAAACTGGTAATGGGGCGCAGTTATTTGAATACTTGCAGCTCTCTTAGCCACATAAAGGAAGAGTGTTCATCACCTTGTAACAGCTGGTAGAGCCAAGACTTCTGAAACTGTCTGTCTAAAGCTGTGTCCCTGAAGCCCACTGCTCAGCCCTCTGAATAAGCTGACTGATTTTTAGACATTCTGAGCATTTTACAATTCCCACGTGATTCTGCTAACAAAAAAATCTTGGCCTCGGAGCCTAGCTGTTAAATTAAGCAGCACAGAGTCTGGCTGCAATTATAAGAGCTGAGAAAAGCCTCCATTTGTGCTACACTGCATGCCAGGCAGAACTGGCCTGTGTCCTGAGCAGACCTGTGCAAGGTTGTCATTGCAAGCAGATTTGCACAGCTTTGCTCAAAACAATCCCTCTGGAAATGTGACCCCGTGTACAAAAATGCTGAGTGAAAGGACTCCTGTAACTCCAGTAGTGTTGCAGAGCAGTGCTGAAACCAGAAGTCTGCAGTGGAAGGGGTGAAGCAAGCTGTGGTGGAGGAGAAGGCAAGAATATGCCCAGTTTGAAATGTTCTCTGAAATGAAATTTGCTGAGGTTTCAACTCAAACTACAGAAGAAAAAATCCTGCTTCAACATATGTTTCTAGTTTGTATGCTAAACTACTTTTGCTTCAATTTTTTTTTTTTAATATTCAAATATTTGTGTGTTACGTAATGCAACACAAAAAACAGACACTTCCAATCAAAATGAGATTTGCATGAGACAAGGAGGGTTTTGTGCTGTTTTTTGTTGTTGTTGTTTTGTTTTTGCTTGTTTGTCTGCTTTTTAATAACATAAATCCAGAAAGTTTATTTCATCTTCAAATGAATCACCCAAAAAATCTTCATGCCTTCTGTAGAAGAGAATTTTCTTCTTACAGATGTAACAGTGCTTCCACAGCTCACACAGATCCAGTGTGCCTGGTTCAAAGGCATAGGAAAGATGGAAAGGGGCAGTGAAACGATGCAGCATTCATCCAGCATGTGACAGTGAATGCAAATGTTGGTGCCTGGAATCATGATGTAATGGTGTGAATTATAGACGAACATGGGAGTTAGGGAAATTTTCATCTCCCTTTCCTGTTTTAGAGAATTTTGCACGCTGACTGCAGCCATGTTTACAAGTCATGGCCAGTCAAACTTTTACATTTCAATGGGAGTTATGCATTAATCACTAGTAAAAGCTCTGAAAGACAGGCTGCTGCGTCTGCTGTTGCACTGTACTTGTGCATAGAGAGGTATTTGAGTCACTAAAAACAAAGTTGTCAACAACACTGTTTTTTAGCACAGTAAGAATCATTTTGTGCTCTGTTTTTTGAAGATATAATGTGTCGGTAAGGATAACTCAAAGTATCCCAGAATTCCCCACTTGCCAGGCAGTTGTTTTGAACATAATCAGTGATTTCAAGCGACTTGGAACTCCTTTCACTCTCCTCCTTCAGTTTTAGTTCTTTAATGATGTCTCTATGTTGATTCATTGTCTGTGAGCACAGTGATAACCTGTCCTGCTCCCTGTAGCTCACATCATCCATGCTTGCAATACAGCCCGTATGATTCAGCGCTCTGATTATCAGAGCTCCCAGAGTCTGGAAATGAAGCTTCCATCAACTTCCAGATAATTAAGGAGTGAAGCAGTTCATGGGCAATAAATTACAGCCATTGTGCTTGAAAGAAAACCAGGACTGCTGCTGTTTTACCTTAAACATATAAACAGATGGGTTAGGACCTATGGCAGCCGAGAAGTGATTAAAGGGACTTTTAACCAGGCCCGCTCTGGGGCAGGGATCTCTGAAAGAGGGTGGGGTGAAAAGGGGCAAGTAGTCTGGTCAGGTCTCCCGACTTGTGGTAAGACCCTGTATGTAGCACAGAGCCCTCAGTCCAGCTGAATCTGTTAAAGCTTTATGTGTGGGTGTCAGCTGCTAGCGTTGCAAACTGCGTTTCCTTGAATGGGTGTAGCCTATCAACAACGTGCACTGATTCTCCTGAAGCGCCATAAAAAGCTTTGCTTCAGGATCTCTGTGTTAACCAGGTCTATTTATGTAACTGCCCAGTGCCTTGCAAACTGTTCTAATTAGAAACTGGAAAGTATCTTTTTAAACAAAATGCAGTCATGATGATATCTGACAGCAGAACTCCATTGGTGTAAGACTCCTCTGGGAGTGGATTGTTTGAAGAAGGTGAAGGAATACTGCTTCCTGCAGCTGTCTAAAGATAGGTTAAAACTGAGCCAATTAGCTGTTCTTGAAGGTGTGCAGGGGTAGGACAAGAAAGAGTAGAGGCACAAACTGGAGCATAAAAGAATCTTAATTTAGATGAAGAGAAAACGTGTGTGTATGTCTGTGTGTGTGTAGGGGAACACTGAAACAGAATAGGGGAATGCTGCAACAGCAACCAATGATGTAGGGAATTTCCATAGTTGCAGATCTTCAACACGCGGACTGAAAAGCACCTAAGCAACCTCATCTCACCTACCTTGAGCAGGGTGTGCTGGACCAGGAGACCTACACTTTGGTGTCCATCCCAAATCAAAATTGGCTTTTTTATTCCTGTGAATGCAGCTAGGTGGGGGGGGGGGGGGGGAAGCGCAATGTATACCTCAAATAAAAGCAGATTCATGAAGAGAATGTCTCTGAAGGTGAAGTTGTAGGTAACATCTAGCAGCTCCTACTCCCTAGAAGAATGCGGTAAGTCCTGCCCCTCACTTTTCTTCTCCCAGACATCTCTTGTATTTGTCCTAGCCCTTGCTAGCCCTTGCTAGCGCTTGCTAGGCTCCTTTCATGGAGCCACCCCCATCTCAGCTAGCAGAACTGCCAGGGTGACCCAGGATCTGGGAAAGGCAGGTCTGGCACAGTGGTGTCTGGAGTGGGAGGGGGATGTGGCAGAAAAAGAAACTTCTTCCTTTCAGCCACAGTGGCCTCTTTAGAGGGCTCTAACAGATATATAGCTGCACTCTGGCAAAGCTTCCACAATGGAGGCAAATTGAAAAGCACAGCACTTCTAATTCAGCATATGGCAATAAAATCTCACATTTAATTGATAATAATCCCTAGGAAACGCTTAAGAGATATTACGAAATCTAAATACCAGTGTGCTCAGGATACAGTCACTAGGGTATGTTTTACTTTTTCAGAGAGCTAATCCTGAGGATCTTCGCTGCGATTTTGGCTAACATAGACCTGTGTGTGCCACCTAGTGGGCTTTGCTTTTCATGCAAACTCAAGACAAACCGGTGCCTTCTGGAGCAGCCGGCTGGAAGTGGCTGTGCCCTGCTTGTTTGCTGCTATAGCTGGCTGGTAGATAGGTCCGGCCTGCCCAACTCCAGAGCTTTGTGACAAATGCTCTGTCCCACAGACATTTTCAGCTGGAATTGTTACTGACTCCACACTGCACTGCCCAGTGGCTGGTACCCCACTTCTGTACAGGAGAGGGCATGACAGATAACATACAGAGAAGCTCAGGAGGATATACATTCAATCTTGCACCAGGATGTGTGACCGAGGTGTGATCCAAGACACCGTGTTGATCCCCTGCCAAGTGCTACTATCCAGAGAGAGCAAATCTGGGAGGTCTCCTGCTCAAGGAAGGTAATACAGGGTATTTTCTGAGAAGTGCAACAAGTAGAGCCAGTGCATGATACCAAAGAGACTGGACATACTCCCTTCGGATGTTAGACTATTTTGCATCTTCTGCTTTCTTGCCTTGTGAACTAAGTTCATAGACAGTCATCTCCAGAGCTACATGACCTTGGCAGATGTAGATGGCTTGAGCTCTGACATGGCCTCTGCTAGATGACGCTACCTAAGAAACTGCAGCTCTTCCCACATTAATAAATGTGACCTACAAGTATGTAGCCTTGGCCAGAGTTCTCTCCTGTAGACAAAGATAAGAACCACTAATCAGATGTAGACTTGGGCTTCCCACCATGTTTTGGGGGAAGGAAAAGCAGCTCTAATTAGGGTCAGGGCTGGTGTGTTATCGTATCTCGTGTATGATGTATCTGTGGCATGGGCTTTGTTTCTTTTTGACTTGTGTCTTTTCATAGACTCAATAGTTGAGATCATCCCTTTCTCTAGGGTAGGAAAAGAGGGTGATAAGATGCTAAGGGAAACCATGGAGAGAGTTGAGGTCCCAGAGAGATGAGTAGCCCTTCCAGACTCAGCCAGGCTAAGACAAACTGAGAGGTGAGCCAGACAGAACCTGAACCGTCACCCACCTCCCTGATCCCAGACATCACTAGAGGGAGATAGAGCACTGTCTTGTAGCACTGCTCAGGAGCCCCCTTCTTAAATGCTTATGCTCCAAGACTTTTCTTTCAGTTCGAAATTATTGCTGGAAATACTTCATTATGGAGAACCTTGTAAGTATCGTAGAATCATATGGTCATAGAATGTTTTGTATTGGAAGGGACCTTTAAAATCATCTAGTTCCAATGCCCTGCTATAGGCAGGGGGGACACCTCCCACTAGACCAGGTTGCTCAGAGTCCCATATGGCCTGGCCTTGAATGCTTCCAAGGAAGGCACATCCACAGCATCTCTGGGCAACCTGTTCCAGTGCCTCATCACCCTCACTATAAAAGATTTTTTCCTTATACCTATCCTAAATCTAACATCTTCAAGATTGAAGTCACTTTCCCCTATTTTTATCACCACAGACCCTGCTAAAGCGTTTGTCCCCTTTTTTCCTACATCTCCCCTTTAGATATGGAAAGGCTGCTATCAGGTTATCTCAGAGCCTTCTCTTCTCCAGGCTGAACAGCCCCAGCTCTCTTTCAGCCTGTCCTTGTAGCAGAGGTGTCCTGTTCCTTGGTTCATTTTTGTGTCCCTCCCATGGATGCACTCCAATAGGTCTGTGCCCTGTACTGAGAACTCCACATCTGAATGCAGTACTCCAGTGAGGCCTCGCCAGCGCAGAGTAGAGGGACAGAATCAGCTCCCTTGCCCTGCTGGCCATGCTTCTTTTGAAGAAGTTCAGGATACAGCTGGCATACTGAAGTCCAGATAGATGACATCAGTGGCTCTTCCCTTGTCCATTGATGCAGTGGTACCCTCATAAAATGCCTCTAAGGTTGGTCAGAGAGGTTTTGCTGTTGGTGAAGCCCCTGTACACTTTCCACTATACCTGTCCCTCTTTCCACAGCCTGTACATTTTATTCTTGCTCTTCAGTTTGACCACCAGGTCCCGGTTCAGCCACACTGATCTCGCCTTCTTTACCCAGCTTGCTACACCTGGGGATGGAGAGCTCTTGCTCTGAGGAAAGCCTCCTTAAAGACCTGCCAGCTCTGCTCTGCACCCTTGCCCATGAGGACAGTTTCTCCAGTGTCTTGTTGAATAACTCTCTGAAGAGCTGGAAGTTAGCTTTCCTAAAATTTAGCATCCTGATTTCTCTCTGGCTGTCTCGTATCCCTCTGGAGCATGAACTCAGCCATCACTGTCACTACAGCCCAGCCAGCCTCCAATCCTGATGTCACCAACCATTTGTATTGGTGAGCAACAGGTCCAGTATTGAATCTCCCCTGATGGGGCCTTCTGTTAGTTGACTCAGGAAGTTATCATCAATGCATTCCAGGAGTCACTTGAATTGCCTATAGCTCACCATATTGCTTTTCTGGTAGATGTCTAGGTGATTGAAGTTCCTCAGCAGGATGAGCACTTGCAATCATAATACCTCCTGTAGCCTTTTCCAGAGGTAGAAGGCCTCATTAACAGGCTCTCCTTGATCTGTTGGCCTATAGTAGACACTGATCACAAGGCTCCCTGTGCTTCCTTGGTCTCTAACCATCACCCAGAGGCTTTTGACTTACTCATGGCTGGTTTTCAGGGACAGCTCTTCACATTTGATTCCTTTTCTGATTTAGATAGCAACACTATCTACCCTCCTTCCTCACCTTTCCCTTCTGAACTTACAGCAATTGATAGCCACGTTCCAGTCATGGGAATCATCCCACCAGGTTTTAGCAACTATATAATTTTTTTTAGTACCTGAAGTACCTGCTGGTCTCATCGATTAGGAGTGTAAGTGACATGGGAAGAAGCAAGAAGCTAAGAAAGGCTGAAGTGCAGAAGGATGCAGGATTTGAAGCAAGAAATCTGTTCTTACTGAGCAATGTCTGCATAAATACAGCCAGGAGTGACCGTTCCTCACATGACCAATAGAGAGGCCAAACCTTGGGTTAAAATGATGTGTGATGTCAAGCTGATAGAAGCCTGAGGAAGGACTGCAGTGGTCTGCTGGGTCACTCCAGCTCAAGAGTGCTGGGACTCACCATGCATAATTTTTTCAGAGGCTTAGGCATCCAGATGAAGTTGTTTCTTTTCTTACTCCAAACAACAGAGGAAGACAACTCCAAAAGGCAACTCATCTCCTCTTGAGACTGGCATCTGTGATAAATGGTGTGATCCATTCTCTTGGTTTGCTTTCTCTGTTGAGTACAGAAGGTATGTAGACACCTCACTACAAGAGTTACCTATCTGTTGGCATGTGCTGAATAGACTGGGGGTAGCCTTTATTTTGATTCATGTATCTTAGCCCATTCCACAACAACTTCTTTCTCCTCTATGATGAAAAAAACGTGAATTTATGTCTTCCAACAGAATGCCTTTCAAGCATATAAAGGACTGGGCAATGCTCTACTTTCTTCGTTTTCTAATTCTGATATGAATTCACTTGGTTTTATGGTCTAGTTACAAGTTCTTACGATGTGTTTGTCCATTGATCTTTTCTCTCCATTTGTTTAGCCAATATATGAAAGAAAATCAAGAGGACTCAGTTTTCTCTTCAAAAAAGAGATGAAGGAAGGTTGTCTTTAAAGGCACTTTGAGTAATTTCATGACTCTCTTTGCCAGTTTGTTCTAAAACTTCAAAAACACTGCCAGCATACTTGTTTGAGTGTTTCCAGAGCTGAGCTCATTAACACTACATATAGAATCAAAACTACTCCACTGATCATGTGTTGCTGTCCATTGGGTACAAATTTAATTTTGCCCTGGAGGCTTTGGTTGAGTTGTTGAACCACTATGTCTGTTGTACTATTTCACTGCCAGAATTTCCCAGGACAGAAGATAGGTGGTTTTTTTGTCTATAGCTTTGTACGTTTGCTGTAAGTGTATTAGAAATACATTTTTAAGGGATAATTCCAATATAAGTACAGCAGTATGAGAAATTTTGCCCTGGAATTTTTCTACTTGATGATATAAAGGCTTTTGGAAAAGATTAATTCTGTGTCCTATATTTACACTTTTCCTGATTGTCCTCAGGACAGACTTGCTAATACAGATGAATATGCAACATATTTTCTACTCTTTGTCATGTGGATTACATTACCAATTCAAAATTTAAGGAGAAGTCTGTTGGAGTGTTTACATTCTGAAATATATATGACACATTAAATGAGAAGATTATAGCAAATAGCACGAAATTCAGCTATCATACTCACGAAATTCAGCTATCATCTCAGTAGTTATATTTCTCTGGTACATTATGCTTTTAGATTTATATAACTGCTGGTGAAACACTGTTGTATGTATAAAATCACTGCAAATTCTGCTCTTGAGAAGCTCTTGTGCTTCCTTCAAACTTTACTCTAGAGAAAGGATGAAATTTCAATCCTGTGACTGGAAGCTGGAGATGAGGAAAGATTGAGGGCTGAATTATAGCACTGGCTTAGACCAGTGTGGAAATTGACTCTCTTATTTTTTCTATCTAATTTATGCACAACAACTAAAGTACCATGCTGTCATAGCTTCAAAATGACTTGAGATCTATAGACAGAAAGTGGGTTTAGGAAGTCATTGAATATTAGACTGGTGGGTTGGAAGAGATCTTAAACAGAGACTTACGATTGGAAAGAAAGAACCTGCAGTCATATCAGCTATTGATGTGCATATGTAGGAAAAGTTAACAAAAAGCATGCTGTTTTTCATGTTGTCACCACGGTCCTGGGGAAAACATCCACTTACTGCAGCACCAGAACGGCAAAAGAGCAGTGCTGGTGTCTGGGAAACAGCTGGCTCTGCCCCAAGGAGCACACCAACAGGGTGCTCCAGACCTGCCAGCAGCAGGAGGAGCACCCTTCCCAGAGCTGCAAGGCAGTTTGGCCTGCCCAGAGAAGCCCTGTGCTCTCCTTTGAAATGAGAGTCACTTTTGCCCTTTTGGGTTCACAAAGTTTCCACAAACGTCCCCTTCACTGGGACCTGGCTGCCTGCCCTGCCTGGCTGTGTGAGCTCTCAGTGTGGCTGGCAGCTGCCTCTCGTGCTGTCAAACCAAGCTTTTCATCATCAGGATTCATTGCCTCTCCAGGGATCCAAAGAAACACCTCCCAGGCTTCTCAGAGACCATTAGAAACACCAAGGCACTACAAGCCTGCTTTTTTCCAGCTCCAGGCAGACATCCTGACTCAACAGAGCCCTTCATCATTTCCTGATGAATGCAAGAGCTACACCGAGTGCTGCAGCCTCTCAGAGCCCTTTGCCCATTAGCTTGTGTTGCTCTGCACATTATCTCATATCTCCTCTCTCCTGAGACATCCTGGTAACGATCTCCATTATATCTTAAAAAAAAAAAAATATGTATGGAATTGTCACTATTGTGGTCTATTAGTCAAGGACAGGAAAATTAAAAAAGAAAAAGCCATCTACATGTTTCTTGAATATCTCCAGGGATGGTGACTCAACCACCTCCTTGGGCAGCCTGCTCCTATGCTTGGCTATTTCTTCAGAGAAGAAATTTTTTCTAATATCCATCCTGACCCTCCCTTGGCGCAACATGAGGCCATTCCTTCTTGTACTACCACTATTACATGAAGAAGAGGCTGACCCCTACAATGCCACAACTTCCCTTTAGGTAATTGTATAGGGATAAGGTCTCTCCTGAGCCTCCTCTTCTCTAGACAGAACAACTCTACTTCCCTCAGCCACTCTGAGGATAAGACATGTGCTTCAACCCTTCTTTTGACACAATCCAGAGTCTCAATGTCTTTCTTGTAGTGAGAGGCCCAAAGCTGAGCACAGTGCTTGAGGTGAAGCCTTATCCGTGCTGAGCGCAGAGGGATGATCTCCTCCTTGCTCCTGCTGGCTACACCACTTCTGACCAAAGCCAGGATACCATTGGCTTTCTTGGCCACCTAGCCACACTGTTGGCTCCTATTCAGCTGAGTGTCAACCAGCAGCCCTAAATCTTTTCCCTTCACTCAGCTCTTGAGAGGCCCAATCCAGAGTATTGCATCCAGGCCTGGGGCCCCCAGCACTACAAAGATGCAGAGCTCTTGGAGCGGGTTCAGAGGAAGGTCACTAAAATGATCGGGGGTGGAGCACCTCTCCTATGAGGAAAGGTTGAGGGAACTGGGATTGTTTAGCTTGGAGAAGAGAAGGCTCTGGAGAGACCTCAGTGTGGCCTTCCAGTACTTGAGTGTATAAACAGGTGGGGGAACAACTGCTTACACGGCCTGATAGTGATAGGACAAGGAGGAATGGTTTTAAACTGAGACAGGGGAGGTTTAGGTTAAATATTAGGAGGAAGTTTTTCACACAGAGGGTGGTGACACACTGGAACAGGTTGCCCAAGGATACTGAGGGTGCCCCATCCTGGATGTGGCTCTTGACAGCCAGGTCTAATGATCGGCAACCCTGCCCATGGCAGGAGGTTTGAAACTAGATAATCTTTGAGGTCCTTTTCATCCAGGGCCATTCTATGATTCTATGATATGATATCAGAAAGTATGATTAAACTTTGGGAAGAAAGAAAAGAGATGGAACTAGACCCCTCCAGTGCAGATTTTTGGTGGTAGAGTGAAACCCTCAGAAAATGCTGCAGTTCCCATTTTCCCCCTTTTTCTTTTTTTCACCCAGACTGGTGAAACCTACTCCCCAGGTACCAGTTAAGTGAAGCGATTAGTACTGAAGATAAAGAGGATGTTCAGGTATTTTCTGATTCATGATTATGTATTTATTGAATTAAGACCCTTAGGAAACAGCTGTGTGAGAATGTGGCCAAGCTAGTACATTCTGATAGAGGCCAGCAAGAAGCACTGACCATGAGCACATGCTGCCCTGTGATGGGAGCTTGGCACTGCCCGACACCTCATCAGTTTGTGACAAGTGGGACAGCCATTAAATGCCCTTGCTTTTGGCCAGAGTGAAGACAACCAAAAGATTTCCTCCTGCTGCTTGTTCCAGCTGTGGCCATAGGACTGAGGATGTATTGCGTTTTAATAAACTGTAACCTGCTGGAATGAGTGGCATAGTTATCTTTTTCTTCTGTAGCAGAAACGAGGGCCAGATATCATTAATAATCCTAGTTGCAAACAGACAAGTGACAGATTCAGGAAATGTAATGTCTATTTCCCAAAAGAAATCTTCAAGAGTGGTCAGGGTGGTGGTTGAGTCACTGTCCCTGGAGGTGTTCGTGAAACATTTAGATGTACTGAGAGCTGTGGTTTAGTGGGAAATACTGGTAGGTAGATGGTTGGACTGCATGATCTTGGATATCTTTCCCAATCTTGGTGATTCTATGATTCTGTGTAACATCCCACCACATCTCACTGTGCTCACATTCCCTATTTGGTCTCCGTAAGTGTTCAGTAAGTGATGATGAATATAATTTAGTGCCATTTAAAAAAATTTTTATTATTACTATTATGAATTAATTTATTTTGTGTAGAAGAATTCAATGACACAGCTTTGCCCCTCTGCTGTCATCTGCCACACAGCAACAAAATATAATGAGATATTGTAGGGAAAACTCAGCCTCTAAAGCCATACCACCAACATCCACCTCTGATGCTGTCAGCCAACATAATGAAACAGGAGGCACAACTTTTGGAGCATCTCTTGTACATACATGCACTGAGTATACACTGGAGGTATGATGTATACAGTGCTATCTTCTGCTGTCTTCTACTGGCAGTTAATTCATGTGAAGGAGATTACATTCCTCATGCTTCCAGACGTATTCCTATTATTTTCAACTCATATGTAAATGTTCATACTTGGCTCCTTCTCTCCAAATTAGAGTCCATATGATACACTCTCATTGCATATAAAACTACCAAAATTACAAGGAAACAAGGGCCCTTATACAGCCCTTATTCAAAGTTAAGCTTATGTTGCATTCTTGCCATTTTGAAATGACCCTTGTCTTGACTATATCTTGTGATGCATGAATGGATTATAGGAGAATGTTTCTAACCTAATATAACTTTGTATTAATGCAACAGTTGTGTGACTTATCTACATATCTTTGATCTGAAGACTCATTATTTCATGGAGTCCTCACCACAGCAAGGGAGATACACTGTGGAGTATTACTTAATATTACTGTGCATGAACAGAATGTAATTTTATAACATTTTCATAGTATGCTTCTTTTCCGAAAAACAACTGGAATATTCAGAAAAGCCCTCTTAATGGATGTCTCTGAATTATTGACAGGCACCAGGTTTCAAAGCAGCAATAACTTCCCTGGTTCTTGCCCGCATTTCCCATTCAAAATGTATGTTCTGTATACATAGCCTGGCCTAATTCCAAGGAATTTGCCCCAATTTATCAAGTGAACATCACACATTAGGAAGTTGCTTGCATGCTTATTGACTTCCCACGTGAACTCCCATAGAGACCTGAAAACAGCCCCTTCCTGGATCCCCCCAGAATCTCCTTGTGCATCCTGTATCATTCTACCAGACGCTGGAATTCCTGGCCAAATGTCTTGGCACTGACACGCTTTTTGAGAACAGCATGTCACAGTGTCTGCAGAGGCACTTGCCCCTTGCTGTCTGTATCTGTGGAGCTTGAGAAGATTTTCATGTGAAAGCAAAGCACATTTATTTTTCCAGATGCTTTAAGGCACATGAATAAGTGCTGCTGTTGCCAATCAATTTCCTGTTGAGCATAGAGGGTGACCACTTCAGCTTAGACAGTAAAGATTTTATCTTGCATCATGATTCATTCCATACCAGACATTTAATCCTTGTGTAGATTATACTTTATCTTCAGTACTAATCGCTTCACTTAACTGGTACCTGGGGAGTAGGTTTCACCAGTCTGGGCACTACACAGTTCTGGCTAAACCAGTCCTGTGACCTCCTTCCTGCCATAAGCTCTCTCTTCCCATGAAAACACACTCTCAGAGCTCCTCTCTGCCACAGGAAACAAAACTTCAAAACACATGGCTCACCCACATGAAATAGTTGCTCTCCCTGTATTTTTGCCGCAGGAGTGAGTTGCAAAGTGAAAGGGCACTGAAGTCAGCTTCAGTTACAGCCAAAGTTAGACAAACTCAAGGCTTTTCTGGGGTTTTCCCTGGGAATGTCAGAGGTAAGATGGAGAAACCTTCAACAATAGGGGCAGAAGCAGCAGTAGTGTGTCATTCATCCATTACAAAGACAGGAAAATACACAGGAGGAATACATCTATCAGCTGTAATGATTTCTCCCTATTTCAAATTACATTGCCACCCAGTGGGAGGCAGAATATAAATCACCACTGCAGAGTGGAGAGTGTGCTCACTTTGGCTCCCATCAAAGCAGCAGGTTGGGTAGAGGAGGGTATGCGGTGTAACATGAGAGACATGGGGGGAAGCGGAGAAATTTGTAGGAGAGAACCCATGAAGAAATGCACTTCTGTGACATCTGAAAGCAAAATGTAGCTTCTGAGATATGAGTCTTTCTTAGAACTCCGTTTGTAAGGTCATCAGCATCAGCAGCAGATGCACTGCAACTTCTGCTTGAGAGGGAGATGAAGTCAGGTTTGCAGTTAATAACAATAAATGAAGATATTTACAGCTGTGCAGTTTTGGCACCCCACTGTCCTGCTGTGTTCAGGTACGTGCATCTGTGGTAATGTCAGCCTGTTAGATGTAATCTGAAGTTATTAGTGTAGTCCTACTGAGAAAACACCTCTATACCTGCTTATGCTCAGTTCACGAATGCCAGCTTCCCTTCATAGCTGTGAGGGGATATTTACTCAAAACTAGCCCAGCAATGTGCCCACAGGAAAAGAAAAAAAAAAAAAAAAAAAAAAAAACATCTAAAAATGTGAGCTGTACATATAGGTGTAAAGAATTTGTATATGTGCATATACAGTACAGACCTGCCACTGCTGCTGCTCACAGCCTGCTCTGGTCATATGAATTTCAGGCCCTGGCTGTATTGCAATTGGAGATTAGCACTGAAGTCTATGCTGTATTTTGCATTTCTTGACTGTGGCACTAAAATTATGAGCACTTTTCTTCAGAGAGCTGGGCCATGGGCTTGCTGTCCTGCATGGATGAGTGCACAAGATGTCATGAGGAGAGAAATCAGGTTTTCAATGTTGGTGTATGAAACGCACCCAATTCCCAATGCACTGCATAAGAAACAGGAGCTGGAGAGCTGCTGAGAGTTAAAGTGGTGATGGCTGGTGGAAAAGGGCCTTGCAAGTCTCTGAAGGTCAGTTTGAATTAGCAGGGAAGATGTATCCACAGTGCTTCCTTGCAGCACTCAGACCACTACAGAGAGAGGGATTGTTTCATACATCATTCTAATTCATTTTACTAGGCAAATTAACTTGGAAATCAAGCTTCTCAGGACTGTTTTGTCAAAATCTGTTGATGCTGATTTTCTGATGTGCATGCATGCGAAAGCTGCAGGGGAGGCTCCTGTGCATCGTCCACACAGGGACACCCAGGGAAGAATGGTTCTTCTTGACAGTTAATCCCAGACTCAGCAGGGTGGATGAAAGGATGCTGTAGGACAAAAAGTATATAAAGTCAAAGGATGAAAAATATAACGTGAAACTGCAGACATCTCCTTGCCACCAGATTTTGCTCTCATTTCCCTCCTAACCTACTCTGGGCATGATATTATGCCATTAGCTTGCGTTTTATTCCCTCTTTTTTGTTCACATGAAGGCATCTGACACTAGTGTCAAACTGTCAGACTCATCACCCCAGGACACTGCACGTAAGTGCAAGAAACTCAATAGTCAGCCTCAGATTTCACAGTACATGAAACTCTAGAATAGTTTGTTTGTTTGTTTCTTAAGTGTGCATTTCTACTGCTTTGTAGGATTATCTTAATACTGCGTTTCAGATTAAGATGAATATGCTAGTCCTGGACACGTATGAAGAGGAATGCATTGGAATTTAAGTATTGAAAAGAACCGCGGTTAGTCGAACATAACTGAGGTCTCTCCATCAGCAACCCAGGTGTCTTAGGAAACATGTGCCTCTGGGATCACACCGGAGCCTGTAGTTGTCACATTTGAGCAGGACAGTACAGCCCCTATTGCCAAAAAGGAACTGGGTTGGCTCAGGTTGTCCTGCAGGTATGCTTGATCTCTTTGGGACTCCTCTCAGCCAGGCTACAAATTTACCTTGATCACAGAAACCCTGAGTGGAGGAGAACAGGAGAACAGAGCTGAGTGGTTGGAAAGTAAGAGATGTTGGCTAGTGTCGTGGAGGAAACACTCGGGAACATTCGAACATTGCCTATCACCCACTATAAGCTTCTTCACTTTGAAGCTGCATGGAGCTTCCTTCCTGTGTCCCTTACCACCTCTGGTCTGGCCATCCTTTCTGTGTGTCAGTCTTACCTCAGTCTCTAGGGTTGTTTCCTCCCAGAGCAGATCATCACTAGCTGTCACCTCACATCCTACAGAACGGATGCTACATTACTGGAGATCAAAGTATTACTGGTAATTTTTTGGGAGGGCTGTCTCAGCAATATTCCCTTTATTGTAGCTGGCAATAAAAAGCAGAATAAACAAAAGCCAAGCACTGACATGGACACTTACTTTCCTTGATGTTCCAGACCTCACAGAGGTAGAACTAACACACCGATACTATGCGCTTTTGGCTGGAGTGCATTAAATAAACAACTGTTTCGTCCTCTAGCAGCAGTTGCTTCCTAATCTAAAGGGACAAGTTAGGAAGGTTCTATTTTGCTGAGGTTATACCCTGGGCTGCAGTGAGCAGTGTTGATAAAGGGGAAGCCCCAGCTGTACCTGGCTTATTTGCAGAAATAAAATCATGAGCTGAGAACTCTGCTAAGGAAATGAGAACACATTTGGAGGAGCTGAAAAATTCCACAGTTTTCACCATTAAGTTTAAAGAGAGTGGCTAAAAAATAAATCCACTTCCAACTCCTGCTAGCCTGGGAATCCTGTACTCATCCAGTGGTACATGCTGTCTCAAAGGGTTACTGCCAACTTCAGACAGCCCTCACAAGTTCTGGCTGCATAGGAAGAACTCTTCATGCATTTTTGCCAAATATTTTTCCATCAAAGTCTGTAATGTAATTGATGTCTAAGTCTCTTATGAAAAAGCTTTGATTTTTTACAAAAATATCAGCATGAAAAGTACAAATTAAATTGCTGAATGCAGTTCTGAGAAACAGCTGAAGAACAAGGAAAGCAACTTTTAGTTTCACTGCAGTCTTTAATTTACTGCTTCTGCCTTTTAAAACTGCCATTTCTCCCCCATTTTTAATATCTTCACACTTTTCCCCACGAGATGAAAAAAGAAGGTATTCCAAAAAAGCTACAAGCAAATCACTTTTTTCTTCACATGCTCAAACTTGAAGTGAAAACCAAGACTTGATGTGAAAAAAATGTCAGTTTTAGTTTGATATTTTATATTAAGAAACCAAATACCTGAGTAGGGTAAAGAGGAATGGAGGGGAAGAAGATACATTTTCCACCAGGCACCCTTAGGATATCTTGACCATAACCTTATGTTCAATTTTCCAAGCACAGCTTTACAGTGAAAAAGAGCAGCAGCTGCAAGCTTCCTTCAAATCCTTCAGCCTCCCTTCTTCAATCACTCAGAACAGAGTAATTTGTTTTTCTCACTTCATTTTCAAAATTCATATTAAGAAAACTACTGGCACTAGGCCTGTGGAAGGGAATAGGAAAGGTTGTGAATGGGGTGTGCTCTCCTCCAGTTTGCATTGTGGATTTGGAGATCCCATGGACTCTGGTATCACCTGACGCTGGGACTGAGTATGGGTGAGCACAACACAGAGCCACACTTATACCCTGAGCCAGCTCTTGAGCATTGCTTCAGGTCCATTGCAAGCATATGGTGCAGTGTGTGGATAACAATATCGTTATTCCACTGCTTGCAAAAAAGATTTTTCCTTGCCATGCATGTAATGGGTAAAACTGAAGACTTTAACTGCCTACTGTTTTTATTAATAGCTTATAGTGTAAGACCCTCTATACAGCAGATCTATAGAAACTGAAGATCCTCTCTTAAAAATGTGGTTATTGTGAGTGTACGGAGATTTCCATGCTCACCTTGGCTCCTACACCATCTGCACTGAGAAGAGGCACATGAGATAGAGGCAAAACTGAGACAAACAGCAGTGTTTTTCTGCAAGGCTGTGGGCAAGCATCATCACCTTCAGGAGCAAATTTGCAAAGTGGTAGATAGCATGCAACAGTGAGAGAGCATCCCGTTCAGATTTCTGCCATGGTTTGCCCATGGCTGCTGCTTGTCCCAGATGCCCTTTCATAGACTGACTCACATTGCACTGCGGAAAGTGAAGAGAAATTTTCCACCATTGCAACCAGGGTTCAGCTGCAGCAACATGAGAGCACTGCTGTAAAACAGGTTCCAGCTGGGAGCAGGATTTTTAGCACAGTGTCATCTAACCCTTCTGGGAAAGAAGTCTGGGGAAATGTCTTATGTCAACCAACCAAATAATGGATGGTGCTGTTTGGATAAGATGCATCTTGAGAAATATACTCAAGCTGACATGTCGGGATCAGACTAGACTGAGAAAGTATTTTCCATTCCTGGTGGTTATGATTTTATGAGGGTCAGTCCTACACTACAAAACTGCTGGAGAAATGTGAAATCACTACTGCATTCACTGGGCTCTTGAAAAAAAAATCACAGATTGCCCATTGTTTCCGTAAAACAAAAAGGTAGCTGTGATTCATCCTTACATGTCAGATGGACCAGGTTAAATTATTCGAGTTTGATCATACCTTGAAAATAAACATCTTCCTCCTCATTTAATTTCTGTTATGTATGATTGATTTCTGTTTTTCATCCTCTGGGCAATGAAAAAGCTGCTGTGATTGATAGCACAGAGAGCAACAGATGGTGCTGTTTCTGTTCAAGTGAAAGCTGGAGAAACAAGGCTACTGCTGACATTACAGACTGCTGCTATAACTTTATCTCATTTTAGCTCAGTATTCTGAGATGAGTTTTGTCAACACGTTTTCAGTCAAGCACTCAGATACACATCAATTTTAAATTAAAAACAAGAGCATGTGTAGACTTGCATTCTTTAAAAACACGTCTTACAATTTTAAATGCAGATGCTTTGTCACACGAGCATCAGTAAGGGTGCTGGAGTCCAGAGCAACATATTCATGGAGCAAAATTTGCAGGTGATTACTTGAAGCTGGTACTACTTGCTGTGTTGTACCAGATATAAGAGAAGCTAAATATCACAGTACATATTACAACAAGAACCGAATAAATTAATTACTTGAGTGCATATCCAGAAAAATTGCAGATATTATTTTGAAATAGATTGGCATGAGTGGGAATACCTTGTGCTCATTTGAATAATTCAGATAAAAAGTGCTCAGCAAGTTTGTATACTGGATTCCCCAGAGAATGAAATTTCCATAATTTTTTTTCTGTGCTGTCAAAGTATAGCAGGACTAGCAAGCAAGGCCCCAGTAATCCTGATGCTAAGGAAATCTTTCATGTAAAGGAGAATTTCAAGTTGCTCAGTTACCTTACTTCTAGCTTCATCCAGGCTTCCTCATGTTTTTGATTGTCTAGACTAGATCCAGACAATTATAGGCCAGTCCCAGGCAATTATAGGCCAGTTCAGCCTCACCTCTGTCCCTGGAAAGATGATGGAACAGCTTGTATTGGATGTCATCTCCAGACAACTGGAAGAAGAGGAGGTTATCAGGAGTAGTCAGCACGGGTTCACAAGGGGGAGGTCATGCTTGACCAACCTGGTAGCCTTCTATGATGTTGTCTCTGGCTGGGTGGATCGGGGGAGAGCAGTGGATGTAGTCTACCTTGATTTCAGCAAGGCATTTGATACTGTCCCCCCACGACATCCATATAACAAAGCTGAGGAAGTGTGGGATAGATGAGTGGACAGTGAGGTGGGTTGAGAACTGGCTGACTGACAGAGCACAGAGGGTCGTCGTTGGCAGTGCAGAATCCAGATGGAGACCTGTAAGCAGCGGTGTTCCTCAGGGGTCTGTGCTGGGTCCGGTCTTGTTCAACATCTTCATCAATGACCTTGATGAGGGGATAGTGGCCACCCGCAGCAAGTTTGCTGATGATACGAAGTTGGGAGGATTGGCTGACATGCCTGAAGGCTGTGCTGCCATTCAGCAAGACCTGGACAGGCTGGAGAGCTGGGCAGAAAAAAACCAGATGAGGTTTAACAAAAGCAAGTGTAGAGTCTTGCATCTGGGGAGGAATAATTGCATGTACCAGTACAGGTTGGGGGATGACCTGCTGGAGGGGAGCCCTGCGGAAAGGGACCTGGGTGTCCTGGTGGATGACAGGTTGGCCATGAGCCAGCAGTGTGTCCTTGTAGCCAAAAAGGCCAATGGCTTACTGGGATGCATTAAAAAGAGTGTGTCCAGCAGGTCAAAGGAAGTGATCCTCCCCCTCTACTCTGCCCTGGTAAGGCCTAATCTGGAGTACTGCGTCCAGTTCTGGGCTCCCCAGTACAAAAAAGACAAGGATCTCTTGGAAAGAGTCCAGCGGAGGGCCACGAAGATGGTGAAGGGCCTGGAGCATCTCTGCTATGAGGAAAGGCTGAGTGAACTGGGTCTGTTCAGCCTTGAGAAAAGAAGATTGAGAGGGGACCTGATCCAGGTCTATAAATATCTGAGGTGTGGGGGGCAGAATGGCGAGGCCAGACTGTTTTCAGTGGTGAGTGGAGACAGGACAAGGGGAAAAGGCCAGAAACTGCAGCATAGGAAGTTCTGCACAAATGTGCACAAGAACTTCTTTACAGTGAGGTGACGGAGCACTGGAACAGGCTGCCCAGGGAGGTGGTGGAGTCTCCTTCTCTGGAGATGTTCCAGACCTGCCTGGATGCCGACCTGTGCGACCTGCTGTAGGGAACCTGCTTTGGCAGGGGGGTTGGACTCGATGATCTCTGGAGCTCCCTTCCAACCCCTACAATTCTGTGATTCTGTGATTCTGTGATATTTCTATTCAGTACTAATGTGGTTTTCATTATCTTTATATCATTTGTCTCTAGTTCCCCATGCCACTATGTAAATTAGAGAGCTGTTTCTTGTAGGACATCAGTCTGGGGCTGTCATGTGGGTGCACTTTTCATCGTCTTAGTGCTTGTCAAGCCAAAGGTCATTTGTCAAGCCAAATGTCAGGGCCATTCCCTGCAGGGCATAGCAGTACTTCTTAGCTCAGATTTCCTTTGTTCCTACCAGACACGTCTCAGAGCCCAGAGGAGGCCAAGGTGAATCAAATCATATCTTCAATAGAAAAACTGCATATGAATTTATGCACTGCCTGATTCAAAGCTTACATGCAGTACATGGCCTCAAGTTGCACCAGCATAAATTTAGTTTGGATATCAGGAAAAACTTCTTTACAGAAAGGGTTGTTAAGCACTGGAATAGGCTCGCCAGGAAGGTGGTTGCGTCACCATCCCTGGATGTGTTTAAAAACCATTTGGATATGGTGCTCAGGACATGATTTAGCGGAGGGCTGTTAGAGTTAGGGCAGCATGGTTAGGTTGTGATTGGTCTTGATGATCTTTAAGGTCTTTTCCAACCTGAGCAATTCTATGATTCTATGATTCTACATCTGCCCAACTTATCTGCTTGGACACAACCTTACCTTGGAGGCTAGTTTCTGAATTGTCTTCACAAGCAGCCCTGTGAATGTGATCCACTGCTAAATTCCCAAACTCCCACTGTGCTTTGTTGCACAGAACATTGTTGCTCATGCAACACCAGATTAGGAGAGCAGCATAAACATTTTGCTGAGTTGAGATGAATACACAGGTTTGAGGACTTTCATGAATTGGGATCAAAATTCAAATGTTTGGTGCTACCTCTGAGCAGCAGAGATTTACACAGTACTTCAGAGACTTCAGTCATTACTTTTACCATATTTGTTTTGAAAGAATTGATGCTCAAAAGAGCTGAAGGAAATCAAATTTGACCTAAGTGGGGGGCTTTTTTTCTCAAAAGCCAAATACAATGCTCTGACCAAAGTGCCCTTAGATCTGCATGTCTGAGAGAAACTCAGTACCTCAGTGTGCTTGAGCTTCATATACCTTTTATCACAAAACCGTAAGTTCATCAATTTTTGACACAGTGTTTTGACACAAACTCAGTGTTCATGTCAGTGAACTTGCATTGAACCACAAGCTTGTGGCTTATAAGAATAAAAAAAGAGAAGTAAATCTCATAGTGGCTTTTCCACTCCTTTTTTACACCAGAGCATAGACCATGCTCATGCCAGAGATGGTCTTTAAACATCCAAGGACCATTCAACTTCCAGTGGAAAGGTAGTGACTTGTAGTATAGAGAAATGGAGGCAGTAATGTGAAACCTACAATGCTCTGGATAACATTTTGTTCTTCATTTTAGTGAGAGAGGAAGAAACAAAATTCCTTAACAAAGCACATGAGAGCCTCAGCTTGAACCATGAGCAAGACACCTTGCCTCCAGCTTTCAGCATGGATTTATGAGGTAAGGTTATTAAAGCCATGGATAGACAGGCAGGATAGATGAATGGATATACCATATGAACTGCTCTTATTACACATACTAGGAATTGAGTAAGGAAATCCTATGGATGCCATATAAATTAGATGCTTCAATTAATGTCTCCAAAGCCAGTTTTCTGCCCTTCAGATTGGAATAAGGGTTATTTAGTACACAATTTATTCCTTCAGTGAACTCGTTTCTTTGAACTCCCACAGTCTGATGGCTGACAGGCATTCCCAGGGTACAAGGTCATCTTATCTGGCAGAATTCACTTCCTCTGACAGCAGGCTGCAGGCGCTCTACACTCCCTGGGTGTGGAGACAAACTGAGCTGCCTCCTAACATGGCCTATTTCTCTCTAATGACAGAGTTTACACTAAACATGAATACTTCAGATAGGAAATATTCCTTTCCTCTGGTTCATCCTTCCCTCCTTCCCTTTGCTTTTCCCCAGTGTCAGTGTACTGCATGGGGTCTGCCCTGCACAGTCCTCAGGAGCACTGATCTCATGGCAACTCCTGTCACACTAATCACTGAAAGAATAGCACTGTGGGGTCCTGCTTGCTTTGGCAGTAAATTAAGGCCTGGCCACTAGAAATTCTAGTTCTTTCAGGTGCTCCCCTATCTGAAAGCAAATATTTACTCTTTGTTGTGTCCATGACAGCTGGACTCCATGTCACACAGAAGCTCCTGCACAATGTGAACCTCAGTTTGAATGCAGAAATGAATATACAGCAAATCTAGGCCATGTCAGACAGAGGTGTATATTGAAAGTGATGCTCGGACATACAACAGGCATTTTATGGCTGATACTGATGACACTGCGATAGGCTGCTCCCCCCAGCTCCAGCCATACAACCTGCGGTAGGATGGTAAATCTGCATTTTCGAACTGCAGGAGTGCTTCTCACCCACCAAGCTGAGTAAGTTCCTTTAGCTTCCATTTCTGCTGCTCATTCTTGCCTTTCTGGCACAACCTCCTCACACAGCTCTACAGATGGGAACTGATTTTTCCTAGTTTTCAGAAAAATGCACCCTCACCTATTGCCTGGGGCATTGGTAATCTTTGAAATATGGCATTTTTCAGAAGGCAGGTGGAAAACAAGATGAGGACCGATGGCAGAAATTAGCTGGAGAGCAAGGTAAAGATATCCCACTGACATCTTTCAAATTACTTGAAAGAATTCAATTTCCTTCACAGGATCACCCTAAGAAGCACTGTTTTTTTCTTTAAAAAATAATAATAGCAATAATAATAACTTAAAGGAACATTGGTAGCTAGTGTCCTGGATCAGCTTTAGCAGCAGATGAGTGAAGCCAAGTTTCCAAGAAGAGGTGAAAGCAGCTGAACTAGAGTGAAAGGTTAAGGTAAAGACCTCTTTACCTTAGGCACTGTAGGCACTGCTCTGGGCTGGGTGAGGCATGTCCCTGCCACTCAGCTCCAAGCCTGTAACGCTGTATGGGGTTAATGTGGCCAAATTGCAGGACCTGGCACTTGGCCTGGTTGAACCTCATCCCATTCACCTCAGCACAGTGATCCAGATTATCTAGATCCCTCCAAACTGCCTCCCTATTCTCAGGCAGATCAACACCACCTCCCAACTTGGTGTCATCTGCAAACTTACTGAGGGTACACTCAATCCCTTCATCTAGGTCATCAATAAAGATATTAAACAAGATGGGCCCCAGTACCGACCCCTGTGGGACACCACTTGTAACGGGTTGCCAGCTGGACTAAGCTCCGTTAACCACTAATTGCTGGACACGACCCTCGAGCCAGTTCTTTACCCAAAGAAGTGTATGTCTGTTCAGACCACGGGCAGCCAGTTTCCCCAGAAGAAGCCTGTGAGGGACCGTGTCAAAGGCTTTGCTGAAGTCTAGGAAGACCACATCAACAGCCCTTCCCTCATCTATCAGACTGGTCACCCAGTTATAGAAGGAGATGAGGTTGGACAAGCACGACCTGCCTTTCAAAACCTGTGCTGACTGGGCCTGATCCCTTGGATGCCAGGCACATGCCGTGTGATCTCTCCCAAGATGATTTGCTCCATAAGGCCATAAGGCTGACAGGCTTATAG
The DNA here is from genome assembly GCF_026119805.1 of Tympanuchus pallidicinctus. Classification (NCBI taxonomy): domain Eukaryota; kingdom Metazoa; phylum Chordata; class Aves; order Galliformes; family Phasianidae; genus Tympanuchus; species Tympanuchus pallidicinctus. The sequence goes on from NW_026294813.1 coordinate 13,344,553, forward strand.
TACCCTGGATCCAATTTACGGCCCTTCTTGTAGATGGGAGTCACATCAGCAAGCCTCCAATCCTCTCAGACCTGTCCAGACAACCAGGAGTGCTGGTAGATGAAGGAAAGCAGCTTGGCAGTCATCCCTGCCAGTTCCCTCAGCACCCTAGGATGGAGCCCCTCCGGTCCCATGGACTTGTGACAGTCCAGATGGAGGAGGAGCTCTAAGGCAGCCACCTACACCAGTGCCTGAAGCTACTCATGGGTGCTGACGCTTACCGATGGAGTTGCTTTTCCCACACACCATTGCAGCTCAACCTGAAGATGGAAGTCCGGGCTGCCTCCTGCCTTGGGTGGTTCTCTGATCAGAGGCAGGCTAACCGTCCCATAGCTGAGCCTTTCAGAGCAGTACTCAGTTTTCTTTCCGGTCAGTAACTGAATCCGGCATTACTGATGAAGTTAACAGTAGTTACAGACATGGGGTTTTTTGTTGAGCCAGAGTGCCTCAGTGCAGAAGATCTCTTGGCTGTAATTCAGAGCCGCATCTGCTTTTCTTATGAACCAATGAAGAACATTAAGATCAGATCAGCAAGTTTAACATGTGCTTTAGTAACTTCTGTGTCCTGAGGTTTCTGAGGTATTTCTAAAGACGCTTTGCAGGAATAAAGTCAATTTATTTCTCTCCAAGGCCTATATTGGCTAAATGAAGATAAATCCATATGAAAAAATTACACTTACTACCAAAGCCTTTCAGCTCTTGTCAGCTTCCAATGCAAGAAAATGCCAAGATGACTGACTTCTCTAAAAAAATTAAATACTTTTTTTCCTCCTAAATAGAAAAATTAATATGAGTGAACAAGAAACCAGTGTAATTTGTACACCTTAGAGGTAATTGATTCAGGAAACAATTTTATCTCTGTCAGTTTTTCCTCCAAAAGCTTGTAGAAGGAAATACTTTCTTTCCAGAAAGCACTGCAAAAACAAAAAGCAATATGTATTTCCATAGCATGTTTCAAACAATGTAAGTAGACATAGCAGTGATGTGGGTGGCCATAACAAATTAAATACACATGATAAGGAGAGTGCTTTTGAAGCAAGATGATAGCAGACATCAGCTGTGCCTACACGCTTTTTAAATGTCTGAAGTTTTTTTACTTTATATTTGGCCTCCCAAAATAAAGCTCTGTGATGGGTACTTGAGTCTATATCTTCATCAGTGTCAGCTGAAACATGCAACTGGGCAGCTCAGACAGCCTTTCGCTGTACTGCTTCTGCTTATGTGTGGTTTACACCTTATTTGAGACATTGGATAGCATTATACAAGGTCCTCTGTCACTGTTAAGACTTTCATTTTTCTGGTTATTTTGTTTCTTAGACAAAAATCTTGTAGAATCAGTACATGGGAGAAGCAAAGCAGAGGATCCTGTTGTCCGTTTTCCTCACTCAGGGGATCTCAGGGAGAGTCAGAACTGCTCTGTGAAGGAATTATCATTAATTGTACAATCCTATATCTATCTCAGATGGAAACATTATTGTTGGCACCTGAGGCACAGCCACAAAGGTCATTCAAAACTGGTTTTGGATTATCCCATCAGTGTCACCAGAGAAAGAGGAAGGGCATTACCATGGTGATGCCAGCAGAAAGAATTTTGGAAAATCCAACAACACTTTGGACCGAAAAGGCAAAAACCTTAGGTAGCATTGCTTTTCAGCCTACTTTCACAGTGCTGCACTGCCATCTGAGTTTGATTTATGCCGTGGCAGAACATACTATTAATCTTTAAATGCACTCAGTTGTGCTCATGGAAGTCGGCTCACATGACGAATGCTGCTCCCTGCAGGGCAGCACACCACAGACCGCCTCACTACGCCTGGCCAGGCCTTGCAGTCAGGAGAAGGACCTAATCCAGAGCTGAAGAGCCACGTCACCTGGCTGACACTGAAATGTTTTACAACTCCCAGAAGTTATCACAGTCTCAGAAGCAACCTTGCTCTTAAAATGCCTACTCCTGTCACCACTGTCTTCTGAAGAGACTGTGCTGATACGCTTGGCAGGTTACAATATTAACTCCTTTGACATACAGCCATAAACACTGTGCACACATCCTCTTTTCAAGATTGGGTCCTTAATTACAAATATATGGACAAGATGTAGTATTTGCAATGAGCATTACTGTAAGGAATGTAACACGTAAAATGCCTCCCTTAGGAAAAGAGCATGTAAAAAGGATGATGTGTTGCTTTCAGGACTCAGACATGGAAGGAGCATACAGCAAACAGTCCCAAAACCGGCAGACTATTCTCTTTAATACAGTAATAAATTAAAATGACTGCTGAAATGGCAGATAGAGAATCAGCGATGCTGATGGCACTGCCAGAGAATGGAAGTGTCCAGTTAAAAAATATTTAGGTCTAGATCTCAACAGATACAGACTGCCTTCCATATTTTGGGGCTTTTATTTCCATTTCACCGACTACAAATCAGGCCAGGAGCTGTCATAAGCGGAGGAACATTTGCTAACAGCTGTGGCTGCCAAAACTGAACAAACTCCTGGAAGTTTTACAAAAGCCATCACCTCAGCCAGAGGGAGTTATTACTGAGAGACCTGAGACAAAGGCCTGGACGTGGTCAGTAACAGGTCTACAAGTGTGTGGAACATTATAGAAGCTTTGCCTGCTACTCCCCATCCTTTCCATTAGATGAATAAGGAATTCCTCATGTATATAAAGCCATAATCTTCTACAAATGCCCTTCAAAAACCACTGCAATGACATAATTTCCTTTTCAAGCTATCTTTTTTTCCTCCCTTTGAAAGTGAATATTTAGAAACCAAATTAGGAAGACACATACAGCTTTTGCCTTGCAGGAAACACATTCTTTTCTACTATAAATGGTGCAAGTTGGCAGGGCTTTTACCCACCAAGGGCTGCCAGTTCCGTAAGAGAACTCACTTTTCCCTTCAGTCCAAGTGGCTCTTTCCCAGTTATTATTACAGTATATATTTTTAAAAATATTTTTAGCTCACACAGGCAGGCAATGAATGAAAATTAACAAGTTCTATGTCATGCTGTCCCAGACGTCCCTCTTGATTCATGAAAGTGCCATTTTTTGCCTTTTCTGGGGTAAACAGATGTCTGTGGATTGGGCATTTGTCAAATAACATTTTTAAGGGGAAGAAGTGAAAAAAAGAGCTAGTCCTGCAGCACACTGCTCTCACTGAGTTTGCATGGTAGTTTGGCATCTGGGTCGTGTTGGTTAGACAAGCCTGACCATCTTCCCTCTTTCTAGGGCTGGTTTCTTAGCTCCTTGCAAGACAGTCCATTCAGAGCATGTAGTGTTGGTAGCAGATGCAGGTAGTTCAGAAAATCAGAAAATAAGTTGTTGATAGACACCCTTCTCTTTCCAAAATGACATTGTATGAAGTGATTTGTGACCCAAGCACGCTGACTCAGGTTTTCTCATTTTGGAGCCTGGACATGGTGCATTCACAATCCTTCACCTGGACCTATCTCCTAAAGATTTCTGCTGGGCTTCCCAGAAGGATGTAATCCAGAGTTTTGGTGCTGCCTTGCTGGCATTTTCCTAATGCTTGAACCACAGCCTCATTCTTGAACCTCTACATTTCAATAAAAGCATAAAGCAAAGACTTTAATAATCTGATGTGAATAGTCAGGAACTATCCCTGTGATCAGATCTTGTTGGGTTAAAAGATCATGAATAAGACTGTTCCAGTGTTCAAGTAGGGTAGGAAGAATTCCTGGAAGAGGTTGATGATCTATACAAGCCCCTATTTTTCACCTGATATCACAGTTTCCTGAAGATATAATGTCTTTGATATGTTTTTGATATGTCTTTGATCTGTCTTATAAATCTTCATCATTAAAAAAGATTGATATGAGATCATGTCACCAAAGCAACTCCTTTTAGAGACCATGGATGAATGTTGCACAGTTTATTCTTGGCCTCTCCTGGATACTGGGGCATGCTGAGAGCATTTTATCTTTATGCCTATCATTGTGCAGTCCAGAAGAAGAGTCTTGGGTAACAGTGGGCCTGAGACGTGCCTCAGCTTCCCATCCAAAAGCAGCATACCTTATATGAACTGCTCACATCAGCTGCACATGTAGAACTCAAGCTGGGGATGCAATCAGAGAAGGATTTCTCACAAGATATTCCTTATTTCCTGTGGCGTGGTTAAAGTAATGAGCAGTTGTTCCTGTGGTATTTTAGCCGTTACACATTTGGTCCTGTCCAGAAAAGAGAATTGCAGAGAAGAGCACATTTCAGATAATAAATTTAAGCAATTTGAAACTTGAGAAAAAGGTGAATTAAGATAGAGCCAATGATTCAGGTTAGATCCCATTTAATCCAAACCAGGATATCCATTCCTGACAAAAATGTTGACCATGGCCATATTTTGGCACCGTGTCTGTTTTCTCCCTGCCCCAGTTTCTTGGAAGTCGCTGTGCTCTGGCACTGCAATTAGAGACGTATAATTGATGAACTGCAGACTGGAAAAATCTTATCACACTGTATTATTTATTCCACCACTGGGGCCATATCACCACTGTGAAATCTATTTATTCAAGTTTGAAAGAGACTTGAATAAACCACCTGGTGATCCTGTCTGGGACTGCTGACAGTCTGATCCAGTTTGTCACGGATCCTTGGAAATGGCATTGACAGAGTGAAGGGAGATCCCTTTCACCAGTGCATATTTTGGAGCAAGGCTTTGCAATGACAAGAGCTGTGCTGTGTAGTGGAGGATCACCCAGACTGTGGCTCTGCTCAGAGCCAGCAGCTCAGGCCCATGCTTCTGCCTGTTGCTGTTCACAGTGAATTTACTTACCACACTCATCTCAAAGCCAGCCTGAACCTACGAATTCTGCCCTGCCCCATGATTTGTGTGAACACATCAGCCACTGCCCCATCTCTGCAACACCAGGCTGCATCCAAAAATTGCTGAGGGAGAGCGCACAAAGCCATTTGGGTACATGTAGTACCAAGTCAACCGTGCTTTAGGATGCCTCATCTGTAATTTAAATCCAACCTTCCCTTGCTAATCACCCAGCAGACACTCAGAGGGGCTTTTGCTAGCACTGAGAAGAGCACTGCAAGTGTAGTGACAATCCCTGAAGCAGGAGACCTGGTCATACCACCAGCATTGTGGAGAATGTTTTTTCCCACCAGGCATTTTTGGTGCACTGAGGGCATGTGGACCTCCCTTTGTAAGAGCCCAAAATGCATTGAGTCCCAGGAAAGCCACAGCTTTGTGTCTCCCATGATCTGCACTTTTTAGGACATCCATCTGTGATGTTGGTGGCTTCCCTGACTTCTTAGGCTATATGGACAAAAATGCAAGGAGGTTGGAAGGAGCCTTTTAAGACTTCAAGAAATCCAGTGATGTGCAAGGAGAGGCAGTTCAGGGCTGCTGCAGCACATCTCCCTCAGGAAGCCCCCCTAGACTGCCCAAAAGGGTGATAGACATCAGCAGAGAGTAAGGACTCAGCCGTGGAAACCACCACAAGCTCTCAGATCACACTGAAAAGAAAATGCCAGTGTCAAACAAGGCAAAAGGAATTCCTGCTGGAAGTCAAACCTAGGGGAGATCCACAACTCTCCCAAACACACCCACTTCAGATGAGGGTAGAAACCACATAACACAGCTGGATCTGCCCCACTTTCTTTCTCCAGCAGCTAGTGATAGGGAACCAGCCTAACAATACAAACTGTGTACAGCTTGTATGTGCCCAGACCAGGCGGTTCACTGCCACCATCCACACAGTTCAGTGGAACCAGCTTGCAGGAAAAAGAATATGTTTAACCATGGAGAAAGTTTTCCTCATAGTCTGTGAGTGTGAGCCCTTTCTGGATGCATAGTGCCTGGAAACCTCATGAATCTGCTTTTGCCTGAATAACTCATATCTGTGGGATTTGCCTAAATTCCATCTGCTGACCAAAAGTCCTGTAGGAGTACAGAGCAGATCACAGAAGCCTTCCATGAAAATACCTCACTTGCTCCTGTGGGTTTGCAGTGGTCAGCACAAGAGGTGAGTAAAGGCTTCAAAGACATAATATGAAAAGCAACTGCATAGCTCATTGGCTCTTCAACTTCCATCCATGCTCCCAGGGGATGACACTCACAAATCCCATCTGAAAGCAAGTCTGTATTCTCCCTGCAGCCACGCTGAGTTCTGAGAGCTCTGCCCAGACCTTGAACATGGCCGATAGAGAAGTAAGCCAATGAATGGCACAGCGCCAGGCATTGCAGGCATTGTGCTTTGGTACTGGAGAGAGAAGCATTCACTTCTGTGTGTCTGCAGGAGCAGTGCCAGCCAGATGGAGAGAGCTGGCGGCCCAGCAGAGCAGGGCAAGGAGCACGCTGGGAATGAAGGAAATGGAGAGTTGTAATGGAGCCAGGAGTTCTGTGACAGTTGTGTATTATGGCAGCATGGAGCTGAGTGACCTTCATCCTGCCATCTGTGGAATGGCTCTGGCAATATGGCTCAGTGGAGATGACTTGTGGCATAGCAGGTGCAGATTATCTCTGTGTCTAGTATAAAGGAGTTAGCACTGTAAATGAATGATTTCTAAATAAAGGAACAGTTAATGTTTAATCGCAGATACAACCCTGTCTCAGTCAGAGCAGGCTTTTGAAAAAAGAATGGTTTCACTTTGTTGCCTCTTGAAGTGGTGTCCCACAGTTTTACATAATAATCTCACTAAGAACCTACTTTCCCAGTGTCAATACAGGTAAGAGTAGTAACGGCCACCTTCTGCACGGAGCAGTGTTTTTCCTTGTGGAGAAGGTGGCAGCAGCTTTTGCCTATCAGTTCAGCTGATGTCTAATTATCTGACATACACAGATCATATGTTCTTCCCTTCAACTTAAACTGCTGATGATTAGACAGAGGCAGATGCTGCTCTCAGAGAACCAAGTCAGGAGGGGAAAGGCAATTATGGTGATGCTTCAGCTTACGTAGAAAAGCCTAGGATGGTGAAGCTGGGTTCTCTATTCTTTTTTGGAATTCTTACAATGCACGCTGGCCCCACAGCTAAACACAGAACCCAACCTTGTAGTCTTTTTCTCATCTCCATATCAGTAGCATCTGTTCTTCTCATTGTGAAGCATTCTCAGTGTTTTATTCCAATAAAAAACAAATGCTATTTTGATGTCCTATTATTTTAGATTCTCCTCACACATTTGAACAAGTGTTTTTCACTATTTGGAGACCAGGAAGAATCAGTATCTTCATTTCTTTTTAATTCCAAGTCCAAAATTTCTGCCTGCAGACAGTGACTTTGTGGGTCAGATATTATTTGCTGAAGACACAGAGGAAAACAATGGGCAACAAAGCTTCTGCAGATGGGATTCTGAGCTTGAAAAAAGAAGAGCAGAGGCTAAACTCCATCATTAATTTGGACCAAAAAATATGCGTAGCATCAAACCACCAGAGCAGTGATGGACAGGAACCAGGTGGACTCTATTAGAAAGCAAAGAAGGGAATGTTTTCTAACAGCTGCCAAGAAACACGCTTGTTTCAGCTTTTGCATGAAATGATAGATGGGTTCTTTAAAGCCCAAATCTCTGCTTTTATTCCTCCTTGCTTTGGGACATGGGTGTAGTGCGTATTCATTACTCATACTGGAAACATTTGCCACTGGAAGCTCCTGGAACGGAGTTTGGAAAGCCATGAAAGCCCTAACGGCAGCTGAAAATATCAGTGCTGTCCCAGCACTTGCTGAATCAAATTATTGAATGCCAAGATAAATTAATGTTTGTCTCTGAGTCATTCTCATTTCTGAAGAGTTCAAGGTTTTCAAACTGCTTTCCTACCATGAAAGTCTTATCTCCTTGAAAAAGAAACCTCCTTCTGGTGGCACCATCTTCAAAAGTCTGGAATGGTGTTTAGAGAAGACTTGTTTAACTTTCCAGTAAATTCCTTTCCATTCCACCTTGCCTAGTTAAATAACTGAAATATTTGCAATTTTTTCAAATAGGGATTTTCAGTAGTCATAAAGCATAAGCTAAGGACCATATTCTGCAAGCCTATCTAGATAATTAATACACACTGAAGCAGGGCTCAAGGGCTAATCTGCAAAGTGTTTTTGGTGATCCTGAACATCTAGCTTTAGAATCCAAAACTTCATAGAGATTGAATTAAAATTCCTGTGATTGGAACTTCAAAATGAGTGAGATAAATGCAAAAGTATAAAGCCAGGAGACACACCCCTACCTTCCAAACCTGTGAACTGAAATAACCATGAGCTGAGTGGAGGAGAAAATGAGGAAGAACTTCATTTGATGGTCTTCATTCCGGGCAGCCCTGAGTGACAGTCCTGTGCTGTCTGTAGTAGGTCTCTGCATGTCCATGGGGGCTGGCAATGCCTTTTTGGGGATCAGCACAGCCCCACACTCCTCTCTATGGATTGCTAAACAGCAAATAACAGAGGAGAGTGCTCAGGTATAGGTCAGTGCTGAGAGAGGGCAAGCATATGTCAGTGCCGACACCTCCCCAGAATTCGGTGAGGAAACTTCTGAGGTTCAGTAAGGGCAGGTTCTATACCTGGGGAGGAATGCCAGTAGTGTAGTGCAGGTTAGGGGTCAACCAACTGGAGAGAGCTCTGCAGAGAATGACCTGAGGGTGCTGTGGTGACAGGTTGGCCATGAGCCAGCAGTGTGCCCTCATGCTCAGGAAGGCCAATGGTATTCTGGGGCACATTTAAAAGAGTGTGACCAGCAGGTCCAGGGATGTGATCCTCCCCCTCTTACCCTGCCCTGGTGAGGCCATATCTGGAGTACTTGTACAGATCTGGGCTCCCCAGTTCAAGAAAGATGGGGAACTGCTGGAGAGAGTCCAGCAGAGTCCGCAAAAATAACGAGGAGCCTGGAGTATCTCCTGCACAGGAAAGTGATGAGAGACCTGGGGCTGGTCAGCCTAGAGAAGAGTTGGAGGGGAGGTGTTGTCACTGTTCATAAATATATCTAGCAAACAGATATCAGGTGGATGGGTCCAGACTTTCGGTAGTGCCCAGCAACAGGACAAGGGGCAGTGGGCACAAACTGGAACACAGGAAGTTCCACACGAACATAAGGAAGATGTTATTCACTGTGAGGGTGACACAGCACTGGAAGAGGCTGCCCAGAGAGGTTGTGGAGTCTCCTTCTACGGAGAAATTCAGGACTCAACAGGATGCTTTGCTGTGCAATGGTCCAAATGCTAGGCAGTGTGCTTCACCTTGAGCAACTTCATTATGAGCCAGTCCATTGCCCCGTGGGACTGATGCATTCAGTGATGGTACTGTAGCTGCATTCTGGGGAAGTCTTCTCTAGGCCAGGATGCTACCTGCTCTCAGGAGGGTTGTGTGTGCACGTGTGCGGGCCTATGTATGTGTGCATTTGCAGAACTTTACTCTGCAGCTGTCAGATTCTAGAATCCAGAATCTACTGGATTCTAGTGGGTGGTTGAAAACATCATAAAAGATATTATTATATACATATAATTTGATACATTTAGTCTGAAATAAGCCCCCAGTAAATTTATATTTACTTGGCAGAGAAGATATAAAATTTGGTTTGGCAGTTGATTTAGCAAAACACTGGAAACTCAAGGGAAAAAATACTGCCTGGCTGAGTGGGTTGAACTAATACTGAGAAATGGATCTCTGCAAATCTGAATTCAACCCAGTTTTTCAGAGCTACTTATCCAGTCTGCTTTCACCATTGGCCAATTGACAGAAATTCAATATTTTTCTTTTAGTGAATGAAAAGCATAGTCAGAAACAGCCACTGGGTCAGAATCATATGCGAAAGCTCCTCTTGTGCTTTTGTTTCCTAATTGCTCTTGGAAGGATTTTTCAGACTGGGCTGACGCAGTTGTGTGTGTAAATTTCCTGGCAGAAGAGGAAGGTGACTGTGTCCAAAAGACATTTTAGAGTGTGAATTCACAGCTTTTCCATGTCTAATCAGGGAACGTAAACCGTTAGCCACATGCTCTCCATTTCCATCACATTTTTTCACACTTAAACAGAAACATGCCAAAGAAAAGGTGCTACATTTTTTAATGCCCCCAAATAGGAACCATGGGAGTCCGTTAAATGCTGTGGCCATTTCCAGCATACAAATCAATTTTCCTTGTGGTGGTGAAGTGGTGAATAATGCCTGGTTTGTTTAAAGGAGCATGACTGATTTTGGATGAAGTATCCTGTCACTTTGGCATTTTCAGTTTTATTTATTACGCACAACAGTATAAAACCTGGTACTGGTCTCAGTGCCAGGCTTACAAGTGGGATAGCTGAAAGGACTACATAACTCCTGGTGCAGCAAAGAAACTCTCCTTCTGCAAGACTTTTGCTGGACTCCTGAGAAATTATTTTGAATAACATGGCAGAGAAGGATTTCATCACTTGGCATCTGCTGGCTTTATTTTTTCTTCCATTTTGCCTGTGTCAAGATGAATACATGGAGGTGAGCAGAAGATCTTATAAACCAGTGGCTAAAGTATTGCAAAGTCACCACCAGACTGGCCACAAAGGTTCCAGAAGCAGGGAAATTTTGAAACAGCGGAGTCAACTTATAGAGTGGACTGTTGCTAATAGCTCTTCTACAGACCAAAATGTTCTGAGACCAGAGGTAGATGATGTAGAACTGACTACCTCAGATAGAGTCCAGGTACTCTGAATTAATCTTCTAAAGATAACTTTACAGCTAATGAGATTTTTTTTTTTTTTTTTAAGATTACTAATAATATATTTATGAAATGAATTTTATTACAGCTGTACAATGGTCTGTATTCTGCTGGGTTGCTTAATACAACTTTTAAATGAGCTGGGAGAGTCGACAGTGTATTTGGGGACGATGGTAATAGCACAGATAGAAGCCCTGTTTGGCTGAAACTTCAGATAAAGCCTCTTAACCATTTCAAGCTGTTACTTTCTTAATATATTAAAGTTTCAGAATCAATCAACTGATTTGGCTTTGGAGGAAAATTAAAGAATTTCTAGAGGTATTTGCAAAGATTCAACTAGCAGAGAATGAAACTTGAAAATCATATTTGTCATATATTGAGACAAACATAACAAAATTCTGAGTAGTCAGAATTACAATTCAGAAGGAATGTTTGAAAAAAACCCACAGGTACTTGTGTCTGAGATCTGAGTAGCTTTAGTAATTACATATAACAACTTAGTTTTGATGGGAAAAAGATTTGGATTTGAATGAAACTTTTAAAATCAACTGCAGCAATTGCTTTTTAAACCGGGGGTGTTTTATGCCTTTTACATGGCAATTTGGATATTACAGTCATCAGCTTACAGCAAACTGAACAGTTTGATTATACATAAATACTGCAATCTACATTCAAAAGAAAAATCTGAAGGGTAGAAGCTTTTTCTAGCAGAACAAAATGCTACTAAAAAAAAATTCTGTTAATTGGTACTTTTTAGAAATAACAAGAATGTGAGTGTTTTGTTCTTATTACTGATACCAACGTTTGGTCCTGTACAGCTCACTGTTTCTCATTTGTGATTTAAAATTCTTTTAGATCAAACCATGATATTTTGAATTCCAAAAACCGTGGACAGACAGACAAGTGTTGAATAACAATCTACTCCTCAATCTGCTTCATGATATACAGACAGGAAATCTGATTTTAACCCCATTTTAGGCTTAAGTGACTGAAGCACATCAGAGTATGAGCATGAGTTTACTACACCATTATATGCCTTGTCTTTAAATTTTGTAGTTGCATTTCATATTTCCTGCACAGGAATTTTATGTTCTTCTAGTGCAATTGGTAAGAAAGACATTTGACCTTTGGTATGTTGAATGACATTTGCAACATACAAACAATGTAATCAGTAGGATATGTTGTACAATGAGTCAGTTGGCATGTGTGTGTGTTTGTCTTAAGTGCATAGAGAATTGTGCACTTGCATACTATAGACTCTTTGTTGCTGGTAGTTATAGACAGTTGCTAACAAAATATCAGATAAAGCAAGATTTAATGCAATATAATGATTTTTTAAAGGTAAAATTTTCCATCACAATAGATTCCACTGCTTCTGGGTGCATGTGTCTCTTGTACCACAGTTTAGTACCTGTATGAAGTTGTTTTCTGCTAGAAGAAACTGTGACACTAAAATTGAGTCCAGCAAGTCTGAGCACAGCTGATGGCAGTCATTTACTTGCCAGCCTCCTCTCTAGGAAACAATCTTTTGAAATGATGGAGAAATGATGCAACTTTTGGCTTACTGAAATGAAATGGAGTTCTAGCAGATATGTGACAGGGCTAATCCATCGTGGAGTGGATGCAATAGGTATTTTCAATCTTGAGACTCCAGGGGTTTCCAGGCAGAGGAGGAAAAAAGACAGAAAGGACATATTCTAACTTGAAACCTCTTCCTTCCCCAAGAACTGTTTGGCAGCTGCTGGAAACAACCAATCTGTGAAGTCAAAGGTTTCACTCCTAAGTCCCTACTTTCTTGATTATCTCAGCTGTGGCTGGAGAACTCTTGCTAAAGTATAGTAAAGATCTTGTTCCGTGATGTGGCACTGAAACAGTAGCATTTGCTTAAAAAGCCAGTTTCTGTACTTCCAGTAATTCATGAAAAATATGCTTTTCTGAAACATGAGAACTCAATGAAGGGAGAGACATTTCTCCTTTTTGAGACTGCTCCTTGAAAACTTCCAGGTACTATACAAGATACTGGTGTTTTGCCTCAAATGCTGGTGTTTTTCTTACCTCATTGCTAGAGAAGTAGCACAGAGAACTCTGGTGCCCACACAGGCATGCTATTATGTATTTGGAACAGGAGCCAAGAGCAGTGGCTGTACATTACTTGTCTCCTGCATTATCTTAGACAGCATAATAGAAACCCGTAAAATTAATCAGGAAGTAAAAAGAACTAAATCTCCAATTATGATCAGTTCATAAGTTTAAATTAAGGGAATTTTATAAACCATCTGCTGTCTAAAACTGCCTTCTACATACAAAACTTTAGGAAAATCAGCAAATATCCCTGCTATCACTGTTTCCAGCTTTCTATTGTTTTAGGTTAGTGATGTAGCAGATACATTTCAAAAGCCTCTAAATCATATTTATGTTCTGAAAGCAATGCCAAAGATTCATTGTGCTATAAAATTTATGTGGAAATGGCTGCGTAGGACACCTTTGGCAAGTAAGCTGTAATTAACCTCTACGTCCCACTTGAGTGTACTTTTACATTAGGCACAGGCTTTTCTTTGAACTGTAGCTTTCATTTAGTTCTCTGATTTCAGAGATTTAAAAAGTATCCTCAAAATTCATTGTTCTTGGCATTTGATTGTGAACATTTTTTTCCTCCTAGTCAAAGAATTAGTAAAGTTAATAAATCAGTACTTCTTTATGGCTTGCATAAGTGTTTATTTATAAGTCAGTGGGACTGCCCAAGCATAAATAGACTGGCAGAACCTGCCTTTCTGCACATGTAATAACCTGTTGAGTCTTTGGAGAGATGATGTCAAAACAGGCTTTGGCTATGACCAGCACTATTGTCTATTTCACAATAACACTGCTGGTAATCTAATACCATTTGGTCAGAATTTCAGTGCATTGTGTAACGTAACAAATCTTACCGTGCAGAGACACTCACATGCCTGAAGTGAGGCTTTCTGACACACGTATTTCATTTTGGGGAGCTTGTGATTTCACATAGCAATAAGACACAGTTGTAACTATTTGGATATTTCTAGGCTGATCACAATTATTTGCACTTGGCAGATGTCTATATGGTTGGCTTTTTCATTTAACTTGAATATCAAACACTATCAGAGAAAAAGCTGGAGATTTTGCTGTCAGACAAACACTTTATTCTGATGGTGCAAAATGTTTGCACAGTTCCCATCCTCTCAACTACCCTTCGAGGACTGAAAATGAGTTGAAAGCAGTCACTTCTCTCATATTCAGAAATGTTTGATCATTGTGCCTGGTGATTATCTGTTCTATTCTTCATAAGGAGAGATAGGAGAGATACAGGCTCTCCAGGAACAGACAGTCAAACAGGTAGAACTCATTTTTCTCATACTGCATAGACTTTATCCAGAATAAAAGTGAAAAAGCAAAGTGTTGACCAACATTATATAAATCCAAAGCCCTTTTGTCCACTGCAATTATTAACATTTCTATAAGTCTATGAATAATGAGTATATTTATCTGCTGAGCTGTCAGATTAGCCTCTATTCCCATGAGAGCTCCACTGGCAGTGGTTCCAGCTATGGAGGGCACATGTCTGTGGCAAGCAATATTTTGGTGGCATGAAAGGTAACTTTCTGTATCAGTGACATAAATTTTAAAGCCTCTTGAAATTAATGAATTTTGAGTATGAATTCAGGGGGGTTTCTTAAATGCTTTCAAAACATGGACATAAAACTTCAGTATTTCAAATCCAGCTGGTGACATTGAGGGCAGAAATACAGCATATCTGTATGATCATTTGGCAGTTCTCATCTCACCAGAGGCTAATTGGCTGTTAAACCAATAGATCTGCATTAAGCAAGTCATTAGACGATGACAGAGAGGAATGGAATGGAAAGAAAGCAAAGGAAGTGAGAAGGAAGACAAACAGTAGAATGCTGAGAGAAAAGGTGCAGTTGGAATTACTGCCCTCTAGAATTTAAGAACTGCACATTTGTGACTCTGGATAGTAGCAAAGAATTGTTAAGAAAAAGCAACAAAACAGGAAGAATGAAGATGTAGAGAAATAAAATCCAGGACATCTGCCTCAGCTGAGCCATCAGAAGCTTTGTGACCACTAAATCACTACAATGAAAACTAACCAGGATTGAACAAGACTCCATAGAAATAAATACAGCAGGGTGCAATTAAAGAGTACTGAAATAAAGCTGTTATCAAACTACTATTACAGAAACTGAGCTGTGTATATTTAACCTATTAGTTTATTTATATTGCTGTATTACTTTTATCATACAAACTGGTTAGAGACAAGCATCCACAACTGCTAATAATCAAATGCCATTGATACCAGGTGTTGCAGTCACTTCAAATTTTTGTCTCATAGCTTGGTAACTCTTTAGGTTCCCCAACTTAAATACCTGGCAAATACACAAGACTGAGGACTTGAATAGTTGTGTATTTTTAATGTCTTTCTAGCAGTCTGACCCAATTTCCTTAATGCTTAGCAGAGGATCATAGCTGATGGCCAACTGAAATCCCTTTTTTCTTACCACTTGTTGCCTAAAGTCCTGTTTGTCAATAAAAGTCAGCTGAAATGTGGGATCAGCAAAAAGTAGTATTGATGCCTAACTGAAATGTTAATCTAGCTTTCATCACTTGGTATTATCTTATTTTCAAAACCCCCATTACTTGACTTAACTTTTTTTTTTTCTCCCTTAAATCTTTTGAAAATAACATTTTTGGAGAGAACCCAAGTTTAGCAGATTTCAGTCCAGATAAGCATTTTAAAAAGCAGCATATATGCAGAGTCTACATAATGAAGAGCCTGTGTCTGACATGCACATGATCAATTTACTCCATGAATGAGTTATTTAAAGCTTATTTTTGTGCCCTTAGCCCCCCCAGACTGGACCACAGAATCCAGACTGTAGCTCCTGCTGCCGCGGTGACTTTGGAGTTCGACTCTACCAAGGGCCCCCAGGACCTCCTGGACCCCCTGGGATGCCAGGTAACGATGCACTTTAATGGATTTTTGAGCAACCTAATTTTAGGCTATAAATTTCAGGTTAGTCTGTGGAGTACTACAGAATGATCCAAATCCGTATCAGGGGATGGATTTGGAAGCAAGCTTTTCTACAATTTCCTGAGGGGACAGACTCTAAAGATTTTTCTAGTGAAAAAACATTTGATAATAAAATTCAGCTTTCACAAATTCATGTTGAAAGCAATTTCATTGCATTTCTAGGCCAAATTATTTTTTCTCCTTAAAGTAGCATGAAGCTTCCATTAAAGCTGGAACAACTTATTTCCTGGAGTTGATTATTGTTTTCACTCTGACTATCCTGTAATGCTATTTTGTTCTGTATTCAGGAGATGTTTTCATCAGGCATACTGCTAGCCAAATTTCTACACAGACACACATACCCCTATTCTTTCACTGAAACTTCTTCATTTCTTTCTTGCTTGTTTTATTTTTCCATAATAAAAAGTACTTTTTTTAAGGCAAAATATGCACACAGAAGAACATGGTGCACAATAAGAATTTATAGTTTCACCTAGAAAAAAAAGAAGGGCCCATAAAAGGAAAAAGATAGCTGTATGTTGGTCTATGTTCATTACAGAAGCTACTGGGGGTAGGGATTTGAAAATTACCATCCCTAAAGCAGATAGATAACATTAATGAAACGATGAAACCTCTTATGCGTTTTGTATCAGTTGAAAGCAAACTTCTTAGGAGCAGCACACCATTTTTTATTACACCACACTTTCAAGGCTGCCAGCTGAAATATTGAGACGCAGCCTAGTCCACTGTTGCCTTTTCCTCATATGAATGTGTAACTCAGACACACTCTCTTTCTATCAAAGGATGCCAGAATTGTAAGGCCCATCGTATCCCTCTGCAGTTTGGAATTTCTCTATTTCCTTCAAATGCTGCATTTCCTATCACTGCACACTTAAGCTGAAGGGCAACAGCTGTCTTTCTCTTGATTGAATCAAGTATTGTTTGTACACTTCTGTTCTGAGCTGTTAGAGAAGTGGTTCTCTTGTTACACAAAGGATCAATCTTGTAATTTGGAGGAGTTATTGATTTCCCAAACAAAAATTGCTTCTATTCTTCTGTCATTCAGACATTTTATTTGAAGTCGTTTTCCTAATACAACAACTTTGAAGAATCACTTACTCAGATTTGCTCTCAACAACACCATTCTTGAAAATTCCTAACTAAAGTGACTAATTAGAAAACAAGCAGAGTGACAAAGAACATAATTTAAATTCAGGTAGATCATTGATGACACTAATTAATCCTCTGAGTAATTAACTGAAAGATCAAGCTCTTGCTTTAGGCAGGCATAATAATTACTCTGTTATCTTGACCAATTTTAAAAATTTGTCAGATGCTTAGACGCTTGGTCAGTAATTTCTTCAGTAAACAAGAGGAAGTAATACAGCAGATGCAGAAATGCATTTGTTGTAATGACCCCTATTATAAGAAGCCCTCTCAGAAAAGCTTCACTGAAACACTGTCTTCAAGCCTAGGAACAAGCAACCAACCTGTTAAGGCCAACCAGCACACCAAGAACACAGCTCCTCCAATTTTCAGCACAGATGGGCCAGTTTGTAGCTAGTTTAAAGTTACACAACAAGTGTTACCTTAAGCTTTAAAATTTTGAAGACAGCAAAATGTCTTTCAAAACTATCTTATCCTAGCCTAGTCACCTTGAATTAATAGGAAATATTTTCACAAGACAAGAAAAATAAGACTGAAAATGCAGACTACCTGATACGTGTCAGCCAACAATGGCCTTCACTTTACCCCAGCCTCGTGTCCTATGAGGTCTTCTCCTTGAACATCTTCCCTGCAAGGCAACTGACCTGAGACATCTGCAGTTAATAAAGCAATAACAAGATAACATGGTGATTAACTCTTAAACACCAATGTATATCCTTCTGGAAAATGCTCATCTTTATCCAACGGTACTGAAAAGTGCATGTGTTGCAAACTGCTAAAAAAGGACCCAGATACAGTATCTGTTAACGTGCATGAAATGATTGAAGTTATAACAGGAAGGTCCATTTCTTTCAAGGAAATCATGGAAACAATGGCAATAATGGAGCAACTGGCCAGGAAGGAGCCAAGGGTGAGAAAGGAGACAAAGGAGATATGGGACCAAGGGGAGAGCGCGGCCATCATGGACCCAAAGGCGAGAAGGGTTACCCTGGGATCCCTCCAGAGCTACAGGTACAAAACATCTGCCTCACGTTTGCTGCAGTGGAGATTAGTACAGGACACCTGAGAAGGAGATCCACTTGTAAAAGAACACAGTGAAAGCAGATGAAGCATTTGTCATGATTGACAGATAATGCTCCACCAGATCTTCCTGGAAAAGAAAATCAGCAAAGTTTACCCATTTTAGACTAAGAATTCATGAAAGTAACAGCAAGAAATATGGCTCCCTATTACAGCAGTAATGCAGTATCTGGGTGAGTGAAGGTGAATAACAAGGATGAACATTTTTTCTATTAAGCTCCATTATATTACATAGCTCTCTGCTTCCTAGAGAAAAGAGCAAAGGAGTTCCTTAGACTAATGCTCCTTAAGTCAGTTAGGTCTTGTGAGACTCACAGAAGTATATATATCCAAATCATCCAAATATTGGGTCAAAACCTTTGAACTCGGAACTGAGCCCTCTTGTTTCGAAAAATACCATTCAGCAGAATGGTATTCATCACAGCATTCATCTGTGTTTTCCAATGGTTCAATATCCTATGTATGCTGAGATGCATGTGGGCTCTGTTAGGTATGAGCCATCCAAAATCCAGAGAAGCATTAAAAATTGAGTTCAAGATTGAGCTGATAAGCTCTGCTGAGGGAGGGACATATTTGTACTCATTATTATTATTATTATTATTTTTACCTAGTCTTCTAGCTTTTAGATTAGAGTTCATTCATTCCACCAGGCATGTGCAAGGTGGTGGAGAGCTCACATACTTGTACCTGCAGTACAGCAGAGTTATGATGGTGTGATTGGGATTGTCTGGTCTGCAGAAGACTCAGGAGAGAACTCATAGCTCTTTACAACTAGCTGAAATGAGGTTGTGACGAGGTGGGGGGTCAGCTGCTGCCCCCAAGTAACTAGGGAGACAGGACTAGAGTGACTGGCCTCAAGTTGCACCTGGGGATGTTCAGGTTGTATATCAGGAAGGATTTCTTCTCTAAAAGAGTGGTGGGCTGCCCGCGGAGGTATTTCAGTCACCATCCCTGGAAGTGTTCAAGAAACGTTTAGAGAAGGTTTACTGGGGAAATACTGGTGGTAGGAGGATGGTTGGACTAGGTGATCTTGGATGTCTTGTCCAACCTTGATGATATGATTCTATGATTCTAATCCTGTTCTTAAGGCAATCAAAAGTGAATGAGACTTGGATATCTAAGATCCTTGCTTACAGCTGAAAATGGATTCTAAGAGTTGTCCACACTGTACACTACAGTGTAAAGATACATGATCAGTTCATCAGCAGTAGCAGTAAACTTGAGTATGTCTGTGGAGTGGCATAGGTACTAAAGGCAAGATTTGGGTGTGTGGAAAGGCCTTGGGATTAGAGTCTCCAGCTGCCACTGTGGTGGCATCTGTAGGTCTTATGTCAGATTAGCCAGTCTCACAAGGGGGAGTCCTAAAGCACTTCATACGGCTCTAAATGCATTTGTGTGAGCCATTGATTATGGTTGGACTTAGATCCAGATTGAGGAACATACTTATGTAGGGAGCATCTAAACTCCCTTTATAATTATTGGGGACTTACATTATTGTTGGGGAATTATTATTGAGAACAACTCAACTTCATCTAACAATCATTGCTTTTTGGGGCATACGGTTCTTCAGATTTAATGAGCCTATAGATAAAATCTCCAGCAATTACAAGACAGTTTACATCCTTGCTCACATGTACATACTCAAATGGAAGTGTCTTAGTCTTGAGCTGATTCATATCCCCAAACTCTGTTCACCGCTAAAGGTACAAAATTTGGATAAAGCAAATGTACAGAAAAATTAATTCCATTTATAAATCCTCTGACTTTGGGCAAAACTGAAGTTCTGATCTACTTGAAAATCTACTTGAAAAGGTTTTAACTGAAATGTGTTTTTCCAAATAAAAGTCATTCATATCTGTTTTACAACCTCATTAAGAATATGCAAATTAACAGCAGAATCACTAGTATAACCAACCTGTGCAATGTGGGAAAATGACTTCACATTTCTTGGTGTTATTTATACTTGAATTCTCAGCCCTAGGTTGCAGAAAGATGGGATAACTGACAAAAGAAAATAGTGAAAATGAAAACAGTTTCCAAAACTAATAGACATTTGTAATACAGCATAATTATCTTAGCAATCTTTAAAAAGCAAGTGGAATTAACATTATAGCTGAATACCTTTGAAAACATATTTGTTGCAGTTATGTTCAACATAGATCATTTTGCAATATTAAGATGAGCTATCAGTATTTTTTCTTATATAAGACAGTGGTAGTAATTTAGTTATAAATTGAATAATGAAATGGCTTGAATAACAAAGGCTCAGATTGTAATAACTTTTTTAAGGTAAAAGTTATTCACTCTTTGACAGATGTGCTTAAAAATTCTTTATAGAGTGGAGTACATAATTTTTTGTTAACATCATGCTTAAGAACGCAGGAGAGAGGAGAGGAAGAGTAAAAAGACTTCTGAATACAATGCTGGTTTAAGTACAGAGTTACTTTGAAAGACTTGCATTTCACAATGAGACACAGAGAAAGGGCATTTTTTTCAGCTGTTCTGATCAGCCCAGAAAAGTACCTTGGGGTTAGAGAGAGAGTGAAATGGAATCTGAACAAAGAGTAATAAATTCCATTTACAGCCATTACAGCTGCTTTGCTTTAACATAGAATGAACTTTGATGTGAACCTGGCTGAGAAGCAAGAACGTAACCGTTTACTGTCAGAGAAAATGTACCTGTATAAGGATAAAGAAAATCAGCCCAAGCTTTCAGCTCACACCTGGAGGTCCTTATATTTCTGAGAAAATGGCTAATGATTTCCATTGTTGGATCAGAACTGGCATCTGATTTCGCCTCATTTCTCATTTGGATTTGAAATCAAAAGTTTTGGGTGTTTTTTTTTTTGTTGTTGTTGTTCTTTGTTTTGTTTTGTTTTTTTTTTCCTTGTTTTTTAATAACTGTTTATCTGGAATCTCATTAAAAATTGGTTATTGTAGGGAGCACTTAACAACTGTAATTGAACGCTCTTCTTCTAATTTTTCTTCAGAGAAATTGAGAGGAATAAAGTGCCCGTTAAGTCACCATATGACTTTCCAGCATGCAGATGCTGCAATTCTGCCTATATTCTTTCTACTGACAATCAGGTGGGGGATTATAGACTGACAAAAGAGATAACCCTCTGCACCCCCATGCAACACATGGGTTGTACCTTGGTACCTTACTGAAGTAATTTGAATTGTCCAATGTGGGAGGTTTTGCACTGCTTCCTAAGAAATAAAATTCACAGCCTATATACCTCCCTGCAAAAAGTGAGAACCACAGTTCTCAATTTCTTCTTTTGATATTTACCATCCTCTGTTGTCATGACTGAGGAATATGGGGCAAGAGAGGAAAAGTGCTTATTATTGAATCCCAGCCACCAAACTTCTAGAAGATCTCTAATAAAAATGCCTAATTTAACTTTGAAGGTAATTAGCAAGTAACAATCGTGTACGGATTCTACCAAGATTGTTTATTTAACATATTCCATTTAAAGCAATATCCAGTTTAAGTACATTTGGGAGCATATAAAAACCAGTTAATTCACATTTATCTAAAACATCGTACCAGTTGATTATTGCATCATTCTAGAGAGACTTGAAGGTAAATAAAATCTAAAACTAAGGTTCTGCCCTGCAAACACTTGCCCATACACTTACCTTTGCAGTCATGAATAGTCCAATTGAATCTAAGAAAGCTAGTACTCTTCTAGCTTCCTTCAATGGGAGTTTTGTTGGTGGAGTTTAATGGCCTTGGAACAGGCCCTAGAAGAACATCTCTGTCAGGAAAATAAACAGACTGCAAATCCAGGAAAAAATAATGTAGCTGATTCCTCGACACATGTACATTTAATGAATGATTGACTAAGAAGTACATTTTTCCAGGTTGCATTCATGGCTTCCATGGCTACTCACTTCAGCAACCAGAACAGTGGGATCATCTTCAGTAGTGTTGAAACTAATGTTGGGAATTTCTTTGATGTAATGACTGGGAGATTTGGTGCTCCAGTGAATGGTGAGTATTTGCCAAACAAAAGATCGTAATTCTCAGACCTCTGGGGAAAAGCATGGTCAGTAACAGTGAGAAAACAGTACTGAGTTAGCACAAGATCAGACTCACCCTGGAAAGTGATTACCACCTGCTTTCAGGAAAATGAAACCGGAAACTGAGTAAGTCAACAGAAGGCTTGCCAGCCATCAAGAGGAGATGGAGGAGGGAGAACAATAGTAAGTGAAGACTAAGACCATCTTCCTCCATCTGGCCTTTCTCACCCGTTTATTCATCTACTTACAGTTATGACACTTAAGTTACATTTAATGGAAGTCAGGCCCTCCAAGCTTGCTGTGCCACTTGTCTTACTGGCGCTTAGAAGCATAGGTGATTTTCCTGCCAACTGCTTTTTTAATACAATATTAAGGTTAGTATTATATATAATAATATTATTAATAATAAGGTATATAATAATAATAATAAGGTATATTATATATATTATATATATATACATATATACGTATATATATACAATAATATTATGGTTAGTATATAGAACCATAAAAACCTGAGTTGGAAGGGACCCATAAGGATCATTCAATACAACTCCTAGCTCTACAAAGAATCACTCAAAAATGTGTGTGGAAATTAATAAACTTTGACCTGTTCAACAACTTTGATGCACGCTGCAAGCTCCCCATTGTAGGGCCGATGCTACCAAACTACAGTTCAAGCAAAAGAAGGTAGATCTCCCTCCTGCAGGCATTTTGTAAAGCTTCTGATACGTAACAGAGCTGCTCTAGTAATATTGTTGGTACCTTTCAGAAATGAAATCGCTCAGAATGATGATAGAGAGGGACCTGCTGTGCAAGCAGAAAAAGTAGTGCATTGCACAGGATGCATTACAACCAGGAGAGCAGCAGTGAGTGCTGTTACAATTGCTCATGCCCTGAGTGGTCCTGGTGGCGTGCTGGCTACCTGATGGCCTCCAAGACTGAGCCCTTTCAGGAGTAGGCAGGAACATGAAAACAAGGGAAAGAATGGGAAAGAAAAATCACTACACTCAGCCTTTGGGAAATTTCACTTTCAGTCAGATGGAAGGGATGGGCAGTCCATCCGTGTTCAAGTAAAGTCATTCTTTTGGAACAGGACATAGCTTAACCCCCAGCACATGTAGAACAAAAATGAACCAGGTTTTGGTTTCGCTGCAAGCAGAGCAAAATGCCCACTGAAAAAGCTGAAGTAATTTTGGTCTCAGCTGCTTTTTTTTTTTTCCTAAGCAAGAAGTAGTCTGTAGAGTGGCTACTTCCCTCTATGAAGAAAATACTTTGGTAATCATTTCAGGGGTGTATTTCTTCACCTTCAATATGATGAAACATGAAGATGTGGAGGAAGTGTATGTGTACCTGATGCATAATGGCAACACAGTATTCAGCTTGTATAGGTAAGTAGACGACTAAGACATTTTCTCAGCATAATACAGTCGCATCGATGTGAATACATGCTCACATTTCAAAACACAAACTTGTTCTTTATTGAAGAAATATCACAGGGTGAGATAACAAACTAAGGAAAAATATTACATTTTGCCCTCCTCAACTTGCAAATTTACACAGCATCTGTCCCTGAGACAAGGCTGGAAAATGACCCTTAATCAGAAGTTCCTCACTGCTAAGGGAAAATGAATTCTCACTGCAAGTCAGATTGGAGTCTACTGGTAGAATACTATCATTCTGCTAAAACATATCTTCACCCTCTTTTTTTTTTTTCTTTCAGTGAAAGTGTGTAATGAAATGTTCAGCAACTAAAAATAGTCTTATGGAAGGGTAAGGGAAAGCACTTTACTTTAAAGGTGGAGAGCAGTAGTGAAGACAAGTAAGAAGCAAGGGTGTTCCATTTACTGGCTTTGTTAACATTAATACAATTTGAACAAAAATTTTCTAAGCTGTATATATTTCTTGAAGATTCATGAAGAATAAGATTCACTTTTAACTTAATATCTTCTATATCGACCAGGTCAAGAAGCTTATTGCCAAGAGGACAGGTGCAAAAAAAAGGGTTTGAAAAAATGTTATTTGATTAATATCAGTAAGAAGTCTGGAGACAAAATCCAGTTTATCTCTGAAACCTGATAAAGCATACACGAAAGCTTAGACTCGGCACAATGTATTTTAGGCACTTACAATGAGAGCAGCTCTACTTAAGCTGTCTAGACTTCTTCAATGGCCAGTAACAAAGGCCAACCGAAGGGTACTTAGAATCATAGAATTGCTCAGGTTGGAAAAGACCTTAAAGATCATCAAGTCCAACCACAACCTAACCATACTATCCTAATTAACAATCCTCTTCTAAATCATGTCCCTGAGCACCACATCCAAATGGTTTTTAAACACGTGCAGGGATGGTGACTCAACCACCTTCCTGGGGAGCCTATTCCAGTGCTTGTAAAGAAGTGTTTCCTGATATCCAAACTAAAACTCCCTTGGCACAACTTGAGACCATGTTCCTGCATCCTTCTCCCCTTGTACTTCGTTCCCAGCAGATCTTCTCTGCAAAACAAAAAGCACCCTATTATTTCTCTAAAGCATTGAATCTAGAAAAGGCAAAGGGTGGGGGAAAGAGAACCAACAATCAAAGGAATAGTTGGGTTAGCCCACATTAAACGCATCTGTGTTTCAACAAAAGTCCTCAAGGTGATTTAAGTACCCTGTCTACCTGCTGCCTTGCAAGAAGTACAGAGAACCAGCTCACATGAGACTTCCGACCTTGAGGCATTTAAATTTGATTGTGATGAATCGCATGGAAAGAGAGATCATGTAAGAAAATTCAGTGTTGCAAAGGGTGAGGATAAGTTTATTTTAAATAGTAAAAACTCATAACCTATGAAGGAAAAATACATAATTTAAACCTTCAGAATTCCAGAATTTTTGAAAGAAATGATGAAATTAGGTAAGGTGCAATGTTTGACTTAGAGATCAAATGCAAAATAAATAAATAAATAAACCTCCAAAAGTTCAATAGTGGCAAGTCTTAATGTGCTTCCTTGGATTAACTTTTTTTTTTTTTTTAATTGTTTCCTTGATCATTGCCGACAAAGAAAAACTGACTTGTTAAAATGTTCATCCTCAGCTATGAATCAAAAGGGAAGGCGGACACCTCAGGAAACAGCGCCGTGCTGAAACTTGCCAAGGGAGATGAAGTTTGGCTGCGGATGGGAAATGGAGCCCTCCATGGGGACCACCAACGTTTCTCCACCTTTGCTGGGTTTCTTCTTTTTGAAACCAAGTAAAGAAGAAAACAGCCAAATAGCTGTTTATGTGAAGAAGCTTCTTCTTGGAACTGCATTTCTTTTCTGGACTGTGGAACTGTATAGGTCAGGAAGGCTTGTTTTGATGCAGTGCATTGCTATTCCCGTTTCAGAGATGAGCTGGATACATTGGGTAGTTAACCCAATTTTTATTGCTCTCTTCTTCAAAGAGAAAAACAAAGCAAAATAGTTTCAGTAATTTAGAGAGCAGTTTGCTCAATAAAGCCAATTTTGTCTGTAAATATACTTAACTAAAGTATATACCAGGAATTGAGAAATTGATACTTTTTTTTTTTTTTTTAATAGTGTGTTCATTTAAACTTGCATGGAACAGGCCAGAATGAATTATAAGTAGGCTCAGCTGAGACCAATTTTAAAGGAAGACATTTTTACTGGACTAGAATGAACTTTACACATAAAAAAAACCCATGAAAATAAAGAGGTCCAGGATTCAGCTTTATTCCATTCCCATCTCAAACCTCTGAAGATGCCTATGATGTCAGTTTTCACAGATTTTTAGTTTGTATTTATGCTTGCTTGCTCTCTCCAAAACACAAAGAAAAAAAAAAGAGCAGCAGTAATTTCAGCCTTAGTCGCAACTTGACACTTAGGTAATTCAGTCTGCAGAGAGCAGGGAACTGGACAGGGGACCTGCCATGTTTCCTCCTGGCCTTTAAATTAATGAAACCTGATGTAACGAATGCAAGCTGTCAAAACAGAGAGGAGTTGGGACATGTCAACAGCACAGAGAAACATATGAACTATGGAGTTTGGGGATCTTTCAGAAGGATGTATATTTTAATATAGCATATTTACTTAAAAGTGAAGATGTTGATATAGTTTTCTTACCAGCCTTCCTAGAGCCAGTGTTTCAGGAAAAGACATTGCAGCCTGGAAAAGCTGTAGCAACCTAGTTCAATATTTAGCTGGTGAAAGCAAACACTGGCTGGCTCAGCACTTCTGACCATAGTAAATTGGGCCATTCTTCAGCATTAACATTTACACCAGTTTTTCAAAATCTGAGTACCTGAAATCCTGCCTTACTATTTTCTTTTTGTCAGATTCAACAAGAAATATACTAAAGAAATACAGAAGTTTGAATGCATCTTGTGCACATTCTGGCTCTCCACCATGAGCTAATGAAATACAGATTATATTTCAACAGGGTAAAGACAACAGTACCTGTCATTAATATGTAGCATGCAGGCAGGGTTAGGACAACATTTATTTGAAATTCTCTTATACTAAATAAAGATACCATTATTGGTACAACAGAGAAAGTGAATAAAATCTGCCCTATGAATTTCTATGTCCTTGTATTATTTCTAGAATATGGAAATCACACCTTATGATGAATAGTGCATGTTGATACTTGATGACTGTGATTTGCAATTTTTTAGGTTTATGCAGCAACCACTGAAAATATTCATCTTAACGAACTGTCCTCTGATGACTTTCATTCTCTCATGAATTTGGGATGGGTTTGTACCAGGTACATTTTAAAACCCAACACCATGTTATTATGATAAGTATCTTAGTAAGATTCTGGCATGCCTTCAATTTTAAACCTACCAATCAAGTGTTCAGATAACGCTGTTCTTCTGAAATAAATACACAAGATGTAAGAGGTGTATGGCATCACAAGTTAATATTCAAAGTAAGAAAAACCTTGGAAAAATTATTCTGTGTAGGTGTTAGCAATGTTTGCTTACTTTGTAAAACATACATTTACCCAATAAAGGTTAGTAGTCATAAAACTACAATGGTTTGTTCACATCTGTATTTTCTATTACATATCTGAGACCAGCTAAAGAATTTCACCATTTGAAGACAACAGAGATATATGTACAATATACATTTGTTAAGCACTAATTTTGCTACTAAATTGGAGAAAGCCAATATTGCTGAGGAGACCAGCTTCAGGGCAGGGATGCAAGAAAGAAGGAAGCAAAAAAAGACCATCTAAAAGCTCTTTTTAGGGCTTTTTTGAACCAGCAAAAGCACGGTGCCGGTGCTGGGAGTGGCAGCAGCTGGCAGCTTGTGGGCGGGCTGCTGAGACAGCAGGGGTGGAGCCGGCATCGCTCACTCTTATCTCCGTGATTAACCTTGCCTCTTTTTTTTTTTCTGTTAGGCTATGCAGCCGCCGGCAGGGCGGGAGCTCGCCCACCTGACGTGCCCGGTGGAAAAAGGGTGTTGCTGCCCACTGCTAACTGGCGTGGGAGGTGGGTCTTTTGGCAGGACACGTCAGCGTTCTTGTCCTTGCTCAGGTGACCGCTCTCCCACTCGCTGACCTGGAGACTGTAAGATCAAACATGGTCTCTTCCAGACGGCAGGCATGCTCCAAGAAGACTGTTGCAACCCAGATGGAGGGACTGCCCAGAACTGTGACGGTTCAAGCCTCTGGCTGCAGGGAGTGCCTGAGTCTGCTGCTGCCGGGGGACAATGGGAGGGATGCCACCTGCGTGAGGTGCAAGCAAGTGGATGAGCTGCTCAGCCTTGTGGTGGAGCTTAGGGAGGAGGGGGAGAGGTTAAGATCCATTAGGGACTGTGAGAGGGAGATAGACGTGTGGTGTAACTCTCTGCGAGAAACAAGCATAGATTGCAACCCCCAGCCTGTAGTGGACTCTCTCCCTTGTCGTAGTCAACCCGAGAGAGCTGACTTGAGAGGAGAGGAGGAATGGCAGCAGGTTCCACCTCAGCGACGCAGGCGGTGCCCTTCCCGACCTACCTCGGTTCCTCGGGTGCCTCTGATAGGTTTGAAACCCTGGAACTGGAGGGTGAGGAGGCTGAGAATGAGATGGTGGTACAGCCTCTGAGATTTCCTTAGGAGAGGCGGTCGGCTCCACGCTTGAAGACCGCCTCTTCCGGTAAAGAAAGGAAGGTGATAGTTGTAGGTGATTCCCTTCTACAAGGAACTGAGGGCCTGATATGTTGACCTGACCCAACTGGAGGGAAGTGTGCTGCCTCTCTGGGGCACGGGTCAGGGACATCACTAGAAAGCTGCCTGGGCTTATTCGCCCATCTGGCTACTACCCCTTATTGGTAGTTCAGGTTGGCAGTGATGATGCTGCCAAGAGAAGCCTAAGGACTACTAGGAATGACTTCAAGGTTCTGGGGAGGGTACTGGATGGTGCGGGAGTGCAGGTGGTCTTCTCTTCTATCCCTTCAGTGGCAGGGAAGGACACTGAGAGGAACAAAAAAGCCCTCCTCATCAATAAATGGCTTAGAGGCTGGTGCAGACACAAGAACTTTGGGTTTTTTGACCATGGGGCAATTTACTCAGCTCCTGGCGTGACGGCTGCAGATGGAGCTTACCTGTCTGCAAGGGGTAAAAGGATCCTAGCCTAGGAGCTGGCGGGCCTCATTGAAAGGTCTTTAAACTAGGAAAGAAGGGGGAAGGGGGCAAAATGAGGGCTGCTGAGGTTCAGGTAGTTCGAGGTTCAAAAGTGAACTTGATGGGTGATGAGGGTGGAGTTCGTACGGATGGAGTGTGGCAGGGGAATGCTGCCTCCCTGAAGTGTCTACACACTAATGCGCGCAGTATGGGAAATAAACAGGAAGAGTTGGAGATCTGCGTGCGGTCACATGGCTACGATCTCATTGCGATCACAGAGACGTGGTGGGACAGCTCGCATGACTGGAATGTTGTCATGGAGGGCTATGTGCTTTTTAGGAAAGATCGGCCGGCGAGGCGGGGTGGTGGAGTTGCTCTTTATGTAAGAGAGCAGCTAGAATGTATTGAACTCCACCTGGGGGAGAGTGGTGTAGCAGTGGAGAGCTTGTGGGTGAGAATCAAGGGGCGGGCTGGTATGGCTGACACTGTTGTGGGAGTGTGCTACAGGCCCCCTGATCAGGAGGAGGAGGTTGATGAGGCCTTCCACAAGCAACTGGAAGCAGTGTCATGATCCCAGGCGCTTGTGGCCAGGCATGCAAGGTCCAGACGGTTCCTGCAATGTGTTGAAGACAACTTCCTGATGCAGGTGGTTGAGGAACCGACGAGGAGATGGGTACTGCTGGACCTTATTCTCACTAATAGAGAAGGGCTTGTCAGGGAAGTAAAGGTCGGGGACAGCTTGGGTTGTAGTGACCACAAGATGGTGGAGTTCAAGATCCCGACTGGAAGAAGTATAGCAAAAAGTAGGATTGCTACCCTGGACTTGAGGAGAGCCAACTTTGATCTCTTCCAGGACCTACTTGGAGCTATCCCGTGGGCTAAGGTGTTAGAACATAAGAGTAGTCAGCATGGGTTCACAAGGGGGAGGTCGTGCTTGACCAACCTGGTGGCCTTCTATGATGTTGTCTCTGGCTGGATGGATTGGGGGAGAGCAGTGGATGTAGTCTACCTTGATTTCAGCAAGGCTTTTGATACTGTCCCCCACGACATCCTTATAGCAAAGCTGAGGAAGTGTGGGATAGATGAGTGGACAGTGAGGTGGGTTGAGAACTGGCTGACTGACAGAGCACAGAGGGTCGTCGTTGGCAGTGCAGAATCCAGATGGAGACCTGTAAGCAGCGGTGTTCCTCAAGGATCGGTGCTGGGTCCGGTCTTGTTCAACATCTTCATCAATGACCTTGATGAGGGGATAGTGGCCACCCGCAGCAAGTTTGCTGATGATACGAAGTTGGGAGGATTGGCTGACATGCCTGAAGGCTGTGCTGCCACTCAGTGAGACCTGCACAGGCTGGAGAGCTGGGCAGAAAAAACTGGATGAAGATTAACAACAGCAAGTGCAGAGTCTTGCGTCTGGGGAGGAATAATTGCATGTACCAGTACAGGTTGGGGGATGATGTGCTGGAGAGGAGCTCTGCGGAGAGGAACCTGGGTGTCCTGGTGGATGACAGGTTGGCCATGAGCCAGCAGTGTGCCCTTGTGGCCAAGAGGGCCAATGGCTTACTGGGGTGCATTAAAAAGAGCGTGGCCAGCAGGTCGAGGGAGGTGATCCTCCCCCTCTACTCTGCCCTGGTAAGGCCTCATCTGGAGTACTGCGTCCAGTTCTGGGCTCCCCAGTACAAAAAAGACAGATTTCTTGGATAGAGTCCAGCGGAGGGCCATGAAGATGGTGAAGGGCCTGGAGCATCTCTGCTATGAAGAAAGGCTGAGTGAACTGGGTCTGTTCAGCCTTGAGAAAAGAAGATTGAGAGGGGACCTGATCCAGGTCTATAAATATCTGAGGTGTGGGGGGCAGAATGGCGAGGCCAGACTGTTTTCAGTGATGAGTGGAGACAGGACAAGGGGAAACGGCCGGAAACTGCAGCACAGGAACTTCTGCACAAATGTGCGCAGGAACTTCTTTACAGTGAGGTGACGGAGCACTGGAACAGGCTGCCCAGGGAGGTGGTGGAGTCTCCTTCTCTGGAGATGTTCCAGACCTGCCTGGATGCCGACCTGTGCGACCTGCTGTAGGGAACCTGCTTTGGCAGGGGGGTTGGACTCGATGATCTCTGGAGGTCCCTTCCAACCCCTACAATTCTGTGTGATTCTGTGATAAAATACATTCTTTTTACATGCATATATATATGCACACATAAAAATTTAAATCCATAAGGTTTCCTTTAAAGAATTCATTTTCCTTTACGGTACGGCTATTTTCATTCATTTGGGGCAGCACAACCTGCTTAAAAACAAGAATATCCACATGCATTTTAAGGTTGTTTGTATTATCTGTTATGATGACCAGTGATACAAAATATAGTTTTGCCATTTTCATTTTACACAATTTTCACAAGTTTTGTACAACTTGGCATGCTAAGGCAGAGTGGGAAGCATCTGAAAAACACCACAAAAACTTTCTGACAGACAGCAACATGGGAACACATTCTCTATACAGGAACTGAGTGTTTGTGCCATGAGTAAATGTGAAAAGTCCTAGATGAAATTTACTTTGCTTTTGTCTGCATCTTCTAACCTACAAAAGAGCAGACGCATCATATCAGATGAAATATTTCAGATAGTATGTCAGTTCAGATCAACGCTTTCTTTCAGGAATACAAGTTCCTCAGGAAAGTCCACATTTGCTTTCTCAAACCATCTAAGATCAAAAAATGAAAAAGAATATGAACTAATTATAAACTAAATAAATTTGGCCATAGCTAAGGTACAAATTAATGCCTTATTGGTGACAATGTGGCTGTGTGACAGAAACAGTTAATAAAAACAAAGGCCTTTCACACTGACAAAACTAGAAAAATTGCCTATGGTGTGTACTGTGGAAGACACTAGTCAGCAGGAATGTCTTGCTGGAAAGGAACTAGGGCAAGATTGGCAATTAGTGGAACACATGATGCCCACTGGAGACCTGAAGCTCGGTATCTGGGCTCAGGCAATCAAAATCCAGGAATAACCGTGGCACAGACTTTCCAGTCCAAACAATAGCAGTTAATAATAAACTTGCAGGAAAATATTTATTTTCCTCAGTTTAGCCAGCATAAAGGTTAGTCAAATCTATTTGCCAGTCTCTTCATCTAAATCAAGAAAGCACAGTAACACCATAAGGTACAACTCAAAGGTGAATACTCTAATTTAGGTACAAGGGTAGCGGTCCAAAGTACAGAAATCACTGTCACAGACATTAGTAACTTGTCTTGTTTCAACAGAGTAATAGGGAGTAAACCAAACATTAATGGCAAAGCTTACTCTTTGCAGCAAGGCCAGATCTTCACTCCAGTCATTGCCTGGATTGAACAAATCGAAAAGAGCAGAATTTCTAGGATATGTTGATTTTAATGTAATATCACACATCTGTTCTCTGTGGATGGGAGTGGGCTTCCATTTCTAAATCTGTAGTTCATAGCCTCAGAAAGACAGACTCTTGGGCAATATGAATTCACAGCTACTTCAGAGGGATGTACTGACCTCACTCACACCCATTACCTCTGCAGTACTGAACTTATACAGCCACCTATTTCTTGCTGCATGTTAATGAATCATAGTAAATGATATTGTGTATATCAGCGCTGTACTGTTCTTACTGCAAGCCTATGAAAGGGGATGGCTGCTTGCTTTCAACACGTATTTTGTGTGATACGACTTGTTGCTTTGGGAGGATTTCTTGGATGCAGATCATGAGTAAACTAGTATATCTGTTTCTCTCTTACACCTATGTATTTCTTAACTTGTTAAAATGCAAATTTCAAAGTGAATTTAATGCTCATAGTTTTGCTCTCACTTTCCTGAAGCTGAAATCATTTAATAATGTTTTAACTTGGATGTTCTTGCTACAGAGTACCCACTGAAATGGCCAATGACAGCAAAAAAAAACCAAAAAAACAACCAGGTGTACAGCACTACATAAATGGGTTGCTCTGACAAAACTGGCAAAATCCAGAGGTCACCCAGTTTGTGATTAGAGCATTATTTAAATATGTTAAACCAAAAAATGACAGGTGAAAAGAAGGGGATGCAACAGAAATTTTATGTTCTTATTCAGCACAAATGCCAAGACTCTAAGATGAGAGGAGACAAACAAAATTGAGAATCACTTAAAGAAACACAGTGCCCCAGTAATGTCATGGTAACATGAAAACAAATCTATATATAGAAATGTGTCTGTAAAGGAGATGAATTATACAGGAAACAAGGCAGTTTCACTTGAATGAAAATGCATGTATTTTTATACTTCTTGTAAATGGCAGCATTCAGTGGATATACAATGGATACAACCTGTGCTTCCATTAGAGACCGGGCACCTACTTGAAAACTTGAATATTCTGGACATAGTTCTTTTCTGTTGGCTAGCACAGTTAAAAAAAAATTCAGCATTCACTTTTGCAGCCCATACTCAGTTTTGTAGTCCAAGTAACTTAGGAATAAATGAAAAAAAAAAGACAAAACAGTTGTCTTTAAGGGCCTCTTTGTTCTGCTAACTTGACAGACTGGGAGTGGGACATATACTTGAAAAGCCCTGTTACTTCGATGCCTGCTCCACTGCTTTTCCCAGATGGATGTCCATTCTTACCACCAGACTAAACAGAAAAAAAATGACTGTGGCCTCCGGTCAAATGTGGCTACTTTTCAGGCAGGCAGCATTAAAAGAGCAATGAATACAGAGTATGTGAATACAGGCTTTATTAAACTAAACAGAACTACCTGTGCTGCGTGAAGGGGAAGTGGTGAAATCATCAGGAAGACTTCATTCCAGAACCTAGAAAGAGCCTACAAGAAATCTATAGATGGACACTTTGTCAGGCAGTGAGGACAAAGAGTAACGCCTCTAAATCAGAAGAGAGTATTAAAAAAAAAAAAAATTCACTGTGAGGGTGATAGACACTGGCATAGGTTGACCAGAAAAGCTGGGGTTGTCCTATCCCTTGAGTTGTTCAAGGCCAGGTTGAATGGGGTTTTGAGCAACATGGTTAAGTGGGAGGTGTCGCTATCCACAGCTGCGTTTTGGAACTAGATGATTGTTAAGGTTCCTTCCAACCCTTCCAAGCCATTCTATGACTCTATGGTAAAACAGGAGACATTTCTGGCTTAAGCTCCACAATGCTCTACATGAGGCAGATGTCCCCCACAATGAAGATCTTCCGTTTGTGGCACTGCCGAGCTGATGGCTCCAGATGGATGAGCCCTAAAATCTTTACAAATTTTTATTTATTTAAAATCTCAGTGACATATTTGATATAAGCAGTTGTGCCAGCTCTGTCTTGACCACTTTACCTGGGAGATAGGCTGTGAGAGGTGGGGCTGTTCAGCCTGGAGAAGAGAAGGCTCTGGGGAAACCTGAGAGCAGCCTGTCAGTACTTAAATAAGGCCTGCGAGAAAGAGGAGGACAGACTGTTCAGTAGGGTCTGTTGTGATAGGACCAAGGGAGATGGCTTCAAATTAAGAGGGGAGATTTATATTGGATATAGAGAAGTTTTTTAAAATATGAGTGGTGAGGCACTGGAACAGGCTGCCCAGAGAGGTGGTGGGGTGCTCTATCCCTGAAGACACTGAAGGTGAGACTGGAGCAGTTGTCTGAGCACCCTGATCTGGATGCAGATGTCCGAATTCTTTGCAGGGGAGTTGGACTAGATGGCATGTAAGGCTCCCTTACAACTAAAACTATTCTGTGATTCTACAATCTGCTGAGGGCAATCTGCTAAGTGGTTAAGATGTCTATGTTGTGAGAACTGACTCTCCAGCAGTGATTACAACAGCTGTAGCATGACCAGAAAGCCCAGCTAACGGGCAAATCTGGTGAGGGGAAAAAAAACAAACAAAAAGGTTTTTACCAGCTCATCCACTAATATCTTGGAGCATGCCACGGGGAGGCTGAAGAACGTGTGTTTGTGTCCTCGTGAACCCTCCGCAGCAGCTTCACAAAGCAAGAAAAGGCGACTAGAGGGGCCCTGTAAAACACGACCCCGCAGTTCTTCTGTAAACTGTTGATTTTCACATTCCTCGCTGTCCGCCTGACCCTCATCCAGAAGGGAAAGCACATCGTAGAGCCTCAGCCTCACCAAAAGCCAACGGCGCGAGCAGGAAACCCGCCGCTCACCAGACATCCGCACCCAGGGCGGAACACGGGACCGATCCGAACGGCCCGAGGGGCGGCACGCCCCGCTCCCCCTGGGGCCCGTCAGCGCCCGCTGCGGCCGCTCGAGGATCGATGGTCTCGGCGCTCGGCAGGCAGCGGCCGCGCCATGGCGCTGAGCGGGCTGCGGGTGTTGGAGCTGGCGGGTTTGGCGCCGGCGCCACTGTGCGGCATGATCCTCGCCGACTTCGGGGCCCGCGTGGTGCGGGTGGACCGGGCCCCCCGCTCCGCCGTGGCCACCGACGTGCAGGGCCGCGGCAAGCGCTCCTTGGCGCTCGACCTCAAGCGGCCCCCGGGCGCGGCGGCTCTGAGGCGGCTGTGCGGCGGGGCGGACGTGCTGATCGAGCCCTTTCGCCACGGTGAGGTGGCGGCGGAGCCTCTGGTTAGGAATTGGGGCTGCGCTGCGGGGAGCTGCGCTCGGGGCGGCTCCACGGCGGCGGCACCGCGAGAGGGAGAGGGCGCGTGCGGTGCTGGAGGGGATCCCTCAGTTTGTGGCCCTTTTGATGTAGGGGGAATGGGGAGGGAAAACAGCTTCTGGGAGTTTATTTTCCTCGGCCGGGTAGGACAAACGGGGATTTGTGGAATCCTCCGACCGGCTGCACCAAAGGGAGAAACCGTGCTGTGCCAGGCCGTGCCCCACACTGCCTGGGGCAGGCTGAGCATGTGGTGCTGGGCAGCGGCCGTACGTCTGACAAGGCTGTGTGAGCGTGGGCGGCGGTCCCGCAGAGTCTGTCGGCCCTGCTTACTCTTGCGAGGTTACCTTAGTAGGTAGTCCTGGAGCTTGTGATTCCTCTGCAGGCAGCAGTTGTGTGTGAGATGCTTTATTCATTCGTAAATCATGTTTTTAACTTCAAGGATTTCTAGTTCCGAGGGATGGAACTTCTTCCCTACAAGGACAGAATGAGGGAGATGGGGCTGTTCAGCCAGGGGGAGAGACGGCTCTGAGGTGTCCTGATAGCAGCCTTACAGTATGTAAATAACGGCTGTAAGAAAGACAAGGACAGAGACTTCAGCAGGGTCTATTGTGATAGGACAGGGGGAAATGGCTTGAAACTAGGAGGGGAAATTTAGATGGGATTTACAGAAGAAGTTCTTCACAGTAAGAGTGGTGAGGCCCTGGAACAAGTTTCCCAGACAGGCTGTGGACAGCCCGTTGCTGGAGACATTGAAGGTTAGACTGGAGCAATCTCTGAGCACCCTGATCTAGCTGCAAAAGGCCGCATTCATTGCAGGAGAGATAGGCTATGTGACCTTTAAGAATCTCTTTCAACTCGAATGGTTCTGTGATTCTATGATTATCTGGAAATGCAGGCAAATCTTTAACGAGACAGTAAGGTTTATGGCCTAAAACTATAAAAGGTAAATGTGTGATCCAGCATAAATTTAATGTGAACCAATGAGATGAGAAGGGGTCTAAGTGGAAGGAGAGTTTCTTTAAGCATACATGTACTTCGACCTTCAGACAGTGATCTTGTGGCTCAGTGTTGTTAAACACCCCATCCTCACTGGTATCTGAAAATCCTGCTCATACAATAGCAAGAGATTCAGCAGAAAGTAGCCTTTGACTTTGTGTATTCTGAGCCAATACTGTATCTTTCTTGTCAAATAAGTGAATTTATGGAGGGAGTATATTTGGTTCTGTCAGTAACTCTTTCCACTGAAAGTTTTTATACAAGCCAGTCCTGAAGCTCTTGTGAACCTTCTTGACACGGTTCCTATTTTAAGCTATGAATCCTAAAAACTTTTGTCTTTAGGAAGACTGAATTTTTTTTTAATTTTCTCTTGGTAATTAGATGGACCTTGCTTTTCAGAGTAGGTGTGAGTAGAACTGCGGTACCAAATATCACCTGTTTCTCTGTAAATTAAATATTTTCAGTGCCCAGTAATACAAGAGAAGTAGGCCTGAAGGAATCTGAAGATGTAATAATTCTATGAACAATTTGAAACAAGTTGCAATAATAGGTTCTGGAGGTAGAACAGACATATTAGTTATGTCAGTACTGGGGCCTGTGCTGTTTAGTGTGTTTATTGATGACCTGAACGAGGAGATTGAGTGGACCCTCAGTAAGTTTGTGGATGATACCAAGCTTGGAGGAAGTATCAATCTGCCTGGGGGAAAGGAAGGTGCTACAGAGGGATCTGGAAAGGCTGCATCACTGGGCTGAGGCCCATAAAGATGAAGTTCACAGAATTCCACAGAATTTTATGGAAGGGACCTTTAAGGGTCATCTAATCCAAATCCCATGCAATGAACCCGGACATGCACAGCTCAATTAGGTTGCTCAGGGCGTGATACAGTTTCTCTTGAAAGTTTCCAGGGACAGGGCTTCAACCACAGGTTGTTCTGGGCAACCTGTTCCAGAGCCTCACCACCCTCACTATAAAAGATTTTCTGCTTATATCCAACGTCAGTCTGCCCTCTTCAAGATTGAAGCCGTTTCCATTGTTCTATCACCACAGACCCTGCAAAAGAGTCTGTCCCTTTCTTGTAGCTTCTCTTCAGATACTGAAAGGCTCACCTCAGAGCCCTCTCTTCTCCAGGCTGAACAGCCCCAGCTCTTTCAGCCTGTAGTTGTTGAAGTGGTGTTCCATTCCTTGGATTGTTCTTGTGGCCCTCGTCTGGATTCACTCCAACAGGTCTTTGTCTCCCTTGTACTTAGGATTCCACATCCCAGTGCAGTACTTCAGGTGAGGCCTCACCAGCACAGGGTAGACGGGCAGGATCACCTCCCTTGCCCTGCTGGCCAAACTTCTTTTGATGCAGCCCAGGATACAATTGGCTTTCTGGGCTGCAAGGGCACAGTTTCCCATCCATCATTACCCTAGGTCTTTTTAGAAGGACTGCTCCTTTCATCCCCCAGCTTTTATTGGTAATGAAGATTGCCCTGACCCAGGTGCAAGATTTGTTGAACCTCATCAGTTTCACCTGAGCACACTGCTGAAGCCTGTCTAGATCTACCTGGATGGCATTCTGTCCCTCTGGTGTGTTGCCCGCACCACACGGCTTGGTGTCATCAGCAAACTTGCTGAGGGTGCGCTCAACTGCACTGTCCATTTTTTCTTCATTGAAGAAGATATTAAAGAGTATAGATTCCAGCACTGACTTCTGGGGACCCCACTTGTCACTGATCTCCATCCAGATGGAGCCATAGACCACCACTTTCTAGACTCAATCCTGCAGCCAGTTCTTCATTCATTGAAGAGTCCACCCATCAAATCCATATCTCTCCAATTTGGAGAGAAGGATGCTGTGGGATAGCTTTTCAAAGGCTTACTAAAGTCCAAATAGATGATATCAGTGGCTTTTTCCTTGACCATTGATGCAGTGACACCATCATAAAATGCCACTAAGGTTGGTCAAAGGGGATTTGCCCTTGGTGAAGCCATGCTGGTTCTTCCCTGTCACCTCACAGCCTTCCATGTGCCTTAACATAGCTTCCAGGAGGATCTCCTCCATGATCTTTCCTGATACAGAGGTGAAACTGACAAGTTGGCAGTTCCTGGGGTCACCCTTTTTACCCATTTTAAAAATGGGTGTGACATTGCCTTTTGTTCAGTCACCAGGGACATCACCTGATTGCCATGACTTTTGAAATGTCACTGAGAGTGGCTTGGTGACTACATCAGCTCGTCCCCTCAGGACTTGTGGATGCATCTCATTGGAACCCACAGACTTGTGGATATTCAAGTTCCTCAGGTGCTCAAAGACCTGATCTTCGCTTACAGTGGGAAGGATATTCCCTGTATTACCTGATCTCCCACTACCTAGCCAAACATTTGAGGGCTGTGTGACAAGCAGTTATCAGAGAAGATGGAAGCGAATAATTTCCTCAGCCTTCTCCTTGTTACTGTTTTACCAGCTTACTGGTGTCACTCACTAGGGGAGTACACCCTCGTGGACTTTCGTTTTATGGCTGAGGTACCTGAAGAAGCCTTACTTGCTCTTTTTGGCATCCCTTGACAAGGTCAGTTCAAGCTAGGCCTTGGCTTTCCTGACCCTATCCCTATGTAGCCCATCTTTTGACCACAAACTCATTGCCAAGTAAGCCATTTTGTTGTCCAGAAAACTAAAGCGGCAGTGGCCACAAAGCCAGGTATTTAAAGATAAATCCTTTGATTTGTTTCCATATCCTTAGCCTACACAGGAGACAAAGAGGAGATGATGATTGATGCATTGAATTCCTTTAGCTGTTGTCTCAGGGCCCTGAAGCACTTGATCCATGTATAGCTGCTTCATCTCTCCCTATATGGAAAAGCATATGGGGTTATGGCCTTGACAGCTGTACCAGGCTGGGTAGTTTCCTGGTGACATCTTGACTCCCAGCAGACTTCACTAAGAGCAGGGTCTGCTCATCATGTTGGACATCAGTTCCTTGGAGGCAGGAATCACATACAACTAATACCCATCTCTTTTTCTTCAACATGACTCAATAAGACCAAGTGCCAGGTGCTGCACTTTGGCCACAAAAACACCAGAGATTGCTGCAGGCTTGGAGCGGAGTGTCTGGATGACAGTGTGGAGGACATGGACCTGGGGGTGCTTACTGATGTTCAAATAAACATGAGCCAGCAGTGTGCCCTACTGTCCACAAAGGTCAATGGCATCCTATCTTGTATCAAAAATAGTGTAGCCAGCAGGAGCAGGGAGGTGAATGTCCCCCAGTACTCAGCTCTGGTGAGGCTGCACCTCAGGTATTGTGTTCAGTTTGGGGCTTCTCACTACAAGACAGTTGTAGAGGCCTTGAAGCGTGTCCAGAGGAGTGCAGTGAAGTTCGTGAGAATCTGAAGCACAAGTCTTAAGAGGGAACTGGGATTGTTTAGTCTGAAAGAAACTCGAAGTAGACCTTATCACTCTCTACAGCCACCTGAAGGGAGGTTATGGTGAGGTGAGGTTTGGCCTCTTCTTCTACATGACAAGCAGTAGGGCTAGAGTGAGTGGCCAGAAGTTGGGCCATGGCAGGTTTGGGTTGGATAGTGGGAAGAATTTCTTCTCAGAGAGTGGTCAGATGCTGGAAGAGGCTGACCAGAGCGGTAGTTAGTCACCGTCCCTGAAGGTGTTCATGAAACATTTAGATGTTGTTATTGGTGGTACGTGTGTGGTTGGACTGGATGATCTTGGTGGTCTTTTCCAACCTTGATGATTCTGTGATTCTATGGGGAGTCAATCCCTCCTCTCCAAACTGACTCTGCCTGCAGTCCCAGTACAGGTAATGGTTTATAGTCTGAACAGAAGGCACTAAGCCAATAATGATCTGTATTTATTTGCAACTTGAATCTGCTTCTTTTAAATCCATTATTTTAGAATGCAAGATCAAATATTTGGGCTTGATTACTGTAAACCCATGCTGATCAAGCCTGTATTTCATTGATTTCTAAGTTCCTTTTTCTCTACATTAGAAAACAACACATTTTCTTTTGTGTAATTATTGCAAATAAATTGTGGAATATATAGTGGCATGGTCCATTTGCATTCGTGAGTTAAAAGATACAGGCATGCATGTTGTACTGAGAGACTAATATGATGAGGAGAACGAGCCTGGTCTAGTGGTCGGCAACCCTGCCCGTAGCATGGTGGTTGAAACTGGATGATCTTAGAGGTCCTTTTTAAGGCCATTCTATGATTCTGTGATACATTCCAGTGAAAAATGGAAGCAATTTCATATCATTTAAATGTGGAAACTATAAGAGTAAACACTTTCCTGGGGTGAATTGTTTTAAAGTTATGCCTGCTTTTTGTGGCTTTCTACTATAGAGCAGAGCAAGCTCTTGGCCTGCTTTTGGAAAACAAAACAGAAAGCAGAAGAATAAGAAATGACCCTAAACCTTAATTTGCACTTAATTGGCTTGCATTCAAAATGTATGCAGTTTGCTGGTAATCTGTTACATTCTGACTGTTAATGTTTTAATATGAACAGTGATTTAGAATGTGTTATTTCAGAAATGGCCGTTCATCTCTGTTGTTTTATGAGTAAACCTTGAATCATCTATATGATTAAACATAAACGTGAATTAGGATTCTGTGCTTTGTCTCGTTAAGGTGTCATGGAAAAACTTGGTCTTGGTCCAGAGGTCCTTCTGCATGAGAATCCCAGACTCATCTATGCTAGACTCACTGGATTTGGTCAGACAGGAAAATATGCCAAGTCTGCAGGTCACGACATCAATTACGTGGCTTTATCAGGTAAGCTGTAAAATTTTCTGTTGAATGAAATGTTATTTTTCTCCTAAGTCAAGACTCAAGCATTCACTGAGAAGTTCTTTGCACGTAGCTCAGATAACCTCAAATGCATTCTGATGAGACCACTGACCTGGTCTAAAGCATACCTGTCAATGAAAGGAGGGTTTCTTTCTCCTTCTGGTGCTCCCTGCTCATTTCTCCAGTCAGCTCTGATGCTTGCTTAATTCCTGTGGAAACTCACTCGGGTCCTTAGCAAGTCAAAAACTAACCAGGAAAAAAGAGAATGTTTTTCTGGCAGGAAATTGAGATGAAGCAGTTCATTAAGAGGTCTGACAGACATAAAATGCTCGTATGAGAAAGAATGAAATGTTGTTGGGACTGGACAGTTCTTTTTGGCAGCAACAGTGAGTTGTTAAGCTTGATCAGCATGACTCCTCAGACTGTACAGTTTTTTCCTTCCTTTGTGCTATTTATTGGAATAAGACTTTTTCTTTATAGAAAGGATGGATGTTTTTACACATTTTTGTCTTTCTTTCTTTAGGAGCTTTTCTCCTAGAAAATCTGATTGTAATCCCCAAAGTTCTGTGGATAATATTGTGTGTATTTGTGGGCATCTGCTTTAAAGTAAAGAAAAACTAAACAGCCTAAGCTATGTGAGCATGTTTTGCTTTTCTTCTCTAAGTGTCTGTATTGATACCAAGTGAGAAGAAAGGAAGTTTAAAATAACCTGGTTTTGTCTGTAGTGCTGTTTTCTTACAGTATTGTGTTGTGGACAGAATGCTGATTTCAAGTATCACAGTTCTGCAGGTATGCAGCATTAAACAACAAAATTACCCTACTCTGATGATAGCAATCAGTGCACCTTCAGTGCTGTCAGGCATGGCCTCATTTACTGCTGTTCTCACTACTTCTGATTCTGCTGCTTCTCCAACTGTATGCGGGAGGAGAGAAATTGGGCCAAAAAATTCTTGGTTTCTGCCAGCTTGAAGGAAACAAGACAAAGTATTTTAAAGATATCTGTCCTCAAAAATGAGATATTACATTATGGGTAATTTCCTGATGAACTCTGGTTTTCTTTGAATAAATATGTTAATGTGATGGTGAATGAGAATCCTAAGATTGTTAAAATAGATTTCAGTTGGTGATGCGGCTTTACATTTGCATTACAAGCTTTGCAGAATTATTTGTACAGTGCACTCTGTTGTCTGTACTCAGGAAGTGAGTTGGAGCATTAGCTAACTAAATAGTGCCTCAGAATCACGCAGTTTTCAGGAGATTTTGACAATGTATATTGTGAGTCTCAGGCTTAGGTTAAAGGCTTAGGACAGACATGACCATATGCATAGTTTTATTTACCCAAAGGAAGCTAAGAAGAATGAACTGACAGTAAGAAGGCTGTTCAGATATCAGAAAAATGCGGACAGATTCAGAGCTGTGACTGAGGTAAATTTAGCTACTCTTTATCCTCTTTCATCTTCTGCATAGTTTGTGGCATAAACATAGGTTCCTAGTGTCTGTTGCATGCAATCAGAGGTTACCTTTGTATGTTATTCATCCATTCCTCTGATACACAGCCTGTTTTTCAGGGATGGTTCAAGTGAGAGGATAGAATTGAGGATGTCAGCGTGAAATCCTTCGTTAGTACTGTTAATTTGTAGGTTATGCGCACTGAAGATTGTAAATCTGCATTTTTACTTTAAAAACTTCAAACGAGGAAAATTCACTGTTGTTGCTCTGAGGAATGTTCGTAACCCCTACTGAATTTTTAATGGGAGTTCTATCCATGCAGAAGTATTAATATGGAACTATTGTTAATTTTTTGTGAAATGTACTTATGTAGCCAAATGATCAGTGATTTTTCTACGAAATTTTAACTTCTTTATTAATTTATATTTAGATACGTCTTTATTGATGTGATTTCAGGTATGCTGTTAGTTTGTGAATGACAGAGTAACTATTTGCTAAAATGTGTCAGGAGGTGAATCAGAAAGCCATTGAGAGAAGTTTGCTTTGGCCTGATTTTGCCTGCATAAATTGGAAAGAATGAAACTTGACTTACAAACATCAGTGTTAATGCGTATGTTTGTTTTGTTTGCTCTGCTTTCAGGTGTGCTGTCAAAGCTGGGTAGAAAAGGTGAAAATCCATATGCGCCTTTAAATCTTCTAGCCGATTTTGCTGGTGGAGGTGTGTTATGTGCACTGGGCATTATTATAGCCCTTTATGAACGTACCATATCTGGCAAAGGGCAGATTGTTGATGCAAGTATGGTAAGTCTTGTCTTGGGAAAGGGGTGGAAAAGTGGTTGAATTTGTTTTTCAGGACTTTTTTTTTATTTTTTCCCCACTCTAAATCTCTTAAAAGGAGGAAGTTGGAACTACTGACTAACTTTAAAATTGAGAACTTGGAGTGGGAAAGTAAATAACCTCATAAAACAGCTATTTTTTCTACCTGTAGGCAGATTTCACAGGTCACTGTTACCATGACATCCTTTCAACATGGGAGACATACTGAAGCTCTTCTCCAGTGCCTTTCCCTATTTTCCTTCTGGCAGTCTAACTTCTTCAAAAACTGTTAGCTGTGTACATTTGGTGAATAAATTTGATATTTAGAAATAGGGTATGCAATAAACAATACATTACAGCAAAAATAATGATCCTAATAAAATATTTGCATCAGTTTTGTCCTAGACAAAACTGCTTGTCAATTAGAGGTGGATCATGTCTTATGAGAAGCACTGTTCCCTAGAAAAATTACACAGCCATGGATCATTGCCAAGAAATTAATTTCAAACGCTTTGCATTAATGTGCTGTAAAATAAAGGATAATTCTTTTGTTGCTTAATAATTAATATTGCAGAATTTTTAATCACAGAATCATAGGATGGCTTGGGTTGGAAGTGAGCTCAAGGATCATCAAGCTCCAACCCCAGTACAGGGCCACCCATTTACACATATAGAATTAATATATGTTCACATTTATTCTTGAAACCTTTCAAGTCTCCCCCCCTCCTCACCTCTCCTCCCTTCTCTCTTTCACTTTCCTCCTCTCTGAATTTGTGTGTGGGCTTGTTTTATTTCTAATTATTTTTAAAGTGTTTTTTGCATTCAGGTGAATGATAGGCAAAGGATTGGGTTTAGTAAATTCACAGAGGATGTAGATGTGGGAAGAG
Source organism: Tympanuchus pallidicinctus (assembly GCF_026119805.1). Taxonomy (NCBI): domain Eukaryota; kingdom Metazoa; phylum Chordata; class Aves; order Galliformes; family Phasianidae; genus Tympanuchus; species Tympanuchus pallidicinctus. The sequence goes on from NW_026294813.1 coordinate 13,388,660, forward strand.
CTGCAAGCATGTTGGATGACAGGATTAGAATTGAAACTGACCTTTACAAATCAGAGAGATGACCTGAAAAGAATTGGCTGAAATTCATTGAGACCTTTGCTCTGTAATTTTCTAAAACAGAAACAATTAGCTGCACAAATGTGATATGAGAACAATAGTCTGAAGTATCATCCTGGAGGTTTATAGTAGTCACAAGCTGAACATGAGTCAACAATGTAATATTGTTGTAAAACACATACACACTGTATTGGGATGTATAAACAGGAAATAGAGCCGGCATGGTTTCTTAAGTGATTCTTCCAATCTGGTCAGTATTTCTAAAGCCTCAGAAAAATACTTCTTCTGACACTGGACATTGTCCTTCAGAAAAAAAAGGTCCCATTAAAGGAGATCTAATGAACATAACAGAAATGATTATGAGTGTAAAAAACGTGTCCTACAAAGGAAAATTGAGAAGATTTGCATCTTTGAAAACATATGGCAAGTCTTCGAATACTTAAAACACTTCTTGTAGTTCAGAATAGAATGGTTCATTGGGAAGGGACCTTAAGAGATAATTTAGCTCAACTATTTGAAGTTTTACTTCATCTTCACTACTCACAGAAAGACAGAGTTGTAGGGGCTGGAAGGGACCTTTAGAGATTATTGAATCCAACCCCCTTGCAAAGCATGCTTCCTGCAGCAGGCTGCACAGGTAGGCATCTAGGTGGGTGTTGAATATCTCGAGAGAAGGAGAATCCACAACCCTAGGCAGCCAATTCCAGTGCTCTGCCATCCCTACTGTGAAGAAGTTCCTTCACATACTGCTGCAGAATTTCCTATGCTCTAGTTTTCAGCTGTTACAGAATCACAGAATCCCATTAAAAAAAAAATCCCATGGCCAGGACTGGAGAGACCTCAAGGATCATGAATCTCCAACCTCCCCATTTAATACTACACCAGGTTGCCCAGGGCCCCATCCCACCTGGCCTTGAACACCTCCAGGGACAGGGCATCCACAACCTCTCTGGGCAACCTGTTCCAGCACCTCACCACTCTCTCTGTAAAGAACTTCCCTCTGACATCCAACCTCAGTCTTTCCTCCCTCAACTTAAAACCATTTCCCCTTGTCCTGCTGTTATCTACCCTTTCAAAGAGTTGATTCCCCTCCTGTTTGTAGGCTCCCTTTAGGTACTGAAAGGCTGCAATGAGGTCACTCTGCAGCCTTCTTTTCTCCAGGCTGAACAAGCCCAGCTCCCTCAGCCTGTCTTCATAGGGGAGGTGCTCCAGTCCCCTGATCATCTTCGTGGCTCTCCTCTGGACCCTCTCCAACAGCTCCTTGTCTTTCTTGTACTGGGGGCTCCAGACCTGGACACAGTACTCCAGATGGAGCCTTGTCTTGTCCCCACAGACTGCTGAGAAGAGGTTACGCATGTACGTTTGACTCCCACATTTAAGATATTTATAAACATTGATAAGATCTCCTCTTTTCTCAAAGCTGAACAGATGCAGGTTGCTTTGCCTTTCCTGATAAGAGAGGAACTTTAAGTTACTAAAAATGTGAAAGTATAAGATCCTAAAAATAAAATATTTTAAGTTACTAAAAAAAATTATGTGAGTCTAGTCAGTGCAAGTCCACTAATGTCCTTGTAAGATCTCTGGCTCATTGGGAATGAAATGTGGGATATTTTTTGGTTGTAGGAACATGTGTCAGATGCTTACTTCAGACGAATTAAGTAACTGGTCTGGACAGCTTCATGTATTGTCTCTTCTCATTGACTCTACTAGAGTCAATGAGGATCATAGGTTTCAGTACAGTGGGCACGATAGTTCCCACATGCTGAGTATGATGTAGGGTGGATGCCACGAATCAGTATGATAGGCACAGTGATTCTTCTGCACTCCCACACGTGTGAGTTAGGACAACACTTTGGATTCACTTGAAATTTAGACAGAGTCTACAGCTGTTGGTAGGCAGCTGATCAAGCATGACTCACTGCCTGTGGAAAGACAGCCACAGGAGAAGATGGTGATAATGATCACTTGCATAATAGTCCCACAGGAAAAGATGGTGATAATGATCACTTGCATAATAGTCCCATGGCAAGAGCATTTAGCTGTCTGACAGAAGGCTAGAGTTCCAGGTCTCTCTCATCCTGGAGATGTTCAAAAGTAAAACTCCCACATCCTAGAAGAGTTCCTCAGTCACGAGGATAGAAGTTAGATTGGTGTGGGTTTATTCTCAGTTTTGTTTGAACTGTTTCATTCTGCCGAGGGAACAGAGGACTCATGGAACTAACAGAGGTCATCCAGGGGAATTGTGCCTCTGGATTCTCATCCCTCCTTCAGAAGCTGTTAATGCTTTTAGCATTAGGATATCATTAAATGAAATGCCTAATGATTATGATAATCACTGTATGGTTAGGCTAAAGTGAAGTCTTGCCATGTTGTCCTTTTCATGTTTTAAAAGAAAGTGACCACATTAATGTATGTATGTGGTGTAATTTGAGCATGCCTTTGTAGATTTGTTGAGGATGCTAGACACTTTGGTCTGAAGTGCAGCCGACTTAATGAAGAAGCTGGCTGCCCAGTGACCCAGGTAGGGGTATTTTGAAATCCATGTATCAGACCAAAATAGTTGTGCTATTTTTCGTGTCCCCAGGGCAGATAATACATTGGATAGATATCGTCAGTAGTTCTGACAAATTTTTGGAACCAAAATCTTAACTTGTAGTTAGAGCTTATTCTGGAATTAGCCCTTACTTGCAGTTTTTTTTGTGTAATTCTTTGTTAAAATGAGCAGTGCAAGATTTAAGTGGCAGGAAATTGAGAAAGAGGTCAAGCAGTATGTATTAAATGAAAACGCCTTCATGACTGCATATTTCAAAGATTTTCATACTTTAAATTCTTGTTTTAAATGGTAGAAATTATATAAATGAAAAATTAGTAGCTTTTTATTGTGATGCATACACTGTGAAAATAGGACGTCATCTAATTTTAATCATGATGTTTACACAATCCTTATTAGCACACAGCTTGAGGGATCTTGTATCAATCCCGTTGACATTTCTATGTTTTGAGACTATACAGCATTTCTCTTTACAGTCACATATAATGCTCATATAACAGATGTATGTACATTATGCATTATTACATGCTTATTGCATATTGTATACATATATTAGATATGTATTATACATTACATACATATATATTACATATTATATATAATGTGTAACAAATATACATAGAACACTGGTGAGAACATCTTACAAAAAAGAAAATTACATCTTACAAAATTACCAACCTGTAATAAAACAAAATTAATGCTATTTTGCCTTTCAAGCTCCTAGTATTACTACAGAGATATGAGTGTTGACTAGATAATTACACAGCTCAGGTTTTTCACTTTTCCATTGGAATGTTTCTGGTCATGTCCTATTACTGTCATATCTTCTCTTACAATTTTTCTAGTGCACTCAGAAGGAATTAGACCCTGTTGGTGAGCGAAACTGTAGAGTATTGTTTGCTTGGAAAGACGGGAACAAGTAATTACATAAAAGCTGAACAACTTGAATTTTCAACTAGTTGTGCTGTGCATAACCAAAATTTTGTGGAGAAATCAGAAAACAGAATTAACCATGTTTTTAGTGCTATATTCATGAGACACTTGCCTATTCAAAGGTTACCCTGGTATGTTGCTGTACTTCTCGGTGACAAGAGTGGGAGAATGTATTTTTTAACTTAGGGATCCAGATGAGCTTTTCAGTTTACATGTTGTAGTAAAATTTTAACCTTCAATTTCCTTTTAGTTGTAAAAATAGCAGTATAGTCAGTACATTCAAGAAAATACAGTGTTCAGAATTGTATGTTTTTATATATTTTGTATAGTTTTATATACAGAAATATATATGCATGAAGATAAAAATACAGAAAAACTGATACTTAAAGGATTGATGCTTACTGGTATAGGTATCTTGATTTCTAGAGGTAGAACACTTGATGGTATGCAATGTTCTACAGAGGCAAGAAGTTTATTCTTTCAACGAAAATTACTTATTGTTCTCTCTTAGTGGATATAAAATTGCTAAAGATTTACTGAAGCTGTTGTTTTGTTTTTCTGTGCATCTTTAAGGTAGAAGGAATAGCATACATAAGTTCTTTTCTGTGGAAATCACAAAATTTGGGACTCTGGAATAGACCGCGAGGTGAGAACCTACTAGACAGTGGTGCACCATTTTATGAAACCTACAAGACCTCTGACGGAAAGTTCATGGCTGTTGGTGCAATTGAGCCTCAATTCTATGACCAGTTAATAAAGGGTGAGTAGCCTGGAACAGTTTTTTCTCATCAGCAATGCATTATTGAATGACGTGAAGTTAGTCCTGTTGATTTCTTTGTAAAAGCCAGACACTTCTTGAAACCAAATGGATAGTGTGGTAGCAGAAGATTTTCCTGCTCTCAGAATTGATTTGTTTGTATTTCATCCTTGTGTGTTACCCTCAGATACTACACTTAAATGAGAAATTTTCTTCTGGATTTACAGCACTGATCGTCCATGATGTGGCTTGGTTTAAGCACTAATGAATTATTTTTTGGAACCATTTTCTTCAATGGAAAGTGAATATGCTTTAAAAGAAGACTTAATTCTTTGACACTGCAAATAAGATTGCAAGAAGTTTCCATTATTTCTTTAAAAATTATTACAATTTTTAAAGAGGATTGAACTTATTTTAGAAGTAAATGCTTATTGAAAATAATTAAAGTAAACTGGGAAAATTTTATAAAAAACAAAATTTTATGAATTAATTTCTGTTGCAGAATTTGAGTGTTCTTTTTTTGTGTGTGTGTGTCCAGCTGTGGATGTGATTTCTGTATTTGACTTAAGAGTTTTGAAATAGGATTATAAAATTCATGTTTGATAAATTAGGATGAATCATGATATAAAACCTATATGAAACAATTAGAAAGTGTCTAGAGGAGTGTTATGAAGATGGTGAGGCTCTGGAGGGCAAGATGTGAGAGCTGAGGGCTCTGGGTAAGCCGAGGGGAGGCCTGATGGTGGCTGCAGCTTCTTATGGAGCGGAGGGCAGCGCTGAGCTCTGCTCTGTGTGACAGCCACAGGCCCGAGGGAACGGCATGGAGCTGCGCCAGGGGAGGGCAGGGGTGGGGGAAGGCTCTGCAACAGAGGGCGGTGGGCATGGAACAGCCTGCCCAGGGCAGCGGGCACGGCACTGAGCTGCTGCAGCTCACAGAGCTTTTGGAGAGTGCTCTGACACTGGGTTTGGATTCAGATGGTGCTGTGTGGAGCCAGGAGTTGGACTCAGTGATCCACACGGTCCCTTCCAACTCAGGATATTCTGTAATTCTATGCAGAATCATTATTGCATGAGCTTAAAGCATACAGTAATGTTTTAATTTCAGAAATTTATGGCATTAATGAAATTAAATCTTACTTCCCAAAATAATTTGATGTATGTTTTCTGTTTCTAGTGTTCCGAGTATGAAATACTTCAAAAGTTGTCAATTTAATTCTAATTTTGTTTAATGAGAAGGAGTACCAGCATACGATATAGCTAATGTGGATATTTTCAGACAGTGTTACGTGTACAGCTTTTTTGTACAGATGACTTAAACATGGTAAATCTTTGCTGAGTGAGGATGACGGTGCCTTATTCAGTGATCTTCACTGATGATTCTGTCAGGTGTAGAGTTGGTACTTTCTCATAGGCAGTTACTGCCAGCTCTGCCCCAGTCTGTGCTAACAAGAGCATAATCAGTTTTTTAGGAATTTTTGAAAGTCAGGAGTGCAGTTAAGACAAGATGACATGAAGGTACAGGGTTGTAAGATGAGACATGCCTGTGATGAGTGAGATCCCTAAATATCTAAGGGCTGTTTATCAGAATTGTTGCATGTTGATATGTGAAATGCAAATGGCAGGCTTCTGAAGTAACTCACTGATTCGCTTAGTGCTGTGTGGTGCACCCAGATGCCAGGTTTGGAAGATCCATGTTCCTGCCTGAAGATAGTTGTACACCTGTTTCTAGTTGACCTGAGAATACCGTGTATGTCTTTTAAGTTCAATTTGTGTGCTACTCTTTCTTGAAAGAGATTGTTGTTTATTTCATGCTGCAGTTCTTGGAAATGCTATTTTCATCCAACCTCTGCAATCTTTCTTCACGTGCAAGAAACAATTTGAGATGAAAAATAAGTGTAAAGCTATATTGAGTAAAATTTAACCTCCTATTTTGGAAGTTACGAATCAGAATTCCAGTACATGTCTTTAGGGAGAAGGCCCATATTAAATACAAGGGAAAGAAAAAAGGAATAGATCTGCAGTACTCATGGCAACAGTGTTTTATTCTTCTCAGGAGGGTAAGTTGCAGGAATGGAATAGAATCCATAGTTGTTATTAAAGGAAGTAGATTCTGTAGTGGAGTCAAGTGTTGGTCTGTCACTTTTTCTCAGTGAACCTTTGCTGAGCACCCCAGCATCATGTGCTGATTTTTGTCCAGGACGAAGTCTTAGACTTTTTTGTCAGGAAGCCAGTCACGTGTTCTGCAAAAGTCGTTGTGATAGATGAATCTGGTGTTCACACAGTGTATCATGGTCACTGTCTAATTTCTGTCTTAACTAGATATCTATTTATTGAGAAAACTGCTGAAATCTATTTTCCCCTTTGTGATTTTTCAGAAATTTGTAGCGTAAATTTGGAGCAGTAACTATAAATTCATCTGTCTGTGCTTTATTTTCATGCTTGAAAATAAATTCCATTTGCTTAAAATGTGTGTTTACTTAATTTTAACGGCTGAAGTTTCAGAAGTTATTTCAGCTATAAAATACTGTGTACTATAAAATATGTCTACTTAGATGTAAGTTACGGAATCACAGAATGTCAGGGATTGGAAGGGACCTCAAAAGATCATGTAGTCCAATCTCCCTGCTGGAGCAGGAACACCTAAGTCAGATTACACAGGAATGTGTCCAGGTGGGTTCTGAGTGTCTCCAGAGAAGGAAACCCCACAACTTCCCTGCACAACCTGTTCTGGTGATCTGTTACCATTACTGTGAAGGTGTTTTTTTCTCATATTAATATGGAATCACCTGTGTTCCAGCTTGCACCCATTGCCTTTTGTCCTATCGTTGGTTCTAAGTATCTATGTTCTAAGGCTGAGATGTATAATCACAGTTGTGTGTGTTTCAGTGAGCTTCTTTAAAAAAATCAATGTTACAGACTGCAGTCCTTTAAGGACTGCTTTTTGCCTATCTGTTTTTTCTCATTTCTTGTCACTAGTTTTCTTTCTGTTTTCTGTAAAAGTGAGACTGAACTAATATTTTTTTCACTACACTGTTTTTAAAATAAGTTGTCTTTCCTCATTGTATTCATGAGCATATTATGATTTTTTTTTTATGCTTTCACATAGGAATAATTACCCCCTTCAGTAGCTCTGCTTGCAAGCTTTCTGAGGCAGTAATGTACTGAATTAGAACAGATGGTTTGTCTTACAGCTTTGGGAATTTTCTTCCTTTTTGAGATATCTGTTACAGCAACTCTGTTTGGAATTTAAGCTTTTGAATGTGATGGAATGAGAAGCAGCTTGTGAGAACTGTATTCCTATTTCACAACCCAAGGAGCTTTGACTTAGGCTGAGTTGTCTGTTCAAGGTATTAACTTTCTGCTTTGAGGTAGCTTTAAAATAGTATGTTCCAGTTTCCATAATTCTATTTCATACTTAATTTTTTCCCTCTGTAATTCTGGTCAGTTCTGCTGGTGCTGTTCCAGATAAAATCTAAAGCCTCTTTACGTCTCTCTGTCCATACTCACAGAATAAGTTACTTTTACCATTCTTTTCTAATGAGAACACAAGAATAGAGGTTTTGTGAAAGTAATAGTTGGAGATTTAAGGATTGCAAAAGTGAGCGGAGGACATGGTTTCTGAAGGAGTTGTCACTGCCCTGAGAATTCTGTTGGCTTTTGCTTCACTTCAGTGTTTTCCTTAAGAATTAAGAACCCAGTACTGGAATTGAGTGCAGTTAATGAAATAGCGAGGAAAGTTCTTTCTTAAGGATCTTCAGGGGGAAACTTAGTAAGTCAAAGAAAATACACCTTGGTTTGAGAAAAATGTTGGCTTTTGTGGATTGTGTTCAGCAGGGAAAATTAAATTTTTTATCACAGATTTTTAAAATTTAAAAATAAATTGGTTATAAGAGAGACTGAAGCTGTATGAAATAGATATGGTAAATAATTGGTGGAATACCTTCAGTATCATGAGTTGAATTCTGACTTCACCGCAGACCTTTTCCTGTTCACAAGCATGCTTAATCTTTTTGCTGATATTATTATTACAAAAGTTAGCCAATGAATAACGAAAATATCTTTGCATTTTACAAGAAACCTGGTGTAACGTACATGTGCTATTTATATGAAGTCTCAGTGTTTAGATAAAAAGAGTCAGAATGTCTTCCTGCTGACCTATAAACTGCAGGTTTCTTTGATGTTTAGCAGTATGAGCTTAGTTTTGCAGAAGCCAAGCTAAGAGAGGCATGTAGAACATGAGGTTCATATATCAGGTAAGAAGCATGAACTTTGCCCTGCCTGTGGCAGTGGAGCTAGAACTTGATCCTTGGGGTCCCTTCCAACCCAAGCCATTCCATGGTTCTATTATTCTATGAACTTCACTGTATAAAGTGAACTTTGTGTAAATTTACATTGATGGGAAAAGCAGAAACAGTCACAAGAAGTATGAAAATGTGTTTAATAAATGTTTTATGACATGAGCAACTTCTATTTAAAAGGATGGAAAAAAATTTAGAAAGCACTTGAAAAACATAGTTTAATCTTTTTGAAGGATTTCTCCAGAGCTCTCCATTTAGTGATGGTGACATACCATATACTGTTTCAAAAATCTATAAATGTTCTGAATTCAGTGCAACATCGTTATTAAGAAACGCACTGAGTGCATGAACCTTGTAGTTCACAATTAAATTGGAGCTAGTGGTCCTAATGGTTTCCTCATTACATTTTGGACAATTTTCCCACATAATTTTAGGTCTTGAGTTTGCTTTGTATGAGTTTATTTTAAAATTTCTGCAGAAATTATGTTTCCAATTTGTTGCTTCAGTAAATAGTGTGCAGATAATGATTCAATAAAGCTGTGGCAATTATGAGAAAGCATTGCAAGGAGGCCTAATTCTTTTTTTTTCTTTCAAAAACCATTATGTCAAAGTTGTACCAGGTAGGTTATTTGGCTTTTTAAACAAAAATCTTTAGATGAAAATCAAACAAGAAAAGCTTGGAAGCCAGTCTTGATTGCTCTACCAGATACTCTGTGAAAAGGATATTTTGCTTTTGATTATTTTGGGTGAAATGTGTCATTTTGCGGTATCCCAAACAATTCTGTGCTGTGTAATTGTTTCCTTGTTGACTCAGTTGTTCCTGCTGTAGTTCTCTTCATCTGCACCACGAATGGTTAGCATAAGCTGGAAAATGAGAGGCTTTGGTGCTTAAGTGTTGTCAGTTCATACTATTTAAAGTTGAGGTCTTCAGTGGCCCTTGGAAAATGAGCGTGTAATATTAAATTCTAGGTTCTGCATATTGTTCTGTTTTACTAGAGGATGTGTGGTTAGATTCAGCCAACTTTCCATCTGGCACAGTCTCCAGACGTAATTGTGTAATGGGATAACAGTAGATCTTTATTCGTATTGGACGGAATGGTAGAATGAAAAGCAAAATCAGTAAGCATATTGATGCTAACCAGACAACGTTCTCAGTTGACCTAATTTTAGGCATTGGGACGGAGTCTCAGGTAGTATACCGTTACTTAGATTTCCACCTGTTGTGGAAGGTAAACTTAAATCACCTCCTAGTTCTTAAGTGAACAGTCTCACACTGTTCATTCTCAGTTAAATGATCAACTCCGTTTTGTAAGGATCATTAGGTTCAATTTAATTATGGATACTTAACCACTGTGAGTACTTAATCCTTTTATGTGAGTAGCTATCCCATTATGATATGAATGGCTAGGAATAATATTAGTGATCTGAGGTGCATGTGACCTTGTGACTTGATAAGGACAAAGGCTTATCATGTAATAGTAGATAATGGAGTATTCTTGGGAATCTCTGATTTGATGGGAACATTATTATTCTGCCTTTGGCTGTCTTGATTTTCTTCTAAATGTGAACTACTATATTTCTGCATCTGGACATTAGCAATTTTCTGTGCTATATTTTGCAGTATCAAAGTAAGATTTAGAAGCATGTGTTCATTTTAAAATTACTGTTTAAGAATCTTGCGAGCAGCACCATTTCATATTAGCTTTGTAATTTGGAGGGAACTGAGAGGCCCAAGAAATGCATGTGGTGAAGATTCTGAGGAATGAGAAAGAAGGTGTTTTCTTTTCTTCTCTTTTATGTTCCTCTTAGCTGCATTTCCACTCCTTTCAGTGATAACAAAGATGTAGAAATAGTGCAAGATACAGAAATGTTGCTGTTTTCTTTTTTTTTTTTCCTATCTGCAGCTGAAGATGGGAGTTCTGTGTAGATGCTACACGCAAACAGCATCTGTTACATAAGCTTGTTAACAGTTGCACATCAGATCATTGTTCTGATAGCAGCTGTATCAAAAGATGAAAGGATGGCTTGAAACCAAAATTTTGCAGAGCTCCACATTTTCTCTGCCTTTTGCATAGAGCAGTTTTTTGTTTGTTTTAAAGCATTATGATATAATTGTTCTCAAGCCTTTCTTAATTTCTGAGATTAACTTCTGTCCTGTACGCGATTTCTGCATTTTGTCTGCTTCATTGAAGCTGTTAAATTTCAGCATGTGATCATTTTGAGTAACCTTCTATGTACCAGTTCTGAATTCTGTTTGATGTAGACTGGAAATACAGGTTAATTATGTTTCTTGTTTCTTATTTCTTTTTTGCTTCTCATTAAGAAGAAATGTTACCAATTCTTCCATCTCCTTCAAGTAGGAGTATGGAGTACAAAGAGCAGAAACAGAGATGGGAAATTGCTGCAAAAGAGAGATCTGAACCTCCACACTGAGAAAGAAAGTGATGCCTAGTTGGGAGAAGAGCTTAGGACCCCTTAGTTCAGAAAATTTTCAGTACAAAGCCTACATACCAAACTGTTGTGTCTCAGAAGGGCTGTGTGTATTGTATACCTACGTGGCCGGTGCGACTGACCTGGTAAGCTGGGTTCTTAAGCAGTTAGGGGGTGTAAGTTTAAGAGCAAAAGCAGAAGAATCTGAGCCTAGGAAGTGCTGGAGAGGTGAAAGCAGTGGATGCTGCTGGAGCCCATTTGGAATGAGTGGGTCTGAGAAGCAGATCAGTTAGCCTGTATCCACCCACAGCCAAGCAAATCATTCGCATTGAGCCTGACCATATCCATCCTCACTGTGTTCTCAACTCTAGCATGGAAATACTCAGTGATTTTGGACTCTTAACAGCTTCTGAGTCATGAGTACATTGCTGCATCCCTCAACCCAGTCAGCAGAGTTTTGTACTTCCTAGTAGATAGCACAGTATTCCAGAAAATGTTTTCAGGACGAAGTGTTACCTCTGAAGTGTCTATAAAAAGGATGAACTTAGTTAAATACTGTTTGCTCTAATTGGAAGTCATGTAACATTTTATTTTTCTGCTCCCTCACCTATGTCATCAGTATCCTAGTGATATTTTTTTCAGTTAGTAAGACATGCTGCACTGGACTGTCTGCAAAATAATAGGATATTGATAGACGTACTTACGTAGGGGCAACACTTTATTTTATCTAAGCTAAGTTGTTCTGCTTTTCTCCTTTCAGGTCTTGGGCTGGATTCAAGTAAACTTCCCAATCAGTTGAGTTTCTCTGATTGGCCTGAAATGAAGAAAAAGTTTGCATCCATCTTTGCACAGAAGACACAAAGTGAATGGTGCAGTATATTTGATGGATCTGATGCCTGTGTGACCCCCGTTCTATCCTTTGATGATGCTCCCTTACATCAGCATAACAAACAAAGGAGTTCTTTTATCAAAAATGATCAGGAAGAGATAAGTCCTAGACCTGCTCCTCTTCTTTCAAGGACCCCTGCTGTTCCATCATTTGAAAGAGATCCTTTTATAGGCGAGCACACAGAAGAGGTACTTCTAGAATATGGATTTACTCAGGAAGAGATTGCAAAACTTTATTCTGATAAAGTAATAGAATCCAACAAACTAAAAGCTAATTTATAACCTGATTATGCAAATCAGATGAACTTTGGGCTAATGCAGTAAGATTTAATGTATTGAATTACATGACAAATGAATATTTGTGTGCTGTTTCTTTTAAATGAATATTAATAATAATATATGAATGAATAATAAATGAAGTTTTAAATCTAATGGAGAATACTGGGAGTTCTGTATTTGTGTACCTGGATGGTTTGTTGTCTGCAGTGACACCAAAAATGTGTTCTGAAGTTCTGTGCTGTTTGTCATAGTAAGCAGATGTAAGTCCTCAAAATATTTTTTTAAACAGTATATCCTGTGAAACTTTTGGTTCTTTTAACTCATAGTTAAACTGTTCCTTTGTAATGTATGCCATAATTAATTGAAGGCAATTCTATTCTTAAAATACAGTTAAATGCTTACTAAGCAATTGATTCTTTACTCGTACATTAATGGGAATCTTATCATATTGGTTGATTTACCTTATCATACCAAAACAATGATGATCCAAGTAATGCTGTTTCCTTGTGTTGCTACAGAGTTATTATGATAAAATAATTGTATTTAATATCCTGTCTATGTCTCCTGATAGTATTATGTTCAGCATCCCAGTTTGCCTAAAAATAATTTTGGAAATAAATTCCTCATTGTAAAATATCTGCCAAATATTGATATTTTACTTTCTTTCTGGAAAAATGAAAGGCATGGGTAGTTGCACAGGTTTTAAACAAAGGTTATACTGTAGTGGTTGTTACTTCCTTCAAAATTAGTAATTTGAAACATTCTTTTCTCCTTCAACACAAATTATATATATTCACAATAATAAGTTATATATGGATTTAAATATAATCCTCCTTAGTTCAGTGTGTGAAGAATTTTGACACAAAGGGTTGTTATTTTAAATAATTTTGGTCACTTTTTAATCTTGCTGAAGATAGGCTGGTTGCTTGTGAAGATTTCCGAAGCTGAGATACACTTTATTTTACATTTGTCAGGGCAAAGTGTCTGCATTACTACTATACAAAAAGATTTTTACATTCATTTTTATATTGCACAACACCTGAATGGAAGCAAGAATTATCTAGTAGACATTGACAGATTAGTTAACAATTATTAAAAGCATTTTAAGTTTCCCATTTGTAATCAGTTTGATGAATTAGAATGTTATATACCATTGCATTACCACATTGTCATAGAATATCTTGAGTCAGAGTGGACCACAGCGATCATCAAATCCAATTCCTTGCTCCACACTAAGATCTGAGAATTTGCTTAGAGTCATATGCATCTGATTGTATTGGAGCAGAGTAAATATAGCCAAGCATGATCTTCAGCACACTTAGGTTCTGATCCAAAATTTGGTGGCGTTACAAAAACTGCCATTAACTTTAGCTGCCTCAGTCAGGTGGCTCACCTGAAGCGGTGGGATTTTTGGTACGTTGCTGTAGATTTCTTTAAAAGCCTTCTGTTTCTTTCCAAATATATGTGTGCCCAGTAAGGCTTCCAGAAAGAAAAAAAAACATTCAGTCATCACAATACACTTTGCTTTTCAGAAATGGACAGAATAGTCAGTTGTACTGAGAGTAGCACAGGACAGATACAAAAGTATTCACCAGATTTGACAGATTTCTGTCAAGCTTTTTGTTTGCTGTTGACACTCTAGAGCAACAGGTAGGTCTACTTCTTCGAGTCTGTTGAAATCTTTCCTGGATGTTTGCCTTTTTATGTCCCTGCCTGCAGCAGGTCAGCACTCTGGCTGAATGAAAAGATGAGGTTTCCTCATTCTTGGTGGCACCACTAACTTGCAGCAGTAAAAGGAATGACTGGCTTTGTGTCAGGCTAATCCTGCATCTCTCCCATGTGATGTGTGTTCCCATTAGTCTAGGATAGTTGGGAGCTCTGCAAACGCCCTAGAGCACAGAACTGCTAATGTTAACACAGACTTCCCCGCCCCCTTCCTTCATAACTTGTGATCGCGGAGCCATGAAAGTATGTGAGTCCCTCCCCCAGAACAGAGCGGTTGCACCCGGCATATGATCAGGGCTCCATGTCAGCCACACCAGGCAGCACTGACCTGCCCGAGTGCTGTGCGTAGCCAGAGCAATGACCTTAACGGAACAGAGCTTTCAGGAGTCTCCTCCACACCCTTCTGACGAGGCCAAGGCAGACATGGATGTCTCAGGAGGGAAGGAGAAGGCTGTGCACCTCTCCACGGCAAGGACTGGAGTGCCGGTGCCCAAGCAGCGAGCAACAGGAAGGCTGATCATGCACAGCATGGCGATGTTTGGAAGGGAGTTCTGCTATGCTGTGGAGGCTGCCTTTGTCACGCCGGTGCTGCTCAGTGTAGGGCTGCCCAAGAACCTGTACAGCCTGGTGTGGCTCATCAGCCCCATCCTGGGCTTCGTGCTGCAGCCCGTGGTAGGTTCTGCCAGTGATCACTGCGCCTGTAGCTGGGGCAGGAGGCGACCTTACATTCTGGGTCTGGGCATCATAATGCTGGTAGGCATGGCTTTGTACCTCAATGGGGACGAGATGGTCTCAGGTAAGTGAGGGGAATGTGGACAAAACTTACCCTACTGCTCTGAATTTGAAAGAAGGATGGGGATCTTTTTTTTTTTCCTTTTAAAATTGGGTGTTAAAATTGGGTATCACACTACTGAGCTGCACTGAAGGAGCTTAAGAACACTGCAATCTGTTTATGTTCAATCCTAATGCTGCATGTTATATACCCTGTACGTAATGTTCAGTAGTTCGTGCATGTGATTGCAGTATTATATGTTGACCTCTGCCTGATCAGTTCATACAGTGAAGCACTGCTTAGGCCCAGAGATGTATTTGATAGCTAAAATTTGCCTTCTTGTGTTAAGTGATTGATATTGCTCATATGATGTAGTATGCATCCTAACTAAATCAGTGTTAGTTCCTATTTTACTTGAGTTCACATTCAAAACATTTATCTTAAATTATTGCAGCACTGGCTTGACTCAGGAATGTGTCATGCTGATGAACAGTGGAAGTCACAACTCCACGAAAACAATGCACCTGGAATGTGCAAATCCAATAGGACTGACATCCCTAGGCACTGTTCTAGCTCAGCTTGAGATGTTACTTCTCGAAGACTTGTTGGAAAATTGTTGTTGTTGTGACTGGTGGCTCCTCCTCAGGGGGAGGAGCGTGTTTTCACAGGTTGTTTTGTATTAAATGGGGAGGTTGGTGGCTCTGCCTTGGCAGGGGGCTTTGGAGATTCCTGATCCTTGAGGTCCCTTCCACCCCTGGCCATTCTGTGATTCGGTGATTCTGCTGATCCATGGCTCAAAGAGAGCTAGCACAGCTCAGTGCTGCACAGACTCAAAATCCAGTTATCCCACTTGTCAGATGCCAATCTGGTATCACTGGTCCCTCATGCATAACTAAGCATTGTTTAGATTTGGAGGAATCTGGAAAGATAAAATGAGGTTTTGTGAAACACAGCAGTATTGCTGTCACAATGAGAGTCTTTTTGGTTTTGTAGCTTTCATCGGTGAAAGAGACAAGCAGCGGACATGGGCAATAGTCATTACCATGCTGGGAGTAGTGCTTTTTGATTTTGCAGCTGACTTTATTGATGGCCCCATCAAAGCATATTTATTTGATGTCTGCTCTCATCAAGATAAAGAGAAGGGTCTGCATTATCATGCCCTATTTACAGGTACTCATATCCCTTCTTTTCCTTCCTACTTGGAGGGAGGGGAAGGAAATTGCATGGATTTTGTAACCTCTATGTACTAATCTTGAATGAACTGATCATCTGATTCTGTGCTTCAGTCACGGGTCTGTTGTAGCTGGGTTTTCACTGCTACAGAAAACTGCAGCTTGTGGTTGCTGCTGCAAGATCTCTACTGCAAAAGGCTGCAGCCTTACTATTTACAGTAAAATAGCGTGGCTCAATTAAGAACAATTAACTATTATATAAATAAAATAGTATTTATTCATTTTATTTTGATCTTCGAGTTTTGGTGAAGCCAAAGTTAGGGAAGTGACTTGTTTTCTTGCCGTACAAGTAAATCTTTTACTCAGCTCATGACAGAGCAAATACGCAGCAGTGCAGCCGGCATCCATTCTTCAGCGGTGGTCCTACATCTGGTGCCTGCCAGTATAGAAATAGAAATTCTATGTAACATTCATAGCTTCTCAACATCCACAAAATGAGTTCTGCTCGAGCTTCATTCGGTTGTCTTTAGACATTTGTGACGTTGCTGCAGAGGGAAAAAACTTGCACCAAACAGAAGGCTTTGTCCTGTGTTGAGAAAACACACAAGGAACACACATAATGCTGTGTACCTGTTATGTGACTCAGGAAGTGCACGGAACCACTCCCAGCTGTGCATGGGACCAGTCACTGTGACAGCACTGGACAAAAAACAGGCAAGATAAGAAGTCATGCAGCCTGTGCTGATGCAGATTTTTGCTGAGCTGTAGCACAAACAGAAGCACAAAGGCTCTGTGGCAGTGATCTGCGCTGCCCTCTGCTCCCTGTGAGGAGCTGCAGCAGCCATGAGGCCTCTGCTCAGCTTCTCTGCTCCGGGCCCAGCACACCCAGGGCCCTCAGCTGCCCCTCGCACATCTGGTAGAGCACAGTAGTACCAACAGTGATACATAGTAGTATTGACAGTGGGCAGACTTCGGATATTTGAAATAGCTGCATCCTGAACCTGGGCACAGATTCTAGGGGAACCTGAAAGCCATGTGGAGTTTAAATGAGTTTTAGCCTTTAGAAACAGACACAAATTTTTCTAATCACTTGTTTGGACAGAATGAGGAGCAAGTCGTGAAGTACATTCCTGTCTACACCAGAAATCTGCTTGCTGTTTTTCCTATTTAAAAGTTTTTATTTCCACGTTCAGAGCTATGGATTGAACTGATTCATTTGTATGGCAAGCTGCAAATGGAGGTGATGTCAACTCGCATTATATAGGACAGACAGATTTCTCCATGTTATTTGGACCAACACCGTATGCTTTCTGTAGCAAGGCTGTGCATGCCTAAACCCCTTCTGAATAGGTGATTGCCCAGCCCATTCCTGAAGCATAGAATCATAGAGACATTAAGGCTGGAAAATACCACTAAGATCACGTTGTCCAACCATCAATCCACCCACACCATGCCCGCTAACCATGACCCTCAGTGCCACATCTGCATGGTTCTAGTTGTCACGTCTGCCCATGAGAGTGGTCTACAGCTCTCTCGGAGAAGCCTGTTCCAGCATTCTACTGCCCTTGCTTTTAAACTGCATTCCCTAAAATTTAATCATATTATCCATCTTCTACATTTCTGACTTTTGTCACTCCTTTTTTTCTATCTCTTTCAGACAAGAGAAGCATCCTTCCTCCTTCATTTTTCCAGCTTCTGTTTTGTGTATTGAGTTATCACTTTTCCACTATTTAATTCCTTCTTTTTATATTAAACATCCTCAAGACTTTGCTCTTCAATCTACCTTCTCTGTATTTTAAGTCTAAATGTGAAACTAAGTTTATTGTTGTTATAACAAGACCACTGAGACAAAAAGAAGACACATGGTATATCTGACACAACTTGCAGGCTGTGCATTCCAATGCCATGATTACTTTTAGTCAAAACAATATGCAAAAAACCCCTCAAGCATCAAATGTGAGCTGCAGTGCAAACATTGAGTGTAGGTTTTCTTCCAGAAGACATTAAGTGCTTAATTGTTCTTCATTAAAACAAGCAGTGATACAGGCCCTGCAGGATTCAGTTAGACATAACAAAGGAGGGCTGTATCACACGTAAGAGGAAAATAAGTACAGAAAACTCAGAATGGAATTACAATACCATGGTTTTTAGGTGAGGCAAAGGTAAGCCTTGTTATTTCTGTTTCTTTTTGTTGCACAGAATGGTTCCACCACACGTCTTCAGTTCCCTAAGCAGAAGGGTAGAAATGCTTCCAATCCTTCAAATGCTCTGTGCTGGGCCACTTCTCCATCCTCCTGAGCCACCTGGATACCAGGGAGGGCAGGACTGGACAAGCGCTTTCTCTACAGGAACCATGTGCTGAATGCAGCAGTGTGTTCTTCCTTGTGCCTCTCAAACTGCGTGCCCTATCAGCAAAGAAAGAAATTGTTTAAAAAAAATAAATAAATAAAAGAGAATGAATTCTTCTTTTATTAACACTGAGACATAGTGGCGTCTCTCCTAGTGGAGAGATACTTGGATTTCAGGGATTACAAAACCCTGTTTTTAATTGTAGTCCCTTTCGAAAAGATAAGTCACATGGAAGCAATATTTCCGCCTAGAGCCATCTGCCTAAGGTACAATTTACAAACTCTGCTTGATATAATAGAAAAATTGTTTGATCCATAAATGCTTTTTAAAAAGCACATTCCAGTAGAGTTTTGTTTAATATTATTCAGTTTCAGAGAAAAGACTGCCTTAAGGAAGTGTTTCTGAGTCATGCAAAGTATTTGCTGGAAAAATGATGGAGTCCCATGTTGCTATATATTGAGGTATTTTTTAAGAGCCCTTGCACAGCTCTCTCCAGACCTGAGGATATCTTATTTCATATTTTGATAGGTGCTTGTATGTGTGATTACCTCTGAGTTCCAATTTATTTTGATACTTCTTGTATATATATATATACAATATATATACATCTTGTATATATTCACTTCACGCCTGAGGAGTGAATATCCTGATATCTGAGGAGTGATTATTTAGTCATTTCTAGAGGGAATCACACTGTTTCTAGAGGGAAACACACAAGTGTTGTATACTATTTATTTATAAATGCCAGTAGATTTTCTTTTACCCTTTTTCTCCCCTGTAGGCTTAGGAGGAGCGCTGGGCTACCTGACAGGTGCTGTGGACTGGGGTGAAACTGTACTAGGATACACCTTGACGTCAGAATTCCAGGTGATTTTCCTCTTGTCAGCCTTGGTTTTCCTCATCTGCCTTATTGTACATCTACGCAGTATTCCTGAAGTCCCACTCAGATATGACAATGAAGAGACAAAGCTCTTGTTGGAAGTGACTGAGCCCTATAAGTACAGCTCCATAGAGGAAATCAAGAAAGGATACTTATCATGTACTGACTTAAATGCTACAAGTAAGCCGAAGAAAGGTACTGACACATCGTGTACAGAGGTAAGAACAGAGACAATTTTATAACCCAGTCATTTCATTATTGAAGACCATCAGCAGCCTTTTAATTAGCTATTGCTGGCTAACTGAAATAGAGTCCTTTCACACACATATTCAGAAAAATATTCCTTCTGGATTCTTTCTTCTTCTGACCTGGATAAAGGGTCAGATCAAAGTCTTTCTTTTCTCTTTGGTTATTTACAAGGTATTTCCAGCAAGTGGGATAGAAACTAACTTGTCCTAATGCTTTCTGATGCTTTGGCAGGGTTAAGGGAGATCCAAATACAGTTTTCTACTCTGTGTCAGTTTCTTCATATCCTACCTATCTAAATTTTGTCAAGATGATCTAATTTTTCTATTAGTCCCTGTAGAACTAACATCACATTGTGGACAGGAGCTACAGAGCAATGATATTTGATATAAATCTGTGACTCCCATTGAAATCAACGTACTAATACATGTAGTACATGAAAGTTCATTCCATGCTCCATTGGCTGCCACTCGCTGTTCCACTGAGGATTTATTGATGACACTGATTTGTCTGAAATTGCCTAAGCAACAATACTACACCACTTCTGGGGCAATTTTAATTTTCTTTTTAAGTGTTGCTGGGGCTGTGCCTTTGGCATAACTTTGAGATGGCAGAGAGGAACTTGTACTTCAAGTAATCAGTGGTGTTTGTTTATTTTTTGATCTTATGAGAGATTGCTGCAATTTAAGACAGCTAGGAGAAGGTGAATCTACCTGAAAAACATCTAGAGAGATGTAAGTAGGATACTCTTAGGAACAGATAGTGATTTTCACCACTAAAAGTCATCAACAGGAATCCTCTCTGCACTTTCATGGTATCCTATTCACACAAAGGCTAATATGTGTCTGTATCCAAGTATGGCAATGAATAATGGAACAGTCACCTGTTGCTTTAACTTCACTTCTTATTTCTTAGCTTTGTTAGGTATATATTGTGTATACAAGTCCTGGGAAGTCAGCTAAAAATTACCAAGAATACTCAGGTGGTTAAGTTAGATATGATGGAAACCTAAACTAAAGTTTAAGCTACCATTACAATTCATTTATTGTCTTTTACTATTTATGATTTGTATTCTAATAGCATTTGTTATTTCTAAACAAAACAAGAATATCATCGCACTACAGACTACAAAAAGCTAGACTAAAAGATGGGCACTGACTGATGAGAATACCAGATGCACAAACAAAGCAACAGTTTGTTAGCAGAGCATGGTTGGCACACTGCAGTGTGCTTCCTGCTTACCCACCCGGCTTGGGGCACAGTAAACTTCACCAGCACTATTCACTCTGATTGTTCTCTGAATTGTCAGAGATGCTTGGTTGCACTGACTGGTCAGCATGGGCTTTGAAATAAGGGAAAGTGAATGAAAAAGAGCCATTTCCCCCACAGAGAACATTCCTTGCAGGAAGCCAGGGAAGCAGGGGATGCACTGGGGTAGCCTTTGGCTTGGCAAGAATCCCAGTGAATCACTAACATCTGACACCCTAGGTATAGCTCTGATGTTTACTGTGGGCCAGTTTGTGCAATTGCCCTCCTTTGTAAGTTTTCAGTTGGACAGCCTGTCGTTTGCTGAGCTTTGATCTGTCTCATGTTCCTTTGATGTGTCCAGGCTTGGATAGATTCTAGACGCTCTCACCACCAAAATGTTCTGTCTCTTGTGGCACATGCTTTACAAATTCATTCTGTAATTGTAACAAATTCATTACTGTAATTGCTTCCTTGAAGAAATGGTTTGGTTTCCTGTCTCTTTTTTATTTCACGGTGGGCATCATGGCCCTATTTCATCTAAATTAAGGAATATGCTCTTGCATACAAATTGCTTCCAAGGTTATTAATGAGATTTGATCCCTTACAGTATGAATAAAAATCCAAAGTTATTCTACTTCTGTTATTTGCTTTGGTGCAAAGTCACTGAGGATCTGCTGTAAAACCTCTACTATGGATCCCTCTCTATCCATAATAGTCATCTTAGGCCTTAAGTTGTGGTGATTTTATAGGGGAATGGGTTGGATATTGTGAACTTTTGAAGGATAAACCACTTAAACAGAGGCAGACTTCAGAACTTCATTTACAAATAACTGTGTAGAAAGTGTTTGCTGTTAAGTATTGAATATATGCATTAAACACTTTTTTCCATTTCCACTTTCTAAAATATCTAAATAGAGATCAAACATTCCTCTCTAGATGTCAAATTATCATTTGTAATTACAGCGATGTTCCTTGTAGTACCCTGACATTATACTGAGATTAGGAAGACTTTTAAATAACTGCGTGGAAGAGTTGAATAAATTATATAAGCTAAGTAAAAAAATAGTAATTGTCCTTGAAACAATGAGTCAGTATGAGATTTATTATTATTATTATTATTATTTGTATAACTGTAGAGAATTTATAATTTTCCCTGTTTAAAACACAGTTAAAAGAGACAGTGATGCCAAGAGAAATTCCAAGGGTTTTACACAGTATGCTGTTCAAGGTAGAAGTCAGCAAAATGAATTCCTATGAGGATTAAAAACCTTTCACTGGAGTAAAATATTTTCTAACTTTATATGTGGTGATCTTTCATAGAGCAGCTTGCAGCATAGCCTAGTTCAAAAGGCAGAGCTGTGAAAAGTAGCTAGAACACTGAAAGGAATTAATGATGTACTGAGAAAAATCAAGTGATAGCAGTGATCTGATAGTTGTGGTTTAACCCAGCAGAATGTTGAGCACCACACAGTCTTCTGCCCACTCCAGCCCTTCCTAGTGGGATGGGGAGAGAATCAAAAGGAAGAAAACAAACAGAACTTATGGGTTTAGGTAAAACTATTTACTATGATAGAGAAAATGAGAAGGATAATAATGATGACAAATAAATATGTGTATATGAATGTATATAACAATTCATGCACAAGCAATTTCTCACCATCTCTCAGCTGATGCCCAGCTCACTGCCTTGCAGTGCGAGAGAGTGAGACAAGCTCTCCAGCTCCCTTCAAATTCCTTCCACTCGATGTCGTATGCTATGGAATACCCTTCAGGACTTTTTAAGTGAGCCATCCCAATTCTGCTCCTTCCCAAGTCCTTAGGCCCTTTGCTGTAAATGGGTTTGTCTCTGTACAACACTGCTTGGCAGCAACTATAAACACTGTGTGTTATATCAACATTGTTCTTCTCCTAGAGCCAAAACAGCATCATATCAGACACTGATGAAAACAATTTCATCCCACCTGAAACTATGACACCAATGAATGTGATTGAAAAAGAGTCTGAGGTTTTCAGCAGAAAGTTCAGATGAGGAGAAAGAGATAAAATAGAACATTGAAGATGGTCAGAATTTTCTTCCCAGTCAGTGAGATTTTTTTTAATGTATTCCCACCAGGTTTTGATTTTGAAATGTGTTGTTTTTCCCACAAGACTGGAGATGTTCAGGTACTGGACCCAGTAGGGTTTTTGCTGCATCTCCTGTTTCGGGTGCTACTTCTCCTGTTACAAATCACTGTCTCTCACTGCTTTTTGAGGGAGGATGCAGTCCACAGAGAAAATTTCATCGTGCTTGTATACCAAAATAGGTGGAACACAAAATTTAGTAGGGAATGGAAACTATAAAAAATGCAGTATTCTACAGATGATGTATTTTAATTCTGAGGAAATATTTTTGAGTTTCATTTTTTCTATGGCAGCTTTAAATCTGCAGTGGTAAGCTGATCGTCCCCTAGGAAGAAGTTCTTTTGGTGCTTTTTGGTTTATTTTGATTTGGTTTTTGAAACTCCACTGAATCTGTTTCAGCAGAAAGTTTTGCCTAGTAATAATCCTAACGACTGGTAAAGCAGGAAATACCACTGTGATGTACCCCAGCTCTTGGAGAGTCCCTGTCATCTTTCAGATGACTTTATTAGGCAACGATTCCACAAATCAAATATATAGCGAAGGACGTTTAGCACCCAACCAACCCATTCTAGCAAAAACAAAATAACTTTGGAATTTTAACATGAAAAGACACAGAGGTCTTCTCAACGTACTGTCAGAATTTTATTGGCATTAAGGACTGTCATGCAATATTGTTGTTGAATACTTGCTTTTAGGCTCAAAGGCGGATGACACTTAAATCACTCTTGAAGACTCTTTTAAGCATGCCATCCCATTATCGCTATCTGTGTGTGAGCCACCTCTTTGGATGGATGGCTTTCCTGTCCAACATGCTCTTCTTCACGGATTTCATGGGACAGGTAAAAGTGTAAAATCCTCTTGCTCTTCTCTCCTCATAGCATTTCCTTCTCCATCAAAACCAAATGAAGGTATTGTTATGAACTTGAAGACATGACTCTGGCTCCCCATAACTCTACATTTCCTTGCCTTAGTGTTTTTGATTTTTCTCTCTCTGTGGAAGAAACAAGAGGTAGTTTTTGTTTCCTTCAATGTATATGAACAACTAAAGAAGAAAGAAGTAGAAGAAAGGATTTTGCTTGCCTGGATTAGGGGCCAAATAAGGGATTGACTGAGTGGAAAAAATTGAGTGTGTGGGGGTAGGTCTGGAAAAAGAAATCATTGTAGCTAAGTTAGGAGTAAGCAGATTAAGCAAGAAGGCAGAAGTGGAGAGAGAAGGAGAATAAAAAATGAGAAACATCCAAAGAAAAAAGAGCAGATGAGTATTTATAGAGTGGCTAACACAGGCAAAAGTAAGGGCAGGAAATGAGGAAGAGCCTGGTGTGTGAGAGTCTGGCAGAAATGCGTGTGAAATACAGAGTACAACACAGAGGTGATGAGGGCACTCGTTGAAAGATTTCCTGGGTGCTAGCCAGTCTTTCTGTGCAGCAGGTATTCTATATATGCAATAATTCCTTGCCTTTTGTGATTTTCGTTGTCTCTTTAGGTTGTGTACCAGGGTAGTCCTTATGCTTCTCATAACTCCACACTTTACCATACCTACAGAAGAGGAGTGGAGGTTGGATGCTGGGGGTTGTGCATCAATGCAATTGCATCTTCAGCCTATTCTTGTAAGTATCCAGGAATGTACTCCAGCACTGTTATGAAAAACAAACAAACAAACAAACAAAAACCTCTTTGCTGTTCACTATTCCTTAAAAAAAAAAAAAAAAAAAAAAAAGTAAAAAAAAAAAGTTGCCAAATTAACTGTTGATGTCTTTTTTTTTCCCCCCCCCCATGAAAATTTTAACAAGTATTACATTCTCAGCAGCATTAGAAACCTGTATCTTAGCATGAGCAGTTCTTGCCTGGACAACATGAAAAGGTGTCTCTTTGGGAGAAAGGCATTGTCCTTCATGTGAATTGACACTGAGCACCGACAATCATTTTAAAGCCAAAAGTCAGAGTGAAATGGATGCTGTGGGCATCATTCTGAGATGCTTTTTCAGTTGGGAGCCCTGTAGCTATAGGTTTACAAAAGGCCCTCTCTTGGCTTCTTGCCATCTGCATTCTTCACAAATAAACTTTATTATAATTACATGGAAGGCCTTGCCAAAAACATAGACCTTGTTCTCCAAAATTGTGTGTAAATATATTAGCAAGTTTCCTTGATAAATATTACCATAGCTCTCATTCAGAATTAAAAAAAAAAAAAAAATCTTACAATCCAAAAACTAGTAGTGTTTTGGGAATCGAGCATCTACAAGAGCCTGAGGGAAATCCCATTTGGAGCTCAACTACAGGCATTTCTGTAGCACCACTCTGAGCTCAGACAGAGGTTGATGCCAAATGTTTTTATTGTAACTGAACAGCAGAAATGTCTGAAGTTGTCCATGGGGGTGGTCCTTCCAGAACGGCTGTTAACTACTTCTCTGAGATCCTTATGCCAGAGTAAGAGTATCAGAAAGAAGCATTCTGCAGCAAATTTGTAACCACAGTAATTTCAAGCAACTTTTAAAATCAGTAAGCCTTTCCCCTTCACTGCATCTTACAAAACAAAACTTCTAAATGAATTCCCTGATGAAATGTTGCTTGTTCTGATTCACTCTTGGCAACAATTTCTCTTTCTTTCCACAGACCTGCAGAAAGTCCTTCTGCCATACACAGGATTAAAGGGACTTTATTTCATTGGATACCTACTTTTTGGACTAGGCACTGGGTTGATTGGCTTGTTTCCCAATGTCTATTCCACTCTGGTTCTATGTTCACTTTTTGGAGTCATGTCCAGCACTCTGTATACTGTGCCGTTCCAGCTCATTGCAGAGTATCACAAAGAAGAAGAGGTAAGTTGAAAGTGTAAGAAAGGGCAAATTTGTGTCTGTTTGAATCTGTTTAGTCTATTTTGGCTGAACATTGGTAGAAGGGGTGAATGGGTTTAAAGTTATAAATTTCAAACTGTTTATGATGACATGATATGAACAGAGAGTTTCTGTTAATAGAGATCTTTATTAAACAACACTGATATTATAAGCTGGGTTGAAGCTAGATGACAGCCCTCAGCTAAGGCCCCAGCTCCAGAGAGTTTCCATAGTTCCACATTAAGACAAAGAATAATCACAACTGAGATAAGGCCAATTGCAGTATGTGCTGAGGCTGCAAGCTGCTTATAGAGATCCAGCCAATCTGTGTTGTCTTCAAGGATTTCCTGCCTGAGAATAAAATCTAAATCACTAAGGGTTTTTGTACTCTTTAAAAGTAAAGGGGCAGCTGGGGCTCAGTGCGAGTAGCTGCTGTTACTTCAGGGATGAGTTTGGTTCATGTTAGCTGAGGAGCTGACTTCTGAGTCCCTGGGGTTAATAACCACCCTGTGAAGGCTACCAGAAGCTTTAGCTAACTGCAAAGTGTTATGAAAACCTATTACCTAATAAAGATATGCAGTTCAAGTACAAAAAGTTTTGTGTAGTTCTGTAGGAAGTTGTATTCTGTGTTCTTACTCTTCTGGCATTCTTTTTGGTCCCTCACATTCTGTTTGCGAAGGGAATCTGGAAAATCCTGAGCTCTTCATGTCATGTTTCTAGGCTCAGCTGGACCTTTGTGTGTTTTAAGGCGTTTTAGTCTTCAATGGAAACATTCTAGCAAGTTGGTAAGAAAGTCGGAAACAAGCAGGATAAAGGAGAATTGCAAGAACTAAGGAAAAGTTTTCATTATGTCCAGTGGCATTTGAAGAAATGAATAAAGAAAATACTGAAACACAACAAAAGACAGTTTAAACCAGCTATAAAAAACATAGTTGAAATGGGACTATATTAAGCCCCTGAGAGTACTTCCTACTATTCTGCATGATTTCTCAACACCACCATCTGAATGATGAACACGAGGAAACTCTAAATTAGTCAAAGAATCCTATGAGGACATTTCAAGTTGATTAAATATTTCATAGATCTGCTTAATCATTTTTCATTTAATTTCTGTTCTTTCCAATAAGGAAGAATTACGATGTAGAGTTTCAGACAGATTTTACAAAGTGCAAGGTTTGAACCCAGTTTAGGGTGAGATCACAATCCTGACCTTGAGACAACCAAATCAGAGAGAGGAGATAAAGGCAAAATTACAGCCCAGTTCTGAATCAGACCTGTTCCAAAACAAAAGTGAAATGAAATATGCTGAAGTGTACATGGTCTTAAAATATAATAAGCTAATATCTTCAAATGTCATTTATAGGAGCACTTGGCAGATGGCTGTGACTTTTGACAAATGACAATCATATGTTAGATCTGACATTAACAGAATTTGGTTTGTCTTAAATCTCCTATAATGTATGAGATGATAGAAAAGTATGATAGAAAAGGAAACGTCAAGTGCAAAATTACATTCACTTACACATTCATATTATGTGGTAGGAACAACTGACACATAGGAATGCTGGGCACAGCCCAACAAAATAAATGTAATTAAAAAAACCTGTGTCTTGAATTGAAAACACTGCATTATTTTAGAACAAAGAACAGACATCTTTCCTTAGTGTACAACCTACCAATATCATATGCTGGGTTTTAAATTGCTGCCATTTCGATTCCTGTTCCACACTGCCATTCCCTAGGACCCTAATTCATTTTCAGTCTTGCTGGATTAGGAAGGCACTATTGGCTTCTGCTGCTTTTCAGCTTTGTGTGGTAAAACTCAAAGGCGGTGTAATAGGTGTTGCAAAAAGCATCCTAATCACAGTCAAGAGCATTTGGATACTAGGAAAGAGCATCTCAGCTAGAGTACAGCATGGAAACTGTCTGTTACAGTGCAAACCTCACCAAACAGCAGCAAGAACAATAAACATCTAGTTATCATCATGTAATTATATTGTGAAATAGAATAGGTCTTTGTGGAAAGGGTTCACAAAATTAAACCTGAGTCTTTAAGGAATCTCCAGAGATCATCTGGTCCAACACCTCTGTGCAAGTAATGTCACCATGAGCAGGTTGTCCATGGTCTTGTCCAGTGCAGTTTTGAAGATCTTCCTGGTTGGAGTCTCGCAGCTCTAAACAAACTGATTCAGTGTTCTCCAAATCTCACAGCGTGTGAGGTTGTGTATGAGATGCTCATATACCATAAATGAAGGCTTTTGCTCAAATATGTATGTAATTTTAATTTAAATAATTAACGATGGTGTTCTGTATGTAGAGGAATTTGTCTCTTCATTCATTTTCAGAATTTTTTTTAGCAATAAAAACATCACACTTAGGTTTTAATACTGAACTCTTTCATATGCTCTGAGACGTAACTTCAGAGCATCTAGTATAACTTCAGATCACAGAGCTCCATTAGAACAAACTGTGGGATGTAGTATGATTCAGTATTCCCCTGAAGCTCCCTGTATGGTTGGACTTGACCTTGAAGGTCTTTTCTATTTTTTTTTTCTATTTTTTTTTCCACTCCATTACTCTTAGGTGATTCTGTGATTCAGCCATGTGAGAGTTGGAGCTAAAATATTCTTGATGAGGTGTCCTGCCATGTGAAATTTTCTTCTTGTTCTAGTTTGCCAGAGCTCAAGTAGAGCTGTACTTCAAGGAAGCAGTCATTTTTTCTGATCAAGTTTCAGTTCTTTCCTTGAGAGAAGAGATAAAGTTGCTGATGAGGGAAACAGGACAGTTTGGAAAAATCATTATCACTTGAACAATCCCTGTTTGAATTTTGTAACCTCTGTGGGACAGACACTAAAACTAGAAAGGAAGCAGAGAGCTATTGGCCTGTTTTGCTGCATCTGGCTGCCATGGCATGAGGGATTCAGCTTATGTTTAAGTCCTGTTTAAGTCTTGTTTGTGTTTATTTCCAGGACCTGAATCTGCAGCAGAAAGAACAAGGCATGGAGCACGGGAGAGGCAAGGGCATTGACTGTGCTGCTCTCACCTGCATGGTCCAGCTGGCACAGATCATTCTTGGTGTGGGCCTTGGTCTCTTGGTCAGTGTTGCCGGCAGTGCAGTCACTGTGATTTCAGCATCAATGGTGGCACTGGTTGGCTGCTGCTTTGTTGCTTTTTGTGTTCGATATGTGAGGTAAGACTGTGTGAAACAATTGGAAGAAAAAAACCCAGAAGATCAGCACTGTTGCCATGCTGGTACTGCTGGTACCTCCTCCTCCCTTACCTGCTTGGAGCAGCTGCAATTACGGAGCATCACTTAACCACAAAGTGAAGACTTGATGAAATTGGTTGCCTAATGCCTCAGGTAGAAAGCTTCTCCATTCTGAGGGCTTTACTACTGCCTTCCTGCTGACCTCAGTGCATGGACATGCTATTACACTTGAAGACACATCTGCCTGTGGTATGTTGATACCCTACATGAGGAGTCATCGTGAAACTCATTATCAGTTTGTGGAAGAGAATAGATGAAGTATGTGTTGAATTGAAGAAGTTGATTGAACAGAGCTAAGATTAAACTTTTTTTTTTCTTCTCATTTTTATCTTAGTTTTGGGGATATTCCTTTTGATGGTCTAAAGCTGCAGGAGCATCAAGCAGGTGTCAGAGGTCATGTTCCACCATGTTGTATGGTTAGTATGTAGGTCACTCCAAAAGTAATGCCTCCTATTTATTTCCACAAAAGCTATGACAGATTCAAAGAGACAATTACACCTTTCAATAGAGCAAATTCTCACCTGCCAAATGCCACCATTAGCTACATATCTTTGCCAGTGATGGAAGAAAGCCTGCATTCATCAGTGGAGATGACCCACTGTTGCACCACCCACCACCATGCCAATATCCACTCTTTTGATCTCCACAAACATTCAGCAAGTGTTGGTGAATGTCAATGGGTGATGTTTTTTCACACGAAAGAATTCAGTGACACACCTTTGCTTCATCTGCACTTCCATGTCAGATGCCATTTAGTCAAAATGCCCCTCTGATGCCATCTATTGCAAGTAAATGTAATAGAATATGGTGGGAAAGTTCAACCTCTTCTGCCAGAGCACCAACACCCACCTCTGACATTGTGAGCCAGTACAATAAAATAGAAGGCATTACTTTTGAAGCAGCCCTCATGCTATTGTTAAAGGGGATAAGTTACCTCCCTGCTGCCATGAAATCCTGTTTGGGCATGGAAGGTGGCTGGAGTGTAAAAAAAGTTGAAGCTTATTGCTTAAAAATATATCTGTAAAGTTATTGTTTTATTGTGTCCTGCTGTTTGTGTATAATTGAAATGACAGCACTGACCGAGCTTGTCATTAAAGTCTGCCTAAGGCTGCTCTGCAAATCTTTGTTTAGGCACCTACACAATCAATCTACAGGAAACACCTGTCGTTCCTTCTCTCTTAAAACTCTAGCTTCATGACTTCATTTATAAATGAAAAAATAAACTTGGCACACAAAAAATTACGTCCATGGTGGTACACCACTCAAATCTTGACACTGAATTTTACAATATTCAGTTTATCTTATTTCTCTATTTTCCATGCATATGCATTTCCATACGTATAGCTTTGATTTATTTTTGTTCTTTACAGACTACTGTAAATTAATTGAGTTCTGCGAAGTCGGTCATGAATTATGTACAAAAATACCTCTAACTTATACCATAAATCCTGAAGTCTCCTTATTTGTATTTAATTGAGTACTGAGCTTCATACCTATGAAGTTTCTGAGTGCTGTCTGTGAAAATGGTATGCTGTACTTAAGCTGCATTTCCTCCATTCTGGAGGTTGTCATACCCATTTGCTACTCCTCATGAAGATGTCCACTAATGCAATATTGTTAATGAATAGCAGTACAGAGAAAAACTGTTGCCAGCTAGGAATTTGTGTTTCTTTGTTTGTTTTTAAGCACACGTTGCACATGTATGATCAACACCATCATCTCAGAGCTGATTAGCTCTTGGAGTAGGGACATACAGAGTAAAGAGGCACCGCTACGTACAAGTGGTTGGATTTGAGGGAGAGAAGAAGCCTTTGCACAGGTTCACCAACTGCAACCTTGTTTTTGTTTTCAAAACCAGGATAGAGCCATTTATTCTCAGGAAAAAAAATACAATTTCTCTTACATAAATTTATAAAAATCATATATATAATATATATACTTATATATTATGTATATAATAACAACCCTGTGGAAACCTCAGTTGCATTCTCTTGGTGGTTGGATCTCCATTGCAGGCCCCAAGTGGGGCTCAGTTCATGGCAGACCTTGCTTTTCTTCACAGCTCCTTCATCGTGCCTTGTGAAGAATCTGCGGTCCGTGGCTTTTTCTGCCTGGAGGTTCCTCATTACTCACTCTCATGTTACACCCACAGAATAGAAGAGATTGAAAGAGTGGGGCATGGGGCTGTGCTTGGAACATTCTGTGGGTATATTGCGGGCACTGGGATGACTGGAACACAAGGGCGCAACCAGGACAAAAAACAGAAGAAAGACAGAAAATGAAGGATGGTTTTAATCTCAATTCACTTATTGTCATCATTATTTTCCACTGATGCACTATCTCCCTGGGGGAGGAAATCTTAAGGAAAGAGAAAGACTAAAAATGGGGAAAGGAGGAGATGTTCAGGACTACCAAACTCAAAAGCAGCATGTAGGCCCATCTTCTAAGAGCTGAGGACGAGTTACTATGTAATGCTCAACTTCTAGAAAAGAACTTGGCAGCATTTATTTACGTCTTTGTCAATATTTTCCTTGAGGCTTAGTGCAATCAGAACATTGAAATTCAAATAGCTGTTGCTATTTCTGCTCTCTTGTACAAAACAAAAGCTGGCACTGATTCAAATCCAGAGTGACTGAGATCTGTAGCAACATCAAAATCGTGAACCTGAAAGAAGAAGGGAGATGTCATTAATTTATAAATCAATTCTTTTATTTACAAATTTGCTCAGAGAATACTGTTCCAAACATTTGTATCATCATTCTCATTATCTTTTCTTTAAAATGAATTGCAATCTATAGAACACACAACAGAGTAGATTCAGTTTTTCTTCGAAATTCGTCCTATATTTGATTCTAAGACTTAAAGTTACGTCCATCTTAATGTGTCTTTGTCAGAAGGCAAGAGAATAACAAAAGAAGTGCAATTTGAAAAACATTATTTAAAACTGAAGATTTATGAAGGTGCTCATTCTAAAGCCAAAAATACTCTCCATATTTCACTGAAAATAATTTAAAATGTTGCAAATTCATGAGAAGGGAGAAAACAGGTATTTTTTTCAGCACTTGAAATATATTATATTATAGACACTGAAGAACTTCACTGTGATGCTATTACTTCAAGAAGTTCCACCTTTTCGATCTCTTTTTGCATTAGTTCAGGACTTGAAATGAATTATCAGTATATTCAGTTAAGGCATATAATATCAGCTTTTATTGCAGTAACATGAGTTTTGAAGTTTTGTTTCCATATACATATAATCAAATAAAGGTCCATTTTGTGTTTAGACAAATGATGCACCTAGATGAAGATGCAGATATTTTGCAATAATCAATCCCTCCTCCGTCCCACTTTAATGGAATTGGTTGTGGTTTAATGAAAAGGGGCAGGAAACAATGCCATCTTCCCACCTCTTTCATTTTTCTTTCTCTTAGAAGTGCTTTTCATTTATTCCAATTTAATAAACTCGCTTGTTACATAACTGAAATGTTAGAGGAAGTTTTGATTCTCTTCAAAGAGTGTCTACAATATTAGTTATGTCACAGTTTCTTTTTTTTGTTTCTTTCCCCAGTTTTCATCTTTTCTCAGTGATTTCAATAGATTTCTCTGACTTTTGAACTGGCAAAAAAGGGGTTTATGGGTGACAATTTCTCAGGCATGAATCATTAATATCTTCGCTTGGTAAAATTCACAGTTTCAGCACTGGTGTCTGCAACTTGCTACCGGCCCCTACAATATGTCAAAAGATAGGGAGAAAGCAGTGTAACTATGTGTGGCAATGATGTTTGATAATTCTGGACTAAAAAATGAGTTACTTCATGCAGGAAGAAGGTGAAAGTATCTGTGATGAAGTGTGTTCAAATTACTTTTGTCATGATAAAGCTGTATGAACATTATGTACAAACCTTTCCCCTGTAAGTTTCCAGCATTCATTTCTCATTCCATACCTGCTCCTTCTTTTGTTCATTTAAGCAATGTTTGAAGCTACTTGAGCAAAATTAACCTCTGAAAAGCAATTCACAATTCAGTTCTCTATAATGCTTTTTCAGTTTCATGTAAGCTTGTTTAGTTACTCAAGGTGTATTAATCAGTTGCATTTCATAAAGCTTTTTCTTGAAAATTAATACAGTGTCTCCCCTTTTCTACTCTTTTGCCTGTATGTTAAAAGTAATGACTTCACATTGTGCGGATACATCCAGCCAGAGAGTATTGCCTTGTGTTGCTTTATGTAATTATTTGCAGAATTAAGGGGGGTGTTGGGCTGGAGGGAAGGACTGCTTTAGAAAGGAATTATCATCAAAGACGAGAATGCTCCAAGGGAGAAAGGGAACGGACCTGCTGTCTTCCTAAGCATCGAGTACCTCTTTCCATCCCTAAGGCTGAGTGCTTGCTTGCCCCCCAGTGTTCGAAGGCATTATAGCACTTCTCTAGAGCTCATGCACTGCCTTCTCTTGCATTACTTTCTAAACTAAATCTCTTCTCTTTGTTTTATCCTACTCCTAAGCTTCCTTTTAGAGAGGCGCTTTCCATTGTGTGTAGACAATAAATAAAAGTTTGCTTGCTATTAGCTGTAAGCCAGCAGCATGATTCTAATTAAGATGCTGGTATATGGACTGGAGGCATTAGGAGCCATCCAGGTGCTTTGTACCTCATACTAAAATTAAGCCTTTAGAAACATACAGCACT
Organism: Tympanuchus pallidicinctus; assembly: GCF_026119805.1. Lineage (NCBI taxonomy): Eukaryota > Metazoa > Chordata > Aves > Galliformes > Phasianidae > Tympanuchus > Tympanuchus pallidicinctus. The sequence continues at coordinate 13,422,151 of NW_026294813.1, forward strand.
AAGAGTCAAACCTGTGCAACTGTACCAATTGGATGGCAGATTAATTTTTGCTGCATTAGTTCCTAACAGGTAAGGTGCATTGTGTAGTAGGAACAGGACAAGAGGCAGTGTCACTCCCTGTAACCTCTGCTTTCAGGGCTTCTGTCATCAATAGGAGCTGGGGACAATGTGAAATATAGCAGAAATTTTACTGGAAGTCTTAAGCAGAAGGTCTCACTGGCATGTAAGAAAGGACAATGTTCCAGAAGTAACACTTGCTGAAAGCTGGGATCCAAAGTCTGGAGCTGCATGGCTGGAAGATCACAATATAAAGTCAGATGCATCCCAGCTAATTTGTTGTATTTTTTTCAGTGCTGTCTTATTTTGGGTTTTGTTTGTTTGTTTGTTTATTATTTTCATGCAGGAAATACCACCATAAAATACAATTTGCAAGTTATGGGATTCCAGGTATTTTAAGGAGAGCTGAAACAACTGTTTCTTAAATAAGAGCTAATATTCCAACATAATGCCTAATCCCAATAGCCAGGACCTTAAGAAATAAATACTGATTGCTGTAACACTGCAAACATTGGCAGTAAAACAGTTTTTAAAGCTACCCTGTCTCTGACAGAGAGATGGCACATTATCAAATAATGTTGTTCCTTTCTGAACAGAGTCTTTAAATTCCTTCTGTAATATTTGATATTTTTTGTGCTTGAAATCCAAGATTTTAGTCTACACCTGAGACAGTGGCATGAACTGCACACCCAGCATGTTTGCTGATGACACCAAGCTGTGTGGTGTAGTTGATACAACAGAAGGAAGGGATGCCATCCAAACGGACTTGGACAAGACTGAGCCCACGTGAACTTAATGAGGTTCAACGTGGCCTAATGTGAAGTGTTGCATTTAAACTGGTGCAATTCCAGAGATGAGTGTGGAGAGGGAGAAAAGTTCGTTGAGAACAGCCCTGTGGAGAAGAACTTGGGCATTCTGATGACCAAAAATAGGACATAGGCAAGCAGCATGCTCTTGCATGTATAGTATCCTAGGCTGCACCAACAGAGGGGTGGCAGCAGGGACAGGGAGGGGATTGTACTGCCCCAGCTGCAGTTCTGCACCCATGTCTGAGGTCCCCAGCACAAGAATGACACTGGAGCTGTCGAATCAGGTCCAGAGGAGAGTCATGAAGATGGTCATGAAGATTTGGAGTACCTCTCTTATGAAGCCCAGTTGAAGGAGCTGGGCTTGTTCAGATAGGATAAGAGAAGGCTTCAGGAAAAAAATCATTACATCCTTTCAATACATAAATGTTGCTTTCTGGTAGGAAGGGATTGACTTTTTACACAGGAAGATAGTGATGGAACAAGTGGGAATGCGTTTAAATTAAAAGAAGAGAGATACAGGTTAGGTGTTAGGAAGAAGTTGCTTACTCAGGCACTGGCACTGTTGCCCAGAGAGCTGTGTTGTCCCATCCCTGGAGGTGCTCAAGGCTGGGTTGGATGGAGCCCTGGGCTGCCTGGTGGGGGGCAGCCAGCCCATGGCAGGCCATTGGAACTGGGTGGGCTTAAAGTTCAATCCTGTACTACTGCTCAGGGCTCAGTCAGCTAAAATAGGCTGCTCAAGAATATGGCTAGTCATTTTCTGAGGACCTCCAGAGATGGAGACATTGCCTCAGTGCTTGACTATATCATTAAAAAAAAATTAAAAAATAAAAAGATAAAAAAAAGTTTTTTTCCTACATTTAGGTGAAATATACTGAATTTCTGTTTCTGCCTGTTTCCTGTTGTCCATTCTCCAGATAGCACTGAAAAGTCAGGGTATGTCTTCTTTTCCTCAACAACCCTGGTTCCAGCAGTTATTTATTGATAAGATCCTCCTGAGTGTGGTCAGCTCCAGACTAACCAGTTCCAGCTCTCTCAGCCTCTCCTTGCATGTCAGGTACTCCAAGTGCTCAGTCATCTTCATGGTCTCTCACTGATGAATTCCCTCCAGTAAGTCTCTTTCTCTCTCTCTCATACTGGAGAGAATAAAACTAGATACATCACTTCTGATGTGGCTTCACCAGAGCTGAGCAGAGTTGGGATCATCTCCCCTGACCTGCTGGTGATGCTCTAACTAGAAAGCTGTTGGTTTTCTTTGCTGCAAGAGATCCTCTCTGGCCTATATGCAACTTGTCCAAAAGGATATACAGGTTATTTTCTGCCAGACAGCTTCTCCACCACTCAGTCTCAGCCTGACTGTTGTGTGGGCACTTTCCATTCCCTAGTACAGGACATTGCAGTTTCTGTGTTTGAGATTTTTGTCAGCCCATTTCTTCAATCTATTGAGGTTCCTATGAATGGTGGTGGCAAAACATTCTGGTATATCAGCCACTCCAACTTTTGAATTATTGATTGGGATACAGTCTGTTCCATGGTTAGATCATTGGTAATGTCTTGAACAGCATTGGTTTTGGTTTTTTGACCACATATACTCTTCTGTTCACTGATCTCCAAGTGATCTTCATGCTGCTGATTGCAACTCTTTAGGCCCAACAATTCAGCCAGTTTCAATCCAGCTCACTTTGCATTTATCTAGTCCATATTTTATCAGCTATTCAATGGACCGTCATGGAGAAGTGAATAGGCATCAGAAGACTGAAGGAAAGCCAAAGTCACTCCAGTCTTCAGAAGGGACAAGAAGGAGAACCTGGGAAACCACAGGCCAGTCAACAGCCCACCTTCCAGCAGGGAAGGTGATGGAACAAGTTACTCTGGATGTCATCTCCAAGCAATTAGAAGAAAACAAGTTTATCAGATGTAGTCCACATGGATTCACCAAGGGAAATCGTGGTGACCAACAAAGTAGCTTTCTAGGATGTCCAAAATGTGTAAATGAAGGTAGAGCATTGGATGTTGTGTACCTTGAATTAAGCAAGACTTTTGCCATTGTCTACCATGATATCCTTATAGGTAGGCTTTGGAAGCGTGGGATAGATGAGTGGACAGTGAGGTGGATTGAGAACCACCTGACCAGAAGAGCTCAGGTAGTTGTGATCATTGGAGGCCTGTAACTGATGTTCCCCCGGCATCACTATTGAGTCCGATCTTATTTAACATCTTCATCAGTGTAGAGGAGGGCTATAAAAATGATTAGTGGATCATCACTGTTATGAGGACAGGATGAAAGATCTGAGACTATTCAACCTGGAACAGACTGAGAGGGAACCTTACCAACAACACCGGACTACTGGAAGAAAAGGAGGTTATCAGGAGTAGTCAGCATAGGTTCACAAGGGGGAGGTCGTGCTTGACCAACCTGGTGGCCTTCTATGATGTTGTCTCTGGCTGGGTGGATTGGGGGAGAGCAGTTGATGTAGTCTACCTTGATTTCAGCAAGGCTTTTGATACTGTCCCCCACGACATCCTTATAGCAAAGCTGAGGAAGTGTGGGATAGATGAGTGGACAGTGAGGTGGGTTGAGAACTGGCTGACTGGCAGAGCACAGAGGGTCGTCGTTGGCGGTGCAGAATCCAGATGGAGACCTGTAAGCAGCGGTGTTCCTCAGGGATCAGTGCTGGGTCCGGTCTTGTTCAACATCTTCATCAATGACCTTGATGAGGGGATAGTGGCCACCCGCAGCAAGTTTGCTGATGATACGAAGTTGGGAGGATTGGCTGACATGCCTGAAGGCCGTGCTGCCACTCAGTGAGACCTGCACAGGCTGGAGAGCTGGGCAGAAAAAACTGGATGAAGATTAACAACAGCAAGTGCAGAGTCTTGCGTCTGGGGAGGAATAATTGCATGTACCAGTACAGGTTGGGGGATGATGTGCTGGAGAGGAGCTCTGCAGAGAGGGACCTGGGTGTCCTGGTGGATGACAGGTTGGCCATGAGCCAGCAGTGTGCCCTTGTGGCCAAGAGGGCCAATGGCTTACTGGGGTGCATTAAAAAGAGCGTGTCCAGCAGGTCGAGGGAGGTGATCCTCCCCCTCTACTCTGCCCTGGTAAGGCCTCATCTGGAGCACTGCGTCCAGTTCTGGGCTCCCCAGTACAAAAAAGACAGGGATCTCTTGGAAAGAGTCCAGCGGAGGGCCACGAAGATGGTGAAGGGCCTGGAGCATCTCTGCTATGAGGAAAGGCTGAGTGAACTGGGTCTGTTCAGCCTTGAGAAAAGGAGACTGAGAGGGGACCTGATCCAGGTCTATAAATATCTGAGGTGTGGGGGGCAGAATGGCGAGGCCAGACTGTTTTCAGTGGTGAGTGGAGACAGGACAAGGGAAAAGGAAACTGCAGCATAGGAAGTTCTGCACAAATGTGCGCAGGAACTTCTTTACAGTGAGGTGACGGAGCACTGGAACAGGCTGCCCAGGGAGGTGGTGGAGTCTCCTTCTCTGGAGATGTTCCAGACCTGCCTGGATGCCTACCTGTGCGACCTGCTGTAGGGAACCTGCTTTGGCAGGGGGGTTGGACTCGATGATCTCTGGAGCTCCCTTCCAACCCCTACAATTCTGTGATTCTGTGATTCTGTTGTGGAGTCTCTTTCTCTCAAAATGGTTTTAAAAAGCCTGAATGCTTTCCTATGCAATGTTTTTTAGGGAACCTGCTTTAGCAAGTCTCCAGAAGCCCCTCCTGCCCCTATGACTGGGATTTTGTGAAATGTCATGGGAAAGAGCATCAAAAACCTTATTTAGGTTGAGATAATCAGCAACTGCTGCTCTCCTCTTATCCACCAAACCAATGGTATCTTCACAGAGGATTATCAGGTGTATCAGATGTGATTTCCCTGTCATTTTAAATCAGAACTAATTGTTGGTGGATATAAATAACTAGCAGCTTTACTATCTCAGCTTCAACTTTTGGTCTGAAAAGGAAATTGAAGGAATTTGATTTTCATATTTTTTGTCTGAGCTGATCAGAGTCTTTTTCATAAACACAGAGAGCATTTTTCCTCTGGATTTGAATTTCATTCAGCATGAGGTTAGGCATCACTTCTGAATAAAAGTAGAAATCTTAGTTGAACGCTGGAAGTCAAAGTTGAACCTGATCATTGTACAATGAGTGTTGTCCTGAGCAAGGAACAACACAGACCCCTTGGAGAAATACTACCTCATTTTCACAGTAAACAGGTGAGTGAGGAAAGGAGTTAGCATCTGAACGAACTCCTCTATTTTGCTGTTTCCCAAAGTGGACAGTCTGCTGTGGGTCACTTAACCTTTTCCTAGCGCTTCCTATAAGTATAGGTCAAAGTTTAAAAACACTTGCACAAAAAAAGGCAAAACTTTTTTGTCTCCGGTCAGTTTTTGTTTGCTTTTCTTTTGGATTGTTTTTGTTTTAGGTGTTTTGTTGTTGCTGTTGTTTTTTGTTTGTTTTTGTGTGTTTGGATTTTTTTTTCAGGGGGGGGAGGGAGGAGGCAAGCTCTTTTTTTTCCCCCTCAATTTACTCTGGCATCTGATTAGTCTATGTTTTACAATTAAGGTTTTGGGAATCACTCTAAGGCTATGCAAAAAAGAAGCTTGAGAAATCTGAACACATGTGCAAGTTCATTTGGAACTGAAAGTGCCTATTCTAAGAAGAAAAAAAACCTGCAACTAGGGAAGATATGTAAGGCATATCAGCAGCTACGCTTTTCCAAAGGAATAAGTTAACTGACTGCCCAGCCTTTTCTTGTAGACTTTATATCAACCTCTACTGCAGTAGCTGATGCTGAGATAGTGTATGGAAGAAGTTCTTATAGCTAAATAATCATGAGAAAGAAAAGTATTTTATTTAATACCCCCTGCCTTCTGTACACCTCAATCAGAGTTTTCTTCCAAAGCAGGAGTGAAATAACTCTCATTGAAATTACAGATCCAAGCTGCCAATCTTAATGTCCCTGAGCTGCACTGCATCTGCATTGATGCCTGCCCAAGCTCATGCATACCCGCTGAATAAAAGCTTTCTGTGCAGGCACTCAACTAAGCAATAAATTTCTAAAGAAAGAGGTACTGACAGGAAATAAATGGGTTTTTGTGTTTTATACTGCTAGAGTTCGGGCAAAAATAATTCAAAAAGGAAGTGACATAATATTTATACTGAAGAGGCATTTCAAAGAGAGACCTGGAAATTCAATTTGAGGTTGTTAACATTTTAAGAACTCTGTTCATTACCTGGGGGAGGTAGGAGAGTGGGCATTTAGAAGTCTTTAAGCAATCGAAGTTGATATCAATCAGAGTATCTGGGCTTTTTAAAATCTTACAGGCTGTCACTAGGTGTCAGTCTGCACCTTTGGGTTCCTATCGTTCCTTAGCAACATGTTCCTCACCACCAGCATCCCGAGTGGAATCTCTAATAGGTGCGTCGCAAAAACCTCAAAGAACTCTGTACGTATTGTTTATTTCAGCTGTGTTTATTTCAGACCATGAAAATGTGATTGTTACAAACAAAAACACAAACATTTGGAGGAAACAGGAGTGTTCTTGAAGAGTGTTGTACTTACTGCTTATTTAGGACAACCCACAATACCATACAGTCTCAAAGCTGGAGCTGCAATGACCTTTTGCTGTGGCCACATTCCTAAGACTTTGTGCACATCAAGCACTTACAGCATGCAGGTTGGTGCCACTGCTGTTCAACACAGCCCAGATTTCATGCACAGATAGTTACAATTCACAGCACATGTGGAACAAAACTTCTTTCTGCTTGTGCATATTGTACTATGTAGCTGCAACTGCAGGTCAGGTACAAACAACATTTACCCAACAGCTGTGGTAAGTTGTGTCACTTTCAAATACCATATGTGTGACTTAGACTTAAGTGGCTTACCACACAGGTGACCTTTACAAAATTAGTCAGGTCTCTCTCAACGCACCCAGAGCATTTTCTTATTTGAGTGATTTCCCATACGAAAGAGTTTTGTATATTGGACATCTGAGGCTTTCTCTGATCACCAAATCTTGCTAGGATTCTGGACTAATCGTGGGTTGTCCTCAACTATGTGCTATTTTGCTGCCATAAAACTGTGTACACTGACATCCACAAAAACACACAAGTTTTGTCATGCTCACCACCACAGAGGATGTCTTTTAGGCAATTCACCACCTACTGAAATTCAAAGCTGTGCTTTAGATACTTATCTAAGTATACTCTAGCTTTTTATGCAGTGCACAAGAGCATTAAAGCGTCTGAGAATAGGAATTACAGATGCAGCAAACCACACAGGAACCTAGGCTGCTCAATAGCAAGAAAAGAGTGTAGTTTCAAGGTCCATTTCTCCTCTTCATTCATCCTTGCTCCTGTCTTACAGAAGTATGTTTAGGCCTGTCTGAACTCTGGATTAAGGTGTTCATGGCATCCTTCTCCTCATGCAACAGTGTAGTTATCTGCTGCCAGCAGATAACTACACTGTTATTAGGGCTTTCTCCCTAGAATGTATGAAACCCAGCTGCATTTCCTGCAAATCTTTTGACACATTAGGCTACTGGATTATAAGGGCCTGAAAGCTCTCAGTCTGTGGAAGCCACCTCATTATGTACATCACCGAGACGTTAATTGAACCAGGACCTGGAAGCAAGGACAAGTATATAATCATAAAGTGAACCAGTTAATCATTATCCTCGAGAAGGTGAAACCTAGCATTCAGGCCTGGATCCAATTTCTCTTCTGCATTTTTTTGTACAAGAGAAACAGAACTTCCTCTCTAGGGCTCATGCCCTCATCATTATCCTACAAAATATCATTCAATGGTTTACTTTACCTTTCTGACCCTGTAACAGTGAGCATCTCATGCAATAGGAAACAGTTTCAAGCCAGAGGATTCAAGCACATCCCCAGTACTACCAAAGGTGAAAAGGAGCATTTCCTATACTGTGAACAAGAGCTCTGCCCACTGATAAACTTTTTAAGAAGGCAAGAGGAAAGAGCATAATCTGTGCATGCATCAAAGACAAGACAGGAGAAGCACATCTGGACAAAGGGACAGGGAGAATCAGTTAAGCTTACATCCCCTCTTAACTTTGTGTGGCCTGGTACAGGGTGTTCTGTGTCAGGGTGCAGAGCTGCTTCCATGGCTTACGGTGCACACAGCAGTCAGTCCTGAGTGCAGGATCCCCATGAATCATAAACAGTGCTACAAACTTAAGTAGATTCAGGCATGCTCAGAAGCAGACTTTAGGCACAAAAAGTTTTCCAGTTAATATTTAAGTACCTACAGACTTCAACTGGCATCCAAATCAGCATTTAGGAACTTAGAGGGATTCTTGTACAGTACTTAAATGCTCCAGATCTTCTGCAGATACCTGTTGTGGGTTTGTTTGTTTGTTTGTATTTTTTCCAGAGTCTATGCATCTTTGTATATACATCCATCAGCTGACAGCTCACTTTTGCTGTTCTCTAGGCTCCTTCCAAATCTCTTCCCCGTTAGAGGCAACCAAGGCTGCAGTAAAAGTCTCTGCTGACTCGAATAAAAGAACAGTGTCTCACTGCAAGAAGCAGAACCAGCTGCTTCCAGACCAAACTGGAATTTTACAACAGGATTTATTGACATATACAGTAAACCCAAAGGATTCTGCAAGACATAATTGCTTCTAAAGGCATTGTACTTTTCTCCAAACAGAAATAGGGAGTTCGCTCTGTATCTGTGCTTAGAGGTGACAAACAGCCCTCCACAGAAATGCTTCCCCCTCACAGAGTCAAGTACAATTTGGAGTTACACTACAAGAGCGGAAAGAGGAAAGAGAGGTTTGTTAAATATTGTGTTGATATTTTCAACACATTTAACCCATTTGCACTTTCGGATATTAATCAACACCTTTTGAAAAAAAAAGTTTTTCCCTCCTCTAAAAAGGAACAAAAAAAAAAAAACAACCTTGACCTTTCCTTTTAAAATTTTTTACCATACTAAAAAATAAAAAAAAATAAAAAAAATAAAAATAAATTAGAAAATATATAACCTTAACATAAGAAGTTTCACAGCTTGGAACAGTACTTTTTTTTTTTTTTTTTTTTTTTTAAATGCTTTTACAAGTTCATTTCAGATAAATCCCAAATTATTCCCCAGCTGTTTCTTTGGAACACTGGTTAAGACAGAAAATTTCTGCCCTTTTCTGGGGTGCTGACCTACAGCTTCTTGGGCTTCTCACACTTTAGGATTTGAGACTGAGTTAACTGAAACACTGGCAAGTATCATTGCAGATCCCACAAAACTTTGTGATTTGTTTTAGCTGAAATTTGTTTAGTTTGTTTTGTTTTTAGTAGTATCCTGGAGCAAAAAGTTTGAAGTAGATTTTTCCCCTTTTTCTCCTTTATTTACAATTGTGCTGATCTCCTGGAGTGAACTGCCCAACAATCTGAGGCACAGAGCAGAACCTGCAGCCTCCATATGCCTGGACAGAAGCCTGCCTTGGAGCTGGGCCTGCAGGTTTCCTGCTTCAGCAGAGCTGGGGAGCACGATGTTAGGAGGTGGTAAGGTGCAATTCCTTTCCCTCCAAACCCAACCAAAGCAACCCCTCTTTGTGAAGCTGCAAGTCCTGTCCCAGGCTTTCTCCTTCGCTGTCCAGAATCTGTTATCCTGCTTTGTATGCCAGTAGCAGCAGATGGGATGAGGAAGCCACAAAAGAAGATCCTGCAACTATCCAAAGAGAAGCACAGAGCTCTTTCTCCCCTCTTGGTTGGTCCCTGGGATGGGAGAAAAGAGCTGAGCCTGAACAAGCAGGAGCCCTATACCTGCTTGTCCTGGCCCCTTCATGCTCATGCCATGAGCATGAGCACAGCTGATGTTGTGGGAACAGTCTTGCTTCACCCCAACAAGCCTTACCCTCACTGGCTGACCCCACAGCCAGAGCTCCAGCAGGAGCCAGGACAAATGCAAGTAATGAAATGCATCTCTGAGAGACCTCCTGATACCTGGCACACCACAACATCCCTTCCTCCTCCAGTTCTCCATTCTGGGGCACACTTTCAAGATAATGTTTGTCACACAGCTTCCAAGAGCAGACAACTCCAGAAAAGTTTCTCCCACCCTTGTCCACCTATCTCACCTTCCCTTGATCCTAACAGGCATTCAATGTCCCAGGGCCACATCCTGCACAGAACCCCCTCCCAGTCCCCTCCCCATGGCCATCTCAGTAGTGTTGCTCCCTGGAGGCAGCGGGCAGCATGTCACATCGGCTGCTGTACACCACCACCCCAGGCGGGTAGTAAGCCAGCTCCGGCTGGACAGCTGCAGCTGCAGAGGAAGGTGCAACAGGGTGGACAGGCACCAAGTCGTGCAGGGCTTGCTCCTCCTGCTCTGGCTTGGTGGTATCGGTGAAAGGACGCATGGTGGTGAGAGAAGGTGAGGTGATCCTCCAGAGAAGGCTCTTCAGTGCCTTGCGGAACTCCCTGCGCATCAGGCAGTAGAGGATGGGGTTGAGGCAGCTGTTAGAGTGTGCCAGGCACACGCTGATGGGGAAGAGGTACACCTGTGAGAGGAAGTACTCAGCACTGAAGTGCACCACATTGAGCTTGATGAGAATGCCCCACGTTGTGAGCGCTTGGTTCGGCAGCCAGCACAAGAAGAATGACAGCACCACGATGGACACTGACTTGGTCACTTTAGAGCGGCGTTTAGTGCTGGGACCACTGCAGGTGCTGCCAACATGCTTATCACTGATGAAGCGCACCAGGAGCAAGTAGCAGAGGCTGATAATGGCTAGAGGCAGCACGAAGCCCAGCAGCACCTTTTGGGTTTGGTACAGACCTAGCCAGAACTGTGCATTGCTTCCTCGGCCCTCAGGGAACTTTACAAGGCAGAGGACATCATCAAAGACGGTGGCAGTGGTGGAAAAAATGGCTTGGGGCAGAGAAGCCAGGATTGCCAACAACCAGATGAGTGCACAGAGCCACTTGGCAGAGCAGCAGCCACCCAGAGGGTCACCTCGCCCCTGGTTCTTCAAGGCTGAAGCCACAGAGCGATATCGAGCCACACTCATGGCAGTGAGAAAGAAGACACTGGCATACATGTTCATGGCTGTCACATAGGAGACAATCTTACACATAGCTTTGCCGAAGAGCCAGTTGAAATCTAGGGCATTCTCCACAGCCCAGAAGGGTAAGGTCAGCACAAACTGGAAGTCAGTCACAGCCAGGCTGGTCACAAAGAGGTTGATGGAGGACTTCCTCCAGCCTTGCTTGCTCTTCATCAGGTAGAGAACCAGCAGGTTGCCCACCAGTCCCAGGGCGCACACTACAGAGTACACCAGGGAGATGACAATCCGCACCACGTCGGAGCTGTCTCCTTGCATCCCATCGGCTCGCTCCAAGTTGAGGTTCTTGAAGAGCTGCAGGAAGGACACGTTGCTCTTGTTACCCATCTGGCCGCTCTGCAGCAAATCCAGCGGTGCGTTCCAGGGATCCCGACCCGCTCCTTCTTTTATGCCGGCGGCAGCCGAGCAGGAGTCGCGCTCGCAGGGCTCATCCATCCCATGCTAGGGAGCGGCGGAAGCTCCGCTTCCCGAGCGCCAGAGAGCGAACTGTCGGAAAGGACGGGCAGCGGCTGTGCCGCTTGGCGAGGCGGTGCGGCCGCCGCGCTTATATCCTCCCCCGCGGGGCCGGGGCATGCGCGGAGCTCTCCCGGGTGCTGAGTGCTGCGGCCGCGCCCCCATTTCAGCCCCTCCTGCTCTGTGTTCCAGCCCCGGCCAGGCAGAGGTGTCCGCACGGCTCCAGCCCTTGGTTGGTAGGGAGTTCGCTCCGCTCCGCTCCGCTGTCCCGCGCTGGGACGGGCGTGCGCGTCGGTAGCTACCCATGGCAAAGCGATGCTCAACCGCTTCTCCCTCCATCTCCTTAAGAAAATAAATTCTGGCCGGTGTTTTACGTTCCGGAGAGCAGCCCTTCCTTTCTGCAGCCGTCCCGCGGAGCTTGAGGAGTGCCGGTGGCGCTGATCTTTGCTTGGCGGCTCCCTTCCCTCCGAGGAAATTCTGCACGCAGCGCAGGGGCACACGATTCACAGAGCCGCAGGACGTCCCGAGGTGGAAAGGCACCCACAAGGATGAGTGAGTCCAACCCCTGGCTCCACACAGCACCACCCAAAAAACAAACCCTATGTCGGAATGCGGCGTACAAACAGTCCTTGAGTTCCGGCAGCCCAGGGCCGTGCCCACTGCGCTGGACAGCCTGTTCCATGCCCACCGCCCTCTGGGGCAAAATCTCCTGACCATCCCCGACCCGCCCTTGACGCAGTTCCGTGCCGTTCGCTCGAGTCCTTCCTGCACCTTTCCAGCTCGGGGGAAAACACAGTGCAGTTACCGCTGTTCTTAGCGGAGCAGCCCTGCGAGGGGCTGAGGCCGCGCTGTCAGCAGCTCCGGCAGCCGCCCGCCCGCAGGGGGCCCCGGCGTACCAGAGACTTCGGGACCCCCCGCTGCCCGGCACCGCGCCTGGAGGCGGCTCCGTGCAGCGGAACGGAAAGCAACAGGTGAGAAGTGAATCGGGGCTTTCCTCCTCGTCTTCCCATGTTAAACGGAGCAAAATTAGTGCACATTTTGAAAAGAAAATAGATCCCACACGTACTTAGACATACCATACCAAGTGACCATCTTCTCTGTAGTCTCAACACAGATTTATTTTACTGAAACTCCTGCAAAAACAACAATGTGTGTGTGCCACTTGTTGCGAGTGGTCCACTTTTCACAATGTTCTACATCCATGGTGAGCTTCTGAAAGTATCAGCCAGTTAATGGAAATGCTGACAGAGAATGTGAGTAATCTGGAAGTTCTTTGCATCAACTCTATTGCACATAACAAATGAATAACTTAGTGGAATTAGTTCTGTAATTAACTGTAATGCTCTGGGGAGGTTTAGCCTCCAGATTACTTGCTATGCTAAATACATCGGTACTGGAGTAACAAAAATTGCAGTGGGAAGTGGAGAGAAACCATAGCTGAAAATATATTGCTTTTTGTAATCCACACAGAAAAAGCTTCAGAGTGGAACAGAGATACCTGATGAGAATATTGATACTGGGTTTTGAGCTCAGGAATGCAAGCACAACATACTTGCCCAGGTCCTTTGCTCATAGTCTGACCACTGGATGGATTTCTTTGTAGCTTCTTTGTAGCTTGTAGGTTTGTCTTTTTCTTTCATCATCCTTTACCGAAGAGGATTTTTAGAGATAGTAAAGAGAACTTGTTAGCTAGGTGAATAGTCAAAGAAATGCTCACTGTATGTTCACAATAATTTATTTGTCACATCATCAGGACATTTCTGTAGCTGGAAAACGTATAAAACGTCATCTGATTTTTTTGAAGAGGTGTTGCAACATTCTTCATGCCCAATGTTTTTTATTTTGGACAAAGCTACCTTCTACTTGCTCCATGTAAGTGCAGTAACCTTGCCAAAGACTTATCACTAAAATGTGACTTTCTGGAGTCTTCTTTTTATCAAGTTGTGTAGCTGGCTTTACTCAATTGACTTCTGTGAAAACCCTAACAAACTTGTTAGGCTTAGGCTTCCAAGGAGTGTTCTTATGACTGCAGTAAAAGTGACTGATTTGCCTACTTCTGAACTCTCAAGCAGATGGTTTAGAGCTATGTGTGAGTCTTCTGGAGTTTGTATAATGCTGTGCTGCAATAACCATTGGGCCATCTTCACTTGTTTTAAGGCAGCATTGATCTAAACAGCAAATGTAGAAGGCTGTCACCAGAGAGTTGCAGTGGCAACTGCCCCTTGGATTTAACTCTATCATGTCAGAGTGAATGTGACAGAATGAAATGTGCCCCTGCAAATGCCTCTAAAGCAACATTTAAGAGTGTTTCAGATAAATATGCCAAATAAACATTTGCTGAAAATCATAATTTACTTGCAGTGCACCTTGAAAGATCTACATAACATTTTCACTTGCTTGGCAAACCTCTTCCAAAAATGAAGGATTGGCTATGATTATAGCAGTGGCTGAACTGGCTGTATGCAATTCTAGAGCATCTTGGCAGAGGGAGATGGGGCTTTGTTTTCATTTTGAAAGTTTGTTGTTTCTGTTTGTTTCTTTCTGTATTTTTGAATTACAGAATGTATAATTATTTCAACTACAGAAACATTTTCAGTGGGACTGTTTCTCAGGGCATTTTTGAGGCAGTAAAATTGTTTTATGTATGGATGTATGTATGTATGTACGTATTCTACATACCAAAGAAAGGGCCAGAAGTATAAAGGTCTTTATGCAGTTCATTAAAAAGAGTTCATAACGCATTACTTAGATTGACTTCACACTATTCTTAAATGTTACATTATGTTATAGTTCTGTTTCTTTCAGTTTTCTTTTCGTTTATGTATATACATATATATATGTATATATGAATATTTGTGAGAGAGGCAGAAACAGAAATGGGAAAAATGAAAGAATGTTTAACATTTATTTATTTTTCTCTGGTCTAATTTCTAGAACTTACACGGTCTCTTCTTGGCTTTTTATGAGCTCATGGCTGAGCTCTCATGCTTTTGACTACTCTCAGATAGTCAACTCTTACCTTTGGAACTGCATTTTATAGCTCTGCTATCTCTGTCCTGATGGTGAATATTCGGTACAATTTGGTGTGTATCCACTACAGGAAGGCATTTGTGGCAACGTGAGAGATAAATACAGATTTTCTTTCCAAACTTCACTTAGATAACACAGTCATCATGTCCAAGGTAAAATCCTTGTTAGGCTTCATAGAACATGATACAGTCTCCAGAAAGTATTGCTTGAATGTAGACATAAATTGTAATGATCTATGTGGATCCCTTCGAATTTGAGGTATTCTGTGATTTTTTTCCATGTCCTCTCCTCACTGAATTCCTACACACATCATTAAAAACATATTTTCATGACACTAATTAAAAAAAAGTTAATTTCAAAGTGAACTACTGCTCCACAATTTTGCTTTAAATTGTTAATATAGACAGTAAGATCAAATGAGCTTTTAAATTTACATGGACAAAGTGATCATTTTGAATATTATCTGTCCAATTACAAATAATCCAAGTTTGAACACTGGAATCTGAATGTAAACATCCCCTTTCCCCTTTCCCCCCCAATTCTTTTAATGCAATTACTCACTGCTTTAGAGTTTGTTTCATTCTATTACTAGAATCTGCTCACAGACGTAACATAAGTGGAATGTAAGCAAATATTTTTTGCATGAGTAACTAACTTAAGAAATTCCAGAAATATTTAGAGTAGAACCGAAATGGAATGGGAGATCCAACATAGTCTATTCCAGTTACCAGAAATTAGCTGTGCTAGGAGACCGCATCTCTAACAGAGAAAGAGGGGAAAGGATTATTTTTAAAAAATGTTATCAGTACTCCCATCTAATTTTGCCTCTGAAAAGAGCCAGCAAATGCACAGATGCACTCAGCATACTCTCTAGTGCCCTTGGGATTCAGAGTCATTCTCTCAAAGATTGTTGCCCTGCTAATACTTTCTGGCTTTAACATGGCCCACCACAACACATGTGATCTATCTTCTTAACATTTCTAATCCAAGCAGATTCTTAAGCTGCCTGTATAGTTAACAGGCAGTCAGGCCCAGAAGATGTTTCACTCTGTACAGAACAGATAAGGATGTACTTTCTTCCAGAGGCACTCCTCTACTGATAGAAGGAGCAGACAAGCAAGCATCTATTACATGCCTTTTAGATTTCTAAACTTAGGGTAGGAGTTGCTAATTCTCAATGTCTTCAGCTGGACTTCATCTTTTTGCAGCTCCTTGATGTCAAACGACATAGTTCACGGTGCTGTTCTTCAGTTTTCTTTAGCCACTGCTTTTCCACTTCTTTACACACATTTACACAAATACATGGAATTCTATACACACAGTTCTTTTATCTGAGTTCTGGAGGTCCACTCAGGGAAATAGAAGGGGGTTCAGGGATGGGTAACTTGGCAGTGTACCTAATTGTATGTCTTGGCATTTCTGATCTCCTTTCAATAAATGTACAGGCACTGAACTACAGTACCATTGCTGTCACAGGAAAATAACTGATGTTGTGATGTTTTTTTTCTTTTTGTAATTAAAGGTGAGTTATAAAAAGAAAAAAGTAGCGCTTGCTTTCTCAAAATGTTCTAAAACCTCAGGTTACAACTCTTGGAACAAGAGACAACGACTTAATTCCTTATCATGAGATTTTAACAATTTCTTGTGAATGACAAAATAGTTTAATATGTAGGTATTCTACTTTCATAGTCCATAAGTGCACTCCTATGTTGGATCTGCTCAGGGAAGACACAGTTCTGTGAATTTGGAGCACTGAAATAGCTGGCCTCACTATGTCTGCACAGCATGGAAGTGCTTTCTACTTGTGCCATTGCTTCACATTTTAAGTGTCTGTCAGCCAGCACCAGAGCAACCTGCTGCTGGAATCCAGCTGTTTCCCCAGTGTATTTTCTGACACTACACCCAGTATACGTGTACGTGAGTGCTGGCACAAAGCCCAGGAAATCACAGATGTTTTGGATCAGATTCCCACAGTTCTTTTCCTCTGTTCTGTATGGCTTTTACATGTATAATTTTTGGTTGTTAATAAAACATAATCAAAACAAAACACCAACATTCTCACAAACACTCCTAAGTTCCTGAAGTTTTCATTCCTTTATTATTTCCTGATATTTTTCCCTTGTTATAATGTCTGGAGATATTAGAGAAGAAAATATGCAAGGTTGGGAGATTTGAACCAGTACAAGCTCTGTAGTTGTGGAGGGAAAAAAATAAAAAAATAAAAAAAAAATCAGAAGGAAAAACGTCTCATGCTTCAAGATAATTATGGGCAATGGAAAGTAACTTTTCCTGCTGAAGAGATCAAGATGGGATCCTTCACAAAATATTAGTTGCCTCTTACCAGATACTGCAAACAAAAAGATGAGTGAATGAACAGTTGCATGCCTCACACCTAAGACTTTTCTGAATGCCTTCAGTAAGTTTTCCAAACCAGGACTTTGTATACACATGCCCATCCGTTAAACTTTCAACCTTTCTTTCCAGTGCTTGTAGTCAGTTCTGGTCATTTTAGTTTTTCTGCTTTTAATTCTATTCATTGTAGGCCATCCTTATTTTCCAATTTATTTTAAAAACTTAACTTAATTTTTTAAATGTTAAGTTTTAAAGACATCATATCGATTTCAGGTCACACATTCCTTTAAATTAATTTCAGTGATGTGCTGACAGAGAGCTAAATAGGATACAATTTCAAATGTCACAGATCAGTCCAGTGTCTGATATGTGACTAGAATATTAAAAAACATCCTAATGGCAAGTGCATCAGGGAATTTGCCACTGTAACATGAAAGACTTACATGTAATATACTGTTGTATTAAATAAATATGGTCTAATGAAAAGTTCTTCTGGCAAATGTTAGGATTTCAAATATTACACAAAATCACTCTTTCCTACAAAATCTGTGCCATTCCATTGACATTCCATTAGCCAGAAGAGAGCACATTATGATTCATAAATAAAACATTGCTACTCTTTCACAAATATGTCTTGTTTCTGGAGCTATCACGGGCCAAGCTTGGGAGAATCTGCATTTCTAACTCATGTGGAAATCCTTGGATTTTTAACTGTTTCTTGCATTTTTATCCTCTGGAGTTTGAGAGGTGTTTGCAATTACATAAGAATCTTCACCTGTGGGTAACTTTCAACAGAAGAGAGAGCATTGTTAAACCTTGATGGTCAAGAAATGATCCAAGAAACAAGAGGTATGGTCAGTTTTAAGACTACTGAAAAACTCAGAATTGGTCACAATCACAGGACAGAACCAAAATGGTGCCATTAGGAAGTAAAGTGACTGGGCTGTTTCTTCCAGTACTTGAAAGAAGCTCATAAGCAGGAGAGAGAGTGACTTTTTATACAGGCTAATAGTGATAGGACAAGAGGGAATGGCTTTAAACCAAGAGGGAAAATTTGTCTTAGACCTTAGGAGGCAGTGAGGCCCTAGCACAGTGGCCCAGAGAACTGTGGTGCCTCATCCCTGGAGGTGCTTGTGGTCGGGTTGGATGGGGCCCTGGGAAGCCTGAACTGGTGGGAGACAGCCAGCCCATGGCAGGGGTTGGAACTGGTTGGATGCTGTTAATTGATCGATCAGGAAACTCTCTAAGACTCAAGTCGGAGGGTTAGAAAGCAGGCATTCTCTATTCTCAGCACTGGATGCAAGGAGGATGAACTCCTCCTGTCACGCATACCTTCCACCAAAGGTCTTCTGTTCATATACACACATTCAGAAGTTTTCCCAGATGTACATATTCAATGCTTCAATTTCACAACTAGCAGATCCAAAGCAGAACTTCCCTTATCTACTTGACTTACAGAACTTCCACTGTCTGCATGGTACAATGAGTTAATCACCGTTATGTACTCAATACAAAAGCACAGACCCTTCCCACTGTCTAAACAAATAGTTATCCACCAAGGAGGTTACCAAGCATAACAATATTGCCACAGACTGTATAAGGATGATCTTCGAGATCCCCTCCAGTCCAAACCATTCTATGATTCTGTGAGGCAGGGGTTGCATTTTTTAATCCTTGGAGAAGAGTAGAAAGCACCAGCTAAAAACAAATGTTAAGGTGACTAGAGGCCTTCCCCATGATGGACCAGAGCAACACCAGAGCCACTGAGAGAAATTACACGGAGGCTGCCCCATAGCTGCCGAGGTGCCATGCGCTCAGCGGCCTCTTGGCATCTTCCAGCTTCTCAAGCATCGCCTCTTCGGTGGGAAACACGTTATCTATCAGCGTGCATCGTGCCTAGGTGTAGAACTCGCCCCTGTGAGCGGGGCTGCCTTATGGGAGCGGGGGCGAAGGGCTGCTTCCTTCCCATGGCCTTTCACTGGGGACGCGGCAGGGCCGCCTGGCTGGTGCGGGCCGGTCCTCACGGCCCCCGCCGCATGAGGCGGGCAGAAGGGCCGGCAGCCCCCGCCCGCCGCCGGTCCGGTTCGATCCGCTCCGCTCCGCTCCGCTCCTCTCGGGCGCGTGAACCCCCCGGCGGCTCCAAGGCGCGGGGAGGGGGGTGAACCCTCTTCCTCCCGGCCCTCCTTCCTCCGCGGGCAGAAATCAGACACCGGGACGGCCCCGCGCAGCCCTTCTGGGGAGCGGCGCCGGAGTGCGGGCGGTGCCGGGAGGCCGCTCCGCCGCTGCCCGGCCATGCCGCGGCCCGGCTGAGCGCAGCCCTCCCGCAACATGCCATGCGTCCCGCCTAGCTGGGCGGCGAGCGGCTCATTCTGGCTTCTCGTCCTTCACGTCCCGGCGCTGTGCGGGACGGCCGGGTCGCTTTTCCCCGACGGAAGGCAAGGTCAGTAAGACGCGGGCGGAGAGAGCTCCGAAGGGAAGGAGGGATGGAGGGAGGCGGCCGGGGCGGGTTTGTCCGCTTTTGCTGTTTTTCTGCTGTTACCCAGGCAGGAGAAACTGAAATACGCCGTACTCCGGCCCCGCCGTAGTTCTGTCGGCGCTGCGCTGTTGCGGAGCGTGAGCTCCGGACGCTGCCCGTGCGGTGCTGCCGGGGCTGCCGCGAGACTTTGAATTAAACTTTTACAGGGTAAAGCACAGCTCTCACAGCTTCCTGTTGGTTTTTGGAAGTCATTGAGTTGTGCTATGTAGATAAAGACATTGCTGCATCCCATGTTTTGCTCATGTTCCTCATTAGGAATCATCTCCTAATTAACAGTGTCATTTCTTAATACTAAACTGAAAGAGATTTCTGATTATTTTTATCACTTCTGTACTGCAGCAGCTTGGATTGGTGTTAATAGGATTTAGCCTGGCTTTGTTAGGACAATTTGCAGAAGTTTTGCTCCTCCAGATGGGGAAAAAAAAAAAAAAAAAAGCAATCAAGTATTAATCCCATACATTTGCAGAGTAAGCCTTATCATCAGAGGATGAATGGCTGAATACAAGTATCCTGCACTCGCAGCTCACCAGGTACCAACTCCTTCAACCTAAGTCTTGTTTAGGATGAGAGGTTATGGGCTCATGTTGTGCCAGTAGGGGGGAAGGGGGCGGGCAGGGGGGTTTAGATTGGATGTTACGAAATACTTTGCCTTGGAACAGGCTGCCCAGGGAGGTGATGGTCTCACCATCCCTGGGTGTGTTCAAAAACTATGTGGCATTTGGGGACGTGGTTTAGAGTGTGTTCTGGTGGTGAGCTGGTCACTGGACTTCGTGATACTACCTGTCTTTCCAGCCTAAATGATTCTATGGTTCTGTATGCACTGAGGACAGTAGGTTAAGGCTGAGCATTTGTGTACTAGAGAAGCCTCTTGTTGAACACTACCCTGGCCTGACTTCCACAGGTGGCTTAACTTTACCATATCCATTTACAGCTGCTGGACATCTAGGGTAGCATAACTTAGGAATTCTCTACTGTTTCCAGTTTAAGGAGAGCTGAGAGAAGAGGAAAGTCATTAGCTGGAAAACTCTGCCAAGTCATCAAAATCTTGAAAGAGTAGAAGAAAATTTTGTTTTCTGAAAGTCCTCCTGATCAAATCAACACCTGTGGTGCTGTCAGCGGAAGAGTGTGTGCACGGAGAAGGTCTTCTGTGTCCCTCAGAGATGTTGGAAGGAAATGGTTGTTAAATAAACTTTTTGGAAAGTGAGCAACAGTTATCCTGAAGTTAGTTTCTGTTGAATTCACTTACACTGATTGAATACAATCATTTCTGTCCCTCAGAAAGGACAGGGGTAGCTCCATTTGCACTTTGGCAGCTGTTTATTTCCCAGATATTTAGAAATGGATATAGAATTATCTTCATTTATAGGCACTGAATGCTAAAATTTAATGAACTGTGCATAAAGGGACAGTTCAAAATATTATTCTTTTCCTGAGGAAGACAGAGTGCAGATGGAGGTAAGAGTGAAGCGTGCGACATCTAGGACTGAAACAGCATAGCTGTTAGATGTGTATTTTCACTTGGCATCCATGGTATGACTGATCAGACAATTAATGTTGCTACGTGACCAAGGGCTCCCTGGATGGCTGTTCTCCAGGATGGGTCTTTTCATAGGAGGAGTATTTCCTGCGTGCAGAGCCTTTCTCTGGCTCAGGGAGTCTCCTGCCAGAGATGAGCAACATTATTTCCTATCCCAGGGGATCAGATGGTTTGAGGGGCAGATGCAGATGGGCTACAGAGATGAAGATGAGTCAATGCAAGTGATGATGTGTCACATTTTAAAGGAATGTTTTCAGAAGAACATATTTTCCGCCTAAAATAAATTGTACATTTTCTGTCCCATGTGACAGACAGTGACTGTTTTTTTTTTTCTCTTCCCCTGTTTATCTGCTCTCTGTACAGCAGTTCTTAATATAGGCAGTACTCTGCCACATGTTTTTCAAGTCACAGAAATTGCAGGGTCTGTAGGGAGGGTTCCACAAATGATTTAATCAATTCTTAGTTTTCTTATGCAAGCCCAATGGGCCTGGGGCTGGTTAGTTTCTCTGTCTGAAATGACCCTTGCATGCACTGTGATATCAAGGCAAAGAGCTGATTGAACATGTATGACCTGCTTAATGTGATGCTGTGGTACTGCTTAGGGCAATGATGCCAGCCAGCATGCCCAAATGGCAGTTGTGGGAAGACAAAATGTTCTCCACACTGGTGCTACCTAAGCCTAAATGGAGATCTTCCAATTCCTCGCCTGCAGATCCTGAGCGGGCCACTTGGTGGGACAGACTTCCCTGGAGGGCAAGGAAGGCATGCCAGCCCTGAGGCTCATCTGTGGTCCTGGGATATATCCATTTCCCTCTGCTCATGTTTGCTGGCAGTAGGTTTTGTGGGAGCCCATAATGCTTTAATTGAGAAGGAAGTTTCAGGAAGTCAGTGTTGAAGAATTACAGCCCTTATTCTACTGAGGTGAGGACTGCATGTGTGAAGTTATTCTCTCAGTTGCTGCTTCCTTTTCATTGTTATTCTTTCCCAGAAGAGCAGAAAGGTATTATCAAAATTGTGTCTCCTATCTTTGTTTAAGACTTGTCTCCAGCTAGAGAGTTTGAGTGGTTAGCCTCAGCATGGAGCTTAGTAAGTTGTTCTAATATTGATAGGTTTGCCTTTGCTAACAATTGATAATGATTACTCGCAGAAATACCTTTCGCCTCATCTTGTTAAGCTTTATTGTGTTGTAATCTTATTCCCTATGGTCTTTTGCAGACTTTTAAATAATTCATTTCTGTGGTTATATTATTGTATAATATTATTTCAGCATAATTTCACTCTCCAGTGACTAACATTCAGAGATGAGTATTGAAAGAGTGGATGAAAGAAGTTAGACTTCTCTGCTTTGATAACCTTGTTGGCAACAGATGCTTAAGCATTATTTCTAGTTTTTCTGACAATGTCTAAATTGCCCTAGCATCTGCACACTAATTTCTATAGCAATGAAATAAGAAACTTCATTAAACACTTAAACAATGTCCAAAACTGCAAGTCTTTGGACTTGAATGGAGCTTAACAGTTGAGCCACAACAAATTAAGGTCAAGTCATCATTCCATGAATTGGGCTGAAAAGCAGGCAAATGGGAGCTTGATCTTCCAGGATACTCTATTCACCCTGCCTTTGATTGCACAGTGTAAGGCATGGAGGAAAATAGACAGGAATTTTGTAACATCTTCTGCAGGCAAGGTGTGTTTTGGGGTTTCTTCTCTTTTCCTGGTGCCCATTCTTCCATTGCACTGGACTGTTATGAAGGGAGGGGGACCCCAGGATAGTTTCAGCTGCTAAATTGCCAAGCAGCAGACACTTGCTTTGCTGTCAACAGGCTGTGTAAACTCTGGATAGGAGTATGTGGGTTGAGTTTTCAGCCTCTCATTTCCCACAGTGCTGATGCAGAAAAGGGCAGGAGGCATCTCTCAGAATTTGTTATAGGAATGAGTCTCCCCATTTGTGATACCTGCAGCTATGAAGATTAAGAGCCCACTGCTGTGGTTTTCCTGGAAAGGCACAAAGTTACTGTAGGCTGCTGGCATGACTTGCACTAAAAAAAATATATTGTCTATTGTGTAGAAGAGTGATGAGCTTGTTTGTGAAACAGAAGATGCTACTGAGTAAAGACATATTGCCCTCATAGTTTTATGTATGTGCTGACAAGTCTGGTGTGTATTTTTCATTTTGTCTGTGTGTATGCATGTATGTTTTGGTTTTCAATTGGGAGTATTTCAGTGCATGTGTCTTGAGTGCACATGGCCTAAGGAAATATGAGCAGTCATGTCCCAGCTGCAGCTAGTGGGGATGAAGGAGATATCTTCCTTTCCAAAGGCAATGAATGCAGACAACAATTTGTCTTGGCATGATTTAGCCTATGAAGCTTTCAAAGTGTAGTCAGTGGAAAGAGAAGTGTATCTAGAAGTGTTATCTTAGCAGTCCTAGGGAGGAGTATGCGGCTCTGGAAATTTATGAAGCAGGTTAATTATTTTGTTAATTGGTTTAATAAATGAGATGATTCACTTTGTGAATGAGTGATTGAGAAAGGGGGAATTGAAGTAATGTGCATCCTCACAATTTCTTTTTGATGTTCAGCCTGTGATTTCTTGGGCTGAAGTCAGTTATGCCAGCTGAAGATCCTTCTTTTAGTTTACGAGTTCTTATGATTACAATTTACATAGTTTTATTATTTGCTTGGGACTTTTAAGGCTTAAACTAATTAAAAAAACAAACAAAACACCACAGCAAGAAGTCAGAAACAGCTGTACTGTATCATAGCAAGGGACAAGAAAGCCAGTGATGTTTTTCTCTGCTGGTTCCTAATTACTTCTTCTGGATCCTGATAAGGTTCTTATCCAGTCTTATCATGGTTGGCAATCCTCATGCAAAATTGCATAGTTACTTCATTCTCCTTCAAACCCTTTAAAATTCCTTCTTCTGCTGCAGCATCTGCCAAGGCTGAGGCTACTGATGTTCTTGCTGTTCCTGTAGCCCATAAAACCACTTAGTAGCATTTTCTTTATTTTTCCTAATTTATAAGGCTCCGTCTCCTGCTTAAAGTGGACAGGTTTCTGAATGTGTGGACACCATCTCCTTGATCAGAGCCTTTTGTGATGGGTATGCAAGATACAGTGTCAGCTCTTGTGCAGTATGGCTTGGTGGACCGCTGTCACTCTTGAGTTTTTCTTTAAACCACGTGATCTCTGAACAGGATTGCATTTACCGATTTTGCTTCTTTGTTTTTTCCCATTCATTTCAGGGCAATTTATCAAGACACTGCAAGAATACGAAGTGGTAGATCCAGCAAGAGTAGATGCAAATGGGCATTTTGTTTCTTTTAATTTACACCATCACATCTCAAACACAAGAAAGAAGAGAGATATCGACAAAAAAGAGAATGCAATATATTATAAAATTAACCACAAGGAGAAGGATCTGTTTTTCAACTTGACTATCCACATGGGATTTCTTTCCCACAACTACGTAGTAGAGAGGAGACATGGCAACCACAGTCGTGCGAAGATTGCAATGCACTCAGGAGTTCCTTGCCACTTTATTGGCACAGTATTGCAACCAGGTTCAGGGAGTGGAACAGCAGCAATCAGCACTTGCAATGGCTTGGTAAGTGATGTGGGGTTCTGGGCTAATTCTGGTGTCACTGGAACTAAGTGGAGCATTTATGAATGTGTGTGAACTTAAAAACTGGATGAACCTATCCAAAACTTTAGTGACACAATTCTCTAGAAGAATCAATTCAGTGTTTTGAGTGCAATTCCTGAAAAAGAGAAACAGGAGGTCACAAGCTAAAGCTGAGGACCCTTGGGGTTTACTATGAAAACTTTACTTTTACTGTTTTTTTTTTTCTCCAGTACTTTGAAATTTTTGCTATTATTTGAAGCTTTTTAGCTATTATTTGTTTTTCCACTATTCATTGTTTTGAGCCTGTTAGTAGTTGAAGTGCCTTTGCTGTGCACCTGGAATGCTATTCTTCCAAAAGGACTGTAGCTCAAGTGCACCAGAATTTCTTTACAAACTGAATCAGCAGGTGGTAGCTGGGACAGATGGAAGAGCTGTATTATAACTTCAAAAATAAATGTTTGGTTAGATGAAACCTTAGCCAGGGCTTTAAATTCAAACCTGAATCAAACATAGGCATCCTTCATTCAAAGGAATACTTCCAAGTCTAGAGCTTGAAGTTTTTTATTTCTCAGTAAGCTGTGGATCAAAGTGAGATAAGGAAGTGGAATCCTTGATTTTGTTGTGCTTTGTTTTTTATCAGTACTGTAGCTCAGGTTTCTAGTTCAAGAGAAAGAGGCTGTATGTATCTTTTGGAGGGGAATAGGAGACAAAGTGCCTGGATATGAATAAGGTGATATTTTAGGGAGCTCTTTAAAATGGCACATAGAGTGTGAGAGGTAAAATGCAAAGGGCTCTTAGAATATGCAAGCAGAGTGGAGTATACAGGCAGTATGTGCAGCCTGCATGTGCTTTAAAGCCTTGATCCTGGTGTGGTAATTGACAGTAGTTTAAAGTGGATAGAGCAGCACATTGACCCCTCTTGACCAATGCATCTTGGCCTGCAACAGGCTAAGGAATGGTGATTCACACTTAAGCCTGAATTCCTCAGCAAGGTGTCTGTAAAGTATATCTGTTCCTTGCCAACCTATTAGTATCCAAGTGAATTCCTTTCTGTTGGACTATTACTTGGTCAGTCTCAGCAGGAATGGAGATCAGGAATCTCCTTGGAAATTTTTCCAGTGGGGATCAATTTATGAACACCCCTCTGAATCTCCTTATGGTTCAAGGGTCGCTAAGGTAAAGATGGTATGAAGATAAGATTAGTTTCCTTGATTAATTTGTCATGTACTTTGCTGAAACATCTTGGTTAGTCATCATTAGAATGAAAATTTGAAAATGAAACAGTAGAACTTCATTATGCCTTCTGAAGTATTTTATCCACAGCAAGGATTTAGAGAATAATTTCTTAAATTAAATCATAAAGTCAGCCTGATATGGTTGCAGTTACAAACTTTTTTGAGGTTTGCTTTGATTTGAGGTTTTTCAAAGCAGTTGGCTAGTAGACAGGCCAGGGGATTTTTGACAAAGCACCTTATCCAAAAAACAGTCTCTCTTTTTTTTTTTTTTTTTTCAAAACTTAAACTTAGAAGACACAGAATCATAAATTAATTCAGATTGCAAGTGGCCTTAGGGGAAAACCACTATAGCTTTGATGGGGTGATTTATGAAGTTTGAAAATCTCTATTCTGAAGAAGTTTCAGTAGGATTTGGGTCTGAATCTCTTAATACCCTGAAGCACCACAAGCAGAGGAATGTAGTTTTTCTTGTCTTTCCTTGATTCTTCATAAGAGACTACATCACATGAAAACATACTAATCCTTTTTTATCAGCATTGAGAAATTGGCATGGTTTTATGATTACTGTTACGGATATTCCGCATCATAGCAGCATGTAGTAGACTGGGAGTTAAAGAGTTAATGCTCCAGTTCTCCAGATCACTTTTCATTTCCGTTTCTGTTCAGAGGGAAAGATAAAACTGTTTGCAAATCACAAGGCATGCCTCTTCCTCCCTTTCTTCCCCCCCTTTTTTTTCCCCTTTTGCTGCTCATCTCTGCAGTGTATTTGCTCCCTAGCCATCTCGCTTCAGCATTAAAGTAAGGCCTTTGGTTTTTGGCACTCGCTCATTTTATTTGATTTATTAGCTCCAATTCCATTTTATTATATTGTGTTACCTTGCATTCCAATGTAATAATTAATAAATTAACTTTCCTCCTCAGATTGTGGCCACTGTCTTGTTTTAGGTCCATCTCCCTTCCCTTTCTCTCCTTTCCACTTCCCCCTTTACTGGGAATGAGTCCATGGGTACCCCTGCCCCATTACCGAGCCCAAACAGCCCAGGAACCATTAACAGAAGTACAATTTCATTTTCAGGATGAAAACCTGAGATTTCTGAGCTGTTTGTGATGCCCTTCTTCCTCATGAGCTAATGGATAATTTTTTTTCTGTCCTAGAGCTCCTAGATTTTGCTCTTCAGCACCATATCTGTTTCTGCTTTTTTTTCTTTTTCCCTTTGTTTTTTCTCCTCCTAACTAGGAGATACTGTGTTTTTTTCACTAAAAATACATTTTCTGTTTATTCTTATGAGGGAGGGAGAACTGACAATAGATAAACACCATAGTATGGTTAAATATTGCTTGAGAAACTAGAAAACTATCCCTTGAGGAGAAATGGTAAGCTTATTTACTGTAGGAATTCTGAAACGACTTGATAAGAATAATATTACATTGGACAAGTTGATAAGTGCCTCCAGTGCTGAGATGTGAAGAAGAACAAGATGACAAAACAGTGTGGTTGGCAGATAGCTGCTTCCCAGAGTGTGTAGGCAGCAATAACTGCTGTGGGTATCCAGTACCATTCACGGGTAGGATCAGGCTCAGATTCAGCACCTCAGCTCACCACAGAAAACTGATTTCTGTTTTCTACCTCCCTTTTGCTTTTACTTTGATATATACTATTATTTCCAAGGCTGTGCTGTTATGAGCATCACTCATACAATGATTGTATAACTTTTATTTGTAACATATATCAGAATCAAATTTTCTCTTGAATAAACCATGTAAATGGACTGAACAACTGGAGTTTTCATTGGAGCTTCTAAGTCTCATTAACAAGTATGAGGCCCCATCTGGAGTACTGTGTCCAGGCCTGGAGTCCCCAGTGCAAGAAAGATGCAGAGCTATTATAGTGGGTCTAAGGAGGGCCACTAATATGATCAGAGGGCTGGAGCACCTCTCCTGTGATGAAAAGCTGTGGGAGCTGGGATTGTTTCGCTTGGAGAAGTCACCAGGGAGACCTCATTGATATCTTCCCATACGTGAAAGAATCTTACAAGCAGGGTAGGGACCAGATTTTTACACAGGTAGTGATAGGACAAGGGGGGATGGAATTAAAATGAAAGAGGTGAGGTTTAGGGTTAGATGTTAGGAAGTAATTTTTCACTCAGAGGCTGGTAAGACACTGGCACAGGCTGCCCAGAGAAGTTGTGGTTGCCCCTCTTTGGAAACATTCAAGGCTGGACTTGATGGGGCCTGGGCCTTCTGTTCTAGTGAATGGCAATCCTGCCCATGACAGGGGCATTAGAGCTAGATGATCTTGGAGGTCCCTTTCAACCCAAGCTGTTCTATGACTCTGTAAACTAATGATCAAGAAAGAGAAGCAATGTTTTCAAAACATGGGGAAAGCCTTTGCTCCTGATTTCAGTCAATATGGTGCTTTTTGGCTTGGGAATCATCATACTTGTGGCACGTGGGAGGAGAGCAGATATGAAATCTCTTTGGTATGGGAAAGTTGGCAAAGAGAAAGTAAAGGGAGGAAACGTTTCTGTTCTTGTCCCACTGTAGAAATAACATTTGGACAAGTCTTGGCATGCCATATAGGACACACTTCTAATAATGCTGTGTTTTCATGATGCCTTTCAGCAAAACATCACAATGAATTTTTCCCAACACTAATGCCTTAATTTTCAATTGTGTGTTATTCCTTGTGTAGCAGTTCAGGTTTGTGTGAGCCTAGCCTCTTACTGGGAATGGGAGGGAACAAAGCTCAGAAATAGAGTGAATGAATCTTGAGTTCATGCACTGAGTCCTGTAGGGAAGTTAATTTTTCTCTGGTAATCTATCCTCTTCGTTAGGAACAAGGCCCTCTTTTATTCATCAATATCTCAGTCACTGTTTATAGGATTTTTAGTTGACAGCATCATAAAGGCTTTGTTTCCTTGACCTTTATTGTCAGCGGACAGTTGCTATTGGACATCTGGTGATGTTTTAATCTTCAAAGACTCTTTAAACATTATCATGGAAATGGAAGAGCAGTAGAAGAACATTAGCATGGAAATCAAAAATGGTCTGTACCTTGTACCTGGTAAACTCTGAGGCCTTGCGTGACATTGAGTAGGTCAGCAGGTTGCCTCTGTCCTGATGGACGTGATTGTTTACCAGAAGTGCTGCTGCTGTTTGCTGCCCAGGCAACAGCAGTGCTGTACAAAGTCACGAAGTACTGTTTGCTTGTTTATTCCTCCTCCTGCCTCCCCCAAATCAGTACACAGCTTTTCCTTGGCAGTGGTGAGCAAGCAAACCAGATCTCTTACAGAGATCTCTGTACAGAATTAGGTCAAGTCTGCTGCTTGTGCTCAGGAATTTTAAGATTTTCTCCAGCTCAGTTCTTCCTTCTGTGCCCAGCCACAGACAGGACAGTCACCTGTTATCTCTTCTTGATGGCTGTATGACAGCTTTTCTTTATATGGAAGCTGGTGGGAGCTGCCAAACCTCTCTCTGCAGATTGGTGCATGCCCAGATGCTTGCAGCAAGCTTTTCATTGAAAATCAGAGCTGTGTTGAGTTCTGCTTATGTGAAACTGTTCTTATTGTGGCATAGTACCATATATGAGACCTGAAAACAAAATCTAGCACTTACGGAGTGTCACCTTACTTCTTAATCTCCATTCATCAGTATCATTTTCTCTTTCAATCTTGCTTCAATTTTGAGAAATGCAGCGTGATCACTTTCCCCTATATCCCAGGCAGTTTTTCTACTTAGTGTGAGATACCTTTTCCATGTTGATCTTCAGAGTATCATCTTTGCCCCACGTTGAACTGTCCTGAGCAGATACTGTAACAGCATTGCACTGATAGTGTGTTCTGCAAGATTAGTTTGATACCACTATTCTAGACTTTCCCACTCTTGTGGATGTAGAAAGCTTGCACCTGGTTGACAGATTTTGCGAAGGTAGTGTTTTCCTTAGAAAAGATTAGGAAGTAAAGAAATCCCTAGAACACTTTAATAACATTTTGTCTTAAAGTAATAGACAAAATACATCATTAAGCTTCTAACCACCTCTACATCTTTCAGTTTGTGAGGCTTGTTCATTGTGAAGAATGTGCTTGTTAACTTATTAAGGGTAGCTCTACAGCCTTGCAAAACTCCTGTTGGGCAAATTTTGCTTCTTTAGCCCAGAAAAATGGCAATATCTTTCTATTCCACTGTAGTATACTTGTGGCCAATAAAACTGTTTCTCTTGAAGAGCAAGTGGATTTTGATCATCACAAGTGGATAGATTTTTGGCAGTACAGATGTACACTTCTGGAAAGATCACATTTTGTTTTTTCTTAAGTTGCTCTTATGAACATACGAATTTTGATTCAGCACTGTTCCGTCACATGCAACTGTACAGCCCCATAACGTATTTGAAAAAACATGGAGTTTTGGTGGTTCCTATCTTAGGAGGTGCTGATGGTAATGAATTGAAGTGTATTACAGCTGTGCTACCTCAACAAGGAAGCTCCATTCCAATCTCCATGTCCTTCAAGATAAGTACACAAGTATTTTTCCAGGGGTCTCTTCTCCTTCTCTCATTCCTCTTGCTTTAAGGGCATCTGTCACTTCTTTCTTTGCTGTTCTCCAGCCTTATAGTATTTGGTAAATGGTGCTTGTGGTGAGAAGTGTGGCAGGTGACCTATTCGCTAGCTATGCCTCTTTATTTAGATGTCAGTGAAATCTCTGCAGCATCCTCTTTTGTCTTGTCCACACACTGGAGCTGAAAAGTATGAATGAGCAGTCTGGAGAGTGCCAGGCATGAAAGTGATCTGCCTACCTTTTTTTCCCTAGGGGATGGGGATTTCTCCATGCCTAGATATAATGAAGTTTGTGAAGTCTGGATGTTGCAACTTGATTTATTTTGCCATGTGTAAAGAGGGAAAGACCTACTCGGTAACTCCCAACTCTCTTTAATATCTACTGTACATTTCTTATTTGGGCAATAGTATGAAGCATTCTGGAAATGGAGTGTGGAAAAAAGTCATACAGTAAATCCAGTATTCCCTGGGCATCTGTCCTATGTCATGCTTTGTTTTCCACCCTTTTGTATGTAATAATATCTGGATATTCTCCTTGCTTGGCTTGTGTTGTGGGTTGTTTTTTGTTTTGTTTTTAAATTTTCCGATGAGAAACATTCAGAAGTAGGGTAGTTGTGGGTGGTGCTTTCTTTTTGTTAAACAGATAAATCATTCAAATTTGCAATAGCGTTTACTTCAGTACTTCAACATCATCCCCTTTCTTTGTGTGTGAAATCCAACTTCATCCATCTGCCAGCTCCCTTCCCCCCACTCTTTTGTCTGCAAAAATACTCTAATTGACAGGTCAAATGAATCTTATCCGTGATCGCAATACATGAGAATCCAGCTGTGTCAGTGGCTCCTGGTCCTGGCCTTGTCACCTTTGACCAGTGTGAAGTTGCTGCCCTGGAAACTGCGTTTGGCTGTAGCTTTTACAGTGTTGTTACCTATCAGTGAATCTGTCATTGACTGGCTAAGTTAAAGCACAAATTAGTTGCTAGTAACTGGTTTGAATGGAGTGCCCAGGATTAGACTGCCTTGCTCCTCCAAGATGTCTTTCTTCTGTATTTTCAGAAAAAAAGTTATTTATTGTGCAGTTTTAAGAAATCTTATTCTGTTATTTTTAACTCTGTGGCTACTAGCTATGTGATCTAGAATATCATTATGAAACTGCTTTCCAATCATGCTTCTGGTTTCCGTGAGTCTATCTAATGAATTGTCTTTGTGTGTATTTGTGTGGTTTCATGTATTTTGTTGATTTTTTTTTCCCCCCTGAAAATCTCCACTCATGATTTCATGTGTGGTGTTCCTAATAAAAAGCTTATAATTCACTTAGGGGAAGCTGTCGGTGTGTGACTTTAGACTACAGGTTCGTAACCTAGCAGTAAAAAATACACTTAATGCCTTTTTCTACTTGATTTTGTAATGCTATGAGGTTTGTAAGATTATCTGTTCTCCATTTTAGTATCTTTGCAAGTTTTCTGGCCAAACAGACTGATCTGTAAGAGAAGTAGAGGAATCAGATACTAAGTTCTCACAAATTTTGCTGGTACAGATGGGATCTTTTGATAAATGACATGACTGATAAACATACAATGGTTGACCAATGACTCAGCAGAACTATAACTTGCTGCTGAGGATGGCACAGTGCTACCTGTGGCCCAACTGAAACTGGGGAGGGCTGGAAGAGGAGATTCAAGAGAGACTAGAAAAAAAAGCTCTAAGAGGGGAACTGGAGCATGTGGGAAGCAAATCTGTGGAGAAAGCAGGTTTTGATTGTTCTGCTGTCTGTATAATTTTTTCTTAATCCATTTTCATGATGCTGAAAGGAAGCTTGCAGATTAACAGAGTTGTTTTCCTCGGTTGCCATATGAACAATGTGCTGTACCTGCTGCCCATCACAGCTTATGCATTGTATGTAATCACTGATGATGAGCATAAGGGGAGGAACTCATGCTTTCCTACATGCCCAGTGGTGCATATAATGTGACATTAATAAGGACAAATCTCACCAATTGTATGCCCTTTTTTTCCTAGCTGTTCAAAAGAAAAACAAAAGTACCATGAGAAGTTTGTCTTGCTCCTGTTCTGAGCAGATAAGCAGTGGCAGTAAGTTAGGTGGTAAACAGCCATAGGAATTAAAAACAACAGAGCAAAATACATTGTCTCCACTGCTAGCATTTAGAGGATAAATGACTGTGTTGCAGCTGCATGAGCATGGCTTCTTGTGGAGAGCAGGCCCTGCTGCCTCAGTTTGTCTGCTGGAGATGAGCAGCTGCAGGCCCTGAGGTGGGTCAGTAACAGTGGGCTATTATATGTATATAAGGTTTATTATATATATATACATCAGATGCACACATAAATGTGTATGTAGCTCTGTCTCGTGCTTTTGCATTAGGAAGACTTCTGTGCTGTTCTATGTATTGGTTATTATTGAGTCATGCCCAAATATACTGGGTTTCTCTAGCAGCTGAGGACTTTCCCAACCCATTTTTAAATTGAAACAGATTTCAAGTAGTCACTAATTTAGGATGGGATAATTATGTGCTTAATGTATACGCTGGCTCCCTACCATGCTCTGGTTAGAGACTCATCTGAAATTGCAAGCTTCAAAAATAACTAATTAAGTAATAACAATAATACTAATCTGGTCGTGTTGTCAAAGCAGTGGCTATGTTTAAATACATTCAGTTGTTTTCCAAGTTGCTCTGCTGGCAAGCAGAATGTTCCTGGTGAAACTGCTTAGGCTTCTGGATGCCTGTAAATGCTAACAGTAGACCTAAATCTGTTGTATGCTTATGCAAATAAGTACATATGTATTCATATTTTAAATATATACATGTACTGCTTGATTAGAGCACAATTATCTGTTTAATTTGATGCAATATTTATGGATTTGACTCATTTCCTTGTCTAGAGCCATCATGGACCAAATCTGCTAAAAGCAAAAGCACAGAGGCTGTTGGTAGGGCAAAAAAAAAAGGTCTATTTCACCCTCTATCTAACAATGTTTGCAAGTAAATATCTGGGGAAGAGTAAGATGAGAGTAGTGGGACATTTCCATTATGTTCATCTTTGCTTCTGTTTTCAGCTTTTATCAGACTTCTTGATATATTTCTTGCATGTTTTCATTCATGAATCTCCTAACAGATTCATCTTTCAGATACTTTCTTGGACTCCCCTGCACATTTAAAATGGTATAAAAGATATAACTTCTTTTGTTTTTACCAAGCTTTCTGTCAACTTCCTTTTAATGCCTTCTGAAATTACTGTTTTAGGGGACAGAATGAAAGATCAAACATTGATTACAGTGGCTTTGATGGTTTTATTCAGTGGCACAGTATATTTTGTATAACCCTTTTGTTTTCAGGTGATTCTGAACACCCGATACTTCTATTTTGGTAGCTGTCAAGCTGCTGTATACAAGCAGCTTTTGCTATGAAGATGTCACCTTGGGTTCCTGTTTCTCCAGAGCAGCAGGCAAGTCAGAGCCCATTTCTTAAGATGCACAGATGAGATTGTTTCTCTGCTGCTTTTACTCCTTTGCCATGCCGTAATGTACCACTTTTCATCAGTCTATAGTGAATTCGTACCTTTGTGCTTTGCCTTCTTGGTGAATTGTCATGAATGCTCACCACCTCCTGGGCAGCTATGTCTGCAACTTGTTATCTGTAGCTACAGGAGTATTTGGAGATTAAAAAGTGAGTTGTTGCTTGTCTTTGCATAGATCGTGTTTCTGAGCTCAACTTGTCAGAGGTTTTGTTACAGATTTCTTTCCAGTCGGCAGTTCACTATCACAGGAGACAGTAAAATGCAAAGGAAATGCAAGATAGAACTATATTAGATCCTGTGTAACAGACTGTAATTTTTAATCCAAAATGTAAATGCAAGGAAAGTTGCCATGAAGGAGGAGATCTACTTTTGGTTCCTTTGCGACATCATTACATGTCCATAGCTCTGGAGCTTAATGTAACTTAATAGTACAAGCAGGTATTTTTCTTCATTCTTGTTACCTGTGGTTTATGCCTTCATTTTCTATTCCCCCAAATATTCTCTGAGTTTGAGTTTATTAAAGAAATGAATCAAGACCTAGCCAGGTCCACTGTCTTTATGATTAGATCAGATCAAGCGAGTAGTGGATTAGGTATTAGGGGACAAAGCTTGTTTGCTTTTGGAAAAAACAATTTCTAAGTAATTTATTTTCCTCTTGCAGCAAATTCTTTGTTAGAAATTAACATGCTTCTACATTTGCAAGAGGAAATATAAATAATTTGTATTACTAAAAGAACTCACTAGGAGGATTTGTGAAGCAGAAATAATATTGGAGGTAGTTTTTAACTGTTACTGAACTGTTACATTGCAGTTCATGGACACTTATTTGAGAGAAGTCTCTACCAAAAATTAGACTATCAGTGAACACTTCTAGTAACTTCAGGTAACTACACATAATTTGCAGAGGTTTGTCACTGAACTCTGCTTTTTTTCCCCATGCTGCTTTTCCCACATTGTATAACTTCAAATGAAAATTCAGTTACACCTAAAATTAAATCTTATTTAGGATTTTCTCTCCTGGTATGTGGTTTTGGATACCTTCCTAAATAAAAGCTAACAAATCCACTATGTTTTGGACTTATGAAAAGTTTTGGAAAATTCTCCCAGCTTGCAGCTTGTTCGTCAAATTCTTTTAGATTATCTCAATCTGCACTTTTTTTTTTTTTTTTTTTTTTTTTTTTTTTTTTTTGGAGAACGGGTGGGAACTGACAGAAAATATCCACAGCTTTAAAGTACTTGGAATTCAGAAATATAACAACAAATTGTTGTTCTCAACTCATAACCTTCATTAATCAATCCCTGAATGGGTGCTTGTTACTTTTGGGCCGGATGTGAAGGCAGACAAATTAAAAGAATTTTCTTTGAGCTGTATTTCTATCATAGAAATACAGAAAATCCTCCTTATTTCTGTCTCCAGTGTGGAAGAACAAATTATATTGCAGTGGTCCCAAGCAAATGTGTCTGA
The DNA here is from genome assembly GCF_026119805.1 of Tympanuchus pallidicinctus. Classification (NCBI taxonomy): domain Eukaryota; kingdom Metazoa; phylum Chordata; class Aves; order Galliformes; family Phasianidae; genus Tympanuchus; species Tympanuchus pallidicinctus. The sequence goes on from NW_026294813.1 coordinate 13,457,429, forward strand.
GATCTTTGATGTTTTGAGTGTTGCACTATTGCTTACGGTTTGTACAATTGCGTGTGTAGTTCCAAAAATTTTTACATTTTTGCTTTCTCCTCAGGTCTTTCAAAAAGAAAACTTACATAGGCGATTCTTTTTGGAATTGTCACTTGCTGGTAATGACATATTTTAATACACCAGAAACTTATCAATCTTACATCACAGCTGCCTTAGACACTCTAGTAAGCAGTGCTGAAAGGCAGTATTTTTGCTGTGCTGCCCAGGTGCTGGAGGGACTGTGTCTTGAGATATTAATAGTAGTAGCATCTGTGGAAGCTGCAGAACTTAAAAACATTTACATTTAAATTCAGTTTGGTGCTGTTAACTCCACAGTAATCTCAGTACTGTGACTGCTCTGACCCTGCACAACTCCCTCAAATGCAGGCAGTTAAAGGAATGGAAAGAGCTTTGATAAAAATGCTTGGTGGGTATAAAATGTCCTTCACTGCTCCTTTGTGTCTTATGTCATAGTGTGGAGCCTTTTTTGTGCAGGACATGAGTGCAATACGAGGCTGTAAGTTTTCAAATAATGACATTAAGTTGGGTATGGAAAAAGCAGGTGAGGAATGTGTATGAGAGCCCGAGGGTTGAGCAAGCACCTGCAGACATGACATGCGTGGCTCAAGAATGCTCACAGTGAATCCTGTCCTCTGATGCCTAGAGGAGATATATTGTATGTAGTGCCTCTTTATCACTGCAATTAAAGTGATAGTGGCTTCACATTGTGGTCAGTGCATGAGAGGACTGCATTTTTTTCATAACATGATTTTTTTTTTTTTGTATGCCTTTTCTGTATGCCAGTTGACACAAAAAAGAAGCACGTCTGAAGGAGTGCGGTATAATGGCAGGTGGCTGCCAGACTAACTGGGGTATGGTATAAAGTGAAGAAGAATGTAGAATAAAACCAATGAATCCCAGCACTGTGACTCACAGAGGACAGCATTTGGATATCTTTGGGATGTGCAGGTTTCTGGTGTGTCGTTCCTTCAGGAAAGGGAAAATATAACATCTTGGAAGAGCTCCAAACTTGACTCAAGAATGCTCACAGTGAATCCTGTCCTCTGATGCCTAGAGGAGATATATTGTATGTAGTGCCTCTTTATCACTGCAATTAAAGTGATAGTGGCTTCACATTGTGGTCAGTGGCTTTGTACTGAAGTGTCATATATAAAGGAGGAAAACATTAATGAAAGAAAACTGTTCATTGTAGCATCACCAAAATGTTTGCTTCCAATTCTGCCGTGCCAGCTCTGCAATATGGCATATTGTACCAGCTGCCAGAGTAAAATTACCCATGTAGTTGCTGCATTTCACCTGCACTGTGCTCTAGCTACTATATCTTTCATCTGTGGCTCCATAATGTCAAGGAAGATTATCTGTATATTTTGTACTTATGGGTATTAAGCATGTAATATTTGCCCTTCTCAGTCTTTCTGCTGTGTTAAGCACAGAAAACAAACAGGATGAGGAAACTGTGCTTATCTTAATGAGGCATTATAATTTCATACATTTCATATATATATATATATGTATATATATATCATTCTTGAATAGGTAAGAGTTTTGTGTTTCTGAATCTGCTGTGTTATTGCTTCTTTTTTTCACAGTGGACTGTCAGGTGTCATTCTGCTAGCTTAAAAAACATTTTTATATTGTGCCAAGTAAGATAATAAAGTACTAGATTTAATACTGGAACTCTTTAGATCTGTTGGAATTACATGCAGTAGTTTGTAGCTGTGAAGTTGTGCTCCAGCTTATGGGCCTGATTTTTGTTTCTGTAGATCCATTCTATTATGGGTGCACATAATTTTCAAAAGGGAAAGTGCTTGATAATGATGAAGTCTCAAAAGGTGGTAGCTAGAGGGATAAGATACTTAAAAGCTATGGAGCTTTGTTTAATAAGTTTTTGGAAGCTCAATACAAATGACGATTCATAATTTTTGTTGTCTTATGTGAAAAAAAAAAAGGAAAAAGAAGCTACTGGAAATAAAGATTTAGAATAAAAATAAGTGAACAGAAAACCAAATTTTTTCTTGAAAATGTAATGATTGCTGGTAAAGAAGGAATTAACGTTGGCAAGATGACAGGAAAAGTGGTTCTAAGCAAAAATTGTCTTGAAGAAAAACTTGTCAAAGGTGCAGAAATTGGGTGCTTTTTCAAAGTTTTCAGAATCATAAAGTATTCCAATGATTTTTCTTTCAAGGTGTGTGTTTGGATGAGAGTAAAAGAAATGGTTGGAGGAGATAAGGCTGCAATAGAGGGACCATGTTACTCAATGAAAAATGATATCTCACCAACTGTGAGGCACGATCTGTCACTTACATTGACCTTAGAAGGTGGATAAATGTGAGACAATTAGTACAGCAATATAGAAAATAGGTCAAATGTGGAATTGGTGGAGAAAAAGTTTACTTTGTATGTGATGAGAATGTGGTCTTTGATTCCTTTATGGAAGATTGCCAGAATATCTTGAGGTCAGGGATTGTGTCATTTCATCCTCACGTAGTTCTTATAGCCTTTCTGTAAGAGCATGAGTGTCTGAAGGGCTCTGTGCTATAATTCATGTCTAGCCATTCTTGTGTTCCTGCAGCATGAGGAATTTACCAGCTTTTCATCAAGCTAGAGTATTGTTGCAGCCTATCTTTTTGATAATCTAGAAACCCTCATCTTCAATGTTGAGTTGTGCATAGTGGAGAAAAAGCATCTGGCTGCCATGAGATTTCAGGATTTCTTTTGAGAACTAAGTCTTCCTGGCTCTGTCTGTGATGTGATCTCTGAATGTCTTTTTTGTTTCTTTTACCTCAGATTTTTATCTGTGTTTAAGTCCTGTCCATGTTTATGCTGATAACAGAATATTTGAACTGCGTTTTCTACATATTTTCATTTTTCATTTTCATTTTCTTCTTCATTTTCCTAATAACGCACAACTGAAAGAAAACTGTTTTTTCCCTAACAGTTTTTTTCAGTTGTCCATTTTGAGTTGCTCAATACTTTCTGACAGCTTTTGTTATGTAGTTTAATTAAAATAAAGCCTGGTAGCAAATATTTGGAAAAATAATGACAGGAATATTTAATGTTTCTTGTGTGACAGCACAGAGAGAGAGCTACTGTTATTTCTTCTAAGTAGGATCACAGTCTCAACAGGTTGAAAAAGGATAAGTTAAAGCAGTACAGGTTTCTCCTCACACAGAGAAATGTATGGTTCTTTTCTGCTAGCAAAGCCACAGGGAGAGCATGCCACTTGTTTATCCAATTAAGTGTTCTCTATCAACTGAGGAAATGGATTTCACTTAGCTTTGGAGAGGCGTTCAGAAGTCTGAGAATAGTAGTAATTTGGCAAAAAGATGCCAGGGAGAGCAATAAAACTTAAACATCCATTATCACTCTGAGGGGCAATCCAAATCTAAGAAGGGAACAAAACTGAGTGCAAATTAGCTGTGACTAACTGCAAAGCCCCTGCCTGCGTTAATTATTATTGTCTTCCAAGAAAAGGGTTGAAAGGGTATTAAGAACCAAGCACACTGACTTCTTATCCAGGTGAACTTTTAAGGCTATCAAATTTGTGTTGTAGCAGTGCTCTGAGTGCTTTGCTTTTCATTAGAACGAAAGATGATCTCCAACTCTGTAGCACTATCTTTTTGGTTATTCTTCTTTAGGGAAGATGGTAGAGCAGGTTTTGACATAGTTTTTCTTGTTATGCACATGAATGAGGCATTATATGGTGCCTGCTCCAATTAAATTGATTATCGCAACACTTCTCAAGAAAAGCACACGATAAGCTCCTTGAATGACAGGTATATTAAGATGTAAACCAACCACCCTCTCTGTGTTCCACTTACTTATGGAGACCAACATTAGCAAAACTGAGTTGTATTTTTCACTCTTGGATAAGTGTTCTGTGTTTTTTCTGAAGAGTTTCTGTTCTTTGGAGTTTCTTAACTCTATGTTCTGGGGCTGCTTTTATTTATTTATTCATTTTTCTTAACAGTCTTGGAACAAAATTAAAGAATATTAATGAAGTTTATGTAAGACCCAAAGTGGGAAGATCTCATCAGTACAGAGATCGACTAGGATGCTGTTTTTCTAAAATAGATGGTGTCTGAACTGAAATTCTAAGGAGGAGAATTCAAGTGTCATAGCCTAGAGTGTTTAATCATAAATTTGAAAAATAACAGGAATTTGCATTCAAAAAATTTTCTTCGGTTTGAAATATAAACTAAGAATTAAATACACTGTCTGATGCCAACATAGCTTATTACCAACATGATATTGCCTTGCAAAATGTCATAGATGATCTTAAGCTGATCAGAGATTAGAAAAATAGAGAAAAAATATGTTCAAAGTTTTATTTAGAACAAAACAGACATCACCGTTTGAAAAAAGTGGGGGAAGAATGAGTAGGATGTATCATATTCTACTATTTTCTTGGTGTCGGCATTTGTCAGTTCTTGGTAATGGTAGGGTGGGAGATATAGATCTGAGTCAGTCCTGCTTTTCTTATGTGAAACTTAGTTTATATGATGGAGAATTGGCAGCTAGATCTGCCAACTCAGGGTTTTCTTTCAAGCTTTGTTTCTAGCAAGGCTAGAGTATTGCTTTGGGTGCTCAGAGCAGAGAGTTTTGTGAGGATTCGCAGACTCTTGGAACACACGGGCTGACATTCCTGGGAAGACCTGGACAACAGACAAAGAGTAAACAAGCTTTGAAGTTAGAGCAAAATCAATTATTTGACTATGGAAGATGATTTAGGCATACTTGAACAAACGAGGGTGGGATTTTGAGAAGGCAAGACACATCCTGTTAGTGCTGCTCTGATATCTGATGATATATATCCTATATTCTTCACAAGTAATCTTCATTTACTTCATCTTTATCATTTTTTAAGGTTGTGGAAGCCAAATTTAGTGTAACCCTGTGAGGTATAGCGTGACTGCATTTGGTATGAGTCTGGGTAATGGAACGTATATAAATAAAACCAGCACCTTTCCAGCACCTCAAAATACTTCTGAACCAAAAGAGACACTTCATGTAAGCTAAACTCAAGGATTAAATGAAGAGAGACAGAATAGAGAAGAGATAAAGGAAAGAAAGAACATAAAGGAGAAAGAAAAAAAAAAGTGTGGGAGAGAAGAAAAATGAGGAGTGTTGTTTATGTAGGTGATTACAGAAAAGATCTTGGCAGCCATAAAGTTCATAAAGTTGTCTGGGATCTGTTATACACCCTGCACTGCCTCAGTTTCTGTATATAGGACAAAAGGAGAGAGAGCCAAGAACTGCTCTTCCAGGGTTTGTGTCAGGAAGCACTTAGCAGCAGTGTGCATCAGGAGAATCTGCTTGCAAGTGGCTTTATTGGGGAACATAGTTAATTAAGGAGAACACAGCAAAACCTTATAGCTTTTAAAACAATAGCAAAATAACCAAAAGGCACTCTGCTTTTCATTAGACTTGTAGCATAATCCTCTGATACTTTCAGTCACAGGCAGCAAGATATGGGTACCACAGTGTTGCTCCTGTGGCAACTGGCAGAGCACCAGCCTCTGTATGGCTGATTCTGGCAGAAAACATTCTTGGCAAAAAGCATAAAAAGTTTCAAACTTACTTTTTTCAGGCAGCCCTGTCTGTCTGCCTTCCCATCTGGGAAATTCTGTTCCCTAGTATTATGTTTCTCTACTGATCACTGGTAATAGCAAGCGAAAATGATACACATCCTGAAAACAGGCTTCACATGAGAGCATCTCTGATCACTCTAGGTCTGCTCAAATATTATCCTGTTCTGATCAGATTTCTGCTCAGCTTCTCTGCTTCAGGAAACCCAGAGCGTCCAGCTCACAGAGGTAAAGAGATCATCTCAGTGCTATGACATGTGAAGGGTGCAGTGCTCATGGCAGTATGTGTGTTGGCATTTGGCGCAGTAAAGTGGGGGAGACAAGTATAAGCTCCAGACAGGACATGGGAAGATTTTTATAACCTCTTTCATTGTTGCATTCTGAAATGAGCTGCCATACTTCCAGCTGGCACAAATACATTGCGCACATGCCCACTGTGGAGTGCAGCTTCTGGGGAGCAGTGGTCGTGTGGTGCACTCTGCTGCGTGTGGCCAGAGCCACAGAAAGGCAGTGTCTGCGTGTACTGGTGTTCTAGACTGAATGCAGAGAGTTTCTGATTTGTTCAAGCAGGAAGCACTAAAGAAGTCCGTGGTAATTTTACTCAAAAATACCAAGCAAGAAGAAGGTCCTCCTAATGTTTTCCATTTAGTCCAGTCACACTGTACTGACTGTGTTCTGTATCCATGAGCAATGTGCATTAGAATATGTGATGCCTAAATTAAGATCTGTCTTGACAAATCTTTGCCATAACTTTGTTTTTTCTCTTCTTGAGTGGCGTACTGATGCTAAGTAGCTTTGTGAATGCAATCCTGTAATGCAGTGCCAGCTTCACTGGGTGTGACTGTCATCTGCAATACTCTGCTGTGTGTGGTACAGCTCAGCTCTTCTTTGTTCATTGCTTGCTCTCACTTCTGTTACTCCCTCTGACCACTGCTTGCTGCTGGGACTGACTGCTTGTGTGGCCTCTCTGGACTGAAAACCAAAAGGGAGATGGTTTTGGAGGCATGTTGAGGCACCCTTTTATCAGTCTCATCCTTCTTCTCTTCCACAAAGTGCGGTGGTGCTGCCCTTCTGGGTGTCAGAAGTGTTGTAGTGGGCTTTTTGAGGGTAGAATTCTCATACGTTGCAGGAGTGTTAGTCTAAATACAGCCTCTGAATGTTGTAAAGAAATAGGCTCGAATTACTGCCTATCATCTTTTGTTGGTATCTCCCAGAGAGATATACTTGCTTGTCTGCAAGAGAAGAGTAAACCTAAGCGCTGTCCAGAATACTCTGAAACTCACTGACTCTTTGTCCGAAAGGCTTAATTGTACTACAGCTTTTTGTATTATCGCGTGTCTTTTTGGTGTTGGTTTCATGAAGGATTCAAATTCTCTGATTTCTATTGCTGAAACAAGATGTCTCTTACACCACTTCATTATGTGATCACAATGCATTAGAGTTGCAGATAGACAAGCCTGGGCATCATGTACTTGCATGGTAAATTCTGTAACATAAGAGTCACATTAACTTTTTGAGTTCAGAGAATTACTTTCTGAAGAGCTTTCCAGGGCTGTAAAGGCTATTGGGGACACCTTTCACTTTAAGAAGTTACTGGGAAAGTATGTCTGGCAGTAAACTATTTACTTTCTGGCTGGGATTCTGTTATGTATGGCTTACATTATGTTTAGTCAGACAGCATACATACTGCTCATTCTGTAGTCTCTGCTTTTCTTTTGCTTTTTTTTTTTTTTTTTCTTTTGAAATGTAAGTTTGTGCTCCAGGGGCTGTGCTAGGAAAAGAGAGGGGTGAAGACGATGCTGACAAGTAATTCTAATAGTTTTGCTCTGTGAGTGTTGGGCAATATCACAGAAAATACACTTGTAGTGCTACCAGATCTGTCTTGTGTAGAAGGCTGAGACAAAGACCATCTCTGTTTTCCTCTATTGCTAAAACATCAAAGAATGAAATGCGCTATCTCTGTTTTCTGCAGTAGTATAAAACTTAATGGATGCCTTGTAACACAGTTCTTCATTTTCTATTATGCATCATTAGTAGTTTCATGCTGTTGTTACAATAGGAAAAGAGACAGTAGTCCTGGTTGATTTACTCAGTGGTTTCTTAATCATTAACTGTGCCAGATTTCCCCCCACCGTCAGTAAAGTGGGTGGAACTGCTCATACTACAGCCAAGAAGGGATGCTGAACTCAGAGATGGAAATGGAGTTGTGATAGTTACCAGCAGGGTGAGCAGGTATAGCACTTGTCCACAGTCACTGAAACCCTTGCTACTTTTTCTTTGCTATCTCTATGAGCAGAAGCCAGTTCTCAGTCAAATCAGCCTTAAGGTTTCTGGCTTCCAAAACCGCACAGCTGGCTCCTCCGCCTGATCCTATGGTGTTGTCCTCTCTGCTCTTATCTTCCAGGAAATGTGTTCCCTTTCTGATGTCTTCTCCTATCTCATTAACCACTGCCCTAGAAGATCAAGTATATTGTGAAGTTATTTAAAATGGAAAGCTGTGAAATACAAATTAGAAGTGGTGCTTAAAATGCTTAGTGTTTGCATTTGCACATGACTTACTATGTACAAGGGCTATTTAAGCAGCAGTAGAGCAGCAGTTTGGCATAGTGTCTCCAGGGGGATTTGGAGTATGAGAACAGCAGAGATGTTTGTCAGAAGCAAAACAACACATCCTGAGCCATAAAAGCTCGTAAGGATATTTGCAAAAGGCAGGCACAGTTAAGGAACAAATTCTGCTCTTGTTGCTTGTAATGAGTAGTTCCTGACTGGCTCAACTTCTTCAAAGTTCTTAAAGGGAATGTATGCTCATTTTTTTTTTTTCTAGTACAGTGCCAAATTGCAGAAGCTGAGAAGTTTCTTGGCATGGCTGGACTTTGGGAAGACTTTAAGAGAAGCCACATTTCTCACTTGCTGGCCAACTGCCCTTACACCCCAAAGTTGGTCAGATAATGGGAGCTGATGGGAATCAAGGTGCTGCCTGGAGAATGGAAGGAAGGATGGCACAATCTGGCTTCAGAAGTTGTACTGTTGTTTCCTGCATCCTTCACTGTTACATTACCATTTGATGGCAGGAATTAGCAGACTGAACTCAAAGGCGGTTGAAGTGAAAGTTGGAACAGTTGAACATCTCACAGCATTTATCTTCATTGTAACACTTCCATGCCTCTCTGGATTGTAAACTTAGTTTGCAGACTGGATTGTTAACTCTAGTTTGCAGAGTGTAGTGGTGTAGAGGGGCTCACTTGATTTCACTCATAGCAAAGTTTATATAAGACACCCTGATGCTGCAGATGCAAGGAGATAAATTTTGGTATCTGGCTGCATGCTTCACCTCTTTTCTTTTGAATCACAAGAAGCAGCATTTGGCAGGTTCTTGTCAGAAATGTGAATGTGAAATGAGAGTACAGTGTTTTCTGTACAGTATAGACCTTGCATTGCCTGTTCTTAAGACTTATGGTAGTTTTTGAATGATCTGTAGTAAATAGTAAAGTCCAGTATCTTACTTCTTATTTGTCTTACTACTTAATTTGTCTGGCAGGGTCAATATGTATTTTGTTCCCACTATTCTTGGTGGGACTTTTTTGTTTGCTTGTTGTGTTGTGGTTTTTTGTTTTTGTTTTTTAATTACTGGGCTGCCTTCTTAAAATGCTATGAGTAGAAGTTTAGTTCTGACAGAAGGGTGCAAAAGAGGAAAGTTGTGTTTCAAGATGAGGTTGAGTTTGATTTAATTTTTTTTCCATTTTTTACTTCTTTATTCCTATTTTGAAGTATAGTGACTCGATGGGAATGATGTATTTCAGAAAAACTCTTTTCATGTGGAAGTAATCTCTCAAAAAATTTGGGTGTGATTGTTGTGTAATAACAATAACAAACACTTTATGTTTTACAATAAGAGTTTAATAGAGAGAGAAGTTCAGGCTTTGCTGTGTTAGTGGCAATTATATGGTGGTTAAGTGGTGTTGTACTTGAAGTCTGATATTTTGATCTTATGAGATACATTCTTGTGCCACTGTTCCCAGTGGGGAGAGCAGAGTTGCATGAAGTTTGGGTATTTGACATGGATGCAGTGAGCATCTGTACATCTGGTAGTCTTAGTGGAAAGTTTTAAGAAATCTTTTTTTCCATTCTCCCTTTCCTTGTGTGATCTTCTTTATAATAAGAAGGAAAAACTGGAAAAGGATATGTTTCTCTTGTAGCGATGCAATAGATAGTAAAGAATCTTTTCCTCTCCTGTGCTTCTCTGTCTTTGTGTATATTTTCCTATTGCCGTGTTGATATCTTCTATTTTTGCATGATAAAACCTACCTCTGCACTTTTATAAGAATGGTGGTATAAAAATACAGGAAAATGGCCAGTGTGACAGGGCCAGGTGACCTTCCATGGATACGTGTAGCTTAAGAGTGGAGCCATCCAGATTATCAGGAAAGCATTGAAAAGATGGGAAAAAATCCTGAAAAATTTGACTAGTATTATCTTCATAGGTGGCAGGAAAAAAAAAAAGGAAAAAAAAAAAAAAAAAAAAAGAGAAAAAACTAAACAAAACTGGGGGAAAAACCTTCTGAAGAGTAAGGATAAAGATTAGTGAGATACTGGTGGTCTGTGAAAGTCCTGTTTTGGAAAGTGCTCCTGCAGCACTGTCCAGTATCCCATCAGAAAGTTGCTACCAAACCTTTGTTTTGTAGATAGCCTTTTACAGCTGAAGTTGAGAGTAGCTGAAGTGGTAGTAATTACACAAAGCTTAGCATTGCGTTTAAAGTTGAAAACATGTAAGGTTCTACAACTTTGTTGAAAAAATTAATGTTGAAAAAGAAGTGGAACCCAGGGTAATAAAGGAAAACTTGTGTAAAGAGAAAGGAGTGCAAGCAAAAGTCTCCCCCAAACTCCACAGGGATGGAAAACAAACAAGCAAACAAAAAAAGTAACCTAAATACTGAAATAAAATAAACAAAACAAAACCTGCCAAAAACAAAACCCACCAACACCAGATTGAGAAGTCTTTGTATGTTCAAACGGCTTTAGATCCTTGGCTGTATGTTGATACAGATTTCTTTGTCTATGGTGAAGCAAGAACATACTTGTTATAAACAATTTTCCATTTTTGTACCAGTGTTAGATAACACAGCTATTACACAAGTAATCAGCTGTGTAAAAATTATTTTTTTAAGTATTTTTAATACATAAAATCCCAGGCATGTTAAGGGCAGGATCTGCAAGCCTGATCAAGTGTTGTAATTCAATACAACATCTTCAGACCCAAAACAAGGAGTTCACGTCCACAATAGTTTGGGTTGTTTTCTCATTTATTTGTTTACTTACTTATTTAAATCTAGTATGTATCTTTGAGTTTAAGGGAGAAAATATGTCCTTGCATATTGAAAATTTTAGCAGACCACAACTGACATTTGCTGAAATAAGCCTGTAAGAGAGGCAGCAGGCAGTTGAAAAGAATCCCCTGAGTACCTAATCAAGCTAATTTTCAAGCAGTTTAATATGTAGACTGTTTCTGCAAGCATGATGGTGCTTCTGAACTCACTGGGAAAAACAGCAAAATAATGTCCTTAAGACTGTGTGGAACTGAGCTTGATTTTAAACTTATAGAATGTTCTCTGTAGCTGACACACGTCATGCTCTTTGTCCACAATACTCTGTCTTAAATATTCTGTGTGTGTCACTTCAGAAACATTTAACAGGAAATAGTAATTGAAGGTGTTGGGGACAGGTTTAAGTGCTTTGAGACACTGATTTCCAGTAGCTGCTGTATGTCTTTTGCAAAGGCACTCTGTGCCCCAAGAGTTTTCCTCTGCTTGAATGAAGATCAATGCAGCATTAAAATATGAAAGCTGGACAGAAGGGTGAAATAATGGTTGTTGCTGAAAAAAAAAGCTCTAATTTTCTTTATTTCTGAGGAAACATAAGCTAGCCTGTACACTCAGATGCAAGCAAATCAATAGTAGCAGGTAAGATAACGAAACTTTAATAAGTGTAACTTCTACAAATACAGGTCTAACCGAATTTGTCAGTGAAGACAACGACACCATGGAGAAAAATACAAAATTGTCACACTGCTCACTGTATTGTGGTAGGTAAGAACTAGCAATTTTCAGGATTGTACTTTATTTCTTGTAATTCTGTGTGGCAGCACTGAAATAGGAAGTGCTACTAGGCTGTTACCTGCTTTCCAGCAAAGTTTTCCATGCTGAGCGAAGACTGAACACTGATCTAAGCCAGGTAGATGTGTTGCCAAGGCAAAGTACAGTTGGCAAGATGCAGCCAACTGCAGGCACATACAGCAATGGATGGTGGAGTAGGAGAGACTCTGATGTCCTTCTGTGTCTTCTGGGATTGCATTTACCTTTCTGTCTGCCAAGGCCTGTTAAGAGCTCTAGTGTTCAGCCAGTCTGAGGTGACACTAAGAACCTCAGAGCTGGCTTCACAGATTGCAGCACGGTTTTCCAAGGCTTAGTTTCTCTGTTGTGCAACTCTTCATTTGACCTCATAGAATTTTGTGCTCTTTCCTGAAGATCAGATTGCAAGTGGCTCTGGTTGCTGTGTGCCTGCCACCTTTCCAATAACAAAGCATGCCCATATCTTTGTATTATCTACAGACAGTAGAATGTTTATGTGCTGCTTTTCAAATCTTCCTAAGAATGTACGGTTCCAGAGGGAAAAAATTGATGCCTTCAGAGGATTTTGTAGAAAAATACCTGCTTAATAATGTCTGCTGTTCTGTAATTATATGTTAAGCTCTCTCAGTCAGCTAGTTTTGAATTAAGTAAATCATTCTTTGATAAAATGTGCCAAGATAGATATCTTACAGAGCTGAGATGTGTTATAAGCATACTGTATTTTTTTTCTGGTCAAACTTCTAATCTAATTAGGAAATGTGATTAGAAAATGTAAAATTGTAATCTCATTAGATAGGATCTGTTGTTTATAAAGTTGGCTTTCACCATACTTCCTGCTGTTAATTCTTTACTAGTCTGGCTAGTATCAGCAGTCCTTCCTTTTTTGCCCTGAATCATGTCAAGTTGATGTGACTATGATATCCTAAGTTGTGCTCTCTCCTATGCTAACATTGACTTTGCCATTTCTTGGGAATATCTCTTATTCCAGAATTTACAGAGCAACAGTGTGAATTTCCCATAGTTCTTAGTCTTCTGTTTTACAACTTGTAGATACAAATTGCTTGAAAACCCTGAAAGTGCTTTAGTACTTGCAGTTCAACATGTTCCTTATTATATTAGAAGTAGAAATGATATGATGGCTTTGGAGAACTACCTTCCCATACATAAAAGAAGAATACTTTCATGAGTGAAACTGTGTTTTCTGACTGTTGTCAGTTTTTCTGATTCTCTATAGCCTCTATCATTTCTATATAACAAGGGACCAAAATTTATATTAATGCTTTTATTTCCAGTACATGTTATTTGTGTTTCATTGATTTTGTAATCACCATCAGCAGGGCAGAAAGTATGTAGGAAGGGGGAGATCTACCTCAACTGAATTCTTTGATTCTTCTTCTCTGCTGGCTTGGGTGTCTGTTTATTTTGCTTGAGGATACTTCCAGAGGAAAGACCCTGTTTTTGAGTCTGGTAGCTTAACTTGTTCATTAATGTAAGTGGACACATAATAGTTACAGTTGATTAGAGTGAGATTGAAAATCACGCACATATTGCAAGGACAGTTAGAATTATAATAGTAAAGTTCCATCTTCATTAGGGTGGTCTTTAAAGTAGCTAACCTGCATAAAATAAGGTATGATGTCTATATTTTTTAACTCCAAGATTTTTTCATGTCATAAATCGAGTACAACTTTAGCAGGTACTGGAAGATACAGTCTCCTGGAACACCATGGAAGTTAGCATTAAGATTGTAATTCACATGCAAAGTCAGAGAAGTTTATTTCACTGAAATATTTTTGAATACCCTAGCAAAACTAAGAAAGCTGAAGAAATGAAAACTTTCACATTTGTCTCCCAGCAGGTTTAATTCCATTAACGTCTCCTACTTTAAAAATATAATCTGTTTTTTCAGGGATGCTTTTTTTAAAATGTATGGCTGCATGTGGGTTTAGGATTAGTTTATTTTGGCTTGTTTTAGTAAGTACTGTGAGATACAGGCACGAAATAGAATTACATGCATACCAAGCAATACTAAGAATTTTTATTCTTTGTGAAAGCCAGAAATGGTCTTGAAACAGCATTATGGCTTACACATCAACTTCACCCCAGTTGATGATAGCTTATGTTCACTCTCTTGGGTCTTTTATAAGTTTTGCCTCATTGTGCAGGCTTGTAAATCCCAATTATACTAATGGGTGTCATGCTTTCACAATATAGGAAAGAAGTGCCAAATACAGCCCACAGTGGGACGCCCTCGTCTAGCAACTAGTTCTTCTACCATGGAGCCTTTCTCTTAGCTATCAAAAACATTTAACATTGGGTAAAAGAACATTAATACAGCTTGTATTTGAGCCCAAGGACAATGATCTGGGAAGCTGTTTGCAATCATGTTCTGTCAGGCTGTTGCATATTGGCACTACAGATAAAGCAGTTATTATGTGAAAGAAAGAAAGTGGCATTTGCAGAGTTGATGGTCAGTTAATTATTGCTGAAAAAATACATAGCAACTGGCCGTTGTACTTTTTAGAAACATTATTTGATATGCTACCCTCGTTTACTGAAATGTCTCATAAAATAATTCTTCGCTCTGAATTAGAAAACCAAACATTTGCCCTCCCCTGTTTCTGAGAAACCAGTTCTGAAGAAAGATATGAAACGGACTGGTACCAACGTATGACATTTTGATGAGGACTCATGTCCTGTCTTTGTTTTGAAGGAAATCAAGTCACAGATGTCACTCTGCTGGGCTGTTTGACTAAGACTTGGGGTTTTACGTTAGCAATTTGGCTGGCAGCATTTTGAACAGTCTGAACAAAAATGGATGCATTTTTCCATCTGCTAGTCAGATATCACACCTTGAGTCTCTTAGAAGTGAGCTCCGAGCCCTCACTGCTTTACAAAATACAGAGCAAATGCAGCCAGATACCCAAGCAAGTCTGGAATAGCTGTGCAGCCCCTTTGCTATCTCCTTCAGCAGAAGTGAACCTAGCCCTCTTGTCATGTGTTTTGTGTTGCATTTGAACAATCCTTCTGCCTGCCTTCAACTCCTCATTCTTGGAATATCATTGCCAGTCAGTTCTTCTCACTACAGCTACATCCTGTGAAATAATCCCAGAACTTCTTTCTTCCCAGAAAGAGTCCTCACACACTTACTGTTTCAATGGGACATTTTGTTTAGGTTGTGAGTTCCCAAATTAACTTCTCTGGACAAAATGTTGCCTTTTTTCCTTTTTTTTTTTTTTTTTTTTTTTTTGAAACAGTGATCCCTCATTTTCCCTCCATTCTATTGCTACACAGACTTGTATCTTAAGTTAAATTATTAGAGATAGGTAATCTATTTCTTCATGGTTTAAAAAAAGAAGTAGAACTAAAGTTACATAGTATTAAAACCAGAAATCTGTGCCAACATGTACTCTCTTTCAAGTGAGATGTATAATACGTGCCATATGGAAATACCCATAGGTTAAAGAAATTGATATCAAGTGATGGAAAGACTGGAAACAGTACTTCTTGTTATCTCTGAAGCTTTTACAGGTTGTTCTTTTCCCTATTTCTGTGTTACAGTGTTACATTTTGTTCTGTTTTTGTTTGTTTTAATTTCTATTTATTTATTTATTTATTTTGTGAACTGTCAATAAATTTGTACTAGAGGATTTTAAATTTTATCATGGATGGCAACATTTTACTTTTGGGCATAACAAGTAAAAGTCTACTTTGTTCTTGGGTAATTTCACAGGATGTATCTGTAATAAGAAGAACTGACTGCAATGGTATTCCAAGAATGAGGCAGAAGGATTGTTCAAATGCAGCTCAAAGCACATGACAAGAGGGTTAGGTTCACTTCTGCTAAGGAGAGGGTAGCTGAAGGAGATAGCAAAGAGGCTGCACAGTTATTCCAGACTTGCTTGAGTATCTGCCTGCATTTGCTCCGTATTTTGTAAAGCAGTAGACCTGAAAAGGTGTGTGAACAAGAATTAGACTAACGCTTCTGGTTACCAGAAAGATCCAGATCCAGCAACTGCTCCCTCCTGCAACTGGTGTGAACAGGTCTCTCAAGTCCTGAACAAGCTGAATTCAGAACTGACTGCTGTTCTTCATCCCATTGCTTGTCTTGTGCAATGCCAGAACTAAATATAGACCGCATTTAAATGAAAGGGAGCTTACTGAATTCAAATCATATTAAATAGCTTGATATTGTGATTTGTTCTTGATACCAACAGCTGCTGTCTGATAATCCTTTGGTTGCAAAAGTTCTATCACACAACTGAATTTTAAAGGTAGTATGAACCTTTAGTTCCATATGAGATTCATTTGAATAAACATTTATTTTTAGAAAGTTAGGGTTCTCCTGCATTGTCATTTACCTATTTGGCAGCTCTGAAGTAATAAAACAAAATTGTAATTGTCTTTTCAATGTGGCTTATGGCTGTAGGGTTCTTCCCTGCTGGAGGCGCATAGGAACGTGACTGAAATAATAATTCTTCTTTTTAGAGGAAACAGAGAGATATGCGTGAATGACACAGCTGACCTTCATGCATATGGTCTTCAAATAAGCTCCTTTATATTGTTTTCTTTCCCGTTGTCAAAGGTAAACAAAATAAAGTAAAAATATATCTAGAGAAAATCTTATTCTTTAAAAAGTTTTATAGTTTATACCCAGAGAAGAGAAGGCTCAGGGGAGACCTCATTGCTCCCTATAACTACCTGAAGGGAGGTTGTAGTGAGCTGGGGGTCAGGCTCTTCTCTCATGAAACTGGTGATAGAACTGGAGGGAATGGCTTCAAGCTGCACCAGGGGAGATTTAGGCTGGACGTTAGGAAATACTACTTGTCTGAAAGAGTGGTCAGGCTGTGGAATGGGCTGCTCAGGGAGGTGGTGCAGTCACCGACCCTGGAGCTGTTCAAGGAACATTTGGATTTTGTGCTGAGGGACATGGTTTAGTGAGAACTATTGATGATAGGTGGATGGTTGGACTGGATGATCTTGAAGATCTTTTCCAACCTTGGTGATTCTGTGAACTCATAGTCATTTTTTTTCCAAGTCTTGATCCTCTTTTGTGTGCAGAGGTTAGGATAACTGTATCAGTGAAATGCTCTTTAACTTGCATGGAGTTGGTATGTATGAGAAAAGTGAATTCTCCATGTGAAGTACACCTGCATGTCAGTTTTTTAATCAGCTGTCTGATCTAAGTTTTCAGGTATCTTCTCCCTGTCAATTTTGTATGTAGGGGTACAGACTGTCCCTGAAGTTAACCTGCACTTCCATTTATCTTTCTTTGCTGTGTCTGCTCCAAAAGCAGTCTCTGTGCAGGTGTTTCTCCATTCTCATGAGAAAATTGTGTCTGAAAAATAGATAACTTTGGTGGTACACGTCTCTGACATGCTCTGATTCTGTATGATTGCTATTATGTAATGTACTTAAGGCTACTGACCAAAGCTTGGTTTTGGGCAATGCTCACTTTTCAGTGTTAGTAGTACTAGACTAATGACAATGAATTCCATTTCAAAGATACCTGTATTGCAGAGTGAAATGATTTTTCATTTCATTTTTCATTAATGTATTTCATAATGAAATGTATTAATAGCTTGGCTGGTTGCATAATCTGCTTTTCAGACTGAAGACTGCTTAAAAGCCAATTTCATTCTAGAAAAACCTATTATCATATGTATTTCTATTCAGGTATGCTGACGGAAAAAGAGGTAAACCAGATGCCTAAAGATAAGATCCTGTCTGAATCCTTTTTAATTGTTAACGTGGATATCAAAATCATAACAAAGTCTCAGAAAAGAAATCAGTCTCCTTTCTTTCTGGAATTGTCTATTAGAAGCTCCAAAATATAGATATCTTAGCTTGAATTAGCTCCATGACTCAGATCTACCTTCTGAAGAAGCTGGTGGGAAGCTGGTTGTGGCAAACATTTTTGGGAAGTAATATTTGCATTTAGTATTATGGAATATCTGTGTTCTGTTCACTAAAAAGGCAAGCCGTTTCAAGGCTGAATTCAAGACATTCTCATTTTTCTCTGGCATATCTAGGAAATGCAGTCCGTGCCATACATAGTCTTGAATCTTTACCGTAAAAGATTAAATGCAAAAAAATGTGGTACATCTAAACAAATAGATGGCTAAGTTTGCAATGTGGATTCTATTTGAAGCATCCAAAGCTGCACTGCTAAAAGAAGGATTAAGCTGTGTGGCGCTTACCTGGGACATATCACATAGTCTTAACCTTAATCCTGTTGGGTTTCTTTGTTTTGGTTTTTATTTATTTATTTATTTGCCTTTGTTGTTGTTGTTTTTCTTTGCTTTCAGCTTTCCGCTTTCACTGCCAGTTCTTTTTCCTTCTTTTCTTTTTTTCTTCTTTTCTTTTTTCTGAACCTGCAAAACCAGGGAATTGTGCAGCTCCAATCGAATTGGGATGTGAGAATGTTTTTCTAGTGCTGGAAATGTCTTAGGACTACATGGTATCAGGTTCTTAACCTTTGCAACGGTTGGAGAATTGAAGTAGAGAGTGGAACAAGTAGGTTTTGCTCCTTACTTTATTTGCACTCTTTGCAGGCAAGATGGCATTCAATCCAAGTTCTTTTTTGGGAGTAGAGGTGCCAGTAAAAATTACTGTGTAATTGTACAGTAATAAAAACAAGATGGGTAATATGCAGATTCTTGTTCTGGTTGCCTTCATGCACTAATCACCTAAATTCTATGTCTGAGATGTTTTTGTTGTTTTTTTGTTTGTTTGTTTGCTTGAGGTCACCCTGCAGCCTTCTTTTCTCCAGGCTGAACAAGCCCAGCTCCCTCAGCCTGTCTTCACAGGGGAGGTGCTCCAGTCCCCTGATCATCTTTTTGGCTTTCCTCTGGAACCTCTCCAACAGCTCCCTGTCCTTTTTATACTGGGTGCTCCACACTTGGATGCAGCATTCCAGATGGGGCCTCACAAGAGCAGAGTAGAGGGGGACAATCACCTCCCTGTCCCTGCTGGCCACCCCTCTTTTGATGGAGCTCAGGATAGTATTTGCCTTCCAAGCCGCAAGGGCACGCTGCTGGCTCATATTAAGTTTTTCATCTATCAAGACCCCCAGGTCCTTCTCCACAGGGCTGCAGGACAAGGGGAAATGGTTTTAAGTTGAGGGAGGGAAGATTGAGGTTGGATGTCAGGGGGAAGTTCTTTACAGAGAGAGTGGTGAGGTGTTGGAACAGGCTGCCCAGAGGGGTTGTGGGTACCCGCCTCCCTGGAGATGTTCAAGGCCAGGTTGGATGGGGCCCTGGGCAGCCTGGTCGAGTGTTAAATGGGGAGGTTGGTGGTCCTGCGTGTGGCAGGGGGGTTGGAGATTCATGATCCTTGAGGTCCCTTCCGACCCTGACCATTCTGTGATTCTGTGATTCTGTGATATACATGAATGGCAATGTGAGGTCTACAGCCTGTTTGAAAGCAAATGCCACAACTGGTGTTTCTGTCACTGAATATCTGTTCAAGCTTTTTTGGTGACTTGATACCATTTAATGCCATGCTGGTGAGCATAGCGTAAAAGAAATATAAATTGTCTTTTTTTGGGACGGGCAAAAGTGTTTTTGTACTATTCAGTTTTGAATAGTACAGTATCAGTTGTATCAATGTATACTGAGTCAAAGTCTTTATTTTGAATTCATGTCAGTAAAATAGTGCTGTTGGCATCATACTAAGTACTTTGTGTGTATATTAGGAAAAAAATACTTGCAAATAAAATTAATCTTAATCTGAAGCTTTTTAAGCAGACCAACATAGATGCTAGCTTCTGGTATGATTTAAAATTCTGCTGTTTTATGTTTGACTTATGGATGATGTTTTCAGGCTAGTTACAACTGACCACTACTTCTGAATGAATCCTAAAGGTCAGAGTGTGCTTAGCAGGTGGAGTTTGCTTTTTTCTGGGATATTTTGTTGCTTTGAGTAATTTCTTTCTCTGTTTACGGGAAAACCTATTATGCTGTGTTAAAAGATGTGGCTGTATAGTTTATTGGATTTGCCAGCACGTGTTTAGCACAGCTCGTATTGTCATGAAAACAGCTCAGCTCTTTCCTATTGTGCCTCCCTGGCGTGGAAGCCAGTAAACGCATGGAAAGGGAAATGGAAGTTTGAATGTTTAAACCAATGTATTGCAGGCTTTGCAACGTTTGAATTAATATTTTCACACTCTGGAAACATGCTGTGAAATTATTTATTGAAATGATATTGTAACTGCAGTGGTGGAAAGATCTTTGTTTCAAAGTGATAAGAGTTGATTAAAGTGTCCTAAGATGTTTTACATTGTCTGTTTTTCTTTTTTGAATGGAGGCATCAAGATGCTCACCTTAAATTTCACCCTACTAGCTTTGTCTTGATAGCATTTAATGCTAGCAGTGCACTAAAATTTAATTTCCTCACAATGAAGAGAAGAGACTGTTTGCTCTGCCTAGAGGTTTCTCCTAAGTTGTGTCACATTGTGAAACTGGTACTGGTTCCTTTCCTACATTCCTTGACAGTTTGATGGAAGGGGAAAAATCCCCGCATCTGGGATTTAGTTTAATGTTCAAGGTTTTAGCCATGCATGTATGTTTGCTGGCACAGATGATATTTGTATTCTTTCACTCTTTCTTCAGAGCTATGCTATTTCAAAACAGTTAATTCAGATTATGATCCCCAAAATGCATGCGCTGCACATACCAAACAGATCCAGGGTGTTTTGAACGTAGAACCAAAGTAGTCTGAGGCACAGAATTTATAAGATGAAACAAGGAAATAAGACATCTGGTGAAGCTGAGGTTTCTGCGTGTGTTCTTACTTGGTGTAGTCATCTGTTGGATAAATGCTGTAGAATGAAATTAACTCCTTCCTTTCTCACAGTTCGGACTGAGGAGGAATTTTTGACTGAGGTAAATGGTAACCATTTCTACGTTAGGAAAGCTCTTATTTTCAATAGGCTCTGCAGATTTCTCAGGTAGTTCTCCACAGATATTCCATCTGCTTCTGCAGTGGTTGAGTGACCTGGATTTTACTCTTCTGATTAACGTAACTTCTCTGTTCACCGCTGAAAACATCTTTTGATGGAAGGGAATTTCTTCAGGCTAAGTGCAACTGAGAACGTGATTAGGTTATTGCTGAAGATTGGTAACAGCAGTCTTTGCTCCAATCCTTCTACCAGCATTTATTTACATCTGACTCATTGTCCACAACGTTGAGTCAGATAAAGTTGATTTGAGTTTTACACTTCATTTGAAACATGAAGATGATCAGTTTTTCTTCCACTCACCTGTGCTGTTTATTCCTTTTAATTTTCATTTGGTTTCACACCAAGAAATGCTGTTTTTCTTATTAGCTAATTTGTGTGGTTGTGGCTTGCCTGAGCCTTGCAGCAAGTTGTTAACAGTACTGGGACAGGAGAATTGCATGTGAAATACAGACATGTGGAACAGTATGCATTTTGAGCACTGAAAAGTTGGAGAAGAAAATCATCTGGAAGAAATAAGCAGCAAATCTATTTCTCTCAAATCAGCTTTTCTTTCCTGGTGCTGATTATTTCAGAGTAGACTTTGAAATAATGTGGGAACTGCAGGTGAAACTTGTACTGAGTACAAGTGGAGTGTTGTTGCTCATTGTTGTTTGCTTGCTTTTGTTGTTTTTCCTCTGCTTCAGGAGAATTTTTACTCGAAGTTCTTAATTGCCTTAGGAAATACTTGAGAATACAGTACTTCCTCAGGCTTCAGGAATTGCTTTCCAATTGCGCACAAAAGGAATATAGGGGAGGGCAGATACAAAACAGCAACAGAGATATTTTTTTCTCCCAAAGGACTAATATAATCTGTAAGTTTGTTGGAGAACTTGCATGACTAGTTACGCCTGGATGTTTATTTAGGAAACAGACTTTGTGTCCAGCATCATTTTCAGCTGTTAAAAATAAAATATTGCTGATTATGTGAGAATGGCAGACACTTGATAGCCTTGTCTATGATCTCACTTTCTGTCACTCCAGTGAATTGCTACTGGAAATTAAAAACAACTGCATTAAAGCACTGTCTCTTACTCTTCACAGAACACTCACTACTCCATCAATTGATACAATAAATGCTGCTATATGTGCTGTGTTATTAATGGTTATACAGGTGTGAGATGCTTTGGAGCTGTAAAAATAGCTCTCTTGTCAAATGTCATTCATATCGCTCCTGCAAAAAGTAGCCATTGTATGGGAAGAACCCACTGCAAAAGGCATTGCAATGTGGCTTACGCTGAAGCAATCTCCTGTAGCAGCATCCATATTGAAGAAAGCCTGTTGCACTGCTGCTGTTACAACCTTAGCTCTGAAATAGTGTGCGTGTGTTATGAGACCTTCAAATGACTCAATATAAATCTTTTATACAAATACTTTTTCAATTAATTCCTCTCAAGTGTTCTAGCAAAACCTAATTGTTTCCATTTCAACTGTTATGGTGTGGATCAGTATTTTGTTTAGCTACATGGTTCAACCTCCTTCTTTGGGAAAGAACTGTAGTTCTTGAGTTTTCCTGTGCTCAGCAGCGAATGTTTATGTGTTTTCAAAATCTAGGGTGGATATGCTGATTCACCTGTTTTACATCTTACAAGCTTGAGCAGAGAGGTTAAAATCAGAACCTCTCTGATTAAAATCAGATTCACTGCTTTGAGATGTTTGCTGCAGATGAACTCTTAATACATAATTTGTATTTTTTAAGGCATACTTTATATCTTCCTTTGAAATACAAAACATTCAAGCAGCTTGTAATTATATGTTTGATTCATGCCAGCTATCATTGGAAGTTAGATAAATAAAAAAAAAAAAGAAAAAAGGATACACTCGGGAATTGCACACAAAGTTTCTTGTTGATATGTGCCCAGTATCAAATAAGAATGCTATAACAGATACAGCGGTAATATTCAATTACCAGATTGCTATAACAACAGATGTTTTATTCTCTTCTAGAATATGCTGACAGGTAACCCTAAGTATGGTTTGGTCATACAGATCTTTTTTCTTCTCTCTTTGTAAAATATGGGGAGAAGCAGAGATGAGAACCTGGCTTTGTTCACTGTCCCACAGCTGTGTCACCACCTATAAAGCAAGAGAATCCCCCAACAGTTGTTTGGTTGAGTTTGTGGAGGCCATGTAACAAGGCCTTCTGGGAGAGCCAAATCAAGAATCAGGTTTTTGCCAATACCTTATTAACTGTTAGGTCATTTGTTACCTACTGTGATTGTTATCCATAATGATATATTGTTTAATGTCAGTAAAGCACAGAACTTGAAAAAACTGTAGCTTTTAGGAGGAAAAGCAAAATTACTGTATAAAGTAAAGTAGAATGTACAACTGTTTTCTTTTGGTTTTAGAACTTGGCTGATGAGACAGATTTTATGCAGAAATAGCCCATAACATTGTGCCATGGTCCAAAATCTGGAACTTAATGCCTTATTAGGTATAGTTGCAATCACTCACAATCTGTTTTGAGAGATTACACATGGAGACAGGAATTTGGATTATGAACATGATTATTAGTACATAAATACCATTCTTACGGTTAGCTAGCATTTAATTGTTTGAGTAGTTTACTTCAT
Organism: Tympanuchus pallidicinctus; assembly: GCF_026119805.1. Taxonomy (NCBI): domain Eukaryota; kingdom Metazoa; phylum Chordata; class Aves; order Galliformes; family Phasianidae; genus Tympanuchus; species Tympanuchus pallidicinctus. The sequence continues at coordinate 13,480,767 of NW_026294813.1, forward strand.
TTCAGAATTTCTACCACACTACTAGCATCTTGAAGTGTCGACAAATAAGGCTATTACACATTGAGCAACAGCATTGTAATTCCCAGGTGAAGGCTTACTATTTTCATAAACAAAGCTACTGGACTTAAGAGTAAGGCATAGAATCATAGAATCACGCAGGTTGGAAGAGACCTTAAAGACCGTCGAGTCCAACCATAACCTAACCATGCTACCCTAACTCTAACAACCCTCCACTAAATCATGTCCCTGAGCACCACATCCAAATGGATTTTAAACACATCCAGGAATGGTGACTCAATCACCTCCCTGGGGAGCCTATTCCAGTGCTTAACAAACCTTTCTGTAAAGAAGTGTTTTCTGGTCCATTTCTCCTTGTCCTGTCACCTGTCACCAGTGAGAAGAGACCAACCGAGTTCTTGCTGTAAGCACCTTTCAGATATTGGAAGTGAGCAATAAGGTCTCCCCTCAGCCTCCTTTTCCCTAGACTCAACTTCCCCAGTTCCTTCAGTGCCTCATAAGACACATTCTCCAAGCCCTTCACTAAAGACGCCTTGTTGGCCTTCTTTGGACCTGCTCCAGCACCTCACTGTTCTTTCTGTAACTGAGGTATCCAAAACTGAACACAATACTTGAGGTGAGGCCTCACCAGTGCTGAGTACAGGGGCAGGATGACTTCCCTAGTCCTGCTCATCACACCATTCTTGATACAAGACAGGATGCCTTTGGCCTTCTTGGCCATCTAGGCGCACTGCTGGCTCATGTTCAGCTGACTGCCCATCACCAAATACACCAGGGTGCCTTTCCATCAAGCAGCTTTCCAGCCACTCCTCCCCAAGCCTGTAGGGTTGCCTGGTAGTTGTGAAGAATCTGTTGCATATAGCTGGCAGTGAAGACCTTGTCATACTGTGTGTGTGTGTGTGTGTATAGTTTCACCCACATTGCTGTTATAAAAGCAGTAGTGAGATTGCTTCTTTAGGATACCTAAATAGTAGTAAAGCTCTAAATAATGAATGTTAGTTGTGTCTAGTAATAAAATTACTCTCTAGAAAGTAAGTCAATCTGTTGCCTGGCACTGATACAGGATAAAAGGAAATTTTGGTTTGCATGGTTAAAACAATTGGCAAGACAAAACGGACGAGGGTAAACAAAAACAAGTATAAAATTTTGCACCTGAGGTTGCATCAGTACAAGGTAGCAGCTGCCGTGCTGGAGAGCAGCTCTGCGGAGAAGGACCTGGGTGTTCTGGTGGACAGGTTGGCCATGAACCAGCAGTGTGCCCTGGTGGCCAAGAAGACCAATGGTATCCTGGGGTGTTGTCAGTGGTTTACGGGCTGGTTCAGCTCGGTTCTGTGAACAGCGAGGCGGAGGGATCTGGGGATCCGCGCCTCTGGAAAAGGGAAACAGGGAACCCCAAAATACTTGAAAACAACAGCAATAATTTGAGGTGGAACAAACTGATTTACTAAATATAGTATTAGCAAAGTACAATGAGAGAGAGTTTGTCTGAATGGTAGATAGGCCTTGCCACAATGCTGAGGTGAGAAGTGCAGTCCAGTTGAGTGAATGAAGAAAAGCAGACGGCGGAGCGCAGACGGCAAAGAGCAGGCGAAGAAGAAGGAATCAGGTGACCTTGCACAGAGTTGTATCTCCTTGCTGACCGCAAAGCCTCATGGGGAAATGTAGTTCTTCTCCGTCGGACAAACATTCGGAACTCGAGCATCAGAAATGAAACCCCCAGTGCATTACGTGATGTTATGGTGTGCAATACTGATAACCAAAAATCATAAAACCATGACAGGTGTATTAAAGGGGGTGTGGCCAGCAGGTCAAGGGAGGTGATCCTCCACCTCTGCTCTGCTCTGGTGAGGCCACATCAGGAATACCATGTCAAGTTCTGAGCGCTCCAGTTCAAAAAAGATGGAGATCTCTTAGAACGAGTCCAGTGGAGAGCCACAAGTATAGTAAAGGGCCTGGAGCATCTCCTGTTTGAGGAAAGTCTGAGTGACCTAGGTCTGTTCAGCCTGGGAAAAAGAAGACAGAGAGGGGATCTGATAAGTATTTGCAAATATCAAAAAGGAGATGAGAGGCAAATGAACGAGACAAAGCTCTTCTTGGTGGCGTAGAGCAATAGGGCAAGGAGTAATGGCCTATAACTTGAACATAGGGTGGCTGGACTCGGTGATCACTTGACGCCTCCTGCAACCCCTAAATTCTGTGATTCTGTGTAAATTCATTGGTAACAGTTCAGTTCCTTAAACAGTTAATATTTAACCACAAAATATGTAGATTTTTATCAGCTCTACTGAGAGGGATCTTCAGAGTTACTTCAGAGACTTCTGAAGACTCTGAAGCAATCTTGCTGCAGTAATGCAAAATGATGGCAGAAGTTCCTTTCCGCACCAGTCAGTGATTTCTCTTGCCCTTCAAACTTGTATCTTGTATTTAAGCTTGGGATCTCTGACAGCATTAGTGTTGTCAGGAGTCTTCCCTATCGTTGTTTCATTGTCCACAGTCAAATATCCACTGAGGAGAATTTTTTTTATGCTTAACCAGGTTTACATTAAACTCCTAGGGCCTATAGTTTTACAAGAATTAGAACATAAACAAGGCTTTTGTTTTGCAGTAAATGTGTAAGTGTGTATGGGTGGAATTTGAACTGTTGTCCAGCTGGAAGTGGGAAATATATTTGCTTTTCCTGACACAGACTGCATTGAGATGAGTCCTAATGGGACTCTTGCTTTTTAAATTTCCCTTCTGTTTGAAGTCATTGCTAGAAGCTACATAATGCAGATAATGAACAATTAATTTTGTGCTTTTTTTTCTCCAACTCTTTATTGTTATTCATTACTGCACATGTTGCATCAAAACACAATTCAATGCAACTTGTGCAAGTTAGAATAAAGAAAGGCACTTCCAGGCATTCTGTATGTTGCCAGTGAAGAGAATAGAATTTTTGCCTCAGACAAAGAACAGAGAGATGCTTTTCATCTTGATGGTAATAAAGGATTTATCAGTGAAATATAAGGATGGGGAAACATCGCCAGCTGGGACCAGGAGATTACAGATTTTTGATTGAACTGCCCACAGGAAGCTTCACCTAGCTGCTATTGCCGGGGAGGAAAACTGCTTCTTTCGAGTTAGGACAGACAAGGATTGTCTTTTTCTTGAGCCTTTTTGCAGATTATCCCCCTATTTATTATTCTTTGTAAGTGGCTGGGTACTGGTGCATTGAGCTACTCAGAAAGGGTTTGAAATTTTTCCTACTGACTATTGGCTGAAAAGCCAGACTTTTAAAAATAATAATAATTGACGTCCAGAAAACATTTTCTAGTGAATTAAATTGTTTTCTGCTTTGTAGTTATTGAATCTCAGTGTGTTGCATGTCTCCTAAATCACATGCACTAATTCAGAAAGCTTCAGAAAATTACACTCAGAAGGCTCAGTAATTTTTCCCAAGATCAAAAAAATACCTTTGCTCTTCACTGTCAAACTACTGTGTGCCTAAATCACCCGCTTACATTCCCAGTCATGCCCCTCCATTTCAAGGGAACTGTTGGCCAGCACTAGCTGCACAGGGCTTAGTTATCCTATTGGCCTTGCTGAAATATCTCGGCTTGGGCTAGTTACAAACATAGAATACATTAGGCACTGCTAAGAGTTCAGAACTAGTTTTGATTCCCATTGACTACTTCTGCTAATTCCTCTTGTCTTTACTTCCTTCTATTAGTGTGAATTCCTTGCTGTAGAGTCTTCCCACCTACTTAGCTGAGAATTTAATTTAGATACCTTAGTCTGTGCCAACAGTTTCTATCATCCTATTGAGATGCCTGTCTTTTTCCACAGACAACAGTTATAAAAGAGAGCCCAACTCAGTTGTTTGTGTAATGATTTAGACATGAGATCAAAGACTGATGACGTGTTCAAAGAGATAGAGTCAATTCTAGTCAATAGTTCACTGTTGTGCTGTGACATTGGGTGAGGAGGTTGCAGCCTCTGGCAAGACTTTTTGGACAGAATATCACGTTGCTTTCTGTGCCACACAGGAGTATGCAACCATGGGCTTGTCTATTCACAGCAACTTGGAACTGCAAAAAAATATCCTCAGTGGTTTTGCTTCTGGGAGCATGCAACAGAACTTCACAAGAGCTCGAGGATCTGTGCAGCTCTTTCTGCTCCCTTCCCCAGTCCCCCTGCATGGGCTCAACTCTGGAAAAAATCTTTGTGTAACTTCAGATCTCTGCATCTTCAGAGAAGCTTTGGTGTCTGACTGAGTAAGTGATGAGCTCAACTAAAGCAGCTGTACCATTCAGTGAAGTTAATTTTTGAAAGGAGCAAGGTAAACATGAAGAAAGTATAGGTAAGAAGAGCTCAAGAATCTTTCCTGCACCTACACAGCATAAGCATTAGCCTTTCAGAAAGTCTTTGATCCCACAGTAGTTCAGTCTGGTGTCCCACACATAAGAGGGACTCCAGAAGTGTTAGGGAGAGTTAACTGAATACAAAAAGACATCCAGAATATCTGTATGCAGAGTGTAGTAAGCCCTGGTAGTGAAGTCTGTTCCTCTTAAGAGTCTGGCTGCTTGCATTAGACCTGCCTGAACAGCACCTACCATCACCCTGCTGTGCACATATCTTTCTTCCCCCTACTACTGACTGGAGGATGACTGGAGTTTGAGTGAAGACTTTCATTGCTCCATTGTGTCAGGCTATCAGCCCCCAGAATCAATCCCTATCCTAGCCAAATTTTGTCTGTTGGTTGAGAACTAGCCCAGGAGAAGATTTGAAGTTGATTCTTGGACAGCAAATAGAATCATGGAATAATAGAATGGCCTGTGTTGAAAAAGACCACAGTGATCATCGAGTTTCACCCCCCCTGCTATGTGCAGGGTCACCAACCAGCAGACCAGGCTGCCCAGAGCCACATGCAGCCTGGCCTTGAATAACTCCAGGGATGGGGCATCCACAACCTCCTTGGGCAACCTGTTCCAGTGAGTCACCACCCTCTGTGTGAAGAACTTCCTCTTAATACCTCACCTAAGCCTTCCCTGTCTCAGTTTAAAACCATTCCACCTTGCCCTATCACTATCCACATTTATAAACAGCCATACTCCCTCCTGTTTACACGCTCCCTTCAAGTACTGGAAGGCCACACTGAGGTCTCCATGGAGCCTTCTCTTCTCCAAGCTAAACAAGCCCAGTTTCCTCAACCTTTCCTCATAGGAGAGGTGCTCCAGCCCTGTGATCATCTTAGTGGCCCTCCTCTGGACCTGCTTCAGGAGCTCCATGTCCTTCCTGTACTGGGGGTAGTAAGACCTTCAAGGCCAGGTGAGTGGAATCCCAAATTTCGTTAGTTACTTCTTGCCTGTGCCCTGTGGAAACATGGCACACTATAGCAATGACATTGTCTTTCACTGCATCTTTTCAATTGTTTGTGTCCAAATAGACATCTGCCAGTGCAGGCAGAAGGGCAGTGAATTGCAGTGAAGTACTATTCTTTGCACAGATGCTTGAAATTAATTACCCTTGCAAACATCATGTTCAGCTTACAAATGGGGGCTTTATGAAGGTTTTCTGGGAATGTGAAAGTAGAGATTGAAAAGTGGTATATGTTGCAAAATAAAACAATGTAAATGATAAAGTTTGCCTTCCACGCTTCATTATAATTTGAAAGGAGAAAAACTAACACAGTACTGTTTTTGGGGGCTGAGGGGTTGTCTTGGTCAGTGTGTCTGTGTAAGTATAGCTACAAAGACAAACTTCAGACAATATTCTCAGGTTGTGTTTCTGGTATACTTCCAATTATTCTGCACTTGGTGTGCTTGACAGATTGCAGAGTCTGTCAGGAATCTAAAATAAATAAATAATTAAAGCACATAACCAGTACCCTGTTGTAGAGATTCCTAGCAAATGCTCTGCTGAGATGAAGTATCTTGGCCAGCGCACAAAACATTTACTGGTACCTCAAGACAGAGCAGGACCCATGGCAACTTGTAGCTTTGACTGCAACACTGACATTTTCTGTGTAGGTGAATGATGACACCTACACAGCACCCCATGATGACAAATGAGGATGCATGTATCATTTGTCAAAAGGTTTTCAAGTCATATCTCTGAAGGGAGCCCAAGAAGAAAAGTTAACTCCTCTTGAATATTACTTGCACTTATTATTGTTGTTATCAAGATTAACAATTCATACAGTGGTTGTGCTAGATATCTGAACCATAAGAGTAGTGCATCACCAAAAACATATAAAGTGTTCTATTCACTATAGATGGAGCAGTAGCAGATGAGTACAGGCTAGAAAATGTTATTTTCCCTTGGGAAACTGTACATTTGGTGTATGCTTTGGTTCTTTACCTTTCTTCTTCAACAGAAGAAAATGAGCTTTTTGTGTAATTCTGAGACTTTTTTCAGCCTCGCGGTGCAGATATCCAACCAGAATTGCCAATACCAGCAATTCTGTGAGCAGTGGTAAATGGGCGGATGGTATATGTCACCAGTGAGACAGTTTGCCACTGGATGTTAGCGTCAGCAGGCCAGAACCTGCGGCTTGTCAACACTGTTGACCCTGCTGTTCTTGCTTGTGATTCAGACTTGCGGCTTATGTTGTGTTGTGCAAAAATCTTTTTGAATCCCTTGCATTTGAAGGATCTATGGCAGGTGATTAATAAAAATGGTTTTGTGTGCTCTGAACTTCGCTTTCATATATCGACACATGCTACAAGCATGCTAATGTATGGGATTACTAAAGGATGTCTGGCTATAAAGAAAACAAGTTTTAAAACATCATGTATTATTATTATTTATTTATTTAACAGATGTTCCACTTGGCGGACTGCAAATTTAGTTAAATCCACTGATATTTATTTATATATTGCCAATATAATGAGACAGAGGTCAGTTTCATTGTTGCAAGTCAATTAGATTAATTGGAAACTGCTGTTGATAGATCTCACTGCACAGTAGTGTGTCACATTTTCTATCTAGTTTCAGGAATTTACCTGAGATATCCATTTTAATTTCTGTTTAACAAATGTGTTCTGTTCGCATAACTGCATATTTATCTTTCCTTCACTTGCTTTCTGCATTCTAAGCTGCTATGGTGGACATGTGGAGCTAGAGCTGATTATGTATTTCTCCAGCTATTACATTCTTCCCAAATTAGTGGCATTATCTTTTAAGGTCAGCAGACAAAAAAAAACCAACTGCTTTCATGGAACCTCACAAAATATGATGACTGTTACAAAAGCAGTTCCTCTTGTTTTAGTATTTGGCCCACAGTTTCAAAGGCAGATATACTGGTGGTATGATGGAGGTTGAATCTTCCTGGTTGGTGGAGTTAAATCCAGATGGGAACCAGTCATTACTGGTGTTCCCTAGGAGTCAGTATTGGAGCCCGCTGTGTTTAATATCTTTACTGATGATTTGGACAATAGGATTGAGTGCCCCCTCAGTATGTTTGCAGATGACACGAAGTTGGGAGGATGTGTTGATCTACATGATCAGACTTGGAAGGTTCTAAGAGGGATCTAAATAGGCTGGATCAATGATCTGAGGCCAATTGCATGAAGTTCAACAACACTGAATGCCCTTCACACTGGTCACAACAGCCCCACGCAGTACCACAGGCTTGGGATAGAATGGCTGGAAAGCTGTTTACCAGAAAAGGATCTAGGGGTACTGGTTGATGCTTGGCTGAACATGAGCCAGTAGTGTGTCCACGTGGCCAAGAGGACCAACAGTCCTGGCTTGTATCAGAAACAGTGCTGCCAGCTGAAGGTGATCATCCCTCTGTACTCTGGTAAGACTGTACCTTGAGTAGTGTATCCAGTTTTGGGCCTCTCACTACTATAAAACGTTGAGGTGTAGGAGCATGTTCAAAGGACAGCGAAGCTGTGAAGGGTCTGGAGCATAAGTCTAATCTTTAAAGCAGCTAGGGGAAGTGGGATTGTTTGGTCCAGAAGAGGCTTGGGGGGATCTCATTGCTCTCTGCAGTGACCTGAAAGGAGATTGTAGCGAGGTGAGGGTTGGACACATCTCCCAGGTAACGGTGAAAGGATGAGAAGTAATGGCCTTAAGTTGCAACAGGGGAGTTCAGGCTGGATATGAAAAATAATTTCTTCTCTGAAAGAGTGATGATGCATTGGCACAGGCTGCCCAAGGAAGTCTCTGGAGGTGTTCAAGAACTGTGGAGATATGGCACTGAGGGACGTGGTTAGTGGGAATGGTGGGGATGAGTTGACAGTTGGACTAGACGATCTTTAAGGTCTTTTCAAACCTTAGCAATTCTGTGATTCACTCAGATTTAGAGATTCCTTCAGTAAAATTCTGACATTTAGCTGTGCTTCTCTCACTAATAGTGGCAGCTGAACATATTGCCAATTGTAAGTACACTATTTTTGTTAGATCATCTCTGTGGAAGGTGAATGAATTACTGATAGTTCAGTCCTGACTTTCTTCCTGAGTTTGTTTCTAAACAGTCTCCTGACCAAGAATTGCTTATTAGATGTCTAGGGACAAAGTGTACCTCTTTTTAAGAACACTGAGTTCTCCCAGGACTGCATATGACTTAGTCCTTTTATTATCTTTTATTTCTCCTTGTTATCAAGACTTTGGATTTCCATTTGTCTCTGGCAGGCAAGAATTATTCTGAGTAGGAATCAAAGATGCTTGATATCTCTTAGTTTTAAGGCTTGCATGCCTTCAAGTAAGTATTTAATCTGCATAAAACATCTGTCTGAACTCCAAGAAGAGCAGTATGCGGAAGAACAGGCATATTCTTATTCATATTTTCCTGCATATCACTGTGTTATATATAAAAAAGAGATACTGTGCTGACTTTTTGGAAGTCTGTGAATATCTGAACATCTGTGTTTTCTTTTTTTTTTCTTTTTTTTTTTTTTTTTTTTTCAAATTAGAAAGTGTTTTCATCATTTCAGGATTGCTGAAAGATGCATTATGAGAATTTCAGAACTTGCCTATTTTGAAGACAGAACATCCTTTGAGCAAATAAAGAGATGGAGCGGAAAGAAAAATGAGTACTTTTACTATGGCAAAATAATGTTCCTCACCTTCCTGTTCCCAAGAATGCTTCACTGAAACTTTTTTCCCAGATAAACAGATCAATTCTTCTCTATATTGCTTTTTCTTTGTGCTAAGGGATACCACATTTAAACCTTGGAGGCTGACTGCTGCTTTTAAGAAAGACAAAATGAAATGCTTTTATTCCAAAAGTGTTTTATTTCCAAAATAGCAAAAGCAATTACTTTGCAGATAAAAAAATAAAAGATGTTCAGGAAAAGTCTAATTCTTCTATTAGTTTCAAATAAAAACAATAGCTTTTCAATTGGCAAAACCTTTTTTTTTCTTTTTTCTTTTTTCTTTTTTTTTTCCAATAGGCAAAACCAGAAGAAAGGCTTAGCTGTCAAAATACGTATAGATGATCGTACATTCATAATTGGTAGCCTGAAATCTATCCATTAGATTTCCATGGGTTATCTTGACAGCTAAGTCATCCTTTTTGCATAAAAGAGACATACCCAAGAACCATTTTTAAAGGTGACACTTTTTAAATTAAGTGGTTGCTCCTTGTGTGAAGATTTAAGACCCCTGGCAGTACAGGGTCAACCCAAATATCCAGCCTCCAACATGAACTGTGAAGAAGGGCTAGGCTGGAGATGGAAAAGAGTACACGTTCTCTACTGTGAAGATCCAAATGGGCTGATGTTATGACTAAAAAAAGTTTGGAACCTGGAGAGTAAAAGGCACAAAGGGAATGAGCCTCTCTCTCAGGCTGCAAAAGAGACACAAACCAGAAAGCCTCTTTCCCCAGTGAAAAACTCCTGACTGAGCAGCAGATTGTGAATTTTCCCTTTGAGGGTGTTAATTTGCCAGAGCCGTGGTTTTGCTGAGTACACAGCAGACTTTCAGAAGGAAATAATAGTCAACAGCAGGTGGTTCCCACAGAGAGGTGTAAGTACAGGGCTAGAAAATAGGAACATGTTCTTGATGTGCTCTTTCTGAGCTGTAGGTGGTATTTTTCTATTTGAGAGCCGGAATTAATTTTCTCTAAATGGGTTTATCTGGAATGTCTCTAAATATTTCCCATTTACAATTCTATGTTGCAAATGTCCACTCAAAGTATGCCTTTAAATGGAAAAATCTTTTATTACTGCTAGCTTTTTAAAACTCTCTAGCTCTCGTGCTAGAGCTGATAAGAAACAGACAGAAACTCTCCAGTTTCTCTGTGCCTGCCCCGTGTTGTCTCTTTTTTTATCTTTTTAAGGTAATCATTCAGCAGAAGCTGACAAAACACTTTTTTACACTTACCCACCTTTCTATATGCATTTCTATTTCTATTACACTATTTTTTAAATCAAGTGACAAAACTTTACAAAGTGTTCAATGTGTAGGCAGGCATGTTGTGGATTTTTACAAAAAGGCACTGTAATTATTTTTGATTTGCTCTGAATTATTATGTTCTGTTTTCTATTTCATGCACTGTATTTTGCATTAGTTTTACCAGTGGATTCACTGAATTCTTGTAATTTTCCAGGAGAAAAGGGAGCACCGTCCGGTTAACAAGCAATTTTTTCTTGAGTGCTTTAGCATACATTACAGTGCCTACTATGAAGTGTTTTGCTATATTAGGACATAGCTATCTATAGTTTCTGGAAGTGCTCTAAGTCATTTGGCCTTGAAATATCAGACTTTTTCTGATGAACATAACCTAAACACTGATGCCAATGGAAAGGATGTTCTTCCCTTTACACACTGCCAGGTTCTGATGTCTTTGGAAGACAAGGAAATGCTTCAAGTCAAATCTGCTCTCTGGGATGCAGTAATAAGAAAGGCTGCTCCTGCGTTGCTTTGTCCCATGTGCTGTTTCCTGTTCAAGAGTGGCCTGCTAGTTGACCTTCTGAGTATAAAATGGCAATTAGTACATTTGTATCAGCACTACTATTGGCCATTTGACTTCTTGAATCATAGAATCATAATATCATAGAGTCATTGAAACCGGAGAAGACCTCTAAGATCATCCAGTCCAACTGTCCACCTGGTGCTAATATTGCCCACTAAGCAATGTCTCTAAGTACTATATCTGCTCTTTCCTTAAACACCTCCAGGGACAGTGACTCCACCACTGCCTTGAGCTACTTTTTCCAATGCCTAGCCAATCTATTAGAGGAGAAGTTCTTCCTCATATTCAATCTGAATCTCCCAAGGTGCAAATTAAGACAATTACCTCTCATCCTGTCACTAGTTACATGGGAAAAGAGGCTGACCCCCAGCTCATCACAATCTCCTTTCAGGTTGCTATAGAGGGCAGTGAAGTCTCCCCTGAGCTTCCACTTCTCCAGACTAAACAGTCCCAGTTCCCTCAGCTGATCTCCATGAGACCCCTCACAGCTTCACTGCCCTTCTCTGGACATGCTCCAGGGCTTCAATGCCTTTCTTGTAGAAGAGAGCCCAGAACTGAGCACAGTACTCAAGTGGCCTCAACAGAGCTGATTACAGACAGAACAGTCACCTGCATGATCACCTCACTTGACCTAGCAGTTTTCAATATTCACTTTCTTGAGATGTCTCCAGGGCATTCATCACTTGTGAACTTAATGTTTTTAAATAAAATGTCTTTTTATAATATATGTATCACAAATGCATGGTCTGAGAAATTTCCTGCAATAGAAATCTCTACAACAGAATCCAAGAGAATAGGCTCTTTGTGCTGGTGCTCAACTGCTGTCAGCACAGCCAATCAGTTCCTCACTTAAACAGGTCTGAAGATGACTGGCAAAGCCCTTGATCTGATACTATTATTTTCCACATATAATTACAAGAGTTTAGAAGAGTGCTTGTCACTCTTCCTCAGCAGGGCAGTGCAAACATATGCACTAATGTCCTCCTCTACAGACAGAGCCTAAACATGTAAAACTTACCCTGGGCCTTGCTCTGGAAAGCACTGAGTGCTTCCACTTCCAGCAGCTTCAATAGGAGCTAATTCAGCACCTCAGTGGCAGAGTTTGGCATTTGGTCAGATTTAGCTCTCAGCAGAAAGAATTTGGAATTAGCAGAGATCTAATTATGCTAGTTTTAGTATAAGTAGTTTACTCAATTACTGGTTTTGTACCAACTTTGCATTTGATTTGATTTCTTTCTGAACCTGAATCCTGCAAAGTTTTGAGCTGAAACTTGGTTGGGAATGGATTGAGGGATTCTTGTTAATTCTGCAAGGTTTTGCTCCTAATGTTTTGCTTTTACTTTTTTTTTAGCTGTTTTTTTTTTTTTTTTAAATGAATTTCAATCTCAAAGCTCAAGTCATCTCTGTAACTTCAAGAGAGTGGTTGTTCTGCCTGCTAGTTGTAGTGCCTCACACATGCAGGTAATTTGGATGATATGTAAGTTGTGCGCAGTGCCCCTCTCATATCAAAATAAATGGATTTCAGTCAGAAGTCAAGATTCGTAGGGGGTGAAAATGAAAGTTTAGAGTGTGCTTGCTTACTTTATGCTCTTAAAATGACCTATGCCCAGTGCTGAATCTGATCAGCTTTCAACTTGTTATGCGTGGGACCTGGACCTTGTACTAGATTTGTGTGCCGGATGCAGTCATAAAATCACTTAGTTCTCCTTCAACAGACAGGCAGAAATAACAGGGAAAATCAAATGAGTGACACGTGGTTTGCCTCAGGCCAACAGAAGTGTAGCAATTCTGCTGCAATTACCAGTTTTTGTCACGCAGGTTCCAAGGCTGCCTTGTGTTACACATCATCTATGTGCTAGAGATTGCACTTTCTTCTCCAGATTCTGGGACTCTGAAGATATTCCTTATGGTTTTATTTTATTTCTTCATCCCTCTCCATATCTCATTTCTTATTCTCGGTCCTTTTTCACTATAACAATTGCCTGAGTCACTCCCTCAATATCCTAGGGTCCCGTCAACAGGGAACTGAATTTTCCTGTTTCATAAAGCACTTTGCTTTGATAAACCCACTCTCCCGTCATCTCTTCTCAGTGACAGTGCAGCATGCTGCCACTGGAATGTGGCTCACAGCCTGCTGCAAAGCTGTACAGAGCAAGGGTGTTTTGCAGCTGTTTTCTCATGCTTCTTACAGAAACAAGGGAAGGATGTTTCAGGCACCTGTTGAACAGAAGGCATAATTTCTCAATAGGCTCTGAGCTGAAACTCAGTGTCACAGTGCTGCTCTGAGGTTATGCTGTGATGCAAGGAAGTGATCTTTTGGACTGCTTGCCTTTTAGGTCACCTTGATGTGACAGTGTCAGGTAAGTGGTACAGTGATGCTTTGGAGGTGTGCTGAAATTAATTTCTTAGTTTCATCTGCAGTGCACAGCCAGAGCTCTCATGATTTTGGAGTAAAGAGAGGCAGAATCCCTCTCCTCTGACACAACTGGTCACAACTGCAGACCCGAATTATGCCATCTGCTCTTGACAACTCTGTAGGGTGGAGCTGGATAGAATAAATCTAGGAGAAGAGAGTCAGCAGGCAGGCTAGTGGAATCCAGTTTGATCTTACTCTACCCCTCAATTTTCTGCTTCTTCAGGCAAAATCTTTTCTGCACAGTAGATGTTGGGCTGTGTCCTTCACTTGCTCTACTCTTCAGGAGAGTAAAGCTCCTGCTAGCCAGGCTTTGATCCACGGCAAGAAGGAATAGTTGTGCTTTCTTCCATCTATCTTCTCATGTTGTGGCAGCTGTCTCTTGTGTTCATCATTTGTATCTCTGGTTTTCTGGCTTTTGAGTAAGGTTTCTGTGGATCGCATTAATACAAACAAGACTTGTCAGTAGAAACAATGCCACTTGTCACTTGCTTAAATATAAATATTTAGTTATTCTCTAATAAAGTTTGAGCTCTGCAGTATTAACATTGTTATGCTTGCTAGCATGGACTTAGTTTCATGACAGAAGTGAGCAGGAAAGCAAAACAATCTTGGTGCATTCAGTCTGTAGGATTAGGGGCCACATTTGCAGATTTGCAGGGTTCTGTCATGGGATCGGTGCTCTTTAACATCTTTATCAACGACATTGATGACAGAATTGAGTGCACCCTCAGCAAGTTTGCTGATGACCAAGCTGAGTGGTGAGGTTGACACAGTGGAAGGAAGGGATGCCATTCAGAGGGACATTGACAGGCTTGAAAGGTGAGCCTGGCTGAACCTAATGAGGTTCAACACAGCAAAGTGCAAGATTTTGCATGTGGGCCAGAGGAATCCCAGGCATCCATACAGACTGGAAGGAGCAGTCCTTGAGAGCAGCCCTGCAGAGAAGGACCTGGGGGTCTTGACGGATGAAAAGCTTAACATGAGCCAGCAGTGTGCTCTTGCAGCTCAGAAAGCAAATGGTATCCTGGACTCCATCAGAAGAGGGGTGGACAGCAGGGACAGGGAGGTGATTGTCCCCTTTTATTCTGCTCTTGTGAGGCTCCATCTGGAATACTGTGTCCAGGTCTGGGGCCCCCAGCACAAGAAAGACAAGGAGCTGTTGGAGAGGATCCAGAGGAGAGCTACATAGATGATCAGGGGACTGGAGCACCTCCCCTGTGAAGACAGGCTGAGGGAGCTGGGCTTGTTCAGCCTGGAGAAAGGAAGGCTGAGGAGTGACCTCATTGCAGCCTTTCAGTACCTAAAGGGAGCCTGCAAACAGGAGGGGAATCAGCTCTTTGAAAGGGTAGATAACAGCAGGACAAGGGGAAATGGTTTTAAGTTGAGGGAGGGAAGATTGAGGTTGGATGTCAGAGAGAAGTTCTTTACAGAGAGAGTGGTGAGGTGCTGGAACAGGCTGCCCAGAGAGGCTGTGGATGCCCCATCCCTGGAAGTGTGCAAGGCCAGATTGGATGGGGCCCTGGGCAGCCTGGTGTAGTATTAAATGGGGAGGTTGGTGGCCCTGCATGTGGCAGGAGGGTTGGAGATTCATGATCCTTGAGGTCCCTTCCGACCCTGGCCATTCTGTGATTCTGTCCTGGTAGACAACAGGTTGGCCATGAGCTAGCAGTGTGCCCTGGTGGCAAAGAAGACCAATAGTATGGTGGGGTGTATTAAAGGGATTGTGGCCATCAGGTTCAGGAAGGTAATCCTCCCTCTCTACTCTGCCCTGGTCAGGCCTCATCTGGAATACCATGTCAAGTTCTGGGCTCCCCAGTACAAAAAAGACAGGGATATATGGGAAAGAGTTCAGTGGAGGGCTGCAAAGATTATAAAGGACCTGGAGCATCTGTCCTGTGAGGAAAGACTGGATGACCTGAGTCTGTTCAGCCTTGAGATAAGAGGACTCAGAGGTGATCTTATTAATGTTTGTAAATTGTGGGAATCAAAGGGACATGGTCAACCTTTTTTTCAGTGGTCTGTGAGGACAGGACAAGGGAAAACTACCATAAATTTGACCATAGGAAGTCCACACCAATGTGCAAAAGAACTTCATGGTGAGAGGGACTGAGCCATGGAACAGGCTGCAAGGGGAGGTTGTGAGTTCTCCTTCTTTGCAGAAATTCAAGAACCACATGGGCGCTGACATGTGCAACCTGCTTTGCAGGGCAGTTAAACTTGATGATCTCTAGAGGTACCTTTATCTCCTACAGTTCTGTGATTCTGTGATACCAGCTTTTCTCCTTAGTTCTGGTTTTATCATCAGACTGTTTACCACTCAAGTCTGATTGCTAAAGACTGAAAAACAGAAAGTCAACAGGCACTCTTTCATTCTCAATTACCTTATTTTCTGCTACAAATCTCCATCTCACTGTAGATTTGAGCTTGAATTGACAATTTTCCCCTCTCCTTTTTGTCTAATTGAACTTTCTGAGCCCATAAGCGTGCAAGGCATAATTCTGCATGTACCTGACCCTCTTGAACAGTTTTCTGTTTGCTTTCAATATTTGAAAGGTAGCAAGCGTGACAAAAGAGCATAAAGTCTTTCTTTATCACATTGTCTTGTTCTTTTACTTGCAGTACACTAAGAATAAGTTATTTTAATTTTGGACAAAACAATGCTAAACTATAGGATTTTTTTTGTCAGTGTCTTATGATCTTCATCAAATCCTGGTGAAAACATCTGTTTTTTTTCTGTAGAACCCTGAAAAAGCTAGAATGCTGATCTTTTCTGTGCATGATGCTCATAATAAAAGTATCTTGTTAGATTTCTCAATATCTTATAGAGAATCAGCCTTAGTCTTAGAAATATAGAATCATACTGAGAAAGTGTATACCTGAACTAAAGCAAACAAATAGTTAATGCCATTAACTCTGTAAACTAAATAGCTGTTTAAATAGGCCACACAAATCCTGGTGTTTGCTGTTTATTTACAGGACTTTTATTTCAACTGTTTTGTACTTCACTGAATCATTAGGATTGTAAAACACCGTTTTAATCCAACCACTACCCCATCCTCACTATGCCCACTAACCATGTCCCCCACTGCCACACCTCCATGGTTCTTGAACAACTCCAGGCATTTTTTCACCACCACTTCCAAGGGTAGTCTGTTCCAATTCCTTGGAGAAAAAAATATTCTTAATATCCAACCTGAACATCCCCTGGAGCAACCTGAGACCATTACTTCTTGCCCTTTTGCTATTACATGGGAGAGGAGGCCAATCCCCACTTCCCCGCGACCTCTTTTCAGGCTGTTGTAAAGAATGATAAGGTCTCCCCCTCTCCCCTCCAGACTCAGCAATCTCTGTTCCCTCAACTGCTCTCCATAAAACTTGTGCTCCAGGCCCCTCACGATTTTGTTGCCCATCTCTGAACATGCTCCAGGGTCTCAGTGTCTTTTTTGTAGCAAGGGACACAGAACTGAATGCAGTACTTGAGATGTGGCCTCAGCAGAGCTAAGTACAGAGGGATGATCATCTCTCTGCTCCTGCTGGCAACACTATTTCTGATGAAAGGCAGGATGCTGTTGACCTTTGCCACCTGAGCACACTTCTGGCTCCTGTTTAGCTCAGCACTGACCAACACCCTTAGATCCTTCTCTGCCTTGCAGCTTTCCAGCCACTCTGCCCCAAACCTGTAGCGTTGTCTGGGGTTGTAATCCAAGTGAACAACCCAGCACTTGATCTTGTTGAACCTAAACCTTCTCCTCTCTGCTCAAGCAATGGCATTGCAGGTCCACTTCTTTGTACCTGTACCTGAGGAAGAATGTGAAATTTCACTTGGACACTCATGTCACTATATTTGTGTTTTAGCTGGAAGTAACTGGTGACATTCTACATAGAAAGATCCTGGAGGGAAAAATGCTCAGAAAGCAATTAAATCAGAATCTGAAAAAGGAAAATGAACTCAGCATGTGTAATGTTTACAGATAATTTACTTCACTAGTTCAATTTTGATTATTTGAGGCTGAAGTTCTGTAGTAATGAGTGTGGGAATGCGTCTGTTTCCTACAGTAGAATTTTTTCTTTAATTAGAAAATTCTTTTATTTCAATTGGATTTCTCTTACCACACACTGCAGTTGTAATGTGTGGCTGTAGAGTGAATTACTTAAGGGTAAAACTGGGATCTTCTTATTTTTGTTTCATTTAATTTCTGCAAACGTACCATGTTTACAGAGTCACAGAATCACAGAATCGTAGGGGTTGGAAGGGAGCTCCAGAGATCATTGAGTCCAACCCCCCTGCCAAAGCAGGTTCCCTACAGCAGGTCGCACAGGTAGGCATCCAGGCAGGTCTGGAACATCTCCAGAGAAGGAGACTCCACCACCTCCCTGGGCAGCCTGTTCCAGTGCTCCGTCACCTCACTGTAAAGAAGTTCCTGCGCACATTGGTGCAGAACTTCCTATGCTGCAGTTTCCGGCCGTTTCCCCTTGTCCTGTCTCCACTCACCACTGAAAAGAGTCCAGCCTCGCCATTCTGCCCCCCACACCTCAGATATTTATAGACCTGGATCAGGTCCCCTCTCAGTCTTCTTTTCTCAAGGCTGAACAGACCCAGTTCACTCAGCCTTTCTTCATAGCAGAGATGCTCCAGGCCCTTCACCATCTCTGTGGCCCTCCGCTGGACTCTTTCCAAGAGATCCCTGTCTTTTTTGTACTGTTATTTCTCCCCAGATGCAAGACTCTACACTTGCTTTTGTTAAACCTCATCCAGTTTCTTACTGCCCAGCTCTCCAGCTTGTGCAGGTCTCACTGAATGGCAACACAGCCTTCAGGCATGTCAAATCCTCCCAACTTCGTATCATCAGCAAACTTGCTGAGGGTGGCCATTATCCCCTCATCAAGATCACTGATGAAGATGTTGAACAAGACCGGACCCAGCACAGACCCCTGAGGAACACCGCTGCTTACAGGCCTCCAGTCAGACTCTGCACCACCAACAATGACCCTCTGCGCTCTGCCAGTCAGCCAGTTCTCAACCCACCTCACTGTCCACTCATCTATCCCACACTTGCTCAGTTTTGTTATAAGAATGTCATGGTAGACAGTATCAAATGCCTTGCTGAAATCAAGGTACACTACAAATGTCTGCTGCTGCCCTACTGTCAGAAATATTTCAGTCTTCTTTGAGTAAGTAACAAATTGCTCTCATTACAGGTGTTATTTTTTTTTTTCAGTATTATCAATTTGCTCAGTAACATAGACTTAGGCTGTAAGATTTGCATTCTTTTTTTGTTCTGCCCTTTTGCCTGACATATATCCGCTAATTCCAGTCCTTTCCATCTGACACAGAAGTAGAAATTGCAAAACTTATCCAAGGCTAAGGCTGCTCTCCTTCCTTCTCTCCTGGGATGCTGCTCAGCTTGCCATGTGGAATCGATTAAAAAAAATCTGCCAGAAAATGTATACTGACAAAAACAAACAAACAAACAAAAACACCACCAAAAACAAAACAATACCAAAAAAACCCTGAACATTTCACCAGAAGAAATATTACACAAAAATTCTACTGGAAAACAAAGATTTCTTCTGGAAATCAAAACATTTGGCTGAAAACCTCAAGTCAGAAGTTTCCTAGTATTGCCTCATGGTGAACGATATGCAGTGTGGGAGATGCAACGTGTCCACGGAGCTGTTTGTGTGAGGAGAATCAGGCACTTAAGTGAAAAATCCTAATAAATAATGTAACATCATTTCCAAATACAGCTTTGGAAAATGTGCTTCAAAACATGTCAAAATAAAAAAATTCTAGATTTTCCCCTGGAGAGACCCACCATGTTGCTTAATTTTTGGTCCATTTTTATTATTATCTTTTTATACAGTAGCTTTTCATGAAGAAAAAAAAAAAAATAGAATCGTAGCTGCAGTCACTTTTTTTGAGATAGAAACTGAACTTTGCAATTGCATTTTATAATATACTTAAATAAAGCTTGCTTATTTATGATGAGAACTTCATAATGGTAACCAATTATGCATACTGAGACAGTATGGATGAGTGCAGGAGCTGCAGTTCATGGGATCACCAAATGTGGTACAAGATGTGGAAGAAAAAGAGAAGAAAAGTTGATGCTGTTTCCTAAAGAGGAAACAAACATGTTCTATGTATACATAGCTTGAAATTATAAATCAGAACAACTCACTGTTATATTTATGAATCAGAAAAGAAATAGATACAAACAGCAAATGTAAGAAAAACTTAAATGGCAAAGGGAAATTTACCACTTTTGAGTGCTCTGAAGTTTAACGCAGATTGGTGATGTTTTCTTTTACTTGGTCTCATTACTTCCTTTCTTGGTAAACAGCCCATAAGGAAAGTGCAGCTGTGAAGTGCAGCTGTGAAGTGCAAGTTTAGTAGGAACTAAAAGTCTTTTGGAAACTGCCTGAAAAGCATGCATCCGCATGGTTCGCACAGATCTGCGGTCACTTCATCCCAAGCAGCATTGGTGAACACAGTGTGTTTCCTACTGCAATTATTTCATTTGGTTTTACACATAAACTTACACAAATATCACATTTCTCAAGAAGACAGAGCAGGAAATTGAATTTATAAAAATATATACTTTTGGCAAGTAGGTTAACATTCAAAATATAAAATATTACTCTTTTTTTTTTTCTTCAGTAATAGACTATTTTTGAAAGCTGCACATTTCTCAGGGTTTAAACTTTATCCAAGTACTAATGTGCAGGATCTTTATATTTGCAGCTGATAGATTGTGTAATTGTTAATTTGTTTAATGTATGACTTAGAGTACAACATTTGTTCTCCTCTTTCTGGTTCATACAGGAATGAAAATAGCTGTTTCTGCCTGACAGCCAATCGATCAGACAAAAATAAAGCAGTTTCAGAGTAAACAAAGCAAGGATAAAGGATCTTGTTTCAAAAGACAGACTAATGCCTGTTTGGGTTATGCAAAGAATTTCTTTCTACAGAAAGTCTCTATAGAACAAAAAAAAAAATTAAGAAGCATTCTCATGGTGCTACTTCTACTATAGCAGGAAGTTATTTTGTAAGTGTGAGTCCTCGCTGCTTTATTGTGTTCACACTGCAAACCAGGCATGTCAAAGCTCAGTACTGGACACAAGCTTTAAGTGCGATAGATGTGTAGAGTGCAAGGTATGGTCACTTTTGTTTGGTCTCAATTCTGTTTCTGGGGTATGAGAGAAAATTAAATGTTCACAGTAAATTATCGGTGGATAGACTCTACAACTATGATGAGGATTTGGTAGGTCTGACACGATACTGAACTGTCAGCAGGAAAACAAATGCTTTGGGATGTTTCATTTCTTCAGTCCTATGGACTGCTCAGGTTGTCATCATAGTGAACCCACCCACCTACTGTTAAGCAAGGACATAGAGTTACAATGGCAGCAAAATATATGTATTATATGCAGAATGTTCTATTCTGTGCACTCCACTGCTGAATTGCAGTTCTGGGTCTGACAGTTTGTGAGTAATTTGGCAGTGATTTGGAGTTGGTATAAAAAGAAAAGTACTTGAAAATGTATTTGAGTTGTATTTATCATCAGTAACTGTTAAAAAAGGAAAGAGACTCCCTAAATTTGCTTTGTATTAGGATACTTTAGATAACACAAGAAAGAAAATATTTATGTACACACATATAGAGTGCTATTTAAAACTGGTCTCAAGAATCCTTACACATTCTCTGACATGTGCATGGCAGAAATACAGTTCAGATAATTTTCTTTCCTCTATTTCCACCTTCTATTCAAGCTTTTTCTTTTCAAAGAATTCTGGTGCGAATGTTTTTCTGTGCATATTCAATTGTCCATCCATACAAAGAGTGAAACACGTATAGACAAGATTCAAGTAGCCCATATACTCCTGATGAGGGCTATGATGATAACCACAGAAATGGAATGTCATGACAGCATGAGATCAGAGCTCACTTTGCCATACAGCTGCTATGGCAAAAAGTGTTAAGGCTCAGAAAGCACATGTTCCATTCTGAGAGAGAATAATGTTTTGGAAACTGAATTTTAAAAAATCAATGGAAAGTCCAAAGCCAGTGGCTGTTGGCTCAATGAACAACTCTTCTTGTCACTGGGCAATATGGGCAATATGAAATATGATAAATTTGTATTTAATCCTCTGCTCCATAAACCTTAGTTGGATAGTTGAACTTTGACATGCAAGCATTGTTGTGGGAGCTTTGTAGTTTGTAACATACATCATTTTTTAAAATTTTGATTGCCTTTCTTCTTACAGAGGCAACTCTGACACAGTAAGCCAGTAACTAATCATTCTGCCTTACAAAATCAGGGTCTCAAGTGATGATGGCTAGTTCTTCCTGGTTCCTTCTGGTTAAGAAACACAAGGAAAAGAAGTTCAAATAGCTCAATCTTATGTAATATCAAAGAAAGAGTGCTGTGAAAAAAGGAATGGGCAAAGATCTGGGCCAGTGCTTTGGTTCCTCTAGCACCAGCAGGGGAGCCACATCCACTGATTTCATGGTCTAGTCTCCATTCCTGCTCTGCATGTTCCTACTTTCTTGACATTTTTATCCATTCTGAACTTATGATCTATTGCTTTTATACTGCATTTCAGTGTTAAAAGAAGCTTTGATTTAAAATTAAAAAAAAAACAAACCTGAGAATTTCGGTTTCTTGTTTCAGCATTGATAGGCTTGATTTCATTTTTTAAAAAAAGGAATGAAAACATACAAGCAATAACAGTAATCCCTAATGAACAATCATATGGGACTTTGAGTCTTGCAGTCTCTGGCTTTTAGACTTCAGTTTGCTGTGGAAAATTGGAAGGAAAGGGATTTCACTTTTAAGAGAGAGTGGGGCAGACTCTGAAGAGTTCCCTCTTTTCCTTGTTCTCAGGCTGGCTTTCCCATCTGTTCAGGCAAACTGGAAGGCTTCATAGTATTTTAGAATTGTTTTTTAATTTGTCTATTCTTTTAAATTTGAATATAGCAACTAAAGAATCTCAGTGTTGCTGTATTTTTTCCTGTCCTGGAGCAAGTTAAGAAGTCTGCACTGGCCATACCAAGAGCAAAAACATAGAGGAAAATGAGCTGTAAGAATAGATACCTTTATCTATTGTCACATCCCTGCTCTGGGCTGTGGGAGCTGTGATGTTAGTAGATTATTTGCTTTAGACT
Source organism: Tympanuchus pallidicinctus (assembly GCF_026119805.1). NCBI lineage: Eukaryota > Metazoa > Chordata > Aves > Galliformes > Phasianidae > Tympanuchus > Tympanuchus pallidicinctus. The sequence goes on from NW_026294813.1 coordinate 13,503,274, forward strand.
TTGTATTGCTCTGTGTGTCTTGGAGTGGAAGAACTATGTACATATACATATAATGGTTTTGCAATGTTAGCAGTTGCTGCAGAAAGGCAAACTAAGACTCAAGGGACTTAAGCTGTGCTCAGTTGCATGCATCTCTTGGATTGCAGCAGGAGATGTAAATGAATCCTGTGTAGTTCAGCTGGCTTTCAAAGGCCCTGTCAAAGCGTACTCAGTTAAAGTTAGTAGCTTGATACAGAAGCTGTAGCACGGGAAATTTTACCTCCCTTTTTATGCCAGTCTATTGTATGGTCAAAATAATTTGTTAGGATTTGCAACAAACTGCTTATTTCTTCTACTTGGAAGCTTGTAGACTCAGGGAGGTGGGGGCGCTTGCTATCTGAGTTGAGAGTGGACCACACAGTTCAGCCAGTTTGTGTTGCGTAATCTGTGGCATTTCAGAAGGTGCAGAATTACATTTTTAGCTTATGAAATAGCTTCTCTTCAGGGCTTGTTCTCTGAGGAACGGCTGCAAAATGCCAGAAGAACAAGATGCAACTCTTTGTAGTGCATCATGTTTGTCTAATTAACTCCTGACCTTTCAGTGGCTTTGCACAGATATGGAAGCCTTTACCTCACTACATGGAATTTCAGGATATTAGGAAGAAGATATTTCATCTATTCTCATTTAGCCTCTTACACCCTAATGAGGTACAAAGCAACCATGATGTACACAGCAAAATGAATGCTGAAAACCTATTGTTTTCATATTTTGATTCCACAGTGTAGTGACTCACTATGAGAAAAGCCCAGGGATAGTGATGTGAAAAGAGTCTGTTTTGTTTTTGATTTCCAGTGCTGGAAAGTAGATTAACTATTTTATGCTTATTTTCAGACTGGATATTTCCATCTGCCTCATGGGGATTACTTCATCGAGCCCATTAAAAAGCATCTCCAGAAAAAAGGAAAACCCCAAGCCCACATTATCTATGAAGCAAAAACCCTCCAAAATGCTCTACGGAGAAGACGAGCAATCCCAGTGGAAGAAGAGCAAGCATGTGGAGTGAATGGTACAAACGTTGCTGAATTTCTACCCAATGTCCTATCTGTCTTTTTTTAAGTATGTTTATTTTCCACTTGTCTATGCCATTCATTATGCCAGGCTTTTCTAAATTCTGGAAAATGAAAAAGAGATTATGTAAAATGAGAGCATCTCAGTAAAAACATTTCTGTAACCATCCATGTAGGTTCTTTTCTGAGCTTAAACCTAAGTCCTCCTTGTGGCTACTGGGATGGTTTTTTGCAGCACTGATCCTTTTTACCCCACACTTCTTTCTCAAGCCCAAACAGGTCAAGTAATTTGACTTGTATTCTTGAGTTGTTCTGGATTGACAAGAACTGCAGCCAATACTGATTTTCATAAGATATTCTTACTCCTTGCAAGTATTCTCCTTAGTATAAAAGATCTCACCTCTAATCCATTGTTTAAATTTAAGATTTCTGCATTCTTTGTGATTGTTACCAGAATATTTATTTTGTTGTTCTGAAAGTGAAGCACAAAGCATCAACCATGAGGTGGGATTTTTTTAAGAAGCATAAGTGGAAGTAATTTAAATACTAACACCACAGTGATTAACATCATGGTTTGTTGAAAAAACAAGTTAATAGACTATCCTGGAAAGGGAAAGGGGGGACAGACGAGGGGGAGATGGGGCATGTCCAAAGGGTAGTTGATATCTCCTAATTACAAAATGAGGTATTGTAATTATTTTTGTAATCATTTAATTGATTCGGTCATTAATGAAGTTACAGTGTTGGTAGGGAGAATGAATAACCTAAACGAATTGAAGCCCAAGCTACATACAAAAGGAGGTGCAGAATACTTAGTGGCTTTTGTCTGCATTGTATTATTTATTTATTTATTTATTTATTGATGGGTTAATAGTTAAAGGATAGTTAGTTCTTTTCTGAGGGCATAAAATAAAGAGGGTTATGTTGGAAGTCTTAATTCTCAGTCATGACTGCTGCTGAAGTTCTGTTGCTGTGTGATGTGAGTTGATGATTTTAAGAAGTTTTAAGTTTAAAGAAGCAGCCCCACTGTATTTCTGAGCACAGACCTCCAGGACTGCACTTACTTGCTGGGTAAGAGCAGCATGAAATGATAGTTGAAGGAAACTGGAAGCCTGATGACTAGTGGGGAAATAGTCAATCTTCTGTGATAATGGGTAGATTTAGGATAAGTGGAATCATGAAGAATTAGTGTTGGTGCTGCTTCTCATTATTCTTCATCAAAAAAAGTGTATCTACTTGTTAGATAACTAAGCCTTATGTCAAGAAGTTGTGAATATCCATAAATGTTGTCTATTTTATCTTAAACCTAAGATTAAACCTTAATTTCTGTTTTCTTTCCTGTCTATTGGCTATATCATAGAATCATAAAATCCTTAGAGTTGGAAGGGACCTTTAAAGGTCATACAGTTCAACTCCCCTGCAGTGAACACTACATTCACAGCTAGATCAAGTTGGCCAGGGCCTTATCCAGTCTCACCTTGAATTCTCCAGGTATGGGGCATCAACCACAACACCGTGCAACCTGTTCCAGTGCCTCACCACCCTCACTGTGAAAGATTTTTTCCTCACATCCAACCTAAATCTTTTTTTTCTAACTCTCTTTTTGTTTGAAAACATTTCCCTTTGTCTTATCACCACAGACCCTGCTAAAAAGTCTCTCCCCTTCTTTCATTTGGCCCCCTTTAGATACAGACAGGCTAGTCTCAGGTCACCTCGCAGCCTTCTCCACGCTGAACCACCCTAGCTCTCTTAGTCTGCCCTTATAGGAGGCATTATTTTACATTTACTTGTGAAAAGTGAGAAGATGTTTCTGCCTACTGTCTCTCATGTTTCTTTTCTGCACAGAATAATATCTATAAACAGAAAAACTAAGTATGGAAAGAAGATAGGATATATAAGGTATCTGTGCATTTGTGTAGTCTGGTAATTTTCTTTCTTCTGCTCACTTTTTTACATCTGGTGTTTTCTTTTAAAATACTGCAGAATGAGACAGAAAAGGACTGACTGTACCTGGGTGCTGGGACAGATTGAACATAGCTTCCTTGAGGTTTTTTCACTTAGCCTAGTTAAGCTTTTATGGATTTAAACTTCTTGTCTGATATTATTCATTTTAACGTGACAGAACTATTCCTGATATTAATAGTATGTTCATGATATGCCAGGCTAGCAAAGGGAGCAAGCATATTATGGATTAACAAAGTAGTGTACTCCTACTTGTACTTCTGTGCGCAACTGACTTAGTCAGCCTTTATAGGTAATGCCTGCTTTTGGTCAAACAGTAATCTGCTTGACTGTTGTAAAAGGAAACAATGGGAAAACGTGCATTGTATTGGGAAGATACACTCTTTGTTATGGTTCCACTCTGTCTGTGAAAGAGTACAAAAATCCTGGCTGAAGGCCCTTAGTTCCTGTGTTATAGTCAGCTCTTTGACAAGGATAGAAAAAAAAAGTCAGTGTAATTTCCTGTTTACATTTTGCATTGTTAAAGAGCTGTTGCTCTTGTTAGAAATAGATACAAAACAAAAAAGGAAGGTGAATTAATTCTTGAATTCTGTGCTAAATATATTCACTGTATAAGCTGTGGGGAGTATTTGTTGTGTAAGTAGATTACAAAGGTGGTACACTGACTCTTCCCCTTTTCAAGACTACAAGCAGTTCGTGCTCTTAAGTTTGATGGCAAAGTTCTAGTGTTTGATATTACAGATGGCCCAGATTAATGTCTTTTGGAAACACTTCAAAACAAAACAATTCCAATTTACCATTCTATTTTAGAGACTCAACATCATGACCATTTTTTTGTATTATCAGTTCTAGCTCTGACTCCTCTACGCTGGGAAGTAACCGGTGAAGAGTTGCCTGCCATATCACATGTTTGACCTGGTTTTCAGAGTCAAATATTTTAAACTTGCGGGCTGATGTTCATGATAAGTGCTATGTGCTGTTGTTTATTTGATTCGGTTTGTGCTTCTTTTTAACTTAAACTAGGACAGCTGAGACATTTCTAGGATCTACACTAAGGCACTAGGGAAGGGATTGAGTGCCAAAGTTAAAATGTAGTAGTGAGTTTTGCTTGGAAGAGTTGAACTGCAAGGATGTTTTCAAGTTAGCGCACAAAGTCTGCTGCTGATGTTGGTAATCGTCTCACCAGAACTACTGTATCTTTCAAGTGAGGAGTATAAAGCAAAGTCAGTGGGAATTCATTTGTAAGGGAGCAGGTGACACTGACCTCCTGTGCATTATTTTTAAGCTTTTTTTAATTCAGCAACCATGTCTCCTTTTAGAAAAAAAGCTCTGTACAGTGCATTCATAGCAGCTTTTGGTGTGGCAATGACCAAATCAGTCTACAGCTTCCAACCCTACTTGTCATCTATCTCTAATCTACCCAAAGTAATATTTTGGCAGCAGTTGCATTCCAGTGTTTTTGCAATTATTATGTTAATTAATTTACAATTTGCAGCATTTCTAAGTTTCATATATTTGGAGAAAAAATATTTTGATGAATGGTGTAAATTAAAACTTAGGTATGTGCCTTACCCTCCTACTGTTACTACTTCCTACTTCCTACTGTTACTACTGTTAGCTACGACAGTTGCTAGATGACTCATTCATTAGCTGCATGCAAAACCAAGTGCTTATCTAGGGAACAGCACTATGATACAGTACATTGCAAGCTGCTGTCTTCTTGTTATTCGAAATTTCTGACAAGGCCCAAGCATGACAAATGAAAAATTGTCCAGACCTTTACAGATAAGTTTTCTGACCATTTGTGCCTGGAAGACAGGAAAACTGAGTATTTGAGAATTTGTTTGGTTTTCATAAATTGGCTGCGTTAAAAACTTTACAATGTTCTGACATGTAAGCATGAAAGAGAAGGAATTAAAATCTCCTCTACACAATGAGTAATTATCTCCTTCAACTTCTTTCCCATTTGTTTTCATGAAGTCTGCCACAAGGTATTGGGCTTATTTGTGAGGTGTAAAATAGAGAAACTTTATGAAGTTTGCAACAGAAAAATGAGCACTTCCAGATTCAGCACTAATGTGAGACTGCAGCACTGCAGAGGGGTGGATACAATGTGAGAGATGTGCTCCTTTTTCTTGTTTTGTTGATGGGATCAAGTAGCAGTGGTTTAGATTTATGGTAGCTGAGTTGTATTTGGACTGCAACCCTGTGATTACTGCAGTACGCTGTGCAATATAACAAAGGTGAGATTTAAAGTATTAAAACAGTTCTCTGAGAATACTTCATATACTGGTATTTAACATCAGTTTGACCTGCACATAAGCCTCTAACTCCTTGCCTACAGAGGAGTTACAAATCTTATGAACAGAAAGTTCTCCATAAGCTTGGAGACATTCATTTCCTGGAGCTGTGATAGGCTAAGGCTGGGTGGGAGGGCAGATGAGAGTCTGGCCTGGTGCTGCATGAAGAGAGTAGTGGGGTGGAGGAACTGAAGAAGCAGAGCAACATCATCTGAGCAAAACTGGTTTTTAGGTCTATTGCATAATGATGATGTTTCATTTAACAGATAACTAGAAAGCTATTAAGATTCTTTCAGACAATAATAACCTGTTCTTCCTACAGGTAATGTGACTGAGTGCAGGATTTTATTGAATAATGATCTTGCCTGTTGATGATTAACTTGCTGCTGCCAGAGAATTCTCATTTCTTGTCTGCAAGCATACAGCATAAACTGTTAGTCCTGGCTTGACAGTGAAGTCTTTTGTTTAGCTACTTGGAAGGGGCAAAAAAAAACTTCCAGGACACTGTTTTATTCTCAAAGGATCGCCTGTCTTTTTTTGGAAGAACATTGTGACCAATGTAAGCAGCCTTTCTTGCTGGCAGAAACCCTGATACATGCTGTGTGACTTTCAGATCTTTCAAAGAATGATGATGACATTTTTCCAATATTTGTTTATCCTGTATTTAACTAAATCATTTACTACTCAGCTTAATTTGCATAGTTTCTCCAAAATGCAGAGACTTTTTTTTTTTTTTTTAGGATAGTAAATTCACATATTGAATTGTAATAATCAAGATGAACTTAATGCAGAGAGAAGAGCATCTTTCTCCCCATATCCCTCTGCTTTCTATGAACAAGATCTACTAACTTGTTTAAAAGATACTTGCTGTGAAGAAAAAAAAAGAGCAAATGGATGCATTTAGGCAGAATGACCTCTTTTTTTAAAGCAGGAACAACAAAAGAAGCAGCCTTCATGAGTGTGTTCTCATGTCTGAAGGCTTCCCTGAAGTGAAAACAGTGAGGACCTGCTTGCATGGATAGCAGGAGGTCTGGCATTTCAGGGCTGGTGTACCTTGGAAGCAAGGACTTCTGGCCTATTTCTACTAACAGTGGATGTAATAATTGTTTCTAACTGTTTGATATCAGCATTTTCTTTCCCTTAAACAAGCTTTTGAAATTAAATGCATGTATCTAACTTTGTTCAGCTGAGATAAAGTTAATTTTCCTGCCAGTACCTGGTATGGCACTGGCGCTGTGTTTTGGATTTAGGATGAAATAGTGGTGGATCACATGCTGATGTGCTGGCACTGAGTCAAGAACTTTTCAGCTTCCCATTCTGCCCTGCTAGTGAGGAGATGAGCACACAGAAGGATCTGAGGGACAGAGCCAGGACAGCTGATCCAAACTGCCCGAAAGGACTCCCACACAACACACAGTTGTGTGGAACTGTAAAACTGTGGCAGGAGGCCTGCCCCTGCTCGAGGACTGGCTTTGTTTCCATCACTGAAAGGTGAAGAATTGCACTGTGTTTCACTTGGTTGTTCTTTTTTTCCCCTTTACTTTGATTTTTTTTTTTCTTTCCTATTAAGCCATCTTTATGCCAGCCCAGGAATTCTCACGCTTCCACATATTTCAGAGCTCTCCCCCACACTGTCTGGGGGCGGTTATCAGCTGTGGGGTGCAGAGCTACCTGTTGAGTTAAACCACAACACTTTCAAGTTTCAGAATTCTTCTTCTTATTGGAAGCTTATCAGAGATATGTTAGATTATTTTCATTTTCTTGTTCTTTCCTCCTCTAGAAAAAGGAAAAATTGACTTCTGGTCCTGAAATCTCTGGATTCTGCACTGGGGAAGATAAGAAACTTTCAATTTGCATCTGTTAACATCTGACATACAAATTTAAGAAGATTTCCATATTAATTTAACTTTGTTCTCAAAAATGCTGTTAGTAAAAGTGGAGTTTGTAACAAATAAATAGATACAGACTTGTAGCCTTCTTGCTAAGAAGTAGAAAGGAATCTAGTTTTCATTACCATACTGATGTTCAATGGATCTGTTGAAAATATTATTTGAACTTCATGTTTTAAGGGCACAGGATAATGCTGATATATGTTAATTTCAGTAGTCTAAGAGTTTAATATTTCAGTTCAAGCTAGTACTGCTACAAATGTACAGTTAGAAGAGTAGCACAGCTAGGATGGTACTTTACAGGTGTTACAGTTGGAAAGATTATTGTGGTAGAAAAGAGACAGTCAAAGAAGAAATGCCCACCCATAACTGAGGATATAGGCTTGCAGCAGGAAACTCCAAAAAAGATTGATCTCCAGAAAGAGATCCTTCCCAGTGCCTGTCAGCCCTTTAGTGGGGTCTAGGAGGGGTGCAGCCAGTCTCTACCCCTTCTGGTCACACAGCTGAATTGCCTTCACCTTTGCTCTCCTGGCTGACCCAGTCCTTGCCTCAGGTGATTAATCAGTGGTTCAACCATGACTCAACAGTCTCATACATACAAGCTAGCTTATTTTACAGTTCTTAGAGAGGAATAATAATTGTCAAAGGATGGTTCCTCTTGTTCAAAGATAGAATTCTAGAATCATTAAGGCTGGAAAGATGGGTAGGGTCACCAAGGTCCAATTGCCAACCCATGACCACCATGACCACTGCATTCCCAAGTGCCACATCTCTTCAGTTTTTGAACACATCCAGGGATGCTGACTCCATCATCTCCAGAGTCAGCCTGTTCTGAGGAGGAGTATTTCCTAATATCCAACCTGAACTTCCCCTGGCACAATGTGAGACCATCATCGCATGCTAGAGAAGATTTAGGGTGGAGTATTTGCTACCTGATGGGCTATGGGTGCAGGCTGCCTAACAGACAGTATAAATATTTGGAGGGGAGAAAGGAAGAAAATACTATTTTTCATCAATTCTTCCTCTTCAGTAGGATCTAAACCAGAACATTTCTCCAAGTGGATCCAAACTCTATGCTGTGTGTGTCCAGAGAAAGCTCTCTCAATGTTAGCAGATTGCTGATGCCTGGTTTCCTTATGCTTTCTCTTATTCTCTTTTCCAATGGAATTTCACTTGGTATTCGACTAGTACTTATTAGCCTTAACAGGATGTTTTCCTTCAGTACTTGTATTATCAAAGACTCATGGAATGACAGAATCACAAGATTGGAAAGAACCTACAAGATCATCTAGTCCAACCATCCTCCCTTTACCATGCTACCACAAACTAAACCATATCTCATAGTTCCTCATCCAGACTCCTCTGGAACACTGCCAGGGACAGTGACTCCACCACCTCCCTGGGCAGCCATTGCAGTGCCTGACCACTCTCTGAGAGAAAAAGTTTTTCCTCATGTCTAACCTAAACCTCTTCTGGTACAACTTGTGGCCATCTCCTCGAGTCCTGTTTGTTGCCTGAGAGAAGAGGCCAAAAACCTCCTCATCACAGCCTCCATTCAAGAAGTTGTAGAGAGCAATGAGGTCTCCTCTGAGCCTCCTCTTCTCCAGTCTGAACAATCCCAGTTCTCTCAGCCAGTCCTCAATGAGAACTTGTGCTCCAGACCCCTCACAAGTTTGTTTTCCTTCTCTGGGCATACTCCAGGCCCTCAATGTCTTTTTTTGTGTTGAGAAGCCCAAAACAGAACACAGTACTCGAGGTGTGGCCTCACCAGAGCTGAGTACAGAGGGATGATCACCTCCCCGCTCTGCTGACCACACTATTTCTGATGCAGTCCAGGATGGCATTGGCCCTGTTGGGCACCTGGGCACACTGTTGGCTCATGATCAGCTGGGAATCAACCAACACCCCCAGGTCCCTTTCCTCTTCACAGTCACAGTCAATGAAGTTAGGTTCAACAGTTTTAACCATGTTCTTTGGTAGATTAATTATGCTGAAGGAAAGGGTGAAATAAGTGGAAACTTAGAAGACTGTTGATGTAACTTGGCAGTAGTAACTTGTTTCCACGAAAAAGCATCAGAAACATGATATGCTTCTTCACTCAATGGTTGGATGAATTTTAAAGTTCTGTGACTTGCCATTTTTTACATAATGTGAATCAAAGCTGTAAGAGTGGTAGGGGAGGAAACTCCTTTCCTGCGTTTCAGCAGTCTTTCTGTTCCTTTCTGTGCCACTGAGAAGGAAGAGTATTTGCTGCACTGTGCTTAACTATTGTTTAGAAGGTAGATTGGGATCTCTTCCTTGTCTTCACTGAAAGAGTCTACTTAACCACTCGTTGGATTAAAGAGCCTCGTTGCAGACTGAATTTAGGTTCAATGTTTTTAACCATGTTCCTTGGTAGATGAATATACTCTGCTCTTGATCTGTGCCTACAGCTTTCCTTGTCAATCGGTGTGACTTTATTTCACTTTTAGTGAGCTGATATTGATTTGATTAAAAAAAAAAAGTTTAATGTAAATGTTAAGCTGTTGCAATATTGATTTGGGGAGCCTTAACAAGCATAAAAATTAAACTGTAACATTCACATGCCATTCCTCTCTCCTTTACAGAAGAATATAAACCTTGAACAATATTATATTTTATTTCCAGAGTTGCAGTAAAACAAAACAAAACACATAGAAAGCTGCATTTGGGAAAAATTTTTAATACAGGAGTTTGAAAACTTGCTCAGAACCCTTGTCTCATTAATGGAGCTGTATTGGCAAAGCTGTTCAGCCTTTAGTGCCAAATTTCACAGTCATACTGAACTTTCTGTGAACTTTCTAATAAGAAACTACAATTACCTTATTATTTCTGGGCAGATCACAGATTTCTAATTCTTCTGAGAAGTGCTGGACATGTGCTATGGGGCTAATGAACTCATACGAGTTCAGCATTCACAATTAGTTTCTTCAAAGTCTGCATGTCCCTGATGAGCCTCTGGGTAACCTCCTGTTGTATGTGACCCACTTACACTGCAAGACACTGACATTGTTTGGGCGCTAGGTTATTCTGTGTGAAACACAGTGTCTTTACAGTTTGTTCACTCCTTGTTTGGATCTGGTGTTCTTCAGTGCATTCTCCCAAAATGTGCTTGAATTTGGATATGTTTCCTGTTACTGGAGAAAGTTCTCTGCTATGAAGACAGGCTGAGGATGTTGGGCTTGTTAAGCCTGGAGAAGAGACGGCTCTGGGGAGAATTCATTGCGGCCTTCCAGCACTTCCTCCAGAGCTAATACACAGGAGACAGTCTCACTTTTTACATGAATAGATAGTGATAGGACAAGGGATAGTGGTTTTAACTGGGTCAGACGTTAGGGGGGAATTCTTTACTCAAAGGGCAGTGAGGCACTTTACTCAAAGGGCCCAGGGCAGCCTGAACTGCTGGGGAGCAACCAACCCATAGCAGGGGTTGGGGCTGGGTGGACTATAAAGCCTCTTCCTACCCAACCCATTCCATGATTCCAAGGTTCTATAATGAATTATAATTAAAGATTGTCACACTCTTCTCATAAGTTTTAACTTTATGCTTAACTGGAGTCAAAGGATATTGCATAACTTAGGAAGTTGTAAGATTTTCCCATCATTGCCATTTCAGTCATTTTTTTTAAATCAAATCCTAAATTCTGTCTGTTGAAGGCAGAAGTGTTTGAATATTTGCAAGAGAAGAAAAGAAGATTTTTCTTGCTTAACTACTATACCAAAGATTCTGTGAAACCATCTGTTGCATGCCCAGGTTCTGCCTAAAAGAACATAAAAGAGAATATTGACTATTGCCGTAATCTCTTCTGTACTGACTTTCTGCTTTTCTTTTGCAAATATTCAGATTTACTTCAAACAATTTGTAATCAAGTAGCTAAGCTGGAAAAGATGTATTCTTATTCTTTTAAAACAACTAATGGTGAAGCCTCTGTGCACACAAATTAGTCTAGTAGATTAGAGAAAGTCTTCTGTAAGCTGTTGTGGTCATTCTCTGTGAACACTCCCAGACAGTGAATCTTTGTGCAAAATATCCTTTGTTCACTTCTTCAAAAACAGTAATTTTATATGTATTTTTAAATGGTCTTGTCTAAATTTTGTCTAATGTTTTGCTCAGATGCATAATAGTATTTGAGTTAAATCTGCAGATAAATGTCTTAAATGCAAATTACAACATTGATTTAAGTGTGTCAAAGTTAGAATTAGAAGCAAGTTTCTTGCTTGCCTTGTGACTAAAACAAGCTGGATCAAATTCTTTCCACTCTGAATCTCATTGCTGTCATTTGATCCTCAAGTCTGCATTTCCCTCAGCTCTGTGGAGATTTGGGTGTGGATCAAAGTCTTCCTATAGCCACTGCAGAAGTTTTAGCAAGGGATTATTCCTGACATTTTCTATAATATTTGTCTGACAATCTCCAGGTAAAATATTCACTGAGCCACTATCTGTCTTATAGTATTTTCAAGGTCTCAGTTGCATCCATTGGTTAATGATTCTGTGGTGATTCTATGAAATAATTCTGGCAGTCAGGTGTTACTCAAAGGAGGTGGATGGGTAGGAGAAGTACTAAATTTTATCTACTAGGCTGGTAATGAAAAGAAAGTGCAAAGAAGGGGATTTCCTGCAGAGCCTGAGCCGTTAACACTGGCAGGCAGCTAAAAATTTTAAAGCAGATATCACTTTATGTTTAGAGAAGGGATTACTCAACAGCCTCTTCCCCAGCTTCTTCTTTTTTAATATAATTTACTCTCCTTAGGCTATTATTAATCATTTCATAATGTGTTTGAACTGGATGTTTTTCAAGCAAACACACCTACATTTTTCTCCTGCTGGTCTCATCCCTACATACCTTAAAAATCTCAAGACTGCCACAGAGAAGAGCCAGGGAGTTTCTGCAAATGAAAACTGAGACTGTCATTTACAGAATAATAAAGGTTGAATTTGTTAACAATGTTTTGCATGATTTTCTTTCCTGTAGAGAGCAAATTTCAATGCTCAAACCCAGTTCTAACCAAATATTTGCAAACATCTTGGTATTTGTTTATGGAAGCCACAATAACTCCTCTCTCTGAATGTTTGTAGCATAATTTTCTACAAGCAATCAACCACACAGAGTCATTAATTATAGCTGGTGTCCCTGGTCTGTATCCATCCAGTGTATGACAAAAGTAAAAGAAAATTAACAGAATCACGACATCCAAGAAGTAATAATTCCACTGATAACCAGTGCTTGATAGGGAACATTAATCAAATAAAAAAATCACGCTCAAGACGCTGGCTAGAAGCTGGAACACACTGGCTTGGGCCACAGCACTCATGAGGAGTTCAGAATTGAGTCAGAGGTTGCCCTAGGATGATATCATAACAAGGTTGCTTCTGTGGACTGCCCAGTGGCAGGAGTCCTTTACTTCCCATATGCAGAGATGCCTTCTCAACATGTCTAGTTTCATTTGTGCTGTTCTGCTTCTACAGATGCCTTTGTAAGTTCTCCCTAGTTACAGAACTGAGTAGCTGGGACACAGCCTGTACCTGCTCTGTTGTTTTGACTACTGATCTGTGAGGGCTTTTGGTTTCGGGAAGGCCTGAAAACGTGCATGTCAAGGAGAGCCTCTATGATGGTGTTTCAAAGAGTTGTGAAAACCATCTGCTTCTAAGAAGCAGAAGACACTGTGAATAGAAGACACTGTGCGGTTCAGACACAGCTATGTTTCTGCGGTGTTTGCTGCTTACAGTACCAAGTGAGTTGAGCACGAGGATTTGAAGGTTGAAACATCATCTGAAATACAAGCAACTTGCCCTCAGCCAAGGAAGCTCCTTAAAGTGCTAGCATATGCTTTTTTTTTTGTAACACTAGTGGAATTGGTATATTTAAAGTATTACAGAGAAATGCAATGGAAAAAACAAAGCTGGTCTAGAGGAAGGCCAAATAGACTCTGTTGTATAAGCCCAGAAATAGGAAGAGTTAAAGCATATGCAGCTATAACTTATCAAACCTTGAAATAGCAACTGTTCTTTCCAAGATTAATTCCAGACTGTCCTTTCTTCTTTCCCTTAGTAATGTCTATATTTAAACCAAATTCATTAAAAGGCGTGGTCTGACTACAGCTTCAAAGACCTATTCTGTGAGTAGCTATTTCTCTTTCACAACACAGACATTATGAATTAATTTAGTTTTGGTACATCACTTTCCTTAAAGTACCTTCGGAACATTTAAAACTGAAAGTGTTGTTTTGCTGGGTTGTTTTTTGTTTTTTGTTTTTTTTTTTTTGTATGTTTCAAAATTGGAATTCTGTATGAGCTGTTACGATTATTTTCTGTGTATAACAAACTGCTGAGCCAGACATGTGCAGTTACTGATCGTTGGTGCATTCATGAGTACTTGGCCTCTGTGCCAGTGCAATGGCTCCAGCATAAAGATCTTTAGAGAGGTCTGTGAAGATCAGAGACATGGGGAAAATGGCATGCAGAATTTCACTGACTTGTTGCTGGTTACCTACCACAGTCTATTGTCACACCTTGCCTTCACATCTCAACTCACACAGTGCTGTCATAAAGATACAATGAGCTACAGCATTTTAGGAAAGAGTCTTTATGGTTTGAATGTTTGCAAGTGTGGACATTGAGCAAAGGAATAGGTTTGAGTCTTTCTAGCTTTAATCTTTGCTCCCGTATAATGGCTCATGTCCTTAAAGTTCCTTTGTAATAGAAGTAAGGTGTGACAGTTTTGAGTGATGTCTGGAAAAAATATTATTTTCCTCTTAATTGTTGAAATGGAAGAAGGACACCAGAAAACAGAATACAGCGTTGATCTTCTCTTGTTTAAAAGTGAATGGAGTTGCAAGTGCTACTGTATAAGCAGAGCTCTGGGGTACAACTAAGCTGAATGTAGCCTCATGGAGCTCTCAGTGCAGGCTAATTTTTCTGTATTCTGAAAAGGGACTGGCACCACCAATCTGCTGTGGGTAGCAATTTAAACATACAGCGTGCTGGAGTGGTTTCTGTTTCTTCTGTGTGAACACAGCTTAATTAATGAGATCTTGCAGAAAAGCACTGAAGAATTTCCAGGAATGATAATCACACGCAAATTAGCCAATACAAATCCCGAACTGGAGTTTCATCTTTGTCTTACTAAAAGCCAAGAGCACTAGTATGCTAGCAGGGTTTTGGAGTTTTTGGAGAAGACTGATTCCCTTCTTGCTTTTCAAGCTGTAAAACTTCTCTCTGGTCCTGGTAGTGCACACCACTATTTTGAAAAACTGAGAAACTATTTTGAAAAAAAAAAAAAGGAAATAAAAGATTGGAATAGATTAATATGGTTGTGTTCATATCCAGGAGCTAAATAAAATGCTGAAAAACAGTGCTGAAACAAAGCCTGGCAATTTATGTGGGGAACACTCACATATTTGATAACGGTTTGTTTATGAGTTACATTGGATATTACAAATACTTAGTTTTTACAGTATTTCCATTTTCCTTTTCTATTCCCACTCCTATGTGTGTGTTCTGCTAAAAGATTGTATAATGCATTGTATTTGGATGTAGGTACAGTAAGTAGTTCTACGTTTGACATAAAATTAGGAGACATACCTCTAAGTAAGCTTTGAAAGATATCAGGTTCGGTCTTTTGCATTAACAGAGAGATACACTGAGACGTAGAAAAAAATTAAGTGTAACCTAGATTATTTTCTTCTTTTCATGTTGTCTTTTGATAAGAGTCTGGATTTCAAAGTAGTCAAGAGACAGTTGTAAAACTATTGACTATAAGATCAGGAAAATCTTATTTTCAGTGCTCAGTGAAATAATAGCACACATTTTTTAATGGGTGTTTCAGTAATTCACTTAAGTAAATGCATCCTCATACATTTTTACTTAACTACTGAGGGCTAGGCTGAATTACTTCAATTCATCAAATACTAAGCCAAAGATCTGTCTGCAACTAATTTTTAATTTTTCTTCTTAAATTTTTACCTGTTTCATGTTTGGACATGAAATCATTTATTTCTGTTTAGTGTTTTATAGTGGGAATAGCTGTCATGTTGCAGCTGGAGAGCTCTCTCAAATCCACTCTTTAAAAGATACTTTTAGCTGAATTCTAGACTTATTTGCAGATTTGAAAAAGTTAAAATGGATGAATCTGTCATCTTGAAAGCTTGCCAACGTTGTTCTGGTGGTAGGTCCAAAAAGCAAATTGCATTTTGTAGTCAGGTAAGTGCTGAGCCTTTGTTTACTCTCACACCTTAGTACTGTAGGTGTGCATGGCAACAACTAATCCTATACAATTAAACCACATTTGTACTAATACATGAGGTAAATCTGTATTTTTGGCATTGCTGCCAAGTAACAAAGGTGTCCGTGCATTTAATTTGACAGAGTGACCATAAAATCGTAAGATTGTGACTATTGAAAGGGATTCCTGGCCTGTGTATCCTCGTTTACTATTCTCAGGATCTAATGAGGAGCGTGGTCTTCATTCCTCCTCAGGGCATGGAATCGGTCACTTTAATAGAGTCAGCAGGTTCCAATATGTGTGTTTATTCCCAAAGCCTTACATTTTACACTGTAATGGATCAAGATCTATGCTAGATATCACTGCTGAGTTTAACCTCTTGCCACATTTTTTCCAGTCTGTTAGCATATCCATATAGTTTGATATCTTGGACTAGGAGTGAATGAAGCAAGTTATAAAGAGAGATTAAGTATAATGTCTTTAAAAGGCAATTTACAATAATCTGTACATTAAGTAAACAATGAGAGAAGTATCTAGAAAATTAAAGTCCAATACTGCCCAAGCACAGAAAAGCTTGCAAAATTACTATTCCTGGTAATAAAAGCTGAAATTGAGAGAACTGCCATCTACCTCCTGAAGTCAGTGTGATAATGAGAAATGAAGAGTAAATTTGCTCTGAATTTCAGACATGCAGGATGACATGGCAAAGACAATTAATTAAAAAGGGATACCTTCCAAATTTCTGTTTCTTTACAGAACCTATTTAGACTGTGAGCAGCCTTTGTCTCAGCGAGCTCCATACATTATGAAATACGAATATACAATATGAAATTCCTTACTTAACTCCAAGAAATGCAGATCAACTACTCAGAAACTGTTAGTTTTTCTATAGAGAAACTCTCTGTAAAGATAGTGTTCATTCATGGTACCCAACAGGATGTCTGGAGGAGGATCCTTAACATGGTCTTTGGGAGATGTAGAGCTCATACATGTTCTTGATTTTTGCAGTTTTGATTAAATGTAGAGGACCTGGTTTGGTTCCTAAATGTTTTTAGAGTGTGTGTGTGTTTCATGGGCATGTATGAACAAGTGCGTAATTCGAAGTGATTTATTTCACAGAACTGGTAGATTTCATCTGAAGCTTTTGATAGGAAGTCATATCCTGAAATCCTATACATTGCAACTCTTATGCCTCAGGTAAAATTGACAAAATCTGCCACTTGTTGAGCTAAGTTAATGCTGCCTTCAGCTGAAAAATCTTCCCATAATTTAACTTTTTGTCTAAGAGAATGGGATAATTATTTCACAAAGTCAGAAAGACCTGACATGTCCATCTGTCTGCTTGCAGATTGTGAATGTTATAATTATCTGGAGCTTCCTGGAGAATTAGCTGAGCAGTTTTTTGAGCTCTCTGTGACCCATCACAAGTCAAAGAATGGAGACAGCAGAGCAAAGTGTGCCGAGATCTGGGACAGAAACTGTAAAAACAGCACAAGGAGTTTGGGTGCTAGGGCTCACACATGGGAGCTGCAGCAAAGTTGGAATCTTGTAGAGTTCTTGGGTGGAAGTTGTTCTGAGAATGGAACTGGAGAAATTAGGGCAAGAGGAATAGAAAAATGCAAAAAGATTAACCCAAACAGGAAGACAGATGTAACATGAAATAGCTTGAACTCAACATTCACACTTTTCATGGACAGTTGCAAATTAAACTGCTGAGATTCTGTTAACTTGGAAGTTTCTTTCTGAGGCTGAAAATACAAGTCAGAGCAAGGTCACAGTCTGCAGGGAAGCTGCGTCCTGTTTTGGGACCACCCAACAGCTTGGGTAAACACAGGAGTGATGGCATCTTGCAGCTGCCCCTTTGCCTCTCACTTCCATCCCCAGCAGCAGTAGCAGCTGTTCCCAGCTGCTCTGTACTAGATCTTTGCACCAAGAGATGCTGTGGCTGTTTTTTTGCTATGTTTGCTGGAAGGAAATGATAACGAGCCAGAAAGGAGTCTCTCTGGCATACAGGACAGCTTTTGGAGGGCCAGGGGAAGCTCTGAGTACCCCTAGTATTTCTGATTCGTGTGTTCAGGGGAACATCGGCAGACAAAATGCTGTTGGGCATATCTATTGTGGTGATGGTGACAGTACTGAAAGGATTTTTTGAAGAGTGTCTGTGGAGGAAGTCCTTACACAGTTACTGCAGGTCTGAAAGAAGTACATGCATCTTGGGTATATGGAAGAGCAGTCGATTCTCTCCAGAGAGGATCTAGGAAATCTTGAGTTGTTTGCAGAGAGATGAGCAGGGCTGCACGTAGGAGGATTGATTTCCCTCAAGGGGAATCCTCTGCAGCTGTTTTTCCCTGGTCAACTCCCAGGAAACTGTTGTCTTGGCTGGAGGGAAGGCTAGAGTGGAAAGAAGCATGTGTTAAGGATCGAAGGAGAGCGTTATGCTGATTCACCTCTCTCCTTTGCTCATAGCTCTTCCGGGGAACAGAACAAAATAGTTCCTCATTTTAGGATTTTTGATAAATATCAGTACTGTGTATGATTCAGACTCTGATGAAAGGGAGATTGCACAACATCTCTGAAATGAAATATTTGCACACTGAAGAATGCCGATTTACTTAAAATCCCTGAATAAACCGTGGGTGGTTATGTTCAGTAAGAGATTTCTAATAAGAACTTCTGAAGTGCACCATTTCTGGATTTAGTTTGTAATGTGAATTTAAATATTTGTGAGTGGACAAGCTGCCTAGTGAAATTACTCTCCTCAGGACCTGTGGGACAACATCCAGTCTGCCTCTGGGCACATGAGTTTGCTGGAGCCCAGGAAGTGGAAGGCAGTTGTCAGCTGCCTACTGCATCTCTCTGCTGGTTGGCTGCAATTCTCACAACTTGAAGACCACTGTGCTCTCCCGTCCTGCCCCACATGGAGAGAAAGCCTGCCACCTGAGTCACTCTCACTGCCCTGGTCCTTGGAGCACAGCCCTGAGCAGTCCTTCCCCATTCTTTGTTTCCTTCAGTTGTTTTACATTTTGTAGCACCCGTCCTTGCAGTGATGTTCTCTGTCCACAATTCTCATGTTCTCATCAGCTTTTGAAGAGGGGCTTTAGGAGAGCCTGCAGTGCGTTCTGGGGATCACATAGGTAACTTCGGAGAGGGAATGGGCATTCCAGAGACCCATGCTGCCAGTTTCCTGCAGGTTCATAACAATCCTGTCTGTATGTCCAGCAGTTGTCCTTTCAGAGTTTCAGCCTTTTCTTTCACTCCTCAATGCTGCTGTGCCTGAACGTACTTTCCTGTGTCATGCAGGCTTAGGAAATACTGGAATAATAACTTACTCTCATTCCTGATAGAAAGGAGTTAGTGACCCCCCAATCACCTACATTTAAGCAGTTTTTTTTCTTCATTGCAATGTGAATGGAATTTTTGGATAATGCTTTTGGATAATGCTCTGTTCACCTCACTGGAAAACAGGTAAGCCCTGGCAATGCAAAGATTTCTTCAAGATGTTACTTTTAGGCAATTGTTTTTTTTTGTTTCATACAAATGAATTTTCATGCTGATACAAACAAAGATGAAAAAAGATATTAATAAAACCTATATGTTTAAATTTTTGTTTGCACCATAATAGTTCTTCCGGTTTTCTTTAACTGAGGTTAGCAATTCTTAAATTTTTAGTACCATACATTATAATATGGACATACATTATTGGGAATTCTTAATATACAGATTTGTTTTACAGTGAGATGTATTATTTTTTAGAAGATACTCGGTTTTTCATCAAATGAAAATAGAATAGTACTACAAGATAAATTGTTTTAAGGTGTCCTTTTACAAAGTGCTAGATTAAATTCATAAAAGTCGCCTTGTTCTTCTAATCCATGGCACTGATGTTATCAGCAAGATAAGAGGCAAAAAGAGGAAGAAAGTTCAAACCACTCCCAGAGCAGTTCCTTATGGAGCTGTAATTTTTTGTTGTGTACTGCTGACTTGGCTTTAATCCCTGAGGAGAAGAAATGAGAACATTCAGTCCAAAGAAGCATCTTTCTTGCAAAGTGTAGGCAGCTGTAGATGTAGCTGTTTCCCAGGACATTTTTCACTGTATGTTTCCTGATGCCAGTGATGCAGAACATTTGTCATTCCATCCTTCCACTGTGAATGGTATTGAGTGGCAGAGACACTTGACAACTGTTTCTAATTAAGTGCATATGTGAACACAGCTTTTAGCTTCATTCTGCGTAGCGTGATATGATTCCACTATTTGACACTTCGTATTTTTGATAGCAGGAGTGCTGAATTTAAAGCTTGCAAAAATGCAGCTTTCCTTTCTCTATGCAAGTTTTTTTTTTTTTTTTGGTTGGGTCTGAAGTCTTGTCAACATTGGGAAATTCTCATGTCAACATGATAAAATAATGATAATAGTTCTTCAACACTCAAAAGGCATTTATGTGATTTAGCTTTGTTTCAGAAGTGTTGCTGAGAAAAGCTGACTTGTTTACGTGTTCTGTTTTAAATTCATGTCCTTTGTTCCTTGTTTTAAGAGCAGTTTTTCTGCATAAAATGTGAATCTTTGCTCTCACATTGTTAGACTCCTGACGTAGTTTTAAAAGGTTTATTCACAACCAAGATTTTACCTGTAAGACAGTATGGATATAGAATTGCTAGTGTACTTAGTGCCACTAAACTTTTCTATATGGCTGCCTTACTTACTTTGGCAGATAGAATTAGAATTAGAGCAGGGGGGCAGTTCACTTACTATATTGAGTAAACTCTTGCTTTTTAGTTTTGCAGATCAACAGTCAAATTCCTGTAGTAAATCAGACATTAGAGTGGCAATACTGTAGTGCCCAAGAAGACATTTCTAGCAACCAGTCTACTGTATTTCAGCAGAGCAAACTATACAATTGTTCCCAATCTTACCTCATCAACATTGTTTTTAGCAGAGTTTGTAGGAATATTGCTTCCTCTCATCCTGGAAGATAGGAGATGGACCTGTGATAGTGGAACTTCATCTGAATCCTGAGCAATTCACACCCAGCTCCCAGGCAGATGAGGATGATGAGAGTCTGGCAGAGTGCTGGGAAGCCTGAATTGCTGTGCATTCAACAAAGCTCATCAGGTCCTTCAGCATGCTCCTCCCAGCCCCAGAGCCTGTTGCCTGCCTACACCAGCACCATGCTTTCAGGATTTCACCACATGTGATGTGGGCCCTGTGTCCTTTAGCTTTGCTGAAATGTTAATGCAGCCCAGAAAGGTTGGATATTGGTTATGTGGGAAGCTGGTGCTGACATGAAAACTGTGTCCTTGTTTAGATCTAGCCCAAGCATGATGGGATTTTCTAAAAGCACTTTTTAGAAAACCATATTGATTTCCTTTGTCTTAGTGTGCTTTTGATGCTTACTAGCTGAGTCACTCTTCAGTCTTTCCTTTATTTAGTCTGTGGTTGAACTTGTGTGTTCTTTTGTGTGCTTGATTAATGTTATTAATTATGATTTCATTTGTTTATTCATCTCTCCATGTATGGTAACTGTTATTAACAGTTTATTGACCTTTTGAGGAGCTCATTCCATAACTGGTTTTTCTGTTAATACTTAAACAAAAGTTGTGTCTTAGAGCAATGACATAAAGTGAAGATTGTAAGAAAAATTATAGTGTAGAAAGTTCTGAGGAATGGGGAATATAAGATTGTTAATGTTATTGTTCATACCTCGTGTGTGCAGTTGTGTTGTTTTGATTGTGAATGATACAGAGTGGAGAAAATAAATGAGCTCTTGTGCAAAGAGAAAGGAGATGAGAATGGAAAGTGAAGACATGAATCTGTGCCACTCTACTTTGACAGCCTTCAGTGGTCTGCACTCTCCTCTCCAGGAAGTTTACAGGCATTTTAACTTTTCTTCTACACATTTATACATATGAGTCCCTAGATCATCTTCAAAGGTGTTGGAAGGTGGCTGTGTGTACAGCTCCCTGAGGATCCGTGTCTGCACTCTGTGCTGCACTCTGCTTTGTGCAACATTTGCAGGAAGAAAATGTGGAAAGAGACTCTTTGATATGGAAATCCCACGTAGTGCTTCAAAAGAAGGGAGTCAGATCAATGCTTTAAGAAAGTCAAGAGGGGGGAAAGAAGCAGAAATTAACAAAAAAAACACCCACTCACCCTAATCCAATGATATTGTGAGTAGATTAATTGTTCAAAGTGAAGAAGTTTATCTGCAAAATAACAGCAAGTTGACAAAACAACAATGTAGTTGACACTTAATGAAAAGTGAAATAGAATTGCTAAAAGAAAATAAGTGTATTTATTTCACAGAAGCCATGCAAGTTTTACCTGCCCAGGAGAATTTTTTTTTATGCTACTGTTCCTTCATGTTTAATTCAAACTTATAGTAAGCTTAAAATCTTTCCTTGTAGCTGAGAGTTAAGGGTTGTATACATTGTTCTGTTAGCCAGCTAGTATTTGTATGGATGGTTTTGGAGACTTTTTGTTTGGTTTCTTTGTCATTAAAACAATTCAGATTTTTATTAAAAAAGAACACAACAAACAATAAATCAACCCAAAACCAAACAATCCTTTTGTGAAAATGGGTCAACTACTTTGAATGGGAACATTGTGGTCCTCTACACCTTTTAGTCTATGAACATTACATGTGACTGATCTAATGTATTTGACCCACTTGACTCATCAGGTAATCCATGGTTGTCCAACCTTTTGGCTTGCCTGAGCCACACTGAACAAACAGGAATTCCCTTGGGCACATATAAAACATATGATAAATGTAATGTAAATAAGTAACAAATCTTATTTTTTAATGTATTTTTTTTTAAATAAAAACATTAGAAACAGAGAAACAAAACCATAAAACTGGTGGGATATTTGATATTTGACCTTGTTTTTATGAAACAAATGCATCAGGCTGGTTCGATGGCAGTGGTTGCCATTCCTAGTGAGCTCTCAAGGTGTTCATTGGAGATTTTTGATGAAATATTATTCTTCCTGTGCTTCATCCTTGACAAAAGTACTGCCAAAAATGGGTGATATGAATAAGGAGTGACTGTGAAGAACAGGATATTATTCTCTGGTAAGATATGGGCTTGTGAAAATCTGGTAAAGGGACATGATCAATTTTTTCTTTGAGTTGAAGATCTGATTGCAACTCTAAACATTCCATGTGAATATTTGCAAGTAATGTGACTAGGTTGAATGAAAATGGAATTGCAAATATACAAAACATTTTTTTTTTTAAAATCTTGAAACCTATTCTCAAATTCCTTTATCAGAACAGAAAGCAAGGTTGCATATTTTTTACTGTTCACAGGACTGTGTTTAGCCAAGGCATCAAAATGTGTGAAATTATTTGCCATAGTTTCCATAATAGAAGCTTCATTTCAAAAGCTGTTATTTTCTTAAGCACAGCACAGGTAAGATGATTTTCACCCTGAAGATGCACGTTTAGTGCATTTAAATGAGCATTCAAATCCACCAAAAATGCTAAATTTGTGAGCCATTTTTCATCTTCACATTCTGGCACAAATTCTCCTTTTGATTTCATAAAGGACTTGGTATCACTTTGCAAGGTCTTTTCAGCATTTTACCTTGACTTAGCCACCTTCCTTCAGAAAAGTAACTCCATCATCTACTATGTTACCAACCACTGCTGGGGCACCATCAGTGGCTATAAGAGAAATCTTGACAAAAGTTAATCAAACTTTAATGTATATTTTTGACAGATTCATACAAATACAGAGATTTAGTTGTGTCTTTCAGTGGCACAAAGCAGTCATTTCTTCAGTGACATTATATTCAACATCAACTCCTCTCATGCAGACAGCAAGTTCAGCTGTATCTGTAGCATCAGTACCTTCATCTATTGCCAAAGCATAACATTTGAAATTGGCAGCTTCACTCTCCATATTTTTTTCATTATATTTTCCTTATTCTTCAGCTCACCTGGCTACAGTCTGGTGCGACAAACTAACATTAGAAAAATCCTTTTTTTTTTTTTTTTAATCAGGACACATTATATCTGTTGTGTTTTCCATACATCGCTTAACAAAGTCACCATCAGTAAATGGTTTTGACTTTTTTTGCAATCAGATTTGCTATCGCATAAGCAGCTTTTATAACAGAGACAGTAAGAGTTGTAACTTTTAAAAAATATTATGTTGACAGGCTTTTTTTCAGGTTCACTATTTTGTCTTTATGAAGTATTCCTTAACATGCATTGAATTTGGCAGAATGTTTCTGCGTGTGATATCTTTTCAAACTGTAATATTTGAGAACTGGCACAGCTTCCTTTCGAATTAGCACAGTGCCATATTATTTGCCAACACTGCATTGCTCCCTCCCCATGCCCCAGTGCCAGGCCAATCCGCTCAGTGGGGCAGAGCTGCTGAGTTGGGCCACATGCAGTCCAGAGGCTGTGGGTTGGACATGCCTGAGGTAATCTAATATAAACCTCTCATGCAAAATTATCTCAGAAACTTCTGAATGTTGCTGCTCAAACTTCATGCATTTTGTTAGCTGAATTTCTTACTAGCTTTCTGTTTCCTGAGTATCTGAGAGTATCTGAGTTTTCTGAGACTCCTGAGTCTCTTTCAGCACTTCCTTTATTTCTGTTCTTAGGGAGTTCAAGCAGTATATTGACATATGTTTACATAATACAAACTGTTGTATCTGTTTTTCAAGAAGGCATGGAAAACCCTCAGGAGTCAAGAATGCCTTTTCTCTCTTCTGCAACTTGTGGAGTTTTCTTGTCCCACTCAGTGGTTTCGAGGGAGGTGAATCTTTTTCTTTCTCCTGAGTCGCATCTCCACTGTCAGCAATGGACAATTGAAGACTCAGAGGAATAATACTCCTTTATGGTGGCAGTATGGGAAGTAGGTTTCTTTGACAGCACTAGGTGCTACACGATTTCAAACTATCCATCCTTCTGTAGGTATTCCTGAACCTTTGGGCTCCTGGTCAAGATTTCAACTTTTGGACAACAGAGCACCTGGGGATTGTTCAGACAGGAGGTTGGGGATGGACGTTTGGAGAAATGTCTTTTCCAAAAGAGTGGACAAGCACTAGAATGGGCAGTTCAGGGAGGTGGCTGAGTCACCGTCCCTGGAGGTGTTCAAGAGATGTTTAGATGTTGCTGAGAGTCATGGATTAGTGAGGAAATTTATGTAGCAGGTGGATGATTGGACTGGATGATTTCAAAGATCTTTTGCAGCCTTAGTGATCCTATGATTCAATTCTGTGATTGTCGGCAGTTCTGAAATCCCATGCAACACATTGCTAATGTAAGGTGAAAGCAAAGTGATGTGCTCTTGTTCAGAATGAAAAGCTAAACAACACAATCATTTGCGGAGATGTAGAAGCAGAAGTAGCAATGTATTATAGCAACCTCTGCATTACTGTTGCTCCAAGAGCATCTCTCTCTGTGCTCATTCACTAACAGAGGTGCCAGAGGACGTAGCTGGACATGTAGTTCTTCAATGACTACATGGATCTGTGTTGGATGCCTGCACTAGAAGGGACTGTCATTCAGAAAAGAGTTTTGTCTGTGGTACTTTCTTGCTACTTGTCATTAATTTTCCCACCTCACATCTCTTTTCCAAAATTTTCCTGCAGTTCACAGCCTCCTTCTTATTCAGGTCTGCAAACTTTTTCTTGGAGGTTATTCACTCTTACAGTGTGAATAGCTTTAAACATTTTCACTTCCAAAGCTGTCATGTCTCCTGACAATAAGCAGGCTATGTGAGTACATTAGCCTGACCACTATGTGATGTTTTATGTGGCCATAAATAAATCATGTAAGTTGCAGTTTAAACAAAATCTTTTGTTCTGATAGCTGTGGGGAAGGCTTTTCTCAGCACAATGCTCTTGAAAATATAGTCAGTGAGAAAAATAGGTCTGCTGAAAACCATGCAAATCTATGAGAACACCAATGAATACATTTCATAAATAGCCCCAGTAGAGGTGAGTATGACAGTAACCGAATAAAGCTTGAGAAAGACAGCAGGAGTGATGCTGCAGCCTGGGCTAGTGGAGATAGGATAGGGATTACATCAGTGATAACCTGTTTCCTTCTCTTAAATGAACACATATAAAGTACCCACTTTCTTTACTTCAATTTTATTCACAGATTACACATATATTCTTTCATGCAGATATGAAAATATTTTTCCATGAAGCTTACTTTTCAGGATTATGGTACTGTATGTATGGCTTTCTTTGATTTCCTTGATATAGTGGGAAGGAAATTTTCCTTAGAGTAACTTTTTTACTAGCTAATATATGTACAGGACAGAGTCTGCTTGTGTGGCTACACAGAATGACACTGACAGATTTGGATTGTTAATCACAAAGGAAATTTATGTGGTGGTGTGTGGTGACTGGAAATTCATTTAAGTTTATTCAAATACTTGTTATTTTTTTACGCTTTTTGTCTTTCCAAGAAGGTAAAAACCTTCACGAAAGTAGTACTTCAGCATCTTTTAAAATGCAGATTTACAATATAGAATCCATTGCATTCTGCATAGTGTATTAGTTCAGATTCAAACAGTGTGTTTCAGGAAGCAGTTGAGGAAGGCACAGGATTCCAAGGAACAGAATGAGTCTGGTTATCTTAAACTTGCATGTCAGTGTGCTTCTCCGTGATATGTGTCTGGTACTCTCTGAAGCCATGAAATGGTACCACAACATGGTGCTAACAGACCCTAGTGAGTTTTAGCTAATGGAGCAGCTGCATAACATATATCCATGCACTGTAGCTGCATTACAACTGCATAATATCTGCTATAGTTTTGATTATTAATATGCATGTTCCAACTTTATAAATACTAAATTAGCAGCACGAGCATTTTCTTCTCTATGCAACTTTCAGACAGATCTCAGAGAATCCATTTCTTAAATCCTGTGCATCTTCTTTTGTATATATACTGTAACTCAGATTTTAAACTGAGAGATGCATTATGTCACTCCAGTCTTCAAAAAGGGCAAGAGGGAGGATCCAGGAAACTACAGGCCAGTCCGTCTCACCTCTGTCCCTGGAAAGGTGATGGAACAGCTTGTTATGGATGCTATTACAAGCAATTGAAAGAAAAGGTTATCGGGAGTAGTCAGCATGAATTCACCAAGGGGAAATCATGCTTGACCAACATTGTAGCCTTCTATGGCATCACTGGCTGGTTAGATGGGAGGAGAGCAGTGAATGTTGTCTATCTTGACTTCAGTAAGGCTTTTGATATTGTCTCCCATGACATTCTTATAATGAAGCTGAGAAAGTGTAGGATTGATGAGTGGACAGTGAGGCAGTTTAAGAACTGGCTGAATGGCAGAGCTCAGAGGGTGGTCACCAGTGGTGCAGAGTCTGTTTGGAGACCTGCAACTTGTGGTGTTCCCCAGGGGTCAGTGCTGGATCAGTGCTGGATCACCTCTGGTCTTGTTCAATGTCTTCACTGATAACTTTGATGAGAGAACAGTGTCTATCTCAGCAAGTACGCCAATGATACGAAGCTGGAAGCAATAACTGAGACATCTGAAGGCTGTGCTGCCAGTCAGTGAGACATGGGTAGACTGCAAAGCTGGGCAGTAGGAAACCAGATGAGGTTTAACAAGAGCAAGTGCAGAGTCTTGCAACTGGGAAGGAATAACTACATGCATCAGTACAGGTTGGGGGATGACCTGCTGGAGAGGAGCTCTGCAGAGGAGGACCTGGGGATCCCGGTGGACAGCAGGTTGGCCAGTGTACCCTGGTGGCCAAAAAGGCCAATGGCATCCAGGGGTGTATTAAAGGGAGTGTGGCCAGCAGGTCGAGGGAGGTGATCCTCCTCCTCTACTCTGCCCTGGTCAGGCCTTACCTGAAGTACCGTATCCGGTTCTGTAAACAGGTCTCTCCAGTACAAAAAAGACAGGAATCTCCCAGAAAGAGTCTAGCAGAGAGCCACAAATATGATTAAGGACCTGGAGCATCTCCCCTGTGAGAGGAAAAGCTGAGTTACCTGGATCTGTTCAGAGAGGAGAAGACTGAGAGAGGATCTTATTAATATTTTGTAAATATCTTCAGCGTAGGAGACAAAGAGGCACAGCCAACATCTTTTCAGTTGTCTGTGGGGACAGGACAAGGGGAAATGGCCATAAACTGGAGCACAAGAAGTTCAACTCCAATATGCTAAGTAACTTCTTCATGGTGAGGGTGATGGAGCACAGGAACGGGCTGCCCAGGGGGTTGTGGAGTTCCCATATGAGGAAAGACTGAGTGACCTGGGTCTGTTCAGCATAGGGAAAAGAAGATGGAGAGGAGAACTGATAAATATTGATAAATATCAAAAAGGAGATGGGAGGCAAATGAACGACTCGAGGCTCTTCTTGATGGTGTGTAGCAATAGGACAAGGAGTAATGGCCTATAACTTGAACATACAAAGATCCCTATAACATGCGGAAGAATTTCATTGTGGTAAGAATGACCAAGCCCTGGAACAGGCTCCCCAGAGAAGTGGTGGAGTTTCCTTCTCTGGAGATATTCAAGACCCATCTGGATGCTTGCCTTTTCAACCTTTTCAACCTGCTGTAGCACCCTGCTTTGGCAGAGGGGTTGGACTCGACGATCTCTGGAGGCCCTTTCCAACCCCTACAATTCTGTGATTCTATGATTATATGCATGGTTGCTAGTCCTGTGGTGCCACATACAAACATATAACATACTGTGATACACTGTGGCTGAGCATCTGTGTTATAAATGGCAAATGGCGCATTCATGGCAAAGGTGTAGTAGCTATCATGGGTGGACTGTTCAATGGATAAGGAACTGAGGAACTGGTAGCAAGATTGTATCTTGAGTACAAGAGAATGGTGGTCAGCAGCTCAATGTCCGAACAGAGATCAGTGACGAGTGATGCCTATTAAGAGTCTGTTCTGGGACTGACTTTAACATCTTCGTCAATGACATGGACAGTCATGGATGGGGATCATGTACCCCTCCAGCAGTTTGCCAATGACATCAATCTGTGTGGTGTGGTTTACATGCCCAAGGTATGGGATAGCTTCAAGAGGGTCCTGGCCAGGCTGAGCAGTGCGCCAGGTGAATCTCCTGAGGCTCAACACATCCAAGTGCGAGGCAACCCCCGCTGCCAGTACGAGCCGGGGGACGTAGGGACAGAGCACGGCCCTGCCGGAAAGGACCTGGGGGTGCCGGGGGATGGCAGCCGGGCGTGAGCCAGCAGTGTGCCCTGCGGCCCAGGCAGCTAGCTGTCTGTCTGTATCTAAAGGAGGGCTGTGAGAAAGACAGGGACAGACTCTTCAGCAGGGTCTATTGTGACAGGACAAGGGGAAATGGTTTCAAAGTAAACAAGGGGAGATATTGCTTGAATAAAATAAAATAAAAAAAACAGCAATATATAATAAGAACAGGAAGAAATAGAACAGGATGCTGAGAAATGTTTTGTATGCGTTGTCCCTGGAGACATGCAAGGTCAGTCTGAACCAGGTTCTGAACACTCTGATCTGGCTGTTTCTGTCCCTGTTCATTGCATGTGCCTGTTCATTGGACTACATGATCTTTAAGGTCTTTAATTCAGAACCTTCTGAATTAGAAGGCTAGGAACATTATTCCTAGCAAGATGTCCTATGGCTGCCAGTGTGCAGAAGGCATATGCCATCAGTGCTATGCCATCAGTACTATTTTTTAACATTTAGTTAGCTCTATTCTGTCCTATTCTATTCTATTCTATTCTATTCTATTCTATTCTATTCTATTTTATTCTATTCTAAATTAACCCCACTGAGCACTGGGCAAGTTTGCTGGCAGCTCTGCAGAGCAAAAAGTTATTCCCAAAATGATCTGGATGCCTAGAGGATCAGTGGAAGCACAAAGGATTTCTCCTGCCATCTGCCTCACCAGTTTTCAGATGATATCTATTAGTGAAGCACTCCCACCCCTCCAAATTTCTGGGTGATATTTTCCATGCACTGAGCAATTTGCCATCCCATCAAGTATAGGAGCTACATAGGGAGAAAGTATGTCCCTTATCTTGAACTATCAACTGACGTTACTAGGAAGTCTAGAGCTAGAGCTAAATCTCTAGACAGAGGAGAAATTCCTTGAAAAGGGTACCACTAATTAAGTTTTTTAAGCTTGGGTCTTTCTTGCACTTTAATGCCTGCTGCTTTGAGTATGGGCAGCCAGATTTGTAAGGTAGAGCATTGTTTAGTACATTGTGAGGGAATATTCAGAGCCTCACTGGAGTTAGCCTTCAGCAAACTGATGTCACTTTTAAATTTATGGGCAAATTAGGTGGTGGCCAGAGTTCCATTCCAACCCACAGTATCCTGTGGTTCTTCAATATCTGCAAGTGTTACAGACACACACTTCAAATCTAAATCAATTGTGAAAATATTTTGAAGTCAGCGTCACTTCTTATTGTTCCAGACACTCTTAACTTTTTCAAACAAGAAGATCATCGGAGGGAGAAATGGGAACAAAATCACGTAGCTGTCAGAAGGGTTTCTCGGCGATCTGTCAGCAAGGAGCGATGGGTGGAGACACTTGTGGTTGCAGACAGTAAGATGGTTGAATATCATGGAAGCGACCATGTGGAATCATACATCCTCACTATAATGAATATGGTA
Organism: Tympanuchus pallidicinctus; assembly: GCF_026119805.1. Lineage (NCBI taxonomy): Eukaryota > Metazoa > Chordata > Aves > Galliformes > Phasianidae > Tympanuchus > Tympanuchus pallidicinctus. The sequence continues at coordinate 13,533,318 of NW_026294813.1, forward strand.
GGTAAAATATTTCACCTTTTTAAATCTTTTTTTAGGTGAATGAAGCAAATTATAAATTTGTTATGTTACTGATCACACAGAAACAAGTCTAACATTTTTCATGGAATGAAATAGAGTATCATTCACATATATTCATTAAAACTTTTTTTTTTAAGGATTTTTTTTCCTTTTATTTTGTATAGATGCCATTTTTCTTTGGCTGTTAAGTGAGGGAAGATTCTGTAATTCTCACTTTTGAGGGCTGTACTACATAGTTACAAATTCTAGCACTAATTTTCATTATACTGAAATGAAACTCCCTGTCTCCCTGGAGGCCTGTTGCTCATTGCTGAAACTGGGTTGGTGGCCTCAGCAGTAGAGAGAAATTCTGTAGAAATAGATTTTTTCCTATGTCTCTGAATGAGAAAAGCGATAGAAATTATAACTTTGAGCTTTTTTTCCAACATTATGAAGATAGCATAGTTTAGAGAGGGATGCTTTTATTGAAGTTAAGCCTGAACAAACAGGGCGTAGATTTATTCCTAACAGAAATGATTCAGTTACTCAAACATTTAAGACTGTGATTTCTTCAGATATTTTTTTTTCTTTCTATAATTTCTGCTGTGAGTTTGTCCCTACAAACTGTCCCTGCAAGTGAATTAGGCACCTAATTCACTTGCTCACCACCCTTAGTGGGATGGGAGAGAGAATTACAAGGGTAAAAGAAAGGAAACTCCTGGGTTGAGATAAACACATTCAGTGCTTCATACTAGGAGACAGATATTTAGCCATTTCCAAGTACAACTTCATCATACATTAGGTTACTCGGGAAGACGAATATCATTACTCCACCTGCATATACATCCCCCACTTCTCCCTTTCTCAGCTCGTATTACTGACCCTCTTTGCTCAGTTGGGGTCATCTTTCCCAGATGTCACCCATCCCAGATTTGTGCACAGCTGTAGGCTACTTCAGCAACAGCTAAATCATTAGTGTATTGCCATCACTGTGCTGGTCTCAAACCCAAACCAGCATTCATATGAGCAATTATGAGTAAAATTAACTCTACCCCAGCTAAAATGAGTGCAACTGCTTTACCAGGTAAGTACTCTGCATCTAAAATAAAGTCCTTGTTAAAAATAATAACTGAGCATGTGAGGCTTTGTATACACGTGAAAAAGAAAAGTCTGTGGAGTAAATCCCTGTCCTGATTAGATTAAGGAACAAAAAAGTCTTAACATTTTCTCTGCAGTCTGTACTTGAAATGTTAGTTAGCCAAAATCATTCCATTTGCAATCTCATATCTTGTAGAAGACTCACATACAAATTAGACCTTAATATTCAAAAAACACGTTTTTCACTTTATCTCAGTAATGTCTACTTTAATCATCTTCTACATGACAATTTTGACCTAAATGCAGTCTATTTCCATTGCAGTCTATATCCATTCAATATTTCTTGTGAAATATGGCATAGCTCACTTATACAAGTGCTGCTCCAAGGCTAATGCTTCCTATTTTATTGTTTTTGCCCTCAACGTCAGAAGCAGATGTTAGTAGTAAGACAGTAGAGGCTGAGCTTTTTCATCAGTATCCCATTACGTTTTGTTGCTGTATAACAGATGGCAGCAGAGAGGCAGTCTGCAAAAAATGGCATGTGACATGGAAACATATATGAAACAAAGATGTAATTGAATTCCTCCATGTGGAAAAAATGGCACTCATTGAATTTCTTTGATGTTTGCCAAACATTTATGGAAACCAAACTGTGCAGCACAGTGGGATGATGGATGGATTGTTTCAGCAGCAATGCCATTGATGTGAAAGACAAGCCATCTTCTGGAAAGCCATGAGATTTTTATGAGCATGGCAGACTCTTTCTGATTCACTGCAGATGAAAGTACACACCTAATCATGATGACTGTGTCTAAAAACAGTGTTTTGTAGCTGAGAATTTGCTGTATCAAAGAATGTTATTGCATTTTGTTATGTCTGTTGTAGTTTCCATGCACATAAGTAGAAGCATTACTTTTGGAGCAACCTACGTAGATAGATTCTCACTGCATACTGTTCTGATTACCTTTCTTTCTGTCTTCATTCAACACTGTGTTAAGGTGCAGCACATTTTATTTTGGCCAAACTTTTCAAGAGTTCAGTTATTAATGTTTTGCTTTTTTAAAACATAGATTAATTATTTCTTGCTTTTGTTCATAGCATCCCCATCTGTGCTGTGAATATCCAAGTATCTATAATTTAATTAATCTGCCCAATACTGACTTATTTTTGCTTTGTTGTGGCAGAGGCTGATTCCTATCAAATCAAAACATGAGGATTAGATAAGCTGCTCTTTTGAGCACTGAGAGGACCTCTCCATCGTTATTATGTGACTGTACACATCACATTCTTTTCTGCTAATGTTCTTCATCATCTTTGAAATGGTTGAGCAGACAGTGGAGGGTGCCAGCCCAAAGTTGGTACATTCATCCAGAAGACAAATGGACATAAAATAATCTCGTGTTCTTAACCTAAGTGTTTGTTCTGTATCTGACTAATTTTGCCAAATCCTGAAGCATCGCTCAACTGGCAGAGCTGCCCTTTGCAGTAATTCTGACATCAGTTGCATTTCAGTAAAATTTCAGTGAAGCGTTTTAGGGATCTAAAAAATAAAGGAAAATCAAAACAACACCCCACACGTTAAGGTGGATGGTGTACTTGAAGTCTATGTTATATTTTCTCTCCCAAGTTCTGTTCTGCTATAGAGGAATCAGTTAATCTCATACCTCCTGGCTCTGGCACAGGTCACAGGGTTGTTCCACGATCCAAGCATTGGCAATGCGATTCACATTGTGCTGGTCCGGCTCATCCTTTTTGAGGAGGAGGAGGTAAGGTTTTTGTTTTCTTCAAAATGTTGCTTATGAAACTTGTGAGCTGTGCCATAACTACAGACATAAGCATTTGTTTGTTTATGATCATTTGTTCATTTTAATCTTCTATTAATTTGGTGATTGTGGTCTGGCTGGTTTTAGAATAAATTCTGTCCTGGATAAAAGAATATTTAGCTAAGTACTTCAGGTATTTCTGCATAAAATACTCAAGGAAAATGTAATTAAAATAGGTAAATTAGGAATGGGGAACATGGGGTGTGTCATCACTTAGTGTCTAATTACCTAACATTACTGGAAGTGTCTAATAAAGTATGATGCTAGAGTATTCGCCAGTCTCTTGAAGAAGTAAAACTATTCGTGTTGTGGAGGCTGCAACATGCTTTTTCTTACTATACTTCTTTCAAATCCCAAAAAATGAAGATTAAGTAGATACTAAATGGTGTAAACTAACTTCACATTTGTTAGTGTACTTGATAAATTCATATGGCTGTATTGTAAATAAAAAATGGATTCCTGTTCAGTTGAGCATGGTAATGCTGGAATTAAACATGGTGGATAACTTTAAAAATTTGGTTTTAAATTTTGGTATTAAGATACTCATCTTTTTACTTCAAAATTAGTATCTGTTAACAATGATATTTCGGTGTTTTTAAAAAGTTTGCATAAATGAAATGAGGAAAGATACAGTGGATTCTCATCACCAGTAAGGAGAGAATAGGCTTTTCATACTTTCTATTTCAAGAGTTTCATTAGCTTGCATATGTATTATATAATCATAGGATGGGAAAGGAATATTTATGACTGTATTGCCTCCTTCTGGAATTTAAAAACATTAAAATTTCTTGTGAAAGAGATATACCCTTCAGAGTGTAACCATTCCTTAAGCATGAATTTGTTCATGTAACATCAAGTCACAAACACAGAAATTAGACAGTAGTTTAATTATTTCCAATAACTTCTTTAGTAAAAAGAAAAAAACCTGCTCTCAGAGAATGTAAAATGTTTGAAAATTGCAAGTGTTGGATTTTGTGAAGTTTGTGTACAAAAAAAAGTACCTTTCTTCTGCTTATTTTTTCATTATTTTTTTCATTAGCTTTGCAATTGCAAAAATGTCAAAATTTTAACTTAATATTCAAGATGACATGTAAATACACATTATGGCTTTAGCTTTAGCTTTAGACAAAAGCTGAGACCACCCAGCTTTACAGCTAATGCAACTGACATATGATTGCAATGCAGTGTTGTCTTTACAATATTTTCAGTATTTTGAAAATATTTTACAATATTTTCCTTCACTTCCTATTAGCAAGGCTTGAAGATAGTTCACCATGCTGATAAGACACTAGCCAGCTTCTGCAAATGGCAAAAGAGTGTCAATCCTAAGAGTGACATCAACCCTACACACCACGATGTGGCTGTTCTTCTAACAAGGTATGACAACAGTTCAGCAGGTGTGACCAAATATTGTTGTTACATTTCTTTTGGTGATGTTTTTGTTTTTAAATGCTCGTGTCATCATCTGGTTCATCCTTTGTAGAAACACGAAAACGTGCTGTTTCTGAATTACCACAATGAATGCAAAATAACATAGTGTGAGCATTCCTGATACTCAAACAGGCATAGAATGTGAGTTATATTATAAAAACGTGGCTAAGGTTAGACCCATGTTTTAAATGTTTTAAAGATGTTGTTTTTCATTTGTTTTCAAAGTACACTTAATAGTCTCTGTACGTATGTGGGTGTTTTATTAGAGATGCGTCTTCGTCAGGAAATTGGGAATTGTATGCCTCGAGAGATTAGCAATTTACAGAGCTCAAGTCATTTTCTCCACTTGATCCTGTTTCATCTAGTGCTTAATCACTTCTTTATTCTCCTTTGAAGGGATGTACCAAAATAACCCACTGAGTAGACGAGCAATTCTGTAATGGCAAATTCTCAAATAACAACTGTGACATCTCAGAATGGAAGAATATTTTATGAAGACTGCAGTTTAATGTGTGCGATTTTCAAGTATTATCTCATTATTCAATGAGAAACAATATATGTATTTATGTATGTGTGAGCAATGGAGACACAGAAAACTTAAAAGTTTCAGGTTGTGCAGGGAGTTTTTGGTGGGCACAAAGCAGAATTTCTGCTGGCCTATCAGAATGGATTCAAAGCTGAGAGGAAAGATTAGGTTTCAGATCCAGAAAAAGTTTTTTTAGACGGAGAAGAAAATCAACGAAAAAACCCTTAAGTGTTATGAGAAGAATGAGAAAAAGAAATCTCAAAATGTTGAGTTGCTTAGCGCTCCAGATAAACAGGCATTAGATGGTTCATTTGAATGAAGATGAGGTGTTGTTGGGTAGCCACTCCGGCACCCTTTCAGTATCTGCAAATGTGTTGTACCTGGCAGAGCTGATATTCAAGATTAAATCACATCCTTTGTAATAAATCTGCCACTTAGACTATGGCACACTATTGCAGTGGTATGCTCCCCAGTGAAAGAGTCTTAGATGATGTTGTAGCTCTTTATCCTGCTCTGATTGAACTGGGAGAAGTTAAATCAACCTGACCCCCACAGGACATCCGAATCATTCCTTCCTTTGTATGTCATGGACGTAGAAGTTTGTATTATGGTTTGACTTGTTCAAAGGCAAAACATGCATTTATTCCTTTTATTTATTCTAGCAGAATGCTCAGCATCCAGCTAGACAGTTTGAAGGAAGGGACCACTTTCTGACTGTGCGCAGTTCCTCAATGCTCATGCTGACATAGCAGCACATGCCTACTTGCTAGGGACAGTAACCCATGCTGAGGGAGTGAAGTTGTTAGCCTAAAGAGTTTACAGGAATTTTAGCTTCAGGATAGTACGCATTCTGTTCCGTAACGGCACTGTAATATTGGCTGCCTGTAGCTGTGAGTCCTGTGTCCTATGTGAGATAGTGGAATTAAAGGGAGAGTTTTCTTTAAAATGTAAGAGAGAACTAATAAATACTTGTGCAAAATTAGAGGAAAGGAAATCCAGCATGCAATTTGCTATCAGGCATTTACTCGAAAACTTCAGATGTGCTATGATCAAAATGCTGTCAGAAATGGAGGTTTTAAAACTTTCTTATGTGAGTTGAAAATAAGCATGTCTTTAAGCACTATTAGAGCGTCAATATTGATGATTTATTATAGTGTTATAATACAACGGTAGCAAAAGAAGTGTATGTTTATAAAATGTTATCACAACTCCTGCTTAAAACACATACATCAGAACTGATATGTTATGAGTTGGAAGCTTACCACCCAATGTAAGGGACATTACAGTTGCTTTTAATCTCTTTTAATGACAAGTCATTTTCTGTGATTTTAGAAAGGACATTTGTGCTGGCATGAATCGTCCGTGTGAAACCTTAGGTTTATCTCATCTGTCAGGCATGTGTCAGCCTCACAGAAGCTGCAACATCAATGAAGATTCTGGTCTTCCATTGGCGTTCACTATTGCTCATGAACTTGGACACAGGTACAACAGAAAATGAAGGGGAACCCTGCTGAAATTGAATTATAATTTGCATATTAATACATAAATTGCCAGACAGAAACAACAAAAAAAAAGGAGTGATTTGATGTGTCTTTATTATTAAATCAAAGCCATAGTTATTTTTAATGAGCAAAAGAATAAGAAACAAATTCTCAAGCCTTTGACTTTTTTGTAATTACAACTCTTAAGTATACCCCTTCTAATAGTCTACAACATTAGTACATCATGATGAAATAATTCAGCTGTAAAGAATCATCACTTAATGCTTTAACTTTTTACTTTTGTTCATTTTTTGAGACTGCACTAATTTACTATTCAATTACTTCACATGATCTTCAAATCAATCATTTACATAAAAAATAACTGTTATATTGGGTATTTCAGTATAGCGGATCAGATCAAAGCCATTTTTTTAATAGAACAGGTCAAGTTTCACAAGAATATCAGGTTTCCCATCTTACTAAGGTTACCTTGGGATTTTTCTTAGTAACTAGTAGCCTATGCAGATAATATTTACATTGTGGCTTCACGTGGATCAAGTTACTAAAGTTACTTGGCATTTAGTTTGGGATTGAGAATAGGCTGACTGGCACAGCTCAGAAGGTGGTCGTCAGAGGCACAGAATAGGTTTGGATACATGTAACAAACAGTGATCCCCGTGGGTCTGTTCTGGCTCCAGTCTTGTTCAACATCTTTATCAATGAGCTGAAAGTAGGGATAGAGTCCACTCTCAGCAAGTTTGCTGATAATACAAAGCTAGGAGGAGTGGCTGCCACACCATTCAGTAAGATGTGGACAGGCTGAAGAGTTTTGCAGGGAGGAAACCAGATGAGATTTAACAAGAGCAACTGCAGAGTCGTGCAACTGGAAAGGAGTAACTGCATGCATCAGTACAGGTTGGGGAATGACCTGCTGGAGAGCAGCTCTGCAGAGAAGGACCTGGAGTCCTGGTGGACAACAAGTTGGCCGTGAGCCAGCAATGTGTCCTGGTGGCCAAAATGGCCAATGATATTCTGGGGTGTATTAAAGGAAGCGTGGCCAGCCAGCTGAGAGAAGTTATTCTCTGCTTCTACTCCATCCTGGTCAGGCCGCACTTAGATTGCTGTGTCCAGTTTGGGGCTCCCTAGATCAAGAAGGACAGGGATCTCCTAGAAGGAGTCCAGTGGACAGCCACAAAGATGACTAAGAGCCTGTAGAATCTCCTGTATGAGGAAAGTCTGAATAATGTAGGTCTATTCAGCCTGGAGAAAACAAGATGGAGAGAGGATCTGATAAATGTTCTTAAATATCTAAAGAAAGGTGGGCGGCAAATAGATAAGTCAGTCTCTTCTTGGTGATGGCCTAAAACTTGAACATAGGAAGTTCAGCACTAACATGGAGAACAATTTCTTTATGATGAGGGTGATGGAGCACTGGAAGAGGCTGTGCAGAGAGATGGAGTCTCCTATGGAGATATTCAAGACCCATCTAGACAATTACCTGTGTAATCTTTTGTAGGTACCAGCTTTAGCAGCAGGGCTGGACTGGATGATCTCTTGAGGTCTCTTCCAACCCTTGCAATTGTGTGATTCTATAAGTCTGCAATTGGGATTTTGTGCTTTAAACTAGGTTTATGCATTTCTATCTATGTGAAGGTGTTTTGTTTGGTTAGCTGCTTTGTTAAATTCACGTGAAATAATTTATCTTTTGAATGTTTTGGCACTGAATTGATTTCCTCAAGGTACAACATTATCACATGGGCAGTTCAGTTTGCATGCAGTTCTTTGCTGGGCTAGGTGACATGTTTATTCTTGTATCACATCACTTTCTTTATACACCCAACTGCCACTCAGACTGAAGTATATACTTCCTGATGGGATGTAAAATCTGATATGAAAATAATTAAAGTATCAATTGGCCTTTCTTTATTCAACCTGTGAATTCTCAGAAATGAAATAATGATAATTATTTCAGTTAGATTTAGGTGCTTTGAGGTTCATCCTTCTGATCCCCACATCTTGCTGACAGGGAACCTTTTTCATTGACAATAGTTGTCAGAAAATACTTTTTCCCCATAGACCATGTGTGACCTTCTCCTGGTCTAGCCCAGTTCCATTGGATACGATGAGACAAAGTACAGCTGTGCTGCCATTGCAGGGATGCTGCATGGCCTTGCCATCAAGGACTGTCTACCAAAGAGAATGATAGCATTCATAATTAATTTGTAACTATCTTTCACTCAAGCAGGGTTGGAGAAAACGAATTAAAAATTTCAAATACAGACAATAAAACTCTGTAAGAACAGATGAAAAAAAAAAAAAAGATAAAAAAATCCCATTTTTAATGGTTTCAAAAAGCTCTTGCTGCCCCTCTAGATGTTCACAGCCATCTGTAGCATCAGATCCTGTTTGTAGAAAAGGACCTGTCACTAGAGGGACACACTTGCTTTTACAACTCAGGCCCACCACTGGAGTTAGTTCTGACTGAAATCGTACTCTACCTTTAGAACATTTGAGTCACGGTACAATTACATTTTCCAGAAATAAAGACTTAGTGGTTTGAACTCACCAGAAAGTCTTTGATCCATGGCTGAATCACAACCTGAGTTAGTTTTCAAGGCTGTGAAATAAGGGTTTATAAAACTTCAGATGTTAACAATTCAAGTGTCAAAATATTCATACACTACTATATGCACATATATATATACTATCATGTATATATTCCTATATATATATATTATACATATACAATCCAATATCATTAGTTCAGACAAAATCTCCTTCACAAGGAGATGACGTGGAGGTATCTCTGTTTAGTCAGCTGAATCCTACTCAAACATACTTAAAGGTTTTGTTTTTGTTTTTGTTTTTAATGATTTTTACTAGCTCTTGAATAAAGAAATCTCCTAATAAGGCAGACAAGCTGTAGAGAGCCACATCAGGAAGACCTGCCATGGGAGACCTGTGTGCCTGTGAGGCACAACTGGAGAAAGTTGAATAGAAAGGAGTGAAGGCTGGAAGCTGAAGGTTCTGTAATGTGGAAACCAGTATCTCTACCAAAAAAGATTTAAAAAGAAGTAGAGATGTAATAAGGGAGTGTACAGGAGAGTAACAAAGTCTGATCGTAGTTAAAGTGGTACAAGTCTAAATGACTGGGGTCCATGAACAAGGAAGGTGTTTATAAGTTTTGACTTAACTCAATTTTAAATGTCATTCTTGGCCAGTTTGTGCAATGGTATTCTCAAAACTACCCCTGAATGCAGTAAGCCTTTGACAGTATGTTCTTAATTTTGTACCTCAATTATATAGCTGTACCTAGGAGACTTACTTGAAAGCCTAGCAGAGTACAAATTTGTTGTAGGTTTTGGGTCAGTTCTTTTTTTTTTTTTTTTAGAAAACAGGTATCTACAGTTCACCAGGTGAGGAAGCAACTGAAAACCCTAGTGTCTTTTTAAACACAGCGTGGAACCCATAGATGGGTGTTGTGGTACAACCAAGCAGCTGGAGTTACTGGATCTTGTTTTGTGTCTCCAGTTTTGGTATCCAGCATGACGGAAAAGAGAATGACTGTGAGCCTGTTGGAAAGCGCCCGTACATCATGTCCCGACAGTTGCAGTATGATCCTACTCCACTCACCTGGTCACAGTGCAGCAAGGAGTACATCACACGATTCCTAGAGTGAGTGACCGAGTTGTAGCATTTCCCCAAGATGAGTACAACTGTGTATGAAATGTTTATATTAAGTTAGAAGTAAATCCTGCGTTATTATGTTACTAGATTTAGGTTTTTGTAGTATGCATGAATTAATTACCATGAATGAGATTATAGCTCAGAAATATAGCTTAGAAATTTTGGAAAGCTCCACTATATTTGTGTTTTCTGGGAGTGAACTCCAGTCTTGTCATAACAGCTCTGGTTTGATTCAACCTGCAATTTTTTGAAGTTACTAGAAAGAAAGAAGCATTTTGTCCAGAACTGTGAGGGAACCTGATCTTGCCTCTGTCCACAGTGATACGTGATCCTTTTCAATGATTTGCTGAAGTTCAACAGTTCTTTATATGAGCAGCAGTATGGTATAAATTTCACCAGAAGTGGTGATATTCTCTGAAACTACTCGCTGAGCTACAATGACCTCGTGATATTTCCATTTGACATGCCTTATTTTGCCTGGTCTCAGGATGATCGGCACACATAAGAGCCACAGATATTTAAATCTCTCAGAGCCACGAATATAGCTGTTACATTTTTTATAATATCTAGTCTTGCTTTGCTGTAAGTTAGAGGCTGAGAGGAAGCAGTAGAAGTTTTCTTCATATTTCTTGCTATGTTTTAAGTTGGACATGATTCAGTATGCATAGCCACCACCAAATTCCTGAAGTAAATTACTAAGTAATATTTATGGCTTGAAGATTGCTCTATTTCAGTATGTATGTTGGAAAACAGTTGCCATGGGGATCAGTGAGTCTGCTCTAATAGACAAATTATTAATCCTTGGCTCAGGCCCGTTAAAGTACAAGGAAGAAGACTTCTTTCAATTTGAACTAGTACTTAATGTCAAGTGGGCCGCTGCTACAAATTAATTTTTCAGTGTAAGTAATACTCTGAAAAAAATGTGAGCTGTCTCCTAATAGACTGAAGATTAGACTCAGTGAATATACAATGATAGAATCATTTTAGTTCAAAGGAACCTTTAAAGGTCATATAGTCCAACTGTTCTGAAAAAAGATATTTTCAGCTAGATGAGGTTGTTCAGAGCTTGGTCCATCCTGAATGTACCCAAGGACAGGGCAATCATCACATCTTTGAGCAACCTATTTCAGTGCTTCATCACTGTTACTGTGAAAACTCTTTTCCTTATATCCATTCTAAGTTTCCCCTCTTTTAGTCTGAAACCATTTCCCCTTCTCCTATCACAGAAAACCCTGCTGAAAAGTTTGTCCCTTTTTTCTTATAGCTCCCCCTTTAGATACTGAAAGGCCACTATCAGGATACCTCAGAGCCTCCATTTTCTCCAGGCTGAACAGCTCCAGCTGTCTCAGCCTTCTCTTTCCTATCTTTGGGCATATGTTCCATTCCATACATCTTGTTTATGGCCCTCCTATGGACACACTCCAGCAGGTCAGTGCCTGTGCTGTACTGAGGACTCCACCTATGGACACAGTACTGCTTACGAGGTCTCACCAGAGCAGAGCAGAGCGGCAAGATCATTTTGTCCTGCTTACCATGCTGCTTTTGATGCAGCTCAAGATTTAGTTGGCTTTTGGCTGCAAAAGCTCACTGCTGGCTCATGTCCAGATGTGAGCAGATGACACTGAGCAACTGCGAGGCTGATTTTTAATCTCTTGTTGATCAGACTGGAATTCTTTTCTGGGATTATTAGCTGTGCACCCTGAACACAGTGGGGAAAGAACTGAGAGATCTGTAGTGGGAATCTCAAACAGAAGGCTGAGAAGGAAGCTACTTCTCATCAAGTCTGCCAACAACATTTAAATGGGAAGTGCTTCTGACTACCTGGAGATTTGAGGGGCCTTGCAGAGTGATCTAGATCGGTTGAAGCATTGTCAGCAAGAGCATGAAGTTTAACATGGAGAATGCTGAGTGCTGCACCTGGAATGAAGCAATGCTGGACACAGGCACAGATGGGAGATAAGTGGCTGGACAGTGGCTCAAGCAGGAGAAACCTAGAAGTGCTAGAGATCCTGGGCAGCCAAGAGAGCAAGCTGCCTTGCGAGGGGCACTCAACACAGCACAGCTAGTGATGAGAATAGGCGAATTCTCTGCTGTATTTAGCACAGCAGTATTGTATGCAGATTTTTAGCAGTGGAGTATTCTTGAGTATCATGTGCAGTTCTGGGCTCCACAATATCAAGAAGATGATAAGGTTCTTGTGAAAGCATCCCAAAGAGGGCAGTAAAGCTGTAAAAGAGAAAATGTGTACTGGTGAGGAAAAGCTGTGGACAATTGTTTTGTCCAGACTGGAGAAAAGGAGGCTGAGGGGTGACCTCACTGCTCTCTGCAGCTTATGAGAAGGCGAAGCAGTGGGAGGTTCTGCTCTCTGCAAATTGATGCCACACAGCAACAGCACGATGCTGTGCCAGGGAACATTCACATGGAATATTAGGTAAAAGTTCCTCTACTGTGAGAGTGGTCAAATCCTGGAACTTCCTACAGAGGTAGTTGGTGCCCTGTGGCTGTCAGTGTTCAGGAGGCATTTGGATAATGCCCTCAGTATTGTTCTTTGACTTTTGGATAGCCCTGAAGTAATCAGAGGGATGAACTTGATGTTCTTTGAAGATATCTTCCAATTAAACTGTAGTCTACACTGCTGTACTAATCTCTACCATGCTACACTATGCTACACTGCATTGTACACCAGACTGTACACTACACTATATATTATACTACACTATACTATAAACTATACTATTCTATTCTCTTCTGTTCTGTTCTGCTTTCCTTTACTTTTTTAGACGTTAATGATCCTACTCCAGAGTTTGGAATTTGTATAAAAGTCCTCTTGGTGATACTGGGGTTGCTCCAGAGAAGGCAGTTTTTTGTTCTCTTTAAAAATTTCATTAACCAGGAGTGCTGTTTGGTGGTAGCCCCTCAGCATACCTTAGATGGAATATAGAAGAGTTTTTTTCCAAAGGCCATACAAAAAAGTCTGCATAGAAGTATCGAAAAGTGTGGTTAATTGTTTTGATTTGGGGTTAGGTGTTTTTTGCTTTTTTTTTCAGTATGCAATTTTTGTCTTTTAGCCGAGGATGGGGATTCTGTCTGGATGACATCCCCCAAAAAGAAGTTTTAAAGTCCCCAATCATTGCTCCAGGGGTGATTTATGATGTGCATCACCAGTGCCAGCTTCAGTATGGTTCCAATGCTACTTTCTGTGAAGATGTGGATGTGAGTGTTGTATATTTTTATTTATTCTGCTAATGATAACTTAGTCTTTTTGAACAGTATGGAAGCACAGTCACTGAAATTCAGTTGCTAACTACATACAGCATGTTCAGTCTTATAGGCTATATATGCAGTACAGGCATTGCCTAACATGGTATTTTAATTCCACACTATAGATTCTGGAAGAGAGTTGTTGTTCTGTATGCTTTGTTTGTTCCAAGACATTCTCTGGATCTGGGCCCATACCTGCTATTAAATGCCCATCTGGAGTAATTTTGACTTGAAACTTCTATTAGTGAGCTTAAGTTAGTTGTAAGTGGAGTCACATTTTCAAAAACAAGATACTGACAAAATATTTCTGGCAACAACTCTCTCATTCCAAAAAGTATTTTCTGAAGAAATCTGGCTTGTGTTCTTTTCCAGTGTCTTGACTTTTCACACTCTTGATAGACTAAATAATTAAATAAAAGGAATAATTAAATAAAAGGAAATTTCAGCCCATGTCCCCTGCAGAATCTTTAAGTCCCCATCATGCATGAGATTTATATGCACAAATGGGTAATTTGGATAGTAGCCTGGGGCTTTATCTCATAGCACAGCAAAACAGAGATGCATAGGAACATTAAACTGACATCAACATGATTCCCCATAAAGCTAGAAAGTAATGCAGGGTAATAGATCATATTAGCTATGGTGCAGTGCTATGCTATTGTAACTGTACCTAGCATCAGAGCTAGTTTGCTCAGCTGGTACTTTCCTACATAGATCAGTTCAGAAATAGTGGTTTCAAGTGCTACTCTAGCTAAGTGATCACTAAATTTTGATGAGTTTAGGACTGCAATATTCAGCAAACACTGAAGGCAGCAGTATGTTTCATCCCCATGTTAAGAAGGGCTGTGGCAGTATTGTCTTCTCTAGGCAAGGTATTGCACACAGCTGTGGACTGAGGACTGCTGATCTTGATTGTTTATTCCATTTGGATAATTATGTGTATCCTCATTTAGTGTATCCTATTAGAGGGATTATTTCTGATTAATCTCCTTAGCCTTAATAGATAACATGATTACCAATGTTGAACTGCAACTACTGAATCTGAAGTAGGTATTGAAAAATTACTTTCATTTGCTGTTCCAGTTTCCCCAGCTACTGTAATTTGTCCAATGGTACAGATAGAAAATTGAAGTGTAATTTTGCTGCTCTATTTTATTCTGTGTCTCCTTCGGTTTGAACCTAGTAGACCTTTACATTTGACATCTTTTGATTGACCAATTTTACAACAAGGCATGTGTCAGAAGACTAATTGGTATTATCTTATTTTGCTTTTTATTGCAAGGACTTTGTTTTGCAGGTAGCTGCAACTGGCAAGGAAATGAATTGTGAATAGTATAGTCTGCCTGGCATTTCATCTAAGAGGTCTAACTATTATTTGCCTTTCCACTGTTTACTTAACAGTCACTGTCAGAGCTATATTTGTTGTGCAACTTTTAATGTCTATCTGAATTCAATCCACGGAGAAGAATCTGTATTTAGCTGAAGATACCCAGGTGTTCAGTGATTATACTTTGCAAAGACCGAGCTCTAGAATTCATATAGTGATTTCCATGAACCATTTAAGTTGCAAGTACTCGAAGTATCTTGTGAAGTACCTGCATGTTGTCCCTATAGTAAGAAAAATAAAAAATAGAAAGCAAAGTACAGATTAGGGAGATTTCCAAATGGTAAGTAAATCTGTAGCTTTCTACAGATAATAAAAGTTCAACATCTTTATCTTATAACCCACTCCTTACCTCCAAACTTCCACCGACTTTGGTAAAATTGGGATTTTTTACATTGAACTTTTTAAGATACAGACCCTTTCACAGACTGAGTGGAAAGCGTACATCATACACTTGCCTTGCCTTGAGTCCATGTTATAGTCATGAATTCCTTCACATATTTACAGAAATACACAGTAAAGAGTGCTTTTTCTTGTACTGTTGTTTCATTTATTCTTAAAGATGGAGAAAAGCTCTGGTATATGGAGATTGATATGGAAACTTGTTTTAAAGCTAAAGAATTTCCTCCATGAACACTTGACTTTGAAATCTATGAGTATTTGTACTTCATAAAAATTGCAACCTTTGGAAAGCTGTGTTCAGTTTCGGTGTCTCTTCACTTCTGGGCACCACCACACAAACAGGACGTAAGATTATCAGAGAGCATCCAAAAAAGGGCTGAGAAGGTGGTGAGGATCTGAAGGGCTGCTGTGTGAGCAGCAGCTGAGGGCACTGGATGTGCTGGGCCCAGAGCAGAGGAGCTGAGGGGAGCCTGATGGCGGCTGCAGCTTCTTATGGAGCGGAGGGCAGCGCTGAGCTCTGCTCTGTGTGACAGCCACAGGGCCGAGGGAACGGCATGGAGCTGCGCCAGGGGAGGGCCGGGGGTGGGGGAAGGCTCTGCAACAGAGGGCGGTGGGCATGGAACAGCCTGCCCAGGGCAGCGGGCACGGCACTGAGCTGCTGCAGCTCACAGAGCTTTTGGACATTGCCCTCAGGTTGGGTTTGGGTGGTGCTGTGTGGAGCCAGGCGGTGGTCTCAGCGATCCTTGTGGCTTCCTTCCAACTCAGGATATTCTGTGTTTTTTTGATTCTTTCTCTGGCATTTGAAGCACAGTGCAGTAGTGTGTTTTAGGCACATGCATGAAGCATATTCTATATTTGACAGCTGAAAATAATGGATGAATTTCATAATGGAGAAATTTAAAGCAGCTGGAACATTTGGGTTGCTCTGCCTTTACATGCTGACAATGATGGTGCCACAAAGAGTTGCAAAGAGTTGCTCTTGAACTATAAATAGGAACTGCAGAACAACTTCTGACTAGTAAATACCACCTAAAAGCAGCTAAATGAGCAGAGATACATATTTCCAACTGTTATATGAAGTACTTAGACATGTTTTGTATGACACACATAAATAAGAGTCATTACTCTCAGAACAGACTACCCTTAAGCTTTGCTATTTTAAATATAAACAGGCCAGAATCAGCAGCTGCATTTTTATTTCAAACTCAGCCAAATGTTAATGCTAGCTTATTGGAGCTGCATTTTCCCAAGTACCCAATTTCTGTCCTGGCTCTCAAGCCCAGAACATTTTTTACTTTGAGGATCCCATAGGCAACTGAACTCAGATCCCAGCACTTAACTGCAGCTAAACACCTTCAGACAAAACCTAGCATGGAGTCCCTCAGCTTTTACTTCTGCTGTTCCAGTTGGGACTGCACAATTTCTTTTACACCTCTAGTTTGTCCAGCTTGGAAATGTATTTCCACACAAAGCCCTGCTCATTCAGGATGTCCTAAGCACATGGGACTCCTGTGTGTGAACTAAAAGACAAGCTTACGTGCATGTGAATTGAGGAAAGTCTACCAGAGATACATTAAGCACCTCTGTCAAAGGCAAATTGGCCTCATGTCCTTCCTCAGATTATAGATCTGCGTGTTTGAAGAGGTTTTGTTAAAATGTTGTTGCAATGATTTTTTACCTATCTTTGACTCTGGGGATGTCTGTCCCATCTGTGGAGGGCCGACCTCTGCATGTGGAACAGCAACTTACGTTTGTGCTTTACTGATGCAGAAGTGTGTGGCACCAGCTTCTGACCTTGCTAGTATGCCAGAGATCACCAATTAAAGACACTATTCTTCCCAGGCTACTACTTGGTTTCTTACAGCCAGCTATCCTAGCCTGCTGTTTAGAGTACCACCACTTACTGCTTGGCTGTTTTAAGAGATCTCTTTCTCTTCCTCAGATTTTGGGAGCTTGTGGATGTTGGCATGGATGTTGATGTAGATGTGATGTTGTTTTCACCTACCTGACAGGTTTAAGTAACCTTCTTTGATTTCACTGTTTACAAATAAGCAGCAGTAAAAAATACCATATATACTGCATTGTACTTTTAATGTGAAAATAACAGACTCTGTTCACCTTCACTATAAACAGTAGTTCCCAAACACTGTAATTTTTCCTGTGTGTAGCTGGAAGGTGAGCAGCCAATGAGGAGAGTATTTAAACTCACAACAGTTAATTCACTTACAGAAAGTATTCACAGTTAGGAATTTGTCAGAGTCCCTCTTTGTAGGCTAACAAAGAGTGCCTGAATACGGACTCCTGGTGTGTCCTAACTTGTGGAAAACTCTGAACAGGTCTCTGGAAACGCAGCCCTTATAAGGCTTGGTAAATTGATGTACAAAACTATAGGAATATTTTGAAGCTCTTAGCCATGGGAGTTCTTGAGCTCTGCTTCATATTACAGCCATTTTCTTTCTTTTCCAGAACCTCTGCCAAACACTCTGGTGCTCAGTGAAAGGCTCCTGCCGCTCTAAGCTGGATGCTGCTGCAGATGGAACTCGGTGTGGAGAAAACAAGGTGACTGTAAGGTTTGGTGCCTGCAAAATGTTTTCAGAAGAGCCATGAGAATCTCTACTATTGTTTACCTGTAAAAGAGAGTCACCCTTTGATATCTGCTGTTCAGTTTCCATTGAAGTTGTCAATCTTCAGAACTTGAAATAGCAAGCAGTTAATGTAACATTTTTCTGTGTTGTAATAGTCTTGTTTATAATTTCTCTTCTCTCTTCAGTGGTGCTTCTCTGGTGAGTGCATTACAGTAGGCAAAACTCCAGAAGCAGTCCACGGTGGATGGGGTGTTTGGTCATCCTGGTCCCATTGCACAAGGACCTGTGGGGCAGGAGTTCAGAGTGCAGAGAGACTATGTGATAACCCAGAGTAAGCTGAGTACACAATTTTTTCATGCCTTTTATTCAAGATCTTTACGGTACTTAAGATGTAGGAGACATTTCTATGTGACTCTGGTTTACTGTTGGGTGCTGCAGCAAAACAGACTGAACTTCATCTCCCCATTTAAGCATACTTTTGGGAAGTTCACTTGGTGCACCTTATACAATCATTATCTCATTATTTAATCCTTACCTTCCAAGGAGCTTATTTCTACAGGAAATAAAAAAAATCCTGTTATTTTGCATGCAGGCTTTGCATAAATGCTACAAATGTTAATTTAATAGTGCTGTCATGAATAAATAAGTATTCATAGAAAGGATGGGAACAATAGGTAGCATTCTGTTCCTGGGGGGAATCAAGGACTTGCATTTCATGTTTTGTATTAGTCATCAGCTTTGTTTTCAGATTTATACACATGAATTGATAGTGCAGAACGTGATTGGCAGAGTTTTCTAATACATACTTGAGTTCATGAGGACCCTACATCTAATTTTGAAAAATCACTTGATCTTTCTGGAAGAACTGTCAAACAGTCTGGAAAATACAGTGTTTTAGAGAAGATTGTTTGATAAAGCAATTTTGTCATCAGCTTAGCTGGGCAGTGTACAAGTGCTTCTTCCTGCTTGTACCAAGATACAGGTTATCTCTGGATCCTTATACTTCATACTGGCACGTTCAAGTGTTTGTACATGTGAAAGGTATGTTTATCCTTTAAAGGTTTCTGATTCACTTTGCTATTTCACTGGAACCTGAAAATCATTGCTTGTTTGAAACTACTTTTCTCCCAATATCACATCCCAGTCTCAACGTTCTTTTGTAGACCACAATTTGGAGGAGACTACTGCACTGGAGAAAGGAAACGCTATCGTGTCTGTAACATTAGCCCCTGTCAGAAAGGCTTGCCAACTTTTCGCCAGATGCAGTGCACTGAGTTTGACACAGTTCCCTACCAAAACGAGTTTTACCATTGGGTGCCAGTTTATAACACAGGTAATAAGCTATGAATTTTTGAATTTCTTGTATAATTTTATAGATCTATGGGAAGCATCTATTTAAGTTCAGAAGTTCCTGAATTAAAAGTCATCTAAGTACTTAGAAAAATTTTATGTGCCTCCACCAACAGGTATGTCTTTTGTGTATATGCAAAGGCATACAGGTATTGTTGTAGAGGTATTTCCAAACTTGGGTGTTTATGGTACGTGTGCCTGGCACCACAGTCAGGAAAGAGTCTTGGAAAGAATCCAGCGGAGGGCCACAAAGATGGTGAGGGGCCTGGAGCATCTCTGCTATGAGGAAAGGCTGAGTGAACTGGGTCTGTTCAGCCTTGAGAAAAGGAGACTGAGAGGGGACCTGATCCAGGTCTATAAATATCTGAGGTGGGGGGGGCAGAATGGCGAGGCCAGACTGTTTTCAGTGGTGAGTGGAGACAGGACAAGGGGAAACGGCCGGAAACTGCAGCATAGGAAGTTCTGCACCAATGTGCACAAGAACTTCTTTACAGTGAGGTGACGGAGCACTGGAACAGGCTGCCCAGGGAGGTGGTGGAGTCTCCTTCTCTGGAGATGTTCCAGACCTGCCTGGATGCCTACCTGTGCGACCTGCTGTAGGGAACCTGCTTTGGCAGGGGGGTTGGACTCGATGATCTCTGGAGCTCCCTTCCAACCCCTACAATTCTGTCATTCTGTGAACTAATTCCTCAACAGATTCAGTAATGAAGTGCTCTGTATTATAAAGACAAGAATGCATCTGCCTTATCCCTTGCTTTGTAACATCTAGTTACTAAGTATAGAGGCAGTTGTTAATACCTTGAAGCCTGAATCTGGTTTACCCAGAAATTTAAGGAGCAAATAGAAGAAGCTACGTATGTAATTCTTCTTTAAAGAAAAAGTGAAGCTCAAAATTTTTCAGCTTGTAATTTTGAAGTGGTCAGCCAGTTGGACTTGATCTTATTTAAGTCTCTTACAATTGTTTTTATTATATTCTGCTCTAGTCTAGTCTTTTTTCCTTCTCTTCTGTGAATTTTATTGGTCCTACTCCAGAGTTTTGAATTGGGATAAAAGTCTACTTGTTATTGGTACTGGGGTTGCTCCAGAGTCGGCAGTTTCTTCTGTATTTTCAAGTTTTTTGTTTGCCTTTAAATTGTCATCCAATTTTAAAGAATTTTCAGAGCATTCTGTTCCTACGTTAAGTATGCTCCCAAGAAGGTTATGTTTTACTATCAGTCATCTTTGGTTCTCTCATCCTGTACACGTGAAATAAGGGTAAAAGAAAATGTTTTGAAGATTTCCCAAACCCTGAGTGATACATTAATTTTTGTGTGAAAACACTTAGTTGAGATGAAAATCTGAGCTAGAAATTTTTTAGATGCTGGTAATTTCTATATACCCTCATCCTTGTAGAAAAAGGGTAAATGGTGGATGAACCCTTGCATCTTTGATTTCATAGTTTCAATAACCCTGTTCTAGTCATTGTCACTTAATTAAACAGAGCTTTAATGTCTTTTTACATTGTGTAAATTGTATCCTTATAAAAGAACAAAAATTTTCTTATGAATAGCAACATGAAGCTTTAACAAGCAAACAGGAAGAAAAGGAGTGAATGATACTTTGCTGTTACCTAGACTAATTATGTTTGAGGTTATAAATACTCGGAGATTTTTCCTCCTATTTTAAATGAGCTTTAGCCTCCTAGGGGCTTGCGCAGATTTACTTTAGATTTACTGTGGAGCACAGATACCCATCTGCTCACACTAGAGCACACGAGTACCCCCGAGAATCTCAATACGAAGAGGACTTTAAGGTTCAAATGTGGCTAAAGCATACAGCGGCTCTGGTCAGGGTACTTTCTGAATTGCTTGATTCAGGTCCCTGCTCCCTGCATTGATACTTTACACAGAATTTGGCACTAAGCAACTTCTCTGGCCATCATGCTGAGCCCACATCCATTTATTTCCTACCTTTTCACAGATTACATTTATCTGAACCTGATAGCTACCTGGGATTTAAAGTCAGTGTAGTCAGTTTGAGTTTTACATTGAAGTGACAAAAGTAATTATGTAAACAACTTTCTGTTCTCAGTCAGTGCCAGGATCATCTCATGCACTGGCAGATAGAAGTTATGCAGCTAAAGTATTGAAAACCTCATAGTTCCTCCAAAACATGCCTGTGTGTTTAATAAGATCTGCACTGATACTCACAGGGTCTCAGCCAACAGTGCAAGTTATTATTTCTGTTGCCATTGACTTGGAATTAAACTTTCTTTCGGAGCGCCAAGTTAAGTTAATGTGATAAAATATCTTTCCTTCAACATGTTTTGTCTGTTTGATGATTGTATTTTCTAGTTTTCTTTGTTTTGGATTTCCTCATTCAATTGTGACTTCCCACAAACTCACATTGTAAGGGGTTTCAGAAGTGGAGGTGCACCTCTTCTATTCCTTTTGAGGGAGAGGTGTATAACCAATGAATATTAAGTTATCATAATTACAAAATAAACAAGAGAGTTAGGCACAGCAGACTATAATAACAAAAAAAAAAAAAAAAAAAAAAAAAAAAAGGAAAGTTTACCCATATCCTAGGCTCACTTATGAAACTCCAGCAGAGTGGATCTCCAGACAAGATCCTTCTCCACTGGTAGGCAGCTCTTAAATGGGTCCATGAGAGGTGCAGCCTGGCTCCACCCCTTCCAGTAGCACAGGTGAATTGCCTTCAGCTGTGCTCCTCTGGCTGACTCATGGCTCGCCTCAGTGATCAATCAGAGGTTCAGGCCGTGACTCAGCAGTTCTCAAGCAGAAAGGAAAAAAACATTGAGGCCTTATCATCTAGTGACAGTCGTGTTATTCACATCCTTCTCTGTCACATTAAAATGACACTTCCAGTATTCATACTCTCGTGATTCAACTATAAGAGAAACACTCACATTCTGTATTTCTACTCTGAGCAGGCAATATGCTCTTTTCTGGTTATCTTCATATTGTTCTCTTTATGCTTTGTGAATATGAATTCCATTCTGATAAATGCAGGGGGAAAAAAGTCTTATTCCTGAATTTTAGTCAGCTCTGTTGTCTTGCTTCCTGAGCCCTATTTTGATTACAACTAAGTCAAAGGCTGCTAAAGAAAACTCTTAGGCTTGGGATTCCATTACATCTGATATTCTTCTATGACTGATCCTGTTCCAGTTCAAAACAGCATGATATTCTTGGTGCAGGATGTGAGCAGTGTGCATACAACAGAAGATGCAGTTTTTTCTGGGCAGCTGATCATTCAAGGCATGTCAGTTAATGTGTTGTGTCCAGCTAGCACCAATGCATTGCCAGAATGACACAATCTGGAAGAGGTTCACAGAAGAGCAGTGTGAATGACAAAACAAGTAAAAAAATACAGTTTAAAGGAAAAGTTTTTTTTCAAAATCAAGTATTGCACTAGAAAAAAGATTGAATTAAATGTAAGCTATTTGAAAAGAGTTTCAAAAGGTGTATTGCATGGGGTCAGAAGCTATATAGCCCCTTTTAATTGACTTTGAAAAGCAAGACCCCATGGTCTTACTAGTTCAGTGTGAATGGAACTTTTCTGCTTTCACACTTGAATTTGATATCAAGTTTCATGCAATTGTACTTCATGTACAGTTCTGACATCTTCAACTCAGGTAGTATAAAGAGAACCAAATACAGGCTCCAGCAGTTCTTCATGTCTTTGGAAGTCAGAACAAGCATTAGCAACCAGAATAGTAAAAAAGTGCTTTAGGTTACACATCGAGTTCTTTAATTCTGGTTACCTAGAGGGTTTGGGGAATTAATATTATAATTAATACAATTTAAATACTTGAATGCTGGAGCAGTCAAAGTGGCTTTGATCCTACATGGAGGAATGGGTAAACCTGGATAAGACTGACATGGTTTTACCCAGGTGTTCATTACTGTATGTTTAACAGTAGGATCTAGTATTTCATCTGTATGCTCAATTGTAAGATCTTCTGTGTATTTTGGCTTAAAAAATTCCTTAAAGATGACAGCCTTTTAAAAGCCTCATTGTGAGTTAATCAAATTTCCCAAAGTAATAGAACCTAAGCCAGCTGCTTTGAAGATTTCTATCGGAGCAACCCTGATGCTTGCACTGATCTCAGTTTAGTCTTTTTTTTTTTTTTTTTTTTCCCCTGAGGGCTAATGTAGGATTTAAAAGATGTGAATTCAGAGTCAGTCTTTGCATTTTAGTCATGTCAGGTAGTGCATTTTCCTAGTGTCAGTTCTCTAACTGCAAATAGAAGATAAAACACCTTTCTACATTTGTATCCACCTCTTGTTTAAAACATTAGACTTTTGGATGACTGTGACTGATTCTGATCTAGTTTATTTGCAGTCCTAGAATAATGGAGTCTTGATACTTCAATAGGTTCCTGAGCTCAGCTGTGAAAAATAATGATAGATGAGTAAATAACTTCAGAAAATGAAAGGCTAATACAGTGGTTGAATAATTTTTTCAGTAGTGCCCTAATGAGCCTTCTATGCAGATGAAATAAGGTAATATTTTAAGAATAAGAGAACACTCTTTTTGAATAAGAGTGAGTTTCTGGGGACAGAGTTATATCCTCTAATTTCCAATGGGACTTAGTAGAAAACTGACAAGAAGAAAAGCAACACAAGGTTTGTGGTACAGGTAGGATCTATTTTTAGACTTTAATTCAATTACTACAATTAGGGAAAACAGGAAAGCTTGAAAGCCCTTCTTTGAATCATGAGGCTTTGCAAGTCTGGAAGTTTGCTGATTATTTGTTTTTACTTTTTTATTTGGCTTGTCAAGAAAGACTGTCTTTCCCTTCAAACTCTTTCTGAGCTGCATGCTTAGACCATCATTGTGGCTGGAGTATGTCAGCACTTTTTATTGCTGATTGATTTCTGAAATGGAAGCGGATAGATACCATTCTGCTTGTTATGCCAACATACAGCTTGGAAGGAGATACAGATATCTGACTAGTACTTCACATATTTTATTCTGAACAGTGTAAAACTGAAATGGCATTATGTAAAATCTGTGTCAGGATGAATTTTGAGCAGGTCATGGGCTAACTGGAAGTCTTCTGACATACCAACTACTATGCTGTGCTGTTAAAAATGATGCACTAAGAAGGTAAAGTGAAGCAAACTTCAGAGCATGAAAGAAATCAAATTAGAAAGCAAAAAGACTGCTCTAGATAAAAGTAAAATGTGACAGATGTTCTGTCTAACAGCAGAGGGGCTGAAGACTGGTAAGGTTTACGAACTTTATGTTCTTGCCTTAGATTATAGCTCTATCTCTGCTAATATTCTTGAACACAACTCGTTATCTTGATTTCCTCCTGTTTCTTAGCCTTAATCCATGTGTTTCCTCTGCCACTAATCCTTCCATTGCCTTTATTTATGAAAGCATTTTTAATTTGAGATGACACAAACGTCATTCTTGTCAGATTTTAGGCACCATTTTAGCTCTCTTGACAAGAGGAAAAACACAAAGCTCCTCATTAACGTTTCGGATTTCCTGGTGGATCCTATTTTTTAGTTTGTAAGTCCCAGTTCCACAGAAATTCTGTTTACATGAATGAGATTAATAATTAGAACTAAACCTGTGCAGGAGTCAGTGCTGGCATTGCAAGCACCCTGGGGCCAGGAGCTGATCCCAGTTTTGTGCACAGCATGGTGCTGTATGTATATTGGTGCTGTACAAGTCAGAGCTATAAAAGTCAATTTCCCCCTTCAAAAGCATAAATCCTTTTAAAGGAAATGATTTGGTTTCTTTGCATTAGCAAAAAATTGAGTTTTTCTCATTACTAGAAACTCCTTCAATTTTGAATGCAGTTCTTTGTATGACAAAAGCAAGATCAACAAGGGAGGAAAGGGAAACAAATTCATCAGCTAGGATATCCATTTATAGCGACCCTGCATGGCTTTCAGAGAGGAAAGCAAGCAACTTTTGTTGGCTGTTGATACAGGATGAAGCTGTGACTCTGTAAAGGCTCCTCTGTAGCATCCAGAGTGATTTTATTAAAATAGCTCAAAATTGGACACATAAAGTTCCCAAAGCTGACATTTTTAACATCTACTGTTTTGCTGTGCAAAGGATTTCATTTTGATGAGCATGAACAAATTGCTGTGACACTTGGCTTGACCAGGGTCTTGGAACAGGTCAGGGGCTCAGGACAGTTCCTGCTGCCATCCCTTATTGTGGCAATGCAGAGCTTTTCTTTCAGTCAGATGGCTCTGACAGTGCTGGAGGCTTTCTAAGGGATTAGTACGAGGGCAGAGATTGTTTTTCTTGGCTTTGACCCTGGTTTCAGTTCTAACTCATCTTCTGTTTACAGCTTATTTTCCGAAGTTATGTCCTTGGATCCTACTAAGCCCGAGATCCAGAGTTCCCAGTTTCCAAGAAGCAATATCTGTGATGCCAGGCAGATTTATATTTCATAGAATCGTTAAGGTCAGGAAGACCTCTATCTAATCCAACAATTAACCTATCTCTACCATGACCACCAACCATGTCCCTCAGAGCCACAGCTATAAGTTTCTTGAATGCATCCAAGGACAGTGACTTCATCGCCTCCCTAGACAGCCTGTGCCAGTGCATTATCACTCTTTCTGAAAATAAATTCTTCCAAATATTCAACCTGAACTCCCCTGATTCAGCCTAAGGCCATCACTTCTCATCCAGTCACATCTGGGAAAAGAGGCCAACCCCCACCTCACCACAACCTCCTTTCAGGCAGGTAGAGAGTGATAAGGTCTCCCCTGAGCCTCCTCTGAACAGTCCCAGTTCCCTTAGTTGCTCCCTATAAAACTCTTCACAGCTTCTTTGTCCTTGTTTGGACTCTTGATGTTCTCTATTGTTTTTCCTTAACTCTTCTACATCCATGCATAGACTAAAATTAAGCTGGGCTGTTGGGGGGAATCTTGTTTTAGAGACCCACAGATTGCTTTCACACCGTTTTTCCTGTTGCACCTCTATGCAAGAACAGCCTGGATCTGTCATACCTACCAACATTATTTCATAAGTTGCCAAATAGGAAAAAAAGTGGAGTGGTTGAAATAATATATTAACTCCCAGCAAATATCTGAAAATAAGCAGTGATATGACCCTTGACTGACATGCTAAAGATGAGAAGCAGTCATATCATTGCTTCTCCGAGAGAAGCTGACAACACTGATGAGAAGCTGTAAAATATACCTGAAATCACTCAGTCTTCAGCTGATGAAAAACAGTAGCTTATTTTTCATAATCTTACTCCCTGGTTCCTCTTTTTCCCTCACTGATGACAGCTGGTTCTGCTGGTTTCCTGTCCCTTTCTCTTTCGCAACTGAAGATCTCATTATTGCTTGACTCAGTTGGGCACTAATATATCAGCAAGGGAATGTGTGGAGGTGTGAGGACACTAGGCTCCAGCTGTTCTTTATGCTAGTTGCATCTGTCAGGCCTCTTACACTGTTTTAGTGTGAGTGTTGTGGCTTTGTTAATTGCTTCTAATTATGCCATTGCTTGTCAATAAATGCCAGAGAAAGTGGGTGGGTGGTAGAATAAAGACACACTATTATTCCTTGTACATTACATTTCAATGTCGTGCTGAAATATTTTCTGAGAAATTATTTCACTTTCCTTTCAGCTAACCCCTGTGAGCTCCACTGTCGCCCAATAGATCACCATTTTTCAGAGAAGATGTTGGATGCAGTCACTGATGGTACTCCCTGCTTTGAAGGAAGGCACAGCCGAGATATCTGTATTAATGGCATGTGTAAGGTATTGGGTATGTTTGCATGTTTCTTTCTCTAAATTTTTTAATATAGCTAAGGGGAAAAAATCAATGCTTTGAGGTTTTGTTTTGTTGGAAGATCCATGTGAAGCACTTCATTTCATTGCATCTTTAATGCTCATGGAAATAAATCCACAGACAGAGCTTTTCTGAGCAGACATTAGAGATATTTCTATCATTTTTAGCAAGTCCATTAGCCTAATTTTTTCTGGTACCTTCAAACTCATCTTGTCTTCCTCTATTTTAATAATATTAAGAAAGCCTGTTTCTTACAGGCTCTGTTGCTCTAGAGTTACAACTGGTATCTCTGCTACATGGTTTGATTTTGAAAATTCAGTTCAGTGTTGCACACTAAATAACAGTTGTGAGCTGACTTGTAATAGGACTAGGCGCTTGCTCTTGAAGATGATAAAAATAATTTTCTTTTACAACAGTAAATTGAATAATGTGGTACAATGAGTTAACTAGCAAACACACAGCATGCAGTTCAGTAACCTTCTGTTTATTGAAGAATAAACATAGAGTTCTCAGCATGTTCTGCTCTTCACTAGCTACTGTGCTTCAGAGCAAAGCAACACAAAGTTTGTTACAAGTTTTCCTTGCAGGACAAGTGTTTGTGAGAGGGTGTTACTGAGATTCTGTTCAAATTCACAGTGAAGAGATTCCATTTGTCTTTGCTGAGAGCCAGAATGCTCTTTTAACTATAATGGTGAGTGAGCAGCTCAAGCCAGCTGGAAACAAAGATTAACATACTGAGGCATGTTAATGTTGCATATTGTATTAGTGCTTTTGAACCTCACTAAGAAGATGGAATGCACTAAATCCAGAAGGCTGTGTTTGTGTTGTTATGTTTTAATTTTCTGATTTCCACACCCAATAGATTGGAGTCACTATGGATCATTATTGCTTCTGTATGTATGTTTTCTGCATTTAACCTTTCCTGTGACAATTCAAATTTATACCTATACCAGAAATAATATAATGGTATATCAGAGTTCAAAGGAAAAGTTATTTTAACTGCAGTTTCTAATACCAGATATACTGATTCTTAGGGCTCAAGGTGTCTCTAAAAAATTTCCTTCAAAGCACAGTCTCTACTAATGAATATGGTTTTGTCAGCCTTCCACATGTCAACTACTGCATCAGGTTTAATTGGAGTTGGAATCATGGAGTGAAAAATATCATCATGCCACTGCCACGAATGATACCCAGTGATGAATAGGTTACCCAAATAGCTCTTATTTCTGTAAGGCAGTGTGCTTTTGTCTATAATAGGAGCCCTACATTACACTTGAGGAGAAGAATTTTCAAGTACCTCTCAATATAATTCACTGATATTTTAGTCTGGCTAGCAAAACACAGTACCTATATTATAGATCATGGTGAGAAAATCTAGAAATGCATTTAAGAGTACTAGTTTGGTATATAATTCTTCCACTCCAATAGTAACATGTATGTAATAATGTGGGAACATTAGGAAACTTTAGCAGCAGTGCCTCATAATGCTTTCAAGTGTACATCTTATAAAAATGCTTCACATTTCTATTAAAATAATGCTTGGTTTGCAAAGTGGCTGTTATTTAAGTAGTTCAAACTTTTTGTATATAAAAACAAAAAGTAGGTAGACTCATAGTCAACCAAGAACTTAAATCTCCTAAATTCAGCTGATTTTACAAATATCCATGGTTTTGCTCAGAATGAACATTAATTAAATTGTTTTTAACTGGATGACTAAGTGTGGATTGAGGTGCCTCATTTTAATTACCTGAGGTTTACTGAATGCTTGCCTACTCAACTTGGCAATTCCATGATTTGCATCTTCAAGTGGAAAGTAAGTACAGACACCAGTGCTGATTCTCTTGGCCCTTGCAATTTATCCAATGTGTAAAGCCAAGTTTTTCAGTAGCAATGCCTGTGCCTCAGTATGCCAGGAAGTCTTACCTGCTAGATGTTAGTATAGTATTTCTTTAGAGCTTGCTTTGTTGATTCAAGGACAAACTGGAATTGATATTCCACTGGAGGACTTGGCAAATAAGATAGTGCGACTCTGAATTAAACAGAAGAGAAACCCATGCAAGTACATAAAGCTGTTATATTACTCAACACTGGAATCTCAAAGTTACGTGCCTGATATTGCCACCAGGTTTTGTTTCCAGGTGGTGCTAATAAGGAGAAGAGACATGCCATCCTCTTAACCCTTTTATTCTGTTTGCACATATCTTGGCTTTTCCTCTTGGACTATCTCCTGTTACAATGTCAAGCCTACAATTTTGAGTGGGGGCAGTCATCAAGATCGGTCAGTTAATGATACTTATCATCAAGAAATATCATGACTAGTTTGCTATTTAACCACATTTCTCTGCCCCCATCCTTTGGGAACCATTTCTTTTTTCCTTCAGAAGACATTTAAAGAGCATATCATATCTCCCCATGCTTTGAATTGTTTACCATAGGCTGACTCTAATTCTTATTAGAACAGTTGATTGATCCCATAGGGTTTTTAAGGGAGATACTGCCACTGTGATATATATATTGAACAGTGTGCATACATGAGTTTTCCAGACTGAGGAGTTTTGTTAAATATGACATGGCATTATATAGAAGTGAAAGCTGACATGGTATCTGCATTGAGATAGTGCAGACACTGACAGTGAAGGACCAGGCAACTCTGCTGTTTGTAACAGGCATTCATCTGCTGCACAGAATTTTAATAGGCTTAAATGACCTTCAGTCATGCAAATCCTTGAGTTGTTCTCTGTAGTAATGCACAATTATTGTGTTCAGAGATTAACGTTATGGTGGAGAAGAACACAGCATCATAGCAGGGAGATAAGTGTTTAGTTGTGGTTTGTTTTTGTGGTTTTTTTTCTTGTTAAAAGCAGATTACTTTTTTTTTTTTCTTGCAGTACTTCTACTGCCACTCATTGGGGTTCAATCTCTTCCTCCGTCAGCTAGCCCAACAGGACATTATTTCAGCCATGTCTAGACAAAGAAATGTAAATGAAATAGGCACATCATGATATATCTCTCTCTGTTTAAGCCAGTGTCTTGGCCAACGTGATAAGATTCTGACTTTGTGTAACTTTGATATTCTGTCAGTAGGTCCACTACATATCCTTCAGTGACAGCAAGGACTCCTTGTATCTGCCTCCCACAGCCAGTCTGACACAAAAATTTCTCTCAATGGAAGTGGCAAAAGGATAATACATCTGGCTGTTTTCCTTCAGTTACCGTGCAGTAGGAAATAAATTACTTTTCCTTCCTGTAACATGGTCGAGGCAATTCAGGCTACTGTTTTTGCCTCCACATTGTGTGGTAGGACCAGTAATAAAGCTAGTCTCAGGTGTGTTAGAAAAGCACTTGATATATGAGGCAATTATAAAGGCCACAGAAATCGACACTGATTTGCAAAATACATGATAAGGCATACAATGGTTTCTTGTTAGCACAGCACGTTCAACTGGCAGAGGGTGCACAAGAACATGTGTGCAATAGATTCAGAACCTAATTGCTACTGTTTGTTTTTCTTTTCTTGGTTTAATAACCTGCATGTAGTCTCTAGATCTGCTATAGCAGTCATTTTGGCAGAAATCTTAGGTTTGTTATTTAGACAGTTTTAGCTTGTCTACGATAGAAAACTGGGGAAGGCAAATACAAGGAAGGTGGATAAATCTAGAAATAAATCTAATGAATAACAGAAATAATGTGTTATTCACCGGAGTGACAAGGTGGAAATTCAAGTTCACGTAAATGTATTCCTAATGAAAGACTGCTGGAGCTGTTTACTCAAACATATGAAAATGTACACGTCATTAATAGCCATGAAGGTCATTAATAGCCTTGTAAGAAGGTGACCTTCAGCTAGATATGGAATCCTGCATCACCAGCAGCATTTTCTTAGCTAGGCTGTAAAATGAAAGCTTGATTTAATCTGGCATGGCTCTCCAGGTGCTTCATTCTTGGGGACCTTTGCAGCATACCCTTTCTTTGCTTCTATGGTGTTGTGATGTCTGCTCCAAACTGTTTCAAATGTCAGAGGAAAATCAAAATAGAAGCCTCTATGGTTATAGTTGGAAGGGACAAAGGGATTCCTTTCATGTTACAATGTTATATTTTGATGCCCTTAACGTGTTGCTAAGGGAAATGTATAGCAATGTGTGAAAATCTGAACTGACACAAAATGCAGCCCATGCAGAGACACTAATTGGCACCCTGAAGTCAGGAAAGTGATCATATGATGCTATACTGTGGAGCTTCTGCTGGACATGGTCAGCAGTGCCAGTAGAGTAGAGTAGCTGAGGACTTGTTCAGTCTTTGAGATTTTCGGGTTAAATAGTACTCAAGAGAAATATGTTCAGTGATTTCAGAATGTCTGACTGACAGCTCACACTAAGCTAACACCAGGTGTAACTACTCAAGCAAGCAGCCAGCAGAGGTGAAAAGAAACCATTTTCAGAATATGCATTTTCTAAAAGCAAGTGCTTATTTGACAAAGGTGTTAAAATTTGGAAGCATCTTTTTTTGCTTTCCTTCCCAGAAATTTGATTGAGAAGCTCCAGAACACTCATTAGTATTGCCTAGTAGTAAAACATGCAGTGTTGGAGTTCTATTTCTGGATTTTTCATTTTCATATATATTTTGTCCGCTTGAAACATTTTCTCTGCTTTCTGATTAACAGTAAATGTGTGCACAGAACAGAAAATAAACTTCAATTTGCAGGACTTCCCAGAGTGGTTCATTACTACCTTGGTCTAATGATAAAACTGATTATGCTGACTTTACTAACTTCTTATAGACTATTAACAAGCGTGCTGACAGTACAGTAGATACACTGGAAAATGCATCTTGTGAAGAAAGATAGCTATGTACCTATCTCTTTACATTCTTAGGAAGTGTGAAATATAAATTGTGCTGCATCCTTAGCTAACAAGTCTGACCTCTTTGCCAGATGAAGAATCATTTTGCACTCATTACAGTTGTGTCTGAGTGATATGGGTACCTCATTTGAGTACTACAATTTAATCCATCTCTGGTTGAGCAGCTACATGCTTGGAGGTAAAAACTGAGTCATGAACCTTCTTAGCATGTATTTATTTCTGCAACATTCTGTACTTCTCGTAAATGTCGTACTTAGTGCTGAGATATATCTATGAAATACACATCACTAACAGAGAGAATAAACTTTCCCTCTTTTTTAAAGTGGCCTTCTGTGAATCAAGAGAGAACATCTTGGCACAGCCTTGTTTTTCATAGCAGGCATCAAGGTGCTGATGAAGTGCTGTTATTAAAGTGACAGATGAGTGTTTTTTGAAACTTCTGTAAAAATGTGAGTGATAATATTATTATATAAAGTGGCATCATTAATTTGAGGCCTTTCCTTGGAGCTCCTGTAGCTGCTCATTAAATCACTGGTGCACAGAGTAAAAGCTCAGGTGTTTCTTCCTCTGAAATTGGCAGGAAAAAATAGTAGAATGTGAAGAAGGCTTTGTACCTAGATTAACAGATAGGCTTTCCTATCAAAAGCTTGTGGAAGATTACAAGAGCTGATATACTGAAGGTAAGAGGGGATCAGAATCAAAAGAGAGGATACACGGATCTTCATACATCAAGGGGATATCAGAGAAGTTGGCAGGTTTTGCACCTGAAAGTTTACTTTGACAAAAATCAGCAAAGTAAAACTTTTCATCTACTGCCATATGCCTTATTGCTGTTCATCTAAATCATAGGGAGTCTGCGATGATAGACTTCCATATGTCTCAAACACTGCTGACGACCACTAAGTGTTAGACACAACCAGGCTCTGCTTGTGTTCTGCAAGTTTAGCTTGATGTCATGATAGCATAAAGCACTGTGGACTTTCACTGACAAAAACAAATGAACAAAACTGCAAAAAAATAAAACCCTTACTAGTAAATAATTTAGAATCTGTGAAGTGTGAATACTATACTGGGACTGAGGCTGAAGTGGTAACACACAAGTGGATAGCAGCCCCTCAGGCTGAAGTGGTAACACATAAGTGGATAGCAGCCCCTCAATCTCTTGTGCACGTGGCAGTATCCATACACACCAGTCAGACTGTGAGAAGGGACGATTGTCCCCAGTCTCTTCTCTCAGACTGCCAACCAGCTACATCCTTTGCGGTGGGGATGTGCCCAAGAGTTGCCAGAATTGCATCTGTTCTCTCTAAGCTAAATAGGATTTTGTTTATTTAATACAAGCTTTTATGAAATGTAACATCTGATGAATTTAAACTATGCACTAATTCATGTCAAAATCTTAAAGTAATTTCAGATTGATACTAGAATATGGGAGGGAGAAGAGAATGGGGAGTAACGTAAGTATTGATGCACTTCAGTGTGGTTTTGAAAACAACTCTCTTCACTCCCAAAATTTACCCTGAATTTTTGAGAATTTTTTTTTTTAAATTTTTTGATTACCCAGATGTAATTTTCAAGGTGCAGGGAGGCAGACAAAATTATTTATTGAAGTATTCTTCAAATCAAGCAAAAAAATATATCAGTAAATAGTGTTTATTATGTATAACTCAAAAGTTCAGTTCCAGGAGAACCAGGTCAAATGTTGTAGCATGCTCCTTAGGTGAACAAATAGATGAATGTGGAGCACTGCCAAATGTGCTCTATCTGCATGAGAGTACATTACAGCTGAATCCATGCTGATACACACAGCAAACATGGAACAATGCAATTGGAGATTCATTTAGTTGGGAAGCTGCAGCCAGCTCCTCAGTAGTGATGATAGGCTCTGGTATAAAGGGTTGTTAATATATTTCAGAATTCATTGATACTCATTTGTGACAAAGGCAGCTGAAATGCAGCTGTGATTTAAAGATATTTGTGATATCAAGGAGCTTGAGTGCTGTTATGCATACACCTTTTTCTGAAAAGCAATAGTCTAAAAAGTGCAAAGCCTAGCAGTGCTTAACAATCTAGCTTTTATTTTGCGCTGTATGATTTTTAAAGTTTCCAAACATTGCCCTGTGCTGGCAAGCTGAAGAAGAAGACGCTGTAAAACTTGACGCCTACTGAAAAGTTTTACTTTTCAGGAGATTTGTCTACAGTAGTAGTTCTTCAGTAGGACTGCTACAAAACAATACACAGTGATCACAGAGTGGTCTGTCATTATTTGTCATGCCTTTTGGCTTTGGCTGGGTACAGTTGTCTAAGTTCAGCATGTTCAGTAAAGTGAATCCTTGGCAAGTAATCCTTGCCTTATGTGCCATTATTAATACAGATTCAAAACATCTTTTCCTGTGCGTAGCTTTTGTTCTACATCGGTTGAAGAAACACTGTGAAATATTGGTGTTATTCTGTGGGTAAAATTCTGGGGTTTCTCTGAGGCACTGGCGAGAGTCCCTGTCTTTCATTTCTGTTACTACATTTTATTTCTGGGAATACATGGCTGTGTCATGATGTAAGAGAGCAGCCATGAATGCTAGATGTTTTGGATAGTCCAAAAAGTTGAGATCATTTTAGTGGGATATTTCCAGATCAGATATGTGTCTAGTTACTAATATATGTTTCATGGCCTAGTGGTGTTTGTGGGATTTTTGTTCTTTTTGACTTCATATTTATACATTGGAGTTTCACTTACATGATCTCTACTACTAGTTTCTTTATGTTATAAAATATTCATATATATTTTTAATATTATATGTAATATATATGCTGAAGGCTCATTGTGAAGACTGTATTCTGAAAGTCTTTTTTTTTTTTTTTAATTCCCTAGGCTGTTGGCTGTGATTATGAGATAAATTCCAATGCCACTGAAGACCAGTGTGGAGTTTGCTTGGGAGATGGCTCTGCCTGTCATACAGTAAAAATGACATTTAATCAAAGTGAAGGATTTGGTAAATTGGGTTCTTTACTTAAACTCTTCTATTGATGAAGTTTTTATCCACATAAAAAGGCTTAAGAAATGCTTTTCATTGTGAACTGAATGATCAATCTGTATAAAAAATACCAATAGGGTGTTTCACAAGTAACTTTTGTGTGCCTGAAAAGATTGGTGAACTGTTTTTTAAGCTCACTTCATCTGATAAAAATGATGTCAGAGACTAACAGGTCCTGTGCAGTTTACATTGATATTGACAAAAACCCAAAAAGAAAGTGTAATTAATGCCCTTGGAAAATATTAACTGCATCTCTAGACAAAGCAAAGCACTCATGAAACACTGGACCAAGTGTTTCCAAGTGTCCCAAATTCGATAGCATTGGCTTTAGTGACCATGTACAGCTTCTTCCTTGTGCAGAATTTTGCACATGTTTGTTATAGAAGTTTCTGCGGTAGGCTTCCAGGCTGGAAAAGTGGAAAAGTGAGTCCTTGCTATGTTACAGAGGTTTGCATCAGAACTTCAAGTCTGAGCCCTTCTTCACCAATGGCAGTGAGAAATGCAGTCCTTAAGTTGCCTTGTGGGGAATGAATTAATGCCAAAAAGTCTTGAAGAGGGAGTGAGAACTAGAACTAATAAAATATTATTTGTGCAAATAATTTAGAATTTACAATTTTGGGGGAAAGCCCTTTAAATATTTCTTCTTTTTTTTCACTGTGCACTTAGATATACATCTTCCATACTCCAAATCTGAATACTACCAATAAAACTTGAAGAGGCCTGCAACCATATAGGTTGTATGTGTGTGTATTGAATGTTATAAGTAAATAATCTCATCATTTTAGATAAAGTAAAAAAAAAAAATTGATTGCTTCTGTAGATTCTTTCCCTTCTACTTGTTCCCTTCTACTTTCTCTTCTATTTCTATTGGAGAAAAAAAGAAAACGTGTCAGGAAAGGCAGAGGTTGGCAGGCTCTTCAGCTTTTAAGGCATTGTATGGCCCTTACTGATGCTCACAACATCTGGCTGATTCTTGACTGATTTACAAGTACTACGACATTCTGTCTTACAGGAAAGATTAATAAGTGTGTGTGTACTGAATAAGTGTGTGTGTTCATGTAAATGCAGTGATTTTGGGGTCATAAATTCATTGCAGGTAATGAAACTGGACCAAAGCTCAGGATATATACTGCTATCAACTGAGAAGGAAAAATTGAGGGTTTTTTGAAAGTTCAGTGGCACAGGGAAGCATAAAGCAAGGGTAAATATTCTAATCTAAAGCTTTCCTCAGAATTTAGGTCTTTTTTTACTCTGATTCTGTAGCGGTATACAGTGTGTCTGCAAGTCAGCTAGGTTGCCGGGACAGACTAAAGGCGTATTGGGAAAGAGCTTTAATAACTCAGCCTTTCACTGAACAGCAGAGTGATTGCTTTTGCCTGAAGTCTTACCTGTTCATATATATATATCTGTATTTTCACTTGGAGTTTCTTTTAAATGCTTTTCCTTTCCTTTTAATGCAAAATGGGAAAACTTGCTGGGGGGTGGGGCGGAAGGGACTCCAAACACAGGAGAGACAGTTTTATCAGCGTAATGGGTTCCATTAGATTTTTGTGATGAAAAAACAAATCAGAACTCTGATTTTGCACAAATGGTCTCAACTGTTGCCAGTATTCAGTCCACACTGTTTTCAAGAGATTCATTAGCAAGTCTGTTAAGCTGCCCCAGCTGCACTCTTAGGGTAGAAAGCTTGAAGGTTCTGGGCTGGGGCAGTCACGGGTTTTTCTGTGATTGATCATAGAATCATAGAATGGCCTGTGTTGAAAAGGACCACAATGATCATCGAGTTTCAACCCCTCTGCTATGTGCAGGGTTGCCAACCACCAGACCAGGCTGCCCAGAGCCACATCCAGCCTGGCCTTGAATGCCTCCAGGGATGGGGCATCCACAGCCTCCTTGGGCAACCTGTTCCAGTGTGTCACTACCTTCTGGGTGAAGAACTTCCTCCTAACATCTAACCTGAACCTCCCCTGTCTCGGTTTAAAACCATTCCCCCTTGTCCTATCTCTACCCATCCTCGTAAACAGCTGTTCCCCTCCAGTTTATACACTCCATTCAAATACTGGAAGGCCACAGTGAGGTCTCTCTGGAGCCTTCTCCAAGCTAAAAAACCCAGTTCCCTCAATCTTTCCTCGCAGGAGAGGTGCTCCAGCCCTCTGATCATCTTAGTGGCCCTCCTCTGGATCTGTTTCAAGAGCTCCATATCCTTCCTGTATTGGGGGTCCCAGGCCTGGATGCAGTACTGTGGGTCCTCACAAGAGCTGAGTAGAGAGGGGACAATCATCTTCCTCTCCCTACTGGTGACCCCTTATTTTTTAATGCAGCCCAGAACACAGATGGCTTTTTGGGCTGCAAGCACACACCGCTGGCTCGTGTTCAGCTTCTCATCTACCAGGACCCCCAAGTCCTTCTCTGCTGGCTGCTCTCAAGGAGATCTTCCCCCAGTTTTATTTATACAATACCTGGGATTGCTCCAACCCAAGTGCAGCACCCTGGCCTTATTGAACATTAGAGTATTTTAAAGAGAGGTAAGTATAGATAATATACCCTACGAGGAGTGACTGAAGGAACTGGGGCTGTTTAGTCCAGGGAAGAGGATGCTGAGGGGAGACCTTACTGCTCTCTTCAAATACCTGAAAGGTGCTTACGGCAAGAGTGGGGTTGGTCTCTTCTCACTGGTGACAGGTGACAGGACGAGGGGAAATGACTTCAAGTTGCACCAGTGAGGTTTAGGTTGGATATCAGGAAAAACTTCTTTACAGAAATGGTTGTTAAGCACTGGAATATGCTCCAGAGAGAAGGGGCTGAGTCACCATCCCTGAGTGTGTTTAAAATCCATTTGGATGTGGTGCTTAGAGACATGGTTTAGCAGAGGGCAGTTAGAGTTAGGGTAGTATGGTTAGGTTGCGATTAGACTTCATGATCTTTAAGGTCTTTTCCAACTTGAGCAATTCTATGATACTGTGATTCTAAATCTCCATTGTTACTCACATTGGCTGCAGAGGAATATTACTATGCACAGAAGAGCACTGACCAGGCGTGCAGACAATGGAAAGAGAATAAATTCTGCTGCTTGGGAATAGGGAAAAGTGTTAGGGTGGAAGAAAGGCTGAGTTGCAAATGATGGGTTTATGACTGTGGCAGACAGAATGAGGAGTAAATAAATAAACAAAAAGGAAGTTTTGCAGTTCAAACAAAGGAATCTTGGGAAAAGGAAAAGGAGTGGCTAGGGACAGGGTGGTGGTCAGAAGGACAGAGATTTGTTCTGCCTTCTCTCTTCACTGTGTGTAAGGGAAAATAATTTTCAAATTTTCATTAGGAACCTTTAAATCTTAAAAATCAAGAAATGAGGGATTATGCAACAGGGATGAGGAGAGATGATTCTGCTAGGCAGAAGGCAGAGCTAGGTCTTATGGAGGACTGAATTTTCCTGAACTGACAAGCAAATGAGGAAATGTGACTGCATTCACTTTAACCTAGAGGTTTATCTTGTTTCTTGCACCCTGTGAACAACCTGATTAGAACTGATTCAACACTTTGCACAGTCCCTTGCTGCCCAAATGCATACAGAGGCCTGATACACACTTGAGATTTTTGAACACAGCCATGATGCAGATAGGAATCTGAGAGACTGGAAGTTCTCCTGCATCCTCACTTCAGAGATTGTCTTTAGGCTATAATTTTTTCCCCATTACTGTTACACACTGCAGTGCTCCTTCTATTCCATGGAAAGGCTGCGTGCAACTGTGCTTTGATCTGCAAACCTGATTTGCCATGGGAAGCCTGTACTGTTTCATGTATATTTTTGTGATAGTACCTAAAGTCTGGCTTAGAAGAAAATCGTGCTTCAAGAACATTCAGTTTTAAGTAAGAAACTCACATATATGACAAACTGGAGAGCAGGATGGGAGCTGGTGTGAGAAACAGAACGATTGTAATCTGATCTGCAATATTGTGCTAAGTACTTCGTTGAAATTTCTTCTGACTTACAGCAAAGCGAAAAGAGAAACAAACTCTTCAGCCCCAGTAGCGATGTGCCTACAAGCGCTGTATGAATTCATTCATATAATCTTCCCATGATTAGGAAGATACAGATTTAATTTTTGTTAAAAATTGAAAGATTAATAGCATCTGAGAGTTGCCATTGCACAGGCATATGACAGCACCTACAGCATGGATGCTGCACATTTTAATGAATACAGTATGCAGGTTAGCCAGCTGACATTTCAACTGTTATTGAATCTCACATCTCTAGATAATCTTGACAGGTAGAACCATATATCCAAGAATAATTACCTGCACCATTTTTAAACAAACAAATAAAAAAAAAATGGTGCTGCCTGATAAAATCAAAACGCAGATTGTGGCCACCCTCAGCAAGTTTGCTGATGATACGAAGTTGGGAGGATTGGCTGACACACCTGAAGGGTGTGCTGCCATTCAGCAAGACCTGGACAGGCTGGAGAGCTGGGCAGTAAGAAACCAGATGAGGTTCAACAAAAGTAAGTGTAGAGTCTTACACCTAGGGAGGAATAATTGCATGCACCGGTACACGATGGGGGGTGACCTGCTGGAGAGGAGCTCTACGGAGAGGGACCTGGGTGTCCTGGTGGATGACAGGTTGGCCATGAGCCAGCAGTGTGCCCTTGCAGCCAAAAAGGCCAATGGCATCCTGGAGTGCATTAAAAAGAGCGTGGCCAGCAGGTCGAGGGAGGTGATCCTCCCCCTCTACTCTGCCCTGGTAAGGCCTCATCTGGAGCACTGCGTCCAGTTCTGGGCTCCCCAGTACAAAAAAGACAGGGATCTCTTGGAAAGAGTCCAGCGGAGTGCCACAAAGATGGTGAAGGGCCTGGAGCATCTCTGCTATGAGGAAAGGCTGAGTGATCTGGGTCTGTTCAGCCTTGAGAAAAGGAGACTGAGAGGGGACCTGATCCAGGTCTATAAATATCTGAGGTGTGGGGGGGCAGAGGGGCAAGGCCAGACTGTTTTCAGTGGTGAGTGGAGACAGGACAAGGGGAAACGGCTGGAAACTGCAGCATAGGAAGTTCTGCATGAATGTGCGCAGGAACTTCTTTACAGTGAGGTGACGGAGCACTGGAACAGGCTGCCCAGGGAGGTGGTGGAGTCTCCTTCTCTGGAGATGTTCCAGACCTGCCTGGATGCCTACCTGTGCGACCTGCTGTAGGGAACCTGCTTTGGCAGGGAGGTTGGACTCAATGATCTCTGGAGCTCCCTTCCAACCCCTACAATTCTGTCATTCTGTGAAGCTGTAACTTACTGAAATTGTCCAGCATTTTAAGTGTACCACTGATTCTGAAGTTCTGTATGGCTTACACCTGTGTAATCAAAGCTGATCAGCTTACTTCACAAGAGAGGTGACGGGGATGTGATTCTGAGAATTTAATTTGTGACAACAGCTGTGAGTGATGAGGAACTACATACCTACACTGCAACCAAACTTCTGCAGCTTACATTCCTAGGGTATCTGTTTGTAGAGCTTGTCACCCTTCCAATTTCTAAAACTCAGTCAGGAGCAACATCAAAAAAGCTATTTCAGTTTGTGTTCAAATTTGTATGTGAAATTTCTGTTTTATGTTTTTCTTTCAGTAGCAATTGTAGCTCTCTCTAGAGTGAGAATCACAGAGCCTAACCCCCCTGTGCACAAACAAAACTCTCCAGCAGGAGAGTTCTCTTCATTCTTTACACACAAAACAATAACCTCTTCTTACAGACGATTTTGCACATGAATGGCTTCCATGTTTTATGTAGCTAGTTTGTCTAAGGGAAACCGTCATGGAGAACTTTAATGACTTCAGACTTCAGGATTGGGAAATCATCTACATCTACTGATGACAGATAAAAATGTTCATTACAAATTAAAAAACCTTTACTACAACAGGTTCTTAACCAAAGACTCCCTAGTCTTTTTCCAGAGTACTCATGGTTACACTATGCCAGAGCCCTGTGCATGGTTGCAGAGATGCAGATGCTCAACTGTGAAGTAAATGTCATGTGGCACAGCTCAGGAAAGTATTCACATCCATATCCTTTCTAAATGCCACTATAATTGCTGAAACATAGTGCATATTCTCTAACTGATATTGGAAAATCTGGGTTGGAAAGTCCCACCATTAATTAAACGAAAAGAATATATAAATATGTAAATTAAAAGCTCCATGAGAGCACTTACATATACATACTTTTTTTTTTTTTTTTTTTTTTCCAAGCAAATCTTTGTTTCAAAACATCTGAAATAAACTGCAATGACATTTTTCTTGTTTACCTCCATGTATCTGTTTTTTCTCTTAGGATACGTTGATATTGGATTAATTCCAAAAGGTGCAAGGGGTATCAGAGTCACAGAAGTTGCAGAAGCAGGCAATTTCCTTGCTGTGCGAAGTAAAGATCCAGAAAAATATTACCTGAATGGAGGTTTTATCATCCAGTGGAATGGTGAATACAAAGTAGCAGGAACAATATTTCAGTATGACAGGACAGGTGATCTAGAAAATCTGACAGCTCCGGGACCCACCAATGAATCAATATGGATTCAGGTAAGTAGCAGATCTCTAGCAGAGCCCATTGGGTTTGGGTAGCAGCTGAATGTATGAAGACTTCAAAACAGAGGCTGGAAAAATATGTGTATTTTTATATAGACTGCTCTACTATCCTATGTTTAAAAAATCATTTGAACTATTTTGGAAAGAAACACATTGCTTGAGAAAGCAGTTAATTGTACCTGAATATATGTATGTCTTGTGTCATATGTATGTCTTGATTATGGTCATGGGAGAGGATCCGTGTAGTGGGTATTCAGTTGTCACCGCCAGGAATCAAATCCAATGAAACCATTTAGAAGGAAGAGGAAAAGTTCATTGCCTCAGTAGTTTATCCCTTGAAGATTCTCTCACCTCTCTCCTGTCAGTCAAATGGTGATATTCACAAGTGGCTCTACTTGGAATTTTTCTTCTTCGTCTGGAAATGGTGAAAAATAATAATAATCTGAATAAAACCTCTAGTTTTCTGACCTACTGGACATTTTTTAACAGTTGTTATATATAGGTAGGGTAATTACCATTTATAATGGTAGGTAGTAGCTCTTAATCAGTGCCACATTTTCCAGAACCTTGAATGGACTTTGCGTTATCTCATGGTCAATAGGTACCAATTTTGTTGGCCCAGTTACACATGAGCTTTCAAAACTGCATGACAAACGATTGTGTCTTAAAAAGAAACATGTCTGCCATTGTCAGCAAACAAATGAAAGGTTTGCCAGTCTGTATTTCTGAATGGGTAGTAGGTTCCAAAATAGATTGCTTTTTAAACCTGCTGGTTTTGCTGTTTTTTGTTTGGTTTTGGTTTTTTTTTGTTTTGTTTTCTTTTTTTTTTTTTTTTTTTTTGCTGTCATACTTCAAAAGCTTTGGGCTAGAAGGTTATAGTAATGATAAATGATTAAGTAAGCTGTACTGTTTTTCCAGCTACTTTTTCAAGAGACTAACCCTGGGATCAAGTATGAATATACTGTTCGTAAAGAAGAAAATCACGAGAATGAGATTGGAGAGCCAGAGTATTTTTGGCAGTATGGAGAGTGGACAGCCTGCACTGTTACTTGTGGAAGAGGTAATTCCATATTTTCTTTTTCTATTATTGCCTTTGTTACTTTCCTTAAAATGATCTAGACCATTTCTGTCATTTCTTTTTCTTTAAGAGGTAAGGTTCTTACATGCATTTGGCTAGAGAGCTTGTATGTAAGAATGTATTTTAGCTTTAAAATAAGATAACAAACCTATTTAAGATGAGAAAGTATTTGTAGCACCTGCCCTGAAATTCTTAGTGTCTATGAGCATTTCAGTACCTGCCCTGAAATTCTCAGTGTCCATGAGCCAAACTGGAAAATCAAGATTTCTTTTCCCTCACACTTTCAGAATTATCTGTAATAATCCTACTTCACAGAGGTACTGATTTGTAACCTTTTGTTTCTCTGTGTAGGTGTTCTAAACTCAGGTATGTTAAATACAAAAACTACCCTTCATTTCTGTTCAAAAAACAAAAAATACTTTCGTGTGTTTCTCGGTAAATATTTCAGTCGATTTTGAAACGTGTATCTTTGCCTCTCTCAGTACAGTTTAAAGGAACAATTCCATTTGTATTGTAGTTCTTTGTGGTGCATTAAGCTGGACAGTTGTGTAGAATGACAACCATGAAATGCTAACAACAGGTCTAGAAAACTGCCTTTGGTAAGAGAAAATGCTAGCAGAAAAACTTTCTTTTAAGGTGTAGGACAGTACATTAAACTACATCAGTACACTGTTGATGTTATAGCCGTTGGATAACTGATGTGAAATAGATTTTTTATCTTTCTAATGCCTGGGCTTTGCTTGGAGTATGTGATCATTGCTGGTTTCTTCTTTTTTTTTCTCAAAAATAAAGACAAATTTCCTAACAAATCCAGTTGGTGGTATGACAAAATAATGATTATACTAGTAACAGTTTTTAAATCCTTCCTGTTGTGAAGGACATTGAAAGAATGTGTTTTTCAAGGATTTGGGGAAAAAAAGGTATTGAATAGCTTTAATTCTAGAAGATGAAAAGAAGAATTTCAGGAGATCTTCATAAATAACCCCATCCCAAAAACTTTCCTATATTAATACATTTATGTGTGTATAAATATGTATTGATGTTGGCTTTTAAGTGCAAACTTCTATGTATATATGTAGGGTTTTGTTTTGTTTTTGAGAAAAGAGCTTCTCACCACAGAACACCATGGGCTTTCTTGCTAGCAAAATAAAGCTTTTTCTTTAGGTACTTAAAACAAAAGCTTTGCTTAATGGCATGCTGCATGTTTTAGCTCTTTTATGTACTTGTGGTTGATGTTTAATCTAACAATTGTCATGATAACAAAAAGAGGGAGGAAAAGTGAAATTAGACTGATTATTATGTTTTTATTCAACATCTGCTTCACTTTTCCCAGAAGTGTTTCCTACTAAGTAAATTATAATCTGGTATACTACCTTCTGGCTAAAGAATTGTGTGATTTGGCTTTGATTTCTAACTTATTTCTAACTTGATTATTTAAACAGAAGACTGCAGGATATGGTGGGGGTTTTTTTTCAGTTTTTATTTAATAAGTGGCTTTCCCCTTTACCATCTTTGGCTTCTTAATAAATACTTCTTGAGCTTATAGGCCTGTTCTTTGCATAGGTAGAAATGAAACATTTCACAAAGCACTGTGAACTTCTTCATATGACTCTGCAGGGATACTGTGAGGTACATCACAGTATGAAAGCATGGAAACTTACTCCTTTCTCTGTATTCATTGATGGACAAGATAAAAGGAATAAACAAATCTTTTGCTCTCTTTCACCTTAGATACATACACTTCTAAAAGTTACAAAACAGACTTCAGGGAAGGTGTAATCTGCTAGTAAGTGATGAAGTCAGGGTATTGTCACTTACTTACTCCCTACCCAAAGGAAAAGGGAAAGCTTATCATAGAGCTTAAATTCATTGCTTGAACAAGAGGAAATACACAGAATCAGAAGATTTGGAAGAGATTGAGGCCAGGTATAGGTATATGCATAGGTAGATAACCAGTCAGCTCTTTAGTATCTCCATAGAAGGAGACTCCACAACCTCTCTGAGCAGCCTGTTCCAGTGCTCCATCACCCTTATTGTAAATAAGTTCTTCCTCATGTTAGTATCGAACTTCCTACGTACAAGTTTTAGGCCATTAATCCTTGTCCTACCACTGTGCATCACCAAGAAGAGCCTGGCCTCATCCGTTTGCCTCCCATCTTTCTTTAGATATTTATAAACATTTATCAGATGCTCTGTCCATCTTCTTTTCCCG
The DNA here is from genome assembly GCF_026119805.1 of Tympanuchus pallidicinctus. Classification (NCBI taxonomy): domain Eukaryota; kingdom Metazoa; phylum Chordata; class Aves; order Galliformes; family Phasianidae; genus Tympanuchus; species Tympanuchus pallidicinctus. Next base: position 13,577,858 of record NW_026294813.1, read on the forward strand.
AGGCTGAAGAGATTGAGATTTCTCAGCCTGTCTTCATATGGGAGATGCTCCTGATCCTTAACCATCTTTATGGCCACCTGCTGGACTTTTTCTATGAGATCCTTATCTTTTTTGAGCTAGGGAAACAGAGTTCAGATATTACAGTCTATTTGCATTTCTCTGCAGGTACTCTATGCTTAATTTGACTGTGCTCCAGCCTGAATGTGGACCAGTCATGCTGTTGGTAGAGTCTCTGAGCTAGTAGTGGCCCTACTAGGCTCCACATGAGTTTGAGCTCTGCTTATCTAGATGTAACCCTGCACATTAATAACAAAACTTGGAGCTCAGCTGCGCAGCCACAGAGGAAAGAGTATTTGGAAAATGTTAATGGTCCCTCAGCAAAGAAGGTTGTAAACTCTGAAGTCTTGCCTCATTTAGCAAGGAATGGACATGGTAGTAAATGTTTATGTAGAACCAGAAATTCTCACAGTTGCACGTTATTGTATTTGTTCCTCTTGAGTTCAGCTTGAAACCAAGTGGCAAAAATAAAGGCAGGACTTAATGTTCCCAGTGTTGCTGCATTAATCAGCATATTTCCCTGACTTCTGCAGAACTTCCCCTTAGGTTTAAATAATGAGATTGATTTTATCTGAATGTACAGGCTGTTTAGAACCAGAAATTAGTGCCATTGGCAGTAACAAACCTGCTGTGCCAAATCTCAAGCATTAAAATATTTTCTTAAGGCTTCTAACGTAAAGTGTATTGAAGTAGGCAAGAAGATAATCTTCTGTTATCAATACAGTGCATGACAACTCTACTGAAGACAAACCTTCAGTGGGGGTCAAGGAGATTAAAAAAAATAAGTTGCATTTGTTTAGACTAAATTTGACAATGAAATAACCTTGAAGTACTTTTTATTCATCGTTTGGTAAATAATGAACTAGTTGCTTTTCAGATTCAAAGGGGAGGGGGGCCAAGAAAGCTGAACTACTGAAAACTGACTGACATAGCCAGTGAGAGAAATTGATTCTTACCTAGAGATTTTTTTTTTCCCTGGCAAACCCGGACCTGCCTAAAGATTGTAGGCCACACATTAAGATTGGTCAATAGGACAGTGATAAATCCAAGAGCTCTTCGGCCTTTTGTAGCCACAAAGATCAGGACAATGAAATCACACTTTCCATAGCCAAGAGAGGAAAACACAATTAGAGAGTGGCAAATGGGACAACATACACAGGAGCAGACTGGTCCAGGAAAGCCTCTTCTATCTAGAAGAAAAAAACCACAGTTTTACCTCCTTCTCTAAGGGAAATTTCCAATGATGCATAATGTATTCGTAGAATTAAGCTTTACCTTCATAGAATAACCTTAGGTCAATTCCTTACAGGCATTTTCCTATATTTCTCGCCTTAAGGTTGTGCCACTTCAAGCCACTTCTGTGCCACAAGGCAGGGTGACTCCAGATTGGCTTCTCCAACTCCACTGCAGCTGTGATAAAGAAGTAGTACATGTGCTTATGTTTTCCATCATCTCCTTCACATGCTTATATGTCTTGTAGTCTCAAAGAGCGAGTTCATCTGGCTTGTCAACAACATAGTCATTTAGCAGAGAATAATGTTGTCTGAAAAATCGATGTTTTCTGTAGCAAAGATAGCTGATGCTGTTTGCAGGGAAGATGAGAATACATGACAATATCTGATATCTATATGTAGTGTAGAAAATAATTTGGTAATTTCATTTCATGACAAACTCTTGTGACCATCATTTACAGTAAAAATCATGAGCTTTGCTCAGTCCATGCTGCAGATTCTTTTGCTTTATATAGAATTGCATTGCTGTCAGGATCTGTTCATTACAGAAGGCATCCTACAGACTGTTGCACAATCAAACTTGAGTTGCACACAGCAACCCTCTGACAGTGGGCTGTCCCTCCAGAGGCTGCTGTCCAGGCAGATAGCATATAAAGACTTTAAGCTTCTTTTATAGGACAGTTAATTTAAATGCCTCACTAACTGTTTTTCTAGAATGACTACCCACTGTTGTTTCCTAAAATAATGGTCAAAAGAAACTATAAGCAAAATCTCCTTGTTCTTTTTGAAATACTGGAATTATGTTTTGTAGGACTAGTTTTGAGTGGCGTGGAATGTAACAAGAAGCAAAAAAATACAGCACAGCTGCAACTAAGGGAGAATATTAGGCAACTTCAAAATCTACTTCTCAATAGATAACACCAGTGATTGGCAAAGTTTCAAAGCTTTTCAGAAGGACTTAACTGTGAGATTTGTTTAGGGGTTAATTGCTTTATGCTCTCTAAATCCTTCACAACTGCTATCAGGTCTATTTTGAAAAATTACCTCCAGGTGTTCCTGAACTGAAATGTACTACTAAACTTGTGGCACTGAGATTGAGAAAACAATAGCCACAGTGTTTTACTTCACAGTTATGGGTCTAAGTTTTATAATGCCAAGAATGTGAAGGCAGTTTATTGTATTGTGTATGTGATCTGTGCATGCATGTGATATAATGTGTTCATTCAGGTACCAAAGTGAAGTCGTGGACTATTTGATTTGTTGCACAACAGTGAAAATTGCATGTTCACACAAATGGCTCTTGCTATGCTCTTTTGTTTGCACACTTTGTACATATGCTTCTGGAATGCAGGAGTTCAGTTTTGTCATTCACAGCTTTGAACACGCCCAAACTCAAAGCTGGCCTTTCACAGAATGGGTTGGGTTGGAAGGAACCTTAAAGATCATCTCGTTCCAACTTTTTTTGCCATAGCTGTTCTTCTAACAAGTGTCTACTCTTTTTTTAAAATCCCTTCAAACCCAACTGTTTTTTCAGTGGATACCATTTTTGCCTGGGGAAAATTTTTACTTCCCATCTAAAAAGTTCAGTATTAGGGCTGAAGCTTCTTGGAGTGGTAGAAGTGCTTTCTGAGTTGAGTAAGTGAAATTAAGATGTGTGAAAATATTTGGTAGAGCAGAGTCGAAAGTAGTTTTCTGTGCCAGTTTTTGTCCTTGTTGTTGTTGTAATCTCCATGGAAATAAATAGGCGTCATTATTTTCAGAGGGACCCATGTATCTTTACAGTGCTTTCTAGTTCAACTTGCTCAAGATTAAAAAAAAGTTAAGAAAAATCAACTGCCTACAGATATCTATTGTATTCCATCTAATCACAGAAGTGGTAATAATGTTTTTAGAGTGACATAGAAAATCAAAGATGACTTGAATATTCAATAGAATAATGAGGTTTAGTAAGCATAAAATGTCATTTTAAGCAAATGCAAGCTAGTTTATGTACCATTTGCCAGTCCAACTTTCTTTTTCTATCTCATTTTCCAGACCAGCTGAAAACCTTGAAATAACGTAATAAAACTGCACACAATGTTCCTTTCTTTCCACGGCTTTATTGAAGCACCACTGTATTTTTAAGATGACAGCTTCTAAGAAAATGTGCATCTATACAAGCATATAAATTCTTTTCAACTTTGTAACTGAATTGTATATCGTCCTGATGGGAAAGAAAAATGCATGTATGGCTTCTTTAAATATATGTACTCGTCCTTGAATTTACCAGATTTTGAAACTACAATATAAATTCATGTAACTTCCATACTAAAAATTTTGTTTGTGTGACTTAAGTTTCTTGATGCCAGTGATCAATGAATGTTTTATGACAATGTACAGCCTCAAAACAGTATTTCTGCTAAGGTTTATAGCGGTTTTGAAGTTAACTACAGCAACTGAAATGATATTAAAAGTTATTGGAGCAAAAGAGGAGTTCTCTTGCTTAATTTGCATTTGTAGCAGCATCATATCATGATTTTGAAAGGGTCAGAGTTGTATTTCTGTGAACTCCATTGTTTACAACTAGTGCGAAGGCAGCTTACTATTCCACTTACGTTTTTCGTAGCATAAAACAGGACTTTGATCCCTGAGACTTTGGTCTGTGCACTGGACCAAACAGCTTTCTGTTTATTGAAGTCCCCAAAAAAAGAGGAGAGCCATGTGCAACCACACTGCAGGCAAGATGGCCGTGCTGCCATATAGCTGCTGCCATGTCACATACTCTAAAGCTTGAATGCCTCAGCAAAAAGAATGTTAGCAGAAGCATAGGGCTGCAGTCCCTCTAATCCTCTCTTCTAGATGAAACCAATTCTCATTCTGAACTAATGCTGTTGAGATAGATGGCTTTAGAGGTCCCTTCCGACTGAACTATTCTATTCTAAAATCAACTCTTATCTATGCATGGTGGAAACTCAATGTATTGAGTTGTTGCATAGATCTAGTCATGTCTGAAGGCTGCACCACTTATGATAAGTATCATATACCTGAAATGTTAGGGTGCTATCCATAGAAACTAAGGGTTTCTGTCTGTTTCTATGAAATAACCCTGATATGTATGGAAGACTTCTCTTCTTGTTTTGAAGGCTTTTTTCAGTGATGTCTGACCATAACTTTCCCCTTCGTATCTACACACCATGCTCAGTTTTTCTAAGAAGAATTACCTCTGATAATAGCATTGGATTTCTTACTATTAGATTTAGTAGTCTGTTTTTTTTCCTGTGTTTATTTATGTATGTGAATTGTTTAATTTTGGAGAGAAATGTGTTTTTGAATGCTGCAAAGTCGCTTAAGGCAAGCCAGCCATAATGCTAGTGTGAAATTCTAGGATGTATGCTTTAATTGTCTTATAAGGGAACATTGCATAGAGGATCGGAAGAAAATGCTGCATAGAGGAATATTTTCATGGTTTTTCAAGCAGCATTGTATCTGAGTTTCTCTTTTTTTCTTCTGGATAGACTCCCGTGCTGATTACTGGGAGATGTGAGAAAAGGAAAAGCTTAGTTCTTAAATATATCACAAAATACATAACATTTACCTCTGACATGTAGTAATAGTGCTACTAAGCCCATTTCTTCCCAGGAGAGGGATGAAACTCACAGAAATATTACCTTAACATCTGCATATAAATTGCTATGAATAAATGGCACAGTTAACACAGTGAGCAAACATGATTTCTTCAATCATGTTTATCCCAGACATTTGTCTGGATTTGCAGCACAGGACCAACATCAAATTATTGCAGAACTCCTCTGGTGCATGCTTTTCTTTAGGTTTGCACTGGGATAATACAGTATTTTGTTTCTGGTTTCTTTCTCTTCAATGAGCAGGAGTTTGTGTGACTGAAACTGCTAAAAAATAACCTAAACTGCACATATGGAATCTCTCTCCATTATAGTGATTTGCCTCTTATCTGCTGTGCATCAGTTATTTAGAAAACAGATTTTCTCCTTTGTATTATGATGTTGTTGTTTTAGGTCAAGATTTGAATCATTTTTAAAACTTTTAAAAAGCAGAACTGAGCATTAGCAATCATAGGGTTAACAGAGGTGAAACGTTCTGGTTTGTTTTCTGTGTAATTGCCTGTTCCAAGAGAACAAACTAAAGAACAGTAATAATCCACATGCTGTGAATAGCCTCCTGCTGCCCTGTTGTCTCTTCTCTGTGAGAAATCCAAAAAAACATTCATAGCTCTTTAAATTCAACTGATTTCAGGGGTATAAGAATCTTTCTGAGAGTGACAACTCACTGAGATAAGTTCCTTCTAGTACGTACCTTTAGCTAACTGATTCACTGGAGCTCTGCATAACTCCCTTTTAGCTTGACTGAAGGACACATGTACCTGATTTAGCTCAGTCGTCAGCAGAACTGACTTCTACTCCTGAAAACATCTCACGGCTCTTTCTGTATTCTGGGATGTGGTGTGTAGACAGTGTCCTCCTCATGCTGGAGGCTTCTGCAGTTTGTCCCTGGCCTACAGGGATTACTCTTCCAATTTTGTCTCTTACAGGGGTGCGTCGCCAGATTGCCCACTGCATGCGGAAGGGAGGTGGAGCGATCAAGAACTCCTTCTGTGACCCAGCCACACAGCCAAATGGACGACAGAAGAAGTGCTACGAAAAGGATTGTCCACCAAGGTACCATTACTTTGAAGGCCCTTGTAATCTTAAATAAGAGTCATTCAAAAGAATATATTGGTGCTAATACCAGATCAGTGTGGCATCTACAGCCTACCGTAAAGACAGCTTCCAAGCGTTCTAGAGCAGAGGTGTCAGAAACCCAGTAGTGGTCAAATTAAGAGTGAACTAATTAACCACAGTAAACATTTTGATAGTAGCCTGTGGCTGAGAAGAAGGCACAGATTTGCTAGAAGGCATCAGTGATGCAGAGTACATGTGTACTCTGCATTTTTTGCTATAGTCAGTATTTATTTTAGTTTTTTTTCTTTATGTACTGACATGTCCTACATTTGTCTTTTACTGTCTTTGGAAATCTTTTATCATGATGTACACAATGGTATAGGATCATAGAATGGCTTGGGTTGGAAGGGATCTCAAACCAACCAGTTCCAACCTCCCTAAAAGGAATTGTCTTAGTCTGTACATGTATCTGGGATTGTCCCAACCCAAATGCAATACCTTGCACTTAGTCTTGTTGAACCTCACTAGGTTTCTGTGGCACACTGCTTAAGTTTGTCCAGGTCCCTTTGCATGACATATACAATTGTTATACAAGTCTTTACCTAGTAATTCCAGTTAACTCAGGATCAAAGTCATTGCAGTTATTCCCTTAAAGTATTTCATGCTGTATTTGTCAGCAGCAATTTTCATGAAGCTTTACTGTAGCAAACTGTGTTGGTTTTATTAATCATTTCCAAATATCTTCACAAGATTGTGTGATATTTCCTTTGGGAATTACATCTTTCCAGGTTCCACCGCAATAAATGACTTTTAAAAGTATGAACCACGAACATCTCATAATTCTCCATAGATTGCAAGGAAATACGAATAGACAATAGATCAAACTTAGCAACTAGTTGACCACGTGAGAGCCAAACCTACCTGTTAGTGTGAGTGTGGATGCTTTGTATGTATAACATGTATACACTTGATATTTATTCCAAAATTTCAAATGAGCTCAAGTTACCCCATTCGTTCAAAGCAGTTGCATTATTTAGGGATCTTCATGAAGGTGGGAGAGGAGAATTTTTCCAGCATTACACAGATTATGGAATTATACTGCATGTGAAGTAGGCAGAAAAGCTCTTGTTCATTGTCCATCTGAATCATGTTTCTCAAACTTATCATGCTCTGCAGAGAAAAGGGCCAGTTACATTTCTGAGCACTGCAAAATATGGACAATTATGCTAACTTCAGTGCAGAAAGCCTATATAATGTATACTTCTAGATCTATTTATTTATTTTTATCTTAACAGAAGTATGACTATAATAGTTTGATTAAGGAACCCCTGGATCCCGCCCCTATTCTGATTTTCAGCAGACCTATGGCTGCATGCTTAAAGAAGAGCAGGCAAAGCAAGCATAAATCATCTCTCTTTCTAATATGCTTCCAGTTTCCAAATGCGTTTAACTCAAGGCATTTCTAGAGAAATATATCTCCACAGTAATAGCTTAGACTGGCCCTGCAACCCTGTAAAACTTCATTCTTGCACAACTTCCTTGGCAAGAACTTCCACAGTTTTAATGCCTACTCATTTTAATAGTTGGACTTTATGATCTTGGAAGCCTTTTCCAACCAAAATGATTTTGTTCTATGAATCTGTGATTTTATTTATTTTGAATCTGGCTTTCACTGGCTTCTGTTGGTGGTTACTTGCTCTTTCACTGGAAGAGCTGACAGGACAGAGTGGGTTTTTATTCACCCTTCTCGGGCCATTCACTCAGTAGATCTGGTCTCTGATCCAGGCTGTAGTCCCAGCATAGGGTTTAGCTGGTATTTACTTCTTCATGACATACAAGCCATCTCGAACCCAGGCAGATGAGTTATACATCTCTGTCTGAAAAGCAAGAAGGCTCTCAAGGTAGTTCAGTTAGGTGGTTCCAAAGAAAACCTGAATGGTAGAGAATGATGTGACCGTCCTGCGCAGTACAATATAGCATAACTGAGAATTCATGTGAAGCTACTACAGAACAAGGTGGCTAAATTATGTGCTAGAGGTGAGGATAGTGTAACTGAACATGGCATGGCTGGGAACTTTTGTTAGTGCTGTAGCCACAGGACTGGAACTGCTAGATGATACTATTGCTTCCCAAGAGCAAATAAATCAGTATCTTTGTGGGAACATTCCATGTGATACAATAAGGATGTTCTCTTGCACAATGCTGCTCTAACCTGTGATGTCTTATTGATAATACACATGCTGCTGTGTCACTAGCTACTAGACCCTAACTCAACATCAGATAATGTATCAAATAGTATCTACAGGCAAAGAATAACATTATAGTAATGCTTGTAACTCGCACAGACCAGATTTTATCTTATTAATTCTTTTCAGGAAGTTAATTATAAACTATTTAAATGACAGGCTTCTGTAAAATCCAGGTCTTAATGTGATTATTGTTTTGTTTTGTTTTTTTTGTTTTGTTTTGTTTTTCCCCCACTTCCTACTAAAAGAATCTGGAACAATGCAAGTATTTTAAATATTGCAATAAGTATGTGCCACATATTGGGTAAGAACAAAATAAAGATGGCTGAACAGTTGAGAGTTAAAAAGTTTAAAACAGCTGCTCATGTGAAACTTCAGTGATTCTGCTTAGCAGGAGTGACTGTGTGTTTTCCACTATGTGCTACGGAATATGTTTTCCTGCCACACAATTCTTTGGTAGGCAGGGATTTTGCTCCACAGGTATTCATGATAAAAATTGACAGACCGTACTTGGAGAGAGAGATTTTAACTTCTCAAGCTCTGAATAGAATGTTTTCTCCCACCATGAAGATAATTGCCTTAAGACTATTTAACTTGACGACATGTATGAGAAGAGGAATGGTAAATAGATTTTGATGAAGTATTTGGGATCTCCTGCAGGGTCCAGATTTATCTGTTGTTACTGTATTGTCCTCTTTCAGAACAGTTAAGCAACACAATAAGAACAAAACATCCTGTTCTTATTATTATAAACAGATCAAAAATCAGTGCCCTGTTAGTATCTGCTGTGCCTGGTGTTCTACAAAATATATAGTGCAAGAAGTGTCTTTCTTTAAGTTTGACTGAATATTTGACCCCATAGGCATGAAGATAGCAAACATAGATTACAAAGTCTCAACAAGACTTATAACCTTATTCAGTAAGCATCATCTGTGCATAGACAGAAAAAGCTGTTGGGCTCTGCTTTAACTATTACAGACTCAAGTTCCTCTTATGTGCATATCCTTCATTTTTTGGGTGCATTGTCAGGTGCTTCTTGTTGGACTGTGGAAAAGCTTGAGTGCTTCCAGCTGCAACTGAAAGTCAATCGAAGTTGCATGTTCACTATACAGTGAATACTCTGTAGTTTGAGAGCCTCAGAAAAATTTGCTCCCACTCAGATTAGTTCTCTAAATCTTACAGATTGTTAGTTAACAGTCTTTCTGTGCTGTGCCATGCATGCTGATGGTGATAAAACAGTCCTGTTGCTTTGCAGGGACAAGGAGAGGCATTTTTAAGAGCTTCCCAGTTGCTGTAATGGTGAATGCCATGGGAAATGGCATTCAGAAGTAGGGACAAGGGGTAGATAAAGCCCATCAGGTTTCAGTTTCTGCCAATTCATCTCAGATTCTCTTCACAACCAGCACAGCTATATATGGTTTTCTTCTCCACATCCTTTTCTGTGCCAAGCATCTTTTAATGTGATTTTTTAAAAAATCCTTCTTTATAGCTAAAGCTAAGTCTGTCTGGGAGTGCCCTTCATTGTCCAACTCAAAGCTAGAAAGTCTGTCAGCATGGCCATCTCATGGCCAAATTTAGAAGTTGTTTATGTGGGCACTGTGTCAGTTCTACATGTTCAACAGTTGTCTCCAATTTCAGTCATGTCTCTGCAATGTGGAGACAGTAGAAGCTCCTACAGGACTGGTGTCTTGTCACTTGGGTGCTACTACTCTGTGGCCCAGGACTTGCTTTGAGTTATCCTGTAACAGAACAGATGAGTGGATGTTAATGTTCCACCCTCTTTAATTTGCCTTTCTTCCACATCCGCTGAAACTCTGAAGTTCAGAAGTCCTCATGATAGAGTGTTTATGACGTATGTATATGAAGTAGAATCAAAGTAAGAATTATACACCCCTGCGAACTCCACTTACTGATGAGAATAAACTTTCAGTTAAAAAAAATAAATGTTGGGATAGTGTGTAGTGAAAATTATCTCATCAGTACAGTCTATTACCTATGTTGAATGAGGAAATACTCAATAGAAAAGTTACATGACTAAATGTAGATGAAGATTGGCATGAAGGTGGAATAAGATAGTCTTGATTCTGGATTTTATTAACTTTAGAACACTTTTTTAATTTCATGACTTATTTAGAAAAATGTTTCATGAGCATTAGCTTGTTACCAATGCACGACTGCTACTTGTCAAGGTAGATTTTGTAGCGAAGTGATAATTCATTATTTAGAGTTCAGTACTCAAACCTGCAAACTGCTGGCCTCTTACTCAGAGCCATGTGAAAATTAGGGAGGGAGCCATCTCTGTAACTAGAAATATGTGATCTGGTGCCATTAAAATTAATAGGGCAGTTTGCATACTTGAGATTGCATTTTTGGAGGCACTATTTACAAGATACCTAAGATGATAAAGAGAATTGGAAGGAAGATGCAAGAGATGAAAACAGCCCTGAAATTACTTGGTTCAGGTTACAATAACATATTTTTATCTTCTTTATTGCCACATTCATCTGAGGTGTACTTGTTTTTTTCTTTTTAACTGATTATTTTTCCTTGGTTATTTGCAGAAGCCCAAAATAGAAAGAGGCACTCTAAAAAAAGGCAAGAGACTAGGATAAATAATGTGCTCTTTTTATTATAGCAGTATCCAGAGGGCTCACACAGGTTTATGGCAGTGGGCTATCAATCTGTGCTTCAGAGGGCTTACAGTGTAATTTAAAAGGAAACGAAATATGTTTTCATAACTGAAGAGAAGAAGGAAGGTGTAGGCTCCCCAGAGTAAACTAGAAGATTGCAAAAGAGAACTGTGTGCATAGCTTGATTGCTCTGAGTCCTTATATTTTTTTTCTTAATGATTATGCTTATCATTGCCTTCCAAATCAGTGACGTTTGTTTGTTTGTTTATTTTGCAATTGAAGAATAAATTTATCAAGGAAAATGGAAACTATGGAGGAAGGGGAGAAAAACAAAAGAAGCCAGAAATGCATTGAGATTGGAAATTGTGACTGAGCCAGATGAATGCTACAAACAGTTAATAAACCTGCTGTGGAACTTCGATGTTTTCATTAGTATGGAATTAGTTTGCTCAAAGTTCATTTAGCTAAAAAGGAAAAAAAAAGTGCAAAATTGTAATCTTGGTTATAATTCATAAACAATTTTTTCTAGACAGAAAGTCATTTTCTAAGTACATACATTATGTTTTTTGGTGTTTTTTGCTTTGGTTGGTTTGGTGGGTTTTTTTTGTTGTGTGTGTAAAGCTTTGTCATCATGACCTGCTTTAAAACTCAGGAACAAGAATCAATAGTACCTTGGAGCATTTTTTGACTTAAGAGTTCACAACATGGCTGGATTTCTTATACTGCAGCTTGGAGCTATTTTCTTGCCTATGGTAAACTAAACCAAATTACTTGGAAAACATTGCACTAGAGAAAACATTTATCTTTCACTTAGTGAAGGATTGTACAGTTTGCTCTGGAAGACCATCTGTGATCAGGAGAGGCAAATATAAGGGGCTAATTTTTCCATTTTGGAGGAACAAAGTACAAATTCTAATTAGTTAATTCTTTCTGTATTAAGGTAACAATAAGCAGATATTAAGATAAAGAAGATTGCTGAGCTGCCCAGCAGTTACTGAAATCTAGATGTGAAAGGCTATCCTTAATACACTAGTGACGGGTTATTGTTGCAATGTTTCTTACATTTCTGTTTGTCAGATGGTGGGCAGGTGAATGGCAGAAATGTTCAACAACATGTGGCCCGACAGGACAGAAGAAGCGAACTGTACTTTGCATCCAAACAGTGGGATCTGATGAGCAGGCATTGGCTGTCACAGAATGCCAGCACCTGCTTAAACCAAAGACCCATTTGTCATGCAACAGAGATGTCTTGTGCCCATCCGACTGGACAGTGAGCAACTGGACTGAGGTAAGTTTGTGTCAGCTGTGACAGTAAAAGTTTGCTTTTTTATTTTTTCTGATTTTTTTTGTGCTTGAGCTTTTTTTTTATTTTTAAAAAAATTTACTTTTCTGAAGTGATCTATCATACTTAACAAAAAAAGACCAATGAGCATTTTTGCTGTGATAATTCAGTATACTGTGCAGCTAATTCACTGGCAGCTGATGACCTGCAGAATGTGAGGTCATCAAATTAATGATATAGTAAAATTGTTTAAATATACTGGAACTTATTCTGCAATATAAGTTACTATTAATATGGAATACTCATTTGTCGTGCTTTTTCGTAATTAATCCATGGAGAGATCTCATGCTTCTTAGCATTCTTCAGATTACAGTGTTGGTATCTGCAGGTGCTTCACACCTAAGCTTTCCATTGAAGTTGATGAGAGTTATGGGACCACGGGATATTGAGCAGTCTGCTTCTCCATGAAAACTAAAAATGCACAAGGACACTTCGTGGGGGGGAGAAGTAGGTTTTCAATCGTGCAAAATTTTTAAATTGCTTTACTCTAATCAGTTCTGTTACATTGAAATTTGCTTATAACTCACCTCACAACCGTGCAGTATTGTCACATACACTGAGCTAAAGTTTATCTGATAATAAAAAAAATACATGCTCAACAAATCTTTTCCCCTTTAGGTGTCCATAAAATTAAAAATCACTGTATTTTTGCAAACTTTCAAGAATTCTTTTAAAAAAATTTTTCCTTTTCCTAATTTGATTTCCTTTTTTTTTTTTTCTTTTTTTTTTTCTTTTTTTCTTTTTTTTTCTTTTTTTTTTTTAAGGAACTAACAAATGAGCTTGATAGTAGATACAGATAATGAACTGGTTGAATTTTGGGACAGTACTAATACAATTTATACTGCTCACAAGCCATCATCACTAAATGTTGATTGTTTTGTAAATTGGGTAGCCATCATTTTTTAACTACCTGTGAACAAAAATACATTTGTGAGTATATGGCCTACTTATACAGAATGGCAATTTACTTACAAAAATATCATGCTTCTATTGAATACAGCAGTTGCTCACTTGTCATTGGTTTTTATCTGCATGTTTCTAACAAAAATAAATTTCTTCACCTCAATAAATTGGAGTGAGAGCATAGGTCAGACTTTCTCCACCAGAAATGGTAGCAATGTCCAGATATTAGTAAATGGAAAAAAAAGCCTTAGGTGATAAATATGTGAAAGAGAAAACTTCCTTTTTCTCCTAGTTTATCTGGTTGTTAAAAGACCATTCTATACATTAAAAAATGAAAATACCTAATTGGGCAGATAATGAAGATGAAGTGTTACAGATATTCTGAAATCTCTTTTGTACTACATCTGTAATCTAAAGCAGAAGCTTTCAAAGCTAATTCTAGGGGAGATCATTTTTCCCCAAGATGTTAGCGAGGTTGGATATTCCTTCTAATTCACAAATGCTAATCCAAGTCAGCCACATGGCATAGTCTGACAAGCTGTGTTGCATTTCTGTGGAAGCTGCTACCAAATGCCAGCAGTTACTGTCTTTCTTAGTAAGCAAAGCACGTTACTACCAAAGTCAGTAAACTTCAGAGGTGAAATTGCAGTTGATACAAACTTGCATAGTTCTAAGTACAGTAAATACACTATTTTGCCAGAAATGCAAGGAGGAGGACAGACAGAATAACTAATTAACCTTCCTGCTCTGAGGTTACTGTGCTAATGCTGCAGACCTGATGTTATTTTAGAGGCATTAGCAACATGGGAAGCACCAGGAACATCAAGTCATGTGTGTTCCACTGCACCCTGAGAAGGATTGTGTGTCTCAAGGTTTTAAAGTGCTAGCAATAGGAGTGTTTGTGTTGAGCATCTATTTTAAACCAGCTAAATGAGTTGGTAGGGTTCCCTCAGATCTTAAGGGGACATCCTTCACCGGGTTATATGTAACATCTCCAGCAAACAAGTCAATCAGCCTTATATCTTCAAACACCCGCTAAATTGTTGTACCTAACATAACATCATAACAGGACATAACATCAGAGGAAAAACTGGGTATCCTTAACTTCTAGCATCCTTTGTATATGAGAGTGCTCCCATTTAGATAAATGACACGTGGCTTAGAAGTCCATAATTTAGAAGGGAAATGCTTGCAACCCTGGCAGCAAGTGCACTAAAACTGAATGAAAGATCCATTTTGCAAGGTTAACAAGGATCTATGAGCTATCATCAAAACAAGTCTTTGGCATTGTGAACAGCCAGTAGTAAGGAATATGTATTTTAATAATATTTTAATGACAGCTTTCAAGTCTATTTTTTATACTTTCAATTGTACAGGTATTGGCTAAACAATTTTTGTGATTGTTTCACTGCAGAAATCAGATTCTGACATATTACTTCCATATTTTGTCTTTATCATGTAGTCTTTTATCAGTGATATTTACTGAAGTTGACATTTACTCTTCCAAGAACTTTAAAAATGCTCCATGATAGAAGAAAATCATAGAATGGGACGCTTGTTCCATAGGGGAAAAAAAAGTTTTTCACTATTGATAAAGATCCTTCTTTACTTAAACTGCTGCAATTTGACACTTGTTTTTATTGACATGTGCAGCAGAATGATGAATTACATTCATTCTTCTTCTTTTGCAGTGCACAGTCACTTGTGGTGGTGGGATAAGGACTCGCAGTGTCACCTGTGCCAAAAATAATCATGAGCCATGTGATAGTTCCAAAAGACCAAACTCTAAAGCCCTGTGTGGTCTCCAGCAATGTCCTTCTGCTAGAAGATTCCTGATACCCCCACAGGTACCTAGAAGAGGAAAGATCATAATCCGAAAAACTATGAATCCCAAGTGGAGCCCACCTCGCAGAATACCCATTCCTGTTCCAAGCCCAAGGTTCCATGCAACAACAAGAATTCCCAAGCCTGAAACTGTAACTCCCTCCCCTACATCCTCTGATTTAGATAAAATCCCACAAAAAGAAGAAACCACCAATGTAACATTACAAAATAAGTTTGCTGGATCAAGTGATATTCACAATTATTCTGTTTTTGCTACTGAAAATAGTTTTCATCAAAATACTACTTCATGGCCTTTTCCTAATAGCTTAAGTACTGAAATTATAAAGCATGCTGAAAAGGTTTCTAAAAGTGAGACAGTTTCTACTGTAGGGGAAGAGCTGCAAAACAGTGAGGACATTCCTGTCTCTTCTTTTACAAATAGTCCAGAAGTAACTTCCAGCTATGATTACTTAACTGAAGAATCTGATGATGTTGATGGGTCAACAGAAGGCAGTGAGAAACCAACTGATTTCCTTCATAGCACAGAACACAATCTGGAAATCAGAACCAGGAGCACAATGCTAGATAACAACTCTCCCGTCCTTCAAAATGGGGATGTGACTTCTCATCTCCTCCCCTTATCTCATCCCCAAGAACCTTCTATGCCCCTTCCTGATAGTAGAGCAGCACAAGGATTGACAACAGCAAGCACTATCAGTCTGCAAGTTGATGTACCCATCAGAGAAGTAACTACCCAAGAAGCGTCTGTTACAGTAGTGCCCACCACATTTGGTAAAGTATGGAGAGGACAAGCTGACAGCAGAACAGAAATGAAGCTCCCTGACATCGTAACCTCCAGCACGCAATTGTTAGTAAACAAGCATGCTCTGAAGAACCACATGGAAACATCTGAGAGGATTGTGATGAATGTCACAGAAAGTAGCCTCCTAACAATACCCAACAGTTTGCCTGGTGATGCCTACTGGATAGTAGGGAACTGGAGTGAGGTATGTTACTTTTAGTTCATAAACAGTGAAAAGTGTGTCAGTTCTCTGAACCACTGCTGGGGAAATAAATTTTTATCCGACATGAGTATCATAAATTCAAATTAAAAACTTTTTATAACAAAAAATGGATAACAGAACTTAGGATATGTGATGTTAGAATGCTTAAATGAAACATATTTGTCTGTATGGATTCTGCACAGCTCTGTGCAGCTTTTCCAGGAACATGACATTTAGTTTGACAACAGCCTTGAGACCTCAAGAGCTCTGCTTGAGAGCACAGGAAAAAGATAGGCTGTAAGATGAATCCTAGAGACACCCAATAAATGTGCTTGAAATAATTACAGAATCACAGAATGACAGAATTGTAGGGGTTGGAAGGGACCTCCAGAGATCATCGAGTCCAACCCCCTGCCAAAGCAGGTTCCCTACAGCAGGTCGCACAGGTAGGCATCCAGGCAGGTCTGGAACATCTCCAGAGAAGGAGACTCCACCACCTCCCTGGGCAGCCTGTTCCAGTGCTCCGTCACCTCACTGTAAAGAAGTTCCTGCGCACATTTGTGCAGAACTTCCTGTGCTGCAGTTTCCGGCCGTTTCCCCTTGTCCTGTCTCTACTCACCACTGAAAAGAGACTGGCCTCGCCACTATGGCCCCCACACCTCAGATATTTATAAACCTATTAAATAATCCAAGTTAGCTCTACATGTGCTACTGTATTGTAACTATAACGTATATATATTATTTCTATCTAAGTTGTATTTCCTAACTTATCTACATTGCCCTCATAATGTACTAAGCTAGCTTTGTTTCTAAATAAAGCACATATGTATCATGATTAATAAACATATCTTTAGTTGACTATTAACAGATTTATGTGGAGCGTTCCAATCTCATACCACTATCAATATTTGTATTCACCTTTAAGCAAATACCTTCTAACTCAGAGCAGCATTTGGCCTGGTAAAACCAGTTTGAATATACAAAGTTAAGATGAGAATGTTCGTCTATATTTAAACCGGTATGTTCATGGAGAGAAGTTGCACTGTTCTTTGAAGTTTAGGTAATTGTAAACTGGAGCTAGGTTGTAGCAGCAGTAAAGTGGAAGTGCTTTGTCTGGTTCACATTCAAGTTAAAGTTGTTGGGCCTGTGGTTGGGTCATTACGGTACCTTTGGATACAGTAGCTGATAATTACAGTGTTAAGTATGTCTTGAATGGAGAAAGTATCAGTTTTTATCTGCGTTAGTGGCTGTGCTTAAAGGAGGTTGAAGCGAAATAAGTTTTAGCATCCTGTAGTACTTAGGAAAGCTCTGTCATTCTGAGTAAAAAAAGAAATACGGTTCACAGAAAACTGGAAACTCTTTTGAAGTGTAACACAACTGAAAGGTTCAGACCTGTAGACTTGTTCTGAAAGGTGTCAGCTTGTCCCAGATCTTATCTTTTTAGGTACAAAAGCTTTTAAAAGAATAACTTTGTGAGTGTCACCCTCCTGTGTGCAAAACAGATCTGCTGGAGAACTGAGCTTCCCAGTCTGGATATTTCTGATCACTACTGAGGGGTTATAATACCTGAGTAAGTTACATTTTCTCTGAAGGAGCAATATAAGCTGTTACGTTTTTTATGGCTTCTCAAAAGTGTTCACAATCTTTCATACCTTCCTTTACGAATGCCCAGCACTATGCTTTATACAAGTTTCTGTGCAGTTACTTTGCCATATTCTGGGACTGTAGTTACTCTGAGGTCAGAACTGATAAAGGGGTAACCATAGCTGAAGTCTATTTACATTTTACATTTTTAATCCAGAACTGGAAACCTCCTTGAACTGAGCATAGAATCATAGAATGGTTTCAGTTGGAAGGGACTTTAAAAACCATCAAATTTCAATCCAGCTGCACAAAGCCCCATCTAGAACACTTCTAAGAATAAGATATGCACAACTTCTCTATGCAGCCTGTTCCAGAACCTCACTACACTCACAATGAGGACTTTCTATCTAAGCTAAATCTTTTTCTTTGGTTGGTTGTTTTGTCTTGTTTTGTTTAGGCTGTTTCTAATCACTGCATTCCCTGATAGCCCCTTTCCAGCTTTCATGTAGGCCTTTTTTCAATGATGGAAGGCTGCTATAATGGTTCTCCAGGTCTTTTTCTTCAGCCCCACCTCTCTCAGCCTCTCTTCACAGGAGAGGTTCTCCAGCCCTTTAATTATCCATATTGCCCTCCTCTGGTCCTGCTCCAAGAGCTCCTGTGCTGATGGACCCCAGGCCTGGATACAATACTCCAGATGGAGCCTTGTAGAGTGGTGTCTCATGAGAATCCACATGGAGAGGGAACAGTCATCTCCCTCACTTGGTCACAATTCTTTTGATGCATTCTAGGATACAGTTGGGTTTCTGGATTGTCAGGATACACTAACAGCTCATATTCAGCTTTCCATCCACTGATACCCCTATGTTTTTCTCTACAGAACTGCTCTCAATCCACTAATTGCCTGGTTTATATTCTTTTTTGAGATTACTCTGACCTGAGCGCAGGACCATGCACTTGGCATGGTTGAATTTCATGAGGTTTACATGGGCCCATCTCTTATGCCTGTTCAGGTCCCTCTGCATGGCTACACTTGGTGCTGCATCCAACTCCATTGTCCACGCAACTAACAAAGACATAAAATAATGGCAATGCCTGTTCTGTCCCCTCTTCACTGGTCTCCGCCCTGAGCTGTTGCTGCAACTCATTGAGTGCAACCTTCCAACCAGTTCCTTATCTACCAAGTGTTCCATCTTTCAAATCAGTGTCTCTCCAAATGTCTCCCCAGCCAAGGGTGTTTTGCAGGACAGTGTCAAATGCTTGTCCTAAGTCCAGATAGGTGGATTCTTCCCCCATCTACCAATGCTGTCACCATATCTCAAAAGACCACCAGTTTTGTCAGAATTTATCCTTAGTGAAGCTTTGTTGTCTGTTCCGCTCTCTGTTTTCTGTGTGCTTTAGCATAGTTCCTTGGAGGTTCTGTTCCATGATCTTGCCAGAAGCAGACATGAAACTGAGTGACCTGTCATTTTTCAGTTCTTCCTTTTTCTGTTTTTAATAATAAGTGCTAATATTACCCCTTTTCCAGTCAGTGGGATCTTCACTCAACTGTGATGCATAGTGGCTTGGTAACTTAATCTGCTGGTTCCCTCAGGACTCTCAGATGCATCTCATCGGGAATTCCCATGGACTTGTGCACACTTGGGTTTCTTATGGGTTCTTTTTGTCTTGCCTGGTTGTGTTAATTGAAGAGGGATTTTCTGGTTTGCATATAAAATATATGGTTCAGTTAATGTATATAAGTAACACAACATCTTAAAAAAAAATTGAAATATAGAAAAAAAAATAGCAAAAACATGAAACTAGTGGGTTGGACATGTATGCCTTAGATGGTCTCACAGCTTGTCTTCTTTTACAGTGGGTAGTTCTTCATTCTCCGAATCCTTGCCTTTGGATTCTGTGGCTTGGGTAGTATGGCAGGGGACTTGTTGGTAAAAACAGAGGCAAAAACTGTGTAACTCTGTCTTCTCCCATGTTCCTCCACTATGTCTCATTGATGATGGAAGAGGTTCTTAAAAGGTCTGTTTGCTCTCTGGCCTACCTGAAATGTTGCAAATTCATAGAGAAACACATGGCTAAAAAGATCAGCAAGAGATGAGTCAGTGTGTCCATAGCAGTGGAGTTATAGCCCAGGTAGACCAGGAAGATCCTGTTGATGCCCTCTGTGTGATGCAGCCTGTGGATCAGTCTCTTCCTCTGTCAGGTTGGCGATTCACAGAACATCAGAATGGCAGAGGTTGGAAGGAACTTCTGGAGATAATCTAGTTCAAATCCTGCTAAAGCAAGTTCCTCAGAGTACATTGCACAGAAAAGAATCCAGGACGGTATTGCATGTCTCCAGGGAAGGATACTCTACAACCTCTCAGGGCAGCCTGTTCCTATGCTCTGTCACCTTCCCAATAAAGAGGTTTGTGTTCCAGTTCATGCCTTCTGCCTCCTGTTGCTGGGAGCTACTGAAAAGAGCTTGGTCCATATACTTCACTCCCTCACTTTAGATTTGTGAGATCCCTTCTCAACCTTCTCCACTATGAACAGCACCAGGTCTCTCAGCCTTTCTTCAGAAAGAAGATGTTCCAGACTCCTCATCATTTCTGTGGCCTCTGTTGGACTCTCTCCAGCAGTTCCCTGTCTTTCTTGAACTAGGTGCCCAAACCTGAATACAGTACTCCAGATGTGACCTCACCAGGGCAGAGTAGAGGAGGAAGATCACCTCTCTTGACCTGCTGGCTGCGCTCCTTTTAATGCACTCCAGGATACCATTGGCCTTTTTGGCCACAAGGGCACACTGCTGGCTCATGGCCAACCTGTTATTTCCAGGACATCCAGGTCCTGATCTGCAGAGCTCCATGCCAGCAGGTCAGCCCCTAATCTGAACAGGTTCGTGCAGTTACTCCTCCCCAGGTGCAGGATCCTATGTTTGCTCTTCCTGAATCTCATCAGTTTTCTCTCTACTTAATTCTAAGTCTGTCTGGGTTGCTGAGTGGCAGCAAAGCCTTGTGTTGTGTAACAGACTTCTGGTTGTAGGACATGTACTCTGTGATGTCAGTCTGGAACTTCTCCTTTGCCTTCCTATGGCAAGGTGGGAATGGCTTGAGCTTCCTATATTCAGGCAGTACAAGTGAAGCATTTCGTCCTGCACATGCCCAAAGACCTACATTTAAGTCTGCTTGGGTGGAGGACTTTGTAAGAGAGTGTCAGTGCAAGGGCTGTGCTACGAAGCCCAAAGTATTCCAAACAGGTGTTTAAAGGAGAGATCCAGTGATCACTGATTATCAGTGACTATTCATTGCCCCTGTAAGAATGATTTTCTTTACATTTTACTTAAATTTTCTGTATTGAAAATGAAGATTATTTTTAATATGCAGTGGCCATGGTAGGTCATTGCCTTTTCAACAATGGCTTGGATGTCTGTTTCCTATTCAAGTCCATCCAGTTCTTTTTGCAATTTTCTTCCATTTTGTAAGCATATGGTGATTTTATTTTCTCTCAACTTGCTTTAGTTTCACCATATATATCTTCAACAGTGGTGTTCATTATGGCCCCAGCTGACACCTGGCAAATGAAATGAAATAATTATTACAATGTTATATGACTCTCTCTGTGAACATTAAGATCAAATTCGCTTTGTTTTGTTTTCACTTCAATTCATTCCATTTGTTGGCCATTGTAAGCCTTGGATTTCTCAATGCAATATTTCTCTTCTCAGCTGATGTTCTCAGTTACACACTAACAACTTTTGAATTTCAATTTACTGTTTCATTACAGTTTTTTAGCTCAGCACAATGTTTTTTAACTCAGATTCGGTCTTTCCATGTTCCTGCCAACTCTCCCAACCAAGTGTTGTCTGCACATTTTATGAGTGCATGCTATCATAATTATTCAGTTAGTTAATGAAAATTCTGAAAAGAGCTGGGCTCTGGACAGAGCATTACAAGGCCATATTTGAAATGTCTTTTCATTTTGACTTAAAATCATTGTGGACCACTTTATTACAGTTTTTCAGTTAGCTGTGCACCAGTCTTGTAATAATGTCACTTAAATCATATTTCCATCATTTGCTAAAAGAACAATCATATAAAAAAATGTATCATGTCAACTAGCTCTTTTACCATTAAACCAGATACCCCAATTTTTCTTGATAGCTCCATGTTGACTGCATTATTACTTTATCATCTTTGCCACTCTATGCCATTTTGGTTTTGATTGTTTCATACTTGCTCTTGTATCTTGTGAAATGAAGTTAGGGTATTTGTTCTTCAGTGCACAGATCTGTCTTTTTCCTTTCCCAAAGATAATTTGAAAAAGATCATTCTGTAATCCTCTGGGGCACTCTCAGTCCTCCACAATTTTTAAAAAATAATTCTCAACAGTTAAAAGAATATTTGTGAACATTTGAATGAATATTGAGAGGAGAAGGTCAATGCATTCAGTTTCATGGAGCAGATGAAATTAATTTGAGGTACTCAACACATTTCAATTTGGTATTTTGAAATGTTTTAGAAATCTCCTACTACTCTGATGCAAGCTATGTCTTCTAGTTAAAATTAACTTTAAATGAAGCCTGTCCCCTTTGAACTTCTTCCATCCTGCTATGGTCTTGGGCAATGAGCTTTAAGTGGTCCTGCTTGGTTAAGGCCATCTCCAGGGATCTCTTACAATGCTGTGAATGTCAGCTATTATACTTCACATGGGAAAAAGAGTTTGTATTTCTTCCATACAACTTGATGGAACCTTTTCTTATTGTTCCTTTCAATTCATTTTCATTTCAATATTCTGACATCTTTTGTATTTTTGTTCTGTTTATTTGTCCTTACTGGAACTTCGTGCCTGCTTTTTTTATACCTTCTCTTTAAAGCCTTGATATTTCAGTGTCACCATACTTAAATATATTACTCTCTTGCTAAGCTCTCTTTCTACTGTTACTGTAATGCAGATGATAAATCTCATAGTAACTACCAGTATTCTGGCAGTTCTTTGCTCCTTGGATAGACCAGTAGATTTGCTGTAAACCACAACAATAGAAGTTGTTATTTTTCTGGCTTAATCCAAGCTTATCTGTGGTGTTTCTTCTACCAACTACAGGCTGATTGGCATATGTTGAATTTGGCTCTGTGCATATAGTTCATTATCTCTCACACTTTAAGGGAGAAAAAGATGAATGAGGATTTCTAGTTACTTTTTACCTCTTCCTGCTTCAGGATGTAAAGACTTCTTGATGAAGAGCATGCAGTCTTTGGAGCCTGGCTGTCATGATCGATGTTCTCATATCTTGGGTGCTGAAACCCTCCCAGATTTTTGGAAGCACATAGCCACTCTGAATTCTTAAAAATCTTTTTCATGTGCAGTTTTCCCAAGAATCTCATGCAATTTATTTCAGATTTTCAGCATCATGTACTCAATTTACTGAATATCTTATTTGAGTAGGATTAGAGAAGTACAAGTGATGGAGATTTGAAGCAATAATAATTTGCCTTAGGCCCCCAAAGGTCAGAGAAGGAAACAGTAGAACATCTGCTATAGCTTTATAAAGCGTTAGAAAGCAGAAGATTGCCAGGGAAAAGCAGTGAGTAGTATAAGCCAGAATCGGTATTTTCTTAATATAAAAAATGCAAAGTATTTTTAAATAAGAATTAGGTACATTTTAAGTAAGGCTTGGGTAAATTTGAAGCCTTCTTTTGAGCACCTGTACAAACATCTGAAATTAGGTCAACTAAAGTTGCTCTGGATGTATTAGTTTAGGCACGTGAATTGTTTCCAGAATGATTTACTAACCTTGAGTTTGCCCCTTGGGCATTTCTCTCGCTTTGGCCAGTGCTCTACCACTTGTGGAATGGGGGCTTTCTGGAGACACGTGGAATGCAGCAGCAAGAATGTATCTCATTGTCAGCACACAAAAAAGCCGGATCATGCCAGAAAATGTTATCTCCGCCCATGTGCTAGCTGGAAAACAGGAAATTGGAGCAAGGTAATTTCATTCATGTTTATGTCTTGTCTTCACATTTTTTAAAACTGGAGCATCAAACAGTGGGTTACTTTTCAAGGCTCAAAAGAGGAAAAAAATTACAAAATTTTGTTTGAAATAATGCTGGTTTAGTATAGGAAAAAAAAATAGGTCTCTCAAACTTTTTTATCATATTTGCAGACAGCGTTGGTGCCATTGGACTAGAGGGCAGATTTGTACAGGGAAGGGTCTGCAGAAAAGGTTATGGTTAAAAAATCTGTGTTACTTTATTGATTTTGGTGACATAGAAGTGATTTGTACGTGAAATATGTGTCTGTGTAGAAAGTCCAGGCAAGGCCTTAAATGACCACACTTAAATCTTCAGAATTGATTTTAAGCGATGCACAGACATAATGTGGTCCTACTTCAAGGAAGGTGTATTTCACCTTCACTTTTTCTTCATAAATGTTGTTGCTCTTGCAACAGGTAGGTGACAGTTATGTCACAGAAAGTGGCTTTAAATCAGATTTAATGATAAAATATGGGAAACAAATGTTTTAGAGCATGAATAAAGAGGATAGTTCGCTACAAAAGACCTTTCTTAGCAGATAACTGTTGTTAGTATCCCTACTTTTCAGCAGTTGAACTATACAGACATATCCACAATTTCATACATTAAAGTGGTTTTTTTTATTTGTTTGTTTGCTTCTGCCAGTCAAAATTGTTTTTCTCATTTCTTATTCCACCTATCTTAAGGGAACTTATCAGAATAAGATGGCTGCATTCCACTGTTGGTGTAGTAAATCTGTGTTCCATTCCTCTTATCTAATTCTTCCCCTCCCCTAAAGGAAAAGTGCTTCAAACTAGATCTTACAGTCTGCGCTTAATACCAAATGCAATTTGCAAATGTTCTGGGGGCTTTGTACTCAATTTCTTGCATGGTGACTTCTGTCTATTGTTTCTATTCAGAGGACCAGAAACTTTTGTGAACAAGGACATTAATTCCTCTTCCACCTACTCTTCAATTCCCAGGGGAAGTAGTGAGTTCACTTCCCTTGTTGAACTCAGAAATAATTACTTAGATAAAAGAGAACGGCATTAGTTGTTATAATGCAACATGGTCATAGAGATCAAAGCTGATCCGAGGCTATTCAGTGTCATAGGCAGAACTGGCTTTAATTCTAGATTAAGACAGAATAATTAAATGTGTATTTGTTCCTATCCTTGGAGTAGCAGATTTATTTCTTCCTTAGCAGCAGAAGAGACTTTGCATGGGATCAGAAGTTGGTGCTGCTGCATGAGGCCTGGGAGCAATCTCTGGAGAAACAGGAAGGGCACATCTGCTGACATCTTTTGAAGAAGTGTCCCTTTCTGCTTTTGTTTACAGTGCTCTGCCTACTGTAATGGAGGCTTCAAGACCCGAGATGTTCAGTGCATCGACAGTCGTGAGAAGCAACTTCTCAGGCCTTTTCATTGCCAATTACTTGGATATAAACCACAACTCACTACTAGTTGCAATACAGAGCCTTGCTTGCGGTGGCGAGTGGAACCTTGGAATGAGGTATTCGTCTTCAATAGAAACTTTGGCAATGAACAATTAGCTGCCAATTTACAGTGCTAAGTAAACTTCTGCACAAAGAGTGACACAGCTGTTACTGCTTAGAGGTTCTGCTATGTTTTTGTGTGTTAGAGGAAAAATCGTCCCAGGCATTATTAAGACTTCCCAGAATCATTCCTAGGATTGCGTGTGATACACAGCTAGAGCTGTAAATTACTGTACCCTGAAACAAAGAAGCAGATGGCCTGGAAGATTAAATGGATTTATTTTAGCTATCCTGCTGGATCACTAAATGGGATTCATTCAAATGTTTCCCTTTTGCTGCTATTTTAATGTTATGGTCTTTGTTGAGTTTGCCTTTACACTTTTTGGGACTGGAATTTTGTGGGAACAGAGGCTGAGGTAAAACAAGAGTAAAATCAGATTTTGAAGCCACTTTGTAATATAAATCTGTACCAACAAATTTTAATAGGCAGCTGGACACATATTTGTACCAGCTAAAGCATGTAGTCTTGTTATATCTGACTGTTTGCTCGGCTAAAAGCAGCTCTAGAGAAAGTGCCATGTGCTGTATTTTTGCTGGTATGGACTTGGTGCTTTCAAATTTTGCTTCCTTACAAATCCCACTTGCATTGAGTGGGAGACCTCATCCTGAGTTTTGCAGTTAACAATGGCTTAATAGTAATAGTAGCCAAATGATTACTTCTTAAAATATTTTATAAAAACACTTGTTCAATCCTGGCAGATGTCTTCATGTTGAGGATACTGAGTAGAATTTCCTGGATGCCAGCTCCAATCCTCTATCCACAAAGATACAGTTCCTTGTAGGAGAGCAACAGTGCACTATTCAAAATATACCTGTCACCTTATTCCACAACAGGCCACAGATCTTCTATGTATTTCAAGGAGGCTCTGTTGCAGACCTAGTGAAAAGAATAAAAATCAGTTGAGAAGTAACAATGGGAAAGGGACACAAAAATGCTTGAAAAACTTGTCTTTGCATGACACTTTTTATTGCCATTCTGTACCTAATATATTGTTTGCACTGAGTGAATTTTAATGTCCCTAACTGCCTCATAAAAATGAGGTGTTGCATCTCATGAAGATGTACTATCTTCTATAAATATTGCAGTTTAATCTTACAGGCACATGACTTGCAGAAATTGCTGTTGCTGGTGGTGTTACGTGAGCAATTCTGTGTTGCCACTTCTGTCTTATATTATTTCCATTAATACGTGTCAGGAACAGTTTTCTCCCAAGTGTTTTGGACCAATCATGGCTCGTTCCCTGTCTATTTCAGAACATACAATGAAATAAATTTCTCTGTGCAAATCTTCTCTTCATAACTGAGTTGTAGGATGTGGCATGCAACCTAGCCTCTGCACCTTTCCAAATCAAATGAGTTAGTGATTTGCTTCTTGTTACCTATGGATCCACATTTCTAACTGAAGAACACTGCTGTCTTTGTGGCCTTTTTCAGGGTTCTTATTCCTTCCTATCTCTCTCCTCACGAGTTTGTGCACCTCTTTTGATAGTGTTCAAGGTCATGTGGTGGTGGCCAGCAAAAATGACACATCTGCTGCCCAAAAGGAGGCAATTGTGACTGGACAAAAAGACCCAATTCCATTGCATCATGTAACAGGCAATCTTGTACTCAGTGGATTAACCAGACATGGGGTTTGGTAGGATTCAGTTTCTTCTTTGTTGTATTTGTGTTCACGGGTTGGACAAAGGGCAAAGAGCACAAACTGGAACACAGGGAGTTCCATACAAACATGAGGAAGAACTTTTTGACAGTGCACTGAGAAGACTGCCCGTGGACGCTGTGGAGTCTCCTGTGAAGGTATTCAATTCAAGACCTGACTGGATGCTTTCCTGTGCAATGTACCATAGGGAGCCTGCTTTAGCAGAGGGAGGTGATATCCACCCTAGATGATATCCAAGCCTTCTGATTCTGTAATTCTGTGAAATTTGGTCATATTTAAACTGTTGATGTTATTTAAAGATTTGACCACAGTTAAGGTGAAAAAGAGGACAGAGATCAGACAAACAAGTAATTACCTGCTTGTGTTTGAGTGTTGGTACCAGTAGAAAGAATAAATTCTCATAGAATCTTAGAATCTTTAGAATTGGTGGGTTCCTCTGAAGGCCATCTAGTCCAACTCCCCTGCAATGAATAGGGACACCACAGTTGGATCAGTTTGTCCAGGGACTTATCCAGCCTCACCTTGAGAGCATCTAGAGATGGGGTATCGATCACACCAGGACATCTTCCAGTGCCTCACCAGCCTCACTGCAACAGACTGTTTCTTTATATCTAAACTAAATCTACCCTCTTTAAGATTGAAGCTACTTCCTCATGTCCTGTCACCACAGGCCCTGCTAAAGAAGCTCTCCTTTAGATAACTGAAAGGCTACCAGATCACCTTGCAGCCTTCCCAAGGCTGAAGAGCCCCAGTTTTCTCTGCTGTCTTTGTAGGAGAAATTGTTGTAAAACTGGACAAATGGGCTTACAATGGGAGATCTCTTTAGAATAGAACCAAACTTTCCAGATCCAGCCTACCTCGGTTCCTTCAAGTGATTCATGTTTTAGGATTGTTTGTTCTTAGTTCTCTCAAGAAGAATGACTTACCATTAATACTCTTCCCTTGCTCATTTGATATTTTTACTGAAAGACACTGATTAACAAAACATGGTTGTGCTTAATGAAGAGGTAAAATTTCAAGAGAATGACCAGCTATGTGTCAAGAAAACAGGCATTTCTTTATTCATGATATCTATACCATGCAAATCAAATGCATGCTCTTAGAATTCACATTCTACATTTAAACATTAAGACATACATTTGCAGCATTTCTTGAACACAGCATATATATTCATAATTTTCTAAGAATTCATTAATATATGCTAATGTCCCTTCAGGTCTGTGTGGTCTGTACAACCACCTACTTCATCCTCTTTATTTCCTCTTAAACTTCTTCACAGTGGCCTATGGCCAACCTTCAGCAGTTTCTCCTCAATTTGGCAAATTTCCATCGCTTGTTATGTCATAACAAGCAAGCTTTGTCTTGATACACTACAATTCAGAACAATTGATATGAAACCCAAGAGAAAATCCTTTCACCTGGTGGATACAAAGAAGCTCTGAGTACACACAATGTAGATAAAAGGCGGCCTGTTGTAGCTTCAGCGTTTGCTGTCTTTTTAGAGGCAAGGAAAACCTGAATTGTCTTTGATGCAAGCCTAGCTGAATCCTTCCAAGTACAGCTAGACTGTTTGATCTGTCTGTGCTTTCAGAGCCTTCCCACTTACTTTAAGGTTTTCGTGTTTGGAAACTGGAAGCAAGGGTGAGCTGGGAACGATATTCCGAAGGAAACTTTATGGCATATCGCAACTGTCTACACAAGCAGAGATTTTAAATTTTGATACGTTGCCTCCTATTTTGGATTCTGGAAATCTAATTGATGATGATGGTATATTTGTTTGGAGAACTTTCATGTATCTGGAATAAATGGTTTTAAATATATGTATGTATATATATATATATAGATACATATATAAACAAACTGGTACATCTAATAAATATTTCAGTTTCCTTAATAAACATGTTCATACATTAGAAGCATTCCTGTCAGCAGAAGAGAGCAGTGAAACAACATCAAAAACCAGAAACCACAAATAAGAAAATATTGGAGAATCATTTAACACTGAAAAATTCTTGAGGGTTATTTTTGACAGAAAGCCTTCATATGGGTTAACAGTGTGATGTAGTGGCTTCAACTCTGATAAACAGGGAAGTGAAAAAGTTGGGAAATGCATAAAATAAGCAACTGAATACCAAAATTTTACAGCTCCATTAATTCCATGTACTATAATTTACTTAAAAAACATGAATCTAAATTTGCTACATGAGTAACCAAGATCTCTTTCTGTGTGTTTCACACCAGTAATATTGTGTCTTACGCACAGAGGTGTACATTACAAATAGGGTGATTTGCAGCAAAATTAACAAGCCTGTCTTCACCTCTTGCACTTCATTAGCTGGCACTAGCTACATCCATTGAACTGTTTACCTTGCTGGCCACTGCTTATCTGAAGAGGGCCAGAATTAAACATTCATTGGAATTCTCATAAGCTCTGGGGTATATGAAGAATTAAGTAAATTTTCAGAGCAGCAGTGTCACCAGAACAAGCAGGTGGTAGTTGTTTTGTTGTTAGAAATTAAGGGTAACCACAATGTAAGTGTCACCAAAGAAAAAAGCTTCTCATTGAGCTTTTCTGAAATCTTAAGCTTGGTCATTTCTAGACCTAGCGTTATACTTGATGTGGATTATTCATGTTTAAAACAACTCATGAAAAATACACGAATTGTATTTTTCACAGATTAACAAAATTGTCAGTTTGCAATACTAATTTGGATTACTACTGTCTTTATAGTATTTCCATTTCGGACCATCCTCCTGTGCAGAAAGTATTCCTGTCACCCTGGTTGTACATTCCTAGGTGTTGAATTTGTTCTGTTTCTCTCTCCATTGTATACTGACAAATCTAGCCATATTGATAGGTGTCTAGGTAGAGAATTTAGTACACAAAGTATTTATTGTCCTTATTTCTGAATCATATGTTTTTTTAGCTTTCCATTTCACTACAGCTCACATGTTGATATATTACACAACTCCCACTTAGAAATACTTTATAGTGTTAAAATGACTTTTTTTTTCAGTGCACTGTTTCCTGTGGAGGAGGCATTCAGCAAAGAACTGTGAAGTGCAGGAATATAGAAACCGATGAAACAGAAGATGACAGCATGTGTGTGGATAAGCCCAAGCCATCAGAGCATCAGCAGTGCAATCAGCAAGCGTGCAGAAAAAGTGCAGGTATGATAATGTGCTGGCAGCAGACAGCTTCCCAGTAGCTCTGTGTTTGTTCTGAGGTGTTGGAAAAGCCGGGAGTCTGTGAGCTTGCTGTGAATGCTACATGTACACTAATTATAGGTTAGTTACTACTCAGCTACACCGTTGCCACAATCATGCTGTATTCTCCGGTCCTTGCCTTGTGTTGCTGTGATGGGGCTTTCTGAGCATGCATCCATGATTACAGTGCCGCAGCTAAATGAATGGGTCTGCCTGCATTGGTGGGTTTTACGTAGTTCACCGGCTGCTTTCAAGGCCTGTAGAAGGAAGTGCCATGAGTACAAACAGATGCTGTTTCTTAAGATAGACAACCTTATAGGCTCTGCAAATTCTAAACAAGGAGTACAAGCAAGCAAAGTGAGAAAGACACCGTAAGAAAAATCTGACTAGCAGTGAACACAGACTCTGCTTTGAATTCAGTGTCCCAGAGAGTGGGACATGTGTGTATCTTCAAAGTGAAGAGACAGAGAGAGCAAAACTCCTTCAGATAATTATTGTCCAGAAAAAGAAAAACTGTAGCAGAAGGGGAAAGAAAACACAAACAAGAATCTTTATCCATGTTTATGACAAATACAAAGTGTAGAAAAACCTGGAGCTCCATAGTCTGTGTACTGCAGTGTCCAACAGGTATCCTAAGGGTGAGCACAGCAGCAGCTCAGATGCCTGCTGGAATAGCCTTCATAGATCTTTTTGAGGAAGATTCTTCCCTCTTAGAAAGTCTTTAGTGAGGGTGCAGTCTGATGAAGAGACAAGAGATTGGCTCCTGAGGGTAATGCAGATGTGGCATGCAACTGAGGGTGATATATGATTCCCCCTGCTGTTCAAAGATCTTGAGCACGTTTTGCCCTAGGGTTGAATTGGTCTGCTTATCTCTTATCCCTCTCATATTTGAAAAGACAGACTCAGATAAATAGTACCCTTGCAGATTAGTTAATAGTTACTTCTGTAAACAGGCCAACGAAGCATAGGAAATATCCTAGTGGGCAGGCCAGTGGTGCATACAGCACCATATTTTGTCTCCCGGAATGACATTAGGAGGTCCCACTTAGGGAAACTACATTTGCTGAGTGCTTCTCTGTGGCTTATTTCCTGGCTTTACCTCCAGCATTCCCAACTGATATAGGAGGACAAATAAAAGCGCACTATCCTGATTCTTTTCGTTTAAATTTATGTAACTTCTTCTGTGAAACTCCCTTTTTGAAACTCTGATACTCTCTGTTCCTACCACCTCTTCTGGCAGCGAGTTCCAGAAGTTTGCAGTCTGTTGTGGAAAGTCATCGTGACTGTTGTAAGCCCCCTTTTACTAGTGTCATTGTTTTTTTTCAGTTGTGGTACTGAGGAGTTTGTTGAAAAAATTCTGCATTCAGCTAATCCACCACCTTTCTGCTTTTGCAGACCTTGACCTTTCTTCAGCTATTGCTTCTCAGATTTTCTAATTCCTAACCAAATCTGATATGTCTCAGTTTATTAAAGAAGAGCTGTCAGCACCATATTACAGATGTTAGCAGTCTCTGGCTTATTTTAGTGCTGCAGAAAATAGAGCCAAGCTGAATCTGTAGTTGCTTGTGCCTTGTTTATGCTCTTTCTGCCTGCCCTGCATTGCTCTGTAGCACGCTGCAGCTCTTTGGCCTGTCTTAAATATACTCTTTAAAAAATGTGGAGGACCAAAATGTGTACCAAGCATGTAAATCATTGTTACTGAATCTTTCTGACAGTTCTAAAAAGCAGAAATGATAAAGTGAAAACTATAAACCAACTTTGTCTGCTGCAAAGTGAAACCCCATTGACCAATACTTAAAAAGCACTTCATTTTCCAAGGCAGAAGGCCATGTGAAATTTGCTATGACCTTTCCATTTGGATATCCTAGACTTTCAGAAGACTCAGGTTAACCAGTAATACGAAGGAGGAGAAAGCTGTCATAAGGCATTGTAAGATTCTTGACATGCAGATGATTTGTCAGCAAAATACAGATTATTATTCTCTTTTTCTGTACCGTAGGCCTCCCCTGCAGCAAAGATCAACTGTCAATTCACTTCTGCCAGAGGCTGAGAAGCATTGGCAAGTGCTTGGTGCCTTCAATACAATTGCAGTGCTGCTCCACATGTAACCATCCCCGAATTCGTAACAAAGCAAAATACTGGGATCAGCGAGGCATCAAACAACATTATGCTAAATCTAGAAGAAAGTCACCTCAGAACCAAGAAAACAACAGCCAAGCTGCTCAGCACTAGCTGCTTTTTAGCTAGTTAATTTTAATAGGGCTTCTGTTTACAAGTTTTATGTGTCTTTGTGTGTTTTTCTGAACCGTCCAACATAAATGAAAATCTGTGATCACAGCTAGGAAAACACATTCCTTAGGGTTACCAGTCCTAATTTACTGCTTCAATTTCTTATCTGTAGAAGTCCAAGATTTGTAACATAATTTGCAATGTGCCATCAGTTAGTACTTAGGCATGCATAGAGGCTATAGACAAGCTTGGAATAATTCTTTTTAATTAATGTTTTGCTTGCTGTCTTCCATCTTTTTTCCAAAACCAGCTTGAAACAGCAGCGCCACCTAACTCGTGAGCCCAGTGAAGGATGATGGGACAGCCAACACAGACTTGCGCTGTGGGCCAGATCCCCGTGTTCTCACTCACTTTTATATTCTTTTTCACTTTAAACAAATGAGGTGAAGTGGCAGTGTTCCTCTCAATCATTTGCACACTTCAGTTCTTAAAAAATTAAAAGCAGAGTTTTGTTATTATTGATGTGCAGGCCGTACAGCAAAAAAAAAATTGTTATTTTTGAAAAGAAAAATTGTTCACTTATTCCTTGACTGAACATCTAAAGGATACCTCAGAAACAGCCTGTCCTGACCAGTTTTCTCCTACTGCAAATGTCTTGTTGTAACCTATAACAACCCATCAAAATTGGAATTTTAAGTTCCCAAATGTGTTTTAAGCAACATTCCTTTCTTCTATGAAAGCAAAGCTTTTTGCATCTCCCATATGAATGTACTGAGTATCAGTGTGAATTATTTATCTGAGATAGCGGTACTGTTTAACTCAATAGCTCCTTGAAGAACATAAAATCACATCCACATTATTGTTACTCACAGAAAATATTTTCCCCCCTATCAGTAATCATAGCAAAAGGTAACACCTAGGATTAGGAACCTGAGAGCCAGAGTATGTGCATAGCAGGATTCTGGACATCAGCCATTAAGACAGCACTAGCCAAATAGTTCTTTGCTACTGAAGGAAATGGCAGAACAACTGCTAGGGAGGCCAGACTGGACTCTTCAAAGCATATCTGGGCATTTTCAACAGAAGTAGACAGAGCCTAGCATTTAGCTTGAAATTCAGTAGAAGTTGGACACCTTGAGTCTTCATACTCTTCTGAATATCTCAGATTTATTCCCTAACTACCTTTGACGATTTGAGATTGTAATACAGGGAAATGTCTTATCTTATACAATGCAGAGTGAAATACTCAGCCATGAACTGAAGTGTCACTGAGCTTACAGAGCTATGACTAGCTAATAGTCCTATTTCTACACAAACCTGTATGGAAGTTAATCAAAACACTTGGGCCTGGCTTTGTTGTATTAACTTAATACAGAAGACCATAAGCCTAATTGCCCTTTTTTGTGGGTTTGTGGCCTTCGGATAAGGGTTCACTTTTTCACTTGAAGTATCTGGGAGTTTAGGATACGCAGCATGGTAAGATTAGATTTACTAATCTCTGCGATGGCAATGTAACCCCAGTTATAGGTGCTGATAAAACTTAAAATCCACTGTTAAAAACATGGTGCTAGTACAATAGACGTGGGGGATGACTTACAGAGGTGCATGTGTGTGCAGGCCTACGGGCACGCACTCTTAAACAATACATATCCATGGTATTGCTGGCCAATGCCAGGCATATTGTTTTTTCAGTATTACAGGTGCTTGTGTCCTTCTGAGGTCCTGAATTGGCCCACTGAACAATAGAAATCAGGTTGGTTCATGTTGCACAGGACATAAAAATACTGAAGTATGTGGAGTGTGGAGGCAGTTGTCTGATGGCCAAACAAAACTGACTGACGGTCACGAGGAATGCATACTGGAGGTCAGCAGAGGGACCACCAGTCATGGGGGCTAATGAGAAGGGAGCTGGCTGCGTGAAGATGGTGCAGGTGGGAGGAAGGATGCCTTGGGGTTCAGTTGGGTTTTTCAGTGCTCCTTATAGCCAGTGTGGACAAAAAACAAGTCTGTCTTCATAG
Organism: Tympanuchus pallidicinctus; assembly: GCF_026119805.1. Taxonomy (NCBI): domain Eukaryota; kingdom Metazoa; phylum Chordata; class Aves; order Galliformes; family Phasianidae; genus Tympanuchus; species Tympanuchus pallidicinctus. Next base: position 13,612,012 of record NW_026294813.1, read on the forward strand.
TTTTATTCAGGGAGTTGTTACTTCATTTGAAACGAATGAAAGTAAGTCATATCATGAACATTAATGGAAATAATCATTCTACCTGGGATAGCACAGTTGTCACTGTTGTTCAACTTAAAACTGTAGGGAAAAGACTGTGATAATAACACGAACTATTTTAGTAGAGCAGCGCCCATTGCTGTATTTTACATTGCACTCATCAGCTTAATATCTCCTTTATGCTAACAGCATTTAGTCCTCTCTCATTCATTTAGAAAAATTAATTTCTTATGACATATCTCTTTTTAAGTAAATGTGGATTTATGATCCTAACCCAGATGGTCGCTATTCTTAAAACTGAATGGAGTATCGAGAGCTGAGGCATAATATCATTATATTATCATATTAGCCTGAGACACATCAGCTTCAGCAGGTTGCTCAGGAAAGGTCTGTATTTGGCACATTCACTGCTTGCTCTAACATTTCAAGGTTTAAAAAGCAGGCTATGATTACTTGTTTCAAGCTTCAATAAATGGCATCTCTTACATCTGTTGTCCCTGGTGTTTTGTTTCCAGTCCCTGTGATTTTTGTCTAATCATTCTAGATGCATCCTCATCATTCATGTATTTTGATATTTGATATTCCAACATGAAAAAGATCATTAAAATCAAGAGGGAAAATGTAGCAGGCCACGGTGCTTATTTCCTATGAAATAGATGGCATCTTACTGCCTCAGACCAAGCAGATGCACTTTAGCTCCTTGGTAGCAGATGGATGTAGGCATGCCTGTTGTGGGAAGTATTTGTTTTCATTAGCAATTGTTTACTCATTGTTATTGTATGTTCATTCCACTCCCACCTCTGTATTCTTTCAGTACTCAAGATTTGCTAATGTAGCTTATTTGTGCCTCCTTCCTTTCTCGTAATGGACAAATGCAGATATCTCCTGAATGCCCACAGAATCAAGGCCTGAGACATGTTAGCATAGCGGTATTACAGTGGTCTGTTCCACAGGTGTAGTGGAGGTAGCAATGAGAGCCATGAGGATGAGCAGTAGCTGCTCCACATTCAAAGTGGGCAACCACTGTTATAAGCAGGAATGTCTGGTTTTGGGGAGGAAAACGTGGGAGAAATGACAAGTTGTTAAATACCAAGGCTGCCATCAGATGCCTAATCTAAAGGCAGCTGGGATGGAATTGTTTGCTGCATAGTGTCTGGTATGCTGCTAAGTTTTGGTTCTGGGAGGAACAATGTTGATAATACACCAATGTTTACAGTTGCTGCCAAGCAGTGTACCAAGGCCATTCATAGCAAAGGGCCCAAGGAGCTGGGAGAGGACAGAATCAGGACATCTGACTTCAACTGGCCAAAGGGATATTCCATACCATATGACATCATGAAGGAGTACTGAAGGTGGCGGTAATTCATCTCTCTTCCACTACCAGTGGGCTAGCTGGGCATTGATTGGTGGGTGGTGAGCAATCGATTATGCATCACTTCTGATGTGCTGTTGTATATATGTGTGTGTGTGTGTATTTGTCATAATCATTATCCTCCTCCTTTACTCTATCTTACTAAGTATATTTAGCTCTACCCACTAGTTCTACTTTGTTTTTCTGGGTTCTCTCCCCTGTTGCATGGGAAAGTGGGGGAGTGAATGAACAATTTTGTGGTCCTCAACCACCTACTGGATTAAATCACTGCAGACAACTCAAAACTAAAATTTTTCTAGGTTCTTGAGGACTTCTGCTGATTCACTGTCATCTTTATGAGCCATTAGTTGCAACTTTTGCTAAATAAAAGACTTGGGACAGAAGAAAAACAGTTATTGGATTGGGAGATTTGGAGAAGGCAGTCTTTTGCTGCTTCTTTGCTGTTACCTCTATCTAGTTACATGCAGCTGAGAAGATGGTCCTTAGCAGCTCCCTGCCCTCAGCTAGATTCACTGAACCAAATACTTCCAAACAAATACTTCCCACAACAGGCATGCCTACATCCATCTGCTACTAAGGAGCTAAAGTGCATCTGCTTGGTCTCAGGCAGTAAGATTAACTTCATTTGGGTTAACTTCAGTTTGACTCTGTGATGAGTAAAATAGGCCTATACCAAAGCCTGGCTTGTGAGAAGAAGCTATCTGATTTCACTCTTGATTTGCAAGGGAAGAATAATATAGTGCCCAAGGCATAGAGTCAAAGACAGTTAAAAACCTTTTCCCTCAATGTGCATTACCTGCATAGCACGCACCTCTGGATCAGACACCTGGTAAATTTGCCAGGGGAATGCTTTATCCCTAAACCCCACTGCAGTCTGTACATCAAACTGCTTGCAAGTGCCAGAATGAAAGAGCATCTGCAGTGTCTAAGTACGATTACATAAACACACGGTAGAAATATTGCTCCAGTTTCACAGGCAGCTGAACCTCCAACATCCCTCTGCCACCAGCAGAGCTCTACTCCTCAGTCCAAGCTGCTTGGGCAGTCCCACCCCTTTTCCAGCACTGTCTGTGAGCCGATAGGGCTCAGCAGAAAACTCACCACAATTTTGTGTCTTACTCTCTTACTGTTGTAATGATCTATTTGGGTCTGTGCAGAGAACACAGACTTTGCACTGCACTGCACTGCCTGCTGCTATGTCTGCTCAGGGTATCAAGTCTGCCAGTGAGAAGCCAGCCTGCCTGAGCTCCATTGCAGAGGTGATCAGGATTGACCAGGTGCAGGGAAAGAGGGGCACAGCCTTGAGATTGCAGAGGAGCTGCTTCTGGAAAGGACCTCATTGACAAGAGGTACAGAGGAAAAATTTCTTGGAGAAAATTTCACAGCATGTTTCACATGGAATAATTCACTAAGAAGCTGCTATGCAGTTCCTGTGCAAAACAGTGTTAGATAAAGGTTTTCTCTGCAGTAAATTTCTTTATCTTCTTTGGTTTTGGCTCTGGGTTTGATGTTTTGTGGCACCAAAGGCTATAAGAAGCAGGGAAAAATACTGGGAAAAGTATATTTGTGTCAGATCCCCATACTAAATACCACAGTGAAAAAAACAGAGATGGACTCAGCTGACATTCACTGGCAATTACTAAGAGTTGGAGGCTATAAACTAAAACATAAAAGATAAATCTAAGCTAGTTTGTGCAATTCGAATGTTGGTGTTTTCAGGCTAGCAAATCAAAACTGAATAGCGGAGGAATATAACTATTTCTAAATAAGTAATGAATTCAGCCTGTTAGATATGCTAAAATAGAGCGACCATAGCATCTGAAGTCCATCAATTCCTCTTCGGAAGTCACTGCTTGTGCTATCAGGTGCATCTAAATCTTCAGAACTGTAACTCTTGCAAATTCTGCCTTTTGGCTTAGTTGCATTAAAAATACAGATGTACCTTTTCTAATATGACTTTGGGCTTTGCTGTGGAAAAGATGTCAGCTCTGAAGGGGACCCACTTTTCCTGTCTCAGATCTGTTACGCGGTTGTTGAAAAGAAATTAATACACTGCTTCTGAGAAAATAACAGGTTTTTTCATCCCAGCTTGTTTGCTCAGTCCACAGCACATCAGTTTTGACGTTCAATATTGATCTTATGGCTCTTACGTGAAGTTCTTTGTGGAAGAGTATACGGTACATGAACACATCCCATGGATGGTGATGGTGATGCACAGGACTTAAAAGCCCATTATCTGTCTTCTTCCCCCATAGTGAATCTGAACAATGAATTGCTCCTGAAAGTATCACTCAAGCAAGGGTAATGCCAGGGTAATTAAGCAAGTGTCAGATTAAACTCTGACCAGGAGTACAGAAAGTTTCAAGCAATAACCATTGTATCAAAAAAAAAAAAAAAAAAAAAAAGATGGATGAGCACAGCCCATACATTTCCTATCCTTGGAGGTTTTTGCAGCAATACACTATTACTTAAATAAACTAGGATAGAGGGAAGTTACTGTAAATGGTCACAGTATGTGGCTTTCATGCAGCCATTTGGATGGACATGCAGACACGTGCACCTGGAAGGACAATGATTAATGTCCGCTGGGGAGCAATGGAGCATGGGAGCAATTCCAGTATCCTCAGTTTGTGAGGATGGGTGATGCATGTTGGGCATGGGTAATGGTTCATGTGAGAACCTGATGAGGTTCAACACAGCAAAGTCAGAGTTTTGCACTTGGGCTGGGGGAATCCCAGGCATCTACACAGACTGGAAGGAGCAGTCCTTGAGAGCAGCCCTGTGGAGAGGGACGTGGGGATCTTGATAGATGAAAAACTGAACACGAGCCCTTGCAGCTCAGAAAGCAAATGGTATCCTGGGCTCCATCAGAAGAGGGGTGGCCAGCAGGGACAGGGAGGTGATTGCCCCCCTCTACTCTGCTCTTGTGAGGCCCCATCTGGAATGCTGCATCCAAGTGTGGAGCCCCCAGTACAAGAAAGACAGAGAGCTGTTGGAGAGGATCCAGAGGAGAGCCACAAAGATGATCAGGGGGCTGGAGCACCTCCCCTACGAAGACAGGCTGAGGGAGCTGGGCTTGTTCAGCCTGGAGAAAAGAAGGCTGCAGGGTGACCTCATTGCAGCCTTTCAGTACCTAAAGGGAGCCTGCAAACAGGAGGGGAATCAACTCTTTGGAACTCTTTGTAGATAACAGCAGAACAAGGGGAAATGGTTTTAAATTGAAGGAGGGAAGATTGAGGTTGGATGTCAGGGGAAGTTCTTTACAGAGAGAGTGGTGAGGTGCTGGAACAGGCTGCCCAGAGAGGTTATGGATGACCCATCCCTGGAGGTGTGCAAAGCCAGGTTGGATGGGGCCCTGGGCAGCCTGGTCTAATACTAAATGTGGAGGTTGGTGGCCCTGCATGTGGCAGAAGGGTTGGAGATTCGTGATCCTTGAAGTCCCTTCCAACCCTGGTCATTCTGTGATTCTGTAATTTCAAATAAATGCAGTAAGCCTGTTTAAGCCTTTCCTAAGGGCCAAGAGATGTTACGTGCAAGCAGAGTGCTGGGTGTGTTTCTCCACTGTGCAGCTGTTGGGAGTGTTCAAGCCATATCGTATAGAGCTGGGTGCAGTGCCTTCCCACCCTCAAAAATCCTCTTGGATTTAAGTAAATGTTATCAGCTAGCAAAAAGAGAACATGTTCTTTGTGTAGAGGCTGGACGAAGCTGAGAACAAGAGGAGGCTGCAAGGTCAAGCTGGTTCCTTGCGAATCAGAAGGGAGTTCTGGGCAGATCGAGATCGTTGTACACGACTGTGTCAGAGCATGGCTTTGCTGCAGCAGTGGTCCTTGGGATGTGAGCAGGTACCCACTGTTGCCTTGCAATGCTACAGCTGTGTTCCTGCTTGCAAGACTGCCTGGGCAAAGAGCACCATTGTATGGCAGTGCTGGAATTAGAGGAGATTCCCACTGGGAATGCTGTCCAGCTGCAATGCTGGCAAACATGGCACTAATGGAAAACTGCCGTTAAGAAAATTCCAGTTTGAGAGAAGCTGATTCCTCTTGTGACCTATCAGAAAGAAAGTTTTATTATAAATCCATGAGGACTGCTTATGAATGGGATTGCAGTGAATTTTCCAACTCCCCATGCTCTTATTTACACAGATGGCAGGCACAGGGAGACCGTGTTTTCTGTCTATTCTTCTGTATCTGTTATCTGTTTCATACAATAGCTGAACTAATGAAGCTTGAGATTAAATTACCTCTTATCCACTGTGTTCATTTGGAAGTGTATTGTTTGGTTGCTTGGCTCTAGAAGCAAAAATACACTGTCATGTTATAATATATGGCAACTTGAATCAGACTCAAACAATGCTGGCTTACAAAATTGGTGTCATTTGCTGCAGCTCCTACTATCTGAATGCTAACTGAACGGTGCTTTCCTCCAGAGGAAAACTGCTAATTCATTTCAGTGTGTCCTTGTCCCTAATCCTCCAAAGCTTCATGGAAACAGCAGGGCCCTACTTGTCCACACGTCTGTGCCGTAACTGAGGCATTGAAAAGCCAGTGACATTCTGACCCAAGCTAAAAGCAAATCCTGTGCCCAGACCCTGCACCTAGCAGCCACAGACCAGAGAAAAGGGAATGGCTGGTGGGGGCATTCCTCTTGCCTATTTGAGGATGAGTTTAGCTGCATTTGGCTTTAAGGCTGTGTAAAATGAAATTTCTGCATCTGAGCTAGGGGAGGCCATGAGCATCTTCAGGACGCAGCATGAACAAGGAGTTTGGATGCCTCCCTTGTTAGCAAGTGCTCTCTGCACAGTTCTCTTCTGGATCACTTCATTTCTCACCATGCCCATCTTCCAAGCATGCATTTGAGCAGAGCAGATGCTGCCACAAACAGACCTTTCTGAAGTTAATGGGAGCAGAAATGGGTCTTGGTAATTAATGCCAGTACAGTTTTGGCTAACGAGGTCTTAATGAAACCTGCTGCTCTACTCACACAAGCAACACACTGTTTGATGGACAAGGAAACCCTCATTTGTAGCAGGAACATGCTAGGAGCAAGGAGAGTTAGCGTGAAACCCCTGCGGAGATGCTGGGGCTTTTGATATGTTACTCATTTGTCTCTTCAGCGTTCATTCTAGCAGCCCCAGGATGCTTGAACTGCAGTCATCCTCCAAATGGAAAATGTATCTTCCAATCCTCACAGTATTCAAAAAGTGATGAGATAGGAACACACATCGCAATCTCCACCGAGCTCAGCAAACCCTTTCAGCAGCCCATGTCTCTCAGTTCACTGACTGATGTCACACAAAGGAAGCTGTGTTCCAGGAGCTTTTATCCTACTGTCATCACCTGCCCTGCCCAAGACTCTTAGTGTGGTGTGAAGCTGTAGCAATTAAATAAAGATCAGAGCTGAAGTTTTACATCATAGAGTTACTAAGTTGAAAGAGACCTCTCAGATCATCTGGGCCAACCATCAGCCCATCTCTGCCATGCCCACTAGTTGTGCCCCTCAGTGCCACATCGCCAGTTTTCTTGAGTACCTTCCAGGCATGGTGACTCCACCACCTCCCAGGGCAGCCTGTTCCAATACCTCACCACAATTTCAGAAGAGAACCTTGTCCTAATGGCCAAACAGAACCTCCCATGGTGCAGCTTGAGGACATTCCTTCTCATCCTACTGCTGCTACCTGGGAGAAGAGACCACCCCTACTTCATTACATCCTCCCTTTGTGGAGATGTAGAGTGTGATAAGGTCTACTTTTAGCCTCCTCTTCTCCAGGCTGAACAATCACAGTTCCCAGGCAGCAGCCCATGCCTTAGATGCAGAATAGTTTCCTCTGTGTGAAACAGAAGTTTTAACAGCACCAGCAGGGACTAATTATTCTCGAAAGTTTATTCACTGAAGAAAGGATTATTGGATGGAGTGTTAGAAACTTTTCACACTTTGTTAGTGTGTTAGGCTCAGTGAAAAGTCATGAATGGTGTCAAACCTGCTTATTTTGATACTGATGAAGTGAAATCTTTCTGTTGGGGAGTGCAGGAGGATGCTGCTTACAAGGCAAAAGCAGTGTGTTGGAGCTTGTGTTTGGAACACATGTCTTGCTGGGTCTTGGCATGAGTGGCATGTGTCAGCCACTTCCCAGTCCTGCCCCTATCATTATGTAGTGATAATTAGAGTGGAATTAAGAGACAGACACTATAGTATTTAGAGCTGATGGGTAAGATGAAGGAGCATCTCCTCTCTGGTGCACTGGGAAATATTTCCATTGCATCTTGACTGCAGCTGATCTCTTTTTTTCATAATTAATCGGTCCACAGAGAGCGAATCAGTTACTTATGAAAGCCATTTATTTTCAGGTTGTCAGATGAACTGTGCTGATTTTGTGCAGGAAATCTACTGAGCAGAAAGGTGAATGTTGTCGGTTTCACTGGATGTGCTTCACTAGCTGATAGCCAAAGCAAGTTTGTGCTGAATCAGCCCTGTTAGGAATTACTGGGAGTCTCCAAACACTCTCCACAAACACAGAGCCGTCATGTGTTTGACTCTGAGGAACTTTTATAGGGGAAACAATAAAATAAGTGAGGAAAGAACATTGTGTATCTTCTGCAGCAGCCAGTGCCCCAACCCCCTCTGCTCGGATTTGTCTGCTGAGAAGAAAATGTGCTGCACGTGAAACACAAACTCTGCCACAAACAAGGGGAGCTGGTTTCCTTCTTTTTTTTTTTTGTCACCTTTATTCATTGGGGTTTTTTTTGCTTCGTGAACAAATATATTTGTTTACCCCTCTGCTAGTGAATTAATGCTGCTGATCAGCAGTTGTGTCATTAACAGTTCCAATCATAAGAAAAGTATGTTCTTAATTTGAAGTGTACTGGGGTTGTGCCCAATGAAATCAAGGTATGTTTTTCCTTGTGAACTGGGCTGCTAGGATGGCAGAAACTTCAAATTAATCTCATGTTTTGTTACCACATGTTCAAGACTTTATCTGCTGAAATTCCGTACCTTCTATTTCCAACATCTGGACTGTGCTGTTTTTTCATACAGCCAGGAATACATACAGCCTCCATTAGAACTCTAATGAGTTCACAAATTTTGATCAACTCAATTTTCAGTCTTCTCTTAAATGAAATAAATGCATTCATTTTTTTCAGTTTGCCTAAGCATATTTCAATTTTTTTGTTCTTTTTCTGAACCTTCAAAAATACTCCTTTGAAATGTAGACACAGGAACTTGCTGCAGATTTGCAAATCAAGTTTTGTCACTGCACATGTTACCAGTTCCACTGTTTTTTTGGGCTCAAATTTTACTTCATACTCCAACAGCATTAGGTTATAAATATAAACTCAGTAGTTTGCCATTACTGTGCTAGTATTTTTCAGTGTCACGAACTTAAAAGCATGCAGCCACCCACTTGTGTGTGTGTTTTCATCTTTGCTTTTTGCTTTTCTTTCTTTATAAAAGCTATCTTTAAATTCCACAAACAAGTAGCTCCCCTCTCAGTATTCTCATGTACTGTTTCACTCTTTCTTCTCCTCCAGATAACTGACAAAGACACTTAATGGCAAAAGAAATCAAAAACCTCTCTCCACAGAAATAAAAGTGTCTGGTTGATGTTTCCCTGTTTTTACAATCAGTTCTGAGTGTGCTTATTTTTAGCAGTGTTAGTTTATAAAATGAAAATGTCACATGGAGAAAGTGAACTTTTTCACCAGCATCTATCTGTTCAGTCCAACTGGTCTACTGGAGGGAAGCTATCATCACTGGATCTGGGGTTGTTCTGTCTGGAAAAGAGGAGACTCAGGGTAGAACTTACCATTCTCTACAGTTGCCTTAAAGGAGTTTGTAGTGAGGTGGGGATTGGTCTCCTCACTCATGTGGCAGCGACAGGACAAGAGGGAATGGCCTCAAGGTTGCAGGGGAGACAAAATATGGGCATTAGGAAAAATGTCTTCTCAGAAAGAATGGTGAGGTGTTGGAATAGGCTGGCCAGGAAGATGGTGAAGTCACTGTCCATGGAAGTGATGAAGAAATGTGCCACTGAGAGACATGGTTAGTAGGCATGGTAGGGATGGGCTACGGTTGGACTGGATGACCTAAGAGGTGTTTTCAAGAGTAATGATTCTATGATTCTGTGTTGGTTAGGCAAGAACTAAGATACTAAAATCCACAGGTGTGACCTCTGCCTGAAGCTGTAATCCCAAGGCACACTTCAAAAGTTCTTGACAACAGCTTTGAGATGTCTTCAATCTCAACATCTGTTAGTTCAACTACTGATCTGTGAGCAGATGGCCAGATGCCCTTTGAAATGGGAGGAAAGAAAGGTAAGAGTCATAGAGGCTTTGTTATTGAGGAGCTGAAAATTCTGTCATTTCATATTCTCATTGTCTGAGATCTATTGCATGGCATGCTTCTGTATTGCCTTTTGATAGTCTCAACTGCACTTTTAAAGTCATAGGAATTAATTTCACAAACTAAGCAGCTGCAGTTCCAAGCAACTACAGAGTGATGTTTGGGAGCAGTGAGACTCCTGGGACTTGGATCACAAAGATGATGAGGGGTCTGGAGCATCTCCTGTAGGAAGGCTGAGAGAACTGGGCTGTTCAGCCTGGGGAAGAGAAGGCGCAGTAGTGTAGTGGGGCCCCACAAGGACATGCTGTGTTCCAGTTTCCATTTGCAAAGCAAGGTGAATCCCATCCCCAGGTTGCTGCTTCAGAGCACAGAGGGGTTAAAGCAGAGCCTTCCTGGACTTCCCCAAGGGGCAGTTTTCAGGCACTCTTGCAGAGTGAAACCAGGTTAGGAGTCGACAGGCCTCGCTGCCTCAGGCACCCTGTGCAAACAGTCTTGTAGGTGTCAGTGGGTGAAAGTGGGAACGGAGCTGCCTTGAGCTGGGGAGAGCAGTTCAGCTCCAGTAACAGCCTAGAAGGAAAAGTACATTGTTTTAGAAGCTGATCCAGCAGCTGCTGGTTTGGAGGTGAAAGAAGAGGGCAGCTGAGAGTGCTGGAAGTTTGTGAGAAGAGTGGGGTGACCTTGGTATAGACCTGTGTGCTTCTCAGACCTGTGTGATTCGAAGCGCAGCCGTAGGCCTGTGGTCATCCGCAGGTGACTTCAAAGCACTGGAATTTGTTGATTACTAATAAAATGAAGTTGAAATTTGTGTAATTTTTATTATACGATGTCTCAGAGAAGGACTTAAACTCTGCCACCTCTATACATTACTGAACAAGAAGCAACTTGCTTCTGAATTTGCAGTGTGGGAATTGCAGCTTATCTCCAACTATCTGGGTTCGCCCTCTGCTCAGCCATTTACAAGTGAAAATGCCACTTTCTGTATGAAGTAATATCAGATGCTACTTCAGTATTATTTCAAATGTCAGTGGCTTCTAGCCTACAACATAGCAGCTGGACTCTGAATCTCTGGGCAGTGGAGACCCGGAGAGTCTCAGGGATTTTTATTGGGTAGAAAGAGACTTCACAGAAGACATATTTTTCAACTCTTGTGGGAGGCTCAGAATTCTTTTTTTCAAAATGACGTGCTTTATTGTAAATGACATTTTACTAGACAGTGATTTTTCTCCTGTGGGAAAAAAAACCTGCGTATTGTCGCAGTTAACATTTTCCTCTGGAAGTGAAGTGTTGACAGTGTTGCGGTACTTGCTGGAAAGCTGTCAAAGCCTTGACCTGCTGTTTGCATCTGTCTGACTCTGTGTCTGGTCATAGCAAAAACTGAGAAACAGCACTTTTAACATATTTCTGTGGTGGTGGTATTAACTTCTCTGTCCAATTTCTTTTCTAAGGCTACATTTCCGCCCATAAGGATTTGAGAAATACTACATGGTAACTGATGAGCAATGATGTAATTCATTGTTCTTGTTATTTGTTAAATTGCCTTTATAGTCTATCTGTTATATGGCACTAGGTGTTATTTATTAACATAACCAACTTCAAATGATGACTCATATGAAATTGCTATCCAAGTTCTGAAGAGAGTCCTGAAATGGTGGGTTGAACCAACTGATGTAAGTAATTTCTATCTCAAATAGCAAGCCATGCTCCTTTGAAGTGGGACTAAATAAAATTGAAGGGCAATTCATAAGGATTTTCATAAACAGAAGTTTGCCCTCCTTCAATTTTTGAAAACAGAAACAAAAATATAATTGCTTCTCAATTTATTTATTTATTGAATTAATTTGAAATGCAATCCATGGCCACAAAACAATTTTGCAAAGCTTATGGTAACTTTGACTAAGGCGTCAGATGTTCAGCTCATCATTCCTTGGATGAGATTTGTATGAATGAATGCAATTCATGATTTGAAAATGGCTCCAGTAATAATACAAGGTCAATTCTTGTCTGATAAATACCTATATGTGCATTTTTTTTGCAATATCCAATCCCCAGCTCAAAAGTCTTCCATCTGTGTGCTGCTGATTTCTGTCCTATACTTGAAGCAGTGTGTGCTATTCATGTCTCTTTAATAACCTTCTGGAAAATTCATGGAATCACAGAGTGGATGATTTTGGCAGGGATTTCTGCAGACTGCCTAGTCCAGTTTCTCTGCTCGGTTTGACTAGGATTATGTCCAGTTGGGTTTTGAATTTTTCCAAGGATGAAGACTCCTTCACCTCTCTGTGTAATTTGTCCTTATGTACAACCACTTGAAACAGTAGGAAAAAAATAGCTACTCCTCCCAGCGCAAACCTACAGAGGGAGCACTCAGTCCCATTGCCCGGTTAATTAATGAAGGTGTGAAACAGAACTGGTCCCGGTTTCAACCTTGTGATGCACCACTAGTCACCAGTATCCAGCTGGACTTGGTGCTGCTGACCACAGTTTGATAGGCCTGGGATTTCAGCCGCCTGTCAGTCCGTGGTATGTATATTTACTTACCTAGTTCAACCTTCATTACTCCACCAGTTTGTTCATAAGAAATTACAGGAGATGGTGTCAAAAGCTAATAAATTTGGGACTGACAGCTGGTGGATATTCAGGAATGCTAATCCAAAAGGCTGGTTTACTTGATCAAGGATAGCTCTGCAAACTTTGCCTGGGGCAGCTTAAGATGTGCTCACAGAAATCTCTGCTGACGGTTCTTAAGGTTGCAACACAAAATAAGAGGGCTATCAAAACTGAGCATGGACAAGAAACATTCAGCAAACTCAGCTCTTCACAAAGTGCTGGTAACTAACACAGACAATGTCTGTATTTCTTGAGGAAATTGTCACCCATCTTCTCTTTCTGGATTTACAAAGAGTAATTGAGAGCCAGAAGTATCCAGTCTCCAGAAGGTGGAGGAAAGAAACCTCAGCTGCATCTGAAGATGAATGCTATGGGGTTGTGGTTCTTTAATGAGCTTTGATTTTATGAAATTCTTTCGTGCTGCTCCTACACCAGGTAACCCTTGCCGAGGCTGCGGTGCTGCCTTCCTGTCCTGTGCTTCTCCACCAGCTCTTCCTGTTTCTTGAGTGGCAATGGTTCTTGTCAAGTTTAAATGCAATTTTACAACAGTAACAAACAAGTGTGTAGGGAAAATCTTCCCCCCCCCCCCCCCCCCTCCCAACAGGAAGGAGAACTGAAAGCTATTATCAGTCTTCTGTGGAAGAAAAAATTATACTGCTAGCCATTAGGCTTTTGTCTTTTTCAAGTAGGTAATGTAGATCTTCCTGTGCACTCCAACACCAGTAGTAACATCTTCATTGCTCACAACACTTCTGGAAAGGAACAGAGAAAGGAAAAAAAAAAGAGTTGCTGACAAACATCTAGGTAGAAGCAGCACACATTCTTAGAATCTTAGAGTCACGAAGGCTGGAAGAAAACGCTGAGATCACTCAGTCCAATTATGCAGACTAACCATGTCCCTCAGTGTCACATCTGCGTGTTTTGTTTAACATCTCCAGGGATGGTGACTCCACTACTTCTCTGGTAGTCATCTCCCTCTAGAATTGTACCTGACTGTGGTACATGATGGACGCTGTCTGCCCAAGGGTCTGAAGGCTGCTTCCTATGAACCACCGGGCTGACTTAATCAGTAAGTAAGATTTTCTTGGTCTCTTTTTCCAGATATTGTTATCTGTGATGGCCTATGAAGACTGCTGTCTTCTCAAGGATTGGCCATCGTGCTTTAAAGGCACTGGTGATATTGTGAGCACTGAATCAAAACGGGGCCTGAAATACCATAAGCCAAGGTTGATCAAAGAGATGAGTTGACAGATTTTTCAACTTGCAGCTGGGCACTGCTGATTTGGGCCACAAAATGAAGGAGTTCAGCCATAAATGCCCATCAGGATTGTGCAGCTGGATGCTCAGACTATTCCTACAGAGCTGGGGGAAAGCGATGTTCAAGATTTGAGGTGAAGGAGGTCCAACTGAGTGTCTGAAACTGAATAATACAGCACAGATCTCTGCCACAGTGTTTTCAAGTTGGCTTGGTACCACTGCTATTTAAAACCAAGGAGAAACTCAATCCTACACAAGAGAAAAAGATTTTGCCTCATCATCTCTTTTCCCTTCCTGTGGCTGACAGCATGGTTCATGTATCACAGAGTCTGTCAGTGAGTGCTGCTGGCAGCTGGCAAAACAGTGCAGAAGCAGCAGTCCCCTTGCCATGCCTTCCAGTGACACAGACTGATGCTGCACACAGAGTGTACACACATGCGCAGTCTCACTTTCTTCTAATGAATGCAGTCTAATTCAAGTAGACATATGACAAGCCCACCAGAGACACAGAGGGGAGGAAAGTGCAGGTGTGCCAGCATAGATGCCTGGAGCCCCGTGGAGCCACAGGGTGACACTGGGCAGCGCTGCAGAGCCCTGCACTCTTTGTGCCCCCGTTAATTAAATCGCCGTCTCCTCTGAGCAGAGGTCGCCTGTGTGCAGCTTTGAACAATGAGGGTTTGATCTTGTTTGAGGTCCCCCGGCAGTGCATTAATACTATTACATTAATCATGTTACATGATCTACTGTCACATCAGGACAGTTTTTAAGAGTAATGACCCCACAGTGAAGGGGCAGAGCTTAGGATGTGAAGTTGAAAGCTCTTGTCCAGATTTCTGTTACAGTTTTAAGCTAATTATTTTTTCCTTCAATTGGCATAAAACCACGGCTTGTACAAGGTAGGGATCAAAAAACCTATTTACGGAAATTCCCTCTCGATTGTTGTGTTGGTGTTGTCCTTTTTTTGCCTCTGGTTTTGACACAGCCAATCCATTTATGTTCATGTCACTGTGTAGCGAAGCCATCACAAGCAGGTGGTGTTCTCCCAGAGTCTGAACCTGAGGAGACTGGCAGCTGCCGTGGAGAGGTGCAGGAGGAGCCCCTTGCAAAAAGATGCATGTCACTGTTCATGAGCGAAACACAGCTGAGCTTTCAGTTGTTATTTCATAGAATCACAGAATCAAAGAATCATAGAATCACAGAATAGATTATGTTGGAGAGGAGATTAAAGCTCACACATTTCCAACCCCTGCAGTGGGCTGGTTGCCCTCACCAGGTCAGGCTGTCAGGGCCCTGTCCAACCCGGCCTTGAGCATCTGCAGGGATGGGGCACCACAGCTCTCTGGGTAGCAGTGCCTCTACTGACCTCTGAGTAGAGTTTCTTCCTAGAATCTAATCTAAATCTCTCCTCTTTTAGTTTAACGCCATTTACTCTTGTCCTATCACTATCTGCCTGTATGAAAGTTCAAGTACTGGAAGGCCACAGTAAGGTCTCCCCAGAGCCTTCTCTTGTCCAGGCTGAACAAGCCTCAATTTTTCTTTGTAAGAGAGGTGCTCCAGCCCTCTAAGCATCCCCATGGCCCTCCTCCAACCCTGCTCCACCAGCTCTACTGTCCTTCTTGGGGGCTCAGGCCTGCATGTGGTACTCCAAATGATGCCTCACATAGGCAGAGCAGAAGAGGACAATCCCCACTCTTTGCACCCTGCTTTCTACTCTGCTGCCACCCCTCTGTCGAGGGTGACACAGGATATTGTTGACCCGAGCTGAAAACACACTTCTGGTTTATATCCAGCTTTCCATCCACAGAATCCAAGCCCTTCTCCACAGGGTTGCTCTCAAGAAAGTCTTTTTCCAGCTTGTGCACATATTCAGGACTACCCCAATCAAAATGCATCAACTTGCGCTTGGCCTTGCTGAACCTTGTTTGGTTCATGTGGGTCCTTGTCACCTTGACACCTAGAGTTGCAACAGGAAATATCCACTCTTTGAGACACCCCACAGACATGCAACTTGATGCACCCTGATGCAGCAAATTCAGTACTACTTCTCTGAAAAAGCATGATTAAAATGGGACACGCTGCAATTAATACTCACAGCGTGTTGGTGAACTGCTCCTCTATCAGCTAAAGGCTAGCACAGCCTGGAGTCAGCCCCCTACTTGGGTAGGCAGTGTTTCTGCAGTCTTTTCCTCGCAGTCCTAGCTCAAGCCGTGAGGTAATACTACATGATTCTCACTCAGAAAAAAAGCAGTTACCATTTGGCAGTGGCAATGGCAGCTACAGCAGGATAGGATCAGAATGGCAGTCTCAGTGCTACAACATCAGCAGGTTTTTCATTTACTGAGGTAAGGCTAGTGCTCTATATGAAAAGCATGCTCTGTCCAGCTTAAATTTGAACGAGTTATACGAGATGTGTTTCTAAGTGATGCAATATTTGCTTTTCTTCATTGATGTGAAAGGAAAATTAAATTATTCTGTGTATCTTTAGTGAGATATTCAGACTGATATAACTAACTATAGCCACTACTTTCTCATTTATTTGGAAAGAAAGAATGACAGCTTGCCATCATCTCCCTGCACTTCCATACATAGAGATGACTGAAATGACCTTATCAGCAATAGTTCCAATAAGGTTGTTACATAGAAGATTTGGATTATCCTGTAGATAAATGATGTCTTTGCAAAGAATTCTTCTGTCGAGAACACAAAATCATGCACATCACTGCACCTCCTGCTCCAGCAGGGAGACTGGACTAGATGGCCTTCCAAATTCCCTTCCAATCCCTGACACTGTGATTCTGTGACTCCATCACACCTGCATGGAGTGTATTGAAAATTCAGGATTTAACTGCTAGCAATTTGAGATTTGTTACGTACTGAAATGTAAAGAGAAATTCTGACTTCGCCAAAGTGGTGAGAAGACAATTCCTTCCTATAAAACTGTAATGTGTTTGAAGGCCCTATTTTCTGTATTTCTTTGTTCTCTTTGTTCTCCCATGCATCATTTTCTATATGGGAGTGACTCCAATCTCACAATAGGTTCTTCTTTTGAATCCTGATGGCAGAGGAGGGAACCAAAGGATGGATTTCACTTCTGGGACTGGCACTTGGTGCATGTTGGGTGGGGAGCTCTAAGATAAATAAACTGCTTCTGCAGTTGAGGTACCTCAGGGCTGGGCAGCATCGTTGCGAGTACTTGTGGACCAACTCTGAGCTCTCATTTTCCTCAGTCCCACTTTGTCTGATGACATCTTTCCTGAACTCAGTTGCAAGAGCTGAGTCTTTCACACAGATCATTCTTCTTCAGTACATTGCCATCTCCTTCCCATCAGCCAGGCTAAATGTTGAATTCCCAACAAAGAAATCTGAAAGTTGCCCATCTCTGGTCTGAAAAAAAAAGCTTAGTATTCCTTCTCACAAGTGTGCTCTTTGTTCCTTCTTAGCTCTGAGTTCTTCACATGCAGATCCAGAATAATACAAGTTTATGTACTCTAAGGCAAGACAGGTATTTGTTGTTTGATGATCATTTCTAGTCAGATCTTTACATTTAATTTAGTGGAAAAAGTCTTACATTGAAAAATAAAACATTGATGGATAAAATTAAATTCTGAAATTTCCAAAATATATCTGTCAGTAAAAGCAATGTAAACGCTGGGTACACTTTCCTGTCAGTGTGAGACAAGAAGTCATCACTGGCCATAGCTGTGTACACAAACTGTCCACGGATCACCTGCTCAAAGACTTACAGGGTCTTAAAAATCCTAAAGGAAGAAACTCTGCTCCTGTCAGTGTGATGTAAAGGTATCTGACTCCACCTGCTCCCTCTGCTGACCCCATCTATTGTGATGCAGATGCCAGAATGTAGAATACACCTGTGATTTGATTTACCTCAAGGCTTAGTGGAGTATTTATGAATGAAGATGACTGCATGATTATTACCTCTCAAGTAGTAACGGCTTCTTGGAAACATACGCTGTTATTAATACTACTTTGATGTTTCAGTGGCTGCACTAGTAAAAGATAACTTTTAATAGTCGCATTAAGAAGCCCATTTTTTAGCTGATTGAGAGTTGTTCCAGTATCCTTGCAGATATACAGGGGTATCTCTTCCATCTGAGTCTTTATCCCATTAAAATAAATCACAAAATAAATTCTTAGATTACTAATACTACAGACAGGTTACAGTTCATCATAAAGTGTGCAATTGAGAAAACACATATTAAGCATGATTAGATTAATGTCATTGGGCATTTAAGCGTTGCAGAATATTAAGTTAACTTGTGCTGTTGCTGTATGTACTTTATGCATATATCATAGGGTTAGTTGTGAGTATTCCCAACATGAAGTGTGGTGTTTCAGGAGTGCAGTAAGGCAGTAAATGTCAGTTTTATGAACAGTAAATACTGGAGCATTATTCTGAAGCAGTAATATCAGCCACTGCGGGAATTTCATCCCAGGATGTGACAGGAAGAGTCTGACTCTTGAATGAATGGTTCACGGCAGTCTCCAGCTGACTCACCAGGGGAATTTCTTTCAAGGGAGTTTACACAACAATTGAGGAGAATAACAGAAAAAGGGAAAGCTGGCACAGTGATCTATCTTAGATACTGAAATTCCTTGAAGATTTTTTTATATACTGGAGTGATTTATCAGGTTATCTATCTAACTGCCCTGTCGATTTTTGGCCCTCCTTCAGCAATCTGCATTGGAATCTGCTTTAGGGAGTGAATAAATAAAAATCACTCTGAAGTAAAGCAAAGCATGAGCTGTATCCTATCAGCTACTCCAGAGGAAATGCCCATGGCACGGTGCAGTCTGTGGAGGTAATTCACATTCCCACAATAACTTCCCAAGGGATGTGCAGACATATAATCAGGCTGCAGACTTTTTAGCTTTCTCTTGCTTAACTGTGGTAAAGCATGGACTGAAGACTATAGAAGCTGTACCCAATCTTGCTCTTCAAGGAACCTCCAGTTAAACCTAAGTAAAAGATGGAGCTCAGACCACAGTATTTCTGCTTCTGTGCTTGGCTGCATGTCTTGGCAGCGAAGACTTCTTAAACCAAAGCTGCAGAGAACAAAGCATTTAGATGGCACCTGAATGGAGTTGTGTATTTATCACAGTTTGGATGTAGTCACCACAGTTCTGCCCACACTTTGCTTGGGGTATATACATATTTTATTGGATGATCTTCCTTAGGTCTTGTTTCTAGTAATACATTTTTCATGTACTTAATGTTCCTTTCATAGGGTTTTTCCATAGATGAACTACACAATCTATCAGCATGATCTATGCAAATAAGGTTTGTAAAAGGACAGTTTGTCCAGAACTGACATCTACTGAGTCATACACAGTAGTGGCCAGCATTTTACAGCACCATTATCTTATTACGTCTACTAGCACGCACAGGGACACCCTCCAACACAAAAGACAGCTCTCCATGAAACTCAGAAATATACATCATCGTGTCTAAAAGGCAGTTTAAGACATGATTCCCAGAGAGAAAAGGAGCTAGTTGCTCTTCTTTCCTGTGGCGTTGATCTCTACTCTGACTTTGTTTCAACGTGTAGTGAAGTCCTGCCACTTCAGGGCTTCAGAAATTACATCTAGTCCTGCTTAGTTATAGCAATAACCAATTCATAGCAAAGTAAAGTAGATGAAAAAAATAGAAAATTCGATTAAGGTATTTTAAGCCTATTCCATCTTCACTGAAATAATTTTCCACTGGTTTGTTGCTTTCAAAGTCAGTTCTCTCTTTTATAGTAGGCAAATAGAATGTTACTTGTCTGACAAAGGAGCATTAAAAAGCTTCTGTTAAAATTTGATGAATTCAAATGCTAATATATCATCCATACCTGAAAAAGATGGGTGAGAAAAGGCTGGATGAATTTTTTCTTCCCAGATAACACAGGAAGTTACGAGAGTTGGAAGTTTTTTATACAATAAGATGGCTCAAACCTGGCCTCAGACTTGTATGCAGAAGGTCTTACATTAACTTTGGTTGTTTGGCTAATCTAGAATGGATTTTATTTTCAGAAAAAAAGTCATCAACTACTTTTAGAAGGCATTTGGGTCAGTTAAGATTAACACACAAAAAAGCATCTCTACATCCCAGGATTTTTGTCAGTGACAGGAATTTAGCAACTGCCTTGTCAAACTAATGTGCAAAAACTAAACCAAAACTGTGTGAAGTCCTGGATTGGAAGGTTGGTATAGAAATATTGCACAAAAGGTTTTTGTACCACACTGAAAAGGAACACATCTTAGTATCATCTGGTCCTAACAATTCTGGCTTCCTTAGCTGCTTCTTTGGCCCTACTATTCTGTACCTCTTCCAGTCATATCCTCTCTTGAAACAACAGTGAGCTTACAATTAAAGCATGTTTCAAGTGCTGCCTTCAGAAAAGGGCATAGCTTGGCCTTGGTTATCAGCTCAGCGCTACACAGCAGACAACCCCATGGCTGGAGCACCCTGCAGTGAGAGCTGGAACCCTCCCAGAAGCACCTACACCTACTAAGCAGAGAATCTCTACTCATTTCTCAGTCTATGTGACTGGGAAACGTTCAGAGTCAATCAATTTAACTGATGTAGGACAGGCAGACAAGATTGCAAGGTATCAACTTCACAGAATCACAGAATCACAGAATTGTAGGGGTTGGAAGGGAGCTCCAGAGATCATCGAGTCCAACCCCCCTGCCAAAGCAGGTTCCCTACAGCAGGTCGCACAGGTAGGCATCCAGGCAGGTCTGGAACATCTCCAGAGAAGGAGACTCCACCACCTCCCTGGGCAGCCTGTTCCAGTGCTCCGTCACCTCACTGTAAAGAAGTTCTTGCACACATTTGTGCAGAACTTCCTATGCTGCAGTTTCCTTTTCCCTTGTCCTGTCTCCACTCACCACTGAAAACAGTCTGGCCTCGCCATTCTGCCCCCCACACCTCAGATATTTATAGACCTGGATCAGGTCCCCCCTCAGTCTCCTTTTCTCAAGGCTGAACAGACCCAGTTCACTCAGCCTTTCCTCATAGCAGAGATGCTCCAGGCCCTTCACCATCTTCGTGGCCCTCCGCTGGACTCTTTCCAAGAGATCCCTGTCTTTTTTGTACTGGGGAGCCCAGAACTGGATGCAGTACTCCAGATGAGGCCTTACCAGGGCAGAGTAGAGGGGGAGGATCACCTCCTTTGAGGATCACCTCCTTGCTAATGGAGATATCATAATGCTGCTGCAGTGTAGCACTGCTATGTGCTTTCTTAAGCCTGAGGTTTCTTGTAAAACTTCCATGAAAAACAGTTGTTATCAAAACATATTTTATTTTTAAGTCACTAGAACACAGTAAATATCCCCCATTAATGTTTCCATTTTCCTTTGCAGTCACAGAAAGTCATTTCATCTTGCTTCATCTGTCATTGTTTAGAGGCCATGAAATTTTACTTCAAGGTTTGTGAGAAACTGATTTTTACAAAAAGAGGCATTTCTGACAGAACACTTCTGCAAATCTTGTACAAATAACTCTGCGGTTAACTGAGTTAGGAAATCTAGAATCATTTTACGTCAGGTGGAACAGGTGGCGTTAAAATTCTTCTTCAGCTAGTTTGGAACGAGAACATTTCAGTTCCAGCAGTCTCTTCACAGTATCAGCAATTGTACGCTCACCATGCACCTTGTTATCTCTGGTACGGATGTTAACTGTTCCACTTGCCTTTTCCTTTTCACCAACAACTAGGAACAACCAAGATACAAAAAGATGAAATCACCACTTAAAAAAATTCTCTTCCCACCAGTTCCCTTAAAACACTGGTATATTTAACGAAAATTCTAAGTTAGCAACTAACATATGCTCCCAAGTCTCCTAGAAGGTCCTCCTTCAAAGAACTCCAACTCAGATTTATAGCAGCCAATAGCTCTATCACTCAACAGACTTTAGTATATTATACACTTTATTTATTCATGTTTTGCTAGAAGTAAACTGAATAAGCCCAGTTTCATATTAAAGAGAGCCAGGAAATGAAAATGAGAAGAGTAATGCAAAAGCAAACATTAGAAACAAAACCTGACCAAGAGCTATTAGTTTGCTTGTTCTTTACAGAAAGAGTAAGATAGTTTATTAGCAAAGTCCAAAGGTTTGCTAATTAAACACTGACAGATACCAAGACATATCTCTATGTGCAGCACTACTGATTTATGTAATGTACTTGGAGATAGCTGCAGGATTGCATTTCTCCACTGAATGGGAGATTCCTCAGCTGCAGCTGCCTAACAACTCTCTGAAGCAGCATTTGGACTTAAATCAGGTAAGATGTTTTTCCTGGTACTCTCATCATTTGTTTGTGGTTTTTAAACTAAATTCATAATCACAGTTAACAACCTGAGTGACAAGCGACACTGGTTTTGACATGTGTCTCCACACTGCTGGCCAGAAAACAGAAGAGACTTTTTCTAAAGCAGCAGTAATGCCTCGGTCCACAAAACAAGTATCTTTTTCACTAAAAGCCATTCAAGCAAAGAATGCTCATCAGATGTACAGGAGAGACCATCTGGAATGGAGACTCTGGAGGAGCAAAGTGAGCTAAAACACTCCTGCCTGCTCAGAGAACCTCTCTGAGAAGGTCAGCCAGCATAAGGTAGAAACAAATGCACTATACATTACCCAGAATAAAGTTATACTGTGCAAGCTGAGCATTTCTGATCTTCTTGTTCAGGGTGCACCCAGGATCTACATCAATATCCACCATTAACCCAGCATCATGGAACTGCTGTCTCACCTAGGAGAAAATGTATTTAAACCGTCACAATAGGGTATTTTGTGATGATGAACTAATTGCGACCTGGCAGTTAAGCCAGTCAAGCTTATCTGACCCTCTAAATCAAGTGCACTATCATCAGCTCAAGCCTTGGAGATGAGCCCTATTCAAAGTAGGAAACGAGGTCTGCCATCATACAAACTGCTAAGCACTGATATGAATACCTCACATTTAGGACCAGTATCTATTTTAATTTGATGCTGTGAATGGCAACAGCATGCTGAAGCTCTTAATTAAAAGTTGTTTGTAAATTTTTATTTTTTAATTTTGCAGGCTATTTTAGATATTTATCTATTTTAGAAATAGAGAAGTCTGCTAAATGCCAAATATGCAGAGAATTTTCTTCATCTTTCTTACTGCTCTGCAAGATGGACATTGCAAGATAGAACTGGAACCTGAAGCACCAAAACCCCACCCCAAATAAACATCTGATATTTGAATTGCTGACATCTATTTTAGTTCCTCTTTAAAATCCATTTACATCTTCAGCAGCTTACTGCCACATTAATAAACAAATGATACATGCAAAGATCTAGAACATTTCCCTGTGACAAGTAACACTAGTAATAATACCTAAGTATTTCAATTAATACAGTATATCTTAAACAAACCAACCAACAAAAACAAAACCATATACTACACCTTTTGGGCATATTCATCACATGTTGGTCCCACTGGCACTACCATTACCTGCTGTGGAGACAGCCAGAGTGGCCTTCAAGAAACAAGAAAAAAAAAAAAGAAAAAAAAGAGTTTTTAGTATTTTTCAGAATGGAAAAACCTAGGAGCAGATGAGACTAAAATCTATGGACAAGATTCATTAAGCTAGCAGCTTAGAATGGCTCCAGAGGCACTGACAGCCCAATATCTACAGTTACAGTTTATCTTCCAGAAAACGAGAGTGTCTGAAAGAATTGCAGGGTGAGCAAAAGTACTTTTTGTCCTGAAGACTAGAGTTACATTTTACACACATAATTGAGCCACTAGTCTCTTTACTAACAAATACTGGGAATAATACTTGAGTCTTGTCATCATCAGTAGGGTCACTACACTGCAGCAGATAAAGGAAATTACCAACATAAACGACTCTTTGCCAGCATCAAACCTGGAAGAGCAAGGCAAGAGATACACAGCTTGTGTATGTTCAAGAGTGGTACCACCTATCACGTGCTACTGTATCTATTACTACTTCATATCTGAGGAAAGGGATTCAGAGAGAATTGCCTACGATATACCTATGGTATACCTCAGTAGCAAGCAAGTACAATAAACTCTACTGACAATTGCATGCTTGGGGCTAATTGCTATTTCATATGAAAGTGTTTGCTCAAACTAGAATCCACTTTTCAATGTTACCATTTGCCTCCATAGTTTTCAGTTAAAATGGCAATCATTCTCTCCACAGAGCCCAGGATAGCACGGTGAATGATAACGGGTCTTGTCTTGTCATTACCGTCGTGGCTGTGAACAAAGTTAGTTACACACATGAACAACAGAAAAGTTAAATTACATAGCAATTAAGAATATCAGACTGTGCCTACCTGACAAAAGTGAGGTTAAATCTAATTGACAGTTGAAAGTCCAGCTGGATTGTAGCACACTGGTGGTAGCGTCCAATGGCATCTTTAATCTGAATGTCAATCTTACGAAACGAAAGAACAAAACTTTTACCAGAGTTTAAGATGAAGCATGCCACTCCGAAAATAAATTCACCAGACTAAGATGGAAGCCTTCACTCACAGAGCACAGTGAAAGTATATGTGGGTTTGGACAACACACTTTGGACAATATTATGATTTAAAACAACTTGTGGATTCTGATGCAAACAATGTCAGACCAAAAACAGGGCGAGCACATGAAGAGATGTTATTTCAGAGGGAACTACAATTAATATCTCAAGAACATTTTCCGAGTTTGCTTGGTTTTTCATTGGACCTTCATGAGTCTTTCACTGAGTAAACTCAGCAGCACATTAAGGGAAGGAGGATAGGTTAAGTGTAGGTTTTGGTTCCAAATTGAGCACTTATTTCCAAAAATCCTGAACACGGGATGCACACTGTATTGTTAAATAATCCACTTACCAATAGAGATCATATTAATTAATGACACATGGTCTTACTAAGAATAGTCTTTACTACAGATAGCTAGTCTATTGCATCTGACACTTTAATCCTGAATACACTTTGGACAGAAGTTAGACAAGACATCTCTAGAAAACAGTCAATTTGTATTATCCAGTCCTTACTGATCTAGTGAATTTGACGTCTTCTTCAACATTTTCCCAGCAGGGCAATGTGATTTTTTTTTCAAACTTAAGGATCAAACAAAGAGATCAGTGTGTTAAGTGCTGAAAGACAATGAAGAGCCTTTCTGAAGTCACTGGGCAAAATAATAACTCATTTAAAAGTTCTGCACTCTAAAGCCAGTGCTTATCACAATTTAGCTACAATTAAAGAAATCAAAAAAGGTTGTAAATGACTTTTTCTGGTAGAAACTCAAAATCATCCATTTACAGAACACAAAAAACACTATCCTGAGTGCAGAGCTTCACTTAACAATGCAACTTCAACCAGTTCACATGAAGACCAAGGCAAACGGCTATGTGTTTGCCCACTTCAACTTACCCTTGCTCCTAGTACTGTAGCTAAAGTAAATTACGGTTAACAAAGGAAAGTGTTCCTGCAGATATTTGCCTCCTTTCAAATGAACTGAGGAAATTACTAAATCTTGTTTGCATTTCACATTATGAATGATAAGCTGTTACAGAACGTTCCACCTACAACCTATAAAATGAAATTGATTCAATCAGCATACAAAGACAAAAATCAGAACTAGTTTACTAGATGAATGAAGACAAACATATATTAAATTTACATCTATTAGGGAAACATTCAGAAGCAATGCTGTAAGGCTTTGTGTCCTCATGCTCAAAGAAATCAGAAAATTTCTAGAAATCTCTTCATCATTACAGCCGAAGAGGAAGCTCTTACCAAGACACACAGACTGTGCAAGGGTCTTTTTTAAAACCAAAACCCACCAGCAGTGCTACAAACCATGTTAGTAAAAGCAACATTTTTCAGAAATCTGTTTAATAAATTTAATTACAACTGATTATTTTTCCCCTCGTGTCTTTTTTTTTTTTTTTTCCTAAGTTGGAATACAGGTTTAGGATTTTCTTCCTGCTTGTATGCTATAGGATTATTGCATTATGATTCATTCACTGATCACCAAAATGATCATTTCTAACACAGCACACTGATCTTACAGTGCCACCTTCTGTTCATATCTCTCAATAAACCAACTCCAACTCAAGCAGCAAATAGTTTTACAAGTAAACTCAGTAAAATGAGTACTAAAGCTACATAAAGGACAAGATCACAGAGAATTCTCTCTCTCTCAAGTAAACCAGGAATTTAGGTCATTGGGAAAACAGACAATTTCAGCCAGAAAGCACCATTTGATGATACCAGATAACTAAACATATATATTAAACAACAACAACCACCACAAAAAAAAAAAAAAAAAAACAGCAAAAACCAGCAAACCCACACTTTCCCTTCCTCTTTCAAGCCTTTTACAATCACTGCTTGTACCAGTCTGTCAGTTTGAGAATCCATTTTGTTCTTTATTCTCCAGCCAAAACTGAACAGCACCAATGCTTCAGAAACGCAGACTAACATCGAAAAATGTAGCTGTAAAGTTATGCTGGAAGCACACATGCAGAGCAGGCTGAAAGTAAAAGCTGTCTTTATGAAGAAGATGATGAATAAAAAACAAGAGCATCACTATTTTCTCTACAAGATACAAAAAAAAACAATGTATTTAATAGCGGCAAGCATCTCTCTCTACTTTTTTTTTTTTTTAAAAAAAAAAAAAAACCTCAAAGCAATTCAGATGTTACTTTGACAAACCCTTCACCCTGGTCAGGTATCTGTCTGAATTTGTCTGTACACAGACAGAATGTCTGCAAACATTCTGTACAAATACACGCCAAACACTTTTCTTTCCAAGAAATTCTACGGTTGGCATAATTTTATGAAGACAAAGACTTCAAATTTTTTTTTCTCCTGGTCTGCTGTACTATGAAGATGAAAATCTGGATGCTAAGATTACAGAAGCATCACTGGAAAAAAAGGAATTGTGAGACTTTTTGCGTACTTAATCCAAACAAAATTAAAACCGCCGCCCAGAGGTCCATTGCAACGCGCTAACCTTAGGTCCATAGAAAGCTCCATCACCAGGGTTCAACTCCCACTTCTCACCAAAGTCATTAAGGCTGTTTTCCAGTTGCTAGAGATAAAGAATATGTGTATTCAGTGTTTCTCACTTCTCACATCAGGTCAGCCTGTTGCTGCAGCCATCTAACACTACCAGACTCTCATTATTTCTCCATTACTGCAACAACACCTCTGCACATTCCTATCAACTCATCTTCTGGAAAAACAAAAGTTTTAGAAGAGACTCAGGTTAAGAAAAGTTCAAATTGAAACTAATGCATACATTTTTTAAGAGGCCAAACAAGCAGCATTAGGTAAGATGCAAGAACTCTTTAGACACAGCAAATGTTGAGGGAGAATCCATTCCTGTTACTCATGTCTGTTCATGCCCCATCTTCTTTCCATACTGTACCTGCAAGGGCTAATGCTTTAGTAATGAAAACAACGTTTTCTGGAAGATGCCTCAAAATCTTACCACAAGAGCTGTTAAAATTAGTTCTTTTCATCCTCTTTTCTTTCCCCCCGCCCCCCTCTCCTACTATTTAATTGATCAAAAACACACAAGAGAAAGGAGAGAGACAATTTGATTCTGACATGGAAATCACTTCTGTATGGAGAGCATACTGTTCGTACACAGCATACTAAGAAAGCTATTTTATTACCCACCCAGAACTAGAGACAGTTATTAAGTTATATTTCTCATGCCCAGCTACCACACCACCTCCTAGAAGGCAATATACCCTTATGGATCTTGCAGCTGCAGTCTTGCTTTCATACAGAAAGGTAATAAAATGATTGTTTACCTTCTCAGCTCGATTCCACACCTCAATATCTCCCAGATACTTTTCAGGACGAGTAGAGAGATTCAGTTTAAAGGAAAATCCAAAGACGTCATAAACAGCACGCAAGAACTGTAGACAACTCTTTATCTCCTCTTCTATCTACGTAAGAATGGAAATACAGTCTCAACTACAGGAAATTCAGCTATTCTGATTTTAATACCCTATTTCATTTACCAGTAGTCCATACCTGTTCCACGGAACAGAATATGTGAGCATCATCCTGCTGGAACCGACGTACTCTAGTGAGTCCTGTAAGAGCTCCTGACAGTTCATTTCGATGCAGAACACCAAAATCAGCCAATCGTAATGGCAGCTCACGCCATGATCTTGGACGATGATCAAACATAAGGCTGAAGGAAAAGTTAATTACTTGAAATTCATCTAGAATCAAAATTCTGCAAAGAACTACCAAAAGGAAGCAGCCACTGCCTAAGCAAGTGCCCACACTGCCAGAGACGTCATCTGAATACAATAATCACTTGTATCTAGCTATCTTTTCTTCCAGGAAAATTAATCAGATATTCTTGCATGGGCAGGAGGATTCCTCCACCTCACACAGTCACAGTACCAACTCCTGAAGTGAGCACTGAAATCTGAATGGCTACACTGCCCCAAAACTGACAATACCCTGCTAGCCACTTTGGCTACTCAGATTTTGCAGCATCAAGGTAAGCTTCAGTTCTGAAACAGAATCACTGCAATGATAGAAAGAAAAAAAAAAAGGCAATTTTTGGGGTCCCAGTAGAGAGAGCTCACAATAACAGTCATAATTACGACACTCCTAACAAGGATTTTTAGTTGTGATTTTCTACTTGTTTGTTGTTGTGGTTTTTTTTTTGTTTGTTTGTTTTTTTTAAATCAAAAGAAAACCCAATGCAAAGATGATGTGCATTTACCAGTGTCCTGGACAGTTCATAGGCTTCAGAGCAAATACTTCTTTCTCCACTTCAAAGGAAAACATGTTTTCACTGTAATGCTGCCAATGCCCTGAAGTCATCCATAGTTTACTGTTGAAAATATTTGGAGTGACAACCTCTTGGAATCCACGTTTTCGATACTCACTCTAAAATAAACCCAGTACATAAAATAATCAATGAGCAGATGAAAGTAATGGTACTCAGACTTTGATCTGCAGTCATGAAAATAGCAAGCACAACTTTTATAGAGTCCACCACTAAAGAAAAAAAAAAAGAAAAAAAGAAAAACAAGCTGGAAATGGCAGCATACCACCCTTCCCTCAAAAATTCCTCTGTTGTAAGCAAGAACAAGTTCCTTCCAACCAAGCAAAGCAGCAGTCTCTAATCATTCCATGACACTTGGTATTACTTTGCAGCCCAAACATCTAATAATAAGACACAGAGATATTTACATTTTGCAACAGGTAGATCAGGATTTTTTTCCTCATTTTTCTAATAATTAGCTGAAGAAGTCCAAGTCTAACACTTATTGAGTAGAATCAACAAGGATCAGTGAAACAACAGTAGAGTGAGCTTAGCTCTATCATGAGTCATCATTATCACTATTTTAACTGCAGCAATAAAAATATAATTTGGCAGACATTGTTAAAACCCCAGTTGTAAGTAACCAGGTTCCTTCAGTTACACAGCTTACATGTGGGGAGCTTAAACAGCCCTTCATTTCAAGTCAATTCATATGTTACATCGTTGTATACTTCCACATTTTTTCTGAAGTTAAGCACTTCCTTCTGTAAGACAGTCTCCAAAAGACATTACTTACCCGGATGAATTCAATTAAGGTATTATATATGTAAGCTCCTTTTGGTAAGAAAAAACAGCTACCAGGGCTGAGCTCATGAAAGAAAAAGAGTTCTTGATCCTGCAGAAAAATACAGGAAAAACTTACTACTTGCGCAGCCATTTTTTCCTCAATAAACATTCACAAATGAGTTACTACTGGTCACCACCAAGGGTTAAAATAAAATAAATAAATAACAATAGACCAGTTGCATTTCACTAGTACTTGTATCCCCATTACTACAAATACAGGAAGAAAACTTAATTTTCTATTCTACTATCAATACCCCAAAAACTCAGGTTTATATGCAATTCCTAACTGCACGCACACAGCACCCTTGTCCACTGACAAAAAATATTTGAATAATTAGAGCTGCAGAAGTAAATATTAACTATATATTTGGACTGTAATTGGCTAATGTTGTGAAAAATTAAGCATATGCTTCAAGATTGCATATAATGTACTCTGTTCTTTTTCCTGATGTCCAAGCAGTAGACCTTTTAATAGCATTCAAAGCTACCAATTATAAGACGTGGATTTCCATCTAAAAAACAAAATGAAGAACTAATGAACCAGAAAAACTCAACCCCAAAACGTACTATAGATTCTAAAGATCAGAAAGAAGGCAAAACTGTGAGTGAAGAGGCTGCAGCAACCCAGGTAAGAATAAGCACTGCCTGCAGACTAAAGAGGTCTTGCATGCCAAAGCATTCATATAATATCTTGGTTAACCTGTTGAAGAGGCTTTTGCTCTGCATCATTTGCTGTAGGACTTCTGACGCTTTTAAACAGAAAAGAACCTGACTTTGCAACTCAACTGAAAATACAGCTGCATTGCATCTTAGCTGTGTCAGCAAGTATATGCTGTGTGTGAGATAGTTCTATTGTGAGCTTACGTATGCATTATGTTTGTAAAATATACTACCATACAGAATGCCTTACCCGTCCAATTTTTCTGTGATCTCTGTTTTTAGCCTCCTCCTGGAATTTTTCCCATTCCTTCAACATTTTTGCATCTGGGAATGAAATTCCATAGATTCGCTGGAGAGATTCCATATCAGCCTTGCCTTCCCAGTAAGTAGATGAATTCTGTGCACAAAAAATAAATGAAACAATGAAGAAAAGAAAGAGCCTACACATTTTATTGCTCTTGCCTGTTGTAAAAGGCACACATAATTAAACAAATTACTGTTCAATATAAATATGGCATGAATACACTTTTAATTATAAAAACACAGTGGTGAAAAAAGAAATGTACAAAGAAGAGCTGAATTGTAAAAACCAGTTTCAGGCCCTAAGTGGTCCTTTTTTTTTTTCTTCCTCAAGTCTACTATCTCCCTCTGAAGCCATCCTATTTCATCTGCTCTGTTCACACTGAGCCACAACCATCAGCTAAGCTAAAACAAGAACTCTCACTGATACATCCCAACCAAGAATTAAGCCATATCCACTTCCCAAGATGTGCTGGAAATGATGTCCCTGGCCATCTATTTCTTATAGCACACAATCCTTTGCCAGTTGGTTAAACTGAGTTTATGGCCAGGTTATCCACTTCACACTATGCTCCTGGATAATCTACTGCTGTACTGCCCAAACACAGCAACACATGTCAATTAACACATTTGCCTAGAATAGTTTCAGTCATACCTTATGAATTTTTATGCTCTTTATCTTGCCAGTATGCCTAACGTGAGGTCCTCTGCATAAATCTATCAAGGGACCACATCTAAAAATAGAAAAAAACATCTGTTTAGTATATTGAATCATAGCAAATTATACCTAGTAATACTATGCATGCATAATTACCTGTATACTGTTGTAGTTGGGGTATTGACCTTCTCATTCAGGATGCGACACTTGAATTTGTTATACTGAAAAGAAGAGAACCACACATTTATTAACTTCTTGTTAGGCAGTATAGCTGATCAGCAGTTTAGGCTTTTTGCAAACTCGATGCTACAGTACATCAAAAGACACTTTGCTCTATAACATGGTGCTCCTGTTGAACAGAATAGCAAGCAGTACCTGAGGAACCTGATCCAGCTTCAGTGATCACACAGACCACAAGAGTGGACTGAAGACCTATTAAGGCCTCTTCCACTCTGAACAATACTGATTCTCTTTAGAGTCTTAATAGAAAAAACTGAGTAACCTCTATTTGAAGAATGTCAGGAAATTGTTTACAGCTAGTTACAAAAAAGAAAAAAAAAATTTATTCTTGCTTGATAATCTCATCCTTAAAATATTTTATGAAGCTTTCTGAATGCACCAGCATACACAGTTCAGTATCAGCACACCATATTACCACAGCCAATGTAATACAAGTGCACATTTGCAAATTTACATCTGTGGAAAATGAATGAAGAACGCCGATTCAAACATATTGCCAAGATCACCCAGTACAATTTTCACAGCTGGAGAAAAATCGATTTATTTGTGAGAATCTAAATGATAATTTTACTTTTTTTTTTTGGTAAAATATCACAAATGAGTTTGTAAGAACACATCTTCAAAAACGACTTTGAAAGACCTTCCTCTATCACTAACAGAACAACAGAAAATGTGGCTAAAGTTACAGATACTCAGTGTAACTGCATGGTGTGCTAACAACACTCAAGAACAACTTACCTTAAACATTTCAAGTAGTGTTTCCTTCTTAACTTCCAGTCTTTCAAAGGGTTGCTTTTCCTTCATGATCTTTTTGCACAGCGTTTCCAAAGCAGAGAAGTCATTACTTGATACACCTCTAAAATAAACAAGCAGAAGAGCACAACACTCTCACTTGCACTTGTGATTTCTCATCTGTTTGCAAGTAACCCAGGCTTTGATATAACCATCGTCTCCCTCAGTTGCTAAAAAAAGAAAAAAATATATAAAACCTACCCATCCTCAAGGAACATGTCGTAATAAAATCCATTTTCTATTGGTGGTCCATAGCACAAACATCCACCATAAATTCGCTCCATAGCTTCGCCCATAATGTGTGCACTTGAGTGCCAGTATACCTAATGGAAGTAAAAAAAAAAAAAAGGGGGGGGGAGGGAGGGAATAAGTCCAAATATGCACAACACATTTCTGAATATTTTAAATAAAATATTTTCTGAACGCTTGCTTCTGAGGGTACTTCATGCAGACCTCATATTATAGCAGTCTTCAGAACATCAACGACTTGCCCAGAAATACTCCTATCCTAAGCTCCAGTATTTCCAAAGAAATACTGGATTTTTTTAATTTTACAAACCGAAAGCATATAATTCTTCTTTCCAGCCTCTGTTGAAATGATTTAGATTTGTCTAGAAGTCAATAAACTAATCCAACATCTTTTTTTCTATCAACTGCAATTGATTGGCTCTGCTGACACACAGCATAAACATAAAGGTGCATTTGCAACACAAGGCCACAGTCCTACAAACATTTAAAAGTATGGGAAGTCCTGCAGTGATATAAAACCAGTTTAAAGCTAAAAAACTACTCTTTACCTTGTAGTGCACCTAAAGGGTTAGCAAATTAAAGCTAAGATTGTAAGACCTGACCTGTAAGATTTAACTCTGCTTTTACTTGCACAAGTCAGAGAACAGTAGATCAGTATTACAGAAGTAATCATTTAGTTGGCATGAAAATCCTACATTTGAACACAGGATCTCTGCTGCAATGAATTTGCAGTTTCTTAATCAAATTACTTTTTCTAAAAGACTGAATTTACAAATTCACTGGGTATCCACACTTAGATGAATGAGTAGCCAAAAGAAAATATGTACTTCAGTATATAGAAAAAATACAAGAGCAACTTACTCAGCAGATTGATATTCGTACTAGCAATTCTGTACCCATCATTGCTCGCACAGCCAGTGCTAAAGTGGTTGGTTCAGAAGATTTACGTAACATTAAGGCTGTAAATATCACACACTTTGCATAACTACAGCAACAGTTAGCACACTTCATAACAAATACACTGACTATACATTATCTCAATACCATGTCTTCCTAAGGAACCATTACAAAAAATGAGATGTACCTCCACAGCGTATCTTTCCCCTCCCTCTCTCCTCCCTTGAGCACAGTTCAGATGCTAGCACCTGCTGGAGGCTGGGTTTAACGCAAATCTAAAAGCAAACAAATTTTAGCTAGCAGATACTCACTGCTTGAGCCTCTTCATCCTCAAACTTGAGCAGCTCCAAGGTGCAATCCTCCTCTAAAGGACGGTCTAAATCCCAAACCATCTTATTCACTTTAGCAATAATAGTGTTGTCAGCTAAGCCCTGACTGAAAAAAAAAACAAACAAAAAACATAGTATATAATTGTTTAAAATCAACAAGCAGAAGTACTCAAAATTTGCTCCACTAAATTATCAGATACTGTTCCTAATGCAGTCATTCTACAGTTCCTCTAGGCAAAAACACTTTCCTTGATTCCAAATCACAAAAACAAAGCAGATTCCAATGACAAAGTATTAAGACATTAATTAGTAATAATAATAAAATGGTGGTATTTCACCTCTAGGAATCAAACAGTTTTCATAATTCTAATTGATAGGGTGTCCAGCACACATTGTTCAAATCCACCTCACAAGATATGCGAGTCAGCTGGAAATGGGTTCTTTCTGATAGGTATCTCCCATGCCATAGAAGTATAATTAAGCAAAATACATTTCTAATGTTAGCTCACTCTAGAAGTCAACTGAAACATCACCCAAATCATCTTACCCAGGTCCACAAAAACTAATTTTGCATTTGCTAATGTTAATGATCACAGCCACAATTTGCAGATGTAGATCAGTCTAAAAATTACTAAGCATATAATAGGATAGAATCATACCTAATTCCACAAGCAATTTGATAAGGTGTAGTCCTCCAGGACTCAGCATCAACCAGCTTGCCATCAGGTAATGTAACTTTAATGGGTTTACTATCATTAGCAGCTCGCTCTGCAAGAAGTGCATCGTGCTCAGCTTTAAGTTTATTGTACATCTCTAAGCGCTCATTGATAAATGCAGGCCAAGGATTTAGCTACACATAAAGAATAAAGGTACATTCAAAAGATTAATACCATGTGATGTCAAGAATGTGAACAGCATATACATATCACAGAGGCCTATGTGACTGTCTGCAGCTATGCGCGTGCTATGCCTTAACAGACAACTATCACAATGACATAGTAATATTATACATACCACAGTGCATCTGTTTAATATATGCATAAGATATATTAATGAACTACTAGATTAACCCCATGCTTAAACTTGTAGCAAATGCTAGTTTAACACAGTACAAAAGGAAAAAAAACTATTTGAAAAGCTTGTTGAACAGGTCCTGCTCTGACGTCAGGCTGTCAGTGCAGGCACCACGGTGCAGATGGCTGCAGTTCAGAGCTGGCCAGCAGCTCTGTGCCCACTGTTTACTCACACCAACCACAAACGGAAGCAGCAAAGCATCTCTGGCAGGCTTTCATCGCCCCACAGACCTGCTGCCTATCTCCTGCTGCTGGTGGGATCCCCAGCTGGCTGCATCATGGAGCAGCAGCCACAGAAACCGGAGCTGCTCTCCCCTGACAAGAATATAACCTGCTGTCAAGAGCAACAAAGCCACCTCATGGTAAACTCTGCTGAACTAAGAAACAGCAGGGAAAGGAATTACTGCAATAGCAGATGAATGAATCAGACGGGTGACATACAGCAGTCAACAGTATAAAAACTACATCTTTCAACACCCCATGGCCTGACATGGGCTCACCTCTGCACGCCCTTCATCACCACATGCTTCTTTCATTTTCTTCTTCCCGCAGTCGGCCTTTTTTTCTTCCCCAGCATTTACCTATAAGAGAATCATGAAATAGTAGAATGGCCTAAGTTGAAAAGGACCACAAAGATCATCCAGTTTCAACCCCCTGCTATGTGCAGGGCCGCAAACCACCAGGCCAGGCTGCCCAGAGCCACATCCAGCCTGGCCTCCAGGGATGGGGCATCCACATCGTCCTTGTGCTGCCTGTTCCAATGCCTCACCACCCTGTGTGAAAAACTTCTTCCTAATATGTAACCTACATCATGAAACACACACATCTCCTCATCCTCCAGCAGTTTCTTGCACTCTACCCTAACCCCACACACTGGGGCACAGTCCTGCGAAGCCCGCCCGGTACGCAGCCAATCCCACCCCCCTCTCCCGGAGACCCGAGCACCCCGGAGGCTTCATGGAAGGCTCACGGAAAAAGGACCGAGCCTGCCCGCCTCTCCCCAGGCCTGCCACCGGGAACCCCCGCCTCAGCACGGCCCCGGGAGCGGTGAGGGAGCGCAGAGCCATGCGGCCCCCCGGTGCTGCTCGCCGCACGCCCCATCGCGGCGCGAGGCCCACCTGCCCGTCAGCGCCAGCCATGGCCGCCGCGTGGAAGGGGTGGGTGGGAAAGGCTGGCAACGACGCCGCGCAGGCGCGGCCCGGCCGCCGAAGCTGATGCAACCGGGGGCGGCTCTACCGAGCCGAGCCAATAGGACCGAGCCGAGTCGAGCCGGGACCGGAGCTGAGGCGTGTCCAGGCGGCCGCGTGGGCGTGGCGGAAGATGGCGGCGGTGCCATTGGGGGCCATGAGGGCGGGAAGCGGGGCGGCGTCCCATCCCCACCCCCTTTGCGGTCTTGCTGTCTTTTCTCCGTCGGGGAGATTCGAGGCAGGGCTGCGGGGCAATGGAGCGCCGCCACGGGGAGGAGGCTGCTTTGGGGTCTGCTTCTCTCTCTGCTTCTCTCTCTGCTCACCTGGTCTCAGCCTCAGAATCTGCTAAGGATAGATTAATTAATTTGAGTGATTTTTTTGCAAAGGAGACAAAAATCGAATTGACCTGACTAGTCTGATTCCCAATTAAAAAAAAAAAAAAAAAGAAAAGAAAAAAAAGAATAAAAAATTGATAGACATTTTGAAGAAATCCTAGCTTGGGCAGAAAGGTGCAGTCTGGAGGACACTTGCTGTCAGCAAGGGCTGGAGGTCTCTGATTTCTTTCTCTGAGAAAAGGCTGTGGTATTCATGCACAACTTCTTGCTATTGCAGCCTTCCTCCTCACCCTAGTGGTATTTTCTATATGAAAATAAATAGTATTTTCATTTAGGAAATGTGCTTTTTCTCAGTGTGTTCTCGTGGCCGTGGAATTCCACGTGGAATCCTGTTGAAGGCCTTAGGTTTGTCTGGTCAAGTGATGGGGCATAGGAAAGACGTTGGTTACAAAATTCCACACTTCCAAAAATTTCAGACATAGTTCTTACTGGAAGGAGTCTCACAAGAGTCAAAATCAGAGGTCAGGAATACAGCTCTGTCCACTGGCTGCCTGGCATCCCTTCTGCTTCCTGGTGTACAAAGACGTGTAGGATGTTTCCCCTTAATCTACTGCAATGCTTTGGAGCTTGGGAGTATTTAATCAAAATATTCCTATATGAATGTCAGAACACTTTGGAGTCTTCAGCCTCTGGTGCTTTGAGGAAAAAGATGAGAAAAGTTATGCAGTTTTGTATGGCTTTCTTTGATATGGGTGAGGTAGTTTAGAGTAGCTCGAAATACAGATCTTCTTATATGTTTAAAATAGTCAAAAAGGAAGATGTAGTAAATATGAGTTTAAAAGACAGAATCAAGTCTGTTAAATAGACCTGAATAATTTATTTGCTATCTACAAGTAAAATATCAACTGAATATTGGAAAAACTTCCTTTCATGCTTCAATTAATGATATATATAAGTTGTCTTGTAGGAACACAGTCTAATAATACAAAGATATATTTTTTAAAATACTAATTTTTAGATTTTCTGTATCTTCTAAAATACTTTTTGTGTTTTGAATTCCAGTTGAGTCAAGAAATGATGCAGAATAATCAAACATTTCAAAAGTGGTGGCAGGAAAACTTTTGTCTTTTGCCAGAAGATGGCAGCAGTGAAACATACTGTGCTGACTGGAAAAGCATTTCAGAGCATGTTGTCTTCATAACTTTTGATTTTAGATAATGAGATTTAGGGCATTAAACAAAAATCTCTAGAACGCTGATGAATGGTTTCCTGGATTTACTCTTAAGCAGCAGAATTAAAGATATGTTTTTGAATTCATCTAGGTTCAAAGCCAGTGAAATTGATTTGAATGTGCTTTAATCATTATCACCAAGTGAATGTTTGGATGTATTTGCTTACTTTGAAATGTGTTGGAAGACAATGTTGGAGAGTTTGATTGGAATAAGACTTTGGTTTCTGTTTTGTTTAGGAGAACTAAAAATGGCAGATAGATATAGATATGCTAAAATGTAGAAATAGCCACCTGTTTATGTCAGGGATTTAAAATACATTGTTAGAATCAAGGTCTAGAGAACTGCCAGAAGCCCACATCAAGGGAAGAGCCATCAGCTCCCATTAAAATTAATGCAGACTGGAGAATCTCAGAGTAAAAATCTTTTTGTGCAGTTTTCTGTTGTGTTAATTTTAACTGGACTGCTGTAACAAAGCAGTAAACTTCTCAAAAGTTCAGTAAAGCAAGCATAGAAACCATAAAGTTAACGCATAAAGGAAAAATTAAGGAAGCTGGCATTAAATGTCAAATACCTGTGAAAAGAAATGCAGCCTTGATTCAAACTGGCACATACTTGGAAAATTGAATTAAAGCCTTTGCCCTTTTGTATTTGTTCAACATTGATGGCCTTATTCTCAAAATAAAATAGTTATATTTTTAGGAGGATAAGAAAAATGACTTGTCTTTCATGCAATGAAATGACCCGGTTTCATTTTGTCTCTATGTAGGACAGCTTCATGTACAAGTCATTGTTTGTATGTAGTTTTGTATGTAGTTATGTATTTTGTATGTAGTCCTTAGGGTACCAGAAGATTTGCTTAAGCCTTCTAACCGTTATATTTCTCGCAAAAGAGATGCTGCTTCTCTCTTGCTATGGAGCAAATCCATTCTAATAGCAGCAATTCCCATACTATCTGTACAATGGAAGCATATTCTACGCAGTGACAGCTTATCCCATCTCTGTCCGAGAATGCAAGTCCTCTTCAGTTTTCCTTCAGCCATCCTTCATATCTGCGGCTGTGAGGATAATGCATTCAAATTAGTCAGTACTGAGGGAAGATACAGGTTTGGTTTGTTGTCTACCACCAAGCTTGCTTGTTTTGTTTGTTTGTTGGATTTTGTTTGTTTGTTTGCTTCATTAAGGTAACAGTATAGGCTGTATTTGATCAAATGTGGGAGACATCCAGTTTCTTTGTTCATGGTTACATATGCTAGGATCACGGGTTAAAAATTTTTGGTGAATAAACCAAGATTCATTCCTTGACGTTGCAGCAAAAGGCCCCTACTAGGATT
Source organism: Tympanuchus pallidicinctus (assembly GCF_026119805.1). Taxonomy (NCBI): domain Eukaryota; kingdom Metazoa; phylum Chordata; class Aves; order Galliformes; family Phasianidae; genus Tympanuchus; species Tympanuchus pallidicinctus. Next base: position 13,650,551 of record NW_026294813.1, read on the forward strand.
AGTTAGGCTTTTTAAAAACGTGGGACAATAGGTGATATTTCTTTTCTTGAATAAAATCTAGTGCCTTCTACCTCAGTAACAAATGTGCCAGTGGTAATTCATGTCTCATGTTTCCCTTATACTTCAGAATTAACCCTGCTTCACTTGGCTGAAGAGTTCTGGTTTACTTACAGTTAAGTCAACAATATTTTGTTATCTCACAGCGTGAAAAGTAATAGTTTTTCATTCAGTCAAAGTCAGATCCTAGAAATCATACATGTCATTTTGAAGGGAGCATGCTATTAACCCAAATGGCATATTCAGGATTAAGACTTCTGCATTTACAATAAAATGTCCCCTTTACATTATCACTAAAAAGATTTGCACTTTAAAGTGTTAAAAAAAAAGAAAAAAAAAATTACGAAAACAACCACCCACAAGCAAACAAGCAAAAAAAACCACCACAGAATGCCTATAAAACCATTTTTTGTTTTTCACAGAAATTTCTTTTTGGGTATTTGTTTCGGGAGAAGATAGACTTCCTATGTCTGGATTTGTGATTCTCACTCTATTCTCCACTCCAAATCTTATGAGTGGACTGTGAGATGAAGATTCAGAGCTCCTACCTTCTGTTTCTTGCTTAGTTAAGATAAGATTGTGAGACAATATTTAAAAAGGGAAATAAAATGTTAGCATTGTTATATATTCAGGAGAAGAAATGACAAACTACAAAAATTAAAATAAGATTTTTAACTGTCTTTAATTGCACCTTAGGCGTTTTCAGTATCATTTATTTTATTGCCCGAATATGTTACCAGTTTCTTTTTTTTAGGCATGACTCAAACGTTCTGGTGATTTTCCTATGAACATCCTTTTTTAATGACATTTCATGGACACATCCCAATAATATTGCTTCAAGTAAAAACATTCAAGATGATCCAAATTGGGCCATCTTCTACTGTGAATTTCGTCAAACCACTCTTGATGAGTCATGGAAAGGCATTTTTCTTTGTGTCCTTACTATTTATTATCTTAGTAAAATTATTTCAAGATTCTATAACTACAGAGATGGAGGATAGAACATTTTCCTAATTTTATAGGAACTACCAGAAGTTGGATTTTTGAGGGATTCGCTCTTAGATATTTAAAGGGGAAGATACTCTGAGAGGAGTTTAAAATTTGATTTATTCACAGTCTACCTGGAAGAATGAAAGAAGGAGTCTTGGCAATAAGTCCATTAGTTCCATATGGAAGGAGTGTAGTACCTCTTTACAGTCTTCTCTTTTCTAGACTAAGCAAACTTAATTTTTGAATCTGTCTCACAAGACATGGTTCCAGACTCTTGTTCTTCCCTTCTGAACGGTCCTGTTTATCTGTGTTTCTCTCATAACAGTGTTCCAAGAGAGCAGAGAGGACTATTACTCATACCTGACACGAAGCACTTCAGATAATTTAACAATATCATATCTTTCACTGTCTTTCAATTAATTGTCAGCCCAGTATTTATCTTGGCATGTTCACAAACTTCTAATATAATACCCCTTCCTTATACAACCTAATGACTTTTTGGACTGGAACCAGGAGAGAATGTTCTTGAAATTTCTGTCCAATTTAACTCAGGTAGCTGTAGTACTTTAAAAAAATATATATTTATGCCAGTTTCATCTAACCATGCAAGAATTCAGTAAGCTAATTCCGAACACACTAATGCAGACATTTTGCTGCAAATAAAATGATCATTTACCATAAGGGTGGTGAGGCACTGGAACAGTTTGCCCAGAGAAGTTGTGGATGCCCCATTCCTGAAGGTGTTCAAGGCCACATCAGATAGGGCCCTGGGCAGCCTGATTTCATGGGTGGTAACCATTCCACCACAGGGATTGGAGCTGGATGGGCTTTAAGGTCTCTTCCAACTCAAGTCACTCTATGATCCTATTAGTCTTTGATTGCCAAGGCTATCTGCACTTCTCATTTCTCTCATATCTCTCTGATCTTTCCCCATTCATTTGTCAAGATTCTGGCCCTGTCTTCAAGTGATTCTATCATATCCAACGCTGTATGAGGAAAGCACTACATTGTTGTATATGGCACATACTTAGACAGCCTGTGCTGGTAGGCCCTATTCCTAAAGGCTTCCTTTCATAAAAATTGTATGGTCCATTACCCTTTTAGACAGTGGTACTGTTTAATGTCTGCTCCAAAGGTAAACCACAGGAGAAAGACAGTAAAAAATGTTATTGTCTGTGTAAATGTCTGTATTCTCTTCTACATTATGAGAGCACTGTATGCCAACTTGGGTGCAGCTGCCTTGGGGTAAGAAATTTGTTTTTACTCAACTGGAACTGTTCATTTCACCAGAAATTATTGTCCCCTCCACACTCTTGGCATTTCTTCATACAAATCTGCTTCCTAGTCTGGTTCTGTCAAATGACCTAGTTTAGTAGAAACACCTTTTAAACTCAAAATCAAACTGACACAATTGGGGTAGGTAGCAATTATTATATCTGCCATTGTCCTGGCATGTCTAGTAGGTCAGTAAACTCTGGCAGCAGGAACTAGCTAGCCAGCTAGGGGCTGGATAACAGTACTCAAAGCCATGTGTTTCATTCAGACCTTCTGCTTCCAGTATGGATATGACATTAAGTCTTTTTTCTTGTTATTGCTGTTGTACACAATCCCTAGAACAGTCACACTTCAGCTGCAAATTATGTTACGTTTATTCTATGCCCTTTGTAGAGACTATCTATAGTATGTTGATGCAAATGTGAAACTTGTTGTGTTAGAGAGCTGGCCTTTCCATAAGTTGTTCCTTCTTTATCACCCACTTAAACTATTCCACTTTCTTGGACCTTCCATCTGTTCCTGACAGTTCTGGATGTTGCATAGCACACCTTGCTATGAAGGACCAACAGAAGCTTCTGACTGCTCTTTGAGACAACACCAAATAGACTTCAGTTTGGGTTCTGTAGATAGTATAATCTTTATATTCAGCATAGATGCATAATTAAAATAGGAATTCCTCCTATCTATTTTACTGATTCAACTTTTGCAGCTGACCATAGCTGGACTATGCTAAGACTATGCCAACTAATTTTTAAAAATGCAGAGATGATTAGGGTTTCTGCCTGTGCTTATTCCTTACATAGATACCTTTTCTATAGTCATGAGATATACAGTGTCTTAGAGGGATACTGAGGAAGAAACCATTGTCCTCCATCTTCAGACAGACAAGATGAATTTTGATCTATACAAGATCTTAAAATTTTCAGTCTTTGAATACACTATTTGTTGGTTGTTTAGTATGGGATTCACATCATCTCTAAGTATCTTGCAAATCTTAGCAGGTGTGCTAGACCAAATACCACCTTTTTTCTCCAAATATGACTAAAAGGAGAATGAAATAGGCATTATATCTTTAATTAATTACTAATTAAATTTTAAGTCACTAGCAGTTGTTTTAGAAGAAAGCATTAGATATTTTTTCAATTTATGCACAGGTTTTAATGCTATCTAAATCTGAGGCAGATTTCTCAATTAGTATTTAAAGGTGTTTTTTTGTGGAGGTATTCTTCATCGATCAGACTGGGTTTTGACCATACAATTGTAAAGCAGTCCTCCTGAATCTCACATCAGGGCTGAAAGACGAGTCTTACCTGCATAGCTTCAGCTATGAACTAGAATCCAAATATTCCACTAAGCTGTGGTACTTGTAACTGTAGTAGACTTGTAACACTAGGAAGCTCTTTTTATCATGGCTTGATTTCATTTTCACATAATAATCTCTCGAAAACTGACAGAAGAAATGTGTGGAATAACGTCACTTCTTCCTGCATCTAGAATTACCTCTGATGAAATGCTACACACCACATTTAGCCATCAGTTCAGGAAGCAGTTGTTTTTCAGCTGAAGGCAGAGAAATAACATCTTTTTCACTTTCATTTGAACTGATCTATGGACAGTTACTAATAGTCAGAGCACTGTACTACAGAAAGCTCTTCTGTAAAAGCAGATTGCTTGTCAAAAACTGTGATTTGTTTTAAAATAGAGTTGGATTCATCTCTAAATGTCATTCTCTGCATCCATTTATTTATTCATTTGTTTGTTTTATACGGAGGGACATATGACTGCTGTTGATAGCAGAGAAAGAGATGTGACAAGCCTGAGGAGTTTAACAACTTTGTGTTGCCTAAAACAGAGGTGTTTCTATTACTCTCTCACAAGCCAACAATACTTCAAAAATTCATTAAACAATATCCCAAAATCAAGATAATCAAGTAATTGCATAAAGATTAGTCAATACTACTGAAAGTGGTGAGGTTTTTAATTTGTGGTTTTTGTTGGTTTTTTTTTCTGTTTTCACCATAATTTATTCATTAATTAATACAAGGGGAAAATACCTAGGGAGGCTTCAGCGCTAATGCCAGCTTTAAGGAGTTCCTGTCTTCCGTCTTTAGTGGCTTGCTGCTGTCTTTTAGATCCCCTGCTCCACCATGCCAGGACAACTGCAAACCACCTCAGTCATCTGATCAGGCCTAAAAAATAAACCTCATTTTCTGCCAGAATATTGTTAAAGATGAATGCGTTCCTTTGTTGATGGTACTATGTAAAGCAATATTGCCTGTAAGGCTGAATATCCAGCCAAAATATCGAAGACTTGTTTCTTTATATTGTGAAAATTCTACTGCTTTTATATAGGAATAGATGTGAAAACAGCATATCAGAATTGCTCCCAATTTGATATAACACATAACAGCAATTGGTTGATAGTGGATCTGGAATGTCTGGTTTTGAGGAATACCATGACAGAATTTATAACATTTATTTTACAAACGATATTTGTACCTATCTTAGAGTTATTAAAACCAGATCAGAAAAGATCTTTGCTCTCCAAAACCTTTTCAAGTGCCCTAGTGGAATACTTGGTGAGGTACAGAAGATGTTTGTATTTCAGCTCCTGCTACTTATCTCAAACTGTGACTTGATTCTTTGATAGAGACAAATGCATATAAAAAACAGAGTGGCCATTGCCCCATGCCTGTCAGAGGTGATCAACCAAGGCTAAACTGAGTCCAGGAATGTATTATTTCTTAGTATAATTATTTAATTTTATAATAATTAATATTTATAGTTAATTAATTATATTTATAATTATAAATTTATAATTTATATTTGTAATTAATTAATTATAATATAATTATAATAATTATAATTAATTTATAATAATTAAATATTTAATAATTATAGTATGATTAATTATTGTAATCATTCATTATTATCATAATCACTGGTCATAATTAATTAGTAAAATCCCAGGAGCAAAATCTGTAGGTGTTGTTTTAATACAGGGAAGTGAAAAAGGCAGCAAAAATCTCCACAATTTTAAGTAGTTATCATAACTTCACTTTGATCTGAATCAACATGATTCTCGTTGTAATTGAATTCAGTTTTCATAAATGGTCTGTTTTGAACTCAAATATGATCTATAAATTTAGAAATTGGTTCTTTGAAGTGAATCTTTTCTAATGTTAACATTGGCAGAAGGTGGACAAGAAGTATTATTCCTTCTTGAGCAGCCAATGCAACAAGTTTAATATTTATAATTTATGCAGGAGAAAGGAAAGATAGCTTCCACTCTGTGACAACCTACTACTTTCAAGGAGTAAGGTTGTAGAGCTCAAATCAAATCAGTGGTATCAAGCTGTCTGACTTACTCATTTCCATATATGTTTACCGAAGATGCCTGCAACCACTTATTCAGGATTGTCACCCCTTTTCTACAGAATGACAGTTGTACAGTTGTACATTGTACAACTTTTGTGCAGTGTATACTTCTGCTGTTGCTGAAGAATTCTTAAAGAAAAAAAAAAAATGGACTTTTTTTTTCTTATAAGCTAACAAAAGGAACTGGAAAAGATTTCATCTGAAGTACACTGTGATAATTCCTATTAATTCATCATTACCTAGAAATTTCATTTACGTGTTTACTGTGTAGATCCATAAACAAGGAGCTTCTTTTGCAAAGGCTATTGATGGAAAAATCCACATTTTTCAAATTTTTAAAAAAACTATTATTATAATCTTATGGTAAAAGACAGAATTCCAAGTTTTATCCTCTATAGGAATTCTGCTCTTTTTTCTTATAGTTCAATTGATGACAAATTATTGAAAAGGCATCACACTAGCAGAACCACATTAAATATTTTCAAGAGATAAAAGATATCAAAGTTTTGAAGTTTGATGGTTGTTGAATTTGTACTTGAATTATATTTCAAGTTTTATAGAGAATTCCTATATAGTAATAAAGCTTTATCTTTAATATCCAGCATTTGAGACTGGTTCAGAAGTAAGATTCCTATTTCACAGCCCCTATTAACTGATTTCAACACCACCATTAGATAACGTCAAGTAGAACATTACTCACAGAATTTCTATCAACCCAAAAGAGCACTGGGTTTTGTTTGCCTGTGGTACAGAAACAATGCCTGTGCCATGTCAATAATGATGCTGCACAATCAGGGCATCTTCTCATCTGTGGATTTATGAGTAGTGCCATACTCCAGTAGTCCTTGATAGCTTCTTATTTCCTAACCTTCTTATTTCCACTTGTGAACTGGGTTATTATCAGCCAATCAGTTATTTCATATTTCATTTCACCTTTCAGTGAAGCTTGCAAGTATTCCATTGCTTCTGAGTGTTTGTCCACATTGTGTATCTGTATGTCTGGCACTGTTTCAACACTGTGCAATCTCTCCTCTAGCACAATGCACAGACAAGCCACATGCCAAATTCTGTAGTGAGAATTCAGTGAGTCACATCTAAATGGGTGTTCTGCACTTTTATTGGCAACTAATTACCTTCAAAGTCGATGCTAACAATTGAAACTCAGCTGGTTCTTTTTAATAAGGCTGTGTTAACAAATTAAGCTATGTTTTCTGGTTGGCCTTTGAACTCTCACACCTTTACTTGGTCTGTTACTTGCTGTCAGTAAAATCTAGAGGCTACAGCTTGCAGATGTTGGAATAAGACTGAGTTATAGATGTACATCTACACATAATAAGACTAAATTCTCTTTAGCCCAGTTTTATAATTAAAATATCATGCAAATATAGTGTATTTTCTTATTACTAATCATAACTATCTAAAATTACTCCAAACTAAATGTTGGCCAAAGTGAATAAAAATAATAAAAAAGGAAGGATTGGTTCCTGTTATCCAGAGTGTGTTTTTTGGCTTTTGGGTTTTTTGATTGTTTGTTTTTATTTGTTTTTGGTTTTGATTTTTGTTTGTTCATTTTTTGTGAAGCATGTGAAGTCTGGTAGGACGCAGAAAGGAATCACTGTGGCTAGCTAGCTCTGATGCAAGTCCTGGAGAATTGCCAGTGCTGCCAAGTCTCAGGAGGCTGACCAGCTTTTCCCTGGACTATCCAAAGAAAACAAAAGGATCCAGCTTCACGATGTAATGTAATATTTGGTACCTTCATCCAGCATAGTTTGGAGCAGTTTGGGGTCTCCCAAAGTCCTATCCCAAAGGAATTATACTCATCCAATGCAGCATGTGTGCTGTAGGGTGCAGAGGTGCTGTGCAGCTAAAGCTGGGTTAGTAAAGGTAGACTGCGCATACAACATGGTGAGCAAGCTGCTATGGGATGGTGCACACAGAAGACAGATGAAATCTTGCTTATAATCTGTTTATAATTAACCTCTAGCTGCTGGTGGGACTGTTTGTAGGACCAGTTTTTTAAACTTTATAGTTTGTACCTGGTTAGGTGCAAGCGTATTTTCGTGTGTCTGTACCTCACACATAGTCTCTTTCCTCCTCCCTCTCACCAGCCCGATTCGATTTGAAGGGCTAAAATCAAAAAGAAGTTGCCAGAATTTTATTGTTTTTTACAGGGGTAAGGCAATGCCTTTCCTTACTCCTTTAAGGCAGTTCCTCAACCTTTTTAGGAATGGCCAAGTTTTTCCAGCTCAATACTCAATAAGAATAAAGGTTTAAAAAAAAAAAAAAGAAGAACAGAAAGAAAGCCTGCAGTAAATGCACATCTTGAAAACTTGGACCCAAACTATTAATGTTCAGCTAAAATCATAAGCAACTGAAAACAGTGTCAGTATATATTTATATAATTGTAATGTCACTATGTAAAGGGCAATATCAAGTGGACTTACTGCTAGGTAGACGCTATATATAGTAGACACTATATGCTGGGTATTTATAATTACGCTATAGTAGCAAAGGTTTTTTATTGCTACATTTAGTGAAGAAAACTATTGGCCTTCTTTGTAGTCATGTCTTTTTTCAGCTTTCCTTCATTTTGGAAAGAAAAAGCACAGGTGTAGCAAAGTTACGGTAGCTGCTACAGACACACATTGACTGTTGAAGTACAGGCATTCATTTTTTCATGAATATTAGTCACAGGTCAGAAAGAAAAAAGTACATTGCAATAAACCTGAAACAATAACTTCTGCTTGCCAGTAATGGGAATACTGAAGAGAAAATTATTTTGAATAGAAGTATCTTCTTGTGCAAACTGTTCTATCATACTTTGAAGCATTTCAGAAGATGATTTTGTCTATTCCTCACTAAAATTGCAGTGCTTCTTCCTGCAGTCAACAGGCAATAGTCTTCCTGAGGCACTTGACAAGTGCCTTCAGGAACTGAAAAATTTGTGACAACTTTAGCACACTCATAGAAATGAAACATGATTTCTCTCTATTTTAAAATTAACATGAATTTTTCTCAGCAAGGCCTGTATTTCATACACTTTCTATTTAGACATATTATTACTAAGGTGGACATATAGGCTAGGGAAAGGGAATATGGAAGATAATCAAATATAGTTCATGGAATTGAATATAATTCACGGAATATAATTCAGACATGCTGTCCTGGTGGCCTGCTACTGTAAAATAATTATTCTCACAGCTTCACAAGCAATGTATTCCTTATCTTCAGCTTTTTTTGACATGGAGTATGTCAGGGCTAATATATCCCTGCCATAGATTGATGGATTGACCTGAATAAGGAAGTAGAAAAAAAATGAGATGTCTGAAATGTGTATCATACAAGGGCTAAAAACTCTAATTTAAGATCATTACAGTTGTTCCTCCATGGAAGGGCAATGCTTCAGGGACCTCTGAAGTCTTTGCTATTATTACATGGGGCATAAAAATAAATCTGTTATAAGACACTTTCTGACAGTGATTTATACTTAGTCTCAAAGTATTAATTTTGGCCATGCAGAAATTGCTCTAACTCCTACCAGTTTGTCAGTAATCTAATTCTGATAAATCAGGGCATTTCATACATAAAAGAAACATATGATCATGTCTGTCATAATTTTTCTTTTCTCAGGCTGGAGCCTATTAAGACAGTTCGAAGAGGAGGATTTTTCTGTGGGCCATGGCAGCTCTCCTGTCTTCCTTTGAATGTTCTGTCTCTTCAGAGATTTCCTGTTTTGTTGTCTCTCACTGCATTATCTCACATTCAGTATTACCCTGCAGATTTGAAGAAAAACAGCAAGTATTGATTGGTTATGTCAGGATATATATATATATTTGGCTGGAATTCAGCCCCATAATTTGTATTTTTTAGAAGCGTCTAAAACATTTTTTGCTCCCTGTGAGTATGAGCAAAATTTATGACCAGTTGAAGGGTGAAGGGGAGATGTTTTCATCCTAGAACCTGCTTTTGTGCAATTGAGGAGCACATCTCTCATGTGGCTGAATTCCAGAGCATCTTTCAGCACCAGTGGGAAAGGAAAGGTAGGTATAGCACTGTGTAACCAAAGCAGATCCTCAAACGTTTATTCAGCACTGGAAGGGAAGATCAGCAGCACGGTGAAGGAATGACCCTGATATCACTGTAGATCTTTGATACATCAGGTTTGCCCTCCCAAATCCTGTTCTCCCAAGTCCTAAGAGAAGCTTCACCTTCCCACTTAACCTTACTTTGAGCTGTGAAGTGGAAGCAACAGTAACTAGCTCTGTGAAGTGTTGTTCCTATATGTAAACCTTGTTTTCTGTGTGCTATCCTGTCACTACGTAGTTCTCGTATAGATATCTACAAATATGTTTGTTTCAATTAAAAGATAGACGTAAACATGACTCCTTTATATTTCTTAGTATCAGATCTGCTCATCTCAGCTTTCCATGCTACAGCATTTTTTACCTAATGGCAATGTGCATTTTTATATAACCATACAAAAGTGAGAGCGTAAAATGCAAGAAGAGACACCCAGATTCAACACGTAGCAATAAGAAATCTGTTATAGGTGTTCCAGATTCCTTGAAATAGTGAGGATAGATTTCTAGGGGAAAGGAAAGAAAAAAAGAGAAGAGAAGAGAAGAGAAGAGAAGAGAAGAGAAGAGAAGAGAAGAGAAGAGAAGAGAAGAGAAGAGAAGAGAAGAGAAGAGAAGAGAAGAGAAGAGAAGAGAAGAGAAGAGAAGAGAAGAGAAGAGAAGAGAAGAGAAGAGAAGAGAAGAGAAGAGAAGAGAAGAGAAGAGAAGAGAAGAGAAGAGAAAGAATTTGAAAGTCTGAATGGCACAATATACTTGCAGTATGGCTTATTTTAAAATATTTCAGCCTTTCAGCCTCTAGGGGGGACTATGTTTTCAGCGAATCTGTCTGTGAAGAATTTTCTTAATCTCTAGCAGGCAACTCAGACTGTTGCTAATGCTAGCTGGGGTGAGTCAAGTGATTCTTGATTTGTGCATGAGTTATTTCTGTGGGGAAAACAGCCTATGTCTATAATGACCTTAGTCCTAAAGGACCGGTTTGAGGCCTCTGCTCTTGCTGCAGTCCATGGGCGTTCTGCCTGCTACTGATTCACAACTTCAGGATTTGTTCCTATTAAAAAAGCATTTATGCAGCTGAAAAAATGTCAGTGGAGAAATGCTGGATTTATAGCTATGGAAAATACTGGAAGTGAACAAATGGTGAGGTGGATTAAGTGACATTTTGAATTGGGATTAACAAGTAAATTCTCATACATAACTGTCTGGCTCAGAAAAATAAATAAATCACCAGGATTCACCTTTATAAATTGCTTAAGATGAAGGGAAACAACTGAAACGTTTGTGACACTTTGGGCCTGCAGAAACATTGCAGAATGCAATTGCTCATGCAAGGACCACATATTGCGGGCCACATCTTTTCCAAAAGCATCAAAACCAATTTACACTGCTGTTAAATAGCACTGGCTCAATGTCTTTCTCCCTCCACCCCCCAGGCTGGCCGTGCTTCTCCCTCTTATTCATTCCCAGTAGTGCTTTACCTCACAAGGAGTAGCTGGAGTGAAGGAAGGCAACCATGTGATTTATGGGCTTACTATCTCTTCCATCGTGTTTACACAGCTTACACTCAAAGAGGACAGCTAGGATAGTATGGAGCTCACATGTAAAATGAAGATATTCTGCTGGGGAAGGGGGAATCAAAAGAGATCCTTCCAGATTTTGGTGCTGTAAACACATCTGTAGGTTCAGCATAAAGCAATGACTACAAAGGTCAGCATTTCAAAATGTGTCTTAAGAAAATGTTTTTGCAGGCTTTGTGGTGTAGATGGCTGGCATTCTGTATACTGTAACATTCAGCTTAATCTCCAGTGTGTCATATAGTCATCTACAACAGAAAATGTCTGACATAACTTATAGTAGAGGAACACACAAAACAAGCTTCACCAGGGTAGATGTTCATGTAAATTTCAAGAACACTCTGATGTCGAATTCAGTAATCAAATAAAACTACATTAGAGGCACATTTCCCAGAAAAGCTACACACATCTTTACATTTGTGAGATTTTTCATTCCACAGAGATCTGTCAGATCAATGCTCCTAAATACATAAATAAATATTTTTGGATGGTTATTTCTGCATGTGACATTACCTGTTTTTTCATTGCACTTCTCAGCTGTAGTTGCACAAACACTTACAGCTTTCTTTCCCTTGTTATCAAGGAACCTTAAAGGTGAGGTGGTGGTGACCCCTGGGCTCCCACCATCCCATTCATGGACTGCACAGTGAAGGCAGCAACAACTGAGTTCACACACTTCCCTGAAAACAATCTCCATGATGAACTAAACAAATCCTTCATGTAAAGTGAGGAGCAGTTCACTCACCTTTCTAATGCAAACCTGGCACTCTCTGAGTAATCACAAAACATCAAACCGTGCAGCCCTGCTCTGGGTTTGAGGATGCGTACATAGAAAAATCCACAGCAAGGTATCCTCCAGGATATTGTTGTTCAAAAGCATCAGGTGTCCAAAAGCCTCCTTCACAAAACATTCTGCACATTTCACACTGACACCGTTCCTTATTCCAAAACCGTTCTTCCATTTTAAATGGATTGTAACAAAGCATTAAGCATCGCAGCCTGATGAGCAGTAAAGAGAGGTGCATAGGGCTGCATTTAACATGCTCTGATCAGGCAGTGCTCTTAAGAGAATTTAAAAAGTAGGTTTTCTTTTTTTTCCCCCTCAAGAAAATAATCTCAGAGCAACACTCGTCTCCTCTTCATTGGGGAAATCTCAACTCCTTGTGGCATTAAATCGTGCCTCAGAGCCACACTGGGTGGGAAGGGGCAAAAAACCACAGGGGTCTCAGAAGGACTCTAGCAGACTACAGGGGTGGCAGCCTGAGGGGCTTTGCTGACACGGGCATCTTTCGGGGCGAGGAGACGCGAGCCCTGCGCAGCCCACCCCGCTTTGGTGTGCAGCCTTCACCCCCAGCGCCGGCGCTGCCCTCCTCCTCTCTCCGCACATCCCCCAGCACCGAACCCTGCCCTACTCCCAGCCTGCGGGGTGCTCAAACCCCCGTACAACTGAAAAGAATTGAAGCGCAGGGGAATCCTGTATTTCCCAGCCCCGGCTGCCAGAGCAGACACCTTGGCCGTCCCCCGGGCTCTCGGCGCTCAACCCCGCGCTGCAGCTCCGCGCGGCCCGGCCCGTGGGCGAGGTGTGGGGCGCGGGGGGGCCGCCGGAGGGCGGGGGCGGGCGGGAGCGGCGGGGCCGGCTCCTCCCTGCGCACAAACCCGGCGGCGCGGCGCCGGGCGTGCGGAGAAGCCGCCGCCGCTCCCGCGTTACTTAAGCGGGGAGGGAGCGTGCCTGCAGCCCCGCGGGGGGGGGCGAGTGGGGGGAACCGAGGGAGAAAGGCAAACTCAAAGCATTCCGAGCTACGCCGAGATGCGCCGTCCGTAACCCGCAGGCTAGGGCAGGTTGTTCGTTTGGCCAAACACCTGAGCAATAAAGCACGACCGAACAATTGAGAGCGGGAGGGCGGGCAGACGGGGCAGCGCAAACTTTGCCGGAGTTGGGGTCTGCCGGGGGGGCGGGCGCGATGCCGCCCTGGCTGCTCGGCAGCCTCTGCTGCGTGCTGGCGGCGCGGGCGGCGCTGGGCGGCGGCCCCGCGGGCGCGGAGGCGGCGGCGGCCGAGGAGGAGGAGAAGCTGATCCGGGTGCTGGTGCTGCTGCCGCAGGACGACGCCTACCTCTTCTCGCTGGGGCGGGTGCGGCCGGCCATTGAGTACGCGGTGCGGAGCCTGCGGGAGAGCGGCGCCGGCCTGCCGCCCGGCTACGCCTTCCAGCTCACCTACGAGGACTCGGCGTGCGGCAACCGCGCCCTCTTCAGCCTGGTGGACATGGTGGCCCTGCAGCGCCGCCGGCCCGACCTGCTGCTGGGGCCCGTCTGCGAGTACGCGGCGGCGCCGGTGGCGCGGCTGGCGGCGCACTGGGACGTGCCCATGCTATCGGCGGGGGCGCTGGCCGCCGGCTTCGGGGCCAAGGGCGGCGAGTACTCTCACCTCACCCGCGTGGCCCCTGCCTACGCCAAGATGGGCGAGATGCTGCTGGCCCTGTTCCGCCACCACCAGTGGAGCCGTGCCACGCTGCTCTACAGTGACAGCAACCCCGAGCGCAGCTGCTACTTCGCCATGGAAGGCGTCCATGTGGTCTTCCAGGACGAGGCCTTCCACATGGCCGTGCACAGCTTCGACGAGACCAGCCGCCACCTCGACATCGACGATGTCGTTCGCTCCCTTCAGACTGGCGAGAGGGGTGAGTGGTAGCCACGCGGGGCGGGAAGTGGTGTAGAGGGCATGCTGATGATGGGTTGGCAGTTGGACTGGATGCTCTAAGAGTTCTTGGATTGGATGATCTAAGTGGTTCCGTGATGGAGCAGTGGGGCTGCCCGCTGCCTCGCTAGCCCGTTTAGTGGGGACCAGAGCTGGAGGTGTGATGGTTGGAACAGAAAGTTGGGTAGGGATGTCCTCTGGGATAGGTGGGAAAAGGACCACACAAGCATCCCTGGGTCAGGTGTGCAGCAGCTTGCAGCAGACTGGGACTGCCTTGAGCAAAGCTTTGCCTGCTAGAGTTCCTTAGAGCTTCACCTGTTGCATCAGGAAGCACGGATTGCCCTTGGGACTGCATTGGGATGGTGTTGTGGCACAGGAAGAAATTGGCTGGTGGTATGTGCTCATCCACAGCTGAAATTGCTCCTTTATGCTCATACATGCAGAACAATGAATCTCTTGCTTGTTCTCTGAGATTTTAACCATCTCCATGCAAGTTGAAAGGCTGAGCAAAGGTAGCTTTTTCTTCACTGTGCTATGTCCTGCCATGGGGATCCTTTTCCCTCTCCTTCTGTTAGAAACCCTGTGGAGTAGTTAACACCTTTGGTGTTAGTGGTCATTTCAAGGCACGTTTGAATGCATAACCCATGAGTGTGTAGTTACATAGCCACCAGCTGCTACAAAAACATATGCAGATAAATCAAGGAATCACAGAATGCTGAAAAAGTGCTGAAAAGGACCACAAAGATCATCGAGCCTCAACCCCCCTGCTATGTGCAGGGTCACCAATCACCAGACCAGGCTGCCCAGAGCCACATCCAGCCTGGCCTTGAATGCCTCCAGGGATGGGGCATCCACAACCTCCTTGGGCAACCTATTCCAGCGCGTCACCACCACTGTGTGCAAATCTTCCTCCTAATATCCAACCTAAACTTCCCTTGTCTCAGTCTAAAACCATTCTCCCTTGTCCTATCACTATCCACCCTTGTAAACAGTCATTCTCCCTCCTGTTTATAAGTGGCTTGTAAAGAAAGCTGGAAAGTCACCCATGGGCTGACTGAGCTGGCTTGGCATCATGAAGTACTAAAAGCGTGAAGTACTTCAGGATGTAAAGTTTGTAGTTAAGTGTACTTCAAGGTGAGATTGTATCAAGCAGTGTGTGGATACATGGGCTCATCTAAATGGACCAGCCACAAATTTCCACAGTAAGCTATTGCTAGAAGAAAAGAGGAGCCATTCAGGACTGCTGGATCAAGCTAAAGAAAGTCCTCAGCTGTTTTTCTAGTAGAACAATAGACATAAAAAATACTTTGTGCTATATTTACATCCCTGTTTGCTTAATATTAAAACAGTATCAAAACTGAGCAGATGAGGATAGTGCTGTGTTGGCTCAGCTTGTGCTACCACGGCACAGGGCTTTGACTTAGCAGTCTGGTGTTGGTGCTGTGGTTACACTGCTGTGATGTCTTCTGTGCACTCTGGACACTGTATAGGGGATAGCTGAGATCTCTGGATATGTGGAGTTTTAACTCTTCTTTATAGAAGTGCTGGAGCAGGTGCTTAAAATTGAGCTGTCCAAGGAATTGCCATTTAGGGAAATACACTAAATGGAGGTAAAGAAATGTGTGAGTGCTAGAGGAAACAGCTATGTATGAAAAGATGCCTTTTTTCTTTTAATCAGCCTAACTTGGGTGTATGTTTGGCTTTCCTAGCATAACAGTGTGACTATAGCAGCAGAAGACGAGTGTTTGCTCTTAGCCAGAGGGAGCTCAGGATGTCTGAATGTACTACAGGAGCATGACTGATGGCTAACGGCAAAAACCCACTGAACCATACTTACACTCAAGGAGGAGAGGCTTAGTTTCAGCTCAGATTTAAATGCTTTGTTGAACTGAGACTTCTGATTCAACCTTATTCTGTAAGTTCAGTGCAAGAGACTGAATAAATGCAGCCCTCTATGGTTCTTCTCTACACCTCTGTGCTGTGCTGGGGGAGAGGGGTACCTCTCTCCATCTCAGCTTGTAACTTGTTTTCTGGTCCATGCTGCTACTGAGAGATGCAGCACGTGAGGCCTTTCTGCCTCTACTTGTGCATTCCTATCTTTAAGGACTGACTGCATAGCTTACCTTGCATGTTCCTCTGGATCTGAGGGGTGGTCTTGTTGCTTACAACATTTTCCAGACTGTCATGGCACTTTAAAAGTTGTGTATCTTGTGATGGATACACCATGTGCCTTGGCTTACTGGGTTAGGTCTTCATTTTTTCTTTGGCCTCCTAGGAGGTCCCCCCGTAGGGCAGTGGGACTGGTGGATGATGTGACACTGTTCAACACAATTTTTCCTTGGGTTTTAAGGGCTCCACTATCACATCTATAGTGATACCATCCTGTGCACTTACCCAGCATTCTCTACCTTCTTGGAGATCACTGCTGGTGGTGGCTGTAACTTGAGTGATAGGGCTTTTCTGAACAGTTTTTAAGTAGTACAGGATATGTGCTCCCAGACCCTCCAGGGGTTGAGAAAGAAGTCATCCCACCAGGTGGCCCATGGAGACCCAGGTGCTTCTCCTTACCTGTAGGGCAAAGGCTGGCCTCATGGGTTGGGTTGCAGCTGTCTGGGGGCTGGTATTAGATTCTTGGGGGCCCACAGGCCCACTTGGCCACCAAACTCGTCTTGGTCAGTCCACACTGTTAATATCACTTCCTTTACATTCCTTTAGAGATTTACAAAATATTACTTAACATATTTAAAAGTAGTCTTTTTTTTGTCCTGCTTTTTTTTTTTTTCTTTCTTTTTTTTTTTTTTTTCCCCATTTGCTCAAAATCTTTCACTGATGATATGGTGATACGGAAATCTTGATTCTATCTGCAGGCTACAGTTCTATGATAGACATGAATTACATGGGCAAAGTCAAGGGAGAGTTGGGTGAGCAGAAAGGAAACATTACAGAAGGAAATCTCTCACCTATCCTGAAATTAGGAACAGTGAGACAAATTTATTCCTGATGTTCATCTGGAAAAGATTTGGTCCAGATTTCGTTGCAAGAAATTCTTCTTTTATTTCATGCTAATATAGCTCATGAAGTATGCCTTGCTCTGCTGCTCTGGAAATTGTTACGTTACTCGGCTGTGATGATCAGTAGGACAGAACTTTGCTTGGTATTGCTCTCCTGATAGGTGGGAATATACCAAACGTGATTCATCCTGGTGGTGCTTCTGAAACTTTACACCTGTGATGGCATCCAACCAGAGAAGTGATGAGAGAAGATTCATCGGCTGAGTAAAAATGCCAAATAGGCCAAATGTTAATTTCTTATAATAGCAGACACTTATAACCAGAAAAGTTGAATACAATTCTGATTCATATTTATCATGGGAGTGGAAATATTTGCATTCATTATTGCAGTTTATGAGCCCTGCCATGCCTGACAGAATTCTTGGAAACATGCGTGTAGTCATCCCAACATCTTACACCCTTAATATAGGATATAGCCACAAAGCATGCAATGACAAAACATTTTGCAACAGTCTCTTGTCATTAGCTTCATACTGATAGTCCCATAAATGCGTATAAAAGTTTATGGTATAACATGCTTCATGCAAAAGATGTTTTTCTCCCTGTTGCTGAATTCCTGCTTTCTATCTGCAGGAGGATGGGGTGGCAAGAAGCATAGTTTCCCCTATGATTGGGAAAGTGACTTTTCAGTCATCATAGTTACTCTAAAGAGAAAAAACACATTAGACATATAGAATCATAGAATTCTTAGAGTTGGAAGGGATCTTTAAAGGTCATCGAGTCCAACTCCCCTGCAATGAACAGGAACATGCACAGCTCAGTCAGGTTGCTCAGGGCCTTATCCAGCCACAACTTGAATGTCTGCAGAGACAGGGCATCATTTACATCTCTTGGCAATTCAGTGCCTCACCACTCTCACTCTAAAAGACTTTTCCTTATATCCAATCTAAATCTACCCTCTTTAAGTTGAAGCCATTTTCCTTTGTTCTATCACCATAGACCCTGCTAAAGAGTCTGTCACTATTTTTCCTGTAGCTCCTCCTCAGATGCTGAAAAGCTGCTATCAGATCTCCTTGGAGCGTTCTCTTCTCTGGGCTGAACAGTCCCAGCTTTTTAAGTCTATTCTTGTAGGAGAGGTGTTCCATTCCACAGATCATTTTTGTCGCCCTCCTCTGGATGCACTCCAATAGGTACATGTCTCTCCTGTACTGAGGACTCCACAACTGGATGCAGAGCAGAAGGGCAGGACCTCCGTCATCCTGGTTGCCATGCTTCTTTTGATGCAGCCGAGGCTACTTTTGGCTTTCTGGGATGCAAGAGCACATTGCTGGCTCATGTCAGCTTCCTATCCACTGGAACTCCCAGGTCTTCTTTGGCGGAGGAGCACTGCTACGAAATCTGTCAGGGTGAGAAGCTGTGGATTTGGCTTGCACACTCTGTTTTTAGGCAGGGTTGCCTGAAGGTGATCAGAGGGCTGGAGCACCTCTCCTATGAAGAAAGGTTGAGGGAACTGGGCTTGTTTAGTTTGGAGAAGAGAAGACTCTGGAGTGATCTCATTGTGGCCTTCCAGTACTTGAAGGGAGCATATAAACAGGAGGGGGAGTGGCTGTTTGCAAGGGTGGATAGTGATAGGACAAGAGGGAATGGTTTTAAACTGAGACAGGGGAGGCTTAGGTTAGATATTAGGAGGAAGTTCTTCTCACAGAAGTTGGTGACGCACTGGAACAGGCTGCACAAGGAGGCCCATCCCTGGAGGCATTCAAGGCTAGGCTGGATGTGGCTCTGGGCAGCCTGGTCTGGTGATTGGTGACCCTGCACATAGCAGGGGTTTAAACTAGGTGATCTTTGTGGTCCTTTTAAACCCAAGCCATTCTATGATTCTACGAAGGTCTTTTTTATTGCTGAAGATCAATGGTGGCTGTTTGAGCATTCAAAAACTCCAGGTGCTGCCTCCATTCCTGGCCCCTGCCAGGAAGAAAGAGAGCTGGGTTGCAGGGCTGAGGGCTGATGTTCAAGTTCCAGGGATTTGTCACAGCTTTCATCCCACTGGGTTGTCACAGTGGCACAGCATCTGCGTGGAGCACAGCTTTTTGGACTTGTAGGCATAGAAGCCCCTGTTTGGCTTCTATTCCATCATAAATGAGGCTTTGTGGCATTTAATCTCTCATCCACATTTAGTCTTCTGAGTCTGAAAATGGCACTCATTTAACATGAACATTGTGTCCCATCAGAGGTGGCTGACTAGAATTATCATGTAGTTGTTGAAGATAAAATCATATCTTGAGCAGATCTGTACTACAGAATCCCCAGGAGCTGTAAAGGGATGGAGTGAATGCCTCTCTACTACCATCATAGAGCAACAAATTGTAGACTAGGTACTTAAATGTTAGATAACATGAGTGTAGGCAAAAATCTACGCCAAACAACTCAATAAAATTGAAATGGTAGTGTCATTGTATCTTACTATTTAATCTTCAGATTGTTTTATGCACACTTTAAAATAATAACCAAGGCTTATGATTGCAATCAACTCTGCAAATAGATGTAATTGAAGAAATTTGAAGGCAGAACTTGTCATATGCTGCAGGAGTAAGAAAAGAAGATAATATAGGGCTCTATTTAATTATTTTCAGAGAAGATGCAAGTAAAATGTCAATCTGTATATGATGCCTGTCTTCTGTCAGCAGTTGGGTAATAAACTTTGTTCTTTATGTTGTCACGTTTGTTGCAACACTGGGAGGACAGCTCAGGTCACTGTGTCTGGCAGCATTCATGCTAAAGAATCTGTTCCATAAAGTTCTTGAACTCCCTCTTATCTGTGTTTTCTGTTTTCTTCCACCAGTTGTAATCATGTGTGCCAGCGGTGACACAATCAGGAACATCATGTTGGCTGCTCATCGGCAAGGAATGACCAATGGGGACTATGCTTTCTTCAATATTGAACTCTTCAACAGCTCATCATATGGTAATGTTTTTCCTGCCTGAGTATCTTGCAAAGTCTTTTGTAAGCCTGATAATATTTTTAGATTTGTTAGTCTCAAAACGTGCTGTACTGAATGCACCACCATTTCTCCCTGTCTTCTACTTAGATTATGAAATTGCAACTGAATGGATTACAGGATACTGAAGAATAGTTTTAAACTAAAAGAAAGTAGATTTAGATAAGACATGAGGAAGAAATTATTTACCCAGAGGATCAGAAGGCCCTGGCACAGGCTGCCTAGAGAAGCTGTAAATGCCCCATCCTTGGAGATGTGAACATGGCTGGGCTGGATGAGGCTTTGGGTAGTCTAGTGTAGTGAAAGGCATCCTTGTCTTCCAGAGGGATTCAGAAATAAAAGGTCATTAAGGTATTTTCAAAACCCAAGCCTTTCTGTGATTCTAGGAAATACACTACAGGTATTATTTATTTGGTTACTTTTAGGGGAGACAGCACCAAAAAGACATATTAAGCAGCCAAATGTTTGGTACCCCACACTGCAGTGTGCATTTTCAGCACGGGGCTGCTTGTGCCATCCCCAGCCTTGTGACTGGCGGATGTCAGAGCAGGGGCTCTCCTGGCACTCCGGTGTGCCCTGGTTCATGTGGCCAGTTGAGAGGAGGCATGAGGGCTGGCAATGGGAATGTGTGGCTGCAGGTCCAAGGTCTCCAGTAGTCACTTCTATACATCCCTGTTTACTTTTGATCACAAGCTGTATGTGCAGAACTATCCAGCACACTGTTGTGTTGAACAGAAAGCACTGACAAACAAAAGCACAGACTGTCTAAATGTGCTAGGTTTGGGTAGATAATAGCAAATTACTTAATTCCAAATAAATATGACATGATGTGTCAAGTTAAATTAACTGAAAAATTAAATACTTTTCTTTTCAAAATACATCCCTGTTCAGTTACATTGTTGTTATGTCAGTACATGATAGAGACTAAACCTGTTCTCAGCTGCCTAAGCTAAAAGGAAGGCAATACTGGAACAATGTGTTTACTGACAGTTTTTAAAAATGTCATATGGCTGAAACTGAAGGAAGTTTTTGTCTAGATTCTAGAAGTGTCAAAGTGGCTTTTGAACAGAGCAGCTTCTTTTGCAGGTGCAGAGAAAATACTTTTCCCCCTGCAGCCTGCCTGCCTGCTCTAATCCATTAAAATAACAGATTCATTTTGAATTGAAAACCAGGAGGAGTTGTGAAAGGAGGAAAACTTGTTGTCTTTCAATCCTTGAAAAGCTGATAGAGAGGAAAAAAAAACATATTCACAAAAAGACGATGTATTTTGTTTAACGAATCAGTTAATTGCAAGTTAAATTCTCTTACACAAACTTCATTATCCATCTATCACTAAACTTCGTTATCCATCTATCACCTCTGAGATTATTTAAAAAAAAAAAGTTGAAAAGCTTGTTGAAAAGCTCTATAATGAACATGTGTAACTGCTTAAATTCAGAGTTGTAGGTACGTAAAGAAGCAAAGATAGCACTACATAAGCCTTCTAAGCTAGCTAAGGAAGTGCCAAGTTCTACCAGCCAACAAGGAAATTACTTCTATAACTAAAAGATAAATTTGCAGAGCAAGATCAAAGCCAGTGATTCAAGTCAAGGTGGTCTGTTAGCTGACTGAATTTCAGAATGACTTCATCCCTTGTGTCATAAGTGAACCATTTGTCACTGCTGCTTCAATCAGGACCAGTCTGAAAAAGTAAAGGTTTACTTGTAGTAATAGTCACAAAACTCTGATGTTTCAAGCTTTCTGTAGACTGTGGGAGCTCTGCAGACTTGATTTCACTTGTGCCTAGAAACCACTGATCATATTGCCCCTTCACTGCTGCTAGTGCTTCTTTCTGCTATGCTACTGCTCTATTTCATCTCAGAGAGTAAAATTTCATTAGAAGTGATTCATCTGGTCCCAAGTACAAGTCTGCATGTGAGATGGGCTCCTTTTGGAGTCACAGGAGAAAGTTGGGCACCCCTGGATGGTGATTCACCTCATCTTGAAGTGTCTGAAATGGCCTAGATTAATTGCGCCTTAAAACTGGTTATTTTGTTACCTTAGATGAAGCGAGCAGAGTGACTGGCTGTGTTACAGAGGTCCTTGTGGAGCAGGATTTGCTCATGTAAAAGCAGCAGCTGCAGGATATATGCTACTGTGTTTTGTAATGTGTTTTGCATTTCAGGATGGTGTTTACTAGGAGGCAATGTTGCAAAAGCACTCAACAGAGATGTGCCCATTTGTCTTGGAGGTCTCAGCATCCTCTTCCTTTTGCATTACAGTTAGTTCAGTCTACTTGTAGCTTTTCCAAGGGATAAATTACAAATATCTACCTCCTGTTCGAGTTATCAGAAATTTCTTGATGCTTCTATGAAATAATTCTTCTAATCATTTTTTCTGTTTCTTTGCAAATTTTTCCAGTGAGGAGCAAAATAACTGTTGGAAACTGACTTGAGCTGGTCATTGCATGCAGGAAGTAAATGTGGTAGGGAAATGCAGAGACATTTTCTGTGAATTCTTTGTTCCCAGTGGCAAGGGGTGCTGGAATTTTAAGAGGCACATGATTTAAGAGTTGATGTGACAGACGATTGGCATTTTCCCTTTAAGCTCAGATGACTGTATTGCAGTTTGTTGTTGCCCTCTGTTCTGAATATTTTTAATTTTTCATAAGAGCAGACGCATTTAATGCCAAGAGAGCAATAATTGCAGATAAGTACTGTGGCAAGATTACATCCCACAAAACAATCCATGAAGGAATTTAAATATGGGAATTATTTCAGGAACTCTGTTATGCAAGTGCAACTTCTTGTTTCAGTGTCAGTATTTTTAAAAATAAATATGTATAATGTCCAAGACAGAAATTTGTTCACATTCCACCAGCACTATCATTTTTTTAATATGAACCCACTCTTCTTAGTAGTCTGCCTTAGTAAGTGCAAAGCCATAGCAAACCCATCCATGTTACAGTCTCTGTCATACTTTAAGTGCTGCACTTCTGCAAAGCAGGTACCCAACTGGGACAGAGGTTTTTCAACCTCTAAGGCTCCAGCAAGGTTTGTACCCCTTTTTTGCATCCTCCAATGTATTTTTTGAAAGCAGTGAGAAGGACTGGGTACTGGCAAGGAAGGAAGCAGTGCTGCCTCTCAGAGCAAAATTGTGCTACAGGATGATAGCTGCTGTCCAATGTTTCCACCCGGTCTGATAAATGGAGTCCTGATATACATAATTTTGACCCCAAACCAAGTCAAGTTTCTTGAGTTTCTTTGTAAGAGAATGAAAGAGCTGGAAAAAAAAGCTGATGGGAAAAAAGAATTACTGCTTGTGACCAATCCTTGCTGATGCTGAGCTGTGATAAGTAAGGCTTTCCTGGGGTGAAAGAGAGGCAAAAGAGTTTCCATTTAATGAGAGTATTTTTCAGGGCCCAGCTGGGTTTGATCTCCCTGCCCTGTGCTCTGTAACAGAAGCTGCCTTTGATCCAGAATCACCATGAGGAAAGAGTTTTTATCCTGAGAGATGCAGGCCTTTCATTGCTTTCTCCACACTCTTTGAGGAAGCAGAGCAATTTTTCCATTGCCTTTATTGCTTGTTGGTTTTTTGTTTGTTTGTTTTTGTTCAATAAAACAAAATCCCAGCAACAGTATCTGGTATACTGGGTATTCACCTGCTTTAGGGGGGCCTGATAGGTCTTGTACATGAATTTGATCTCACACAGACTCTCGTTGCAGGCTTCAGTGCCATGTAAACATTACTGAGGGTTTGACGCCTGTACTCTGTTGTCACTATGCCATTAGCATCTTCCTTAAAAAAAAAAAAAAGAAAAAAAAAATATTTTTAAGCACAAAGTTCCCCAAGCATTTACTTATTTTGGTTCAGACAGCATCATGGTCCTCTAACTAAGCAGAGGAGCACATCCACTCTTATCCCAAGGTCGTGTGTGTTCCCTGATTACCTTCAGGAGCTTAGTCTTCATCATTGCTCATTTAGCCATGACAGGAGTTTCTCATGGTTGTTCCAAAATAAAAAGATTGTCTAGTTCTGAGTCATTTCTAAGTATTTAAGGCACACTGTTCAGGGCTATCACTGTTCTCTCTTTTATTAATTTTTTATGCAAAGACAGCACAGAATCTGACCCAGGGCAACCATTTCACTGAAACTTTAGATCAGGTTTTCAGGACCTCTTAGCATCACTGCTCATTAGATAGAAGGATTTTTCTGTTATGTAGCAGCTAGTCAACTATCTTGCTTTTAAAGTTATGATTAATTTACTGGTATTCTGAGTTAAATTATTTCCCTTCTTTGACTATAAAATTGCAGCACAGACACAGAATCCTGATTGTTTGTAAGTATTTTTTTCCATTAAGAAAAATGATGCACTGGCAGCTGCTGCCCATGTGGTTTTCTTCTTGACTGCAGTATGAGAGCTGTCAGAGAAGTAGATACAGCATCTACCTCCTATTGAGGGTGTTGATCATACTACTGACTTTATTGGAGCCATTCTGACTGCCCAGGACTAAATAGTGTTGCCAATGAGGTGACATGAAATAAAAACTTTGTGGTCAAATCCACCCTCACTTGTTGTAACTTAAATTTCTGTGATCAAGATCTGGCTTGTTCTTTGTTCTGAGATGTATTCTCATCATATTTAGACTTCAGCCCACCCTTTAAAAATAAGCAAGCACAGCATGGGAGTAAAGCTGTCTTTCCATTTGCACGTTTACTTCTCATCAGCCATTCCTCACTGCCTGATTTCCAGCTTCTGGAGGAGGTTCAGTTTTCCCTTGTACTCCATCATCTCCCTAAAGTATGGGAAAGGGGACATTTGGATGGAAAAAGGAAGGTGGTCCTGTAGTAGAACCTAGTTTGCAACTGAAAATGTGCCTATTTTTCTCTTAGGAAATGGCTCTTGGAGGAGAGGAGACAAGCATGACCTTGAAGCAAAGAAGGCATACTCATACCTCCAAACAATCACTCTGCTGAGGACTGTAAAGCCTGAGTTTGAGAAATTTTCCCTAGAAGTGAAAAGTTCTATTCAGAAGCAAGGTCTGCACGAGGATGACTATGTAAGTACTTGGTAACACACTTCATGTATTAGCATCTCTTTCAAGTAACTTAAAGCTCTCATAAAGCAAAAGTAGCAGTGAGCCTCTTCAGAACAGAAACAGCCTTGTTCAGTTCTAAAAAACTCGTTGTTGCCTATACAGTGTTTTTTTTCCTCTTTCTTCCCTGAGGATAAAGCAAGTAGCAGCTACAATAGATGTGTTTAGGTCTGTGCACCATTGTCTGTGGCCACTTCTGTGCATATCCTAAACATTTATGTTAAGAAACAGGTGATGCTTGAAGAGAGTTTGATCAGTCTTCATTTGTAGTAAGGAAGGGCTGTAATATGAACAGCTCACTAGGAATAATGGCTGTTGGGGAAAAAGTTTGAATCTCTTGCAGTTAAGAGTGTGAGACAAAGCTTTTCTTGCTATCATATATGCCTACAAAGAGAGGAATTAACCCATGAAGTCAGGCAAAATTTTGACTTCATAAGCTAAAGCAGTATGTTATGCTGCTTTTCAAACAAATTCAAATGTTGCTGGGAAGTAGACTATGAAATTAATATTCTGCAGAAAGGCTGAATTTGCTTGAAAGCGGTCATTTTGGCTGAAAGAGAGAGACATCCAGAGCATTCCTAAAGGAATACTTGAGGGAATTTATGCTCTAAATTCAAGAAAGTAACACAAAACTCCCGTTCACTAGCTTCCGCATAGATACCTATCTCAGCTCTTTAAGAATTGTGTCTCTCTCTCCCCTATGGTGGTATCATCATCTAGTTCAGAGCAAAAGTGTGGATTTACTTTATTGAAAAGTACTAATTTAAATGTTATGTTGAATCACATCAGTGGCGTGTATTGTAAAAATGAAGCTTTCAGAGTGTCAGAAAATAATCTTTTGTTAGCATTCTTTGCCTCACATTACTAGAGAAATCCCAGCTGGCAAGTTCAAGGTGCTACTCACTGAAGAACCTACTAAATGTGTTTTGAACAATGCATGGAACTAATTTGTGCTGTTCCTCCCTTTTCCCTCTACGTGCCTTTTTGCAGATGTCACTTAGCAAGACATGTATCTTGAAAAATTGCCATTTGTTCTTGGTTGTGGTTAGTGAGAAATGCAAATTTGAATATTAAAGATCAGTCACCCTTGAAGAGTCTCAGTCATTTCTGGCATTTCTAATGCAAGCAGTGTGACATTTTCCCAGATGAAAGAAAGCTCAAACTAATGAGAGCTCAGGATGCTGTCTGCCCAGCTTATGGATGACAGGCTGTCTTAGGGAAAATGATTTGGATCAGGAAGCTTTGCTGTTCTCTAGGATGGAAGCCCACTGCAAACCTCGAGCCAGTTCAGCATAGGTGCTGAGTTAAGGCCACTGGACAGATAAGAGCTGTGGTATGGTCAAGCAGAATTGCATCCATTGTACCCTCCAGTGCCAACAGGGAGAGATTTTGCAAGCAGGCTGTTGGGCAGACTCCTTCAACGTTTTTGTACTTGCTGCTGGAAGTCTTTCTTTCTCAGGCTGTGGTTGCTTATATAATCAGGGTTGGTCATGCTCCTAGCAGTCTCAAGGCAGCTGCAGGGGTGCCTGGCTTCCCACTGCCTCAGCATCAACCTTTTGCCTAGCTCAGAGGACCGCCTCATCATATATTCTCTTCCTACCTGAGATTCAGAGCTTTTGCCTTGTTCCAACTGCTTCCGTGCCCAGAAATATCAGGCTTTGCCAAGCAGTAGCATGGGGCTCCCACTGCTGATATTTCTACTTGTCTGCCCACTCTTTCTTTGCCACTTGGCTTTATGAACACTTCCCAGAGGGGAAGGGAGAACACAGGGAGGACTCATGATTTATCTACACACACTGCAGTTTCCTTGACTTGCAGGAAACTCCTAGTGGAGGCTATGGGAATTTTGGACTCCCATGTAGGAGTTACCAATCTTGGCTATGGGGAAAAGAAGTTAGGAAAAGCAGAGCAGAATGTCCTAATATTGGATGCTTAATGTGTATACAACAAACTCTTCCACACCTGCTTTTTCACAGCTTTCTAACAAAGTGGGGAAATACAACTTAAGAGCACTGGGCTTGGGTTGAACATAACAAAAACACTGAGTGTGTTACATTCACTTGTGTACGTGAATTTTTATAAAATTTCTGGTGCAAAACCATTTATGATGGATTTTGCCTTTTTTCAGTTTTGACAGTGAGAAAGAGATGGCTCATATTCTCTAATGGTTGTCTTGCTGCCATGTTGAAAGGGAAAACATTTCAAGGAGAAGTAAGAAGCTAAAGTGAGAGCCAGTTCCTTCTTCTCTGAAGGATATGAGCGTAGTGGATAGGCACCTCATTAACAGTACTTCTTTTGGCAGCATAAGAGGAAAGTGGCAGTGTTAGCTTCAAAGCATGCTGACCTGCGCTGTTTTCTCCAAGGGAAGCTCTCTAGGGAGAGGTCATTCAGCTGAGAGGGCTAGGAAGTGACAAAGACAGATTTTCTCTGCTGGATTCTGCTCCTCAAAACAAAACCTGTGGGGAAAGATGATCTGTGGTACAGTCTATCTCAAGTCCTATCAGCGGGTGTTGAAATGTAATCCTCGTCTATTTCTGCAAGCTGTGTCCCAAGAGGACAAATTTAGAGAAATTTGGATTTGAAGCATTTAGTGTTTCTGCTTCTCTGTGTGGATTTTTGCAGTGTAATGGGAAAAGTGGGCCCTGGATCTATGGCCTAAATTATCTCATAGTGACTCTAACTCAAACAAAAGTAGTTAGCGCTGCCATTTTGTCCTGGCCTCTTGCCAACATAATCCTAAAGGCATTATTATCTAGTAAAAAACAATATAATAAAAGTGGAAAATAACCAGATGACAGAAGAAAAGATAAGGGAGACAGAAGGGGCAAAGTCCTAAAACACCAGCTGTCAAACTGCTGGACTAGAGAACACATGTGGCCCTTAGAGGACTGTTAGGTCAAAGAGTGTTGGTCTTCCTCATCTCCAGCTGTGAAATCACACAGAAATAAGTGGGGGAAAAAAATAATCAGGACATGTGTTCTGGATGCATCTTTTCCATGTCAGAAATTGCTGTTGTTTTTGCAGGGATGTTGCACTGTGATGGTGGGAAAAGTAAAAGAGTCCACATCTTTTGAGTGAGCAGGAAGGTGTGAGAAAGACAATTTCTGTCAGGGAATCTGTTGTGTAGGAAGAAGTTTCCTTAAACACTTTTTTAACAAAACAGCTGTGAAATTTAAGGGATATGAAGTGGTTCTGAGAAGTTATCTTACAATTGTCTGGATAGTCAGTAATTGTAGAGGATAGTGTTCCCTGCCTGCACAATCCTGTTGCATGATTTCAAGAAGCACCACGTTTTTGGTAGAAAGCCTGACCATTTTATTTACTGCTTACTTAGAGGCTGTTTTCTATAAAAATATACCCAAAGTGGGATTTTTTCCAAAAATCTGTTCAGATACAGAGTTCAGGCATAGAGACAATAGAATTGCTTTAATGTTATTACACTTACAGCATTTTAATCAGCTTCCAATGTTGATTTATTGCCAAGATATTAACAGCAACATGTCCTGGGCTTTCTGGAGCAATTGAGACCCTTGGTTTAACAGCAAAATATGGGAATAGCTCTGCTTGCAGACCTGTAGCCTAGTTTAGGCAGCAATGGGAGTTGCGTGTTTTTACTTGACAGAAGAATTTGAAACTGTCTTTAAATTGGTATGTACATAACTCCCAACAGATATTCTAGTTAAAATTGTTTATGAATAAATAGTGTTTCAGTTAAAGTATATGCATAAGCCATTTTTATTAAATAATGATGAACACATAATGAGTTGGCAGTATGGTGCAGTTTGGAAGTTCTTAATGCATCTTCTGTTCTTGACTCAGGCCTAGGATTCAATAAACACTTTTTTAAAATCTAACCCATATTCTGAGCTGGGGTGATTTTACAGCCTGGGATATTTGCTCGTCTGAGGTTACAGACCACCCATGGCTTGTTTTTTCTTCTCATTTAAAAGCTGAAAGTGCAACTAATTAAATATTTCTGCCATGTTAACTACATGACAGTATTGTTTGCTGGGTGAAAGCATGGGGTTTATCCTACCCACAGACCTTTTTGCAATGCTGAAAGTAGGCTGCAGGAGGAGGGAACTGCTGCCCAATTTGCATGTAAATCTTACTGAAAGAATGAGCACAGAGTCAGAGCTACATAGATTAATTAGATCAGCGAGATGCTACTACCTTTTAGAAAGGGCAAGTCTGTTATTTTTTGGTTTTAGCTTTCTGAAATGAGAAATGATCAGCATCAGAACTGTTCAAGCTCCAACAGTTAACAATAAAAGCTACGTGGGAGGTAGCTGTGCTCATAAAGTTTATCATCCCATCCACAACATCCGTGCCAGACTCTTCCCTGTGTGTATTCCTTACGTCAGCCTTTTAATTAGGATTGTATACCAGCTAAGATAAGTGTTGGGAGAAGCAAGCAATTCAGCCATGTCACTGAGAGGGATGGTAAAAATATAACTGCTGTATTCAGCAGTGTATGTCCCACTTGTTTTTCAGACATAGCCAGGCAAAATTAACGACAGGGCAGGCTTTTGTGTCTCTTCTGACTACACCAGAATGGGAGAGAGTTTGGGGTTGATTTTTTAAAACTCTGCCAGGGAATAATTTGTTTAAATGAATTGGTCTATTCAGCTGCTGGAGTGCTTTGCTAATTGTGTTCAAAAGAATAAAAGCAAACCACAAGCTGCTTTCAGCAGCCGGAAAGAAATGGGCTCACATGCCAGCTTATTAACAAGATGATTTCTATTTGTAAAACATATTTAGGATTTTTGAGACCAGCTTTTCATCCTGTGAAATTAATGAGACTTTTTTCAATTTCCATAGGAATGGGGTTGATCTCTGAACAGCTAATTTTTGTGAACATAACAGACACTTTTTTTTATTTTGCTGAAGTTAATTGTTTCTCAATAATATGAAAGATCACTGTCTTCCAAACTGGAATCTTAGGGAAAGCTGCAGTGTAATAGTATGTTATTTGCAGTTAACAGATGTCATAAAAGACAGGAAAAGAAAGAAATTATCATTCTCTTCCAGTAGATTTCTGTTTAAATTTTCCAGTCTGCCTAAGCATATTTTTGAAGCTGTTCAAACTATGAATGTGATAAAATTAAAGTAGGTATACCTGAAAATAGTAACATCTGAACTCTTTGGGAATGTAGAAGTTTAGAATTGATCTTCATATATATGTTGTATATTTTCCATAGCCCCATGTTTTCACTTTGGTTTTGTAGACATTCACATTCCACTTTACTGAACAGACACACAGACATTTACGGGAAGGCACTATTTCTTTGAAGAACCTGCTAGAACTGCATTTTATTTTCCACTAATAAAATGTGAAAAATATGCCTTTTAGTAAGGTTAATAAACTGTTTTCATTTACAAGGTGTCTGCATGCTAGTTGCATTGCTAGTGATCCAAAAGCTAGTATGTCCCATTAAAGTCTTATTTTTATTTATATTTATGGGAATTTTGCTACTGATATTAAGTAGTCCACAAGATTGTCTCTCTGGTGTTTGAATGAATGCAGGAAAAAAGAACTATGCCTTTTGCCTCGTGCAAAGTGACACTTGGAAAATGAAAGACCTTTGCTAACTGATTTTTTTAATCTTTTTTTTGCAGGTAGTAGATTTTACCTACCCCTTTCCCTAAGTAAATTGTGAAAGTAACACTGAGTTGAAAGCTTCTTTTTGAAGTGTAAAAAACAAAACAAACAAACAACAAAAAAAAAAACCCAGAACCTACAACAAATTCACATAAACCATGCATAAATTGTGTCCTATATTGGGATGCTCCTTGTAGCAAGATGCAGTATAAAAACAGTGTCCTGGGTGGGAAGCTGCCTGCTGTGTGCTAACAGAGACATCTGCATGGCTCATCTCAAGCTACAGAAAAATTTACAGAGTAAAGATTGCAGTATTTTGTTTTCTTTAGGGATGTTAAGAAAGGGGCAATTCTTCAACACCCAAATTGTGTATTCCTGTTTCAATGGCTGTGGAGCCTCCCCAGAGGCAGATCCCACATAGAGTTTCTTCAGCCACGCTTTCCTGTACTCATTTGGGCTACTGATACTGCAAATCCATCCCTAAGAATGGAAGGGGACCCTGTGACATTCAAGTGACAGTCTTCCAGGAAATTTTACAAAGGTGGAAATCAGTAATGCCACATGTCTGTGAGCTCTTGCTACACTGGCACTCTCGCTGCCAAGTGCTGGAAGCTTACACTGCCTGCAAGTAGCATTAAGACAGACCCTATCCTCCAAGGTCACACATCTTTTAACTGTAGAGGGGGCATAGCAGCCCCCATGCCTGAATGCTGTCCCCACATGCAGAGAAGGATTAAGGAGCCAGCAGAATGTGTTTTGTCAGGTATTCAGTATCTGAAGGAAAATAACAAAAGTAAGTCATCTATTTTTAAAGTGTTTGGAATGAAAACAATTAATAGCTGCCTGGGGGTTTGCATTAGTTCCGTGTCATTGAGGTTTACAAGTCAGTATGGCCAGTTACCTTGGTATTTAATGGTAAATGATTTACTTCTCCCCCAGCTCCTGAGTTTTGGTCCAGGGCACGCATGCCCCAGAGTGCCCTGTAGACGGGTGGCTGGTGCCAGGCAGGGGAATGCCAGAGTTCAGGCTCCACCAAGGAAGGATGCAATCATGGATTACTTTCATGCCAGCAAAGCTGTTGCAGCCCTGGGGCTTTTAGATGAAAAGAGCAAGGGATTTGAAATAACTGTCTGCCTGTGGGTTTTTTTTCTAAAAACTACTGTCTGTATGCTGCAATGAGTTTGTTACCTGCCTGGGTGAGAGCAATGGGGTCATGTCTGACTGTCCTCCACTTTCTCAAGGAGGTGGAAGTCAAGAGTGAGCCACTGTGCTGAAGCTTATGAATCCTATTTTTGTGTACCTATTCCTCGCCCAGTACTGAATAAGGAGCTTAAATGTCTAATCCTAGCTCTGAGGGTACTTTTGAGCTAAGCACCGCTTTTGGCCATGCCTAAATGGTCCATGTTTATCCATACCATACAATAGTTTTTAAAGCAAATGCCATGTTGGATAGCCTTTGCTAGCTTGCTTGCAAAGCAGAAAAAACACTATCCTTCCGTAGTTCAGTGAGTAAATGCGATAAACTTATGTGGCTTTTTTCCTATCTAATTTTTACCAGCCCACCCTCATAGTATTTATTCACAAGCTAACACACCACAGGTAAATTCAGTGTGAGCCTGAGTTTCCACAACAGTGATATAGCGGTTCTTGCCTGAGTTTTGCATGAGAACTGATGCGATCTTGAGAGTTCCTAGTATAGGAAATAAAATACTTCTATGAAATTTGTGGTTTGGTGATAAAGTTGAAGTCCAAAACTCCAAACAATTGCACAAAGATAAACAGTTAACAAAAAATGTCCTTCCTGTTTGTCCTAGCTCTGCATTTATTTAAACTAGTTAGCTTATTTTAGCAAGTGGAACTGATTTTTTTCAGTTGAGTGACTCTGTCGCCCTGAAAACTAAAACATATTCCTGCTTGAAAAGCTAACTCATTGGCATTTAAAACTTAATACCTAGTGAAAGTACCGGTGTGGTTTTTTGGTTACGAGATATTTATCTGCAATTAAAATGTCCTTATCTGTTGCATAAAATGCTAAGTTAAAATGTAAGCATTCATTCCAACTGTAGAACAGGTTATCATCGAACTATGAATCTACAGGGTCCTTAAAATAGTCTCTTTATGACAAGCATGTTTTAATTTCTGTGTGTTCCTCTCTGTGCTGAGAAGAATAGCCTGTTTAATACCTCGTGTTTTGCCACTGTGAATAGAAATACAGCTTCTGAATGTAGCTCTGTAACTCATCACATGAAGGACTGTTTGTTAGAAGGCAGGAAATTCTATAAATGTCAAATTTTTAAAATGATGGTTATATCTTTTATAGTTAGCATCCTTTCAGCCTTCAGCCAGTGGTTATATAATTCTGTGTGCTAAAGATCCTTTGTGTTGATCAATTACATTTAGAAATTTCTTGTGAATATGGTGAGATGTATTCCACCTTAGCTGTGGGAATCCATTAATACATACTCTGCCTCAATAGGGAGCTTGGAGTCCTTGGAGAAATGTTAAATACGTGAATATTGTGTATGTAAACTATACATAAAGGAAAAATTCCCCTAAATGTTTATTCTGGAGGTAGCTCAGTTCTGATACAAAGCAGTGCTGCGTAACGGCTATAGCAGTTGTACTCCTTCGGGAACAGCATTAAAACACAATGTAGAATCCAAACTACAGATGGGTAAAGTGGCTGAAATCAGCTTGCTGATGAAATCAGTGTGCATGTTTGGCAGAGCCAGAAATTAAGCCCATAGAGGATTGCAGGGGGGGAAGTCTGTCTCCAGGTCTCCAGAAGTGTTCTTGATCCTCAGACTGGGGCAATTCTCACTCACCATCCCTGTGCTCTGGCTGTGCTCCTGGAGATCTGCGGAAAGTCCTGGGTTGGGTGATGTCAGACCGCAGGGTTTGGTCCAAAGTTCAGCAGCGACAGTGAGAGCGCCTTTACGTGCGTTGACTGTGGGTAAGGCTCTATCTAATCTGCTGAGCTGGAGATTCCCGTGCCTGTATTTAATGGAAAGAGCAGGTTTGGGTTACATCTGGAAAGCTCTCTGTGCAGCCTGTTGGCAGCAGTCACTAGATGTTTAAAGCTATTTCCTAGATGATGATGCAAGAGGGTTGCAAGCAATAAATAAGCAAACAATGGGCAACTCTCAGAAGCAGCATGGTGGTGGGGCTCCTCCATTGTGCACTTG
This sequence comes from Tympanuchus pallidicinctus, assembly GCF_026119805.1. Classification (NCBI taxonomy): domain Eukaryota; kingdom Metazoa; phylum Chordata; class Aves; order Galliformes; family Phasianidae; genus Tympanuchus; species Tympanuchus pallidicinctus. The sequence continues at coordinate 13,684,463 of NW_026294813.1, forward strand.
CACATTGGCTGGGCTGCATCGTGCAACACCAAAGTTTTACAGTGAGGCTCTCCTGCAGTCTAGAACTGAATAGGTCTCTGCTTCAATTTACTGCTGAAACAAAGGAGCAGCTTGTGGCTGCTCTGGATGGATGACAGTAAGTAAATCTCCCAGTTTTTCAAGAATGGGATATTAAGCAAAACAAGGAAGAGAACATAAAGAATGAGAAGGAGATAGAAAAGCAGAGAGATGGCTCTGTGGTTAGTTTTCTTCCCCTACCAAGAAAATAAACTTAACTGACAAAATCCTATCTGAAATTAGAGGCTTTTTCTTTTTTTAAGTAAATTCCAGACACTAGTTGTTAATTAACAAAAAGAAAATAAAAATACATTTCTTTTATTCCATTGTTGAACAATGGACCAGTTTCTGGTTTGCGTCAGGCTTTGAATTGGGTGGCATTTTTTCACTGTATTGCAGGTGATAAGTCAGGGGAAGCATCCCCTTGGCTGGTGGAACAAGGGTTTGGCAGAGCAAGCCAGCCCTAGCTAATCATCTGGGCAGGAAGAAAATCTAGGAGAGAATTTTGTTGCCCTTTCTCCTGCAACTGAGAGTAGATGCAATTGCAAGAATCAGTAGAAGCTGGGATCTGTCTAAATATTTTGTCTCTAAAATGATGCTTTCAGACTCTTTCATGCTGGTGGTCAGCAGTAGATTTGCTACATTACACTGCTCAGTCGCAGGGGTACTCACATTCCTATTTCATCCACCTGAGTCTTCTCTCTTACACTTGAAACTGAAAACTCTTGTGTCATGCATTAGAGACAGGCTCACATCTCTGTCTCCAGTGCATTCAGCATCACCACTGTACCAACACCAGGAGATGTAGAAGAGCAGGCAATATTCTTGGAAAAAGCCTTCTTAAGGTTAAAGGGAAGTGATATTTTGTTCAACTGCAATGCTAATAAATTTGTCGAGGCTGATATTTTAACCTGTAATTGTAAAGCAGTGTGACCCTAACTTTGCAGAATTCTCTAACAGAATAGCGTGCACCTCTGTATAAAAAGGCTCATCTGGATTTCTGCATGCACATCACCTTCCTGTAAAAGTCTGAATTCATGATCCATTGAGAAATGCAACAGTGTTTGAATAAAGTAAGCAGGATGATTTATTGTTATATGACATCTTCTCACACTTGGGAATGCTCATCATCCTCTTCTAAGATGTGATGTAGAATCCAGCCCAAAATTACAAATGAGGCTTTGGAAAATTATTTGTCCTTTTGAAAACCAAGTCCTAAGCTCTGGTATAATGACTTCTTGAGTACGTGCCAGCTTATGTATTTACACAGAATTGGTATCAGCAGCTACATTAAGAGTTTCACCTTGGTTACATCTGTGTTGCCCAGAATTTGGCATAATGCCATGTGTGCTTTCCAGTTACGAATTATTATTGAGGAAATAGCATTGTCTGGAGAAGGCAGGTTTCTGTAATTATAGCTGTGACAGCACCTGTGGCAATAGCACAGTATCAGCAAATAGAAGTTCCAGTTCAAAAATTTCTGAAGAGTGTGTTGCTGGACTGTGAGTCATTCAGCAGAAGATGACCAGAGTTAGACATCCAGAAATGGATGTAGAAAAGTGAACAACGTGAGGGTTTCTTGGAAAAACTCATAAAATAAGAATAGTTGTTACAGTTGAGTTGCTGAAGAAGGATTAAAAAGTCTGGGTATGTTCCATGCAGTTCCTGCAGAGTCCTCACTAGTTCTGGCTGGGGCGGTAGTCCAACAACTGGAAAATCCCTGTGAATGTACAGAAAGGTAGATTCAAACATCTGCTTTGGGGAACGCTAGGTATTTGTTTTTGCACTGAGAGGTAGTAATGATCATCATTACTCCCCACCTTGCTCTGAAGTGGTGTAAATTACTCTAATTGTTTGGACTCAGATCTCAGCTGTTTCAGATGGAAGAGAATAACATTACTTAACAGTCAAGAGAGCAGGGTATGGAAAATTATAGGACCTGCATAGTTGCAGCTTGGCTGTCTTCCATGTCGGTACTATTTTGCATTGCTGTGTATGTTGTTAACACCTTGGTATATATGGATTGTGTGGTCACACTATAGCTGCTTGGGGAACTATATAACTTTGAACTGCATAAAATTAATGTAATTTTTTAAAAATTCTTTTCTGACAAAATATGGTTAATTAGAGTAGAAAGGATCTGCTCATTAGTTGTATTTTACCCTGAATCAAGTGTGAAAGTAACAGGGAATATATCTTGGCAGAGGCCTTCCACTTATTTGCACTGCAGCCTCCAGAGAAGTTCAGTGCTGCCTGATGACACGCATGATTGGATGGCTTTGCTGTGCAGTAGAGATTGGAGCCAGCACTATTTCAATAGATCTGATATTCAAATTACAGTCACAACATTTGAAGCTCAGCTTTAATTAAAAACAACAACAAAATTAAAAGCATAAACCAAAATGGAAAATCCTATCAAAAAATATTTTTATTAGAGCTTTAATTACCTATAAGATTAGTGTATATGTTAATATACCTATTAATATATTAATATTAATGCCTTTTTTTAATCTGTGTAGTTTCATCTGTCTAATGTTGAATTACAGATTATTAGTTACTGTGGAGACTGTAACTGAAGCAACCTGTGAAGATGTCTCCACAATGACTTGACTTAAGAGTTTGACACGAAATGCAGAACTCCTCTAGCTCTTTTTAATCCTTTTTCTCATGGTTGTTTATTTCTTGCACTGAAGGAAGGAGGGTTTTGAGCTCGCTGTTGGGGTTTGTTTTTCACAAGTATTTGTTCTTACTGCCAGATATTCTGGAATACCAATAAATTCAGGCCAAAAAGTGTAAAAAACTGTTGAGAGAAAATAGTCTGCTTAATCATTTCTGATAGCCAAAATTCAGACTAAATGTAAAACAAAAGTCACATTTAAAAAAGAAAATGGAGAATAATAAAGAAAAGCCTTTGTACCAATGAGATACGTGAGTTATAGTAACATTCAGATTTACTATTGCCAAGAAGGAACTCCTGGAACTACCTGGATTGGGACTCTGCTCTAGTAAATCGAAGGTGGTATCATGCACAGTCTGGCACAATCTTTGCACTCTTTTTATTCTGAGGGGTCTGTTGTAAACAATCTTAGTCAAAAGTGAACAGGAATGCAAAATGCACCTGAATAAGCTCTGGGCAGACAGAAGAGGGAACAAATGAACAACAAGCCCTTAAAAACTCTCAGCGTTACTGATCTTTGTAAAATTCTTCCTGTTTCAAGTATTGTGTACATTGTAGGTTAGAGTACTCCTGCACATCCTGCAACCCTGTCTCTGTGTAGGAGCATGGCAACTTATAAGTGGTAGAGTAAGTGAAAGGGAAGAAAACATTATGCCCTTTTGGTATGCTGTGTCTCCTTTCAAGAACTGGTGCTTGAAAATGTTACTGGAACAATATGAAAGTAGTCAGCATGCCCAACATACAGCTTTAATTGGAAGTGCTTTCAAGCTGTAATTATTGAATAGTATTGTTTTAGGAAAAGATGTAAAATGATATAGGTTACCAGTTTTACCTTGCTTTATAATGAAAGGTAAAATGATGGGGTTTGTGCAGGATAAGCTTTGAGACGGAACAGATGATCTTCTGATGATTTTTCAGTGTGTTTTTTCCCCTGTAATATGAGGGTTTTTGAGCAAGAGGCAAAGCAGGTGTCTGCTGCAATAGCTCTCCAAACTGCTAAGTGAGATTTGCCAGCACTCATCTGGGAAGTCTGCAGAGTCTACAGGAGGATTTTCAGGCCAGTTGCAAGGGGAGATCGAGCAAGTTAGCTGACAAAATGGATTTTGAAGGTTGCTGTGTTACACTGAGAGGTTTTTGCCATGGACAAAGGAAGCAACTAACTAACTTTCCTTGAAATTGGTGCCAGCCACAAGCTGTAAATCACCCAACAGGGAGGTAAAGCAGCTAAATGGACTCATTTCTCTCCCTAAGAGAATGAGTGTCACATCAATAAAGCCCATGTTTGACTATCCACTGGCCACTTGGGCTCTGAGGCTGGCATATAACGCAGTTGTTGAGCTCTGTGGGTTTTTTTTGTTTTGTTTTGTTTTTTAATCCTGAAATATTATCCCCCCTCACTGGCAAAGTTTGTCCTTGTCTGCACTCTGTCTATCAGCTTTTGTTATTACACCAAAATCCTGACTTTCACCTTTTCTTTCATCCTTTCTCTTCAGGTCAAAGTAGCTGCAGCTGCCAATTAGTCTTTGGCTCTCAGACTGAGCTAAGTTGTTCTGTGCCTTGGGTAGCACTATTGGCTTTTCCCCTGTAGTTGTGGTGCATTTTCTTAATGAAACATAGGCCAGACTTATCTAGAAGTCCAATTTTAAATGTCAGAGAAATATAAACTTTTGTATTATCAGTAAATAATTCTGAAATTCTCCTTACTGTTGGCAACTGGTTTAAGAGTGAAGGAATGTCTTGCATGTAATTACATTACCAGGAGTTGGTTAGTTCAACTCAGCCAATCAGCTGTGTAATGCTTTTTATCTGTGGGGCAGTTATTTACTTAACTGTCTGCATTTTTTTATCTTTTAACTTTTTCAGTGCCTAACTAAAACTGTGGGAGTTTGAATATTTAGCAACTTTATTTAGCAATATTTTTTGTTCTGTCAATATACTGCAGTGGAAGATAAGCTTAGTCTTTCTGTCCAGATTATTTACAGAAATGTGTTGTTCCCTGGAAATGGCAATAAGAGACCCCATTATATGGTGCAATCTGTACTTAGGCCTATGCTAGTTTTAGTAAATCAGGAACTTTTCCATTGCAGAGAAACTCTGAGTGAATGAGGACATTATTCTTCCAGCTGAAAAGATAAATCTTTCTGAATTATGTTACACCAAGCCAGATTGAGATGTGAATTGCTGCCTACAGGACAGAAATACCTGAGCTGCTCAAGCCACATGTGTCTGGTAATAATAATTCATTGCTTCATCACTGAAGCAGACCAGACTCTTGCATACAAACATGTAATGTTTCTGCAGCATTCTGCTTTTAACTTGTTGTTTCTCACCATGATGCAGACCAAAAACTACGGGACTGCTTGTGTTGACATGTGGGAGACAGAAATGGTTTGGCACACTGATACTTTATGTGAGTTAGAAAGCAACATTTCATTCTGTTAATGTCGCGCAGTGGAAGAAAAAAAAAACAAAAGGAAACTTCTATTGGCAGTTTCAGAGAATGCATTACTGTAGAGGATAAACAGTTTCCTACATTGTTCATTTGCTATTGGAGAAATGCTTAGCTGAACAGGGGCCAGAAATGGAAGTGGTAATCATTAAACAAGTGAATCCACTAGTTGCGTGCTCCAAAAAATTCATGGTGGAACATACTTCTCAATGCAGAGTTGCTAAGGACTCTGTGCAGCGGGAGAAGGTCATACTTAGTGCTGTGGGGTGAAGGCACTCAGCATCTTAGTTAGAGAAATTCACATGGGCAACCACAGAATTTGTGTGGCTGGGCATAGAAACCAGGATCAGAAAATTTCCTCCCTATCTGCAGAACTATTCAGACACAATATTAAAGCACATTTTGAAATGTTTGGATATAGCGGTTAACTCTTTTCAAAAGCTGTTTTCATTCAAAAAAAGCTGGTTTTTTTTCATTCAAAAAAAGCTGTTTTCATTCAAAAATGTTCTCTCATTTTTTCTTTGAGAGGCATTCCTTCATGTGCTCACAGTTGGAAAAACAAAAACAAAAACAAAAAACCACCCTCCAAATTTGTTGTTTTAGTTAATTTGGAAATTCTCTGCAGATAATTGGTTTCATTGGGAACACATGCTTTTTCATGTGTCAATTGCCATTGCTTTTTTTTCTTCTTTTTTTTAGGTGAACATGTTTGTGGAAGGATTCCACGATGCTATTCTTCTTTATGCTCTGGCTTTACAGGAAGTCCTGAAGTTTGGTTTCAGTAAGAAAGACGGGGAAAAAATTGTTCAGCAAACACGTAATAGGACATATGAAGGTAAGAATATATGTAGAAAGCCAGCTTTCACAGTGAAAAAATAAAAAATAAAAAATCAGGTCTTTTTTGTGTGCAGAATAAGGACTAGTGCCTGTTCCACTCTTAAGAAAGAGGAAGATATCTGTGTGAAACTATAAAGATCTTTAAGACTAGCTCACATTTTTTACCAGTCTGAACTTTTTTTGCACTGACCCTAGAGGTCTTATTCAGCTTAAAAACTCCTAACAATTTAATGACCCTCACAGATGTTGTAAAGAAATACCAATAATTTTCTCAGGCTTTCTTTGTTTTTGAAAAGATTACAACTGCTCACTTTACTCTTGTGTATCTATTAGCTCTGAGATTGCCTCATTTTTTCCATTTGACCTTTTTTTTTCAATCTTAAAGCCTGGGAATGGATCAGGGCAAGGAGATGCCAGGTTTTTTGTTGTTGTTATTTCTTGCCAGGGCTCTTTTGGGCCCTAGAAGGATTTTCCTCTTTTCAGGAGCTGTTCATGTTATCACGGAGGCAGCAGCACTACTAATCCTGTAGGCTGAGATTATGTGCTGCAACTGGCAAATGAATGTCATCCCATTAATGCAAAGCCATGTGAGAGCTTTTGCCAAGTGAGGATCATCATAAATTGAAGGTTGAGTGTGATATCGTTGGATTCATCCATCATGTAATATTCTCATTCATCTCGTAATATTCCAATATCACAAAATTGTCTTTTGCTTTATAATTGGCAAGATTTCCTATGGAAATCCCTAAGAGAGAGAAACCTTTCCCTTAGATAAGAAGTGAATAATTAAACATGTAAGAAAAACTTGGTAGCCAGATAATCTTAGAGTGCACTGGACATTGTGAAGGAAGGCCAGAAGCACAGCAGCTCCAAAACTCTTTCTGTTTCTGAAACAATGATCTAACCAAAAGGGAGAATGGCCCCCAGCATGGATTAAGGTAACATAAGATCTGCTTTAAATTACAATGGTTGCAGTCATCCCACAAAGAGCCCTGCATAAGCTGGAGATTTTGCTGTTCCCAGAACACACAATTTTAAGAGATGGATTCTGGTGTCTCAGGACACAGTTCATGGTTAGGCTATACTGTGCTCATGGTTTGACTATACTGCATGTGAACAGATACTCTAGCACAGCCTATTTTCTTGCTCACTTTTTTGCTCCAGGAAGCCACCAGCTGTTGTGCCCATACCATTATTTTATAGTACTATGTGCTCCCTGCAGGTTATGTGTCTGATTCTCACACCTGACTTGTAAAATCTGACAGGAGCACATGTTCTCCTCCCCTGCTTCTGAAAACCAATTTGTTGTTTCTGGGTGACTTGTCAAAGGTATACTGAAAATGTAGCTGTCCAGGTGAGCTGAGAGGTTTTGGTTGAAAAGGTCAAAATGCCATATCACATTGCCATTTCTTCTCTGGCAGTACTTTACCGGGTGTAATTTACAAAAATAAACCTGCTTTTGAAAGAGATCTTCAACTTGTTGTCTCGCAAGCCATCCTTTGTTCTACCATTAAGCTCTTCTCTGAAGTGAATTGCAGAATGTTGTCCATCCACTTGTATGTGGGACAACGCTAAAGGAGATTTGGTTGTGTCAGTTTGATGGCTGGACTTGATCTTAAGGATATTTCCTAATCTAAATACTTCTATAATTCTATATTCTCACCAGAGTCTACTGCAGGACTGAAAGTTTGTAATTTGCTTTTGTAGGCCTTGACAATCAGAGCTCTGGTTGCATTAAGGATACTCATTTAACCGGTGGCATCTAGATATCTGATTGCCTGGGCACCTCATTTTACATTTTACCTCATTCTGAATTAGGTGACCCCCCCCAGAAATCCAGCAGGGTGAGGATGCCTTTTTCTGCATCATATACTTCTGCCAGCAACATCTGCACAGATGACATTGTTTGCTTAGAAAAGGGTATGGCTGAGGTGATCAAATGATTGCTTAGTGCTTAATTGTCAGAGACACCATGATATGACTGCAGGAACATTTTGTGGAGAATATTTTCTTTTTCTTGTAATATCATCTAAAAAATAACAGAATTGTCTATATGTAAGTATGTAATGTAATGAAATAAAGAGAGCCCAGATAAAATTCTCCTACCTGGATTGAAACACAGTTCTTCATTAATTAAAAATTTCTAAAAACATTTCTTAAGGAAGAATGTTGCAGGAAATGTTAAAATTTCATACTCTTTGATTCAGATGGAAAAGTAACATACAAGTGTTTTCCATTAAAAATCCCACAGGAATTTTAGTTTCTGCAAGTTCTAGTACTTATTTCTAATAATCCTGTCCTGTCTTTCTTAGGCCAGGGAGGTGTCTGGCCCAGTTAATGTCTTCTATCAGATATAGAAACCAGACAGCTGTGTAGGCAAGGCTGTTGCAGCTCTTTGTGGTGGCCGCTTTCAGTTATTCAGTAGCTGAGCGATTATACCCATTCCTGCAGTAATCAAATTTCCAGTTGTCCAGTTTTGCTTTACTGTTATACTAAAAAAATACTTGCTTGACAGTAACTCTTTTGGTGAACACTGAATATTCTGAAAATCACAGTATGTTGAAACCCTCCTGGCATCTTAACAGGGAAAAGATAAATAGATGTGTGTTAATCTGTTGCATATCTAATATTTTTAGGTTGAAGGGAATTTATGCTCTAGCTGAGTACCTGACCTCTCTTTTCTGATTAACAATCACTGAGAAGCTGATTCTCTACTTCGTGGCTCAGTCGTGTAATTGGTGTAGCATGGATGTAAACTGATGCCTGTTTAACTTGTACTGCTGTAAGTGGCTGTATTTGGTGTCAGGCAGTGGATCACATTTTAGAATATCTAGGGTGATGAAGTGTAACAGCAAAGTCTCGAGTGTCTTCATTATAATTAGGCTGGAGCTTCATCAAAGCTAACAGGTATTTTTTGATGGGTTTCAAGGACCTGTTTGATTTACACAGATCCTAGAGTGGCTGAAGTCGGCAGACCTCTGGATCCATCTGGCCTAACCCCAGCTCAAGCAGAAACACCCAGAGCAGGTTGCCCAGGGCCATACCCAGGTGGCTTTTGGTGTAGGTTCCACAACCTATCTGGGCAACCAGTGTCAGTGCTTGGTCAGCTCTGTCACCCCACACAGCAAGAAGGTGGAGCCGTGTTCATCATAGGCAAAAGCATACACATACAAGAGGATCAGACTGAATGTATTTTCATCATGACAGTTAAAAATTCGACAGGTTGCCCCAGAGGTGTTGTGCAGTTTCCGTCCAAGGAAGTTTTCAAAATCAGGTAGAGCCAAGCCATGAGCAGCCCATTCTGAATTGCTGTCTGACTTTGCTCTGAATTGAATGTTGCACAAGAAGCCTCCTGAAGTTCTTTCAAACCCAAGTTATCCTGTGAGTCTGTGATTCCAAGTTTCCTAGAGTTTCCTGGAATATGAATGGTAGTTGAAGGCAGAGATGGTGCTTCAAGACTAGAAAAATTCATATTGAATGTTTAATTTATTCCTCATAATCAAAAACAAGTACTGAAATCATCAGGATTCAGACGTGATTTCACGTGCAGAATTTTGAATGTGACTTCATTCTCTGAAGGGCTGCTTGGGACAGTGCCATAATCTGTCAAGTTAGTTTTAAAAGTCTGAATGCTGTTGAAGTCTGTAGAGCAAGACTGGGATCTAACCTGAGGGAATATCTGATCTTTCCCTCAGGCTTGTAAAAGAAGGAAATGAACTCGGGTCTAAACTATAAGGCACAAACATATTGTACAGGCAATCCTGTGTAAACAAATGCAAGATTTAATGCATGCATAATGCACATGGTGCCTCCTATCCTCACTCCTTCAGTATCCCATCAGGTGGAAACAACTCTGAACTGTCTCTATGCATGCAGCAACTCTGTAAGTCTGTAGAACATAGGGCTGTGCCGCTGAGTTCTCTGCCACACATGAGCTGGCCTCTTATTGAGGCATCGATAGATGTTTCAGGGCTCTGTAAATAACCCACATTAAGTGTATTAGTGTTCTTGCATGCCAGCTTACTGGATGAGGTTTTTCTCACATATTCCCCAAACAGGCTCACACATTTGATATTTAAAAAGGAGAAATGTTAAGAATTCAGGAATGCAGACACTGAGATGAAATTACAATTTCTTTTGGAATGCCAACAAAAATGCTGGGAGACTGATGAGATTTCCTGTCATATCAGTCTGTAAAAACCTGTCCACTGTTTTCTTGTTTTCCTTGGAAGGGCTCAGTATTTTAACTAATTAATTTTCTAATTCCTCACATGCCATTCTTTAGGCATTGCAGGGCAGGTGTCCATTGATGCCAATGGGGACAGATACGGGGATTTCTCAGTGATTGCAATGACGGACCCAGAGGCTGGCACACAGGAGGTAAGAAAACAGCCTGTCATCTGTTTACTTGGAGGGCATCTGTCTTTTAAATATATACATTAAAATAGTATTGCTTAACCATGTCAATCTGCAGCCCATATCATTTCTTTAAAAAAACTTCTTGAAGTAATTATTCTAAACAATTTTTAAACTTAAAAGTTCTTTGATAGTTCCAATGTATTTCTTCACTTTATGCTAGTCTTTAAAATTTAAAAGATGAAACCTGACATTCTAGCAAAGCCTAATAAATTGTGAATATAAGAAATTATTGTTTAAAATATTTAAGTCCTTTTACTTAGTGGTAAGAAGGACCATTGGGCACAACATATGCCACACTTGGGTTATTCCACTGGATACAGAAGGAGGAGTAGAAACAGAAGTGAAAAACAGCCTATACAAAATAGCACCAGTTGCACCCAGCATGGCTGGGTTGTTTATTAATGCACGGCTCTAATTCAAGCTGTAGAATACAGCTTCAGGTAGTTGTGCTGTTAGCTGCAAAGTAAACATCAACATAAGTTTTGCTCGTAATCTTTTGCTCTTCATCTTCATGAAGAGCCCAGCAAGCTCAAAAGTGAATCAGTAGTCAGACTGAGCTGGACTTTCTCTATGTGGAGTCTGGTGAAATTATTATTTTTGTCAGTCCAGCAGCAAAAACAAATTCAAGAAGCCTTTTTGCATGAGTAAGGATGTCTCATGCATTTTCTTGTGTAAAAATGATTGAAAAACTCCAGCAGTAAACTGCAGGCACTGTCAGAGGTAGGACTAATCATAGAATTGCAGAATTGCTCAGGTTGGAAAAGACTTTAAAGATTATCGACTCCAAACACAACCTAACCATACTACCCTAATTAACAATCCTCTGCTAAATCATGTCCAAATGGATTTTAAACACATCCAGGGATAGTGACTCAATCGTCTCCCTGGGGATCCTATTCCAGTGCTTAACCCTTTCAGTAATGATAGTTTTCCTGATATCCAACCTGCACCTCCCCTGGTGCAGCTTGAGGCCATTTCCCCTCATCCTGTCACCAGTGAGAAGTGACCAGCCCAGCTCTCCCTGCAATCACCTTTCAGATATTGGAAGACAGCAATAAGGTCTCCCCTCAGCCTCCTCTTCCTCAGACTAAACGTCCCCAGTTCTTTCAGTCTCTCCTCATAGGACACATTCTCCAAATCCTCCACAAGCCTTGTTACCCTTCTTTGGACCTGCTCCAGCACCTGTGTCCTTTCTGTACAGTACTCAATGTACTTTCTGCCCAGTACAGGAGCAGAATGACTTCCCTAGTCCTGCTCACCACACCATTCCTGATACAAGACATGATGCCACTGGCTTTCTTGGCTCCTGGGCATACTGCTGGCTCATATTCAGCTGACTGTCCATCAGTACACCAAGGTTCCCATTCCATCAGGCAGCTTTCCAGGCACTTCTCCCTAAGTCTACAGGGTTGCCTGGGGTTGTTGAGACCAAAATACAGGACCTGACACTTGGCCCTATTGAAATCCATTTGGTTTACCTTGGCCCATCGATCCATTCTGTCCATGTCCCTTTGTAGTGCCTTTTTCCCCTCAAGCAGATCAACACTCCCTCCCAACTTGGTGTTGTCTGTGAACTTACTGAGGGTGCACTCAGTACCCTCATCAAGATCATTAATAAAGGCGCTAATTAGAAGTTGCCCCAGTGTCAAGCCCTGGGGGCCACCAACAAATCACTGATCATCATTAAATGAAGTTAGGAGTACAGATTAGTTGGGATAAGGCTGGTGTGAACAACTTGTATCTTTTCTGTTTGTTCAGCCCATTAATTCTTTATCCTCTTTATCAGTTTAATCTCCTGCTCTTAGCCTTCTATTGTTCTTTCCTTTGCAGTTTTAATCTTCTACTTCTTTCATATTACCTTTTTTAATATGTTGCTCATTTTAATTTCTCTTCTGCTTTATGATGCATATACATACAAGTAGCATGCTTTATGTGTGATTACTTATTATTTGTATTTGCTACATTTATTTCTGTCCCTGTGCCTCACTCTAGAAATATTGTTTAGTTGATTCTTGTTTTATTAATTTTGCCAGTTTCTGCTATGCCAGTACATGAACTTTTATTTCTCAACTGAGCCGAGCCAGATTAATCCTTTTGGGCAGAGCTTTTCTCCAGGATCATTCAGAATTTAAATCTGAAAGGTCCTAAACAACAGAATACCTGTTCCAACAGAGCTTCGCTGCAGGTGTGTGGGTTGTTAACCCTTGCGTGGAGGCCTGCAGTTTACCATGGGTAGTGCTTGCACTGCAACAGGCACTCATTTTTCATTTGGAGACAATGAAGAGCTGCCTCCCAAACTCCCTCAATGCATGTGTCAATGTTTAACCGCTTTTACTTCTTGAAAATCTGTATCCTATTTCTGATTTGAATCTTTTTGGTGTCCCTTCATAGCTATTTATTGTTCTTAAGCCTTTCTGCATGCTTTCACATTTTCTAAGTCCTGACGGTAGAGGAGGACTCCCCCACTCCAATTTGACAAATTAAACAATCTCCCAATTAAATCTGTTGCCTGCCAATGCAGCAGATTTCTCACAAGTTTTTAACTCCAGATGAACTACTGGAAGATAAATGAACTCCTTTATAACCAGGGCATATGTTATCTGTCTTTTAACTCTTCCTCTTCAAAAAAGAGTTTAAGTAAAAGTCTGGAGCAGTGTATCAGTGTCTTTAATTTGAAAACTGTAATTCTAAAACCTAGTTCTGTCTTAATAGATATTTATAGATATTTATAGACTAATACTGTTGATGTGTTTCTGCTGTCGTTGCTATTTCAGTGTTATCATATTTGGACTTTTTCCTTTACTACTGTGAAAATAATTTTTGGAATTATTTTCAGATGAGTTACCTAGTACTAGCACAGTTTAATCCTGCAACTTTGCAGTAGATCCAAAGCATGCTACTTTGAATTAAAGCCTGAATTTACAATTGGGGATGAGACTGAAATTGTGAATCATCTCGATGGACTGGTCTGAAATAACAGACCTTGCTACCAGGATGATAAGCATAAAATACCCTTCCTGAGTAAATACAGACAACAGCAGAAGTAGAGGTACAGAATGACTGGCTCTGTAGTAGTTCTGCAGAAGATCTAAAGATATAACTGAAATTGATCGTGTATCTCCTAGACCTTACAAAATAGAGAAGTCTAACATGCAAAATATTTTAAGTGCTTTCTCCCGGTCTCATGACAATCCTGAGCATTCATTCTGCTATGGAAAATTTGAAGAAAGGTCAAGGAGAGCTTTCAAGAAGGAATATGAAAGAGTTTAAAAAACAAAAACAAACAAACAAACAAAAAAGAACAACACCTTGTGTGAGCTGGGTTTATACAGAAAAAAAAAAGACTGAGGGTAGAAAGGTAAGTGTCTGTGAGTATGCAAAAGGATATTTCAGGAAGAGTCTCTATGTCGACTGGAAATTGCATAAGTAGTGATGGCTAATTGCAACAAGGGAGTTTTTGCTTACATGCTAGGGAAAGTCAGTGATGGGAAAGATAATTTCTGGAATGACTGCCTGCGGAAAATGTCAAATCTCCAACTTCATTGGCTTTGAAGAGCAGGTTGGATAAACATCTTTCAGGAATGCTCTTGTTCAGCTGATTCTGCCTTGAAGCAGAGCATGGACTGCATAACTTCCTAAAGACCCCTTCAGCCACATCCTTTGTGATTCAGCATTCAGACACAGGAGTCCAAGCAATTGGTGCAGCATTCCTTTTTGTTTTACTTCTCTAGTGTGATAATAAAATCTTTCATTCCTTTCCTTTTGCATAGGTGATCGGAGACTACTATGGAAAGCAGGGGCGTTTTGAAATTCGATCAAATGTGAAATACCCTTGGAATCATGGCAGGCTGAGAATAGATGAAAGCAGAGTTTCGGAGCATACAAACAATACACCTTGTAAATCATGTAAGTAATGCTTCTGTGCAACTGTCAGAAGGACGAATCCTTGTAGTGAAGCAGCGTAACAGGCCTTATTAAACTGCTTAGCACAGTCGTCTTAAGTCGGACATCATGAGTGTGTCCCTCTGCTGATTCTTTGTGAAGCCAAGGTCTTGCAGCCTCTGGTATTATGTGTTCTGAATCATTTTCCTGAATTTAAATGTGATAGTTGTTGTAATGCCTGCTTGAGGCGCAGCCCAAGACCCTGAGGCTTTGTGACCTTCCAAGGGTTAAAAGGTAAAATCTGTCTTAGCCATGAGAAAGGATAGAACTGAAACCCTGAACAGAGAATAATTATGTCAACAATTAGCAGGTGTGGAGCTCAGTTCTACCAGTGCTCACTTATCCAGTGCAGCATGATTTTCAAGGCTATTGGAAGGCATTGTGAGGAGACAACTAGCCTGGGAAGAGATGAAGTAGATTGAACCAAAACTATGAATCTGGAAGGCTGGGGTTTCCATGCACAGATGAGGGGAGGGGAGGGGAGGGGAGGGGATTTTCAGATGACCTTAAGCGCACATCCTGATGTATAGAGACAAACCCCTCAAATGCTCAGGGATAACATAAAAGGAAGGAGCAGTTTAATTTCCTTAATATTTCTCTGACTAAGAGGGCTGGGGCATCTCTCTCATGAAAACAGACTGAAGGAGCTGGGCTTGTTCTATCTGGAGAAGAGAAAGCTATGGGGGCACCCCATTACAGACTTTCAATATTTAAAGGGAAATTATAAACAAGAGGGAAATCAACTTTTTACACAGGTAGATAGTGATGGGGCAAGGGGAAATAGCTTTAAAGTGGAAGAAGGTAGATTTGGACAAGATATCAGAAAGAAATTCTTCACTGTGAAGGTGGTGAGGCACTAGAACAGGTTGCCCGGTGAGCCTGTGGATGCTCCCTTCCTGGAAGCACTCAAGGCCAGGCTGGATGGGGGCTGTGAGCAATCTTTTCTAGAGGAAGGTGTCCCTGCCTATAGCAGGGGATTGGAACTCTGTGATCTGAAAGGTCCCTTCCAAACCAAACCATTCTGTGACTATGATTGAGCACTTGGCAACCTGATGATCTTTGAGACCCCTTCCAATCCAAGCCGTTCTGTGGTTCCATTTTCTAAAAATGCAGATAGGCACGATAAAAAGGAGCAGGCTGTATCCACATAAAAATGATTTTCTTTGCAGAAGACTAGTCCCTACTTGGGCTCTGCTGTACCCACTGTGTCTATGGAACAAGAAGAAGCTTCTGTGGTTTTAACTTGAAAGGACATAGATTCTTGATACTGTTGAGTAATCAGTCATTTTAATAAACTGGCTGATGACAGGTCATGATCCTAAACCAGATGAAATAGAATTGTTTCTGTTATAATGGCTAAAGGCATATCCAGGGCTGATTCCTGTTGTGCACAATGCTGCAATCCTGGTTTGCGTTATGATTCAGATCAAGCTGTCCAGACCAGTTTCTTAACAGCATGTGTATAATCTTTATTTTTGACTCTTTTTTTACTGTATTTGTTACTGATCTTGGTTACTTATTTAACTGCAAGGAAAACAGGGACAAAAAATAAGCAGTCAGGAACTAGAGTAGAAGAGATTCCCACTGAGTCTTAAACTCTGAAGACTTCGCTTATTATCTGGGATTGGTCATTCATTTCCTAGTCATGTGTGTTTTCCAATGTGTGAATGCAAATAGTCCTCATTATGAACTCTGATTGTTGTTTTTTCCATTTTTCAAGCAGGTGGTCTAGGAGAATCAGCAGTTACAGGAATAGTCGTGGGTGCCTTACTTGGAGCAGGATTGCTAATGGCTTTTTACTTTTTCAGGTTAGTCCAATTCACTGAATATTCCTTCAACTCTTTGCTCATCACCCACACCTTTTAGCTCCTGGAAGCATATCTCTGATGGGAGACACCATTATCATGTGTGGTAACACTTCCACGTAGACATTGAATATGCTTTGCTTGTACTTTTGTTGAATCAAAATAACTGACTCAGGGCCTCATCCTGTAACTGTTTACATCTCTAAGTAACTTTACTTGTGGAACTAGTTCCAGTGAGTTCTGTTCATTCACAGATAACTTATTAAATTACTTTGGCCTTGAAAGCCTTCTTTGATTGGTATTGCTTGGCAGAACAATTGCACAGTTTGTGATCATGTAAGAAATTTATGTCATTTGCCTGGTACCGTGCTTTGTTTTTGAGCAATGAGTGGAATTGTAGTGGAAGCTGGAAAGAGATGTCTGATTTGGTTTAAGAGAGCATTTGGAGTTCAAAGCTGTGCATTTAACTGAATAAGCTGAGGTCAGCAGAGGGTGATCGGTGTTTTATTCCTGTTTAGGTAAAATAATTCTTACATTGCTGGCCAATGTAAAGTCTTGAGACTTGATCCTACGTTGTCAGACCAAATTATTTTTATATCAGTTCAGCATCTTATATATGGTATGATTTATCCTTTCATGATATGAAGAGCAAAAGCAAATAGGAGGGTAGAATTAACCTCTACAAATAAGAATCAAATCCTTTTTATCAATGAAAATACATCTCTATTGAAAAAAAAACAAAACAAAAAACCTTAACAAAATGAACAGGCAAAACCTTGGTCAGTTTACTAGCAATTAATGGGGTTTCAAAAGATCTGAGAACCAGAACTATTAATTGAATACTTAACAATATTTGGTACTTACATCATGTGTTGTTTGGATCTGAAACAAGACAAATTAACTGTAACTAAAAAAACTAAAAACCTAAAAAAAAAAAAAAAAAAGAAAAAGAAAATACGACTGTATCTTCATATTCTAGCTCATCAGAAGCTCTTGCATCTTTTTATACATTCCCAATCTGAGCTGGTAATTCTGGGTTTTTTTGTTTGTTTTTTTTTAAGTCTTGCTGATACTGAGAGAAATTGGTAGTTGAGTACAAGAAATAGGTCAAAAGGCCTACTTGAGCAGACACAAAAATATACAAAGGTCACTGTAGGAACAGGTCTTAGACTCTAAGTCATCTGACACTAAAATTTGAGTTGGAAATCCACCTGAACGAAGATGGGTTGGCAGTCTTTGTATTTGTGGTCAGAGGGGAGAAATGAGCACTTTTTTGGGTGCTTTTAGGCTGCACACGCACCTTCCAATTACTCTGTTTTTATCATCTGGATCTGTAATCCATACAAATGAGCATAGAAACTCAGTGTTAAGTGAGCATGCAATCTCTGCTGAAAGATTTGGATTTAAAAGGATTTAAATTCAAGGAGCTACATTTCTGAAAAAAGGGCATGTCTGTGTAGATGAGCTACTGCTGAGTGCACTGTCTCACCTGTGGAAGACTAGCATAAATTAAGTAAAAAACATGTATTTTTTCTAATTACTTCTGAGCCTATGGATACAGATGTAGTTGTCTAGGAACCTGTGGGTAAACAATTTCTGTTGAGTCATACTATCCAAATTAAAACCTTGTTGTTTTGAAAATCCTTCTTCCATCACCACATACCTAGCTTAGACTAATGCTACACATGCAAGTGGAACAGAAGATGGAATCATGACATGCAAAGATTTTGTGATGCATCTACACAAAAAATACTGTGTGCAGGTGGGGCTGAACTAATGCCTTTCTGAAGCATTGGTATTGAAACTCAGTGGAAGCATAAACGCATGAAAAGTAAACATGGTAGTCTGATGGTTTTGGGGGAAGATTTGGATACTAAAGGGGAAACTGAAAGGCAGTCAGAAGCAGAGGGATGTATAAATTAGCATATCAGGATCCATCACAAGGCCCTGGAGGAAGACATGCAAGAAAAAGTATGTCTTCTGAATGAGCAGTTGTATTTACATCTTATCTATGTGCTACACCGCTTTTCTTGATTCATCTTATGATATTATAAACATAGTAGCTTTCTCAGTGGGAGATGGGACAGTTAGTTAGCTAACATACAGTTTCAGTCAGAAATGCAACTGAATAAAGAGTCAAATCCATTGTTTAAACTCTGCAGAAAGTGCCCCCTGTACACAGGAAAGAAATTTGGCTTTGATCAATATAAAGCAGTGATGTGACACAGTTCACATGACATTTCACAAAAACTTCCTAATCACTTAAATCAGAATTTTTCAAAGAAGCAAATGTCTGTGTCGTGATGCTTTGAGACTGCTGTATGACAGTCATTCTTGAGGCTGGGTAAAATATTTCAATGCAAACTACTTTAATCTTTGACCAGGGTTTAACATTCTGTCACATTCCATTTTTCAACTGGAACACAGCTGTCCCCTACAGGCATTCTTTATAAGGAAGGTCCTGTTATCCTATAGCTGAAGAAGGATTTCTCACTCTGTTCCTCTTCTTTCATGCAGAAAGAAGTACAGAATAACTATTGAGAGACGAACTCAACAGGAGGACTGTAACATGGGGAAACATCGGCAGTTACGCGAAGACTCCATTAGATCTCATTTTTCTGCTGCATAAAGAAGAAGAAAAATAATCCCATTCTTCCTGGGGGAAAAAAAAAAAAAAAAAGATTAGGGGAATGGGCACAACCAAAGACATCAGTGTAAGAAGAGGCTCTTGAGGAACTCACTCTTTTAAGCAGTAATTCAGTAATTTTGTCTTAATTTTTTTCAGAAGCTCAGGAATGATTAACTAATCACATTATGCCGCATGGTCTTTCATCTCATGAACAAAAATGATGCAGCTTGATGTTATAGGATGTACTTAATATGTAAAGACAATATTTCTTAAGACATGTATTAAGAACAGCAGATTTGTTTTAATTGATGAGGATGCTGCATTCTGTTTCCCGCTTTTTAGCTCCTTCCACTCCCTTCCTTAGTTGCACTTCACTTTTGGGTATCAAATACAGATTCACAGACACAAATGCTGGTTTGCTGTCAAAATGAAAAAGTTGGTTAATGTGGGGTATGATCCTGCATCACTGATTTGTTGTGCCTGACTGCAGGAAATGCAGGATTACACACATGGAGTTCAATCCTGAGAGGGAGCTGGTACTTTGGATGTAATGAACTCTGCTGACAATCAGGAAGGTGGAAACACACATGAATCATTCTTCCCTTTTTTGTGTAGTATTAAGAAAAGTACTGATTCTCCCTCTTACGTACTGGGAGCTTAGAAAAACTCCAGTGAGTGATGTGGAGTTTCACTGGCATGAAATAGTGAAAAAGAAGAGGTCTCCAGAGCAGATGGGCTAATTCTGCAATCTTATTTGTGTTTTTATTGTGCTCTTTTCTCTCCACTGCCATGACCTTTCAGAGAGGCACAGTCCATGTGGGACCTGTTCCTGTTCCCAATGAAGTCAGTGGCAAAATCCCATTAATTTCAGTGATCACAGGATTGCATCCAAAACGTGTAAATACAAAGGGGTTTGTATAGCTGAGACAGTTCAAAAGAGGGTCTTTTTTTCTGTGTAAAAATGACATTAATGCTACCATTTTAGTTTTATGATATTTTTTATCTTGTATTTTTCTATTAAAATATCTATTTTTGCTTTGGTAGGATTAAAACTTAAGGGGGATAATGTTTTGAGGACATATTTTTTATGATAGGAGTAACATGCAGGGAAAGTCAGCAACGGTAAATGCCTTTTAGAACCAGTATTTAGGGGAGAAGAAGTGACTTTATGGATAACAACAAACTTTTTAATCCTTTACTTCTCCAAGCATGTGTGTCCTGTGTACAGTTATTTAAACAATATAAATGCAGTTACCAGATTGCTTATATGATGATAACACTGATCCTGAAGATAATGAACTGTGTGTATTAAGTAGTCCCACATTAGTCAGTGAGGCTAACTTCACCTTTGTACGATTAAACACATAACTATCTTCAGGAATTGGGATGGTAAAACTCTGCTCTAGGACTGACTTTAATCTCACTGCCATTAGTATGCCTGGGAACTTTGCCATTTGTCTTTACCAGGAGCAAAACTGAATCTGTGATGAATTAGCTACTGACGGGTTATTTCACATTAGACAGATGAGAGGTCTTTCTGGTCAAGAAACGGAAATGAACAGCACGTAATATAAACGATGAAGACGACCTGTAAAAGTACTGTCTGTGAGAAAACCCAGCTATGACTATTGTAATGCATGAAATCTTCTGGCTTATCTTATTCTGATTTCATAAACATAACTTTTCTGGTCTCAGGAGTCATAGTCAGACTTTACACAGTAGTTATTCTGAAAACTGGCTCTAAATTCTGTATTCTACAAAATTTTTGTACTTTGAGAAGCCAGAGTGAAAATTCAGAGAAACCATTTTGAGGTGGCTGGAAGTGAATGAAGGGCAAAACCTGGCTTTGTTTTCTTTCTGCTGTCTTCTGTCAGTGGAGAAATACTCCATGAAATAATTCATGTGAATATTTTTGCTATTTCTTTCATTGCACTATCTCTTAGCATATGCAGAGGTCATCACCTGCTTGCTGATGGTCAGGAGAGCCATAAAAAGGAGATGGCCATAAACTGGGTAGATTTTAGGATTTTAGGCATCTTTAGGATTTTCTGTGATTGCCATTATTCACCTGATAGATTTATATCATCCCATTTTTCAGTCAAGACCTTTATGACTTTTTCAAAGGAACAGTATCCAAAGTAACACTGAGACTAATGGACAGTTTTCAGAAGTGTATACTCTTTGTCTCATGGACACCAGAGCTGGGTATAGGCTAGAACAGCATTCATACTGTCATAGAGTTGGAGTGAAAGAAGACTTCCTGATTAGTTTCTGGAGATTTTTAAAAATAATTGTGTTTATGTAGTCAATGGACATGGTTTTGTTTGTTTGTTTGTAGTTCTTCGTTAGTTGGTTGGGTTAAAAAAAAAAAAAAAAAGCTAATTGCAGAGATAACTTCGATCTACTTTTGTTTTGCAGTCAAGCCTTTCATTATTTTTATCTTTTCTTTTATCCTTTAGACTACTTTGTCATAGCAAAACTTAAGGAAAATTTTTAAGGATGTAGAGAAAAAGGGTATGATTTGAAGGATAAAATTTTTAGAAATGGTAACGGCTATGAGTTGTCCTTCCAGTCTGAAATGCTACTGACCTAGCCACTAGTTAGGGAACAAAGCAGTGTTGGCCTGCCTTTTTACTGTGCTTTCCACAGCCGGAAAGCACAGGAATATTCAGAGCAGAATATCAGAGCAATGAGATCTGTCTGGGGCAACAAGTTGTTAGGACAACTTGTTTGTTTTGTGACGTCTTATTATAACTAGGCATTTTAAAAAAAAGTAGAATGAAAGGTCACTCAGTTAAAATGACAGTTCCTCTTACCAGGTTTATATAGGATTTTTAATCATGGCTTCAGGAAGTTTTTTCCTGAAATGTCTGTTGGTGGGATGCTGATGGTGGCCTTTACAACTTTACATCCCAACGCCTCTTGTCTTCTAAAGGTGAACCTTTCTCATGTGTTAGAGTATTTTAGATTAATGAGCAAAATCTTTCTAAGTTGGTATACAGCTGTGAATTTTTCCCACAGAAGAGTGGAGATTGTGTAAGGTATTTCACATAAGTACATTCCTCTACAGCATAAACAAACTTGCCCTTCATAGCTGCCCTCCACAGGCCTCATGCTAATCTTCACAGGTCTTCCAAGAACCACAGATGAAAAACTGCCTTGAGTTTACATTATTCATCAGAGGTTCTTTACTATCTAATGTTCTTTCCCTTTTTGATTCATATGCATTAGCTCAATGCCACAACTTTTATGCTTCGGTAAGGAAATGTTTAATCAAAGTAATAATAATTGATTCTCCAAAGAGTTTTCAAAACCCACATTTTTGGCTTCAATTAGTTACTTGTGTTACAAATATGCATTACAGAGCAGCACAAGGAGGGCCTTGATTCAGCCTACACTTTAGAACACATGAAACATGCTCGACTTCAGCTTGTAAGTGCTTTACTCACTTGGGACCAAAGGGCATCATAACTGGCCACAGCCAAATCCTAGGGAATCTCACCTTGCTTGAATTGGAGCAAGGCTAGCCCCAGAGTCCATATGTTTATTTTGAAGTCTCATAGCTGTGCCTGTAACTGGTGAAATTGAACTGGTGGCTTTGTGTTTTGGTCAGTGGCAAATTCTGATAATTTAGTTTTTCACTGAATTCCCAAATATGTCAGCTTAATAGCTGATACACCTCAAAATTCTTTTCCAGAGAATAACATGAACAAACTGTTTGACTTTACTCCCTTACTTGAAGCATATATACTTCCACTGCAGCAGCATAGTCTATAACAGAGAAAGATGAAGCAAAACTTTCAATAGGACCTGTGATTTAGTATGCTGAGACCCACAGCTTTATTCAGGTGCCTAATGCTTTGATGTGGACCTTAGGTAGTTTGAGAAGTTCTGTTTATGGACAGTTTATGTGCCTCGGGCTGTCTGTGTCTCTTCATAACCAGTTAATTACCATTTCAGTCAGTGATGTGCTTCGCTCAGAACATTCAATCAGTGCTAAAAACTGCAGTAGGAATGTTGCGCATTTTGCAGGATTGTGGCCAGAATTCCGCTTATTAAATTCATTCATTTTTGAAAATAAATTTTATTGATCTGTTTTCTGTTTGTTTTTAAGAAATGCTTAATTGCATTATTGAAAGTATTTCATAGGGTTTTATTGGAGAATTATTAAGGTGTATATGTATATGTAATGTATATGTATATGTAATACTTCGAAAACAGTGGGGAGGATGGGAGCTAGACAAAATAAGAACGTGCTCCATGACAGTAAGTTCTAATGGGAGGTTGAGCTCTCTTTCATTTTTTGGCTTGCAGATCCAATCACTCTCTCCTTAAGCAAAACAAAGAAAACCTCTCATTGATTCAAAGGAAGCACATTCAGACCCTCACTGCAGTATCTTCAGTCTTTAAACTCAGCATCTTGAAGCAGTTCAAAGTTAATTTCTCAGCTTTGCAGTAGAACAGGCTGCATCAGCCTTAGCTGACCTTGGCTCTAGAGTGATTTTCACCTCATGAATGCCATAATGCTCCTGGAAAGCTAAGAATAGACATCAAAGACAGGAAGCTAATAGTCCTGGTCGTAAATTTCTTTGGCAATTCAGTCCACCTTTTCCGGAGCTCAAGACAGTTCCACATCCTTCACCACCCTCCTCTGTGCTTCAGGGAAGCCATGTAGCCGTTCTGTTTCTTTAAATAAAGCAAGTGAGGTTTTTTGCTCATTTTCTCCCAGAGTGGAATAAACACTGTTGAATTCCCTATTTTTTTAATGCTCTTTTCTCCAGCTTCAGAAGTACTCTGAAAAGAGACAGCTACTTTCCATCACGTAGTCAGACCTGCTCCCAGTTCCCTGGAAGGCCGCTTTTCTGTAATTTCAGCTCATGCTGCTTGTTGTCTTGCTGTTCAACAGCCTGCACACCTTGCATTGGCCATGCCAGCCAGCTGCTATCGGAGTTTCAGAGCCAGAATTGCCTGATGTTGCCTGTCAAGTAAACAAAGCTGAAAAATTGGATTAGCTAAAAACTTCATGGAGTTTAAGTGGAATTTTGAGGCTGGCATCCTTTTAAGAACATCCAAGGCTGGCACTGCAAATTGAAGTTCTGTGATTCCTAGGCACCCTGTGCTGCAGGGCTGAGCTCACAGGAAGCGCAGTGCTCCAGACACAAGCAGATGACGTCAGGTGTTGTGAGCAACAGTTTTTACCCTAGCAGTTGTAAAAAATGACATCAATATCGACCTGCCTGTGGGGCAAATGGAAGCAGACATGTTTCCAGTGGTACATCTCTTTTTCTGTGAGTCAGGAACACGTCCTAGTAACTTCTCTTGCAGCAGTGAAGGATGAAGGGATGCGTCCTGCGGCACATCTGGAGGCAGCATTGGCCCTTTTTAGAAACAAGGAAAACAAGTTACTTTTTGGAATATATTTTGAAGACATGCTGGAAAAAGCTTTGCCTTCAGATATGCTGTGTGTACTCCCTCCCTGCCCTTCTTTCTTGCTGTTGAAAGCACAAAATATTTGTATGTGTGTGAAACCTTTCAAGTGGAAGGATGGAAGTGTGTGCACTGTGCCGATCTCTGGTTGGAGGCAGAAATGAATTCTGACAGCTTCAGACCTGTATTTTTTCCATTCTCAGATATCTTTTAACATTCTGACTCTGAGACTGATGAAAAGTGATTAATGAAATTAATACAAGTAGCTGTGAGAGATCTCGGTCCTGGCTGTCTACAGGGGTCAGCAGGCTGTGCAGCAGGTTTTGTTCATGTCTTTTCTCTTCTGGAGGATGACAGGAAGCCTAAGAACTTCAGCTTACCCCAGTGGAGCCTTAAGTCTGGCATGAGTGCATCTCTCCCTTTATCTCACTTATAGAAGAAAAAGGATAAAAGTTAATGTTGGGGTTTTTGAAAGGTCAAGGTCGGTTTTGATCAAGATGATAATGCTGCCATGGCTTTGAGGCTTTTTTGGGCTCATGTTTAGTTATGTCCAGTGTATCATTACGCAGACTGTTTTATTATGCTATTACTTCTTCCAGAATTTACCTTTCAGAATGCCTCTTAACCAACATACATCAAATTTATAGCATACAGAACTAGCTTTCAGAAGGAGAGGCTTAGAGTTCATTCAGGATCTCTCACTAACCACTAACTTAATATTCTTCATCAAAGGCAAAATCTTCTCAATAATATGACACTGTTAAAATGTGTATGTTAAGCTATAGTACTTCATAAAATCTTATGTGGACTCATTAGGTGTTAAATTTTGGAAAGGTTAAAATCCACTCAGTGTGAACTATTGCTTCGTGTTACTGTCATGTGAATGTTTCTAGAGGACACTTGAGCACACAGTGAAATGTACCAAAAAGGGTATTTTAAAATGATCTTGTTTTAATGGTTTATTTTGTAATCAAATAGTATGCACAAGGAACATGCAATTATCTCCCCTCAAACTATGATCAGGTGTTTTGCTATTGGTATGTGAAACCTTCAGCAAACATAAACAGTCCAGCTATGCTGATTCATGGATGTTGATGGTCTGGACTTCTCTTCCTCTGCAAAATTCATATGCAGTGACAGACGAAGCCACGCTAAAAAGTCAGTATCATGGTTCCTAATTCATGGCGAGTTATCCTGGTGCCATATGAGGTGATAAATGTGTCCTCTTTTATTTGGTATATCTCTTATGTAGTTTTGTGGCAGATGATGCAATGAATTCTGCAATATAGGATGCAAAGCTTGAAAATGTCCGTTGTGGATATAGGGAAAATACTCTGGAATTGATTATTCTCCCCTGATGATACTATTGACTGTACTGAGAGTGGGATCAAGCCCTGGCTGCACAGCACATTGTCTTTATTGTTCAGTAATTAATTTTTAGGGGATCAGCAGGAAGCTTATTTGCATTTTAAATCCTACATAGCCCCATTACCTAACATTTAAATGTGATTTGAGGGATACATAGGATCTGGCCAGGTTGAATCATGCCCATACGCAGATACATGTAAGTAAAAATATCTTCCTTGCTGAGCAGGCCTGAAAGTGCTGAGAAGACACTGAGAAAGATATCACTGAGAAGATAGAAAGGCAGGATGAAAGCAGTGGGTAGAATTTGCTGTGTCTCTTGTGCATACCGTGTAATTATCACAGAACAAAGAGGACTCAGGATAGACACTGTAGACGTTAACTTTGTCCCCGATTTTGGGTGATACTGTTCATTATTAATGTAAAAATACTGGACAACAGAGAAACCTATTATCAGTCCAGTAGAAAAAAAAAATGGAAAGCTGCACAGTATATTGTACTGATGTAAGTAGAACTATCTGCATATAATGTGATTTTATTTATTGTTGTTTTTGTGTAGAGAAGAGTGAGTATTCATGACTGTGGATATAACCTTTTGTTTATTTGTCTAATGTATTTTACTTCTTTTACAACTTGGTCATTTTAATATCTACATTCATTGGTGTCCTTTTGACTTTTTATTATGTGCGTTTTCTTTTACACACTTTAAAAATGCAAGAATATCACATACCTAAGTTGTAACAGAATGTTTCCATTAAAGAAATAGGAATATGATATCATCTGTTTCCCTGGTGTCTTTTGTCACGTGCTCACTACATTTTTTGGTCTGTTTCACTGGAACCTTATTGTGTGAGCAGTCATTTCTATATCACGTAGAAGAAGAAAAACTTACACCAGCCTACAAGCTCATTTCTTTGCAGCAATCTTATCAAATTGGGGCTGTTATTTCTTTACTGTGCTTTTAGATACATTCTTTAAATTACCCTGTTTTGTCTAGCCGCCTGCTTTCTGTAAGCATGTGTCTGTTGTAGCAGTATTGCCAAAGCTAAGATTCATGCTTGAGACTATGCCAGGCCTTCATAATCTCAACTAGCCGGGAAATGAGTATCAGGAAGAAATATCTGATCACACTCATATCAAAACTGCAAGTACCAACAACTTGCTGGGGAGCTGATAAAGAGGAGGAAACATCCTCTGAGTTAACTGTGGGCTTAAAATCTTTCTGCAGCCTAGGAAAGCAGAACGGTGAAAACAGAGGCTTGGAGAGACCCATTGAATCAGTAGAGAATTTAACTACTTTCATAGCTGCAGTGCTCTTCACTGGTAAATATCCAAATGTATCACCCCTGGAGGTGTTCAAGGCCAGGTTGGATGGGGCCCTGGGCAGCCTGGTCTAGTATTAAATGGAAGGTTGGTGGCCCTGCATGTGGCAGGGGGCTTGGAGATTCATGATCCTTGAGGCCCCTGCCAACCTTGGCCATTCTGTGATCCTGTGATTCTGTGATTAAATTTAATAAATTCAGTACTGCCAACAAGTAAATGAATGTTACGAGTTTGTACAGCTGATTAAAGGTGAAAGAGGTACGAAGTTGTACATCCACAAGTAACTATTTCATCTAGTTTTGCCTGATGGTTTTTGTTATTTTAAAGCTCTTATATTTTTGTCTAGTTATGATCAAGAATTGCTTGGCAGTACCTAGAGATTTTCCAATATTACTTCATAATTGTATAAGCACTGTTTTGTGTTCCTGGTAATAGCAGTAATCATTAAAGGAGTTCTATGATATTTTTAAGAGTGCACATTTTGCACAGAATCATACACAGGCTTCTCCAAAACTAATGCCTGCTATTTTGTTATATTGGCCCAAGACACTAGAGGCAGATGTCAGTAATATGGCCGTAAAGGTTGAATCTTCCCACCAATATCCTGGTACATTTGCTTGCCATCTGTGTGGCAGATGGCAGCAGAGGTGCAGTCTGTCAGAATGGCATTTGACAGGGAAGTGCAACTGAAGTAAAAGTGTGTCACTGAATTCCTCCCTGAGGAAGAATTTGTCTCCATTAGCATTCACTGACTCTTGCAGAATGCTAAAGCAGAACTAAAGGTGGATGTGAGGCTGTGAGTTGTGCGTTTCAGCAGTGACTACATTGACAGTAGGTCACCTCCGCTGATGCAGATTTTTTATGTGTGACATGCAGGTATTTGTTCTTGGCTGGTGAAAATGTGTAACTAATGATAGTGACTATGTTGAGGAACAATGTTTTGTAGCTGAAACTTTGCTATAACAAAATGCTACTGTGCTCTTTCCATGGAAATAAACAGGAGGCATTACTTCTGGAGCAGCCTACATAGAATCACATGGCCATAGAATGGCTTCATTGTTTTTAAGCTGCTTTTAAGTACTGAAAGGCCACAATGCAGTCTCACCAGAGTCTTCTCCAAGCTGAACAAGTCCAGCACCCTCAACCTTTCTGTGTAAGAGAGGTGCTCCAGCCCTCTGCACACCCTTGTGGCCCTCCTCCAGACACACTCCAACAGCTCCACAGCCTTCAGGCCTGGGCACAGTACTGCAGATGCAGCTTCATGAGGGCTCAGAAGAGGGGAAAATTTACCTTCTTCTCACTGCTGGCCACCCTCTTCTGGTGCAGCCCAGTTGGTCTTCTGGGCTGCAAGCACACACTATTGTCTCTTCTCAAGCTTTCCATTTACCAGAATCCCTAAAACCTTCTCAGCAGGACTGCTCTCAATGGGTTCAGCATGACTCACCTCTAATGCTTATTAGCAATTTAAGATTCTAGTTGGGACGCACTGAAGATTATTCTAATTACAAAGATTATTCTACTGATGTTTAATTCTAAGTTGTCTACAACAGAGATCAATAATGTTATGTGCTTCATTGCTGTTATATCCTAGGGATATGTAGGGAACACAGCAGGATAAATTTTCAACATCTTGCCTTCATTGGTAGCAACGTAAAGAAATCTCATCAGCTTCTACAATGTAAAGTTTTGACTCAGTCTTGAGAATATGTCATAAGTTTACTGACTGAATGTATGTATGTCCAGTATGGCTCTCAGGCTATTACTACCTTCCCAGTGTATTGTTACCTCCACAGTGGTCAGACTTTCTTTTACTGTCACTGAGATTTTCCTTCCTTCCTTCCTTCCTTCCTTCCTTCCTTCCTTCCTTCCTTCCTTCCTTCCTTCCTTCCTTCCTTCCTTTCCCTCTTTCTTTCTTTTTTTATAGCTTCAAAATGAGGGCTTGATATGTGTGATTAATTGTGCATATGCATAAATAAATCAGTATTTATGAAACAGATTGTGCTATTGTGCTAACTATCTTTTTGTCAGCTTGTTAGCAAGCCTGACAGGTAGAAGTTTAACTTGGTGAAATTACTTGTGGCAACTGATCTTCAGTGGTAGCAACTTTGGAATTTTTGGATAGCGTTCTTGATACCTTGTAACCTGGATGGCTTTCCTGGAAAACTGTTTCTTGAAGAATATTTATCACATTTCTGAAAAACTGTGGTGGCAGTTGAGCCTAATCTTGGTCTTGAAATTCAGCCAATGTTTTCTTGACTTGAAAGAGCAGTACAGATAAAAAGTAGTTGTACAACTGACAGAACCTCTTTTGTTGCCTCTTAGGAATAACCATCATTTACAGTCCATAATGCCAGGAAGATATCCCTGTGTACGTATGCTACCATTCATAAATTTTTCTGAGTCATCTTAGCACTGGTTTGATGTCTTTAGTCATCTGCCTCAGGAAATGAGTATTCTTACTTACCACGTACTAAGTAATTACTCTGACCACTACAGTGATCTGTTCTAGCTATACACTGGTTTATTATCACAGGCTGTTGTTTCTTGACAGTGTCATTTGACATACACTATAAACTTGCTTTCAAATTTTAGGTACATATATATATATAGTTTAGGTACTAGCTGATCTTGAAAATTGTCACTAAACTTACATTTGCTCAGGACATAAGGGGACAAAGGAAGACCAGATCCTTGGAAGCCTTGTTCATCTTACATCCATATTTCTGCAGTACTGAAGCAGTTTCCCCATTCTGATCTAGTCTAAGTTCTCACTGTATGAACAACCTCTGAAGAACAACTACTGCTGTGCTGCCTGTGAGACAGCAAGCATCACAGATAGCTTTTTCTCCTGCCTCCCTTTTGGGGTCTAGCAGACTAACAGCACACTTACTGAAACCACAGAAAACATACAGCAGGAGCTGTCCCTGTGCCTTCTCCCTACCTCTTGGCTAGTGTTAAAACAGTAGAGGCATGTCTGGGAAAAGCCAGGGTCCTGGATTTAGATCAGGTGTATAATTGATTTTTTTCTAAGAGACCAGTGATATTAATGAACCAATGAACTCACTGAACTCTGTTGTATGAAAACTGAAAATGCCTCAGTAAAGGCATTGAAAATAATATTCACCATAATATAAATGTCTCCCTAGACAACTAGGCTGCAGCAAGGACTTCTTAATTATCTCTCTTGCATCAGAAGAACAATTACTTTATTGTCATTTAGCTTTAAAAGGAATAGATCAAGAAGACACACCATCTACTATGGCTTAGAGGTCATTCTGACAGAAATGTGGACTACTGGATGTAAACACCTCTTCAAACCAAACAGAGGAAAGAGTTGATCAGAGTTGTGTCACAGCCACTGTAATTATTACTAACAGTATGACTTATGTTCTGAAATCTGAGTTAGGAGAAAACTGCTCTCACACTGAAGTATTTCAAACAGTCCTGACAGTGCTGTCTCTGAACTTGCATGCTTAAGGTGCACCTGCTGAAAAGTGTTATCTGTAATGACTGAACTACTGCTTGGGCAGCCTTCAAGCATGGAGTATGCTGAGATGCCACTGCTGTGCCTATCTCCACATGCGAACAACAGCTCTAAAGGAAGAATGATTCACAGCCCCTGAGTGATTGTATTTTTTCATACAAAATCCTTTCATAACAAGAGAAAGGATCCCACTTGCTCCCATTTGATTACTGAGAATTAAATAAGATATCAGATCAGAAATAAGCAGGAAGAGGTGGAAGTACAATTAGAAAACTATGACCTAATTACTATCACAGAAACATGGGACAATTGCACCACTGAAATACTATAATCAAAGGCTAGAAGCCTTTTAGAAGAGCAGGAGGGATGGAGGAACTGCCCTCTATGTTAAGAAGTGGATAGACTGTGAGGAGCTGCCTCTAAAAAAGACAGCCATTATCAGGTTGAGAGCTTGTGGATTGTAATTAGGGACCAGATCAATAAAGGGAATCTGTTTGTTGGAGTTTACTACTGGCTAGCTGATCAACAAGAGCCTGTTGATGAAGCCTCCTTGCTTCAAATACAAGAAGTGTTGGACTCACAGGCTCTCATCCTGATGGGGGATTTCAACTACCTGGATATCTGCTGGGAAAGAAACAAGTGCTGCAAGCAATGCAGGAGACTGTTGGAGTTCATTCATGATAACTTCCTTGTCCAAGTATTGACAGACCAACCAGATGTAAAGTGTTAGTGGACCTTGCGATTAAAAATGCTGAGAAGATCATTAAAAGGTTAAGATTGGAGGCAGCTTGGGCCATAGGAACCATGCCCTGGCTGAGATTGTGATCTTGAGGAATACTGGCCTGAGAGTGCAAAGTCAGGACCATGAACTTTATAAGTGCATACTTCGCGGTGTTTAAGGGATTGTTGAAGGAGATCCCCTGGGAATCTGTCCCTAGAGACATAAGAATGGAACAAACATGGCAGTTCTTTAAAGTCCCTTGCAACCCAATGCATTCTTTGATTGTATGATTCTATGTTATTACCTGGAATAACCACTTAAGAAACACCTGTGTTTTGGTTATGCATCACAAGAACAGGTTTAATGAAGTTATTAATAAACAAACCCAACCAGTTCAGAGAGAGCAAAAAGCACAGCAAGAGCTTGATAAGCAGAAAAAATTTGTTGGAAGGAATCATATCTATAGGTATTAATGAGGAAAAGGTATATAACAGAGAGGAATTACAGATTCATGACTTTATTGCCTGTTCTCAGAAGAGACTTACCAGAGCAGACAACTGGCCAAAATTCAACCTTCTGTCCTCATAGAATAGAGAGAAATGAGGTTTTCTATAGGGCCATGGGCGGAATTAGAGAAGAAATAATGGACCTTGTCAGGAAGGCACCAAAAAGTTTAAAGAATGTGGACTAGACTGTCCTTCTGCATGCCTGCTTGAACAGAAATAAACCTCAGAACCACCTGGGATTCACCCAGCACTTGTTATAAATAGGAATAACAGAGTAAAGACTTCAAACAAAGGAAAATGCAGGCTATGTATCAGGAAAAATTGCATAATAGTGTGATCTATTAGCTCTCAGGCACCCCTCCCAAAGGGAGTGGAGCTGGAATTTCTGTTGCTCAAAGCATCGAAACTCAAAGTCCCTGGGAGCGTGCTGCAGGAACAATCCCGTACTGAATAGAGGCAGGATGAGGTGATTTAGCTGGTGGTCATTTCCACCTCCAAATCCCTTTCATGTATATGCCAGGATGCTTTTAGTGACAAGCTACAGTTCAACGCCAGAGCTGAAAGAATCCTGGACACCACTCGAGAGAGTGATTCAGAAGAAGTAGACAGGAAAGGAGGTATAGAAAGAGGGGTGGGGGGGTTAATTTAACCGAGACAAGCCAAAGACTATAAAAATTTTTCCAGTTCAGTTTGGGATGGGAACTGAGGTTGAAACAAAGAAGGAGAGCTTAAGTGATCCCATCAGCTCTTGAATATTTATAGATGCATGTCACATGGCAGCAGCAAGTATGTTAAAGCCTCATTAACACTGCATTCCTTAGTACAAGCCTGACAAATTATGACAGATATTAAGGGCTCCTGCCTCCAACACTGACACCTCTGCTCTGTAAGCTCTCACCTGGATCTGACCAGTCTGAAATTCTTCCTCTGCCTGAGCTGCAGCTGAAACGAATGTTTCCATCAGTGCTAGCACCAAACAATTTCCTCCTCCCTACAGCTCCCTGTTCTCTGCCAAGGAAATAAAAATGATGGAGAAATAACCTCTCCTAATCATGAACGTCTGTCTAAGAAACATGTTTTATTTCACCTTCTTACGTTGTCAGTCCATTCTGTAGCCCGTCCTTTCATCACTTGTTTTCACTTTATCATTTCTCCAAGTTGAAGGAGGAAAGATTTAGGTTGGATGTTAGGGGGAAGTTCTTCACAAGGAGAGTAGTTAGGCCCTGGAACTGCCCAGGGAGGTTGTGGATGCCCCGTCCTTGGACGTGTTCAAGGCCAGGTTGGACAGGGTCCTGGGCAACCTGATCTGAATGTGTACGTTTGGTGGCCCTGCTAGGCAGGGGGGTTGGAACTACATGATCCTTGAGGTCCCTTCCAACCCGGGTGATTCTGTGATTCTGTGATTTCTTTCCTTTATTTCCTCTTTTTTCCTCCTCTACTCCCTGTACTCCATGCCTAACCTCCTTTTCCCCCCACTGCCTGTAATTTCCTAAGTGTGCTTTCCTTTTCTTTAAAGATTATTAAAATTGTTGCTGTCTTGCTTTGAACAGTTCACCAGGTTTGCCCATGCCTGGAGAAAAATCTTCAGCGGTGTGTGCAACCTGAGGCTGTGAATCTCCAGACCAGGAGCCTTTCTTTGCGTCCCCCAGGCAGTGAAGAGGAGTTGTACATTTTGCTCCTTTGGTCACTGTCTACCTCTTTGTGTCATTTTACCTGTGTACTGCTGCAAGGAAGACTGCTGGGGAGAAAGTACCTTTCTTTAATGTATGTATGGCTCTGATTTTATTTCCAGCTCACTGTAGAAATGTAAATAATTGCAACCGTGTTCCTTCAGAGGACATGGCTTATGCCACCTGTCCATTAGTGAAAGCCACACAGTGACACAACCTTTTTCACAAAAGCACAACTTTCCTTGGGACAGTTTGAAGATATTTTTATATGTTATAACCAGTTCATCTCTTATTTCTCAGAACATAACCTACCAGACTGGAAGAATGATTGAAATCCAATTGCAACATTGCAGCCTTCAACTATATTTGGACCACCCGTTGAAAACAGAGTTTATTGTCTGCCAAACAGATAGTACTGGAGACAGTGCTGTGCTGGAACATGACATACCTAACTTGGCAGACTAATGTTAATAGAATAGTACTTCTGTAGAAGGAGAAGGCATAGGCACACCTGTTTGCATTCCATGATACCAGCACAGTTCGTCTTATTCCTTTAGATCTGCAAAATTTGAAGCTGGTTGTATAATCTTCATTAAGAGTTACAGCCCTGTGTTCAGACAACCAAGAGATCTACGTTCAAGGAAGAAAACCTTAGAAGTGATGGTAACTGCATCTTACGTAAGATTTCACCAAGATACAAAGCCCAACACAAATGTCAAGCAACACACACCACACCACACAGCACTGACAATGAGTAGTGCTGCCTCTTCAAGAGTGTTTTAATGTTTGGAATGCCAGATAGTTTTCCTAGCTGGGGAGATTCTTTGACTGAGAAATTATGTGTTCCATAGCAGAGCAGGCGTCTGATACTCCTTTTGCCTTTTTGTTGTTGATCTGGGACAGTCTATGGTAATATGACTTTCCCAGTGGTAAATCTTTGCTCTGAGAAAATCAGATCTTATTCAGATTTGGTTAAGCAGTCCCAGATATAAAGAATACATCCAAAATCACTAGTCATTTGGAAAATATAATTATTAAAATATCAGTCTTCAAGTCCTCTTCAGCAGTCCTTAAAATCTGCTTATTGCATCTTCTTTTTGATAAGCAATTTCTTTTCACTAGTAAATACACAAACGCATGCATGTGGAATACACTGAAAACAGAAAAAAAAAAATTGTACAGAAAATTTGAAAGACTGGAAAAAAAATCAAGGAAATGATTGCTAAACAAACTAAGTACTCATATAGAAAGATATGCTGTTCTCATTAAAAAGCCAAGAGTCATCCTAAATCCTAAATTCCTTTTTGCTGTTGTGAACAAACACAATCACCTCCTTGAACGGCAGAAGCCCCACTAACTCTGTGGATATAACAAATCAGAAGCCATCATTTAATACGTACTCCTATTCAAATTGCAATCTGAAGCTGGGCTTTCAATCAAAACCTCACCTCTCTGGTCTTCTGCTACCATAGGTTTTAACGCACACATTTGCTTACACTGCTCCAGAGCTCTGTGTTTCATGTGTTGCTTAGGCTTCCTTGTGGATGCAGGGCTACCTGGATTAATCCAAGCTCCCCAAGAACGTTAATGTCCTAGGTGTGAGGCAGGAAACTGGACTGTTTTGCAAACTATTCATCTATTTTGCTAATAAAGCATATCATTTCCTACTGCACTTAAAGTTTCAGAATCAAGGAGGTAATGTTATACTAGGTAGGTAGTGCATTGCCAGGAACATAATGATCCTAATAATCCCAACTAATCCGTATCAATGCATTTTTATGCGCAACACGTTGTCTTTGATCAGATAATGTTGTATGTATATAAGATATACTACAATTATGCATTATCTATACATTGCAATCATAGCTAACTTGTGTATCAATGTGTTGTTGTCAAAGGATTAAGGCTAAATGCTGTCTAATATCATAAGATCCATGCCTCTACTGTACCCTTAGAGATTTCCCTCCAGTGTCTGGAGAGAAAAGTTGTGGCTAAGAAACAGCAGTTTTTAATGGAAATGGTGGCTCTTTTTTCTTCTCTCTTCCCTGGTCATGCCTATTTTCAGTACTTTTCTCATGTACTGTAGCATTTGGAAATGGAAATATAGCTCTTAAAATAAAGGACGAGTTTCAGATTTATTTAAGGTCTGCCTATATGAATATGGTAGATTCAGTTCCACTGTCCCATCAGTGAAACTGGTCCAATTCTACATTTGTACATAATACTACTGAAGCAAAATACATCTAAAAGTGAAAGACATCTTTTCTATTCCAAGTTATGAAGCTTCTTGATGTTTTCTATTTGTTGCCATTCTTGCTCTCTCTTCAATGGTAAATATGAAAACCTTTGTAAGTTTATCAGTGAAAAATGTTTATCAGTGTTACTTTTCCTTGGAAAATTACTGGCTTAATTTTGTCTGGAAAAAAAAAAAACCAAACAAACCTATTTTCTAATGAAAACCATTATTTCAATTTAAGGTGTTCCAGTGTAATGATGCCACCTTACATGACTTTCTCCTCAGAATTAGCCTCACAGACCAGGCTTTTCTAGCTTCTATGGAATAGAATGCACATTGTCCTTTACAGAGGAGAAAGCTGAGTATTGTGAAGGAGGGAGGTCTGGTGAACTCTGCTCATAATACTTTTTCCTTCAAAACTCTTAACTGTTACAGCTTCTTGAACTAAAAAAATACTATTTTCTGTCAATCTTTAGAAAATAGGTGTTTTCCATGAGGAAAATAGATCTCTTTATTTTGAACAGCTCTATTTTCAAGCGTACAATACAAAGAAATTACTCAAAGGCGAGATAACCATATTAAGTTATATTCATCATTTTTATAGAAAAACACAGTTTCAGCTAGAGTTTTGTAGAGGGTAGAAGGTACGGTTACAGGTACGGTTTCTGAAATTAAGGGCCTCATCATACCATCTTGTGTTTGCCTGGTTTACTAAAGGAGTGGGATCATTGTACTCTAGTAGTTGGTCTATCACATTTTGAATCAGCTGTCTAAATTCAAGCACATTTGACAGAGAGGGTCTGAAAAATACTTTGTATTAAGAATTTTTATACAAATGGACAACTAAATACAGGGAGAATATGAGAGAAAGGAGACAGAAGGAACCAAAGCCGGCTTCAACATCCACCATCTCCATTGGCCTGTTGTTAGCCAATATAAATGCATACACCGAGTGGGTGATCAAACAAGCAATCCTGTGCCCATTTCGTAACAACAATTTTGAATGGTAGTGTAAGTTGGAGTCATTATTTTCATGTGGCATTGAAATAAACAGAGGAAAAGGACAAGGAAAGGGAAGGATAAATATTTTTGCAAAACACATCTAAGATACTAATGAACATTAAATCATTTCTACAGGAGTTTGGATATCAAAGGAAACAAGGAAGAAACCCTCCTAAATTTGTTAGATTGAGAACAATTACACTTATTTTCATGTTTTTTCCCCTTCTATTATATGGAATTTTCCTTCTTCATAATTGCTAACTTAAATGAAAGTCTATGCTAAGTCTGATTTAACACATAAGATACAGACAGAGAGGTCTGGTTTTCAGTATCAGAGGCATCTTTGTTGTGGAAAGTTGTCAGCTCACAAATGTTGTCTATACCACACAGATCTGTGTACTTTGGTGGCTTTATAGCTCAGAATCCATTTCCCCTGAGACTTTCTGCAACTTGTAAACCCATAAGGAATTTTTCAAGCCAGTTCTATATCCTAATTCATTCACTTATGAGAACAGATCCATTATAACACTTTCCAAAGGCATTTTCAAATACCTGCTTTTCTTCGTCACTCTTGCATTAATAGTGACTTGAAACATTGACATGGATGCCAAATTACTTCCTCTAAATTTCTTGGTAGAACTCCCAAATCTTTGGTTTTCTTAGCTGAGATACAGAAATATGGAATGGAAGGAAAATGTTTCAGTATTTGTCCCTGGCTTTTTCCTTGGATTATTTCTAAATGCACCATTTATCCTGTAGGTCAAATGCCTTTATCAGCTGTGCAGTAGGGCAAAATAATTCCAGATGAAAAGGGTAAAAAAGTGAACCAAATAATCACCAAATAAAACATTTTATTTTGTACAAACAAGTAGATTTCAGACAACTTGCAATATTTTGGAGTTTCATTTTGATCTTCTGTGGAAAGACAGTCCCCAGTCTCTTAGTGTCTTTGCAGAAGTTTTTATCTTGTTTACTTATTCACCAATTAAGAGAAGGCATGAATGGGACAGTATATTACAGTGTTGTTTAATCCTTAATTCTTCCACTAAACACCTACAAATCTTTTCTGTAGATTAGTCAAGAATTTCCAGTTCTATGAAAATATAGGGTTTTTTTACAGTAGAATTTTTACAACTTGTTCCAAGGATTATAGACTCTTTGGCTGCCCAGAATCATTGGCTTGGATCATTTATCTTTTTTTTCTCATTAGTAGCTTCTACTCTTACGCTAATGCCCTCTTAGTGTTTTCTATTCACTTTATCCTCTCTCCATTCTTCATAACCTTTTATTTACAACAGTAAAGGCGCAGACACAAATTACATCTTGTGAGACACTCCAAAATTTGACTGGTTCCTAAAAGGCAAAAAAACATTGCAATGCCTTCAGACAGCATTCTGTGAGGCCGTGAGAATGAGTGCATGCCTTTGCAGGGCATGAGGTGCAATTGTACAAAGAGTAGTCAAAGCATTGCTGCACTCCGACAATCTGTGCCTCAGAAGTGGCCCAGAGAGGACTTTTGCAATTAAAAACTGCTTTAGTCCTGCAAGATTCTCCAACATGCCTCCATTTCTCCCCAGCATCAGAGAATATCCTCCACTAGCTGATCCTTCATTTCCTCTCAGAGGTAGTGATTCTGAAATCAATCTCTGGAGGGCTGACTGTTAATTGATTCTAACATTGTATAAATAGCATTTTTCTGATAAAGTATTTACATACCATTTTACAGTGTTTCATGGAATCCTACTTCCTCCTATTCTCTTTGGGTTCGTTTACCCCTGTTCATGCTATGGTATATGAGAGCTTTCAGCAAGGTTGTGATTACATCTGTTCTATCAGTACATCCCACTCTGGGGAAATGGGACCAGCAATTAGAATTAAATTATGTGTTTTCCCCCTTTGAAATCACTGATGAAAAAAACAATTAAAAAATATTATCTTAAACTTTTCCAAATATCAGTGTGAAGCTTTGGTTTAAAGTTGTTTTATTGAACTGTTTAAAAGAGGAAGCGATAACAAACATTTCAAGTAACATTGTTCTCAAAGACATAGGAACTCTGTCTCCAAGAAAAATACTTCACTACTTCTTGTTTACATGAGATATATTTTTATGTCCTTTTCTAATCTGAAAAGGTCAAAAACTCATACAAAAAAATAGGAGAAGTATATTTTATGAACTTACAAATATAATCCTCCACTTGCAATGTTGCTGATCTGATACAGAGATGGAACATAGGTAGTGAAAAGCAGCCAAAAATGAGTTTTCCTATAGGAGCACATTAGCATAAATTGTCATAAATATACAATAACTAGCCACATTAAATTGCAGATAAATTAGGACTTTGTTAATTAATTGAAAAAAATAATAATTTAACCAATGTTTTGAATGGAGATTTTTGAAATAGAATTGGCAGAAACAAATAAATGGTACAGAGTGCTTGGTCAAGGCACAACTAGAAACTTGCATGTTCGAGAGGTTTTGACCACCAGTCTTTAGTTACAGAAACAGTACTGCTGGAATGAGGAGAAACAAGTGCCTCATGGGCTTTCCTGGCTCATGGAGCTAAAAGGACACAGCGCTTCTGGAAGGCATAGCGCTTATGAAACCGCTAAGTATTACCAGTTGAAACAATTTTGAGGATTTATGTTACTGGCATGGGGACCATAACCCGGCCTTCAATTTTCAATTGCTTCTTCAGTTTTCTGCAGCTGTCCTGGACAGTTTCTGGATCTAGTCTCTGATGGGAGTTCTCTGCTGAATGCTTATTGACAAGTGGACAGAAAGACCGTTGTTTAGTTGATTCCTACCATGCAGTAGAAATAAAATTCACATCAACAGTTAGCTTGAGAAAATCTTCATCTTTGTTTAAAAAAAAAAAAAAAAAAAAAAAAAAGGAAAACTTTAAAATAAGGCAGTGCAGTTGAGGAAAACAAGCTTGCCAAACTGTCTGACCGCTGGTATTCAGTGTCAAAGACAAAGCGAAGGAACGCTAATTTGTCTGGAGCCTTACCTCTTCTCTTGTACCGGGCAGTAAATAATTACAGAAAAATAAAAACAGTCATTCAATTGACTTGAAACAAGCTTTCATTTCCAAGCCTGGTTGTGGGTATTGGTTACTATCAAAGGAGTTCTACAGCTGTAACTAGGAAAAGAATCCTGTATTCTGCAGTGATCAGGTATTTTAAGGATAGCTGAGACAAATCTCATCATGAGAAGCATTACCAGAGAATAAATTTTTCCCTTTGTGACCTGCAGCAATGGATTAATACATAAACATAAATTCTAATGTGTATGATTATATCAGATTCCTATGTGAATTCAGAGTTACATGCCTATGAAAAAATAATATTTCCTATTACAGGTGTTCAGAATATTTTTGCTGATATTGGGAACTTCCGAAAGGCACACTGGAGCCCATTAGTTAGTTTGTGAAAAATGGGCAATGGCACAATACAAAAATTTGACTGAACTTTTTTCATACTTTATACAACACCATAGTACATGTGGGTGAAAGATGCTAACCTGAGGAACTGCAAAATGAAAACTGGAGTTCACACATACTTTTTACAACTCTCACGAGAGCATTACTTTAAGAGTATCACTTTAACACTATCAATCACAGTGGTGAATCTGGCAATGATCACAACTGCTGCTGTCACAGCGCAGATCACTGTCAACTTCACAGAATTATAGAATCATAGAATGGCTTGGGTTGGAAGGGACCTCAAAAATCATTTGGTTCCAACCTCCTGCTGTGGGTGAGGACTGGAACTTCCTACTGCCACAACTCATTTCTGAGTATGTGCAATTCTGAAGACTCATATCTGTGGACAGGAATACTCAGGGACCAATGCTGATCAGAACTCCACTGCTGGAATACCTAGATGACCTGCAAAGTTTCCTTCAACTTCCTTTTCCTCATACTGGCTTATCTCAACATGGGGATAAATCCTCCTGCTATTTCAGTAAGAGAACCAGATTAGAATACAGAGATACAAACAGAGCAAAGCCTGATTTGTAAAGGATACTTTCTTGTTCAGATAAAAATATTTGTTTTCAGGCCAGAATTAGAGCTTTCACAAGAATATGTGGATATGAAGCAATGCAATTTGACTTTGTCAGCACTTTGTATCATAAGAAATCTTTGTCTATCCAAGCCAGGAGGAATTCTGAGATGATTATTTCTCACATAATTTTGCAGTGAGAAAATACTTCTCACTTTCATGTGAATAGAAGGAAAATGATAGTCAGGACAGCAGGCCATGCAACAGCATGTTGACCCTAACTGTGCTACTCTTACTCAAGCTGAAGCACTAACCATTTCTCATAGAAATTATTTCCTGTCTGCTGGATGTATTCCCACAGCACTAATAGAGAGCTAGTATTTTGCTCTAATTGGGATAACTTAAATTGTCTGAGGGCCTTACTTTGCATACAATGCAACACAAAACATTTAATATGAATGAACACTAATCCAAACTAACATCCATGTTTCAGTTTTTCTGCTTTTTTTGTTTGTTTCATGAGCAAGTATAATAAAAGTTCTTTGCAGAATGAAGAAAACTATGCTCCCCTTTTTCATACAATTGTATAGTCATATAATATTAAGTTTGGAAAAGACCTCTACAGCTGCCTAATCCAACCATGAACTCATCCCCACCATGCCAATAACCACATCCCTTAGTGCCACATCTCCTTGGTTCTTGAACACCTCCAGGGACAGTGATTCCACCCTCTCTCTGGGCAGCCTGGGCAAACACCTCACCACTCTTTCTGAAAATAAATTTCTTGTAGTATAAAACATAACATCCCCTGATGCAACTTGAAGCCATTCCCTCTCATCCAATCACTGTTACCTGTGAGAAGATGCCAACCCCTGCCTTGCCACAACCTCATTTAGGGAGTGACAAGAACTCCTCTTAGCTTGCTCTTCTTCACCCGGAATAATTCCAGTTCTCTCAGCTGCTCCTCAGATTTCTACTCCAGACCCTTCACCAGCCCTTCTCTGGACATGCTCCTGGACCTCAATGTCTTTCTTGTAGTGAAGTACCCAAAACTGAACACAGTGCTTGAGGTGCAGACTCATCAGGGCTGATTAGAGAGAGATGACCACTTTCCTAGTCTCACTGACTACATTATTTTTGATTTAAAATAATAAATATGATTTCCCTGACCTCTTCACAAAATAATTCTTTGTACTATGATATTTACCTTAAAGCACCCTATTAGTTTTCTCCAGTATTTCCTCTCTTAACCGTCTTCTCTAATGTTGCTAGTGCAAAAAATGCCTGCTGTAATACGTTCAAATCCTAACAACTTGCCCTTCAAACTGTTTCTTTGGTGAGGGCACTAATCCATTGATTTTCAGGAAAAGAAGAGCAATGGAATTTCTATCCTTTTGCTTGAAGGCAACTAGCAATTTTAGAAACTGTAGTTTGTCGGATGGATTGTC
This sequence comes from Tympanuchus pallidicinctus, assembly GCF_026119805.1. Lineage (NCBI taxonomy): Eukaryota > Metazoa > Chordata > Aves > Galliformes > Phasianidae > Tympanuchus > Tympanuchus pallidicinctus. The sequence goes on from NW_026294813.1 coordinate 13,726,462, forward strand.
AGGGAAAAATTATTCATGACTAAGAAATTGCACTAACAAATGGGGTCTGGAGAAACAGTGCATACATTTTACAGTTCTAATGTTAGAAATGTGATACATATATTGCCTGCAAAAAATAAGCACATCGAACTGTTAAGGAAGGAAATGCTTGCTTTTGAAGACTATTTATGTATACAGTTACCAGTGTCAAAGTACTTAATTTAATATCTATTGGTAGTGCATATAAATCATCCAGGTACCACTTGAAGTGCATGGACTTCAACGTATGATGATTTCTTAAATCCACTCTATGTTCACTAATGAGTATTTGCAATGCATTCTATAGCAATTATGCAAGGCCTGTCTGTTTACATAAGTAATAATCTAAATCAATCCCAGAGCCAAGCCTATGAAGAAATTAATCCAGACCTTCCTCCTCAGGCAGATTTACTGAGTACTGATGAAAGGATACTACCCACTTTTGCAAACAGAACCACTCCCTTATCCTCAGTACTGCCGATCTGACATGATATTTTCATATTTGCAAACATCCTTTTTCTGCCAGTTAAAAAAAAAGGAATAAAGAAAAAGAAGAAGAAAGAAAAAGTAAAGAAATTAATACTAAACCATAATGTGATTTCTGCGAAGTGTGAGTCCTTGGGAATATGGTCAGTATACACCTTCTGGACATTCTTGACGTTTCTGAGAATAGTGAAAAGATGGTTTGTTTCTTCTGTCTCATTCTGGTGCCTAATCACTCCTTTCTGAGAGCTGAATGCCTGTGATCCTTGAGTTTAGACACTGCAACTAGAACGGGAGACACAGACTCCCCAGTGTCTTAGTGTAACCCTTCACAGAGTTCCCTTCTGTAGACAGTCTGACTTGTAGTACAGGTCTTCAGGGACTCGTGATGGTGGAAACAGACACAGACCTTGAAAAAGATCCAAATCAATTAATCTTTACTACTGGTAGAATAAATGATATCAAAATCCCCACAAGCAATAAGCCAACAGTATGTATCTGCCTGCTCCAATTTCCTCATACTTACTCATTCTGTGAGACTAAGTCACACTCCAGAGAGGTTCAGCATTTTCTTCTTCCTATTGTACTGTGACATTTCCTTTAGATTACAGACCTGTAACAAGCTCTTCTCTAAATTACTTTAAAATTTCAAAAAGAAAGATGTTTTTATAAGTTACTTTATCTTGACAAGCTGACTAAATTTGCTTCATTTTTTTGGATGCACAGACATGAAGAACTAGTTTGTCGTGAGCACCAGTTTTCTGCTTAGCCGAAAGTAATGCCATTTGAATGCACGATCATCACAAAACTTAACATATTATCATTATCTTCCATTATAATGTACAAATTTTTTGTGGCATCGGTGCTGGAGTTTAAATTACTGGGGAAACAAAAGATAGGAGTGAAAGTAACTGATCTCTAAAGTCAAGTCAGTCATGTGCATATGGATAGTTCATTACACATGGACCATTTCAGTGACCTTTTTTCCTACCCTACTGCAGAAACTGTATTCTGCAATAACTATGTCCACATGGCCAGCTGTTTCCTTCTTCATTTCTACAACAATGGCATAGGAACAGGGGGTGTATTTCAAAGTGAGCACATAGCATTCTCTGGGCAAGAATCCTGTGGTGTCTTTTCCAGATGGTGTGCTAGCTGTTTGTGTTCTGGATCTGCCCATGTGGTGTGTTGTGATTATACAGTAGAGCCAGATGAAATCAGCCAGAATTGCAGGACTTGCGGTCAAACTACACATTTCTACTAATTCATCTCATTTGACCCACCTGGTGGATGAGGGAGGGGCTGTTGATGTAGTCTACCTAGGCTTCAGCAAAACATTTAACACTGTCTCCTGCAGTACTCTCCTTGAGAAGTTGGCAGCCTGTGGTTTGGACAGACACATCTTTTGCTGGATAAGTAACTGGCTGGATGGCAGGGCCCAGAGAGTGATGAGTAGTCACAAGTGGTATTCCCCAGCAGTCAGTAGTTGAGCCTGTCTTGTTTACTATTTTTACGGATGATCTAGACAAGGGAATTGAACACACCCTCAGTAAGTTTGCAGATGACACCAAGCTGGTGGGAAGTGTCAGTCCAATGACCAATGGCATCCTGGCTTGTATCAGAAATCGAGTTGCCAGCAAGGGAGCAAGGAAGTGATCATTCCTCTATACTCAGCTCTAGTGAGGCTGCATCTTGAGTCCTGTGTTCAGTTTTGGGTCCCTCAGTGCAAGAAAGACATCAAAGCCCTAGCACATGTCCAGAGAAGGACAGTAAAGCTGGTGAGCGGTTTGGAGCATAAGTCTAATGAGAAGTGGCTGAGAGAACTGTGATTATTTTGTCTGGAGAAGAGGAGGCTCAAATAAGACCCTATTGCTCTCTACAGCTTCCTGAAAGAAAGTTGTGGTGAGGTGGGGGTCAACTTCTTTTCCCTCATATTTAGCAATAGGACTAGAGGGAGGACTTGAGTTGTGCCAGGGGAGAATCGGATTGGATGACAGGTAAAATTTCTTCTTAGGAAGAGTGGTCAGGCACTGGAATGAGCTGTTTCACCATCCCTAGAGGTGTTCAAGAAAGAACAGTTAGATGTTGTTCTAAGGGACATGGTTTAGTGAGGAATTATGGATGGTTGGACTAGATGATCTTGGATATCTTTTCCAGCCTCGGTGATTCTATGATTATATGATCTCCTTTTGGTGTACCAATGTATTTTCAAATTGCCATCAGCTAACAGAAAGCAAAATTTCTGTATGCCGTGTCTTATACAAATAGACTGAGATCTCCATACAGCATTGATTTAGCTACACAAAGCACAGACTAATTTGATAAGTTATTTGGCTGCTCAAATGAAGTGATGGCACCAGGAAGGAGTGGGGAGTAGAAAACAGGAAAGTTTTTTGAAATAATTTAATTTTCTAATCAGGGGATAAAGAATGTGCTGGGAAATGACCATAACACAGATCTGTCATGCTTAGTGGAGACTGCATGAATGAAAATACTATGAAGACCTCTGTTCTTAGTATCCCTGCCATTCCAATCTTAGGGCCATAAAGCACTGAAAGTAGGCACTTTCTCAGTGTTTTTACCTGCAAATTCCCACGTGATACCATTTTATCAGGGATCCATGCACTCATACTTTTCCTGCTACACAAGGATGAAATGTTCTTCAGAAATGCAGTTAAGGAGATGTTGATTTAGCCACTGATGATCTGGTTACTCAGCAAAGTAGTTTCTCTAATGCCAGTCACAAACTCATGCTTACATAGGAAAAACTGAGAAACTGCTCAAAATACACAAGACATGCTCATCATGTTTAAATTATTGCTAATATTTTGGAAGAAAAACAGGGTGCCCTGTAAACTGTTAACTAGAGTTCTGCATGGTAAAACAAATTAAGTCATTCTGAAGAGATTGACAGTGGAGTGTGCATTCAATGGACTGAACAGATAAGAGTGTTTTGAAGTGGATGACTTTGGGCTCTACCTACCTTGTAAGTGCCTGCTTCTTTGCTCTAGTTATGAATTCTACATTATGACTACAAAGGAAAGTTCCTCTTATGTGGCAGAAGCCAGAGAATTTGAGAAAGAGAGGTGCTCCTCCCCAGATGGCAACTGGCAAGAACAAAAAATTCAGAGAGGATCTGTGTTCCCCTCTTGAAGGTAAAAATAAAAAGACTCTGTGCATCAAAACCTTTAAGCATGTGAATCACACTTTTTTGAAAAAGAGAACTGTTTTTCATAAATAACAAATCTTAAACATTTTTCTTCAGCTAGAGAGATCATTTCATGCACTGTATTTTACTGAGACTGATGTTTTCAGAAGCCATTTATTGTGTTCAGAGTCTGGTGTACTTTGTCTTACAAGAATCCAATCAGTTGTAAACAAAAACATTATTATAAAAAAAAAAATCCCCTTATGTTCATCTGATGTTTAAATTTTATATCTACTGAAAAGATAAAAGATCTGGAGAGAGATCTGGCTCATCTCTCTTGCAGAGATGACCATTGTGCTCAGAACCGTATTTTGAAACAGAAAGTCAATTTCCACCACCAGTGATTCTGTTGACATATAGAGGAAAGTGATGTATGGGAAATTTCTCCTCTAACAATGCAGTTTTCTCAATGATTCACACATACGACTGAATCATTGCACTGCCTGAGGCCATTGAGGTCTCTGAGGAATAATAATAACTATAGTAATAACTTGAACTTGTACAAAATCATTTGTCTCTTCTTCAGACTCCAAGAACTGCCTCTGGCTACTTCTGAGAACTATTGTGGGACTGTTAAATGCTCTTTTCAAGTCAGAACAGTGCTGACTAGTGCAAAAAGTCTTTAACTAAATGCTTAAATTTCTTTGTCTTCTCGAGCAAGGTGTCAGCTGTTCTAACTTCATTTCTGGAAGCTGTTATGAGATTTCTGGCCCCTTCTGTCATCTATTCTCATCCCTTCTTATAAGGGAATTATTTCTCTTTGTGAAATTGTGATTCTTGTTGTAATGGACCACATAACGCTACAGTTTTTGTGAAGTCCCACCTGGGTGCCTGGGAAGGTTATGGAGCTGATAATCTTGGGAGCTATAATGGACCAGTTAAAGGTCAACAAGCTAATCAGGCCCAGTCAGCGTGTGTTTATGAATGCTAGATCCTGATTGGCAAAACTGATTTCATTGTATGATAAGGTGACCCACACAGTGGATGAATGGAAGGCTGTCGATGTGGTCTACCTGAACTTCAGTAAAGCCTTTGACACTCTCACCCACAACATTCTTGTAGAGAAGCCGGCTGCCCACGGTTTGGAAGGCTGGGTGAGACACTGGCTAGATGGCCAAGAAGGCCAATGGCATCCTGTCTTGTATCAGGAGTGGTGTGGTGAGCAGGACTAGGGAAGTCATCCTGCCCCTATGCTTGGCACTGGTGAGGCCCCATGTTGAGTATTGTGTTCAGTTTGGGGCACCTTGGTACAGAAAGGACATCGAGGTGCTGGGGCAGGTCCTACAAAGGACAATGTGAGGGGCTTGGAGAATATACCCTACGAGGAGAGACTGAAGGAACTGGGGCTGTTAAGTCTGGGGAAGAGGAGGCTGAGGGGAGACCTTATTAGTCTCTTCCAATATCCAAAAAGTGCTTACAGCAAGAGTGGGGTTGGTCTCTTCTCATTGGTGACAGGTGACAGGATGAGGGGAAATGGCCTCAAGTTGAGCCAGTGTAAGTTTACATTGGACATCAAGATAGACTTCTTTATAGAAAGGGTTGTTAAGCACTGGAATAGGCTCCCCAGGAAGTGGTTGAGACGGCATCCCTGAATGTGTTTAAAATCCATCTGGATGTGGTGCTCAGGGACATGATTTATCAGATGGTTGTTAGATTTAGGGTAGTATGGTTAGGTTGTGGTTGGACTTGATGATCTTTAAGGCTTTTTCCAACCTGACCAATTCTATGATTCTATGATTCTAAGTCATGATTGAGCAGACATCAGCACTGAGCTTTGCATTGTGCAGTGTGACACAGATTTTGAGATTACGCTTTTTATTTAGAGGCTAAGGAAGAGCTGACTGGATTAATTCAGGTCACTAACTGCACTTGAATTTTCACATGTAGCCCTTATAAAACTGGATATTGAATTTTTACTTTAATGTAATTAATGTAACATTAATAAATTTTTAGAGACTAACATTAAAGTTAACAGTAATAAGAGAGGTTGATCGCAAGAATTAGTGGAGATTGAAGAAACACACAAGACTGCTGACCTGGACAATGTACTTCAAAAACTTGCTGAATGGGAAATATGTCCTTATTTATCTCATTGCTGTACAGTTCTGCCATGCTGCCTGTTGTCTGCACTGAAACAGAACGTTTCTTTGGCTGTTCAGAAGAATCAAGATTCATTAATCCTCCAGAAATCCTCCAGAGTTCTACACAAATGTCCTCAAAGTTTGTGAGAATCACTGTGAAAACAGATAACCCTGACTTTGAAGGAGTTGCCCCTTGTCAGTATCAAGGGCATATCTTACCAGTCTTTGATTTGTCCTCTACAGGTCTGGATGCTGAAACAGCACAACAGATGTGGAAAAGAATCTTGAGATGCACATACTTAAAAAGCAGAAAGATAACTGAGAATAGGAAAGCTCCGTAGGACTGCTGTGAAGTATAGATACATACATGCAAGTATTAGTCATCAAACACTAGTCAAAAAAAAAACCAACAAAAAGACCCACCAAAAACTGGAACTTTTTCAGGTCATACTTGAAAAGCCATATCAACTGGCAAACAAATCCATAAAGTAGAGTACATCAAGTGGCACAGAGTAAATGTGAACAGTTTGACTCAGGCATGCTCACAGATACTGAAACAAAGTTCCCAGTGTGAGAGGTTCTCAAATCATGCAAAAAATTTCTCTTAGCATTAAGTAGGATAATATTTATCTAATTTCTATGTACAATTCAAACTGGAGAACAAAACATTTTTATGCATAAGGTCTCATGCACTCTCTGACATGATATATAAAACAAGTCTATATTCTTTTTTTTTTTTTTCTTTGAGGAAAGGACTTAGCTTAAGTAAATCTTGGTGTCATGGTACACATTTTCACATGAACAGTTCTTGAAGTTTCAGTTTACATCTGTACAAACTACAGTATTTCACAAAAAGGTTTTGCAAAGTGACATGTAGGTAGATGATGTGGATGGAAATCTTCAGCCTGCAATTTGCTTAGAAGACATCATGTTCAGCTGACCTTTGGAATATGCAGCAGGGGTATCCAGAACTCATGCACAGTGCTAGCTGAAGGGATGAAAGTGTTTGCTAGTCTCTGCACTGTGCTTATGATCTCAATTAAACTGCCATGTTATATGTCAGGATGAAACTCACATTTAAATCAAACCTCTCTACTACCTACACATGTTCACTGAGATTATATCTCATGCACACTTGAATCACACTTAATTACAACAAATACTAAGTTGAACTGATGTAGATTCATTGATTTTAAAGCCAGAAAGAATTGCTGCAAACCTCAAATCTGACACCCTCAGTAACACAGGATAGCCACTTTGTGATTATCAGACTCAAATTCACAACAGCATTAATACAAAAGGATCACTGGAAAAACTACTTTATGATAAGGGTGACAGAGCACTGGAACAGGCTGCCAGAGAGGTTGTGGAGTCTCCTTCTACAGGGATATTCAAGACCCATTTGGACACCTACCTACGTGATCTATTGTAGGGAACCTGCTTTTAGCAGGGGGGTTTTAACTCAGTGATGTCTTGAGGTTCCTTCTAACCCCTGCAGTTCTATGATTCTGTGATTCTGTGTGTCTTTTCATTAGATGTAGTTGATTTAGTTGATTGCTTTTACCATCAAATTATTTCAGAATGTTTCTTAACGAATCATAAACACTTGGTTTTCAAGGACTGTTTTCAGATACCAGGCAAGGAACTGACATAACAGTCAGCAGTTACCCAGGGCAGTGAGTTGCTGGTATGATGCAACAACCATGGCCTCACTGTTTACTTTGCCCATCCTACAGTGAAAGTATTAACCTTCATAGCTGCCAGAGCTATGAAGTTCTAGTTCTATGTGAGTTCTAGAGCACGTGTGATAGCAGCTGCGTGTTGGGGGACCTTGCCTCCTCTCAGCAGTTACAGCAAATTTTTGGCCCTGCTTTTCATGACAGAAGCCTCAAAACCTTAGCCTTCTGCTCTTTTCCCTCTTATATACCTTTTCCACAGTGACAGCAGCTTGATCCAAGCTATGAACCTGCCCCTCACCTGTGAGGCAAATAAAAGCAATACAGCATTTACTGCTAGGTTGCCTTCAGTTAGCTCTGAGTCAGGCATATCATACTTAATTCCTTGAAATTCATAAAATACTTAATTAGATAGCTGACAGGAGACCTCAGGTTCTCTATGAATCATTATTTATTAATAATACCAAACTAAATTCTACAGGAACAATAATTTAATTTTAATCCCTAGGATATACTGCCAGGCAGTTGGTTTTCCAACATATTCAGTATTCTTCGTCCCAAGGTCCTTTGGTGAAGATAAAAGGACAAAGAGCACTCACAATACCAACCAAAGGACCCAGAGGGATTCTTTAGCTCATTTTTTGTGTTCTGCTTATGATACAGCAGAGAATTTTTATGTTACACACACACAATGCATAAGCAGTGTGCTGTGAAGCAAATCTATATATACATATTAATTTAAATACATTAAGATCCTGCTGTGTGACTTTGCAAGCTATTTTCCTCATGGAAATGAGGAAATATGCAGAATATGCAAATGAGATACAAGACCTTGTGGGAATTTTTTGGCTGGCTTTTCTCTCTGAAGTGGTCTGCTGATCTGAGTGCACAGTATTTCTGTACATAGCTCTTTTATGTTCTGATGCATAGTGTACAAGTTGACTTTTCATTCAGGACGTGTGTTTCTAGGCACAACCTGGGATATGGAAATCCTTTGGGCTACATGCTGGAAGTGAGGCCCAGTTTCTGTGGCACACTGCCACATCTCTTTTGATTAGGAAGCTAACGGCTGGATAACTTCTGAAAACAGGAAGGTATGACAGCAAAACTTTTTTTTGATTAAATAGCTCCCACATAAACACCGGAATTCCACTGTCATCCCCACTCCTTACCCTCAGCAGGTTTTGCAAGGACAGACTGGCTGGGTGACAGGTAGGCAGCTGCACATGGGCTGCTGGGTCACAGTGAGAACCTTTCTTACCTAGCTCAGCTGATGACCACTCTTCTGCCAAAGTAAATTCTCTGACAAGTCACAGCACAGCCTGTGTTAGGAGAATTCTGTGGATCCAGCGATTTTTTTTATTTTTTTTTTTTTCCCCACAGAAATATAAGGCAAAGATGCCAACACTGGTCATCTGGCAGCTGTGTGCCCTGGGAGCAGTCCCTTCTGGGGAGCTGTGTGGGTGCTCATGGTTAGATTTTAACTTGAGAAGCTGATGGACAGTATGGAGGTATCATCTACCAAGAAAACACTTAAGATTAGATTAATTTACCACATCACATGATTTTTAATCAGTTGTTTGCTGGAGGTGTAGCGGATACTTTAGAGCATCTGAGGTCAGCAGTCATGAGCAGTGCCCTTCTCAACACTGGTTGCTACAAACAAGCTTTTTGAGTGTTTTTCTGATTTATATAAAAAAGTCTTCGGAATTTATTAAAAAAAAAAGAGGGGAAAAAAAGCCCAAACTGGTTTCTGGTGAAAGAGATCAGCTGTCTCAGGTATTTTGCCTCTTTTCCCACAGAACAGAAAAAGTATTTTGGTGAAGCAGTTCAGCTGGCTGAGCACACCAAGTGGGATGTTTCAGGGGAAAAAAAAAAAAAAAAAAAGGGATAAAGAGAAGAAAAGGCTTTTCAGGACCTCTGAATGGAGGTTAGGGAAACTGGAAATGGTGGTGAGATTCCCAGCAAGGGGGATTGTACAAAAGCAGGTTTTAAGGAATGTCTGGTTCAGCTCTTGATCTGAAGTCACTGGGGAGAGAATGGATCAGAAGGAGTTAGTTTGGATTTAGGTGAAAGGTCAATAGAAGGGTCAATAGGCAGGGAAACAGAAGAATTTTATAGAGTACGTAAGGTCAAAAGCATGTCTAATTTTTAATTCTAATGATTGCCAGGCTGCATTGCAGCTGTGTACTAATGTGCTTGCAAAACAAATGATGTGGATGGAAGCAGAGAGCTAACAAACATCCTTTCTGCACCAGTGCCATGGAGTCTACCCAGCTTCTATAGCTATGTAAAGCTGAAGTTCTGTTTTTAATAGCGTGATGAACCTTCTATAGCTATGTAAAGCTGAAGTTCTGTTTTTAATAGCGTGATGAACCAGCTACCAGTTTAACATGAATTGACCTGTCTACTATGCTGTGCACATGTAAAAATCGCTGATTCTTATGTATTGACGTGAGGCCATTTAGAGAAAAAACACAGTGACTGATCTAATGCAGGTGATGAAAGGAGTTGCTATTGTACTTGTAGTCTTTTAAATGATATGAAATGTGACTAATTTGCATTATTTGTAGACCAGTTTCCCCTAAAGTTTTTTATGAGATTTAATGTAAAACATGAAGATTTAGTAAAAATATTCATTACGTAGAGAGAACTTAGATGGTTGGTTAAATTAATTTTATCTTGAACAATAAGCTCCCAAATTGCCATAAAATTCAATCTTCAGTTACAATAAAAGGTGGATTTTGGAAAAACATTTTGCATTCTTCATGTGAAAAAGTACTATTTAATTTAATGTTCACATTTATCTCCTCTTTTTACTGTACAGTTTATTGTACCTTCAGAAACTGACAATAGAAATTGCAAATGTTCAGGTCAGAGTGAGAAGACAATCAAAACAACACATCAGAATTATTATTTGATTTCTACTGTTTCTTGCACAAAGTTTTAAAAAACAGGTATATGTCAATGAAAGTCTGGTATCTTAGTCAGTAAGGTCTGCCATTAACTCCTTCCTTTGCAATTTATAAATTACTGGATTCCTCATCGCTCCCACAGACTCAGATGGACTTTAAGTACAGCCAAGTCTCTATCACCACTACAGTGGGACTCACTCTTCTGATAAACTTTGGAAAGTATCTCACACTGATAAATTAAAAATCCATCCTCAAAGTTCCCTTAATAGTCATATGTTGTTTAAACATACTGTGCAAACTGTGACTCCTTAGAACAATTACACAGATCAGTTGCCTATATTTCTTTATAAACAATACTGAGATTAATTCGTTGGAATGGCTTCCTTTGCTTCGCCTCTGATGTCATGAAAATGCTATTACTAGCTTTTCCTTGGACAGAATAAACAAGCATATCTGATATGCAAGCTAATATAATGTCCTTTATTTACATGATTGTAAATCCTGTTAGCTCTAAAACAATTTTGAATATAGAAAAGAGCCAAAAAGGAGAATAACAAAGGAGAGAAGTGACCTCAGTGATTCTACACTGACGTATCTTCAGCCTCAGAACTGGCATGGGAAGGTTGTGTTATCAGTTGGCTTGAGAAATCTGAGTGATGTCTCTGCCATTCTGCCTGCAGAAGAAATAAACAACCATTAATTATTTCAGGAGTTTATAGCTTTTACCTGTACCTCCCTTTTTCTATGTAGTATGAACAGGTTTTCAGACATATTGGATAGACTAATTCCTTTAAGTCTTAATCCTTAAGAATTAAAGTGAGACTTTAGGGTTTCATCTTCTAAAGAACTCCATGTTCAACACAAGCTTGTTTTGGGCTTCTGCTGGAACATGGTATTTTTTAGAATCATAGAATAATAGAATTGGTCAGGTTGGAAAAGACCATAAAGATCATCAAGTCAAACTACAACCTAACCATACTACCCTAAATCCAACAACTATCTGATAAATCATGTTCCTGAGCACCACATCCAGATGGATTTTAAACACATTCAGAGATGCCGTCTCAACCACTTCCTGGGGAGCCTATTCCAGTGCTTAACAACCCTTTCTATAAAGAAGTCTATCTTGATGTCCAACGTAAACTTACACTGGCTCAACTTGAGGCCATTTCCCCTCATCCTGTCACCTGTCACCAATGAGAAGAGACCAACCCCACTCTTGCTGTAAGCACTTTTTGGATATTGGAAGAGAGTAATAAGGTCTCCCCTCAGCCTCCTCTTCCCCAGACTTAACAGCCCCAGTTCCTTCAGTCTCTCCTCGTAGGGCATATTCTCCAAGTCCCTCTCATTGCCCTTTTTAGGACCTGCCCCAGCACCTCGATGTCCTTTCTGTACCAAGGTGCCCCAAACTGAACACAATACTCAACATGGGGCCTCACCAGTGCCAAGCATAGGGGCAGGATGACTTCCCTAGTCCTGCTCACCACACCACTCCTGATACAAGACAGGATGCCATTGGCCTTCTTGGCCATCTGGGCGCATTGCTGGCTCATATTCTGACTGACTGTCCATCAGTACACCAAGTTCTCATTCCATCAGGCAGCTTTCCAACCATTCTCCCTAAGCCTGTAGAGTTGCCTGGGGTTGTTGTGACCGAAATGCAGGACCTGACACTTGAAACTCATTCGGTTTACCTCGGCCCATTGATCCAGTGTGTCCAGGTCCCTCTGTAGTGCCTTACTACTCTCTGGCAGATCAGCACTCCCTCCCAACTTGGTGTAGTCCATGAACTTACATGCATTCAGTGCCCTCATCAAGATCATTTATAAATATGTTAAATAGGAGTGGCTCCTGGGGGACACCACTCATGACCAGCTGCCAGCTAGATTTAACTCCACTGACTGCAACTCCTCGGGCCTGGCCATCCAGCCAGTGTTTCACCCAGCAGTGTGTACAGCCATCCAAACCATAGGCAGCCAGCTTCTCCACAGATATCATGGATGAGAGTGTCAAAGGCTTTACTGAAGTCCAGGTAGACCACATCAACAGCCTTAACTTCATTCACAAAGTGGATCACCTTGTCATAAAAATAGGTCACCTTGTCATAGAAGGTGACCTGCTTCTGAGGCTGCACATCATATTAAGCTACCTGTTTAAGTATCTAAATGGGAAATCTAATATTTTTCAAAAATAAAGACCATATTCCCTTTGAGAATGTTGTTAAGTACAAAATTGTACCATTGTACCATTTGTATTTGTGAGGGAATACTGTCCAAGATTAAGTTCAGACTGCTTATCTAAACACTTTTATCACTGTAGTTTAAAGATGCAGGTGTTGTCTCTTGGTTTCATCACAGCAGCTACTCAAAAGATTAGCGTTGTAGAAATCGTAAACATTTAGCACTCTTTGTTTAAACATAATTTTTCAGGTACATCCCGTGCTTCATCATGAGTTTTGCTGTAAGATCAACTGTTGAAGGTTACAAAAAATAACAAATGTAGAGTTCAAATCCATAGAATGAAGATCACATAAGATTTCCACTTATTTCAGTGGAACTGGCATTTTCATCCAGCTTTTGTATAAGAACTCACTGAGATATGGCTAGGATCCTTTCTTCATGAGAAACTCAATTCGGCTTACCAAATATCTGTTGCCATGGCTTCACATGTGTCAAAAAAAACCACTTATTTTTAGCACTTAGTGGTATTTTATTTAAATTTACATAATAGTCCAAATAATGCAAAGCTTGAAAATAGAAATTGTGTTCAAAGTTGTCCAAAGAGCTTAGTATTTTGTTAGAGGTAATAATTTATAGTAACTTAAATCACAGTGTTCTTGCACAATCAGATTTCCAAGACCACAGAACAGCCATTCTGCCTGAGGCCCATGCAAGCTAACTATCATTGTAGGTGGGTACTTGGAGAACAGTTAAAATATGGGAAACGTCTTCGAATACTCCTACTGCTTCAAGTTTAGAGACTTCATGTACTGTTCTATCCTCAAACATAATTATTCTCTAAAACAGAATGTGATCTACGAACAGATGCTGAGCAAGTATCCTGTATACTAAATACAGCCCACCAGTTTGAATTTTCTGACCTATTCCTCATTTGTAATAGCCTTATTTCTTACACACCCCTCTGGACATTTGTCTGTGTGTATGCATTCTGTAGGACAGCTCTGCTGAGTCTTTTGCACGCGTTGTATAGTGGGTCTATTTTGTGTTTTTTTTGTAGGTTCACAGAAGGGACAGTGGCTCTATCTTCCCACCTTTCTGAAAGGACTGGGAACAACTGTTCTCTTAAATGTGATCCCATTCTCTCATAACAATGTGATTTATGGGTCAGTGAAGGTATACGCAGAATTAACTTTGCTGGTCAGTGGCATTCATGACATGATTTGCTTTCTAAAAAAGCAAATAATTTCCTTTCTAAAAAAGGCATAAGAAAATAATAATAGTAAAAGTAACTAGCTACTTTATCTTAAATTGTTCTGATTTATGTTTTTTCTTCTTTCTTTCCCTTATTTTTTTCTCTAACAAAAACAGAGAAAGTAATCATGAGCCAATTACAAAAAAAAAAACCTGAGTTGTTCAGCATCTCATCTTAAGTTCATACCGAAAACTTGAAATAATATTTACGAATTTAAGAGTTTGTAATATGTAATTCTGTGTGACACATACTATTCTAGTTTAAAAAAAAAAAAAAGAAAAAAAGGTGAATTTTGAAATACAAAATGAAGCCTGACCTGGGACACATTTAATAAATGAACAACTGGAAGCTTCAGAGTTAGCAGTGAACAAATTAAAATTTGATTCACTCTGTACAACCTCACTGTTAATTTTCATTTTCTTTTGGGACTCAATGCTCTTGAATGTTCCTTAATATAATTTTTGATACATAATATCATTTTGATAAAGTTATCAAATCCTGTCTTGTTTACGAGAATTATTACAAGCATAGGTAAATATATTCAATGCAATTACTATGCTTAATGTAAATTAAAACATTGAGAAATCTGCTGAAGTTAGTTGTACTGTGCAAACTGGTTATAGAAAATACAGTCTGTAGAATATCCAATTTATTTCCAACCTGCTACAGCTTTCAAGAGGAGTGTCTATGCTTTAAATATTCTTTGGAGTTTTATTAAGCCTAGTCAGTCTGCATTTTATTTAGCCTTTGAGTCTGCATAGACACAAGTATTATTGAACAGCAGGTTATGAAAGAGCAAGTAAAACTAATGGTGATAAAATGCCTGCTCTGTGTATCCTCATTTAACATTAAGTCCATGTGCAAAATCTCCTCTCTTCCCTCAGCTCATTTCTCATAGAAAAATTTTGTCTTTCCACTTTTATTCTGCTTCCTGTTACAAACACATTGCTCATGTTCAGAGTTCTTTAAGCTCTTTGAACTACAAGGAAAAGAGGGTAAAAGAAACAACTCTTTTTAGGTCTTTTTAGGGCATTGTTTTCTTGAATGAGGCAGGAGACACCTTTAACTTCACTGAGCCCTGTTCCCAGTACATAGCTTGTATAGTTTCTTACATTTGCTGTTGATTTCTTGAGGGAAATTGTTGAGTTAGTTTATTGTCAGTTGTATGGAGCTGCTGTTTGCTTTTTCTTTGTTTTTCTTTTGAGTTGGTACCTTTAGGTGATGGAGGTTCATAACCCACAGGAGAGCATCCTGTATCTTCGCAAATGTTCTGAAGTTAAAGAGTCAGTTGCATGCATTAGCTTTATAAGGTTCAATATTGCTTGTGGTCACTCTGAATAGCAAAGGAGACAATAAAGTATATGAACTGAAGGCAGTGACATTATTAGAAACTTCTGAAACTTAGAAAAAAATTGGTTTTTTTTTTTAAAATAATGTGTTTGTGTGCAAAACAGGTATTTTTGACAGGAGGAAGTTCTCTGATTTTTTCAGGAAACATTTACAGTCTGAAATAGAGAATGTTATATACTATTCTGTATATGTAAGTCTTGTTCTTTCTCATACCGGGCTCATTTTTCATTCATTCATTCGTTTCAAAATATGTCTTATTTTAACAGTGTACATTTTATCAGATGACAAACGGCATTCTAGAATCATTTGTTTTATGTGGAATTTTTGCCATCCTGACCCAATAGCAGCCCCAAACAGGACATGATTTTGTAGCTGCTAAGCACACTGCTGTATGGGACCATAATTAGTGTAGCAATGACAATTCTACCTCATCTCTTACAACATTAGTGGAAATAGAACTTAACAGTATGAATGTTGTTCATTCCAAATTATTGGATGGTTAAGGAAGAGACCTGAATCTAGGATTCTGCTCCTTTGGCAATATTCTTAATCTCTTACCCTTACTTCCATGTGTTTATCAATGACAATAGTTTTCCTGCTCTCCCCTTTTTGTTGTTGTTGGTTATTTATGCCCTAAGCCTTTTTTCCAGTTGTCTTTCTATTCAAATGCATAATTTCCTGGCTCCTACATGAACTGTAGCTTTGCCTTTATAAACACGCCTTGAGGTCCTGAGGTTTCTGGAGCATCCATGTATTCCCTCCCAGCAGAGAGTCTGAGTCTGGAAATGTGATTTGCAATACAAATCTGCATACAAAAACTCAGTAGATCTGACTTAGCTCAACACCTGCAGTTATGCCATGTCAGAGGCAGCCTGTTCTCCTAAAGCAAAATATTATTTACTTAGAACAGAAACAATGCAGAGAAAAATCATCTTTTTAGTCATGCACACTGGAGCTACTTTACTTGCTTACCCAGCAGCGAGCCTTTCTGTATATGCACACGTGCATCAGAGTCTGAATTGTACCACTTTTCCAGAGGAGAGTGCTTCCTAGCTGTTTTGCTTTGTGTTGTGCAGCAATGCATAAATTCTCTTGTCCTTCCAATGTCACCATAAAGTCACCAGCTATCACCTCCAGTGACTTCAGGTCCCGTGGAAAGCATAACTCTAGAAATAAAATGATCAATAAAGATATATATGCAGTCTTCAAAAAGTCTTTAAAATTGTTGCAGGAGTCATATGTTAAAGAGTGGGGCTTATTGTTCAGATGTGGTTTTCAGTACATGTTTCACATAAAGATGTTTGTATTATAGGCCTGATAAGACTATGATGATGATGCAGGTTTTTCCCATGAATGTGTTTGAATGTATAACTAAAGTTCTTAAGCAGGTAGAGTTGTAGAACGAAAAACATTGTCACAACCTACATACTCTTGTTCTTGTTAAGAGCAAAGCAAAGGAATGGATTTCATGCTTTAATAAACATTTTCTGCTGAGTTGTTAGAGAAAATATTGCTAAGTGCAATTCCCATACCTAACCCCAGCACGTACTGGACGTGTATTGGACAGAGTTCAGGTTCACTTCAGAAAATTCAGATGTTTAGCTCCATAACCAGCATAGTGCAGCTGTCTTTTTGTTGTTCTTGCATGTTAAAATCTGTCTCCCCTTGGTAATTAGGTTTTTTTTAGGACAATCTGCTCTTCTATCCAGAGTTAGCCCCTCTAGCATCTGGTAACTTCTGGTGAAAATAGGTGTTGATCTACTCCAACTGCTTGAACATTAATGTTTACACCAAAATATGACCTCTTTGCAATGCCAGTATCAAACCAATGGCATTCATTCTTTTAAGTTTCTGGTACTGCAAGTACTGTCTAACTGCAAAACATTTGGTATCCACGACTAAACGGCGCCACAGAGATATAAAATAGTATTTCATTGCTATTTATATTTTTGTTGTTACGTTAAATATAGCAATGAGATCTGGGGAGATTTGTGTCTGACAAAGGTTCTTGGAAAGTTCGTTTGTATTCTGGTAGAGTATAAAATCTTTATTCTCTGCTTTGTCTTCTATTATGGCTAGCAAAACAGCTAGCAGGAGAGGGCAAATTCTAGGGCATGGTGAAAGATGATTTTTTCAGCAACACTCATTGTCACTGAAGGTTGGAGAGCAGGATTCTTACTTGTGAAACAGGAGGTTGCAAGGTTGAGATGAATTAAAAAAATGTCAAGA
The DNA here is from genome assembly GCF_026119805.1 of Tympanuchus pallidicinctus. Classification (NCBI taxonomy): domain Eukaryota; kingdom Metazoa; phylum Chordata; class Aves; order Galliformes; family Phasianidae; genus Tympanuchus; species Tympanuchus pallidicinctus. The sequence continues at coordinate 13,743,854 of NW_026294813.1, forward strand.
GATTTACATACCATTCTGAATCTTTGAACTGTGTGTTTCTAAGCTATTTTTTAACATATTTCTCTAGTACATAAACTACTTTAAATGATACTTGGACTGTGCTTTGTCACATTCCTGTAAAGATGCCGGTAGCTGAGTCAAATCATTCATTTTGAATAAGCTTTGCTATTTAGGAAGTATTATTTGCTTTCTTCACCCATCTTCACATCTTTTTGCTCCTGGAATCCCATTTTACCTGATTTTTTTTTTGTAGGTTTTTTTTTTTTTTTTTTTAATTTCAGAAAACTAAGTTTATGGGAGGGCAATGTCGGCTGCTCAGGACCTGACCTTTAAGATTCAAATCATTTGAACACCAGATAAAATGAAGGGGATAAATATGTCTCACATTTGGGCCTCAAGGTAATTGAAGGCTACATTTTTGTGTACAGTCACAAATCACATAGATGTGCTTGTGGATGGCTTAAAGCTGCTTTGATCAGGTCTGCTGTGAGGGCTGCTTTTGCAGTGGTTATCTTTAACATGTACAATGAGAGCAGCCCAAGAGCTGCCATTAGTTACCATTACATCAGCATTCTGATCAGTTTGAGGTGAGAAATGGCAAAGGGCAACTAAGATCATCACAACTTGAAAGTTTCCAGGAACAATAAGGTTTAAAGGAGAGAGAGCTGCCTACGCACACCATTTATAAGTAGTGATATCTCCTGCTGAAAGTACTTTGCCTCATGGTTTCAGAAACCATTCTTGGTATGTACTTCAGACATTCAGTATGCCTTCCTGGTAACATTAGCCATTCTGTCTCATTTGTTTCATGATATACCTATAGATAAATGTGTACGTGTAAATACCATAGACATCAGTCTGTATTTTCTATGCTGATGTCATTTTTTGTTCAAATTCTCATTTATTATCAAATAATTTAGTCACAGAATCACAGAATCATAGGGGTTGTAAGGGACCTTTGGCGATATCCAGTCAAAACCACCTACTAAAGCAGATTCTCTAGAGTTGATTGCACAGGAAAGTATCTAGACAGGCTTTGAATATCTCCAGAGAATGGGAATCCACAACCAGTTTTTCCACAGCTCTGACCCTTACTGCCAATTAATTTTTCTTGTCATGATGAAATGGAACTTCTTGTGTTCCAGTACATGCCTGTTGTTCCTTATCCTGCTCCTGGGCAACACCGAAAAGAATCTGGCCCTATCCTCTTGACACTCACTCTCTAGATATTTGTAAGTGTTGAACAGATCCCCTTTCCATCTTCTCCAGGCTGAACAGTCCCAGATTGCTCATCCTTTCCTTGTAAGAGTGACACTGCATATTCCTAATTGTGTTTGTTGCTTTCCACTGGACTCTCCCCAGTAGTTCTTGTCTTTCTTGAACTGGGAAGCCCATAACAGGACACAGTACTGCAGATGTAACCTCACCAAAGCGGAGTGGATGTCTGCTTGTTTTTCAAATCTTTCTTGCACGTCTCTATGAATTGCAGACTTGGCTTCCAAGAGTCTATCAGTTTTTTAGAAAAGTAGTAACTCCCTTTGAAAACAAAAAAAAAAAGACCTGGACAGTGCACATTTATTTGAAGACTTGCTTGGTTTGTTTTTAACCTTGACAGTCAGACATTCGTAATTTATTGAATAACTGACAAGCTGCCAGGTCTCTTATATCCCTGAGCACCACGTCCAAATGGTTTTTAAACACATCCAGGGATGGTGACTCAATCACCTCCCTGGGGAGCCTATTCCAGTGCTTAACAACCCTTTCTGTGAAGGAGTCTTTCCTGATATCCAACCTAAACCTCCCCCAGCGCAACTTGAGGCCATTTCCCCCGTCCTGTCATTTGTCACCAGTGAGAAGAGACCAATCCCACTCACTGTAAGCACCTTTCAGATATTGGAAGAGAGCAATAAGGTCTCCCCTCAGCCCCAGTCTTCCCCATTGTCAATCCTGTAGAGTTGAATGGTAAGAGAGAGTGAAAAGTTTTGACGCAGTATGGAAATGGTTAAGGAGATTAACCACTATGTTTTCATTACTACTTTCCCTCTCAGGAGCTTAACAATGAGATCATTGCTTAGCTGGGATATATTATCAGTTATCTTATAATTTCACATCTGTCCTGGGATGAAAAGAATTCAGTTCATCTACTAAGGAAGAACTCCACGTGGAACTTGCTGGGAGGCTCAAAGGAGAATTCTGCACAGCATAATGCCACAGGTTATCAGAATTCTCCATCTAGAGTCAGAGTCATCACAAAGCACTCCCAAAACTGTACAGCTTGTGTTGTGCAGACATCTGCATCTACGCAAGCAGATTCACAAGAGCATTGGAATAATCTAATGTCAAGAGAAGCTAGTAGCATTTTGATTTCCTTTTCTTGTGCTCTGCATCCACTGCCATCTGCTCCTTGGCTCTTCCTGATGTTTTTTATGTGGTGAAGCTCTTAGACAGGATGTTTTTATTTGTCAAGGGCCTAGCCTAGTGTAATGATAAACAGGAATCCAGCACTATGATGAATATCGAGTTGCTTCATTTTCCTGACATTGTGGGATGTGTCATTTTTTTCAGATGCATACGACTAACTCAGACAAGGAGAAGAAAGACTCCTAGAAGCAGATATCAACTAATAGTTAGAAGTAGAATAATGCTGCAACTACTAAGTTTTTATTATTTTGTCTCCAAATGTCTCCCTATTTTTTGTTAACAAAAGTCGAGACCTGTAAACACATATTACAGAACTCCTGAAAAGTGAAGTTATTTGAATATTCTTGTAGAAGGGAAAGGTGGAAAAACATTATTTTCCATCTGTTAAGGCCAAGTCAGAGACTGTGGCTGAATTAAAACCCAACTTCGCACAAACTGCTAAGCACTTGGATGTATGCTAGAGACTTCATCTTCCACTGCAACTCAAATATGAAAGATGCAGGAGGACTCAGCTGCCCTACAAAACTTTCAAATGCAAATCAAAAAGCAGTTACAAAATTCACTTTTAAAAGTATAAAATCTTCTAAATGCGTTTGCCTTAGATGACACAGGAATTTTGTGAGATGATGGGGAACAGAATGGAGGAATGATGACTTACTTTTTTATTTCCACCCACTAGCACATTCTTTATCTTTCTAAACCAAACAGGAAGAATTATTAAAACATGTTACATTGGCATACACTGGGGAAAAACTTGCTTCTACAGCTATAGGTAGAATTAATCCACTTCATAGTCATTTTAATAGCTTTTGCATAAGTAAACACTTACATGAAAAAGCAATATTTCTTATAAGGGGAGGTCAAATTTACATATGTACCTTGGAGAGATCTAAGTTTTAATATGCATAGTTACATGAGAAAACGTGTCATTACTTTTTATAAATAGACGTGTACAAATTCTGAGCACCCTATTGACAGAAACTATTCAGTTTAAATTCCACTGCCTGAAGGAACAATGAAAAAAATGAAAGCGACACATAAATAGATACACACCGAAATTTCAATCTGACTCTCCTAAAATAACTGTCCTTCCTAATATTATGAGGGCTGCTCTGAAAGTAATGCCTCCTATTTCACTATATGGCCCCTGATGTCAGAGGCAGATGTTGGCAGGATGGCAATAGAGATTGAATCTTCCCACCAGTATTCCATTGCATTTTATTGCTGTGTGACAGATGGCAGCAGAGGAGCACTCTGAGAGAATGGAGTCTGACATGAAAGCGCGTATGAAGCAAAGGTGTGTCTTCCACATATAAATAATTGCACCCATTGATATTCATTGATTCTTGCAAAATGTTTATGGAGACCAAACAGTGAACACAGTGAGATGGTAGGTGGTGTGTTTCAGCAGTGGCAACAGCAATGTGAAAAGCAAGCCACATTCTGAACAGCCATGCAGATAGTCACAAGCACTACATGCGTGTTCTTGTACACTGCTGGCAAAAATGCACAGCTAATGGTGATAACTGTGCTGAAAAATAGTGTTTTGTAGTTGAGAAATTACTATCAAGCAGCTTACCTTTACTATCAAGGGAGGGGGAAATAGATTCAGTGATACAACAGAATCATGTAGGCCTGAACTCATTATCTTTAACTTCAAGAGCTTACCCGAGTTGCCTGCTAAGAACATTTTTTTCTCAGTCTACTTTATGATCTTTGAAGAGAAATGCACTATAGCACAATCTCATTAAAACTAAATCGTCTTTGAAAGTCATGGATCTAAAAACAAGCCTTGAGAAGAAATTTGCCTTTACTTCTCCAGTTTCAAAAGTAAATAGAGAATATCAAATATTGCTCTCTTCTAAAAAGGAGCCATCTTTCTCTAAGCCATAATGTGTTCCATTCTTCAGGACTTAAAGGTGCAGATTTACATCAAGATTCATAATGTAAAGTGTGTGTGATATCATATTCTGCCTTTCTGCTTTGACACCTGGTTAAATATTTTCTAAAGAGACAAAGACCTGAAAATGGACCAAGTAGGAAAAAATTCTGAAAAATGTCACAAGCACAATCCTACATTTTTCACAAAATATATTTCAAGTTCTGGTGAAATTTGATCTTCCAAGTGATTTTAAATTGTCCTGACTTTCAAAGAATCTTTAGTTTGTAATTATTCTGCTTTAATAACAAAAAGTGGTGGAAGGAAGGAAATTCATCACTGACATTGTGGAATTTTTTTATTTCCCCTATATTGAATTTAAAATTGAATACAAAATATTGCATATGTTTCTTCCAAATAATTAGCCAATTCCTCAGAAACTGGGGTCTAAGAGAGCTGATGTGCATTCCCTAGGAAATGGAAATAAATGTTTCTGAACCCCAGCTGAACTGCACTTTATCTCACTTCAAGTTCCAGATCAAATATTGTGTGGAAGTACTGTCACACAAACATTTCTGCTCTTGATGCTCAGCAAGGTATATTTTGGGCAGAATGTAGCATAATAAAAATGTATTTTGCAGTATCGCACTGAGTAGACCTCTGTCCTCACACCTACAAGCAGATAGAAAAAAACCTCTGGATATCTGATGTCAATTTTAGTTGAATTGGCTGTGGCAAGCTGGAGAACAAGGAAACCAGGGACACCTTGAAAAGGTTTCAAGGCCCTCTAAAGCAGTGTTGTAGATGGCAATAGCTTTAAGTTGTCTTGAAGCTATTAAAACTTGTGCAGTAAACTGAATCAGCCTCAGACTTTTTCTACGAATTTCTCAAGATTAGACTCTGTAAGTAAGTTGTAGAAATCCTATCAAAGAGAAGCTCTTTATTGTATATGTACTTTTCATATGTGAGATAATAACTACTTTTATTCAGAAAAGAACATGCCCATCATACAACCCTACCTAACATATTTACCAAGGTTTTTTTGTTTGTTTGTTTGTTTGTTTTTGTCTAATACAGTTGTGGAAAACTGCAGTCCAAACAAAAATTACTGAAACAAAAACTGCATGAAAACAGGAAAGGCTGGTTAGGGTTAGAGCAGGGACTGGAACATAGAAGCAGAACTGTAAAGAAGAAAGAGGTGTTTTTTTTTCAGGAATCATATACTTTCATGGAAATAGGGCAAGAAAAGCCATTGTGTAACAAATACAATTAATGGAGTATCAGAAACAAAGTCAAAGTAGCTACGCTAATGAAAGCAATACTGTTTTATAAGGAAAATTTTCAGCAGCAGAAATATGAACTTAATGAAGAATCTGATAGTATATCTTTTTTTACTGAAATACATTGTTGATCAACTATGGAAAGCTACATAAAAGTTATGTCTATATTAGTACCATGTAGAAAGATACACAGAATCACAGAATTGTAGGGGTTGGAAGGGAGCTCCAGAGATCATCGAGTCCAACCCCCCTGCCAAAGCAGGTTCTCTACAGCAGGTCGCACAGGTCGGCATCCAGGCAGGTCTGGAACATCTCCAGAGAAGGAGACTCCACCACCTCCCTGGGCAGCCTGTTCCAGTGCTCCATCACCTCACTGTAAAGAAGTTCCTGCGCACATTGGTGCAGAACTTCCTGTGCTGCAGTTTCCGGCCGTTTCCCCTTGTCCTGTCTCCACTCATCACTGAAAGGAGTCCAGCCATCAACTTGTATGATTATTCCTATAATTATAAAAATTACAGTGGAAAAATATGAAATTCTGACGTACCGAAGAAAAGCCTACGCAAGTTTTCTCAGCAATTTCAGACAGAATTGTTCCAAATTGTACCCTCAATAAATTCGCAGATGACACCAAATTGGCTGGAAGTGTGGATCTGCCTGGGGGTAGCGAGGCCCTACAGAGGGATCTGGACAGGCTGGAGAGTTGGGCTGAAGCCAATAGGATGAGTTTCAACAAGGCCAAATGCCGGGTCCTGCACTTCGGCCACAACAACCCCAGGCGACGCTACAGGCTTGGGGCGGTGTGGCTGGAGGACTGCGTAGAGGAAATGGACCTGGGGGTATTGATTGGTGCTCGGCTGAACATGAGCCGACAGTGTGCCCAGGTGGCCAAGAAGGCCAATGGCATCCTGGCTTGCATCAGGGACAGTGTTGCAAGCAGGAGCAGAGAGGTGATTGTTCCCCTGTATTCAGCACTGGTGAGGCCGCACCTCGAGTGCTGTGTCCAGTTTTGGGTCCCTCACTGCAAGAAAGATATTGAGGCCCTGGAACGTGTTCAAAGGAGGGCAACAAAGCTGGTGAGGGGTCTGGAACACAGGCCATATGAGGAGAGGCTGAAGGAGCTGGGAATGTTCAGCCTGGACGAGGCTCAGGGGAGACCTCATTGCTCTCTATAACTTCCTGAAGGGAGGCTGTAGTGAGCTGGGGGTCGGCCTCTTCTCTCGTGTCATTAGTGATAGGACCAGGGGGAATGGCTTCAAGCTACGGCAGGGGAGATTCAGGCTGGAGATGAGGAAGTATTACTTTTCAGAAAGGGTGGTCAGGCACTGGAATGGATGCCCAGGGAGGTGGTGGAGTCACCGAGCCTGGGGGTGTTCAAGGAAAGACTGGATGTTGTGTTGAGGGACATGGTTTAGTAGGAGCTATTGGGAATAGGTGAACGGTTGGACTGGATGATCTTTTAGGTCTTTTCCAACCTTGGTGATTCTATGATTCTATGATTCTATGAAATAATGCATTTCACACTATTTGTTTAATGCTGCCACTATTTTTCTTTGTGATGGTAAATATTTTGTCCAAATGGGGCCTAGCAAATTTGAATTGGCCAGTTAATATCTAAATTAGTCTATTATTCTGTGATTGCATGACGCAAAGATTTTCATATATCAATAACCACCCATAGAAAATCTGAAAATGCTCTAGCAAATCATAGAATCATAGAATTGTCTAGATTGGAAAATACCATAGGAAACTCCTAGAGAAAAACACTGTCTTGGGAGCAGGGACAGGGCTAAGCCTATTGAAAAACAGCATTTTGTTCCTGATTTTTCTGCAGGGCTATCATATTGTCTTTGGTTAGTAATCAAATTTACAGGAACTCATTTTTAAAAATAAATTTTTAGCAACACATTCATTGTCTCATCTGTTTGGACTGCAACAGAAGCTTCCTTTTAGAACATTCATGTTGAGTTCTGTAGCAAACTGGTACTGCTTTCTAGCCTCCATTTTCATTGTTTCTGTAATAATTTGGAGGAAAAAAAAAAAAACAAAAACAAAACCACAAACAAAACTAGTTACAATGACCTACAGCTTATTATTATTTTTTTATAACTGTATTAGTTGCCAGCTCACCATTTTTACCTACTCCTTATTTGCAATATTTCAGAGAAACCCGAACATCAATTTTCTGTTCAGATGTTTTACATATGTCTTTACTTCCAGATCATGATTCCGTTGTCATCTGCATCTGAAAGCTTAACCTCAAAAATAATGCTATTAGAATATTTAAATGAAGCGAATTATAAAGTCATGCTCAAATACAATCAATGTACTTTCCATTTTAAGGAAAGTATTTGAAAATTAACTTAGTGCAACTCTTAATAGGTGCATATCTCTCTGTGTTGTGAATGGGAACCAGACAAACACTGAGATAAATAGCCTGGGACAAACAGTGTCCTTGCCAGCAGAGCAGAGTGCTGCAGTGTTAAGCCACCTTGAGCTATGCATCTCTGGATTTTCTCTTACCAAGAGGTTTGAATCACAGCAGATGCTGAGCACTGGACAACAGCTACAAATGTAGCAACTGTAAGGCTGAAAACAGCACTACTCAAATTGGAGTTTGGAAAAGAGTGGTATATTCCGAAGACTGAAGGAAGTGTGCAGAAGTCCAGGGTCCCTGCAAATCTCACATCAGGGAGTTGCCTTAAAAATACTTCTTTGTGTTAAAAAGCAGCAGATCTGCAATGCTCTGGTAATGTGGCTAGTTACAGACAGAAACCTTCCTCTGCAGTAGTAAGACATCTCTGCATTACTCATTTTGTATTTTTATTTGGCTTTAACCTCTGTCACCATACAAGAAGACTCACTAATATCAACAAAGTCTGGACCAACCCATTGCTTGGGAGACTTTAAGCCCGGGCTTGCTTTTTATGTATTTGCATTGATTTGTGTTGAAGTACATGGGTTCTCCAGCTCCATTTGAAAGCTGCCAACTTCAAAATGATTGAATGCTTGTTGTCCTCTGGTACTCTCCTGACATTTGTGCATAAGACTATCTCCAAATTCTCCGTGACTGAAATGATGAAAAGATAGCAATCTTGTAGCTCTGGAGTAAAAATGTTTTTAAATAAGACCAAACATCAGAATGAGCAAAGATACAGCAGTGGGGGTAGGGCTTTGCTAAGGGAATGTTGCAGGCCAGGCTGGGCTAGTCTGGGGTCTTGGAACATGTGTGGGTTATTCAATCAATTGTTCAAAGCACTGATCTGCACTTACTGCTGGTAAGCAAGTTATTGCTTCCCTGAGCATTTACCTACATCCATAGGATGAACTGACCTCAGGCTATGGCTCCAGGTTTTCATCAGCAGCAAATAGCTCCAAGGCCTCTGGTTGCTCTGAAGTTACACCTACTTATAATGGCCAAGAATCAGTCATCAGGTACCTGCATACAAATGTTCACATTAAAGACATCTCTGATGCAGCAGCTCAGGACTGAATGAACATAAAACCATAATTATTTTTTCTGCATTATGTCCTGTGAATTCCAAATTAAGATACGTTGACGACAAGTCTACAGAGAAAAGATTGTTGTACAATCCAAACTATATTTCCTTTTTGAATGACATTATTCCTTTTTTTCAGGCCATGCCAATTATAAATCCATAAAAACCTGTAATAACATCTACGTTTTTGCTATGTTAAAAAAATGAGAAGACATTTTTTTAATGTAAAAATGAAGGCAAATGTTACAGTTTCTTGCCTGCTATTGTTGTTGGTACTGGCTGCACCATCTGAAACATGTCTGCAGTAACTTGGCCAAAAAAAATTCTCCCAGCCTGATGTGACAAGTCCCAAGTTGTTCACTTCTAATGGGGTATTGCGTACAAGAGAGGAAATTTGATAGCACCATGTCTGCTTCTAATGTAAATGAAATCCTGCACTAACTCCATGTGTAACAGATCAAAAGACTTGATACTAACTGTATGAATTCAGCCCAGGCTCTGTGAGATTCCGTATTGTTTTATAAACATGGGCTTTTTCCCCAGCTTCTGTGCATCTTATCTGTATGTTTGATAGAAATTGTAGTGAATTCTTATTAACCTACACGTATACACCAAGAGCTGCCATAAAAACAATACTGAAAGCAAAATTAATTGTAGGGAGGAAATAAAGGGATGATTCTGTTTAGTTTCATGTTAGTTCCATGTATTTCAGTCAATCTCATATCATGGCTGGTGGTGCCACAGATAGCAGGACACAGTTTGAAGTGCCTTATGGAACTAGTTTATTCTCTAGTTACTCAGACAACAGCCAACTAACAGGCATAGTAAACCACCTTAAAAATATATTCTACATTCTATGACAGTCTCATCATGATAGAAACTAATCTGCTAATTGACAAATGCTGAGTTTTCTCAGTGGGGTCTCAGAGGTAGAAGAGTGATTAAGGGGACTCAGGTTCTCATGCCTGGAAGTTTCATGAAAAGGAAATAATGTCTTTTTTGTCATTGCTGTTGTTGTTTTGATTAATTAAATAACAAATTCATTAAAAATGTGAAGAAATTCATTAATTCATTTTGGGAGGGACAGTGTATGTTAGTTGCTGAACCAATACAATTTGAAAGAACTAATAAAACATTGGTGTATAGGAATTTTTTCCAAATGAGAAAAAGACAAGCTGCTTCTATTTCAAACTTGGAAGAAGATGTGCTCTCCTTCTTTTAAATGCATCCATTTTTCTACTTTCAAGTACTCCTGCGTTTCTATCCTTTTACTTGCATTGGTGCAGTAGCAGTAGTTATCTGTCAACATGTAAATATAGCATGGAGAAGATGAGCTGAAAGTAATTTAGGTGTTGTTTTTCACTTATCTGCAGGAGCCACTTTAGTCTCCATACAGCATCCAGATTAAATCCCTAAACAATTTCTCTTTAGGCCCTAATTTCTAATGCATTTCTATCAGTTTGTGAAAGAGCATTTTCTGATCAGAAGCCAAAATGTGGGAGTTGGGAAATGTTGCTGCAGAGAAATCCTCAGGCTGTTTGCTAGACTTGTTATACTTCCTCCTCTTAGCCATTTATGTTTCTGCTTGGACTGCAGGCAGCTGGGACCCAAGATGTGCAAGGAATGAGCATCTGCAATCATTGTACCAGTTTCTTCTTCAGAGCAGATCTCGTTTCACAGCAGAGGAATGTCAGGACCAACAAGCCAGCATCAAGGCTGCAATTTAGCTTCAACAGAAAAGCGAAAGAATCTGAATAAACTGAAACTCACATTGTCATCTTTAAGAACCATACCTGTGACTGCCATAGCAAATAAAGGAAATGCATAATATAGTACAGTGTTTGTTCACAGTTGCCATTTTCACACAGAAAAGCCCTCAGCTGCTACAAAATGGGGAGTAGATTACATTCTGTTTCGTTTTGTTTTGGAATTCCATCAGCCATACCCTGTTGCTCCAAAGCATGCTCCTGGTTCATTTCTCCTTGACTCATTTTCTGCATCTGTGCCAGTTAAGGATAAGTTGCTACTGCTCTGATTTGGTTAAAATTACATTTTTACTACCAGAGACTGTAGCAAGCCAAATGCATCAGCTTCACATTTCATTTATCCCTAGGCAGCCCCAGTTGGTTCAGTAGGTTCAGAGAGAGGTGACTAAGAACCAGATTCAAATCTGTGTTTTTTACAGGCTTATGTGCAATGTCACACATGCTTCTTTCTTTTTTATTTTTTTTAATGTATTTATTTTTCCCACACAGCTAGTTTTTGAATTCCAGTTCTTCTTTGCATTCATGTTAGTCTAGCAATAAACACCAGCTGAGAAGAACAGAAGAACATAAAGGAGTTTCTTTCTCTGTCTTTTCTAGAAATCTAGAACATAGAATATAGTTCTATGCTATATAGCTGAATATTTGTTTAGTTTTGTCCTTTTTGTATCTGAGAAACATAAACAAGTTACAATCCACATACTCACGAAGCAGTTAAGAGAAAAGCCTGTTATCTATGTATCCTACATTGAAATTGATAATACTGGAAAATATATGCTCTTATTCATAAGGCTGAGATCAACAAGGCCAAGTACAAGGAGTTGCACTTGGGTCTGAACTACTCCAGATATGTGTACAGAATGGGAGAATACCTTAAGAGCAGGTTTGCAGAGAAGGACTTCGGGATTCTGGTGGATGAGAAGCTTGATATTGCACCAGCAGTGTCTTCTTGCAGCCCATGAGGACAACAGTATATTGTGTTGCATCAAGAGGTGAGAGAAATGACTGCGGTCCTACATTCTGCCTTCAAGTGGACCCACTTGGAATGTTGTGTTCCAGACTGCAGCCCCCAGCACAAGAAAGATGTGGAATTGTTGGAGCTGGTCCAGAGGAGAACCATGAAGATGATCAGAGGGCTGGAGCATCTTTTCTACAGAGGGAAGCTGAGGGAGATGGGCTTGTTGAGCCTGGAGAAGAGATGGCTCCAAGAAGACCGCATTGTGGCCCTCCTGTACTTAAAGGAAGCTTATAAACAGGAGATGAGCTTTTTACATAGTGAGATACATACAGGTTAATGGGGCAAGGGGAAGCTGTGTTAAACTTGAAGAGGGGAGATTTAGATTAGATGTTCGGGGGATATTTTTCACTCAGAGAGTGGTGAGGCACTAGCAAAGACTGCCCAGAGTAGCTGTGGTTGCCCCATCTGGAGGTGTGCAAGGCTAGGTTGGACAGGGCCCTGGACAGCCTGATCTGGTTGAGGGCAATCCTGCCATAGCAGGAGTTTTGGAAGTGGATGGTCTTTGAGGTCCTTCCCAAAACCAAGACATTCTATGATTCTTTGATGATTCTGTCTCTTTTTTTACCCATTGACTTGATTCCCTAACAGGGGAAGTTTATCTGCTTTGTTTTCAAAAGACATGAATTTTGGAATTAAGATATTTTCTTAACCTTGAATAAGTGGAGAGCAGAAGTCAGGAGGTCAGGACTTCAGATGACAAAAACTGATGAAATGAATTAAATTCAAGAGCCAAGGATTTGGAGCAGTGTCAGAGCAGAAAGAGTAGTATGATTTGATGCAAAGAGTTGATAGGTAACATAACAAGCTAGGAAGCTTATGTTCCTCATTTTCATAGTGTTGGCATACAGAATTTCTTCTAAACTAAATTACTCCTGGCGTTGGGCTAAAACACTAAGGCTCAAGCTTGACGGCAAGGCTGATAGCCTTGTTTGTTGAAACGTAGCCTTCATTTTCAAAATGTCCTCCCCAAATATGATGGATTTCATTCCTTGCTAGAAAATCTTATGTTTGTAAGATTGCCTGGGATTCCGTGGGAGTTTGTCTGAAACACGTCCAAAATAGGGCTCAGAGTAAGTATACAAAAATACTATACTGAAGCTGTATAAAGTAGGATGAACTTAGAGGGGAAAACTGGCAGACAGCTTCCATCTTGAAAGTGGTTTTGCCAAAATCTTCAGGCATTATTTTCTGTATGTGAAGACAGGAGTTTTTGATGGCTTATGGAAACATGTTGCAACATGAAAATGATACATAGCAAAAGCATATTTGAAAGAGTGCAAAGGCAAAATATCCTTCTAACAGCATTTTTTGATGGTCAGACTTCCCATTTATAATCAGAGACAGGAATGCATGAAGAGTTACTCCAAATCATCTCATCTTCCAAGGAGGATGCGAGGTTTCTAGAAATAATATCCTGGGAAATGTGGGAATAAATTGCACTGTAGTCTTTACAAATGAATCTTAAGAAAACAAAAGATAAATTGCATTAATGTGTTTCCATCTGTTTTGTATCTTTTTATAACTGTGTCCAAGAGAAAAAAAATCTATTTTGTATGCCACAATGTTGTGCTACACATATGACGTGTTGCCACTGCCAGTGTTCAAAATGCACAGGGAATATCCTGAAAGTTACCATTTTTGGTTTAAATAAGGTTGAATAAAGCAGTATTGCTATCAGAATACTGAGTGGCATTTAAGAGATAGCAAATGAAGGGCTGCAAATCATCTATTTTCAGAATTGTGCATGCAGGTCCCCTATCTAGGCAAGATTCACTTCTCTCCTGCTCCTTTGTATTCTCTGTTTTAACCTGCTATTTCTTAAATCCCATCAGCTGATCCTCATGTGAACAAGGATACACATTGCTAGTAACAGCTTGTGGGTGTCAGTGAAAATTCTTCCTCATTGCAGCACATGACGTTTCTTGCAAATTTTCCCAAAATGTACTTTCTGGCAGTGTTGCAATTACTCCAGAAGTATGTGTTCATTCTTCCACATGGCTGTTCTCTACAAAAGCTCTATTCACCCCTTTTCTAGGAAAGGTATCATAGGAGTAATTATACTTCAATTAATAACAGTAACCATAAAAGTTATTTTCTCCATTCCTCCTTCATGATAGGTACAGATTTTATCTTTCTTAATAGATAATACTGCTTTTTAAATTTCATTTAGAAACTAGCTATGTGTTGCTCTACATGAAGAACTAAATGATGGAGAGTGAAATCACTGAACAGGCTGCCCAGGGAGGTGGTGGAGTCTCCTTCTCTGGAGATGTTCCAGACCTGCCTGGATGCCGACCTGTGCGACCTGCTGTAGGGAACCTGCTTTGGCAGGGGGGTTGGACTCGATCTCTGGAGCTCCCTCCCAACCCCTACAATTCTGTGTGATTCTGTGATTCTGTGATTAAAGTAAGACTTCGGGAGACAGGATTTTGTGGTCTAAATTGTGAATTTGTATCCACAGTCTCACTTTGTTAAAGCTTGTGGAAGAGTGTGAAGTCTGTAGGCAGTTCAGGTTTACAGAAAAAATTTCTATAGCTTTCTATGCCCTCCTGGGCAAGACAAGTGTGAATAGCTCCTGCTTAAGAGCACAACCTGTTGGGATCTACTGGCTATGTATTACTCCTCAGCATACTTCAGTCCTTCATGAAAAGAAAAGAGTATCTTTTTCCTTTCAGTGTATAAATTTCTTCATTGTCTCCTACATACACAACTCCCATTTAGAGACACTTATGCTAAATGCTTAATATTAATGCTTAAATGCTAAATATTCTCCTCTGAAACACTAATGCTGCACGTGGGCTTTATAGAGCAAACTTCCCTTGCTCGATGTCCTCTTGTGAACTTCCATGTGGAAATTTGAGGCAGATTAGCTACTGATTCATTTACATTTCCCCTAGTGTTTCCCTCTAAGGCACAGCGAGGCTCTCTGATGAGAAGTCATTGAAGTTCTGCAGCACTGTGTTCAACAACTCCATTCTTTGATGCTCAGAGTACAACATAATGATTTATTATAATTAAGGCAGTAACTTTTCAAACACAACAAAAATAACAAACTAATACTAACTGCAAATTATTTTACAGGCATCTCTCAGAACAAAGTTTTGATTAAGGACTCTTTCAAATAACTATTACCTATCTGATCTGATTTTTTTAATCTAAATTTACGTTTTCCAAAGGAATTTAAATACTATCTATAAGTATATAATAAAAATGAATTGATGCACAGAAAATTAATTTTAATTTTTTATTTTTTAATAAAAATACAAATTTTAATAACCACTAAATACTGTGTAGTTCCTCCAAGTTTTGATAAACAGGAGCATAGTAGTATCAGTTCCTATCTCGTGTTCTGCAAGCACTGCATAATCAGGTGGAATTATTTTTGATCCCACAAACCTACACTTCTAAGTATAACAGTGATGAAGAGTAAGTGTCTGTCATCAAGAATTATACTCAGCATGTTAAAAATACAGGGAAGATGGCGAAGATTAACCAACTGACAAACGAACTTCAGCAGATTGAAGACTTAAATATTTTACAGCAACAGTACACTAGGGGGACTAGTTTTACTCTTTCTTCAG
Source organism: Tympanuchus pallidicinctus (assembly GCF_026119805.1). NCBI lineage: Eukaryota > Metazoa > Chordata > Aves > Galliformes > Phasianidae > Tympanuchus > Tympanuchus pallidicinctus. The sequence goes on from NW_026294813.1 coordinate 13,759,293, forward strand.
TCCTGGACATGTGTCACAGTCACAAAAGAGTGTAGCTTCAGGGTATTCATACTTTTGGCACTGCTGATAGCAGATTCTGCATATAGCAGGCCAAATATCATCACTGTGACTCTACAGTCAGGGAAATAACTAGCATCTTAAAGTTATTCTACAAAATATTTTATCTTCAGCACTGAGATATTTTTGTCTGGAAGAGAACTTCATCTTTTTAAAAATGAATATGACAAGGAAGAAGAATTAAATGCTCATAATATGGAAACTGATAAGTCTAGATTTCAGTAAGCAGACTAGACTGAATGCTTTTCTGCCAGAGTAAATTTTAAGCATTTCCACTATATACAATGGACTTGCTTCCGTACAAGTGCTGTCCTGGCTTATTTTATATGGTGTAACTAGGAAAGTTGTGTTTTGTTCCACAGGTCATGTTTAAATTCTGGCCTCAGTAGAAAACTTGATTAGTTCACTAAGTAAATAGTACCCATTTATTTGAGTAGGTTGATGGAATTCAGCACCACAGTGAACTGATTATTTCCATGCTTGGTCATATTATATTTAGCAGAGAATTGGTCAAAACAAAATCAGGACTTCTGCCTATTGTCACTTTTGAGAAAACATTGAATCTCTCTCCTTCATATTCCTCATCCATTCATATAATCTTTGGTGTACTGACAATTCAAAATAACGCTATTTCCTCAGGATGCTTTCTAGGGACTGTGATGCATAGGCCAGACCTTCAAGAATTCAGCAACAAAATTATCATATTTAACTATAAACAACAAAAACCTGGATTTTTTTTCCCTGAGCTGTCATTCTCAACAGGATCTACATTGTGGTGGTAATCTCTTCCTGCATAGTTAAGGCTCTTAAGTTTTCTTCAATTTTAAATACCTCTTTGTCTTACTAATAAAGTATTGGAGAAAGGGAAGTAATGTAAGAAAGTGAAGACTGCCTGGCGTTTGCCATGTACAAGATCATGTTCTTCACAGGATGATTCTACAAATTGTCTCACCTATAATGTAAATCTTTAGTGATGCTTTCTCAAACTACTTGTTTCAGAGTCTGAGGTTATTTGAGTTAAGAATTTCCTTCTCCAGCCTAACCTAAACTTTCCCTTCCTTAGTTCCAGGCCATTGTTCCATTGTGGTTGTAAATATTTCCTTTCCTTCATTTCAGATAAACTTTTAAGAAAAACATCAAGCAAGCAGGAAAAAAAAAAAAAAAGAAATTAATCTTCTCTTCTTCTACTATGATATAACGTAACTGTGAGCAGCTTTTAAAATCTGCATGAGTGGTCCATATCTTTTACAATCAGAAGCTTTTGAATGAATGCCCATACTGAACAGGCAGGTAGTATACAGGGAGCTGATAGTCTCACATATTTTGCCTCAACCCTGACATGTATACCTAGTCACTGAGTTATATATGAATATTATATGAATATATGAATATGTATGAATGTTACACATTTTAGCTACTGTAAAGCATTTTATTTGGTACCCTCTGGCATTCTGATTAGGGGGAAAAAATACCTACATTGAATATACCAAATAGACCAAAGATTAAGTAATAATTAAAATAGAGAACCACTGATAACATGTTGTTTTCTTTAGTGTTACCCTGAACACTTTGTTCTTGATTCTCAGATTACTAATATATTTTTAGTGGTCTGGAAGAAGACATCAAATCTCTGCTGACCAAGTTTGCAGACAAAACATATGCTGGACATAATGTAATTAGTGAAGAGGGGTATTTAGGGTAATGGAATCATTTGATGTGAGAGTCAAAAACAAATTCATAGAGTTGCAGAATCATGTCTAGATGAGTAGTCATGTGGAAATAGTCTTCCAGGATATAAAAATCTTTCCTGGGAGAGAGTAAATCAGTATTAATGGAAAAAGCTAACTTGGATATTAGCTCCCACTACAATGCCATTTCCAAAAATGCTAATATGTCCTTCATATAAATAATAAGTGGAACGCTGATTGTACCTAGCAAAGACATCCATTAGTTCTGAATTTGGCACTATGATTAGAAATACTCGGTCCAGTTTTCTTATCCAGAACCGGACAGTTGTTGTTGCTATCTATGTGTTGATAAATTAGAGAATGCTAGGAGCAAGGTTACAAAACCACATAAAACATAACACAGTGATAGATTCATGGAGCTAGGTCTTGTTGGTTTAATCAAAAGATTATGTGATGACAGCAACTGCCAGCCAATCCAAATGAGAAATCAGGATTAAAAGAAGACGAGATGCTGAAGCTCATCAACTACAGGTTTAAAATGAGTCTCTTTAAAAACAATGGTGGCAATTGGTTATTGAAAGAGTATATATGATAGATTCTCTATTCCTGGAATTTTAAAAGCCAAGTTGGGATCTAACTTAAATGGAAATTCATGAGGCCCCAAGAAATTTAATCTGAAAAAAACTGGCCCTGCTTTGAACAGGGGGTTGGACAAATAGGCCTCCTGAAGTCTTGTCCTTGTCTATGATTCTATGTCTTCTAGCTTTTGGAAAAGATGATTAGATACTTCTTTAGGTAAGTCTCTCCTTGTTTGCAGCATAGCAGGAGCACTGTATCTGTACAACTGTACCAGCTCAGCAGAGCTAATTTATCAAGGGTATAGGATTCCAGTCCAGTTACTCAGGAGGTATATCATTTGCATTTTTCCACAATAGAGATGTGCATGTGTGCCAGAGGAGCCCATATGTTTCACTTTTTTGAGGCTAGCTTTTATTTTTTATTTATTTACCAAGAACAAACTACAATCTATTCAAAGATTAGATGGCCTGTTGTCTGTCCGTGGAACCCACCTATCTCAAAGGGGACAACGAATCCTAGCACAGGAACTAGAGGGGCTTATCGAAAGAGCTTTAAACTAGCTACAAAGGGGAAAGAGGACGAAACAGGCCTCTCAAGAGATGAGCCTAGGGGAATGATGCTTAAATTGGGGGTGAGGCAGAACTTGACTGAAGTGCATCTATACCAATGCACGCAGCAAGACCAACAAGCAGGAAGAGTTGGAAGCAATTGTGAGTCAGGCTAATCATGACCTTGTTCCTATTTCCGAAACACAGTAGGACCATGGCTGGAGTGCTGTGATAGATTGCTACAAGCTCTTCAGAAGGGATAGATGAGGAAAGAAGGGTGGTTGTGTGGCCCTCTATATTGAAGACTGTTTTGATGTTGAAGAGCTTGGGGTTGGGAATGTCAAAGTTGAGTGTCTATGGGTAACGATCAGGGATAAGGCCTGTAGGGACGAAATCTTATTGGGTGTCTATTATAGACTGCCTAGTCAGGATGAAGAGTTGGATGAGGCATTCTATGAGCAGCTCACGGAAGTCACGCAGTCACCAGCACTTGTTCTCATGGGAGACTTCAGCTTCCCTGAGATATGTTGGAAATATAATACAGCACGGAGGAAGCAGTCCAGGAGGTTTCTAGATTGCGCGGAAGATATAGCTTCCTTATGCAACTGGTAGGAGAGCCTACCAGGAGCTGTGCCCTGCTAGACCTTGTCTTCACTAACAGAGAAAAACTGGTGGGAGATGTGAAGACTGGGGACTGTCTTGGGCAGAGAGAACATGGAACTGTAGAATTCTCTACTCTATTCAAAAGAGTGACCAGCAAAACTATCTTCTTGAACTTCCAGAAAGCAGACTTTGACCTGTTCAGGGCGCTTGTAGCGCTGGTCCCTTGGGAGTCGCTTCTCAAGGGTAAAGGGGTCCAGGAAGCCTGGACACTCCTCAAGATGGAAATCTTAAAGGTGCAAGAACAGGCTGTCCCTAAGTGCTGTAAGGCGAGCCATAGGGGAAGACAACCAGTGTGAATGAGCCAGGAACTATTGTTGAGACTCCGGAAGAAGAAGAGTGTATGTCCTCTGGAAGAAGGGACAGACTAGTTGGGGAGATTACAAGAAAGTAGCTAAGGTATGCAGGGGGGAAGTTAGGAAGGCAAAAGCCCAACTTGAACACAGATTGGCCACTGCAGTAAAAGAGAATAAAAAATCCTTTTATACATGTATCAGTGGTAAAAGAAGAACCAAGCAGAATTTTCATCCTATACTTGATGCAGTAGGGAATGTGGCCACTGAGGATAAGGAGAAGGCTAAGATCCTCAACTCCTTCTTTACATCTGCCTTTAATAGCCAGACCAGTTATCCTCTGGGCATTTTATGCCCTGATCTGGAAGTTTGGGACGCTGCTCAGAATATGCCCCCAGCAATTCCGGTGGAGACAGTCAGAGAGCTCCTCCTCCATCTGGACTGTCACAAGTCCATGGGACCAGATGGGCTGCACCTTCAGGTACTGAGGGAGCTGGCAGGGGTGATTGCCAAGCTGCCCCTGGCCATTTATCAGCGCTCCTGCTTATCTGGATAGGTCCCAGAGGATTGGAGGCTTGTTGATGTGACTCCCATCTTCAAGAAGGGCCACAAGGAGGATCCGGGGAACTACAGGTCTGTCAGCCTGACCTCGGTACCAGGAAAAGTTATGGAGCAAATAATCTTGGATGAGATCACACAGCAAATGCATGGCACCCAGGGGATCAGGCCCAGCCAGCACAGGTTCGTGAAAGGCAGCTCGTGCTTGAGCAACCTCGTCTCCTTCTACGACTGGGTGACCAGCCTGGTACGCGAGGGAAAGGCTGTTGATGTAGGCTATCTAGACTTCAGAAAAGCCTTTGACACGGTCTCTCACAGGCTTCTTCTGTGGAAACTGGCTGCCCTTGGCCTGGACAGGTCACTCTTCTTTGGGTAAGGAACTGGCTATAGGGCTGTGCCCAGCGATTAGTGATTAATGGAGCTTAGTCCAGCTGGCAACCCGTTACGAGTGGTGTCCCACAGGGGTCGGTACTGGGGCCCATCTTGTTTAATATCTTTATTGATGACCTAGATGAGGGGATTGAATATATCATCAGTAAGTTTGCAGATGACACCAAGTTGGGAGGTAGTGTTGATCTGCCTGAGGGTAGAGAGGCCCTTCAGAGAGATCTAGATAATCTGGATCACTGTGCTGAGGTGAATGGGATGAGATTCAACAAAGCCAAGTGTCAGGTCCTGCACTTTGGGCACAACAACCCCATGCAGCGTTATAGGCTTGGGGACGAATGGCTGCATGAGTGTGAAGAAGAGAAGGACCTGGTGGTGTTGGTTGATGCTCGGCTGAACATGAGCTGACAGCGTGCCCAGGTGGCCAAGAAGGCCAACGGCATCCCGGCCTGCATTAGAAATAGTGTGGCCAGCAGGAGCAGGGAGGTGATCATCCCCCTCTACTCAGCTCTGGTGAGGCTGCACTTTGAGTATTGTGTTCAGTTTTGGGCTCCTCACTACAAGACATTGAGATCCTGGAGCATGTCCAGAGAAGGGCAACGAAACTGGTGAGGGGTCCGGAGCACAGGGCTTATGAGGAGCAGCTGAGGGAGCTGGGATTGTTCAGTCTGGAGAAGAGGAGGCTCAGGGGAGACCTCATTGCATTCTACAACTTCCTGAAGGGCGGCTGTGATGAGGAGGGGTTTGGCCTCTTCTTCCAGACAGCAAACAGGACCCGAGGAAATGGCCACAAGTTGTGTCAGAAGAGGTTTAGGTTGGACACGAGGAAAAACTTTTTCTCTCAGAGAGTGGTCAGGCACTGGAATGGCTGCCCAGGGAGGTGGTGGAGTTGCTGTCCCTGGCAGTGTTCTGGAGCATGAGGAGCTACAAGATATGGTTTAGTTTGTGGTAGCAATGGAAATGAGAAGACAGTTGGACTAGATGATTTTGCAGGTCAGTTCCAACCTTGTGATTCTATGATTCTAAAGTAAAATTAGAACTGGTGTAGAAATGGGCACAGGAAGAATCTCATCACCTTTAGTTCCCATTAGAAAGGGAAGAAGAAAATAGGGCATACTACCAGCATATCAACACGGAAAGAGATATGTTCCCTGCCCCAGGATGACAGGTCACATAGTTACAGAAATTACAGATAATTAGCAAAAGTGCTGTAACTATTGAAAGGAGACAAGAAAAAAACACATTCAAACTATATTCATACATACAGTAATTGCTAAGTGAGTTATTTCTGAACTATTTAACATTCATTTGCAGAATCAGTATTTTCCTTTGTTAGTGTTTACTCAGTTACTAATATTCTGATGATTTCTCTAGCTATCGTGGCAGTGGAGGGAGTAAGAGAACGTGTATGAATGAATGTAATCCTCTTGGACATTTTGCTCAGAAATCCATGCTGCAGGCTTAGAGAGGGCACCGGACCATCTGGAAGAAAGTGAGGCACAGGTTCACTAGTGGAGTAGAAAAGGACAAAGAAATACAAGAAGCAGATAAAGAAGAGCTATCATTTCTACAGTAACTGATTTCTTGCACCTTCCTGTATTGATGTGTGGTTTTTAGCTTTTCTGTTCAGTAAGCACTACCATTAGAATTTTTGGGTGGTTATTATATTTGTACCTTGTTGCTGCATCACTATACATTTTACAACTCAAATACACATATTCAGCAAAGATCTCATGGACAATGGCTAAACTCAATGGTCTCCATTTGGAACTTCTTCTCATATAAGTAGGAATTATCACCAATGAATAAATCCAAACAAAACAGAAAAGCCAAAGGACTTGACCTTCCCATCAGATATATTCATTATCACTAAAAGAGTAAATTGCAGCTGGAAATGAGTTAAGCAGTTAGTCTTACTTCTACTTGGCCAACAAGGCTGGTATTTAGATGTCAAAATCAGTTTGCTAAGAGGAGCAAAATAGCAGTTGAGGAAATCTAAACATTTAGTACTAGACAGTATTCTCTCTCACAACAGAGCAGTGTGTATGCAAGGGCCTTAATGTTCTATTAAAATGCCTCATATTATTGGGTATCTTTGTATCCCAAAGCCTGTTAGCACCAGCTTTACACCTGGACAACAGCACAGGAGGAAAGCAAGTTAAATACTCATTTTATTTGAATCGGTTGTCATTCTCTTTTTCTATTACAGCAGAGCAATCACAGAGGTCTTATAAATCTGTCTTTTAGTTTATGTCATTTCACCAGGAAAATAATGTCAGCTGCTTACTAGCCCTCAGTACATGCATTAAATGTAATAGGAATGCTGGGAGATGAGCGATGGAACATGCACAAGGAAGAGCAAAGAACTAATTTCCAAGATGCAGGACTAAGGAATAACTGCTTTTCCATTGTCTGTTTTTTTTTTTCTTCAGTTGCAGCTATTGAAAAGCAATGATCTGAACTGAGGTTTCTGCTAGAAATTTGGAAAACTATTTTATATAATTGCTTTTCTCTTGTTTAGATGTTTTGCAGGAGTCCAGGCTGGGGACGTCCTTATGTTGAAGACAATAGGGAAAAGTCCTCACCAAGAAAGGTAGTAATAAAGTTACCAAAGGAAGGCCAAAAAGGTGCTACTATTTGTCCATTGTGGGCAAGAATATTGCTGACTGACAAAAATGGAAGGAATAGGTTTTCAGCGCTGTCCATAACTGTGCTATTAGCATGAGTGTAGAAATTAGCCTCTCCTGGCTGACTGCATTTTAAACGCTCCATCCAGCACCTTTTCCTGAAGCCCATATGCAGCAGAACAGCTGGAAAACACAAGCTTTGAGATGTACATTTGCTCATGAAGGCAAAATGATTGCAGAGGAACGATGACAAATGGGTTTTGACCTTTACCAGTGAGGAGTGGACTTTCACAACGGGGGGAAAAGAGCTTCATGTGACCAAAAGACACAGAGCAGGGAAATTTAACCAATTCTCTGTGCCTATTTCCCCATTTTTAGAAGACATTACAGCTGCCCTTCTATCCCCATTCCCTACCAGGAGTATTGATAGATAATCACAGTAATAAACTTGGGAGGATATAAAATAGAGATTTGATAAGTATAAAAAATTATAGCAGAGGATGGTTTAATTTCTAAATTCAGAATCAGTGAAAATCTCATTGAGTACTTTTTAATGAAGGGTTTAATGGCATGGAAGAATCCACGATTACCGATCTGAACTGGGTCCTTTGAGGGGAATACGAGCATTTGTTATGTGACAATGCACACAGAGTACAGTGTGTTCTCATCTTCAACTGAAGCCACCTTGTGTCTCAGCTGAGAACAAAAAGCATGTGGGAATGCACATGCTTCTCCTTCAGCTGTAACCTGCAGTCTCAACACAAATTGTGCCAAGCAGTTTTTTTTCTCTCTGTTGGCATAAACACACTTTCACCTTCACCTCTTCCTATCTCTTTCATGTTTGTCACATTTACACAGCTGGATCTCACTGGACGCTGTCTGTTCCAGCAAAGTCAGCCGCAGCCCTCCTCCCCTTCCTCTCCTGCTTTCTCACCTTGGGGTAGCTTGACAGGAATACTGTCGGGCTTGCAAAAACACTCATTATGTCTCCTTCCTAAACTAGACAGTCCGTTTATTTTAGATAATGCTACTGCCTCAGATGAAGGAAGCAGAGAATGTCAGACTGGTTCATGGTGCTTATATCTTCATAAACACAAGATTTACTAATGAAATATAAAGCAAATGGTAGGCAAAGTCATGCGTCACAGCAATGAGAGTTAAAATAAATACAAATACAGGCCTTCCCAAAGTTTGAGGGATGACTTCTGTGTCTGAACATGGCTTTTTTTTTCTTTTTCCAGCTATTCACCAAGGGCTTGGGAACAATTTTTGGTATGTATAACAAAGGGCCTGTCAGTAATTCAGGTACTCCCTCCTTTTTTTTTTGTATATATTCAATGAAAAAAAAAAGTAGAAATTAAGACTAAGATATCTGAAGCCTTTCCCTGTGGTCAGTACATGGTCAGAGGAATCACAGTGCTGCAGTTTGCCAGTGTTTGGAAAAATGAATCCTTGTGAGGATCCTTTTAAATCTCAATTTTGAATTTTCTTCTCTGAGGAGCAAAGTCCATGCAATTTTGAACAGTGAAATCTAGTCTGCTTTATCTGATTGCTTTATTTTAATGTAACTTGGAAACTTCTGCAGTCTGCAGATATGTAGCTGCGCTAACACAGATTTTAGTGAAGGGCATAGTATTTATTTTCTATATTAAAAAATTACACAGTTTTCCTTGAAGTTTTTCAGGAAAACAATTTTGATTTTGTGGCCTTTCTACAAAGTTAAGTATGCTTTAGTCAAAGTTTTTAATCTCTATTTTATTTTTAACATGGGAATTACAAAGACCAAGTATTTACATGCTGGAAGAGCAGATAAACTGTCCATCCTCCCTTTTCTGAACACTCTATAATTCATTAACTAATTAATGTGGAGGGACTTTTTGATTAAGTCAGGAATGAATTTTTATCCAAGGAAAGAGAAAGAGCAAGCAAAACACCTTATGTAAGTTTACAAACAAATGTTTTAGACTATTTATCAACATTCTATGCAAGCATAGTGTACCCATGTCTGACAGAGAAAGAAACTGTTGGAACAGTAATAGTTTCCAAGTATAATTCTATGCTGAGCCATGGGAATTAACATGTCAAATCTGAAGCAGTGTTTCTGCAGCCAGTGAAAGTCTGCAAGGATTAGAGAGACGTTGCAGCAGTGACATTGCCAATACAAATAAGTAGAAAATTTGCCAGTTTTTCTAGCCATTCTGCCTGACAGAGACTATTAGCAGTAACAGCAGAGTGCAGAGGTGATGGACTCTCTCACTGAGAGAGCAGTGGAAATAGTGAAAATATAATAGAATAGTGAAATAGTGAAAATATAATAGAAAGAATAGTGGTATGAGTTTGATCTCTCAGCACTGGACACAGGGATCCTTGTGGGTCCCTTCCAACCTGGAATATTCTATGATTCCATTACTTCAACAGGTGTGAAAGTTTCTCATATGAGAGAACACATAGATATTAAGTAAAGACTGTATTATTTCATGGGAACTAGATAGAGCAGCAATGGCCAGGTTCAATTGATAATTTCTGATTAAAACCAGCATCACTCATTTTTACTGACTGTTCTGATTTCTCGTGTATCCCATTGCATTCAGCCAGGCACCTTTGAATCACTGTCGGATGATGGCATTTGCAGTCAGAATCATTAAGGCTGGTCTGTGTGAAGATTGAAACTTGCTAACAGGCGTGTAACATTCCTTGTGGAAGCAGTTCAGCTGAGTTCAGTGCTCTAAATCAGAAGAAAAGTGCCTCTTGTATTTGTAGAAATGTTTGATCAGAGTACTTAACCTAATAAACAGGTAGAGAAACTTTATCCTTCTGTTTATTGCTATCCTGCCTGTCCCAGGGATCAAAACAACAATTTTTTTTTTTTTAATTTTTATATTCATTCTGAATCAGTTCCATTGTAATTTTATATTTCCCCAGACACTGGAATATTTCTGTATCACATCCACATAGAAGCCCCCAAAGTAAATTCTCAAAAACAACTGGTACCACAAACATTCCCAGCACAAAATCTGACACAGAGCCCTGGCACAAAATCAGGATGATGTTTCAGTTTATCAGGAAAACACAGAGAAGAATTATATTATAGAAGCTCAAGAAGGTCTCGCAGGTCTCCATAATTTCTCTTAAAAGTAGTGAATTTTAATTTTTACTTGACAAAATATTATTTCTTCTCTTTCTATATTTCTACTTAATCATGTGCAGCATTTTTTCAGAAACAATAGTTACTAGGTGAAATTACCATTGTTTATTTTTTTGTACTCTCCCAGACTTTCAAAGAGTAATTTTCTTGGCATTTTAATGACAAGGACAAATAGCATGAAACTGCATGCGCTGTTGCTCAGGTCTACTGAAGAACAAAGTGATCTCAGAAATTAAGCCATATTTTAAGTGAAATGAGAGATACTCTGTTTTAAGCTTATCTTCACACTATATCACTGAGCATCTAAAGGTATAAAATGTAAACCCAGAGGCCCTTCTGCCACAGTGTGTTCCATCAAGTCATCTTTTGCTCCTTGTACTTTTAAAACTAATTATCTTTCCTTATGTTAGTTGTGTTTTCTTTTTAGCTTTAGCTCCATTTGATCTGAAATATGAGGGCAGAACTATTTAGACACTCCTATTGTATGCGGTTTCATGTTATGTTCAGATGATGTCAGAAGGGTTTAAATGTGTAATTCTGGAGCCTGTTAATTAGTGGACACAGCACAGAAAATGCAACAATAGAATGTTATTTTCGCTGGAGAATAAACAACATGAAATGATTGAGAGTACTTAAGTTACTGTTTACCATGCAAGCAAATGCATTTTCTTTAAGGCTTGATTTATTTATTTAGGACAGTTGAAGACTGAAGTTGCTGTAAATTTTCTGTAGGAACCTGTTTTCAGTCACATCCCATGGCTTCTTTAACAGAATATTGACTACGTTTTCTTCTCCATCTCTTAAATATGTACAAACTAAACAGCCTTAAATCATTTCACGATGCTGCAGTATCTAAGCCCTTAATGATGGCTTACAGTCTGCCTGCATCTCTTGTAACAGCAATTCCTACTTCTCTATCTGCTCATAATATAACTAGAGAGGTTGCTTTTCCTATATGGGGTTGAATTTGAACATTGAAAGAATGCTTTGCAACAAACTGTACAAGAGATTCACCTTTTCTATTTTTTTGACTCTTTAGTTTTTTATTTCAGATGTTTCTTACAGACCAATGTTTAGACTGGATTAGATACTTCTATCATCAACTGCCCCAACCGTAGACAAAGTGCTGGAAAGATGCTGTCCTTTTGGATTGACAATTGGAGGCCTCATGGAAAACCTAAGGGTTTTCTTACATGGTATTTGCCACTCAATTTTGGCTAGCTGGATGGAACCATTCAGCTTCTCTGGCTATACTAGAAGCCTTCATATTGAGTTTGTAATTAGATATCTGCATCTAAAAATTTGCTGCTGCTGTTTGGATTTGAGTCTCATTCAGGTAGAAATGTAAACACTGAAGAGAAAGTAGCATGAGTTTACAACCTGAAAAATATCCTGTTTCCTGGGTGAGTTGCAGCTGTGAGAGATGCCATGCTATTGTGGTTGTGTTTATTTGGTTGTGCAAATATTGCCAAGATAGTTTGAATGTGGACATGGTATTAAACTGTTGATTTAACCATTTTTAGCCAGGTGTATTTACTGAAAGAGCTAGGTAAAATTTCATCAAGATTCTCTACCAGTAACATTAATAGGATTGGTGGAAACTAAACTCAATTTCATCTATGCACTATCCTTTTCTAGTAGATGTCAATAGTATACAAAAAATGAATTTATTTGCTTCATATGGGTATATGTTACCACTGTCACATCCTCTGATATATTAGCATTCCTAACATGCCAGAATGCAGAGAAATTTTTTTTCACAGCATCAGAAAAATAAATACTCACCTTTATTTGCACAAGATCATATATTGACAAGGAGAACTTCACACCAAATGTGAGAAAAGTTGGTTTGTTTCTTATATTTATTTATATAATACTCTTATCATAAATTAACAACTACTCTTAGTATTGCAGACCAGTCATTTGCTTGAAAAAAGTTCTGGAGTTATTTAAGTATGCATAAAAATTTACAGTGCAAACTCCTTCCACTTATTCTCTTAAGAACTTATTTCTATCAAATTCAGTGCATGCAACTCAATACAAGAAGCTATAATTTTGGAAGCTATAAAGTTTGGAAGAATCCCGGGCTCCTAGGTGGTGAAAATGTAGACACAAGGATAGTCAAGATGGAGTCTCAAGGTCTGCAGTATTAGTTTTATTGCTCTTAATATGCAATCCAATATCAGCATAATTAAGCGGATAAAAGAGGCTTTGTAACTTCAGTTATGAATTTAAAATTATGAAAGAGCTTAGTGTCAGGAGAGGCACATGAAAATACCAAAAGAAAGCAAACAATTACACTGTTACTGGCTAAACTGAGTGCAATTGCTTGAAATTTAAATACACGGTGATGATGGGATATATCTAAGATGGTAAAAGAGATTACAAAGGCAAATTCAGCTTGTCTCCTGATAGGAATCTCACAAGCAAGTATGATATTTCTTGCAAGAATGCTGAATTGAATTTATCTCATTGCAAGCTTGGTCTCAACCATGGCTTTTATTTAAAGCAATGACCTTTCACGTCACTGGGATTTGGTCCTCTGTGGGCATGACTTAGCTAATAAAGCAAAACTCATAGAGAGAAGCAGTATTTTCTCAATCAAATCTAGTGATAATTTTGTGGAAAAAAGCACAAACCAATGTCAGTCTACATTCCAGATGCACAAGCACTTCTTTTGATCTGGAATGGAAAGAACTACTTATATATACTTATGTATATATACTTAACATAAATCAGAAATCTTCAGAGAAAATGTCTGCAGCGTAAAGATGTTAGGAGCTAACGTCAGTACTGTTAAACAGGTGTCTTCCTGTTTCATACTGAAAGATTCAGATACAGATGAAGGAATACTTTTCATAAAACTAAAACTCTGACTTTACAGGCCCTTTTGTTATCCATGGACACCTACTTCCAAGAAGACATTTCTCAGAAGAAAGTTCTACTATGCATTACAAGGCAGTAAGTGATTGCAGACATTTAGTTTAGTTGGCTTTAAGTAGTCTTGCTGCAAACAACCACATGATCCCCTCTCCTCACATTAACATCTTCCAGTGCTTCATTTCCACTAATGCATTTTCTTCCAATTTCTCTGTCTAAAAAAATCACAGCAATTGTTCTCAGCATCTACTAATGCTTAGAAGTTGTTTTTGCATTATCAAAATCTGCTATTACAGTTCAAAGCCACTGATGTTTCATCTGATGTATCTTAGTGTACCGCAAGTCTTTCTATAGGAAAAGATGAAACAGAACAGTAGATTCTGCAATAGATGCAGAATACTCCAATCCCTCAAAGAGAATTTGAATATTTTTTGTTGTTCCTATTGTCACAAACAGAGCAGCTTTCTACCTAAATGGTTACATAGAGGCTACTATTCATACCTTGCTGTTCATAAATAACTAAGATTATACCCTGATGGATCATCAGCTTTAATTGAGGAGAATGCCATAACACGACTGGAAAGCCTTGGGGGCTCACTTAATATTTCAACTAACAAATGTTCATGACCTACTCAAAGTCATATTTTTGTGTTGTTTTTTTTTGTTTTTTTTTTTTAAGGCAGTACTTGAAGACTGATTCCTATAAGTATTTTTGCTCTCTAACAAGATGAGTTTTCTGTAAACCAGAGTTTAAAAAGCCACCATGCCATACTTGGGGTGTAAAATTACACCTCTTCAATATGATTCTATTTCTCTGACATCCAAATCTGAAAAAAGCACTAAGTGGAAACATTCTGGTTGTTATCATTACTATTTAGGGAGAAGGGAGAAATGCAGAAAAGAGAGAAAAGTTCTTCCTAGTCTTCTGACAAAGATACAAAGGTTGCTATTTTCATATTTGTTGAGTCTCCTTCACCATAAGAAAACAAGAAGTAGATGTCACATTTCAGAAAACTAGTTTGCGTTCTGTTTTTATCTTAAGGCTCTCAGATTTATACTGTAGAATTCTACTGACGTAGCTCAAATCAGTTTAGGAAGAATACCTGCACATTGAATTTTTTCCTCTCTTAAGTAGCAAACTCAAATGCAGTAATATTTAAGCTTTTGGAATGTTCCTATTATTTTTCCTTCTTATGCAGACAAAAACACAGAGGCAATCACTTTCTTAGTTCATGAAAGACAAAGAAGATGAATACACTGTGGTCTTTCAAGGAAAATTTTCCTTGTTCCTAATCTTGTTGTTTCAATCTAACTTAGTTATGCTGATTGCAAGCTCATGACAGTTCCCTGTACACAAAAACTAGCAGTTCGGGAGTCACATTGCTGGCTATCTTGCATTTTTAAGAGCTTTCTTACAAGATTTGTAGCTATTTTACAGAATTAAAAGATCTTTCTCTCATACTTTGGGAAAGTATTTTGGCTTTCTCATGACCTCCAGAATTGAATTAGAACCTAGATTCTTTGAAGTTACTTTCAGCAGATGAATATAGTTACATAATACTAGTCTGTCTTTATCTGTTATGTAGAATCAGTCCTTCCTCATGCAATGCCATTGAAAATGGGAAATGGAAGAGAGCACATATCTACCAGCATCCATGGAGCAGAAATAAGTCTACTAGGTAGCTCGCATAATTTTAATTGTATATTTAGCACTAACAGCACATGTTTGTGCATAAGCCACACTGAGAAAGAAGCAATAAGATGGTTGTGTACATCTTATGAATGTACGTAACATAACAATATAAAACACAAAGAAATAGCTCTTAAGAAATCTGACTATAACTCAAAATGCTGTCGGGTTAATTGTATATTCAAACAAGCAAGCAATAACAAAACACAAATCTTTCTTGATCTTTCCATTGGAACCTTTCTTATCCATCAAATTTAAATTGGTAGTCATAGTGAATGCTTATTTGTGGGATGAACAGAGATAGCAATTTTTTTTTCTCTTTATAGAGGGAAGTCTATAAAGAGTCATGCTGACCAAGAGGAGTATCAACTGTCACTAAGATATTGTAGATGTAGACATAGGCTTAATACTTATATCATCATGATCCCTGAAAGACAGCAAAGTGCACAAAATCTCAGATTTTTGTATTGACCAGATTTGCTGTTAACACTTTAGTCAAACTATTGAACTAGTAAATCAAACTGTCTGGTACCCAAAAGTGAGTTTATGGACAACATCTGCTTCAATTTATGTAGCATATTAATATATTTTCCATGGTATTTTTACTATTGGCTGCTGCAAAAACTCTTCTTTAGCTGTGGACGGCTACTTAGTCTTCAAAGCTTCTCTGAGGATTTGTAGAACAACAAAATCAAAGACAGAAGTTCTGTGATAGTGTGTTCAGTTGGAGTACAGTTTGCAGTAGGCTTGACCTTGGTGACTGAACAAACAAAAGGAAGAATTTTTGAAGACTACTTATGGTATCATATTTCTGATATCAAAGGCCTCTGGGAAAGTTAATGTATGGTCTAGACTACAAAATTTTTCTGGTATATTGGGCTGGCTGAGGAGTGAAAAAATTGTACATTGGAGACAGAAAATCCGTGCCAGCAAAGCCCCAAGCAGAGATGCAGCTGCAATGATAAAAGCAAGACTTAGCCATATTTTCCATGCTCAGTATGGCTGCTGTCACAGAGACCTGCCAGCACAGATTGTACCATACTCAGTCCTCAAGAAAATCAGATGGCAGAGGCCCTTATATTTAGAAACACTAGGGCTGCATATGATAACTCTGAAATGAAATCTGGAAGACTGAATTGGGCATTTTCTGTGTAACATGAGATAATTATTCGAACATGGTCAAGAACAGGCAACAGACTGAATTAGTCTTAAGTTAGCGTGCTGCCACTAATGTTGTCTATGGTTAGCAAATAGGATACAAAGCTCTGTGTGAATTTTCTGTCTGACTTCAAAAATGGGGGATAGGGGTACCTGAACTCACTGCTAAAATCAAATGTCTATAATCTTCTTTCCAAATGCCTATCATTACAAGGGAAAAGAACAGTATGTTTGGAAAAAGTAAGCTTTTGCGTGTGCTGGCCCACACATAAAGTTTATACATATGATCAAGCTGCCATCTGAGATGGTAGGATCCCAGAACCTCATCTAAGGTTCTGATAAGGTAGCTGATTTTCTATGCAGAAGGAGTAAACATGGGTTTAAAAAAAAAGATGAAAATTGCCTGAAGCCTAAAGAACTAATGCTCTGGAAGACATCCTGCCCACTCACAGAGGGACTGTAATGTGGGACTGAGGTTCCAGCTGGCCAACGGCATTACAGACCCCCTTTAGCAGTTAGCTTTCTGAGGGAAAGAAGCTGTTTTCCATGCATTTTTTTTCAGCAAAATGCGATCAAAAGTCATTAATTGTACTTAAGATTGAAACAAAAAATTGTTTGGGAAATATCTTAACTTCTAGACCTGTATCGGAACATTACCAGAACTGTATCTGAGTCATTCAGAGTGTTTCTTGCATTTGTCCACATAGTACCTTCTTGCTTGAAATGATGCTCTATTTTTCTTTGGCTCATTAATTATTGCCAAATATTTCAAAATAAAGTAGCTGAAATTATAATTTTGTATTTTGTACCCATTTGTCAAAGCTTTAATCAGTTATCTTCTCCTTCCCTTGAAATTCTATTCATCCCTAGAGAGATGACAATCCTTTCAAGCATGTTATTCGACCCTACCAGTGATACTGTTCTAAGAGCAGGTTTACAGTAGTCAGGAATGTGGAAAAATAACAATCTTGAACAAGGCCAAGAGGTTCATGATACATACATATGAACCTGTGCCAAGAAAGGAGTACAGCCTATGGTTCTTCTGCAGAAGACATCCTTGCCATATGAAAATGTCCTTTGAAATATATAAAACCACCAGTGCCACTATATAAATCCAGGTGTTGTCATGTTTACTCAGGTGGAGTGGTAGCTAAATCCTCAGAACAGAGAATAAATTCTGCTTATTGTGACAGAGCTGAATTCATCTCTTTGGGCTTTGTGTTCTCTACTCTCTTTCGAGCTTTGTGTAACAGTTTCCACATTGTTAAGTATGACACAAATATTAATTTTTAATGAATTGAAAGCAGAGGATTTGTCTTAGTATTAGTAGGTCAGTTTGTTAAACTGGCAAATGTTACAGTATTTTTCATGACAGAAGAGATTACCTACATTCATACTAACTGCTCTCAAATCAGAGTTTGGTAGCCCAGCATTGCAAATAGAGGTAAAAAAAAATGACAGTATCTACAATCTATAAAGTTTAACATCCATATGATTAGATTGATTTAGACCAGATCATCTCTGAGTCAAACCAGTAAAATTCAGCAGTGGGAAAGAGTTTTATAAAAAGGTTAATTGTTAAAAGGGTTCTTTACCTTATCTGTTGATAGTAGCTGGGAGATCATGGACTCTCTGAGCCAAGGATTTGTGTTTTAACTGCTGAATACACATGATCTCTGACACTGTGGGAACTGCTTAGACACTGTGATGTTATCATCATATTGCTGTAAGGAAAGCTATGCCAAATGTGCCATATCTTTAGTCTCCTTCTACAAGACTTTTAAGGATGTTTTGTGTTCACTTAACACAATTCTTCAGGAATCATGGGTTTACAGAAAATCTTTCCAAACCACTTGAATTCTAAAGGACTTGAGAAATGTACAGTGGAAGAACAGCCATTTGAAGTTGAAATGGAAAACATCTTGAAGGTAGGCCTGAAGAAACATATCAAGGTTTGAAAAGCACTGTAAAAGACCATTAGAACCAGAACGCTGTATAGAAAATTTTAATTCAAATCAAAGCTTAGGAGAAGAAAATTTACTAAAGAGGCAGCAGTATTTTGGAGGTATATTTCCAGTTCTGTTAGATAGATATTGAGAAAAAAAATATTGACAAATATTTTCTTTGTTTCCTTCATGCAAAAAGTAAAATATGCACAGACTGGAAAATATGATTTTCAAAGATTCGAGTATATTCCTCACTAGTTTTTCCTATTTAAAATTAATCTCTGGATAAAAATAAGGAAAGAACAGCAATCATTACTAGAAATATGCACGGGCTTAACAATTTTTTCAGGTCTTTTCAGAGTGACTGTCTGTTATCATGATTGCTATACCAGTTTTTCATGTCTTCCTTGCTCTGTGTGGAGACTTGGATGGATTCTCTCCACCAGAACAAACTTGTTTCTCCACCCAACAGAGATAGCTTTTGCAATTGTACAAATATCAGAACGTAAATCCTGTTCTGATAAATTTGAAACATTGACTCTGTGAATGAAGCTTTGCAGTACGTTCTTTTGAGTTGTTATAAACAAGATGTGAATATTGTATCAGAAATAACAAACCCTGTACCTTCTTTACAGCTTTCACAAGGAAAATAAAACCTTCACATCCTTATACAGGGGACTTCTAGAAACTGCAGTTGGATATGATGCTTGTGGGGAAACTAAGACTTATAAATGCTTTATTGTTTTGATGGAAATCAGCCAAGATAAAAGACTTTAGAACAGGCTAGCTAGGAGACAAATCAGAAACCTACATGACCCCATTGGAAAAATAAATTCTAGAACTTAACATCTGGTTCTTGCAGTTGTCAGCTCACTCAGCAAACAGTCAGACTGATTAGCTGCTTGTCTGGAGAATATGGAAAGGGAGTGAAGACCACACCATATCAACAGTAGCAGGCAGTGCCAAGTAAATGCTTATAATTTACAGTGATATCAGTAAAGGTAGCAGACAGCACTGCTTAAATAAAAACCTAACTTTTAAAGTTTGTGCCTTCACAGATATATGACTTCTCACTGATACAGCCAATCAAAAATAAATAATGCTGTTAAATAGACCAGTTTTGTTCAGACCGTGAACTGTTCTTCCAAATATTTCCTAGTCAGCATGGACTGATTAACAGTGACTGTCTGACTGTAGATCAAAATGGGTGTTTCAAGTATTTTTACTTTGTTGTATCAAGTAGAACAGTATATTTGAAGCTTGTCTTTGTCCACACTTGTCTGCCCTTTGTCAGTAAAGAGCGTATCTACCTGGAGGTGCCACTCTAGAGTCTGGGGGGATGACCATCTAACATAGTCATTCTCACCTCTAAGTACTTCAAAATATTTTGCTTGCAAGGGGCAACATTCTCATTAGTGAAAGGCAGACTTCTTCCCTAACTACTCAGCAGGAAATTAATGCACCATTTTTGGAAGATGAAGTAATTAGTATGACTAAGAGACAAGGGTGCTGAATAGACGTACACTTGGATACTTAGAAGTACACAAACATTTGATTGTTACTCTGTCAAGCTTCATGATAATAAAATAAGTAATTATAAGGGAGTTGAACCAACTTGAGAAGATACTATTGTACTTCCAAATCTTTTCCCTTAAAGTCCAGGGAATCTAGCCAAGAAATGCAAGTTTTCCTCATGAAGGCAGGAAAAGAGAACTAGGATTGTCTTTCTTTTCTTTTCTTTTCTACTCAGCTTTCACTCTTTGAACCATATTGAATGCCACTCAGACATTTCCATAGGAGCTGCACTTATTTCCACTTGAATTGTTTGAATGTGAAGGTCGAATTATAAAGCTAACTTGTTTGTAACAATCTTTATTACAACAGTTCCACATTTCATTTCACATTTTTTTTTTATAACCACATGGCTCTGCTCTCGATTTCATTATCGATGTCATTGATAAAGATGTTAAAGAGCACTGGTCCTAAGACAGACCCTTGGGGGATGCTGCTCATTACCGGCCTCCACCTTGACATAGAGCCATTGATGACCACCCTCTGTCTGCAGCCTTTTAACCAATTTCTTATCCATCGAGTGGTCTACCCATCAAATCCCTTCAATTTGGAGATAAGGATGTGGTGGGGGACCATGTCAAAGGCCTTGCTCAAGTCCAGGTAAATGATATCGGTCACCTTCCCCTTGTCCACTAATGCCATCACATCCCCAAGTCCTTCTGAGTAGAGCCAGTCTGTATAAGTCTTCTCTTATAACCTGCAGTCCCTAAAAAAAATCCTCCTTTGTTGAATAGAAACCTCTGCTACTGCATATTTCAACCATAAATGCTAGTAAATCATGATAAGAAAAACAATTATCAGTCTAGGTTACAATAGTAGCTATGGCAGCTGATTACCAGGAAGCATCTCTATGAGGATTTTAAGTGACTCGCATTTTCAAGACCAGCGCAGGAACCAGAAAAGGGCATTCTGAGATATTTGTGTTTTAATGTCAAGTGTTCTAGTACTACTTTATGTTCATTCATTCTGATTACTGAATTTGGTATATCATTGTATTAGATGAAATATGTAAAATCTTCACATTTTCTCTATTTCTCGGCTTGAGTTGAGCAATGAAAATAGAAAAAAATATTGATTTAAAGATACTCTGTCTTTTTTCAGGGTCTTTCACTGTCCTCATTAAAATTCTTTTGTTAAACAAAAGCATACCAATTCATTAAACAAAGTAACTACGTAGGTTTCTCCATATGTTATTTTCTTTCAAGATCTATGCACACAAAAAATCTGCATCACATTAAATAGGAAGTGAATGTAAAAATGACATATGAAAATCTTCCAGATGATTGAACTTTAATTTAATGATATAGAATATTTCTCTCTCTCTCAGTTGACAGCACAAATATCTATACAAAGAAAGTACAAAATTTTCCATGTTTTTGCTTTAAAGAAACTTCACCAGCACTTTTGGCAGAAAAATCTCATGCTACTTCTGTGTTGCTATACAGGCCTTTTACCAAAGTCAAAAGGCAAATAATATGTTTAACATAAGGCCTAACTCTGTTGTCATTCAATCACTGTAAATCAAAATCAGCTCAACTGAAGTAAGCAAAATTCAATTGATTTAGAAATCACAGGGCCGCAGTCTGTTCCATTGATTTTAGTATGGTTCCTTCTAATCTGCCTCAGTGAGGTCAGTTAGCCAGTCCAATATGGAAATACTTTCACATTCAGTTTAATTACAGAAACAGACTTTGGACACAAAGTTTAAATCTGCATCCATGCTTCTCAAAACGTAAGGTGTTCAGCACAACGACTTTGGGCTTCACAGTAGGAAAAAAATAGGAACCATACACAAGTTCAGGATCACAGAATCATAAAACTGCAGGGGCTGGAAGGGACCTCAAGAAACCATTGAGTCCAACTTCACTGCTAAAGCAGCTTTCCTACAATAGGTTGCAAAGTTAGGCGTCCAGATGGGTCTTGAATATCTCCACAGAAGGAGACTCCACATCCTTGGATACACACATATTTCTTGCTTGGATATACACACTTTGCTAATAAATTTAGTTTGAAATCAAGTGTCTGAAAATCAGCACTCACATTCTTATTGCCAGGACCTAACTGCACATCTCTGGATTTCTACTGTGAGAGAAACTAGTCTGTAAAGTATAGCATATGCTTTAAGTGGGAGCAAAATTATCTGCTGTTGCAGAAGAAACCCAGAATTCCAGACTGCATTCTTGGCAGGTAGAAAGTCTCTGATTCATTTTTAAACCAAAGCCTAATATTGACATTAAAGACGGATAAGAACAATAATGTTTGGTGCATTAAATGTTTGGAGCGTTCAGCAAGAAGGAAGAAAATAAAGATGGCCAAAGTGTAGATGAGATGTGATGGTACAGAGGTTTGGCCTGGTTACTTTCAGGCAGGTTCTTGTACTTCCTATAACCACTGAACATTTTCCTTTCCTACAACTATCTCCAAATTGCACTTTTTTTTCCTTTTTCTTGAAGTTTAAAAACTTTTCACTGTCTTTTCCACTTTGGGTTTCTCATTACATCTAGAAGCACTAATGGCTTGAGTAAGGCTGCTCTCTTTCAATTTATTCAAGATGTTTGAATACATTTTAAATCCATTTGAAAATCCAACCAAATTCAGAGGTTTGCTCCTCATTATAACCTTAAAGATCCCAAAAATCCTGTGCCAACCCACCTACCAGTGTTGTGAATGCATCTGCCTCACATTGCATGCTTGTTACATTAAACCAAAGGGCAAGCTCTTAATAAAAATTGCATTGTCAGTAGAACAAAAGTCACTCCCATGAGAATGTGTATTCTTGATCTGTGCCATCAAAATGAGAAGGGAGCCATGGCTTGCAATTCAATCCCAAGCATCCTGCACGTTGTTGTTTTACTTGCAGAATGATTATTGCTGGAATCACACAGATGAAAAGGGAAAGGAACAAACACTTTTAGCCTGATGTCCAGGAATGGCTGGACATCAAGATGACTTCAGATGTCTTCTCACCTATCATTCTTATATGGAATGAGTTTCCAAACAGAGGTGATGAAGAACAAAGAATAGTCCAGGTGACAGCCTTATTAGTGGGATATAATCAAAGTGAAGCAGTATAGGGAGTGTCCTGTACTTTTCAAGTTGCAGTACATGGCAGTGTAAGTGTGGCATTTTCCCTGAAAACTTGTCTTTAATACACTGAAATGGCAGCAAAGCTCTGAAAGACATTAAGACAGAGTGGTGAGAGTTCAAATTCCTGGAAATCCACATTGTTGAAGAAATTAAAGTGTGAAGTCCAGAGAAAAAGCTGCCTACAGGATAGGATTCAAATGATAGGCCAGCAACCTATCCCTTAAAAAAATAGGAATATGATAAGCCTGCCATTCGGACAAACAGTGTGATAGATACGGAGGACAGAGTTCAGTTTAAAGACAGGCAATACCTGATAGTACAAAAAAATTTAGTTATATGATAATGACAGACCTAGCTTAGTGTGTTTCTTTAAGTTTCTCTTCTTTCCTTTTGTATAATTTGAGAGATAAGATAAACAGGTGATTAAGTTGCTGCATTAGGTTTATTTTGTTTTTGTAAAGCTTCCATATAAAAGTTTTATAGACAGAACAAATGTAAAAAGAAAATATTATTCCAGCTGAGCTCTTCAGTTAATTTAGGCTGGCTGCATCTGATGTGCTGCACAATGTTTCACAGAGTGGCAGACCCATCAGAGCCTCTGTGCTCAGAGATCAAGAGGCAGCAATAATCCCATCAGGAATTTCCAGAGTGTAACAGAAGGGCCCTATGAGACCTTTTCACCTTAGCACGGTTATCTCCTGTTGCTAGACAAATGCTGAAGTGCATTTGAGTCACTATCAAAATGAAATGTCAAGAAAAAACTGAGATGTTTATTTTCAAAGCTGGAGAGTCAGCCCCAGGAAAGCAACCCTCCATATGGCCCCATTTTTCTGACGGTGTCAAATGACAGATGTAGGTGTAGGGTCATGTTAACTCACAGTGCTGAAGAAGTGGGGTGACATTTTCCATCAAGAAATGGGATTCACATAGGTTAATTATTTGAAAGATCGTCTTAATTTATTTAAGTTCTTTTTAAGATTTAAAAAGAAAGTAAGTGGGTTTTTAAGATACACAGTGATTGTAAAACATGGATAATGAGGAGAGTTCTAAATGCTGCATCTCCATTGATCACTGCCTAAACTCAGCTCAGAATTAAAAACAGATAGGAATTTTTAATGTTGCTTCTTCTTTTATTAGAAGGAGATTAATGGTGATGATGTTTCCTAACTATTAAAATAGAGGCAGCAAAACAACACTAGATGTGGGATGGGAGTGAGCACATCTTCATAACTTGCAGCAGACACCAAAGGAAGGAGCCCAAGCTGGAGACGTGCATTTATGATCCATTCAGCCCCTGCAGCAGCTAAGCTGCAGAAGCCCATGAAATTTCCAGAGCAAATGTATAGAACTGAGAAGTGAGCTGAACAAATTGTTGTGGCACATTTCCGTTTAACTCTTTTAAAGCATTGTCTCAGTTTAATTTGAAAGAAAAAAACATATTTGTTTGTTTATTCTCTGTGTTCCTTTATCATTTCCCAGTAACACAGCTGGAGAAAAATGATTTTTCTGGGATGATCGAATTAGCATTGAGAAACAGAACTGTTTGGCTTTAGATCACTGACTTAAACTGGAAAGGGCAAATCATGTCAGGATTTTGTGGTTGTTCCAGGCTGCATATAGAATGAATTAGTAGCTTCAATTAAGTTCTCGGTTGCATAAAGATAAAAAATACCACTTCCATGATGTAAGCCTTTGTTGGCAATTCCAGCAGAACAAGATAGGTCAAGCATGAAAGCAAATGCGTGGGGAGGGGTGGAATGGAGTGAGGAAATTCCCTCTCGATCATACAGGTGCACTATCTAAGCCAGCATTAGAGCAAGTGGAGGAGGGAATTTGAGAAAGTTTGTGCTGCCAGAACAACATCTGGATCTCCTCTGCACTAAACCAAAAGACCTGAATTCATAGACTCAGGTTGGAATGGCCCAAAAACACTTCATTTAAAGATAACAGATCTCCAGTGTCTGTCACCAAAACTCTTGAGTCTTCCCAGGCCTCTGTTGGGTCCTTGCTCAATACTGGATTGTTGGAGTATTTTCACTCATGCACCAACAAGCCAAGTGACAGTATTTTAAATACTTCAATTTTCTTATGCTTTCCTGGATGGGAATGATAAGCGGATAGCTCTCGATTTTTGTTATTAAAAATGCTACCTCCTAAACCTAAAAGTTTTAACCTCTTTGCAAGTCTTTTTCACACTTTTCAATGAAGAGAAACGTCATAAATTAAAAAAGAGTAGGCTGCAAATTGTGTCTCACTCTAAAGTAAAACAAAGGTTTGTGCACTTTAACTGCCTTTGACAAAAGGAATGCTTTCAGCACATTTTTATCAGTGGATGTTTTTTATTTGCTCATTTGTAAGGTTGCTGATAGTTCATCTTAAGACAAACACTCATGCTCTGATAACAAAGTTTGGACACATTGCATTAGAAAGTGATAAAGTAGCTCTTTTCTTGCGTGAAGTACAAAACATATTTATTTTAGACAAGGTTGCCCAGAAATGGAATCACAGAATCACAGAATCACAGAATTGTAGGGGTTGGAAGGGACCTCCAGAGATCATCGAGTCCAACTCCCCTGCCAAAGCAGGTTCCCTACAGCAGGTCGCACAGGTAGGCATCCAGGCAGGTCTGGAACATCTCCAGAGAAGGAGACTCCACCACCTCCCTGGGCAGCCTGTTCCAGTGCTCCGTCACCTCACTGTAAAGAAGTTCCTGCGCACATTTGTGCGGAACTTCCTATGCTGCAGTTTCCAGCCGTTTCCCCTTGTCCTGTCTCCACTCACCACTGAAAACAGTCTGGCCTCGCCATTCTGCCCCCCACACCTCAGATATTTATAGACCTGGATCAGGTCCCCTCTCAGTCTCCTTTTCTCAAGGCTGAACAGACCCAGATCACTCAGCCTTTCCTCATAGCAGAGATGCTCCAGGCCCTTCACCATCTTCGTGGCCCTCCGCTGGACTCTTTCCAAGAGATCCCTGTCTTTTTTGTACTGGGGAGCCCAGAACTGGACGCAGTACTCCAGATGAGGCCTTACCAGGGCAGAGTAGAGGGGGAGGATCACCTCCCTCGACCTGCTGGACACACTCTTTTTAATGCACCATTGGCCTTTTTGGCCACAGGGGCACACTGCTGGCTCATGGCCAACTTGTCATCCACCAGGACACCCAGGTCCCTTTCCGCAGGGCTCCCCTCCAGCCGGTCATCCCCCAACCTGTACTGGTGCATGCAATTATTCCTCCCCAGATGCAAGACTCTACACTTGCTTTTGTTAAACCTCATCTGTTTTTTTTCTGCCCAGCTCTCCAGCCTGTCCAGGTCTTGCTGAATGGCAGCACAGCCTTCAGGCGTGTCAGCCAATCCTCCCAACTTCGTATCATCAGCAAACTTGCTGAGGGTGGCCATTATCCCCTCATCAAGATCACTGATGAAGATGTTGAACAAGACCGGACCCAGCAGCGACCCCTGAGGAACACCGCTGCTTACAGGCCTCCAACCGGACTCTGCACCACCAACAACAACCCTCTGTGCTCTGCCAGTCAGCCAGTTCTTAACCCACCTCACTGTCCACTCATCTATCCCACACTTCCTCAGCTTTGTTATAAGGATGTCGTGGGGGACAGTATCAAATGCCTTGCTGAAATCAAGGTAGACTACATCCACTGCTCTCCCCCGATCCACCCAGCCAGAGACAACATCATAGAAGGCTACCAGGTTGGTCAAGCACGACCTCCCCCTTGTGAACCCGTGCTGACTACTCCTGATAACCTCCTCTTCTTCCAGTTGTCTGGAGATGACATCCAATACAAGCTGTTCCATCACCTTTCCAGGGACAGAGGTGAGGCTGACTGGCCTATAATTGCCTGGGTCTTCCTTCTTGCCTTTTTTGAAGACCGGGGTGATGTTGGCTATCTTCCAGTCTTCAGGCACCTCCCCCGTCCTCCAAGACCTCTCAAAGATGACAGAAAGCGGTTCAGCAATCACCTCTGCCAGCTCCCTCAGCACCCGTGGATGAATCCCATCGGGTCCCATGGATTTGTGAACATTGGTGTTGCCTAGGCGCTCCTGGACCACCTCTTCCCTGACAGAAGGGAGGTCTTCCATTCCCCAGATCCTCTCACTAACCTCCAGGGTCTCAGATTCCCGAGGGGGAGCTTTTTCACTGAAAACAGAAGCAAAGAAGGCATTCAGTATCTCCGCCTTCTCAGCATCCCCCGTTACCAGAACACCCCCGTCACTTAGCAGGGGAGCCACATTCTCCCTAGTCTTCCTTTTACTGTTAATGTACTTGAAAAAACCTTTTTTATTATCCTTTATCCCCTTTGCCAGCTTTAATTCCAGGCAGGCTTTAGCCTTCCTTGTCGCATCCCTGCAGACCCTGACAACATTCCTGTATTCTTCCCAAGTGGTCAGACCCTTTTTCCACATTTCATGGGCCTTCTTCTTTCCTTTGAGTTTGTGCACGAGCTCCTTGCTCATCCACACAGGTCTCCTGCCACTCTTTCCCGATTTCTTCCTCACAGGGACGCACCGATCCTGAGCTTGGAAGAAGAGCTGCTTAAATGCCGACCAGTTCTCACAGGCCCCCTTGCCTTCGAACACCCTAGCTCATGAGACAGCTCCAAGTAGGTCCCGGAAGAGATCGAAGTTGGCTCGCCTAAAGTCCAGGATAGCAATCCTACTTTTTGTTTTACTTCTTCCACTCAGGATCTTGAACTCCACCATCTTGTGGTCACTACAACCCAAGCTGCCCCCGACCTTTACTTCCCTGACAAGCCCTTCTCTATTAGTGAGAATAAGGTCCAGCAGTACCCCTCTCCTCGTCGATTCCTCAACCACCTGCATCAGGAAGTTGTCTTCAACAGATTGCAGGAACCATCTGGACCGCGCATGCCTGGCCACATTGCTTTTCCAGCAAATATCTGGATAATTGAAGTCCCCCATAAGCACCAGCACCTGGGATCGTGACGCTGCTTCCAACTGTTTGTGGAAGGCCTCATCAACCTCCTCCTCCTGATCAGGGGGCCTGTAGCACACACCCACAACGGTGTCAGCCATACCAGCCCGCCCCTCGATTCTCACCCACAAGCTCTCCACTGCTACACCACTCTCCCCCAGGTGGAGTTCAATACATTCTAGCTGCTCTCTTACATAAAGAGCAACTCCACCACCCCGCCTCACCAGCCGATCTTTCCTAAAAAGCACATAGCCCTCCATGACAACATTCCAGTCATGCGAGCTGTCCCACCACGTCTCTGTGATCGCAATGAGATCGTAGCCGTGCGACCGCACGCAGATCTCCAACTCTTCCTGTTTATTTCCCATACTGCGCGCATTAGTATATAGACACTTCAGGGAGGCAGCATTCCCCTGCCACACTCCATCCCTTTGAACTCCACCCTCATCACCCATCAAGTTCACTTTTGAACTTTGAACTACCTGAGCCTCAGCAGTCCTCAATGGACACTATTTATCTTACAGTACAGTGAAGTACCAAATGCATTTAAATAAATAAATAAATAAATAAATAAATAAATAAATAAATAAAACAGGCTTCTCATGTGGTTGTCCAAAGTCACTGAATCACTTCTACTAGAAGGTAATTATTGAATTTTTTGTTCATGTGAAAATGCTGTAAATATACAGTTTGTTCTTGAGAAATTACTGCTGCATTTTAAAAATGGCAGTAATTTAATAGAGTGTTTGATTCCTAGTTATTAAAATGCGGAAAGAATTGTACACTTCATTTTATTTTATATTTTCCATGTTGTTAATTGACTGTTATTACCAGTACTGCAGCTATTCAAAATCATGCCAAAATTGAGAAATGATTCTGATTTGATTTTTTTTTACCTGATTTATTAAATGAAGGCAGTGAAGGAAGTATAAATATTCAAGTATTCAAATACATATCTCATGTATTCATCCATAAATAACTAGTATGAATATCTGTTTGAACACCATAACCCCATTGTTCTTGCTTCTGTTTAAGCGCGCATAACATGAAAGCAACATTAAAGGTCAATTTCTTGATTTAGCGTAGATTAGGAATAAATTTTCCTCAAAATTTATAATACTTACTCTAAGTGTACTTTCTCCTGCAAATGTCCTTCCTGGAGAGAAGATTCACAGAATAAAGGAATTTAAACAGTATTGTTTGTTCAAAAGTTGGAGCAAATCTTCCTTTTAAAAAACAACAATTTACTTAAGTCACTGAAGTTGTGTCTTAACTGATGTATTCTATCTATTGCTGCTTATTTTTAAAAAAAAAAAAAAAAAATAGGTGTTTTATAACTTTCCAGCTCTATGGCATTAGAGTGATTGCCAAGTTTTTCTTGGCTAACACTATGGATAATTATTTTTCAACTATGTGCATTTTAGCACTTAAACCACAATATTTACCCACATAACAACTGTAGAGAGAGTGCAAGTTCCCTTCAAATCAGCGTGGCCCAGACATTTTTGTGATTAAAGGCCATTCAGTATCAATCAAACACACAGATCTTCTGTTGTAAACACAGAGTTATACTTTAACATAATTTACTGCTGTTACTGAACCCAAAACCCAGCACGTAAGTTGCTAACAGAATGGGTAATTAGTGCTCTTAGCAGTCTAGTGTTTTACAATAAAATATGTTTTTGCCCTCTACCAAAAAAAGATATGGATTCATTTTTGCAGATTAATGCAACTGTACCAGCAGCTTTTCCCTCTCCATCACTTAATCATGAAAGCCAAACAAAAGTACTGCTTTTAATGACTGTCTCTGGATCCATTACCTGCTGGATCCATATGTAATAATGCATAGAGGGGGAGGTGAATATAAGATCTTTAGGGAAGAGGTATTGGCTATTTCCCACAAGCTCTTAAGTATTTAGACTAAGAGGTCTCCCATAGGATGGCTTAAATAAGGCACAAGACTTATATTTAATATCTGCATCAATTGGTTTATTTAAAAAACATTGACCCATCTTTTCATAGTCTATGTCCCAGGATTGTCTTCAAGTGAGATTTCATAGACTTCTTTTCTTCTATTAGTCTTCACAGTTTAAAAAGTTAAAAAGAAAAAAAAAAAGAAAAAAAAAAAAAAAAAGAAGAAAGAAAACCAGCTTTCCAAAGGTCTGGCTGCTATGTCATCAAGCTGTAGGGGTAAAAAATTAAAATACATTGCCATTTGGTTGCTAAACTGAAGATACGTAGGTAGAATGATCTGTTTCAAAAATGATTAAATTTTCTTTACTTTTAAGGTGAATGTTTATCTCTTCCATCCATCCTAAAAGGTAAACTGAGTAGAAAAAGTTATGATGTGATGAGGACAGTCTGGAGTGATTGTTGATTGAGTCATGGCTAAAAGGAAAATAATAATGTTATGCTTTTTGACATAAAATGCAGAGCTGATTTTGATGGAATGTTCCTTAGGATGGAAACTGTGGGAAGAAGATGAAGTAGAAAGTTCTATCTGTTCCATGTTAGAGTGTAACATGTGAACAAAAACATCAAGTATTTCATCACAAATAGACTCTAATTTCCTTTGAATATGCTCATTATTTTGACTGAATGATTACTAAAGGCTTGGCTGCACAGTTTTTATAGTCTCTTTGTGAGCTGTTCTCTCATCTTTTCTTTTAGCTTTCTGAGTGGTTGCCTGAAACTTTTAATGCAAATAGAGATGGAATTTAAACTGCATGGAGTTTCACTACAACCTTCACAGCTTCACTGCTGCAGCCATACCTGATGAAAAATCCTATGATTTCCTACTCCCTCCTTTCCTCTAATAGGGGAGGGATCTATTCCTTGTCCATATCTGTTGAGCATCTGAAAACATCTCAACTTTGCCAGATCCACTCCAGTTTTCAGCATACTTTGAATCCCTGGCAGCCTTGGGTCTGAATGGTGGCATAGTTACCATCTACACCAGACTACAGGACATACAGGATAAGCAATATTTTGCACAGAATATTTTTCTTGTTCTCAGACTTCATGATGAATGATAATAGTGGTGAAGGAGACAGAACTCATTTCTGCTATCATTAATCATTCATGCTAAAATTCACCACTCTTATGATTCCAGTTAGCATTCTCAGGAAGAATGGAAAGTTGTCCAAATACCTATGATTTAATAATGTTTTAATTCCCTACCAGTCACTTTGCAGTCTGAACTTGGATGTTGTATTTATGTAATATTCACATCACAGGGTTGTATGTCATTTCAATATCCAGCTAGCTCTCTGCTTATGAAGCATGCTGAACAAAACAAATGAAAATAACCCAACCTTTATTGCTCTGTTTGCTTTTTGATGTGTTGACAGCCTGGATCATTTTTACACCATATGCAAACACTCCCTAGAGACAAATGTCAGAATGGCAGAGCAGAAAAAAAAAGTAGGGCAAAGGTTCAAGTTCTGATATTTGTTTGTTGGTTCTGCAATTTTATAAGACTTGAAAAAGATGAAAACACAACAGAGAGCCAAAAATCAGTCTACCTATTCAGTCCTCTTTTGTTGTCAGCTTTGTATGCTCAGCCTGACAAATCCTTACAGCTGTGTGAAAAGACGACCAATTAGTATGATTCCTTCACAGTTTTGCCAGAAAACAGAATAATTTCCCTGAACTTGTAAGGTTCTTGTGACAGAGAGTCACAGGGATTTGCTTTCCTTGGTTAGAAGCTGGCTGTTTGTTTGGAAGCCCAATAATGACAGTTTGAAAAAGAAGTAGTTTTAAACATACACTGTCCTACTGCCAAGCTACAGGTCCAACTCAAGACCTGCTGATTTCACCTGCTGGGATCAAATGCCTTGATCAGGCCATCCTGGATCTGAGGTGCCTAGATGGATGAACACTGACTGTACTTATCAGGACACATGAGGGACCAAAGAGGGTTTTAGGCCCATTCCTTGCTTTCTCTACAGCACATTCCAGATGTCATTATAGATTTTTAGAATCATTAAGTTTGGGAAAGATCACCAAGATCATTTGGTTCAAACAGTGAGTATATTTTTTGTCATGAACAGCTCTGAGCAATCACTGATTCCCAATTCTGAGGTCTGGGTCCTCAACAGCTGCTTGCTGAGTTTACTGGGAGAGCCAGATGTAAAATGTTTTGGTGGGAAGTGCTGAGGTTGAGCCTACTGGCTGGAAAATGGCTTTTAACACTGGTTGTCTCCTGACTACTCCCATCCTAAAGGGCTGTCAGCAAATCAATTTGCTCAGTGGCAAAAACTGGTGGCAAAATATCACAGGACCCCTTCTCTAACTTTCATCATCCCAAGGAATTTACATTTTCCTATGTGCCCCTGCAGCACTGAGATGTGGGAGCAGCCAGAAGCAGAGGCCTGCATGACTGAGGCCACCAGCAAAGCCTGAACAAGAGGGGCAACATGCAGCCAAGAGCAGTGCTGCTGCACTCGGAGAACAACAGCCCTCTGGGGCCAGAGGAGCTGAGACATTGGCAGGGACCTCTGTAACCGATACAAAGAAAACCCATCCCAGCCAAAGCCAGTCTCTTGGCACATCTGTAACTGCCAAAAGAGTTATGCAATTTGAAACAAAAAAGCATTTTTAAGGCTAGAGGGGAGGAGGAGGATTCTGCCTGCATAAAACCTGTTGTGCCCTGTGTGCACAGACTTCTATGTTTTAGCGGTGCTGGTGATATAACCTTTCCTTTTGAAAGTATGTGCATGTGCTGTAACAAGAGAGAGTTACTAGGAATGGATAACCCGCTGGAAAAATATGGTGCAGGTTAAACTTTACAGGTCTGTTCACGCCTGTGAATTAATTTAGCTTGCCATTTTATCATCAGTTATGAAATACTCATGCAAAGCAGTAACTCAAGCAATCCGTGAGACAATCTATTATGCCAAACTCTAATCACTAGATGGTAATTAGGCTGTCAGTTACAAAACATAGTATTTGTGATGTATCCAAATGAAGCAACAGACAGTGCCATGTTTTAAAACCAGGAATTGGTTCAGGCAGGTAAGAGTCTCTTTATTTGACAGCTGCAAATTTCTAATCAAATGAAAACCTCTCTCCGTTATGCTAGTGAATGCTAGTTTGCAAGAAGAACTTACAGAGACATTCTCAAGGTCAGCCCATAGATAATAAAAGAAAAATAAGCTAAAAATATAGCAGATATTTTTCAGTACCGCAGCAGTAGATATTTTTCAGATATTTTTCAGCACACCGGCAGATTCATATTCATTTCAGTATATGAGTCTTTAAGGTGTCTCTTTAACACATGCAACAGCAGAAGTTAAAAACTGTGTTATTCTGAGACGTTTAGTGCAGGCTTTTTTACAGCTTTTTAGGTGCATGTTAAGTCCAGCATTTTTAAATAACTGCTGCGAAAATCAAATGGCAAGATTTATTTTCAGAGTATTAAAAACTGAAATCAATATTTCAATGGATTAGAGTCCTAAAGTGCTTTTTGCTGTCTGCATGTGCATGCATCTTACTCCTAGTCTCAGGTTATAACCCCTTATCCTCACAGTCACTCACATTTACCTGCTAGCTAAGAGAAGTAGAAAATTAAGATATACTTCAATCATTGCACGCATGCAAACTGTTGTACTAGGATAAGTACAGAGAAAACATTTAAACTGTGGAAGCAGTAACTGATGCCAACTTTGGAAGAAGTGAACAAAGATTTACATTTTACATTTCATTATGCTACTTGGAATTTGTGTAACTTATGGCTTATTTATGTCTGCTCTAACAGCAGGGAAAGTAACTCACAACCCTGCAGCTCACCACAGCAGCAGCCATTTCAAATTTCAGTCACTGTTGATGAAACCTTTGCAAACCATTCATGGAGTCTTACAATATCATTCTTCAAACTATGCATATGGTAACTCCAGTTAACTCCAGCTCTCATTTAAAGAAATCCTGTAAACAACCAATGTAACCAGAGCTTCTGCCTCCAGACAGGCTTGGAAGCCTGACTGAGATGCATCTTTCAAAAATATCAGACAGTATTTCTTCTTTTTATTTTTTGAATGCTCATAAGCAACTCACAGTCATACAGTCCTATACACCAGCATGCTTACTGTATACATCAGCAGATCAATGTAGACAGGAGGTTACCCTCTAAGTAGATACCAAAGGCATTTTCTGGATTAATATAATGTGAAGCCAAGATTAATGGCTTGGTTGTTGCCACCAGGAACAAGTGACCCACTCACTGTAGCTATTTAAAAGGAGAAAGTACAGGTGCTGTAAGCTATTAGCAGGCTATATAAGAATGTTAGTAATTTCACTTCCCTGCACAAGAACAGCAATGAGTGCTGTTGGCTCTGCATTCCTCACAAATTTTTAATTGCACAAACTGTTGTCCAGATACTACAAAGACATTTGGGAATTTTTTTTCTTTTGTCAATATGCCCCTCAGGTATCAACGAATCCAGAAACATGCTAACATTGTGCAAGTATTAGGGAGGTACTTAGGAATATCAGACAATTATTCAGTGAAATCCCAGATAAACTGAGAAGAGTAAACACAGAAAATACGATTAAAATATTTACCAAAATTGAAAAAAAAAAAAAAAAACGTGGTAAGGAAAAAGGTCCTTTATCTATGGCATTTAAACAAGCCTAATATCAGTTCATACAGGCATTCTGCAGTGTTGAAATGCACTTAGGTTCATATTAGATCCATTTTGTGAAAAAAGAAGTCCTACTCAATGCTTTTTCCATAGAGCAGAAAAGTTGGATGAGACATCTCAAAACTTTTACTAGTATTTTATACCACCGTTCTCCTGTTACAACAAGAAACAAACAATGTAAAATTCTGAGAATTAATTACTGCCAAATGAGGACAACGCAAGAAAGGTATAAAAAGATAGGAATGGAGAGATGTGGAAAACAGTTTTGGAAGAGACACAGATAAAACATTCGTCATAACTGTTCAGTGCAATATGGTAGCAAGAAAAAAATTATTTACAAACAGCGGAGCATTAAATAATGGTGAAGAAACTCAAAAAATACATTAAGTTTTGAGCAACTTGCTGTAAGAATGGTTGCCCCAAATAGGAAGGGATTCTGAACACAGCAAAACAATTATTAAAGAACTGAATTTACAAGAAAAGATAAAACAGCTAAATATATACATAGCTTGTCTATGGGATTTCTAAAGAGGGACATTCATAGACTCATAGAATCATAGAATTGCTGTATTCAAAGGCTTAAAAGGCAAAGAGGCTGAAAAATCTGTGTGCTACCTATTGAGATATTACAATGATGTAGTTAAGAAATCAGATGTGAAATCAAGAGATAGTGCTTGAGAGAGGGCTGGCCCTCAATCATGTAATATATGATTACTGCCTTTAATTTAGCTGCCATGTTACATCTCCTTAGGCTTATAGTGAGTTCATGTGTGTAAGTTGAGAGCAGAAAGTAAGGCAGTAGAAATAAAATCACTCCAAAATAAATTTGGGGCTAATAATGTGCAATTTATATTCTGGGTGAACAAATGATGTGATTCATACGTACAAACTCCTTAAATCTTGGTGGAAACAAAGCATTTGGTACAAGGATTACAGGTTTTAGCCATCAAAAATTTGAAGTTTCTATTCTGCAGTTTATATGCAGGCTACATATTCATTGCAAACTCTGATATTAGCTTTTCCATTACTGATTTACATCTGGAGAAAATACATACACAGTACAACTGAATAAACTTAAAATGTTCAGTGGATTTAAAGGAATGTACATTCCTGACTACTGGAGCTTCCAGCATGAGAAAGAAATCTCCAGAGGTCTTTTCTTTGGTTTCCATGTGAGATGGATAAAAACTACACAAACACAGGGACCCCAGCCTCATTTAATCTCTTCTCTTTTCCTGGCAAAGGGTATATAAAGCTTTGGAGATCACAGAATCACAGAATCACAGAATTGTAGGGGTTGGAAGGGACCTCCAGAGATCATCGAGTCCAACCCCCCTGCCAAAGCAGGTTCCCTACAGCAGGTCGCACAGGTAGGCATCCAGGCAGGTCTGGAACATCTCCAGAGAAGGAGACTCCACCACCTCCCTGGGCAGCCTGTTCCAGTGCTCCGTCACCTCACTGTAAAGAAGTTCCTGCGCACATTTGTGCAGAACTTCCTATGCTGCAGTTTCCAGCCGTTTCCCCTTGTCCTGTCTCCACTCACCACTGAAAACAGTCTGGCCTCGCCATTCTGCCCCCCACACCTCAGATATTTATAGACCTGGATCAGGTCCCCTCTCAGTCTCCTTTTCTCAAGGCTGAACAGACCCAGTTCACTCAGCCTTTCCTCATAGCAGAGATGCTCCAGGCCCTTCACCATCTTCGTGGCCCTCCGCTGGACTCTTTCCAAGAGATCCCTGTCTTTTTTGTACTGGGGTGCCCAGAACTGGACGCAGTACTCCAGATGAGGCCTTACCAGGGCAGAGTAGAGGGGGAGGATCACCTCCCTCGACCTGCTGGACACGCTCTTTTTAATGCACCCCAGGATGCCATTGGCCTTTTTGGCCACAAGGGCACACTGCTGGCTCATGGCCAACCTGTCATCCACCAGGACACCCAGGTCCCTTTCCGCAGAGCTCCCCTCCAGCAGGTCATCCCCCAACCTGTACTGGTGCATGCAATTATTCCTCCCCAGATGCAAGACTCTACACTTGCTTTTGTTAAACCTCATCTGTTTTTTTTCTGCCCAGCTCTCCAGCCTGTCCAGGTCTTGCTGAATGGCAGCACAGCCTTCAGGCATGTCAGCCAATCCTCCCAACTTCGTATCATCAGCAAACTTGCTGAGGGTGGCCATTATCCCCTCATCAAGATCACTGATGAAGATGTTGAGCAAGACCGGACCCAGCAGCGACCCCTGAGGAACACCGCTGCTTACAGGCCTCCAACCGGACTCTGCACCACCAACAACAACCCTCTGTGCTCTGCCAGTCAGCCAGTTCTCAACCCACCTCACTGTCCACTCATCTATCCCACACTTCCTCAGCTTTGTTATAAGGATGTCGTGGGGGACAGTATCAAATGCCTTGCTGAAATCAAGGTAGACTACATCCACTGCTCTCCCCCGATCCACCCAGCCAGAGACAACATCATAGAAGGCTATCAGGTTGGTCAAGCACGACCTCCCCCTTGTGAACCCGTGCTGACTACTCCTGATAACCTCCTCTTCTTCCAGTTGTCTGGAGATGACATCCAATACAAGCTGTTCCATCATCTTTCCAGGGACAGAGGTGAGGCTGACTGGCCTATAATTGCCTGGGTCTTCCTTCTTGCCTATTTTGAAGACTGGGGTGACGTTGGCTATCTTCCAGTCTTCAGGCACCTCCCCCGTCCTCCAAGACCTCTCAAAGATGACAGAAAGCGGTTCAGCAATCACCTCTGCCAGCTCCCTCAGCACCCGTGGATGAATCCCATCGGGTCCCATGGATTTGTGAACATTGGTGTTGCCTAGGCGCTCCTGGACCACCTCTTCCCTGACAGAAGGGAGGTCTTCCATTCCCCAGATCCTCTCACTAACCTCCAGGGTCTCAGATTCCCGAGGGGGAGCTTTTTCACTGAAAACAGAAGCAAAGAAGGCATTCAGTATCTCCGCCTTCTCAGCATCCCCCGTTACCAGAACACCCCCGTCACTTAGCAGGGGAGCCACATTCTCCCTAGTCTTCCTTTTACTGTTAATTACTGTTAATACTGTTAAGATCTTTGGTTATGGTGAAAAAATACTTCATCCATTTCCTCTGTGCAGTTATGGTTTTTATCTATTTTTATCTGTGTATGGAAGCTGCCAAACAACATCTGTGTTGCTCATGAAAAACAAATGAAATTGCTGTCAGTTTGTTTAGATCAGCACAGAAATACATTTTCATGTGAAAAAATTCTTGTTCTAGCAGCTACCTAGTGAAAAATTGACTCACATTAATCAGAATTACTCCTGACACCGAATTACACAGAATTACTCATGACACCGAAGGCATTTTATTGCATTAGGTGAAATCTCAGCCCAAATACCCATTCAGTTTTGTATTATGCTTGACAAGACAATTTAAGAATGCTTTCTATTCAGCCAAAAATTTTGTAAAATAATTTAACTCTTTTGTTTTTGCTTTCTGCTTTTATCCAGCTTCATGCTTTAGGATATCTCTTTTCTCTTGTTATTTTCTTAGGATATTGTAAGTATTATTGCCATCAAGTCTCACTTCATGACTTTTCTTCTTTTTCTTTCCTATGCAATGTTTTACTGGAGTTCCACATCTCCTGTTCCCAGATTTGTCAATTTTTCTGCAACATGCTATCCAGTGTATGGCTTACTGTAAACGTGGAGTTAAATATATGGTATTAAATTACAAACATTGGCTCTGTGTCTTCTAACATTCAATTGAATGCCGAGCAACTATGATATAGAACAAGCTAGTCTGATTGAACTCAAGTCTAGTCTTTCAGTTTTAAATCTAAACCCTGAGAAGTCCAAGCATTAAACTACTGGAGTAACTCCCGTGAATATCAAAACACAGTTATATTTGCTACCTCAACAGGTCACACATTAGCACCCAATAAGCCCTGAGGATCAAAAATGCATTTGCCCTTGGAATAAGATTACTCTGCACTCTGACACACTTAGGGTCTGGAGTATAAAGGAGCTGACACTGATGGAAGAGCAAAAATCTCTGAGAGGGAGAAAAGGCTACACCTGCAGTTGCAAAAAATTCTTTGTTCTCTTTTAATTTTGCAATGATTCACTGTGCTTGTACTTTAGTATCTTTGCTTTCTATCTTTGAAATCTCGCTTCTGAATCTGAAAGCAGGGAAGATCCTACAAATCAGTCTCCTGGTGATGTAACAGATAAGCACACATCTGTTCTCCACTTACAAATTGTCAGACAGGACCATTCTGATGTAAAAGTGTTTTTTCACCTTACCGATCTTGCAGCAGCAGCCAAGATGGGACTGACACAGACCTTCAATGAACAAATGTCCCCTTTTGGAAGAGGTCAGAAGTAATTGCTGGCTGAAAATCCTTGCTTGGTCCCAAAGGATTTCTCTTTATCAAAAGCACCAATGTTCATAGTCTTGAAGATGAGGTTGTGAGACTGATGAGCTAGCACAAAGCCTTGATGCTATTCCTGCATTAAAACTTCAGGTTAAATGCCCAAAGTTCATCCGTGTCCTGCAAATGGAAGACCTTTTCAACCACTTCCAGAAAACCCTCCCCCTGTAATTTTTGCAAAGGGGATGAGAGTGTACAAACTTTACAAAGAATACGTTCCTCTCCTGTCCTTTGCTGAGAAGTGTTCTTTGATGAAACCTAGAAAGCTGAAGTAGCGCTTTTTAATGAATCTGTGAACAGCTCAAGGTTACTCAGATTCAGGAGCATTTCAAAGAATTGTGATGCATGTATATATATAATAACAGATGCATCTGCATATATATATATATATGCATATAAATTTGCACTGTTCACTGTGAAGCCCTTTTAGCACCTTATCAAAATAATATAGAGTTTAACATTAGGGAAGACATGTCATCTCATAATGCCTTGCTCTGCTTGCTCATGAACTTAATTTCTCCTGGTCAACTTTGTAGTGTTCAGCAACTGTTACTAAGGATGTCTAGTGTGAAAGTGAGAGCTTCAAATTGTTAAATAACAGAATTCAAACTGTCTAGGGAAACTGTGAATCCTGATGCATGATAAATAGGATGCAAACTGATTACAGAGAAACTAGAAAAGTGTCCAGGACTTTATGAGTGTAGGCATTTTTTCCAAACACCACAGAAGCACTTAAACATGTTTTAAATGGAATGTGCTACTTAAGTTGTTCCTTGATTTACTCTTAGAAAAATACTCAATCAAATTTGAGGCATCTCCAGGACACACTTGATTTTTGATTTTGCAATTGCAGCTGTCCACTAAGCTTACGGAACTTGGATCACTTCCAACTTGCATTTACACATATCAAAATAACAAGTCTTTTTGCTCAGTCACATCATGTTTTCTTTAATAAAAAGCATGATGTTGTGTCCTAGCAGTTGATGTTGAGTTGAGGATAGCAATAATAGAGGAAGATAAGTATTGTTATGCTATTCTCCTATTTCTTACTTTACACTGTAAACAATTGTGTAGTAAACATCGAACATGAAAGTGCATATATGATTTTCAGTATTCTATCCTGATCCTAAATATTACTTCAGTGAAGCAGATTCCTACATTCTCAAGAAGCACATAAAACTGGCATGCACACCCACTTCTATGTGTGCATATAGACAAGGGCGTATTTTTCATAGCAGCACAGACTATGTGACATAGCTGTCTGAAATGTGTAGAAGATAAATAATTCAGTATGTAACAATCAACGTATTCAAAAGGAAAAGAATACACCAAAGGCCCTTGACCTGCTGCCTTTGCCAGTGTGAGTAGGCTGTCCTCATGGGAACAACTCTGTTATACTCACTGGGAGGGAAGTACCCTGCAGAAACTGAAGAATAAAAGAAGTGTTCCTGGAATCCTTTAATTGTTAACAGTGTTTGAGTGTTTGAAGGACTGTATTTCAAAATGCAAACAAATGCCCTGACTAAAACTTAACGAGGTCCAAACCTTTGTTGAATCTGTTATCACAAAATGTGATAAGTTGGGAAGGACTGCTTTCTTACTGGATGTTTCTAAATTAATCTACAACATAGAAAGAATATGTGAAGCCCTGTATGCCTCCCAGCAGGTACCATCAACTAGTAAATTTTAGGCACTATTAATGATATCACCAGAGAGCATAACTTAGGTCAAAACCTTGGCAGGAGGTGCTAGCAACTACTAAATCAACAGCCATCAGAACTGAAAAACCAACATGCTTGCTACCATCAAATTTAAAACAGAACTTATTATGCCTCAAACACAGCAGCCGTTTTAATAGAAAAGTAGACATGTTTATGGTTTCAGATTTACAACAAGACTTATAAACACCTTATTACTCAGAATCCAATCTGCTGCCCTGGAAACTAAGAAAGTTAATTTGTTGAGAAGATCTGTTGACATAAATGTCTTGCCTAAGTTTACCATTGTGGTTAACCAAAATACATTTACTACTGAGAAGGCAAATAAAAGCAAACAAGATGCCTCTTATACCACAATACCATAAGGTTCATATTTGACCAAGATCAATGCTATGAGATAAATGAGCTTAACATTTATGGAATTTTTCTGGAAGATATTTGTTATGTTGGGCTTAATGTCTTATATCTGTCCTATTGAATGGGAATGTGTTGTCAGTATTACACGTACTTAAAGAACTCATCAAAAGTATTCCGAGGAGCTGCCATAAATACCACAGTTAACCACGATGCAAACAAAATGGCTCATTGTTTACTCTTATGTTAACGCAAATAAATCAGTCTCATCCCATATAATATCAGAATAACTAACTAGCAATTAAAATTATAACAATAATGGAAACAACACTCTAAAAACGTAAGTCAACTATACAGGCTGCAGAGATAATCTGCAGAAGGACTGAGAAACTGGAAAATCCCGGTCTAGTATCTGAGCTTCTCTTCAGAGCTGCAGTGTGTTACTGTGAAAGCTCAACTGCTGAGCTGCCTCTCCAGTAAGTAATCAAAAGCATGCCCATACATCTTCTGGTGCTTATGGAGAAGCTCCAGATCACTAATAGCCTCACCATTTCTAGTCTTCTACCACTGGCAGTGCAGACACCTCTGTTTCATCTTCTTCCTACAAGGAAAAGATGGAAAACAAGAGAGGGAAATGGAAAAAATCTACTGGGAAGAAAAAAGCCGTAACACGTCCATTTCAACATACAGCCTATGTATGGATCAGCTTGGTTTTCAGTCTAAGCAATCCTGAAAGGCAATTCCTTTTCATCTGAATTTCTTCTCACGAGGTGAATGATTTAAAATTGCTTTAATTTCATTTTGAAAATTAAGTTTGAGCTATTATAATGAATACAAAAGATTGGTCACCAGTGGTTTTTCAAAACATCTCTTATTAAGTCTTATCCTGAAACATATTTATGGGAGTAAAGACTGCACATTACAAGTTTTCTCAGCAGAAACTCTTTTTTAGAAGCTAAAATGATACCCTCTGACACGTCTGCGAGCAGAAATGGAGCCTCATATCAGAAATTATTATAATTAATATGAAAACATTGAGCAGTCATCACTTGATGAAGGGAGGAAAAAAAAAAGGCTGAAGTAATAAGATCATGTGGCTGCTTGGAAAGGCTACTAGCTTATGCCATGCCACAAAAAAGCATGGGGAGGGCAAATTTTCCTCTGACTCCCTCAGAGAAGATCCCCACAGTGCTGCTGTAATTTGTGACAATGTGTGACAAAACCACTCAACAGAATAATGCTGACAAGTCAGTGGTTTTCTACCTCCAAAGAAAAAGCTCCAGGCTCTGAATTCTGCAGCTTCTACCTCATGTTTTCTGGCTTTATTTTTCCTTAGTTGTGGTAGTTATAGAGGAGAGACAACATTTCCAGTCACTCTATATTTAACAGTATTGTGCAAAAACTTATTAAACAATCTTTCTTACGTGGTATCTTGAGAGAATCAGGTCTTGTGAGTGGTTTAGTCATACAGTTCATGTGTGGAAAATCAGCAGTGCTTTTAGATGAGATTTTCCCGTGACTTTTACGTTTACATGAGACATAGTAAACACTCATTGTGCCTGCCATTACAAAGTAAACCAGCTTCAGTTCTATTAGAAGCGTTCACAATGGACAGGCACTCTATGTGGCCTAAACAGAAGTAACTTCTAGATAGACTACAACATGGAAGGAAATGATTGTCTGAGCATGCATGGGAATTCTGATTTCCAGTTCTCTGTCGAAAGTCATAGCTGGGACTTGTCACCTTCTTTGGGAAGGTGAAACAGCAAACCTTGGAAACCGTTTTGAAACATATGAAGGACCGGAAGGTGACTAGCAGACATCATCACGGATTTGCAACATTCTTGGTTGATGTGGCAGCCTTCTACAAGTAGGTGACTACCCTGATGAGTGAAGTGCTTTGGATGTTGTCTAATACAACTTCAGCAAGGCTTCTGACAGTTTCCTGTAACAACTTCATTTGCAAACAGATGAAGTGTGAGCTATATAAGTGCAGAGTAGGTTGGCCTGAAAAGTGTCTGAAATGGCAAATTTGGAAAGTTGCAATCAGCACTGTGAAGTCCAGCTGGAACCCAGCAATTAGTGATATAACCCAATGTTGATACTGTTCAACATTCCTGATAATGACCTGCAGTTTGGCCGGTCTGAAAAACTGGTAGGAGTAGCTGGTATTCCAAAGAGTTGTGCTACTATTCAGAGGGGTCTCAGCAGATAGGAGAAAAGGGTTGACAAGAATCTCATGAAGTTCATTAAAGGGAGATGCAAAGTCCTGCAGCTAGGACTTCATATATTAGTGCAGGCTACCAGCTGTCTAGAAAGTAGATTTGTAGAGAAGTACCAGGACATCCTGGTGGACAAGCTGAACAGGAGCCGGCAATGCACCTTCACAACAGTGAAGACCAATAGCACCTGGGGTGCATTAGGAAAAGCCTTGCCAGCAGGTTGCAGGAGTTGACCTTTCCCCTCTATTCAGCCCTTATGAGAGCACGTCTGGAGTGATAAGTCACTTTTGGACTTAACAGGAAAAGCATACAAACTGGAGAAAGTCCAGCTATGAAGCTGCTGAAGGGACAGGAACATGTATTTTATGAGAAAGTGTTGAGAGATCTGGGGCTCTTCAGCCTGGATCAGAGAAGACTCAGTATGAATGTGGACTGATAATTCTTGAAAAGCCAAGGCTAGAACCTTTCCTTTGTTAAAAGGTTAGAATCCTTTGCCAACAGATAAATGAAAAGATAGATGAAATAAATCAACAGCAATTCTTCAACTCAAAATATTCATAGTTACAAGCTATTGAAAGCCAGAGTAGACTGGAGGGAAGATCACTCTATCACTCTGCTCAGAACATCTTTATGATCCCTTCCAAACCAAGACACTCCATACATAAGTCATTCTTAAACTTCCATCATAATCATTCACTGCTCCTTTCCATGTTAGAAATGATTGCATAGCAATTCTTAAATGAATAAACTGCTGTTTACAAGCTTGTTTGTCAAAAACAAACCATCTCTGAGCAGTAACAGAAAGCAAGTTATTTAGCTGAAGTCCTAAGTTACTGGAGACAAATCGAAAAGACTTTTTTTCTCACACTAGCATCTTTCCATGTAGAAACATTTTCTCTTCTGCTGCTTTTTGAGCACTGTCTGTCTTCTCCTGGAGCAGGTGTCAGGGGTGAGCACACTTCCAGTTGCAATGTCTTAGGACAGTTTTTTCCTGTCTCTTGACCAACATGTCAGATGTACCTAATTAGTAAATCACAGTGGTAGTGTGATTCCTGTAAAAAAGGATACAGTCATG
The DNA here is from genome assembly GCF_026119805.1 of Tympanuchus pallidicinctus. Classification (NCBI taxonomy): domain Eukaryota; kingdom Metazoa; phylum Chordata; class Aves; order Galliformes; family Phasianidae; genus Tympanuchus; species Tympanuchus pallidicinctus. The sequence goes on from NW_026294813.1 coordinate 13,803,547, forward strand.
TCAATTACATGCCTGGTGGTTAATGTGTAAGTCTTCATTAGTCAGGCTCTCAGTCATTTTGCATCATACAGAACAGATACAGCACATTCGTCAATCTGGCCATTGGTGTTAACGTTTAAACTTTCAATCTGGCCATTGGTGTTAACTTGTGTAAAGTTTTCTACTGATCCTGATGAAGGCACAAAGAAATTTGTTTATTTTTTCTTTTTTCTACTTTCAACTAATTCTTGTTGCCTGGAAAACTCTTTTCACAGTGTCCACAGCTGATGTCTATATCTAATAAATGTGGCTTGGTATTATAAATATAGAGGCAGAAGAAGTTTTGATAACTCCTTCTGGATCAGATGATTCTCTGAACAGCTCAACAAAGCCTGACACGACCTCTTGTGCTGTGCTCTCCTTTCAGAAACAGTTTAGTGTGGAATCCAACATGGATGCTTTTGACCATCCACTTGGTAGAGGTCATTGTGACAAAAAAAGTTAGGGCACAATCCTTTCGTTTTTAGCTTTGATCTTGGAAATCTGACACCTGAAGACAATTCTACCTCTAAGAGGTAATAAAAATTGTGACCTAATAGCATACATGATAGAATTGTAGAACATTTCAAGTTGGAAAGGATCCACAGGAATCATCAAGTCCAATTCCTGGCTCCATATAGCTCCATCCAAAAATCAGACCATATGTTTGTGTATGCTGTGCAAATGCTCTGTGAGCTCTGACACTTCAGGGCCAGAATTATATCTCACCTGTAGATTTTCTTCCATTTCTTCACCTATGCCTTTAAAAAATGTTTGTATCTACTCTATCTATCCTGAATGCCACCGGTTTGCATTTTGGATTTGCATTTTGTCTTGATCTGGCTTACAGTAAATACGACTTAAAGTAGCTGGAGCACAGATGGGGTGGACTAAATCTGTAAACCAATCCATAAGCTCTGGCAGATGTTGAGTGTCCTTCTCCATCACATCGTAGGAGTAACATATAGCATTCATTATTTGGACTTTGACAAGAAAAATGAAAGTCTAGTAATAGAGGGCTGGGGATGACAGTGGCTGTGTGTTTTCTATCAATTGGTGGTGACATTTAGTGCATGTTAAAAGAACCAGACAGTGTGTTCCTATTGTCGTCTTTAGTTTTCTTTGTTGCAAAAGTGGAAAAACTCAATTTTATATTATTTTATCATTTGAAAAAGCCTTTTTTTGCATAGCAACAGCCACTCTACCCAACTACAGACAGGGCATGACTTGGATTAACAAAGGCACCACCCCTTAAAATAAATCTTCATCTAGTCTGAAGAATTTCCTCTCCATCTGAGCCTGAGCAAACAAATTTTAAGCCATGACAGTGATCATACCTTATAGCCTTGAAACCAATTAACTCATTTATCTGCTCTAATTTTTTGCTTCTTAGCATTTACCTTGGATCTTTCATAAATAGCATCCATTTTGTTCTTAAAAACTGGTCCTAGTTGTGAAGTCACCTGTAAAGTCACCAGGTAGAAGATGCTTCCACCATTAACCACTTGATGTCTGTACTTTGCAGAATGCAGGAACTCAGGGAGATAAGAAAACCGTTGATCAAATCTAACACATTAATGAAGATGGAAGTGCTCAGTTCAGTGCAAGAAGTCTTCCAGGAGGGTTAAATGTAGTGCCTGTATTCAACACTACTCTCTTACTTTACCGGTAGATGTCTCTGTGCCATCTGCTCCCTCTATCTTGCCTCTGATAAAAATCTACATCTGAACAATATTCTTTAAAAGGATTCCTAACATTTTTCACCACATTTGATCATCTATGTCTATTTCCAAGTGAATATGAAGGAAATTCAAAGAATGCAGTTTGTCTAGGTTATTTTAAAATGTACTTTTTTTTAAGTTTAATTTAAACTGATAACAATTATATCAACATTAAATAGGACATAGCTGTCATGAATAGCTATATGTTATGCTAAGTTGGCAGAAAAATCTTGAAAAAAAATCAAAAAACATTGAAATAAGGAAAAACTGAGTTAACACAAAAGAAAAATAAACACAGTAAGAGTGTCTGTTAGTCTCAGTATTACCTCAGTGTATTTTTATATCAAAAGACAGAAACCCAAGAAAGAAATATCTCCAAAATTCCAATGTTCTTCCCTCAAAATGTTAATTGGCCTTAACAACAATGACTGAGAGAAAGGAGACTTCTACCTAACACCAGGAATTCTGGGGAAGGATTGTATAGTATGGCAAGGATCATGAACACAAACAAAAGAGTAGTATGCAGAGAAAATAAGTAGGAAAACCAACATTAAAATGGTAGTATAGGATCAAATGCACTGCTCTGTTTTCTTGTTACAGAGAGTTAAAAAGACATCTCCAGGTAAAAATGTGTTCTCCCGAAGAAGAATACCTGCTGGTCCATGGGAGTTAAGGCCACTGATATTGGGATATTGCCTGACACTAAGCAGATTCATCATCATGGTATAACTCTCCTAACTGAAAGGTTCAGATCATCTGCTAGTACATGGAAGGTAAATCCGGAACTTCCTACATACATGTATATACAGATGTGAATTACAGGCCCAACAATTCTGGAGATCAATTAGTAAATTACAGTTTTATCTTTTCAATAAGAAAAGAGAGGAGGTAAGTAAAAAGGCAGAAAGAGAAAAAATCATGGCAGTAAATGAATATTCTTCTTTAGTGGAGAGATCAGATACAGTGAATGATGTGTGTGGTAGCGAGCTGAGATATCATACTGTTCATAGCCACCACTATGATTTTTACTAACCCACACTTGTAAAGATCAGTGCCATTTTGAAAAAAAGAGTCCAGTCATCAGCACAGCCCAAAGTCTGTATGGACACACTGAATTTCCTTCTGAGCATCCTGAACACCTTTAGGACACCTTCAAAAAGATATTTACTTCAATCTACAATTACAACTATTTAAAGTCTCAGTCAGTTTAAGAATGGTTGTACAAATGCCTGAAAAATAGATCTACAAGAAAATCCAGGAAGAATCTGCTCTGTTTTCTGTGGTAGGCTGCAGAGTACTAGAACAGACCACTGCTGAAATAATCCTGGGAATTTCTCCATCACAGCTTTTGTTTTAAAAGACAGTACATGAACATTAAAAAAATTGGCTTCGGGTATTGAAAGAATTAGATGTAGAAATTAAAGCTTCCTGGCATAGCACTTCAATGGAACACATTCACTGTTTATGGAAAAACTGACAGTGTACTGGATATGTGAAAACACAGTTTTTTTGTTCTTTTTTTTTTTTTTTTTTTGCAAATTAACTATTCCCTATTTGAACTAAGGCTCTTCCCTGAATTACTCCTCTAAATTGCCAAGTTTTTCTCCCTCTAAGCACTTATTGTTAAGAAAGTTTACTTGTTTCAGTGCACCTCTGAGCATCTCAACTGCCATAAGATCTTTAAGTGAAATGAAAAACAATACCACAGCTCCAAGTTCCAGACTACTTTCTAGCCTTCTTCTGAAAGGCAGCTACATAAAAGAGGATTTCAATTCTGAACACCAAAAGAAGGTGTATGTTTCACTCAAGAAAGTCTTCAAAGAGCAGTTATATTAGACACCTCCTTCCTTCCTTGATAACCATAAGAGCAGCTTGGATTCCTAGCTCCAGTGGCTGCATTAAATGTTAAGTATGCCATTCAAAACTTTTAACAAAAGAAAAGCAGAAAACACCAAGTTTTCAAGATGAAAAACATCAAACAACAGAAGAAGTAGATGTAGTAGGGGCATTAAAGAATTTCTACAAATAGGCTACACAGACATGGTTAAACCTGCTAGATTACAGCATGAAATAACTGAGGAATTCAACAGCGTTCAAAGAACAATGAAACTCAACCTCTGAGAAAAAAAAGATTTAGCATGGTACAGGAAAGAGGCAAGTTGCCAGTTACTGGACATTATGCATTGTTTCAAGATAGCAGAGTTTTCTGCCCCCAAACAAAGCCACTTAGATGAAATTTTGTATAATTTCTGTATGGTTCAGTTAAATAAGAATCAATTCAATCTCTTTGTTCAAATGAAAATCAAAGCATGAGTTCAGGTACAGTCATTAATTAAATATTGTTTTTGAATTAAAGATGTCCATCTGACTTTCTCCTTAGACATCAAAATTCAGATGCAGAGTTATCCTTTAGAGATTTGTATCTGTGCTTCTCCTGCCTCATGCTTAACACAAAGATTACATCCCAAGTACCTTAAAACCGCTTCAACTCTCATCCTCTGTGTATAACCGGCTCACACTCTTTCCTCATTTTTTTTCTTCTTGATTTGCAGTCCTGTCATCTGGCTATTCCGAATTCACACCTCACATGTTCCTTAACTTCCCTCAATACCATTTGTCCATTCACAAAAACATAAGTGATCAACAATGTAATTTCACTGAAGTTAACTTACATCCTTTTAAGGTAATGGCTTTTTGGAATCCATCCCAGAAGGTGCCTTCTGGGAGAAGAAAAAGTGTCTTGCTGAAGAAAGGCTCTGGTGGTTAGTCCACAACATTTCCATTCAAAGTAGAAAGAGGGTGACCAGCCCAGGTAAGGTGAGTACTTCTCGAAAGGAAAAAAGTATTTAACCTGGAAAAAAACTTGTCATAAGCTGAACAAAAATGGAAACATAATAAGAAGGGAGGGAAATGTATATGTGGTACTAGTGGATGGCCACTGTCATTTTAAATGAACTCATCCACAAATATATATTTGGCTGAACCCTGTGGCAGGGAGGTTTTTTTTGTTATTGTTTGTTTGTTTGTATATTTGGAAAAAAACTATGAAAAAGAAAAAATTACATTAAACTTATCTAGCTAATTAACTGATAGCTAAAGGGAGTTAATTTGGATTGTTTTGTTGAGTGCCATCAGTCCTGTTACGGGTAATTGAAGTGTAGAGAGCATGACAGCAACAAAATAATAAACATGAGTGAGAATCCCAGCATGAAACCTCTGTAACCACTGGTAGCCGAAGAAACACAAAGACCTTTCAGAGGAGAAAAATTGAAGAGTATAGTTATTAATGTTTCATTTCATTCATTTAAATATTGATAGGTCTCCCAATTACTTAGATACCTGAATCTGTAAATCTGTACTGATGATGAATTAAGAAAGCTTTTCATGGCAATTCTTTTCTTTCTCACTAAAAACTTCAGAGAGAAAAAGAAATCAGAGGCAGTCTGAGGAATCTCCTGTAATTAGAAATCCTGCAGTCACTGTGAGTTCAAGAGTTCCCACACTGACACTTCTTGACAACAAAACAGAGAAAAAGGAAATCAGGGCTCAGTTCTCATCTTTCATCACAGTCATCCTTTGATGAACAAACCATCATGCTGCTCTTGTCACTGTTCTCTCCTTGTCTTCTTTCTGCATCTTGTTCAAATTTCCCCCTTTGCTCTCTCTTTCTTCCCCACCAATATTACTACCACGTGTACAACCTTCTCACACAAGGGCTTTTTTTTTTTGGCCCTCCATACTAAGTACAAAAATGTAAAACCTGCAGTTCTCGGTATGTTACCAAAGGAAACAGTTTTACTTAAAACCTTGTTTTTGCCAAAATATTTTCAAAGTATCTGGAGAGGAGTCAAACCACAGTGGCTCTCAGTTGTATTTCCTTTTACTATTTCCCCAGGTACTCTCAGCACAGCACTAAGTAACAGGATATTCTTCCAGGAAAAAAAAAAAAAAAAGAAGAGGCTGCACGAGACAGTTTGTAGGTCTAAGTATTATCCTTCTGGGGCCTATGGATATGAATACAGGGCATATGGTTGCCAAGCTTGAAATCTTTCCTTGTGTTAGTTGTTCCTGAAGACAAGAATCACTTATGACAGTTTGTACTAAATACAATGATTATGTTCAGTCTTGTAATGCTTTTTGAAATTCACTTAATTTTTGAAAATTAGGAATCAGATATTTACAATACCTATGATTTTACTTTGTACTGGTATCTGAGTCTGCTTCTGTTTCAGCTCAGTCGTTTTCTATAATATAGTACTAATTATGAGTTTAGATATATATTACTCATAGAGCATTAAATGAAGGGGGAAAAGAATAGCTTTTAATCAAGTAGGTATGCTGAATTTATCATATAATTTATGTTATAGCTGTAATCATTCCATTTTACATGCCATCTATCTAAACCTCATTACATCCCAGACTTCAGCTTATATTAAAAACACAGCTGCAAGGCTTCCTGGTACAAGCCAAACACATATTCCACATGTACTGGGGGTCTTCCCACAGGCTGCCCATAGTCTATTATTTTAAAATTTTACTTAATTCTTCTCAAGCTATTTGTGGTCTTGCTGACATCTCCAGAAGACTTATTCCACATCCCCCTTTAGGAGTGTTAAGATCTTGAGAACACAGGCACTTCATTTTGGCAGTGAGGGGTTCTGTCTGCTTCTCTTGATGGTTGCTGAATTCTCTCCCACTGAAACTGGAAAAAATGTTTTACATTTGAAGTAGGGAAATCATTTTGTCCTGTGCCTTCATTATCATTATAATAAGTTTGGTGTGAATTAAATCTTATTCTGTTTATGTTTCTTTGTGGTATCATCATTTCAGGATATTAGACATTGCTTGCTGAAGAGCAATGGGAAATAGGATGAGGGAGCAGCAGAAAGAGCACAATTTAAATATCACAGCCCACAATACAGAGTTTATGATTAGCTACATTCAGTGTATGCAACCAGGGATTTATTGAATAGATCATTCAGTGAGTCAACTCTTCTTTCACATCTTTGAGAAGCCAGTGTTAGCATATGGACTCTGTTTAATGGATTTGTAAAGAAGAGATGACAGTTCCCTGGAGTACACATTACTGCTTTTCATGTCTTATATGCCTTCTTAAAGATTATACATTTGAAAATGTATGCACATAAACAACATATATGCAGCTAGAACAATGTTCAAAGCACAGAACTTTTCACCTCAAGCTGAGGTTCTCTCATCAAACAGTGTTATAATAAATATCCATTTCCAAAAAGTGTTAGGAAGAATTATATACTCCACAGTGTGAGCTGAAAGTTAATATATTTATGCTCTGTGGGATATAAATTGATATGATTCCATTCCATTGCCCTGAGTGGGAAAAAAACCAAAAAGGGCAACAGAAAAGAAATTATTCTCAAATCCAAATGCTGTCTCACTATGCACTAATAATATATGGCATGTCACAGTACTTTATTACTTCATTCAGGTCTGTGAAGTTAGTTTTGATAACATCACTGAGAGTAATCCCTACAGTGAGAAGGCATTTTGGATCTATGAATTCAACATGAAGCAAAACCCAAATATTCTTGTGTCAGGTATTGCATAGCAGAATATTTCACTGCAAACCATCTTTTCTTGTTACACCAGGCTTGCAATACATGTGAAGCTGCCCCTCCTGTGTAGCATATGGCAAAATGCCACATGGACCTGCAAGTTGGACTGATAAATCTGAAGAATATTTTTTACTTGCTGTTACAGAGCGGGGAAATCTTCTCTTCATTTTGATCCAAATCTTTCGAATTGAAGATACAGACTTTCTGATGTATCAGCCTTATCTTAGAAGGATAGTTACAGAGAGAGTGAAGCTGAACTCTTCCTATATTGGCATATGAGAAAGCAAAGCAGTCAGTCACAGGTCAAGGTTTGGAAGGGTCAAACTGGATATTAGAAAAACGCCTTCACTACAAGGATTGTACTTGTATTGCACTTACCCAAAGAGGAGGTGAAATCTCCTTCATGGGAGGTTTTCAGCATTTAACCATAAAAAAACATGGGTGATTTGATACAGTATTGGCAGAGGTCCTGTTCCAAGTGGGATGCTGGACAACCTTCCTTCTAGCCAACATATCTGTGATTTTATTAAAAATCAAAGATGCAACAAATGTTATATGCAACGATAAGAAACGACTGCAGAACAAAATTTAAGTCAATCCAGCTTTGGAGAAAATGTTGCAGGAACTTACAATAGACTAGCTGTGTTCTTCTGCTTCAACACCAGGCTTAAGCAACAGCTTAAGCAACAGCTTAAGCAACAGCGAATAAAGGATACGTGCAAGCTTCCCATAAAAAGAATATTGAAAGCATTCTCCATTCTGTGTTTCTTCCAGTACCCAGTACTCTCACAATATAAGGGAATCAATAGGTGGTCAAACAGAAACTAGGTTGGCTCTACCAGAGCATAGCAAATGAGGCAGATCATCTTGCTAGCTGTAATATGGACTCAGCACTGGAAGATAACTGCTGATGGTCTATTAGCAGCATAAGCAGATCAATATAGATGTGCCTGTGTTCCACAGTCCCTTCTCAGATGACCAGCAAATGCTCACAATGAATGATGTTTTCCAGTTTGAATTGTGCTCTGCATTTCTTAGGGAAACAAGGCACATAATGCAGGCTTAATAATCCCCAGAATGATTCAATTTCCTGTGTTTTGCCCACTCACACGTGCGCTTTCCTTTTTTTCCCAAGGACGAAAGAGTCTGTATTTGTTTAAAAATATTAATTTTAAAATATTCCAACTGCTGCCCTCTTAATGGCTGCTAAGTTAAAGTAGAAAGAATTTACTCACTCTCATCCTACAGTCAGACTCTGAAATGAAAAAGAAGTATTCATTTTTGAATGTCATTATTTTTCTTGAAGACACCCCAACTTATAATTGGTCCCCAGCTGTTTCTTAATTTCTCCATATTTCTTCTTACTATGTTTTATTATCATGAGGACAGGAAATATGAGTCAGTAACTCTAAGATCATCCATTTCACTCACTTATGGGGGGTTGAAGCCCAAGGCAAACAAAAAGTGTCAAATATTTCAAATAAACTGAAAATGCCTCTACCATTTGCCACCCACAGCTGAGTTCACATTTTCAGCAGAATCATAGCTCGTCTGAAACATGTTTTAAAAATTAAGAATAGTATCCACACAGAGAGGAATGTTTAGGCTCTCAACAGTTGCTTCTGGAAAGTAATATATCATAACATTTTCTTTTAAACGGAACATTTAACTTCAGATAAATTTTATACATGCTTTGATGGGTAAATAAGGCATTTACATATGCCCTGGGCTGCTAAAAATGCCACTATATTGTGACCAGTCCCAAAATTTTCTAGTTCAAAAAAATTCAGTAATTTCTTTCAGCTATCCTTTTTTCTTTGTTTCTTGACCTCTTTGTGTTCAGCTGAATGATAAATAACAACAGGTCTGTTCTTTCAGTACTGTCAGACAGAAAACCATTATTTCCTGGAGTTCTCTAGCGCTCATCTATTCTGCAGGGACTTTCAAAATTGTATTTAAGGTCAGAGGTTCAAAGAATTTAGATAAGTTTATATGTGCTCCTCCAGACACACCTCAGCACAGCTAACAGACTCCAGCAATCTAGAGTATTATTACTCCTATATTGAAACAGTGACTGAAGAAAACATCCAAAACCATGTGGTGACTGCTGATGCTCTAATTTATTGAATTGCCAATTATACTACCATTGACGTGTCTAAATAAAAAATGCTTAGGCATTGAATTCTTCAGCTGCAGAGCATAGTAAAACCTCTGTGCTATGAGTTACACACTTGACAAAAGCATTCACATAGGCCTGAACACAGAAGACACCTTCACTAGCAAAGTGGAGCAGTGACAAAGAGGACAAATTATTGCCTCAGTCTGCACAGCCAGTCAGGCTTCCCACATCTCTCACATTCCTGAAAGTCTAGGTGGGGAGTAGGGAAGCAAAGTCCCTCCCACTGTTAGCAAAGAGCAAGTTTGAGATCAGCTGATGAGACTGAACATGTACAAGTCCAAGGGGCCAGCCAACATGCAAAGCAGGGTCCTGAAGAATGATGTGGTCACCAAGCCACTCTCTGTCACATGTGGAAAGACATGGCTGCTCTTTAAGGTCACTTCCAACACACCCTTTCTATGATTCTATGATTAACAGGAATCTATGGTCCTTCTATTTAATTAGGGAAGCAGGATTTGTGGATTGTTAAGTTAGGTACCACTTAGGTTAGGGCTCCTAAATGTTTTTAGATTCAGGTGTCTGAAACAATATGCCTTCACCATCCCCCACCCCCTAAAGGATGGAATTTTTGTTCCTGCACAACTTTTTAAAACATTATGTAGATTCTCATGTCTGATATGAAGAAATACATACCTTAGGTTGTCACATACCTTTCTAAAACAGTCAGACAAAGTGGGAGACCTGCATAGTAAGAGGACAGAGGGAAAGAGTTTTACTTAATTTCTGCACTGGTCTGGTGCTCTGAGAAGAGCAATCTGTAGCACTGGGTGATTTTCTACTTTCTGATGAGTTCCTTACACAGATCTTCCTGTTGATAAGAACAAAAGTATTCAAATTATCAAAGCTCTTTAAGTAAAATGGTCTCAAGTTCATTTTGCTGTTTAAATGGAGACAAACTGTGTGGAGGCATTTGGCTTCTATTTTCTTCTGAAGTTTCATATTTCCTATATTGGGAAATTCAGTCAACTTAAAGCAGAAATTCTTTGTAGGAGGTTTGCAGGATATCCACTGCATCATTATATATTTCCTTGACATGTCATAGGCTGATTTGTACCATGTTCTTACGGTTCTCAAGAAGCCTGGGAACAGATCTGAGTCTCCTCTTACACATTTTTCTAGAGTCGCCTATGACATATTTCTAGAGAAATTTGTACCTTTGGGAAGAGATCATTGCTGTTAAACCAGATTATGTTAAACCTTCCATTTTCCACATTAGAGCAACATGATACAAAATAAATTAAGTCAGGTGTGGGCCCATTGCATTAAGGCAGTGAGTATGGTACAGTCTGGAAGGTGATTTCTACCAAATATATAATAAATTCATTAATCTTATAAATAGTTACAGTTCCCTCTCAGCCTCTCTGCCTGGAAAATCTCTGCTAATCTGATTGCCTTCTGATCCTTAACACAGTTTTATACATTTATGCTCAGCTCAGATCTAATCACACAAGTCTTACACAAAAACAAGGTTCCTCTAAATATTACCTTCTCAAGTGCAATCTGATCTAAAGTTCAAACTAAGTTCTTTCTTGTGACTCATCAAGAATAATAATGTTTATACAACGCAAATTCTGGCATTAATTTCACAGCCTCACACTCACCTGTGCAAATAAATCAGTGCAAAATTTGATCAACAAACAGATCCCTGTGGAAACAGCACTGTCCTCTTCAGAGTTCTGCAAACATTCTGCAAGGTCCAGGTTCCCTCAGTCTAGGTTTTGCCAAATCATTTCTCTTATTTTTTTCTCTAGAATTCACTCTCAGAATTTTGTTTTCAGTTTCTCCATGCTCTAGCCACAAACCAGAATTGAGCAACTGTAATACAAACTGGAACTGCTGATTTGCCCAACTTTCTGAGTGTATTGATATCTTTCAATTCAGATTCATTTCTAAATAACTGGAAGGTGAAAAACCTCAAACATAAATAAAATTTCCTAAATAAATTTACTTTGTTGTTCATTAAAATATTCCTTTCAAAAGTTTGGCATAAATGCTTTTAAATTTCTTGTTCTTGCAGATAAAACCTGCAAGTTGCATAAATGCTCTTGAAAACAATAACTATTAAAGGAAAATTCAGAAAATGAATAACTTTTCTAATAATTACAAAAACTTCGTAGTGGAAAGTGTCAGCACATGAAATGAGTAACAGTAGCAGTGAGTCTAGGCAGAATGTGAAATAAGTTGAGGCAAGTTAGATTGGCGGTGTAAACATGAACAAAGGATTTGGAACGAGACGCATGTTCGAACAGTGAGAACATAATTTATTGTGAGCAACCAATGCAGAGAAAAATAAAAAAAATCATTCAGTCTGGATAAAAGTTGATCCACCCATAATTTTTTCTAACTTTTCTACCAGAAACAGAAGCTTAATAAAAAATTTCACTTTTCCCTCTAAGTTCTTCATTTTATAAAACAAACCAGAAAAGAAAATCAAACCAAGCCGAAAGAAAAGAAACCACCAGCAACTAAGATATGTGTAGTAAATGCTTTCATACCAAGAAGATGTTTTGTGAACATAAAGCCCGGACTGGCCTGATGTTTTGTTCCAGCACATCAGAATGTCATGGCACATTTGTTCCCAATCTCATCTTCTTCCTTCTCAGTTCTCTGTTCTGCATTGCTCTAGAAGAAGCAGTTGTTGCAGTGGTTGAAACCTCACAATTTGAGATCTAAATGTGATCTATAAAGTAGTTACTGAAATTAGAAGCTTGAACTGTCATCAGAAGTGAAATAGGGATTCATAGTTAGCTGTCACTGTTCATAGGCCATTTGTATTTTATTTTAACCGAGATGTCAAGATCACTGTTTATCACAGTAAGACTGTCCTTCAGATAGAATGTGGCAAACACTTGGGCTGCTGCTTTCTCTCCAAAAGAAGTTTGCTAGCAGGTAAGAAACTAATAATAGGTATCCATTCAGACTTGTCTAGAGGAGCATTACAAAGGTTTTGCAGTGTTGCAGGTTAAATGCCTGTAGGGACAAATGGAAACATCACACATTATTTTTTTTAAGTGCTTTTTTTTTCCTTCCACAGTTTTGTTTTCATTTTCCTTGTTTCAGCTTGAGTTGGTTGGTTATCATCTGAGAGGTTTTATCCTGACCTGTGCTGATGCTTTAGACATAATGATAGCTTCATCAGCAAAGAACAAAATAAATAGTTGTTATCATTCTATTGCTGGTAGCTAAGACTATGGCATTTCTCTCTCCTCTCATCATTATCATTCATAAAATAATCATAATGTAAAAAAGGTTGTCAGTGATCTTAGCAGGATGTTAGCAACATTTTAGCAGGATGTCTGAAGAGCTGTTGCCTACTACTAGTAAAAAGAAATCTAGTAGACTACCCCTATGTATTCCCGGTACATGATAAAGATGCAGATGTTAGTGCTGGTGTGCTTTGCTATGGCAAGGTTGCATGAAAGTCCAGTGGTCTGACTACAAGTGTTTCATATACATTTAAGGTCTGGAAGTTTTCAAGTAGCTTCAGAACTCTGTCCTAGTTTAAACTCTGCTTATTAGCCTTCCAGGAAATCAGGTAATGTAACCCCTTATTTGATCTTGCTAATTATTCTTTCCTGCCATTTGGCCCCAAAAGGAGTCTGGAATCAAGTCAGCAGCTGGGAAATACTCTGGCTACCAGTAAACTGGGAGATGAAACTGTACCCTCTGCTGCCATCAATTCAGCTGTCAGTGCCATTCTGTAGCCTAAGACTTAAGGAAATTGTTGCAGCTGCTATTACCCCATTCCACGTAAACGAAAAATTAGTCTCCACCCACTGGAATGTCTTCAGTTTCCAGACATTTTTTAACAGCAACTTTTCAATAAAAATTAAAGTTAGTTTTCAAAATCCTGAATCTACTACTCAGAGTCTGAAGCATTATTAAATGCTTTCAAAACTGTTACCAACTTACTTTTTAATATCAGTGGGAAGAAAACTTCTCTATTTCTCTGCTTTGCTTAGAGTGTATGGGCAACATCTTCCTTGTGAGCTACATGTTTAAAAATAATTTATTTTAACTGTACTTTGTTGAACACTTATGTGACTCATCTATTGCTCTTGTTATCAGTGTGACAGCATAGCCATGTAATTACTTTGCCTGCAGGCTGTGGACCCAAATCAACAACATTCACTACAGATATCCAGACTTTGGATTTCCTTAGCTGATCTTTATGCGTTTCTAGCTGAAAAAGTCTTTCAAAGACACTCCCTATGGCTCCTGGCAAAGTGAGGTGCCAGGAACAACAGAGTAGGGCCTTATTTTAATGCATATTTTTTCATACAGATAGAGATTTCTACTATCCTAGCTAAGGTCAGAATTCAATCTCTGGGGTCTACTAGTAATAACCAGCTTCCGAATTGCAAAATCACAGCTCTTAGATGAAAAGACAAGAAACAAGCATCCACCAACCAGGAAGGTGCTAAGAGCCATATGGAGTGGCAGTCAACCACTCTGGTCTCCAACATCCAAAGCTGATGAAGTCAGGAAAAGTGTAAAACAGAAGGTTGGAGAGTGAAAGATTCATACAAACATGTTAACACAGAAAGAGTCAGAAATTCATCTTAATTTGGCCTCTTTCAAAGCAGAACACTCTACTGATGAGGTAGTTATTTTTATATCAATATGATTTTTCTAAGCTAATGCTGCTCTTTATTATTTTATTATTTCCTCTCCCATAATCGAAAACTTCATGCAATGTTCAACTAATACTGTCTCTTCACAGGCTGGGTGAGCTCTGCATTTCTGAGTTAGCAAGTGCTATCAAGATTCCATTCATTCCAGCTGGGGAACGGCAAACTGTGGGAACGGTTACAGAAAGAGAAATTCCCCTTCCTCTCTCTGTTTTTCTCTCTCTTTCTAAACCTTTTTTCAGGATAAATATTTAAACACCAGAATGAGGCAAAACTCCCACAAGGCTGGAAGCAGACGAACTCACTCCAGACTAGTCTGCAAAATAGCTGTTTGTTTCATTTTTCTTTTCAATGTCCAAGCTTTAAAGTTTTCCAACTTTTAAATTGTCTTTGAAAAGAAGGGAAACCATATTACAGACTTTTTAGTGAACATAACATATTGGGTATGACTTTTAGTTCCAGGAATTTATACCACGTAATTACTAGAACATGCCTTTGTGACTAATAATAATAATAATAATAATAATAATAATAAAAGTCAAAGAAATTTTGGGAATAAAGCAGCTGAAACCTGATTTTTACTTTATCATCAGTGGCTCAAACAATCACAAAAGTGGATTGTCTCTGTGGTTCTGCCATCCTTTATCATTTTTATCCATTGTCCATATAGAAATTCAGGCTGGATGGGGCTCTGAGCAAACAGGTCTAACTGTAGATGTCCCCATTCATTGCAGGGGCTAGAGGACCCTTCCACCTCACATGTTTCTATGACTTTATGACTCTGTAGGCTTACGGTCAGGTAAAAGCAATTTCTCTACTTTAATGGTTTGTAAAATACTCCAGAGACAGCAATAGTTGTAGTTTCCTTATGTAAGCTATCACAGATGGCATGATACAGTTGGTGAATAATTTTTAATTTAGACAAGTCTTAGTCAAATCTTCCTTAGTATGATTGGGCATGCCAGAAATCGTATTAATGAGATTCCTCTGTCCATGTAACATGAAATTAATATTAGTGAAACTTTGTTCATGTCATCTGAAGAAATTTTTGTAGAATGCTACATTTTCCACTACTTAGTTTAGGTTTAGCACAGGGAAACTGAACACAATGTTAGGATTAGCTACCAACAGCAGTTTCTAGTGTGGTTTTAATTTGTGGAAAAAGAGTGAATTACTTGTCTTGTTAAGAAATTGTCATGGGCAGTGTTTTGATTTCTACTAAACTGGTGTAAATTCAAGCAGAACACTTAGCCTGCTTCATACATGACACAATTTCCACTTCAGTCTATCAACATTTTCTATGTTCTTGTGTTTTAAACTGAATTATTGTCTTATTCAGAATAGAGGAGACACTATTTATAGTGTATTTCATACACTATATTTTGTATACAGCTCAGATTTCTGTCTTCATCAGAAGTAGTTGTTTCAGTGTCCTCTTATTCATGTCCCTACAGTTTTTTCTTGCCCCTCTTCTCTCTTCACCCCACTGGACACATAGGAATTAAGCCGCAGTAAAAATCTGATCTGTCGCATAGTGTTTTCCACTCACTGTGAGCTCAGAAACTGGACTGTATTCAACAGTTCTATCCATGGTGGAGGAATGCAGTATTGATTCTTTGGATGTAAACTTGTTATATTTCCCAGCAACTTCCATGGACGACAGAATTAGAAAATATCCTTCCAAACGATTCAGGGGTAGGTGTTAGACTGTTTTGCAGCACTGAGTCTAGCTGGCACACAGCACTTTGTGTTGACACAAGAAAATGTCTCCTACCCTGACGGAGAGGCTTGCCAACACACAGGATATTTCTTAATGTTCAGTCCCAAACTGTGAGCAGTAATAGACTAGGGGCTCCTCAACCTCTTCACCTCCACTATGAAGCGTAAAATCCGGTTTCATCAATCTATTCTTTAAGAAACGTTCTTGAAGATATCCTAAAGATCACTAACAAGGAGTCTGATACTGAGAGAAGACTTAGAAAGGTGAAATTATGCTGGATACCAACTCACTACTGTGCCAGCCCACTTATCTAGCATGCCCTGACACTGTCGAATTAACTACTATAGATGTAGGTGCTGAATTTACATTACTGACACTGAAAACATCCCCTCCAAAGCCCTTTCCAGGTCTTCCTTGCTCCTATCACTCTCATTAGTTAACAGTGTGGCAGCAGCAGCTGTACATTACCCTCTTGGTCTATATTGACTCTTACCAGCCTTTGAGGAGCAACCTTTTCACCAGGAGTGATGGGAAAAGTTTTGGAAAATCCTCTTTCAAACACAGTATATAATTCCCTAAAGAATAAACAAACAGTGTAAACACATCTAAGGAGGACTTACTTCATTTGAAAGACAACAAATTTCATAAAAGTTCTGCACTTTCAGATGAAAGTAGGATGAATAAATTGTTCCCTCATTATTTGTATTATTCTACATTAGTCGAATGATGCTTTATCTGCCTGATATATTCAGCATTATCTGAGATAATTATCTGAGTAACATCTTCCTTTATGGGCTAGACCTGCCATTCTGTTTTGTTGTTGCATTGCCACAGAAGAAGCTTTGTTTAAGTTGCACACCTAAAATGCTGTCTACAAATTCAAGAATTAAGCTGTGATCTTTCTGCTGGGTTTATGAGATGTGGTGAGCAGGAGAATCTGTAAGAAGTTGACATCAGTAAATCTGATCTTCTGTGTTTTGAAATCTGTTTGATTGTTATTCTACAACAATTCAAAAATAAATGTTTAATAACTATTAGAATACAAGAGTCTGACCTTTCATCCCACAAGTGGAGCCAAGAAGGTTCCCATTCCATTTCTCTGATCTCCTAAGCTGATTGCCAGCAATGCTAAAGAAAACAAGAGTAGAAATTCTTTGCATTTCTGAAAGGCATATACCTCTTTTCCCTTTTTTCTTTATAGCTCACCTTCAAAACTTAGGTCTCGTTTATACAAAGCAAACAAAATTAGTCAAGGAAAATATCTCATGGTTTATATATGTAGAGATCTTTCTCTTACCACTCAGGCTCACGAATAATACCCTTTGGGATTCCTTACAGAACTTTTATTCCTACAGGCAGATTAAACTCTGCTATATGGAGATTCTCAGCTATATGGAGAAGATAAAGAGGGACATGTTTTCTTAACTAAACATTTTGCAAATGAAAGAAAAGTTAATGTATTCTTTGCTTAGAAATCTTAACTTTCAGTTGCCTGCTTGTTACACCCACTGGATGTAATCTGCACAAGCATTATATGGCATTAAACAATGTACTTTACATAATCTGCAGAACAAGTAAGCATTGTCTAATCACAGGCTTCTTTCCACAAGCAGAATGAAAGGTTTCTGGAGGAGTTTTTGGACATTCTAAATTTTAGAAAGAAAATATTTATCTGATTTTGTCTTAGAATTACAAAAGATAATCACTTTTTCACGAAATGAGAATTAACAAAATAAACTAACAATACTCTCTTTAAATGAATTTCACTTCTCTACAAAAAATTCCATGCAAACTACATGCACTCTTTCAATCCCATTTGCTCAGCTTGACAATACTTCTGTCAATACAGAGTCAATACTTCTTTTTCAGCACTTAAAAAAGAGCTTCAATTATTCAGTAGAAAAATTTTCATCGTCAGCCTCTAAAACAATACTTAGAATAAGTTAACACTAACATCTTTGACACATTATGATCTCCAGGGTTTGACATTTAATCTAGTTTTACAAACTCTAGGCCTGAAACTTGATGTTCTGGAGAGCATCAACCTTTGTTTTTCATTGATTCTTATTGTTCATCAACTATTAAGTACAGGAATAAAGGATATAAAACTTTGCTCATGCAACAAGAACCCAGTCATGCAGCCTGTAAAACCCACCACTACATTGTCCACGTTTTTTTCAGTAACGATTTTCAATGCAAAAGGGCTCCATGCAGTAAGATATAATCACATTTATCACTATTTGTTACTTATCTCCTTAACTTCTCTGTTCTAGCTTTTTGGAATAGTCATGATAGAATTAGACTTTCAAAACTATGTGACATATTTACTTCATTGTATTATTGAACAATCTAATTGTTTCTACAGATATAAAAAGCAAAAGTAACAAAATAAAGGATAAAAATAAAAAAAAACATGCTTTAAAATTACAATAATTTTAGCTATTAGTATTTTTTCAAAGATATATACTTATATATATATAAACAGTGTCCACACATGCTTTTCTGATGCAAGTGATTTTTGTGCAACGTACAGGTAAATTCAGCCATGTTTTATCTATGTCCACACCATAACCATTCATTTAAATACAGAATCACAGAATCACAGAATGGCCCAGGTTGGAAGGGACCTCAAGGGCCTTTGCCCAAGTGCAAAACCTTGCACTTTGCCGTGTTGAACCTCATTAGGTTCATCCGGGCCCACCTTTCAAGCCAGTTGAGGTCCCTCTGAATGGCATCCTTTCCTTCCACCGTGGCAGCTGTACCACTCAGCTTGGTGTCATCAGCAAACTTGATGAGGGTGCATTCGATTTCTTTATCAATGTCATTGATAAAGATGTTAAAGAGCACCGGTTCCAAGACAGATGCCTGGGGGATGCCACTTGTTACCAGCCTCCACCTGGACTTAGAGCCATTGATGACCACTGTCTGCAGCCTTTCAACCAGTTTCTTATCCATCGAGTGGTCTACCCATCAGATCCACATCTCTCCAATTTGGAGATAAGGATGTGGTGGGGGACCATGTCAAAGGCCTTGCTCAAGTCCAGGTAAATGACATTGGTCACCTTTCCCTTGTCAACCAATGCCATTACTCCATCATAGAAGGCCACCAGATTGGTTAGTCATGATTTTCCCCTGATGAAGCCATGCTGGCTGTCTCGGATCACATGCTCATTCCTCATGTGATCAAGCATGTCATCCAGGAGGGTCTGTTCCATGATCTTCCATGGCACAGAGTTAAGACTCACTAGCCTGCAGTTCCCCATGTTCTCCTTGCTCCCTTTCTTGTAAATGCGACTGACATTTCCTCCAGTCATCGGCCTGGCTACCAGCTCAGCCAGCTCCTTCAGAGCCCTAGGATGCACGCCATCCAGCCCCATAGACTTGTACACATTCAGTGTCATGAGGCAATCTCGGACTTGCTCTGCCTTTACAGTAGGGGGGGATTTACTGCCCCGATTCTCACCTAGACATTTAGGGATGCTGGGCTCAAGGATGTAAGAAACATTAGAATCCTGGCCACCAGTGAAGACCGAGGCAAAGAGCTCATTCAGTACCTCAGCCTTCGCTCTGTCCATTGAAGCTAGTTCTCCTTTTACACTTACGCTTTGGCCTGTTTCTTCTGTCAATGTACCTGTAGAAAGTCTTTCTATTCTTTTTCACATCCCTTGCCAAGTTCAATTCTGCTTGAGTCTTGGCTTTCCTGATCCCACATCTGCAGGTCCAGACGGCATCCCTGTATTCTTCCCAGGTGACACACCCTTGTTTCCAGAGTTTGTGCACATGTTCCTTTGTCCTCAGCATGCCCAGCAGGTCCTTACCAAGCCATGCCTGTTTCCTCTGCTCGCTTTCTTATTCAGAGGAATGGAGAGCTCTTGTGCTCTCAGAAAGGCATCTTGAAGAGTAGCCAGATCTCCTCATCATCTTTGTTTTTAAAGACAGCATCCCAGGGCATCTTGGCCAACAGTCCATTGAACAGCTCAAAGTTTGCTCTTCCAAAGTTCAGGGCCCTGACACCACTTTTTGCCAGGCCCACATCCCTCGAGATCACAAGGGCATGGTCACTGCAGCCCACGCTGCCTCCAACTTTAATGCCTTTAATGATCTCCTCCGCAATGATGAGCAGCAGGTCCAGCAACACTTCACCTCTGGTCGGTCTGTCCAATACCTGGACCAGAAAGTTATTATCAATGGATTTCAGGTGCCTCCTGGACCTCTTGCAGCTTGATATCACTCAGAAAAGAAATCTGAAACTCATCCATGCCAGCAGTATATATATATATAGCAGTAGCTATATGTGCATAAATATTTTATTAAGTCTTTTAACCTGTTACTTAGATTGTTTTCTCCTTGCAGATAAAATAATTTCTTACATGTGGCTGCAATGCTAGTCTGAATTTCTTTTCAGTGTGGCTGATAAAGACCCCATTATAGTGATATAAGCACCTTTATTTGTTCTGTCTACCTATTTTTACAGTGGTGGTATACAGTCTAGACACAGACCAGTCCAGCCTTATTAATGGAATCCAATTGTATTCAGAAAATTACACAGAAATGTGTGTCCTTTCCATCTTTTAAGTTCCGTCCTTCATAATGAGGCTTCCATGTATTTCTGTGACATTTGGATCAGGTTACATTTTTTCCCCTCGATTTCAACTATAAGTACATATAGTAATATGGGCTTTAGCTGACTTATAGTTTTACTACTTTGCAACTAGAATGACAAATATCTGACAAAAACATTTTATGGCTGTGAATGATTTTTCACACTAAGAGAGGAATTCACATCAAGCAATAAGGTCTTCATCAATCTGATTTCTAAAATTATAATGCACTTCTTGTTACTCCACTGATTTATTTCTTTTTCTGAACATCATGCAAATTGTGTCTTACTCAAACTGCATTACGTTACCTAGTTCACTGGGGCCATTTATGCAATGAAACAAATGCTTTTTCTTAACAAAGACATTTATTTTGGAGGGCCAGAGTTGGGGCAGTGTAAGGAGTGCCCAAGGCTTTCATACCTGTGCTAGTTCCCTCTATGAAAAACATGTTACAGTGAACTGAACTGTCTACTGGAAGCTTCATGTGAAGCTCCTGTTGGATTCAGTAGGAAATTCACCGCCAGAGATGCTAGGTCATCATATAATCACACTGACAAATCCAGACAATGCATTTATGTTGCAGTCATCTTTCAGGCTTTATGGTAACAGAAAGACCAGCAAGTGTTAATGCTAATATGACACTGTCCAAAAATTCATCATGAAAATGGTTACTGTTTTTAATTGAAAAATTAAGTATCTCCAATTTTTTAAAGGCCATTCCCTTAAAATTTTATGTCAAAATACCAAAATATTTGTTTTGTAGTCCAGCAGCAGAAGCTGAAACAAAAGTCTCTGAAATCAATCCCAAATGCCACTGTTAAAGTTTTATATATAGCACAATTTTATACACACATGAAGTGTAAAATGAATTTGGATTTGAATATCATTTGAAGAAGCCAAATAGTAAACTCTAAGGGCTTTTTATTTCTACAATGGAGACATCAACAATGTTAATAATGGCAGCTCAAAGTTCTAATGAAAGCCTTAAACGCTTGTAAAATATTAATAACTACTAAGCCCATTTGTTCACTAGTGGAAAACATCATTTCATTTTTATGTTTTCTCCACAGATTCTTTATGATGGGCTATACTCGAAGTGTTGACCACAGTAAGAGCCCCAGACATATAAAAGAGCCCAAGCAGTTACAGTACCTGCCAAAGACAACTGTTAGTTTAAGCAGCAGTATGGTGAAAGCATATTACCCACTTGGCAGGGTAAGACAAACGCACACAACTTAAAGAGAGAGAGAAACCAACCATAACTAAAATCTTGAGGAGCTGGCATGAGTCACATATCTACTTCCTCTTCCTTTGAAAATGCAGAGATAAATAATACTGCTCCCTCTGTTTCCCAGTCCCATGAATCGGAATTGAAGCAGAATCAAAGTGATTTTTCCTGCCAGGCAAACAAAGGACACTCTGATGCTGGAAGGGTTACTTGACATGCTGGCAATTCTGCTTCAGTTTCTGTTATGATCGTTCTGAGGATACAGAGTGGTAATTCCCCTAGAAAAAAGGTCATCATCATAGTAAGCATGAGGCCTATTTGTATCCTAAGGGTGTTTCTCTTAGTCACATAAGAAAGGAAGGTATCACTGTCTTCAGAGAAATTGTACTGTGAAGAGAATTTAAAATCAAGAAGGGACTTTGTAGCAAAAGGTACTCTCTGTGTCTAGGTAATCTGAGTGAATCTGAAGCATGCACCACAGGGAAAACCAGTTGCTCTTCATTTCTCTTTCAGTGTAAAACTTCTTTAATCTCTGATTTCATTCATCTAGTTGAAAAGCATCTGAATTGGCTCCTTTGAAAAATAAATTGTGAAAGGCATTTTCTATAGACTACCCTTCTACTGACAGGAAGAAGTTGTTAACAGTTTCATCTCCAACATTCTGCCATGACACACTTTGTGTATTCCATGTCCCTCGCTCCCAGACACTGGATATCACACAGCCTGCATGAGGCCAATCTGGCCAGGACCTCTACACGAGAAAGAGCTGGAGCTCTTGGAGGTCCAGAGGAGAGTCACGAGGTTGCTCAGAGGGCTGAAGCACCTCTCCTGTGAAGGCAGGCTGAGGGAGCTGGGCTTGTTCCGCCTGGAGGAAAGAGGCTTCCTCATTGTGGCATGCCAAAACTTAAAGGGAGATAACAAGCAGAGTAGAAATCAATTTTTTACACAGCCTAATAGGACAATGGGGAATGGTTTTAAACTAAAAGAGGCGAGATTCAGATTAGATTTCAGCTCCTAGGATGTGTGTGTGTGTTTCTGGGACTGTGGTTACCACAGCAGGCAAACTGGGAATGGCACATCAGTAAGGCCATAACGAGGCAATTTGCATGGCAGTTCACAAAAGGAGAGTGCAGGGTGGACAACTTTTTTCTCAACTGGGAGCAGTGAGAAGCAACATTGTATTGAAATGCATATTGTAAACACCCTCTATAATGGTCAGGCTGAGGAAGAAAGCCACATAAAGGAGCCACAGTTTTACTGGGCTAACTAGTATGCTTAGATAGACCTCCCAAGAAGAAATGGAGCTGCCCAGACCTTTAGCTCTGGGGAACTCCAGAATATAGAAGTCTCCCATGGACCTGAGGGAAGAGTAGGTGTCAAAGGTGCAAGTCTGTCCAGCTTGATGAACTGTTTGATCGGATGGCCAAGTTCTGTGAGGAAATCTCCAGGCTGAGAAATATCTGGCAATCAGAGAGAGATTGATGAGTGATATCATACAGTGACAAAGACAGACCGACAGCCCTGTCTGAAGTGCCTGCCAGGCAAAGAAGCTAAGCTAGCTTCCAACTCCAAGGAGACAAATGGCAAAAAAAAAAAGTGCAAGATAATGGAGACTTACACCCTGTCTCTGTTTGGAGCAGCTTATTTTTTGCTACTGAAGTTCCCTGAACAACAAATATGAAGCTCTGGGAATAGAAAGAGAAGAAGTGTGGATAATGGCTCAGATCCAGAAAAGAATAATAACATTAAAATGGCCCAGTCAAGGACCTAAGTCAGAACCAGTGTCACCTAAAAAAGTCTATGGCTGTTAGTAATTAGGGACTCCAGACTGAGATGCACTGAGGCACCTATTTACCATCTCAATACTCTCTTCACAGAGGGCCCTCATCACATCACATCACATCACATCACAGAATTGTAGGAGTTGGAAGGGAAATTCAGGAAGAGGCTGCCAGGTATGATAAAACTGGAGGACAGCTATCTGTTCCTCCTCTTTCAAGATGGCTCACAAGAGAATGCAAGAAAAGAATTACAAAACATTAAGAAAAAGCCATGAAACTTAATGTCCATTGAGAAGGTGTTGAAACAATCAGGAGCACATGTAGTATTCTTCTCAGTCCTCCCAGCTAGAGACTGGTACCCAGGCAGAAGGAGAATGGACCAGCTGAAGGAATGTCTCAGTGGATGATGTCACACTCAGGGTTTTGGATACTGTGATCTTGGATGCACCTTTGAGAGGTTGGGCATGTTGACATTAGATGGGATGGTAGCTGACAAGGAGAGGAATGTACTGTGCAGCAAGTTGGCTGGGCTTATCGTGAAAGCTTTAAACTAGATTTGGCGGGGAAGGGGCTGTACTTCTGAATGACAGAGGAAAATCAGAGAGTACAGTCACTTCAGGAAACAGAAGAAGAAAACCTCATATTTGTCCCAGAGGAATTCATGAGGTCTTTCCCAAGAAGGTGGAAATGTTGATAGCACAGATGAAGTGCCTCTACCTCAGTGAATGCAATCATGGGAAATAAGCAGGAGGACATGAAAACAGCATTGTAATTAGAAAACTATGACCTATCTGCTATCACAGAAGCATTGTGGGTTGAATTGTACAACTGGAATACTATCACTGAGGATTTTTAGAACAGATAGGCAGAGTAAGAGGGGCAGGGGAGTTTCCCTCTGTGTTAAGTAGACAGATTGCAAAGAACTACCTCTGCAAAACAGCCATGATCCATGATCAGGGCAAGAGCTTGTGGGTTAAAATTAGGGTATAGACCAATATAGGACATTTGGTGGGCATGGTATACTACTGGCAGCCTGATAAAGGGAAGCCTGTATGAGGCCTTCTTGCTTCAGCTGTAATAGCTGTTATGCTCATAGACTCTCATCCTTACGGGGGATTTCAACCACCTGGATATCTGCTGGGAAAACAACATGGCAGGTCACATGCAATCCAGGAGATTACTGGAGTCCGAGGATAACTTTCTGGTCCAAGTTTGGATAAACCAACCAAACGTGAAATTTTCGTGGACTTGATCACCACCAATGAAGAGGGGATCATTAAAGAGGTTAAGATCAAAGTCAGTCTGGTCTGTAGCAGTCATGCCCTAGTCAAGTTTGTGATGTTGATTAATTTGTTGATTAAAGAGTAGAATCTGGACCCTGAACTTCCAAAAAGTAAAATTCCTGCAATTTAAGGTATTAGTGGATGACGTCTCTTGAGAAGCCATCCTTAGAGATGTAGGAACAGAAGAGAGCTCACAGCTATTTAAGGATACTTTTTTGAGAGCATGATGGCTCTCCCTCCCCATCATAAAAATCACGACCAGGCAGGCAGTGGAGTTCATACTATTGTGCAGACAACCACGAGTTTAAATAGTTTGCACTCAACGGCACTGTGCTTGAATGAACCCATAATGCAATGCAAAATGCGGATAAACTCTATTTCTAAACTATTTGAGATGATCAAACAAAACCAAAAAAATGTCTCACAGAATTTCCATCTGGAAGCATGAATTGGCTGAGCTGGATGAACAAACCCTGTCAAATCTTCCCTAAAGTCTGGCCAGGATATTAACTTTGAAACAAAGCCTAGTTTCTCTGAGTTCTGTTTTGAAGATTTCTGCTCTACTCAGAATGCCTTTTTTCACCATCATTTTAAATGAGAGGAATTTGGAAGTATGTGTGTCATAAGCTCAATTATATTGTTATCTAGAACTGAGCCCAGAAAACTAACTTATGGTTGTAATTATCTGCTTAGAGCACTCATAATGCTTCGCATGATACATCTAGTAGCTACGACCACTGGAATTACATTAGTCCCATGTGAACTCAGCTATCAACAAACCCATGTAAAACCCATTCCTGCATCCTGCCTTCATATGATGCAGAAACAAGAAATTTGGAGGATTTTGAGGAATGTTTGAGGGAGGTCTTCTCCTAGTAATAAATGTTTCTAAAAAATCTATACCAAGACATACCTTCAGGGTCAGATTCCTGCTGTATATAAATTGTACCATCAACTTGTTCACCACTGGAGCTGTTCAGTGTGGAGAAAAGAAGGGTTTGGAGAGACCTGATAGAAGACAGAGTCTTTAGCAGTGTCTGATGTGATAGGCCATCCAGCCCATTCTTTACACAGCAAAGAGTGTACCTGGAATAGGCTCCCCAGGGAGGTGATTGAGTCACCTTCCCTGAATGTGTTTAAATATCATTTGGATGTGGTTCTCAGGGACATGATTTAGTGGAGTGTTGCTAGAGTTAGGGTAGTATGGTTAGGTTGCAGTTGAATTTGATGATTAAGGTATTTTCCAACCTGATCTATTCTATGATTCTGTGCTTCTAAGCCTCAGGCTGTCAGCTTCTCCAATAGAATATTGTGGGGGATAGTGTCAAAGGTTTTGCTGAAGTCAGGATAGACTACATCAACAGCCTTTCTCTCATCCACCACATGGGTCACTCAATCATAGAAGGAGATCAGATTGGCCAAGCAGGACATACCTTTCATGCTGGCTGGCCCTGATCCCTAGGTTGTCCCACACATGCCATGTGATGTCACTCAAGACAATCTGTTCTGTAACCATCCCTGGCACTGAGGTCTGCTGTAGTTCCCTCGATCTTATTTATGACCTTTCTTGTAAATGAGCATCACATTGACAAATCTCCCATCCTCTGGGACCTCTCCAGTTGACCAGAAACACTGACAGATGGTGGAAAGCATCTTGGAAATCACCTCCATAGCTCCCTCAGCACACTTGGGTGGGTCCCATTTGGTGCCATGGACTTGTATCAGTTCAGGTGGAGTAGTAGGTCTATAAGTGTTTCTACCTGAATCATGGGGGGGTTTATCATACTTCCCGTCCCAGACTTCCAGGTCAGGGGCTAAACTACCCTGAGGATAATTGGTCTGAGTTTTAAAGATGTAAAGAAAGCATTGAGAACTTCAGCCTTTTCCTTATCCTCAGTGGTCATGATCCCCACCACATCCAGTAAAGGATGGAGATTCTCCATAGCTTTTTTATTCCTTTTTATTCCTAATAATAGCAAAATACTTGCTGGATCAGATAAAATACACAGACACGCAAGGAAATCATGTCTTAACATTAATGCTAAAATCTTGAGGTACATATCCAGCTATTTAAAAGCATGAATTTTAAAAAATATTTTCTTTTTTCAATTGTTTTTCCACTGTTCTTTGAGAGATGATGTTGTAATGTGTCTCACATCTTGCATTATGATTCATCACCTTATAGCATCAATCATATATGGATTGTTGAAAAGTGTGGTGTTTAAAAGGAAAAAAGAAAAATTTTGTTTGAAAATTTCAAGCTGGGTGCTCTCTACCCACATATTCATAAGCTTCTCTCTTTGTACACAGTGCTAAAAAAAAATATCCATGAACCTCATCATTCAACCAGTGTCATCTCTTATAGCAGAGGTGAAGAAACCTATGAAAAACTACTTTTGTTCATTTCCAGGGTATTATATGTCAACTGAATTCAGATGAAAACATCAACTAGAAGAAGATACAGGACAGTACCAGAGTTAGTGAAAAACAAAAGATAGATCTGACTGACTTCTGATACTCAAGAAAGCAGTCACATGGAAAAGCAACAATAACGGTTGAGTTGTGGTGAGCAACAGGGAGTACAGACTCGTGTGATTGTCAAGTGTGTCATGAGATGCCATTACTTTACAAGTAGCTGCTGGTGGTGCAGCTGAAGTCCCTGGCTGAAGAGGTCGGATTGTTTGTGCTCCTTTGTTTCTAGCTACATTTACAAGTCCCGACATGTTTCACGTCAGCAGTCATTTATCTGCATCAGCAGCAGGAAACAAGCAGAGCCAAAGTTGATCTAAATACATCACAAGTAAGAACTCAGTGGAACGTCATGTAGTCTATGGAAATCTCTTAGCTTGCACATAAGCAACATACACAATTCAACGAGGGAAACAGACCTGTTCTACTACAGGAGCAGGAGCAAACCAGCTGCACGATTACTTAATATGTGAAGAGCAAAACTGTGCATCAGTGTTAATGAGAAAGTTAAATTTCTGTTATATCTCTGGTAAACTCCTGCTGACAGTTTTGGGTCGATGCTGTCTAATCTAAAGTGCAGCAATATTCTATTACTCAGTAAAGGGGAGGCTTGTATGGGAACACAAAAAAAAAACAGCACTGAATTGCTAGATATTCAGAGAACCTAGCTATTTGTGTATGAGCAGAAGCCATTCACTGAACCACTCAAACTATGTCCAAATCATGCAGCCAGTACAGTGGAAGTTTCACAAAGCTTTTCTGATTTGTGTTATGGTTAACAGACACAGGCTGCTTGGTTTTGTATTTCATATGCCCAGCTTTGTGGTTATTTCAACATTTCTCCTTTCTTAGCAGGACACCTGACCAGAACAGCAGTCTTGAGGAATGTCTGAGCCTGATCTGAAGTCAGACCCCAGACAAACTTCTATATTCTAGGTTTCTGTTGCCAGGCTGCCTTATTCATTTAGACTTTGGAAGGCCCTTGGAAGAGTGTACTAATACTCTTGTGTATTGTTACTTCATTAGTTTATTCCTCTTTTGATTTCAGATTATAATTTCTTTCCAAATTACAAGAGTATAAAGTAAATACGGTTTATGAGCTCTCAGACTGGGATTCAAGCAATCTATTTTCAGCTGTAAAAGTGGAGCAGCTAGTCTACACTGGCCATCCAAACTCCTCTGTCAGGGAGAGAGAAGGCTCTTCAAACAGCGACTCACTTCAGCCAGAAATAGATTCCTCAAATAAACTGGATGAATCAACATCCAGTAGCTTCTGTTGTTCTCCAGTGATAGCAGAGTTTGGGCAACTGGTTTAGACTACAGACCTAACTGTGCTTAAGGTTAGTTGAAATGTGTAGAAATATTTTACTATATTTTAAACTTCATTATATTATTATATATAATATTATATATATTATATATTCATTATATTTTAAACTTTCATTATGCAGATCTTGAAAAAAGTCTTGTAGGTGACATTAAAAAGCCTCTCAGATTGCACTTTGTATATTTACAGCAGATGGTTTAGATCACTTTAGAAATGATTGAAGAGACAAACAGCAAACAGACCTACCAGAAGAAGACAGAACAAAGACAACCTACAAAAATTTCTACCACACTGTGTTGTGGGTTCATGTGGGGTAAACAGGAGTCTTGAGGAGTTTAAGCCATAGAAATCCATGGACAGTCACATATACAACACACACAGCCAACAAGTCACAGAGTAAAAAGTTGTGACAGGGTGCTAGATTGATCCAGGGATGCTGCACTGTATTTTTCCTGAATTTATATACTTTGCCTTACAAATCTGCTTGTAAGACATTGCTGGAGTAAGAGTATGAGTTGGAGGGCATAGTTCTGACAAGTATTCCTGTTCATACTGAGTATTCTTGCTCCATTCCAGTCCCTCATTCACAAATTTACCAGCTAGGAATCATCACTTTTGAAGATCAATCATGTAAACTAAAGCTAAAATACTTGCCAGTTAACATAATCTATCAGTACAGTTCAAACTCTTATTATATAGGCTCTAAATACATAGGCTGAAGCTCTTCCTAAGCTGATGCCCATAAAACTGATAATGATAACAGTTACTTTTATCTCTTTACATTATTAAAATAATTCTCATCAGAAAACATGCTCGCTTGAACATTTTATTATATTCTCTTTTTTCTCATTAGCATCTATTTTTTTTCTTTTTTTATAGTAAGTCCACATGTGCTACCTAGCCTTATTCTGCTGCTTTTATTGTCCATCCTAATAAAAAACCACATGAAATGGAGGAAAGCTTAAAACTTTTATGTGGTCACCACCACATAAGACAAACCAACTTTGTGGTATCTTTGGACTCTAACAATCTGGGTTTTACATCATTTAAAGGAAAGAGGTAATATGACAGGATGAAGATGAGAAAAATAGGAGCAAACTAAATGCTTTAAAATGTAATGATTCTTAATTTAAAATTAAAAAAAAAAAGGTAAGAATTTAATTACTGTATTAATTGACTGGGTTAGTTTTCAGTAGACACTGTGGGATATTACAGCAATTGTGAGCTGTACTCCAAAGGGCTTTGGGAAATTTCTCTTTTGATATTTAGACTGAGACTTCATCACATATATGCTCACAAAGTCTTCAAGAATCTCTGGGCATACAGGATTCTCACCAATTTGAGTTAGGATGATACTCTGCCTCTCACTTATCACTGTATGTTGCAGCAACTCAAGCAAATGCCTGTTACATCACTGGCAAATTTTGCCATCTGTTAATATAACTCCAAATGAAACCAGAAATTGTAGCAATGAAAACAGTCTAAAAATGGTACAGATCAGAAATGGTTACGATTTTGAGGAAAAATATGTGAAAAATTCTGGGAAGATTTATTTGTTTGTAGTTTGATTACTCTCTCCTGTAATATGGGATGAAGCATAAATCCAACAAGATCAAAAGGCTGTTCATCTTAAGGTGTTGAAAATAAGAAATAAATAAATAAGCATTCTTTTAAGTAATAATCCATTATATCTTACGAACATGAATAACTGAAAGAAAAACATATTAGAGGACTTGAAAAAAGGCAATATATTGCAAGAACTGCAGAAATACCCACTCTTGCATACAACAGTATTAAATTTGGGACCTTACTATTTACTGAATAAGCCAACTGCCATCCAAAAGGGCTAGGAAGAATTTTCCCTTTGTGCTTTTTTTACCATAATTTTCTATTTCAAGGTTTTCTTACCTGAGGCCCATCTGGTGATAAAAATGGGAATATGGGACTAAGTGAACTGCTGTGTGCTCGAACCAGACTGCAACAAAAATCCTTAACAAATTGCATGGTTTCTTAATAAATATGAACCTTATTTAACATTTGTAATGACTGTTAATAACATCATGGAAGTGTTCCAAACATAGCCAAATCCAATCTAAAGGAAAAAACAGCAGCAAGACAACATTCAATTAAATGGGAGAACCTATGTGAGGAGTGTTAAAAATGAACTGAGAAGTTTTTAGTTTGCTTGTATCTGTCATAAACTGCCTGTATTTGAAGGTCTTGAACTAGAATACATCATTGGCATATTTAATTTTATATTTAAGGAGAGAGTAATTGAAATCTAACTTGTGAGAATAGACAGCACTTTAATATGGTTTCTAATAGAATAGATCTAAAGCAAGAATATAGAAATACACATCCAATGGAACATTAAATAAACATAACTAAACATGGGGAGCAGTACAGTTAAAGCAATACAGAGCTGAATGACAGCTAATCCATCTTCTCCAAGGGATCAAGAGGTGTGAGATGGTATTATGCAGTTTTAAACATTACATTTTTTTGAAAGATGTAGATTACCAGGAGGAATCCAGTAGTGAATAGAAGAAAGAGTATTGAAAAAAAAAATTATACGGAAGTTTATAAAGACTAATTTATTCAGAAGAAAGAAGATCAAGTCGTCTGATATAAATAACATTACAAGTACAATGATGTTTGTTATGAAACATAAGAAAGTATTAGAAAAAAATCTTACTGTACCTAAAGGTAGCCTACAAACAGGAGGGGAATCAACTCTTTGAAAGGGTTGATAACAGCAGGACAAGGAGAAATGGTTTTAAGTTGAGGGAGGAAAGATTGAGGTTGGATGTCAGGGGAAGTTCTTTACAGAGAGAGTGGTGAGGTGCTGGAACAGCTGCCCAGAGAGGCTGCTCCATTCCTAGAGGTGTTCAAGGCCAGGTTGTATGGGGCCCTGGGCAGCCTGGTTGAGTATTAAATGTGAAGATTGGTGGCCCTGCATGTGGCAGGAGGGTTGGAGGTTCATGATCCTTGAGGTCCCTTCCAACCCTGGCCATTCTGTGATTCTGTGATTCTGTGAGTATTTCTGGATATTAGGGAATATGTTCTAATTAAAAAAGACGTGGAAACAGTGCAATAAGGTACTTCAGTATACTCTGGCATCTGTTAAAGATCTTTAAGAGCAGTTCAGAAAAATATCTGCCAAGTAAGAGCGAGGATATCTGGTTCTGTATCAGAGCAGTTCTGTATAAGATGATACATCACTGTTCCCCACAGCCCTCTAACACTACTGGGCAGATGAAGTCCAAGGGAAGATTCCTTGTGCTTAGTGGGAAATCCTAGTGGGCAATGCCAAAGAGAACAGCAGAGAATTTGGGACATGAACAGCTCTAGTACTTGGAGATACACTGGAAAATCTGTAACATACCACACAAGCAGCTTTTGTAATTCCCTAACCTGGTATGTATTCATCATTCAAAACTAACATTACACAGATGCCAAAACCTACATTGTTTTCTGTTCTGATTTATACTGTGGTTAAAATAGAGAAAGAGTGCCCACATTTTCATACAAAATACTGAATTCATGTAAAAAAACTTATTTTTTGTCTTTTGTGTTAAGGAAAAGAAAGGTCTTTTGAGACGTTTTAAGAATGTAGTCCAGACACCTTTAGTACAGACAATAACTGGCATTCAGCTGAGAAACGTAGAGTTGAAAAGGCTTAAAAGATGAACTGTTCTTCTATCAGGGTGAAGGATGAAGACTCAGTGGCAGAATCTGAAGCATTATCATAGGCAAACTTCAGTTTTTCAGGCAATGTATTTCTTTTCAAAATGCAAAAATGTTAGGTCACTTTCTGATTCTTAGTCACTTTTAATTGATTCCTTCCAATTCCTTCTGAAAGTAAAGGAGATGATCACTCCTCTTGAACTATGAATTATACAGTAATGAGCTGATTTCTTTTCAAAATATCCTCACTAGAATTGATCATTATTATAACAAAGATTTTTCAAGAAGTGTCATGATGCTATCAGGTGTCACATAAATAAACAGGAGAAGTCACTTGGTCTACGAGGGCAAAAAATTCATTTGTTCTGTGACAGCTTCTCATCTTACTGCTTGGATGTTTAGTTTCTGATGATATTTCAGGTAAAATTTGGTCTCAGAGTAGCTTTACAAATCACCACAGGAAATGCTCTTTGCATTGGTGGTAGCATCAAAGACACTGCAAACAGTAAAATCATGGGCTTTGGCAACAGCTATCAGATGCCAGGAACAAGGAAAATTACACAAAGTCATACAGGTACAGAAGGATCAGAGTATGAAAGATATATTTCCAGTAAAACTGCTTCATTTGCCTACCTGTTGTATCAGAGATGTGACAGTACCTCAGAGGCCGAGGCTTTGGTTCACACTGACACTCTTCACCTATTTCTGAAGTCATTATGTAAATACGTTATTTATTAATATATAATACCAATTATTGACACAAGGTATAATTAGAACATACAGCATGTTTAAACTTTAACTCAAAGAAAGAATTTAAAAATGAGGCAAAGATATTTGTTTTGATAGTACACTGAAATCCTGAGATTTCACACATCTTTCACCTTCCCTATCCGAGCCACCGTAGCACTGCTGACATCAAAGATCAGAAAGCATGAATGAACACCCAGGGATATAGTGATCATGGAGATTTGTAAGGTACAATCAACTCTTGCCAGCTTCCTTTTACAATCCACAGCCAGGTCAGGGGCAATATATAACATGCTTTCTCACTGAAATCCCTGTGTTAGAGTCAGTATGTGCATATTACCCCATTTCTATACAGACATAAAGACAGTAGACCTAAGTGGTCATTGTGGCTTTTAATAAAAAAAATGAAGTAATTAATTGGTGAATGTTTTCCAGGATTGTTCTAAATTCTTTCACCACTCTCTTGATGTAAGTAATGGCCTTCAACTTTTTTTCCAAGCCAGTGGGCAAGGAGGGCATTTAGGGCTTGATGTTACAAAAGCTAAATTATAATACTATGCATGTTTTTGGAATGCCAGGAATGTGCAAAGATTTTGAGTTTGCACTTCTAGGATTACATTTTTTAACACAATTAAATCTGGTTGTGCCAGAAGCAGTAGCTGAAATTATAGATTTGGAACATTTAATCATAGGATGTTCCAAAGTATATGTAAATCAAGCACCATGATTATTTTTAAATGAACCAAGAAGCACTTTGTCTTGTTTAATGAAAGCTTTTTAATACCCCAAATTCTTGTATGTTTGCGTGTGTCTAGCTATTTATCTAGGGGCTGGATTATATCTACATTGGAAAACAAAGTACCCAGGAAGGTAAAAATATGTAGAGACTGTGAAGCATCATTGATATTTCTGAAACACAGGATAACTGATGAAGGCACTATGAATTGTACAGTGTATTTGGACACATATTTGAAGCTTTTCCAGACTATTCAAACCTCTGGAGACTTCAAGCTGAAAATATCTTTTGAACAACTCTGCTTCTACAATGTCTATCAGACCACTAAACTCAGTGCTGGTACCCACAAGGAGCGCACTAATCCTCTAATCCCATGAAACTCTGAAGACCAAAGTGGACCTGCTGAGATTATTTTGATAAAACTGGGTTATCCTATCACTGCGGCAATGATTCTTGTAATGAAAACAGAAGCTGTGCCCTGTCAGTAAGGTAATTTCATTCAGAGGATGATCTTTGTTCAGAGCCGTGAGCCAGGCTATGTGGAGGCACCGTATGGACCCACCCATCTATGTACCCACAGCTTTATAGCAGCAGAGAACACAAATGTAAAAAGGCATTTTAAACAGACTGACTGTCAGTGAACTATCAACTAGAGTGGTATTTTCAGTTCAGTTCAGATTAGGAGAAGGCTTACTGCAAAACGACGTCATGATCAAATTCCTCATTTGAGCTTGCCAAGAACTTGGACTCTGTTTTGAGCAGTAAAATACAAAATTCCAGTAAGTAATTTGGTAAGCAAATTACTCAGGTATAAAAACCATCTTTGCCAATACTCAGTTCTTCTGTGACACTGTGGGAGAAAGGTAGAACACCAAGCAGAAGTAATGTTAGACTTTGCAAGAACCTGTTTACAGAGCTGGTCAACTGAATGTGGATGGGTAGGAGACCAGAACTCCCAACATGTTCCCCAAGGAAAAAGATCTATTGTGACATCACCAGTTTCCTATTGCATAGTTTCATTTTCCAGTTAATAATTATCTTAAATGGGTCATCACAGCTGATAGAGCTTGTTCTCAGACTGATACATCTGTCAACATGCATCTGTATTTGTCCCAAATCCAAGGCACTGTATGTTCCCATGCTTGCTCTGCAAAATTCTTTCTATACATAACCCTGATATCAGTAAAAAGTTAGAACAAAAATCAGCCAGGAAGAATAAAATTTCCTCCTTGCCTAAAACCAATATTGTTATTACAATAACTGGAGATGGAGACCCTAGGAGCATATGTGACATCAAATGGTCTTTTTTTTTCCAAGAGGTGGAAACAAATAAAATAAAGTGCAGCTGCCAGCCAGCTGCCAAGTAGATCTGCCTGAAGTTTGCACAAAAGGCAACGCTTTGAAGAGAAGAATTTACTTAGTTTTTACAGGGAGGATCTGCTCTTCTTTTTCCAAACTCTCTGAGGTGGGTCATTCTTTAAGGACAAATGATGATTCCATCTGTGTAACAGTTTTTTCCATCAGTTCTGAGACTACGAGTTGGGCAAACCTAGTTTCTGAAACTTAAGCCCACTCCACAAGTTCCTATATCCAATGACTCCATCAATCACAGCTGTATTTGGACTATTTATTCCCAAGCAAAAAGATCTTACAACAGTTAAGATGTAAGATTGTCCAGGAGACCTAAGGAAACTCTAAGAAGGCAGAGCAATAACTGATCACTCTGGTTGTAAATACAACTTGCAAAAAGTATTTCATAGATTCAAGTAATTACTAAGATTGGAAAGGACTTCTCAAAATCATGAATGTTCCTTCCTCAGCTTCTCAGCTCATAGAAAACTCAACATTTCCAACTCCAGAAGATTTGCCACACTCATTTATCAAAAAAAGACATATATACAGATAGAAAATTTCACAAGAGATAGCAAAAAAATATAGTTTTTCAAAAGTACAATATTATTTACTCAGGGGCATGATTTAGCAGAGTTCACAGAATCACAGAATCACAGAATGGCCAGGGTTGGATGGGACCTCAGGGATCACGAATCTCCAACCCCCCTGCCACATGCAGGGCCACCAACCTCCACATTTAATACTAGACCAGGCTGCCAGGGCCCCATACAACCTGGCCTTGAACACCTCCAGGGACGGGGCATCCGTAACCTCTCTGGGCAGCTGTTCCAGCACCTCACCACTCCCTCTGTAAAGAACTTCCCCCTGACATCCAACCTCAATCTTCCCTCCTTCAACTTAAAACCATTTCCCCTTGTCCTGCTGTTATCTACCCTTTCAAAGAGTTGATTCCCCTCCTGTTTGCAGGCTCCCTTCAGGTACTGAAAGGCTGCAATGAGGTCACCCCGCAGCCTTCTTTTCTCTAGGCTGAACAAGCCCAGCTCCCTCAGCCTGTCTTCGTAGGGGAGGTGCTCCAGTCTCCTGATCATCTTTGTGGCTCTCCTCTGGACCCTCTCCAACAGCTCTCTGTCTTTCTTGTACTGTCTTTCTTGTATCTTCAGATGTGGCCTCTCAAGAGCCGAGTAATGAGGGGCAATCACCTCCCTGTCCCTGGCCACCCCTCTTCTGATGGAGCCCAGATACCATTTGCTTTCTGAGCTTCAAGAGCACACTCTGGCTCATGTTCAGTTTTTCATCCGTTAGTGTTTCGCTCCAATTTATAGGAGGGAGATGAGGTTCTTTTAATATCTGTATACCTGGCATAAGATTAAAAATGGTTCAAATGTTGGTCCAACTAGTTTATTATAAATCATCAGAGAGATGGGGAAGGGAATGAGGGCAATAGAAAAGATAGGAAAGAAGCAAGAATTGCATAAAGCGTGGATAGTCACCACCAGGATCCAGCTACGGTCCTGTGGCACGACATTTCAAAGGTTCGAGGCAAAAGCAACAGGGGTTGAGAGTAGCAGCATGGCTGGCCTTGGGCAACAAGCAAGCAGCAGGAAGAAGTCACAGAGTCAATCTGGGAGGAAGCAGCAGGACTCAGGTAGCAGACCCAGGAGAGTCTGTCAGCATGCAGGAATTCCATAACGAGGAATCTGATGGCAGACAGCTTTGTTCTTCTTCAGCATTGTGGTAGAGTGTAGAGCAAAGAGGGAGAGAGGCAGGTCGCGAGGCTTCTCATGGCAGAAACCTCTTCTTCATGAGGAATCTGTTGCCAGAAAACCTCTGTTCTTCTTTATGAAGCATCTGTTTCCAGAAAACCTAAACCTCATGGTTTTCGATTCCTCTTTTATCCTAGTTTTTCTACTGCCTACGTGACATCCCTGGGTGCTTGAGCAGGAGTCATGTGAGTACCTTCTGAGATGGCCATCTTCCTTGGGATAAGTCCACACAAAAGACCACTTCACAGCCATTAAGCTGCAGCTTATCTCTCTCTCATTTCCCCTGGCCTTGTCCATCTGTGTCCCTCTGACAAAGGATTTCACACCCTTGCCAAGGACTTGTCCATTAAAGTTCTCCAGACAAAGGATTTCTCAACCCTTGCCCAGGACTTGCTTGGACTTGTTCATCTGTGTCCCCAGCAAGCTTTGAGATGATGTAAAAGAATGATCTCTTACAATTAGGACCCCAGATCCTTCTCTGCAGGGCTGCTCTCAAGGACTGCTTCTTCCAGTCTGTATGGATGCCTAGAATTCCTCCGGCCCAACTGCAAAACCTTGCACTTTGCTGCGTTGAACCTCATTAGGTTCAGTCCGGCCCACCTTTCAAGCCAGTTGAGGTCCCTCTGAATGGCATCCCTTCCTTCCACCGTGTCAACCGCACCATGAGTTAGAGTTAGGGTAGTATGGTTAGGTTGCAGTTGGACTTGGTAATCTTTAAGGTCTCTTCCAACCTGAGCTATTCTACACTTCTGTGATTCTATGGTTATTATTTCTCACTACAGAAAGTGGCTGTGACAACTCCACTTGTATGTCATCCTATAAGACTCCTCTCTTTTACTGGAAACACACATGTGGTAGAAAAGTGCAGGAAGTGTTCAAGATTTTAAATGTGTACCATCAGTGAAGATGTTACTAAAGGAAATTTTTTGCACGATGTTCCAAAACCAATACTGCTGTAATGGGCAGATCTGAACCCAAACTGAAATTTTCACCTGTGTCACAAATCCTCATAATGATTTGCACTCAATATACTCTCATTCTGGTGTAAGGACAGAGTTCTTGAATCATCACAGCTCTGAATTTGTGGTAGAAATGGCAAGTTAGGATTGAAGCCGGACTTGCAGACCTGTTAAATTATGTACTGATTTTGGCCCTCAAAAAACAATGGAAAAGACAGAAATGGACATTGGATCTCAACTCTAGACCTCTGGTTGCTTCTTATGTGGCAGCCTTGAAAGTCCATGTTGATCACAGAGAGGAATTAGGGGAGGTTGCTTTCTCTAGAACTGCTTTTTTTTTCCCCGGCATGCCTGCATTCCTACCATGGAAGCTAATGCTGCTGGTTCACAAAATGGTAAAAATAAATAATATCTCTTCAGAATGACTGATATACCTCTAAATTGATTGTGATATCATTTCCTTTTACACACTTCTATAGAAAGAAATGAAGTATGTTTTTGGTCCACATTCTAATCATGTCAGTAGACAACCTGCATCCCAAGGGCCACACACAGCCCTGGAAAGCTAGCAATGCAAACCCACAAGATTATAAACTTCTACTGTTATTACATGATTTTTAGCAATATTGTTTGTGAATTGTGTGTAGCTCGAACATGGTTGCACAGGCAACAACAGAACACTGTGAAGGGAGAGTGAAGTGCTGTGCAAACACCACCTCTCACAGCCACCACACACACTCAGTCAAAATGAAACCCGTGTGTATTGCACATTACATGCACTTGTTTTTCAACACATATTTGATCACTGTTTAATGAGAACAAGGTCAAACACCTCACCAGTTTTATGTTTTTATTGCGCTCCTTTTTTATTGTTAATAAAAAGCAGAATAAAATAGAAGTTTTGTTAAATACATCAGCTACACTATTTTTTTAATGTGATTTAAGACAATCCTCTTCACCCACTGTGGCCCAAACAAGTCAAAATGTTGGACAGACATGATTTAAGACATTTTGGATAGTGGAAGCAAAATATTAAAAGTTCAGTTTCTTTCTGAATTTACTGAGATTTTTGTTATCAGTAGAACTATGCGATTCAGCATTAAGCTCAATTATTATTTCAGTAATAGACTAGAAGTCTGAAATAAAATGTCTGTTTTCTCACTGGAGTTTGAAATATGCAAAGACATGGAATTTTTTTCTGATGATTGAAAGACAAAATTTCTGATATTCAGTGGCATTCTGGATGACCACAAAAAATGTTCCTTTCAGCCAGTAATATGCATCCATGCCATCTTTATGAAACAGAATTGTCACATTCATATCAGAATATGGACTCTGTGCCTAAAAAATAATTGGAATGTTTTGCAAACACCTCACTGGGGATAAGCCAATAAAGGAAATAATATGGCCTCTCAACCAAAGGTCCCTGTGAGGACATTCTCATCATGTAGTTGACACTAACCTATAAGGTGGGTGGTAATGTGCGGTTCTGAATAACCAATTATGTGCAAAGGTAAAGAAAACATTGAAAGCAGGCTGAAAAACACAGCAATTCACTACTGTATTTTATCACTGGATCATATTTTACTTAAAGACACATAGAATGTTTTAAATTCCGAAGTTAAAAAAAATACTGCAGGAATTCCAATACTTTTTTTGTAATAAGTTTGTGTGTCGCTGTCTAACTTTGTAGCCCTTCAACTGCTTGTGATGTGATTTGCATTATTTTTGAATTTTGTTTATTCTATACTAAAGGATCATTTCCAATGATAAATTAATTGTACATTTTTCCTTGCTATTGTTTATAATGTGCTTGACAAATTGCAACATCTGAGAGCGCTATAGGGCTTCACTTGGCAAATCTTAACACTCTATGAAGGACAATTCTGTGTGGCTGGAAACAGCAGCTTCAAAGGACTAAGATGGATTATAATGATAGCCAGTGAACTCAGTTCACACGATCACAAATCTGCAGTTGATGATGGGACAAATATATTTTGCAGTGTGTTCTGAGTAAGGAAAATGTTGTGTTGGCTTATGTGTAATTCTAGGAAAAGCAAGCTGCAGAGAAAATTTTCTATTATAAGCTCCTCACTTCCATCTCCTTGAAGATTTAGCACAAAATGCCTCCTGGCTTTAGGGGGAGTGAAGTTGCAGATTAATTTTTATGATACATCAAGGAAGGCCTGAAAATTCTTTTTGAGAATAAAATACTACAAACTTTTACTGGCTGCATAACCGTGTAAAAATCCATCTAACTAGCACTTCATTGCTAGCAAAGGAAAGGAAGGTTAAGTTGCCCCTCTTAGAATTAAAAATGATAATTACTGCTGTTGTTCCATCTGTTGTTGGAATCACCACTGAGAATATGTTTTAAAGACAATCTGCAAAGTAAAAACTTTATAGAAATAAATCTTATTTTTAAAAGAAAAAAAAAAAAAAAAAAGGAGTAGAAACTTCAGCCCACTATTAACATGAGAAAATCTACTTGGTTTTTCCTGGAAGACTTTGGATGGTTGGAGAACAGTTGGTATTATGACCACAGTAGCATACAAGTAAAGCTTAATTAATAGAGAGGGGAAATGGTTTGTTTTTTGGACTGTTTAATGTTTTATTTTTGTTAACACCTACTTAAATACTTGAGAGACACCTGGGAGAAACATCAAATCCATTTTGGATTTCATTGTACAATTGAGAAAGCTCATAATTTGCATATGGGACCTCCAAAGAGCCTCTTAGGGAAAACAGGTGAGATCAGTTTTAATATTGCTAATACTTTTAAGGGGGAAAGCATTCATGAATGCAACACCCTGAAGAAATATAAAAGACGGCTTCATTTTCCTTCTTCTCAGTTCCTTGGCTGGATATTTCTAATGCAGGAGGAGCTAATTTTCTCCAATATTATCCTACAGGATGAGGGCACAGCAAACTGCTACACCACCACATGTTCATCCCAGTAATTCCAGTATTTCATTTGAAGTTAGCCCTGACAAGACTTCTGTTTCATTGAAGTGGCAGACCTTGACTAATATGGAAGCTGGAGAATGTCACAGTTAGATTTTCCTTAAGGTTTTCAGTACTGACTGGAGTATTTTGGTTGTAGGTTCGAAGCCATACTTGCTAGACTTAATCATTTCTGCAAGATCAGGCTTGACTGGCAATAGCTGACAACAAAGAGAAAGGGAAGAAAAAACAGTACTGAAAAGACAGTTGAATCACAGATGATGATGGAGAGGAATCTTCTAATCAAATAATGTTAAACTATCTCTTGAAATAAAAATATAAAATAGAAAATCATTTATGTTATAGAATGGAAGTAGATATCAATACTAAGAAATACTAGAAAAATCAAGAAAAAATATGGAAAGAAAAAATATGGAAGAAAAACGTAAGTAACTAAAATGGCTTTCAAATCAACACAAGAAAAAAAAAACACATCACAAACACGGTGTCTCTTGAAGGCAGAGTTTTAGGTGCGAGATTAAAATAAGTTTCACATCTAGTCTCACTTTTAGTCTCAACACAAAAATATGTAGTTTAGAAACTCGGATCTGAAGTGCATCTATATGTCAGGTAGAGAGATACCAACAATTAATCATCTTTCTAAGGACATTATTGATACATATTCTTTTCCTTTGGCTGTGAGCATTTGATTGAAACTACAAGTTCTCTAGGCCATGAACACAGGACACTAAATACAATAACCTCCTAAGTTATTAGAATTGTTTCTCTAAATCACAGATCAAAATACAGTGAAGTATGAAGGTCAGGAACTACTTACTAGCAGCTCAAAGTATCTAATAGAAAACTTGGATAATCAAAACCAAGTGTTCAAAACTATCCTGACACAAAATCAAACACAGAGGTTTATTTACCAGTTACCTCAAGAGAACTGCCAACCAAATGGCTATTTTTTTCAAAATACCCAAGTGGTTTTGATAACACGCATATTGACCAGATCCTCTTGTTATTCCTGTCCGGCTTATGGGAGGTTTTCTGCCTCATTTTCTCAGCCTTCATTTTATACCAGAAACCTTGAATTAACCCCAAACAATTGGAGTATTTTTAAGTTAAAAGCAGCCATGGAGAATTTCTGTTTCTTTTGTTAGAGAACATAATTTCCTTATCATCTGTCATTAAGCATATGACATATGCCATATAACAGGTAGCATTGACAGCTGTCAAATTTCCCAAATTGTACACATATATATATATAGCTATGTATACTTTGTCTGACTATAGCAAAAAACATTTAACAGACATGTATTAAGAACTTTTCTTGTTTTATCTGTCCTAATGCCCTATTGACAAAGGCATTAACACACACACACACACTAAATAAATAAATAAATAAATAAATAAAACACAAACAAAATATTTGCTCACAACTCCAGCAAATTTAAGAGACATTTCTAATGGATCTAATGGTAAGCTCTTCATACTTCTTCTGTTCTTGTGGGATTTTAATGTTTCCTACTGTGCTGGGGACTTAAAGGCCCCTGACTGAAGAACAGTACTGGGATGGAACAAAGTGCTTTAACAGTTTTAAGGGAAGTGATATTTGTGTTTGTAGCAAATAATGATGCTTGCACAAGTGAAATTCATAACTGTCCTCAGGGATCAGTGCTCAAGATACTGATAAAGCAAAGAATAGAGCACATTAGTTAGCAACGAGATCAATGTTTACAGACCAGAAGATGCATTTCTATTTCTACCATTGCTTGTCTTTACAGAGTCTGACTTCGTAACTTGAATAATATCTTTTACTAAAGATTTTGGTCTGGACGAGCTATATCAATGCCCATAATGACAAGGCAAAGAAAAACAAAAGGGAACTTGCAAATTCGTTTTTAAGCTGTTCTAACATTTGGGACATCTTCATTTAATCAGTTTCCCAGTTTGATTGCACTTACACTCAGACATTTTTGTTGATGGTCCAGCAGAAGAAGAAAAAAACAACAGAATAAGATGGGCAGACCCCTGAGACTCAAACCATTCAAAGATACTGTTGAAATTCTCACTGAGAAACAATAGAAGAATAAGAGTTTCTAATTAAATTGTGTTTATTTCCTAGTGTTTTCACCATCCAGCTTTCTTTCTGCTACATTCAGATGACTGTCATTTACCAAGTGCCAGAAAAGTGTATTTATAATTGTATGCAGAAAGTAATCATCTTTAGATGTAAATCTGGTCCATAGGTATTGTAGTACGTGTGCCCAGAATGATCTGAAATCTTTCAACTGACTTACTCTTATCTATAAGGAGGTGCTTCTTTCTACCATAGTTTTTAGAGTAATAGACCTTTTCCTAAAAATCAACAGCTGTGTGCTTCCTCAAGATCAAGCTTTCTCCTTCCAGGCTCAAGATTCTCTTTCGTGACATAGCTGGAAGAGCAAGTAAGCAAAAAATCACATGTCCAGGATTGTTACAGCAAGAATGCTTGGTAGGCCATTATCCTGGGGAGAGGGATGTTGAGTTGAAGTCCAACAAGAAGAGGGTGGATTGAGCCTGGTCTTCTGCCACTCTCTTCCCAGGCATGTAACCTCTGAGTTACTGCATTATGAGCACTTTTACTATCCTGGGAGAAAGACTGATAAGTAGGGTGGAGTAGAAATTTGCAAACATGTTCTGAAAATGTCTTCTACCCATTGAAACACATTCAAAGTAAAGAGATGAAGATATTCAGAAGTTTAACATTAATGTCTTTGACTTCTATAGATTTTAGGCACCTATAGGATTAGACAAGAGCTGAACGGGGTTTTAAAGGAGCTGTTGGGTTTAGTCACTAAATCCCACATTAACATCTAAGGCCTTTTGTGTATGTAGGCCTTGGTCCAGAAGTGTCCCTTGCTGAGAAACAGAGGTAATGTTCTTTGTTAATATTAACAGCGAGGAGAACAAATGCAAAGCTAAGATACATTTTTTTTACCCTATACGGATGTAAAGAGAAGATAATGTATTTTCCAATCAGGCAAATGGAGATTAATCTTGAACTTTAGATCATCTGTTGTGCGTAGCTTGCTATTTTCTTAGGCCAACTAAAACAGAATAGAGAAGTCCTCCAATCAGTTTCGCAATCTGGTTAACAGAACAGTCTTTATTCTTCACATTAGCAAAATTCTTACAACCTCTGTTAAAACTAGTTTGTTGTTTCTTCAATTTTGTATGAGTCAGGAACACAAAAAATCAGTATCTAAATAAATCTCGGGAACTAGTAAAAACAAAGCAAGTCCGTTGGGCAAA
This sequence comes from Tympanuchus pallidicinctus, assembly GCF_026119805.1. Lineage (NCBI taxonomy): Eukaryota > Metazoa > Chordata > Aves > Galliformes > Phasianidae > Tympanuchus > Tympanuchus pallidicinctus. The sequence continues at coordinate 13,847,584 of NW_026294813.1, forward strand.
GCACTTGTAAAACAGCCAGATAGAACAAACAAGTAGAATTAATTTTTGCATAATGTAACCCTGTTTCAAAGTTCACTAAACTTAGCAGTGCAATTTGGAGAAGCTCTCTTTGTATTACTTCTTAGTGAAATAAAATAGTGGGCAAACAGACAAACATCTAAACATCAAAACAAACTGCTAAGATTGTATTTCTCTTGTTTCGTGTATTCTTTTCCAGAAGGGTCATCTACCTTCTTACTGTTTACCAATACCTGAGCAATATAATTATGAAAATTTAATATAGGTGAAGGACAAATACATGATACATATTAGTGCTAATCCTTCCTTTAGCTTTTCCTTGAGTTTCGCCAGCCTCCAAAACCTGATTGATTGCACAGTCATTTGGCAGTTTCCATTGGAAATTTGGTCATCAGAGTTCAACATACAACAGTTTCTTTGCAGGGAATAAATACCTGGGCTAGTGTGTAATTCAGCACTGCATTTTGAAAACAGTCATTGTGTCTGGATGCCTAAGAATATTGTATTTTTACTTAACTAGGAACTGTCTTAAAAGTCTGAGATCAGGCAAGGGACCATAAAAGGACCCTAGAAACCAAATAAGCCTGTTAGGATCAGGGACACAATTCCAGACAGTTGATGTTCAATGAGATACATCTCTTTTATTCGCTTGTTATCTGTTTCAACGAACAGAGGCCACAAATAAAGTACTACAGTTTTTGCTGTCCTTCCCTTAACTATGGTAATACTGTTTTAGTAAAATTTGCTACGATTTTTTTTGCTAAAAATGTTTCTACAGATTCCTCTCATTTCTGGGGAAAAGGTCTTGCCTACTGTTTCAAACTGATGATATTTCACAAAATAAATAAATAAACTGTAAGTTAAAAATAAAACTGTCCATTAGGAAATAGAAAACATTTCATTAAACACTTTTACTGTTTTTCCTGAAGAAATGCATTCACTATGTGAATAAAGCAAGAGGAGTACAGATTTTTTCCAGGAACAGCACAGTAAGGATAACATGTAAAGTCTGTGTTGGAAACACTTTGGTGAGATATTTCTTTTGAAGGGTCTTTTCTTTAACTTTATTGAGCACATCTGCCATGAAGATTTTTCTTCTTCAGTTAAACATACTCTGGATAAAATACAAATAAGGAGTTAGTCAACTGGGTTACTACTGGGTTAGTCAAATTGCATAAATTTTCAAATAGCATTTTTCAGGAAATTGTTTTTTAACAGTCAGGCTAACTAATAAACCTTTTGGACATTGTTTTCTCGCTTGCCCTATAACTCCCTCTGCTCCAAATAAAACGGCATTCCTTGTTTCTGTGTGGCTGAAATGCACATTTCATTCGAGAAAACCAATTTATTTTCTGGAAATGCTGGGCATATGTATTTGAGCACATTCCTGATATTTGTACCCAGCTATGTGCCAAGTCTATTAAATAGTAAAATAGTGTCTTTTGCTTTTTCTGGAATTTGCGAATAGTAGGCATTTGTCATGTCTTATAACCCCGCACCTCCCTACAACTGTCATAATGGAAAAGAACACATATTAAAAGATGCATTTGTACAAGTTAACTTTAAAACAAATTCTAAGCCCACAGTTATAAAAATGGAAAATATATTTCTCTCCGAGGAAAAACTGCAAGTTAGCTAATTGATCCTTAGTCTTCAGGATTCAGAGGTGTCACCTGTGGCTTTTCCCTTTCATGCATAAAGCCAGCCTTCCAAAAGTACCAGAGATATAGGCCATAAAACATAGTGCAACTCCTCTCCACCTTTCCAGCTGCATGTTCAGGGTTATCTGTTCTCCAGTGTAGTATCACTCAGGCTAGCTCTAAATAATCTTGTTTGAGCATCTGAATCACTCTAGCCCAGCAGCACTGTGCTTGGCAAAATCTACTTAAATCATGTATCAAAAAGGCAGCCACAGTTTTCAGTTTGAAACACTTCCTTTTCTATCTCTATCATCACTTGCAGGTTTCTTAAAGAGACAAGGATGTGTTCACCTCCCCGTGCATTGGAGAGGTGCAAAAAATGCTTCTAGATTTCAAGGGCAACAAGATTCCATTCCGTTTTTTTGTTGTCCTAAGGTGGATGTTGATTTTTAATTTTTGTTTTGAATTGCCAGATCAGGTCCATAATTGGTTTCAAAATCAGGATAGAGATTCTGGTTTTGTCATTATCAATGAGACTTACCTCACCTCCATTTGGGCTGCCTGTGGCTGGCCCTCCAACTCAGCTTGTTGCTGGCTTTTACAAGTCAGTACATGAAAGCTGCACCTCTGGGTGATTCATTCTCTGTGTTCTAATACTAGAGAGACAAATCAGCACCTGAAGCTCACAAAACACAAACCCACAGTGTATATTTTAGACATAAACAAGTAACTTTCCACAGATTTTGATCAGACCTTGTTGCACCAAGCCTCATCAGCAGCAGCTGATGGGATCCAGGGATGGGGACTCAATCACCTCCCTGGGGAGCCTATTCCAGTGCTTAACAACCCATTCCATAAAGAAGTTTTTCCTGATATCCAACCTAAACTTCCCCCAGTGCAACTTGAGGCTATTTCCCTTCGTCCTGTCACCAACCCCACTCTGTACAATATCTGTAAGCAGATACTGGAAGAGAGCAATAAGGTCCCCCCTCAGTTTCCTTTTCCCCAGATTAAACAGCCACAGCTCCTTCAGTCTCTCCTCACAGGGCATATTCTCCAGGCTCTTTACAGGCCTTATTGCCTTTCTTTGGACCTGCTCCAGCACCTCAATGTCCTTTCTGTACTGAGGTGCCCAAAACTGAACACAGTACTCAAGGTGAGGTTTCACCAGTGCTGAGTACAGGGGCAGGATGACTTCCCTAGTCCTGCTCACCACACCGTTCCTGATACAAGCCAGGATGCCATTGGCCTTCTTGGCCACCTGGGCACACTGCTGGCTCATATTCAGCTGGCTGTCCAGCAGAACACCAAGATCCCTTTCCATCAGGCAGCTTTTCAGCCACAATTGAAAATCCTTTTTAAAAAAATAAAAGGAATAAACAAGGTAAGCCAGATCTCTGTCCCACAGACTCTAAGCTGCATGTGACCATTCTGCACAGCACAAGGCTTTCTTCCTGAATGCAGGCAACGTGACAGGGGGGCTGTTACACTTCAAGGAAAGTAGAGGCATCCCATGACAGAAATTAGAAAGTCTGAGGAAGGAATGAAAACCAAAAGAATATTTGAGGTTGCAAGATGGGCTGAGCATGCAGTGAGAATTCGCTGCCCAGCACATTCTCACATCAAAGCACCACTATTTGCTTTGCGCACCCACCCAGCAAACGTGACGTTTGCACGTTTTTGCTGTAGCATACCTTTCCTTTGCATTGAAATAAGGCTTTGCTCCTTTAGCAAATGTAGAGAAAGGTCTTCTTCCCTTCCTCTCTTTCTCCTTTCCTACCCTGCCATCAAAAAATTTGCCATCTGACTGAACTCTCTGAATGTTCAAAAGCATGAAACAGTAAATGTCAGAGATTGGGCTTTCCATCTGCTTAAACTGGAGCCAAATCCCAGCACTTTCAAACACCATGTCCAAGCATTGATTTCAGGTGTAAAGAGTATGATTGCTAGAATGAAGCTTCCGCTTTATGCAAAGACTTATATGACTTCAAATATACTGCTTCAGCACTTACATGCATATCATTTTATCAAATAAAATTAGAAGACTGCTGTGATCTTAAGAGAAAAGAAATGATACTGGGGATCAGATGAAATTGGTTTCCTTATGGAACGTATAAAATTTAGAAGCTGATTGACTCGAAGAGAAAAAAGTAAACTGTCAGGGCTACTTCTAGTCCTTTTGTGATGCCAGAATTCATCTGAAGTCAGTAGACTTATGACAAAGTAAAGTAAAGTAGATGAAGACTTGAGTCTTCCTTCCTGGTCTGAGCAGAAAAAGCAACCACAATACTTGTTTTATGTCTAATTTTTCCTAATACTTTTCACTGCCAGCAGTGGAAGAGAATCACAGAGTAAAATTTCTCAGTTGTATTAATAATCTGACCACAGTTTTCAAAAGCAGATATTTTGATTCACATTTGTACCATATATTCTCATGCTATTTCTCCAAAATCTTTATGTTGAGTGATTGATTATGCAGTGACTACTATATTCAATCTTTCAGATATTCCTCAGGCCTCTACATTTCTGGCTTTCACAATCCGGACTTTTTTCAAACACATTAAGAGCATCGTTTTTTTTCCTTCTAAGTTTAATTATCTAAAAATCTCTCAGTCATGACTGAATTTGATATGGCTGAGCATAGCTGTGCATTGCTAGCCCAAGTCAACAAAAGCGCAGCTCATCAAGTCAGTAATCAACCTATGGTGTTCAAAGGTCTATGTCTCCCCAGAAGTGTTCAGTTGTGAACCTTCCAAAATACTGTTCTTATCAGATTCATTGGCACATGCTGTAGATAACTGCTACAGCTATATGAAGAATTCAGTTATTAAGCATTTGTATTTACTTCATTCTTGATGTTTAAAACATTAAAACCATTGTGATTATTTAGAATAGATTAATTATATTTGCAAAAGGAGAGTTAGAAGGCATAAGGGTATATAAAAATAATTGGAAAAAATAGATTTAAATAAGAGATGCAAGATTCAGGTGATCTAATCACAGTAAACTAGGAGACAATATTGTTACTGGAATCTTTCAATACAAGGAATACCCCAAATGTGAATTTGTTCAGTTTAACTGTATTTGTAGTGGTTCAGCAAGTCACAACCTGGAAATTTCTCACATCATTCAACATGCAGACATAAGTAGAACTAACAAAAAATATGATTGCCATCTGATGTAATTCCATTGCTCTGAAATTGATAAAGAGACAGTTATTTAGACAGATAAATCATCTTTCTATTGTATATATTCTTTGTGTCTAGATCCAGAAATCTTACATTTTGTCTGAGAACTCCAAGCATCACCACTGTAAAAAATATATACACATTACTGTTTTGGTCTGGTATCACTAGAATTTATTACTTACAGCATGATGAAGATTCAAACTGTAACAAGGAGGAAAAATAAATAAAATTAGTTGTAATTTGTTTCTTATTTTTGCACCTATTGATTATAAAAGAAGTTCTTACCTGTGGGAGTGGTTGTAATATCACTTCTGGAGAAAAGAAATTTATTTCTTTCTGAAAGATCGTAAATTGCAATATCTGCCATCCACCTCCTCCACAAAAATTGTATTTCCAAAACTGGAGACAAATAATACCCTATGGATTGTTCCAAGCAAATCCCTTGTTTTCTACATTCCTGCTAAATTCCTGGTTGGAGTGTTTTGTCCATGGATATCCATGTGATAGGACTATAGGTCCCTAAAAGGATCTTTAAAGGTCATCTAGTCCAACTATGCTAACAGATAAAGCGCAGAGACAGGGAAAAAACAAACAACCTACAGAAATGAAATGAATGTTCACTTTCTCTGCCATCTCCTGAGTCCAGTTATTAGAAAATGTTAGAAAAGCATTACAAAAAGTTAACTGGCAGCTTTTTTCACATCTAAAGTTCTGCTCCTTAGTTGAAGAGGACGAATGATGTCAGTGCAAGACATGATCCGCCACCCTCGTGTGCTCTGCATACTGACACAGTGGCTCAGGACTACACTCGTTTTCTTTGTGGACCCAGAAAAAGATTAAACTGGAGATGAGCTGTGTGTGCATCCTCCAAACGTGGGCTACCCAGCATGGCAAATGCTGCTTCAAGGTCAAAGAACATTTATTCTGAGCTCCACTCTCCATGATGAAATATTATTTTCCTTCAACCCAGTTCACTCAGTCAGCCTTAAGCAGAGGATTTAGAGATTAGATCTAAATGAGCTATTTACATGAAGGGATAACTTGTGGGTCAAATTCGACAAGAACTATTGGAATAAGCAATGCAGGACTGCCACAGGTTTGAATAAAAGCAAATATTAGTGTATTTTGGGGAAGAAAATAAACACTACCCAAGAAATGAAGTGTTCAGAAATCAGAGATGTATTTGACCTGAGCAGTACGTACCATGGTGTTGTTGCTGAGATTGGCATTCCCACAGAACAACCAGCCAGATCAACACTGCTGAATGCAGTCACCACACAACGCAGCCGTGAAATGCTGGGAACTCAAACAATAATGTTTTAACACTTTGGGTTAGCTTTGTTCCCACCCAACTTTCCTATCTCCCCTTTCACTTTATTATTTAAAGATCTATTACCAAGAGTTTGTACAGCAATTTAATTGCACAGGGCCTGATCCTAGGAGGTGCTGGATACCTTCAGCTAGCACTTACCACACATCACTGCAGGAATGTTTTGTCTTTGGCTGCATTTTCAGCCTAGCTGTTTCCCATGTCTTTCTCACTACAGTGGTGCTGCATGATCCATTTAAAGAGCACCTTCACTGTACCTTATACTCCTGATGCAGTTACTAAAGGAACTGATTTAGTAAAGTGAATGTTTTAAAGAGTTAATTAAGCATGTTTATTTGTTTAAACCCAGAGAATACTTCCATGGACATCAAAGAGCATTCGAGTGATTATTTTTGTTACTTAAAACAGGTATTTACCAAAATGAAACCTTTTCTTCATTTCCCTTTAAAGCTTTATGCATTCTGAGGCAGTGGCTAGCACAGCGGCTGCACAAAGCTAATTAAGCCCGTGACATTCACTATGTCATCCTGTCCCTACACAGCAAAATAAACATCACTGGCAACGTAAAAGCACATGATCATCTAATACTAACGTGGCATTTCAGAGGGCTTTCCAAAATGCTTTACAAAAAAGATGTTCAAATTAATACAAGCAAGGCTAATCAAGACCACATTTGAAATAATTTGTCACCTGTAAGAAGGACTGTGACAGCTCTTGAACAGCTTTGTGGGTTGCAGATTCTCCAGGGATGAAGGCAACAAATCAGTCCATTAATTCTATTAACATCAATTAATAATTCTGAAATTTCTGAAAAATTCTGAAGCTATTTTAAAAATAGCAATCTAATTCCCCAGACTGTAAGATTTCAATCATAAAGTTATAAATTATAAAGCTTTCATTAGTTTTCTATTCCTCGACAAGTCTATACAGAGGAGTTGCCAGCTATTCACTATGAATTGTCAATTTTGGTTGTACAAAAACAGGAATTCAAGCCAGATCTTTTCAGAGATTACTGAGAAGAAGGATGCTGATAAAACACCATTGTCACAATGGGGATTTTCCCTGAAAGAACTGATAGCCCTGTTCAGCTACAGAGATTACAGAGACAGAAAAGCAAGAACCATAGAATGGCCTTGTTTGGAAGGGACCTCAAGAATCATCAAGTTCCAACCTCCCTGCCACAGGCAGAGTTGTCAGCTGTAGATCAAGCGCTGATCAGATTGCCCAGAGCCCCATCTAACTTGATATTAAACATCTCCATGCATCCACAACCTCTCTGGGCAACCTGTTCCAGCACCTCACCACTAATCTAAATTTCCCTTCCTTTAGTTTAAATCCATTCCCTCTTGTCCTCTCACTATCTACCCATGTCAAAAGTTGACTTCCCTTGTATTTATAAACTCCTTTTAAATATTAGAAGGCTGCAATGAGATCTCCCTCAGCCTTTTTCCAGGATGAACAAGATCAGTTCCTTCAGCCTGCCTTCATAGGAGAGGTACTTCAGCTCTTTGATCATCCTTGTGGCCCTTCTCTGGGCCCTCTCCAAGAGCTCTACATCTTTCCTGTGTTGGGGGTCCCAGACCTGCACACAGAACTCCAGATGGAGCCTCACAAGGGCAGAATAGGGGGAGCAGTCACCTCCCTCATCTAGCTGGCCACCCTCCTTCTGATGGAAACCAAGATACCATTGGCCTTTCTGGCAGCAAGTGCTCACTGCTAGCTCATGTTAAGTTTTTTATTAATCAGGACCCCTAAGTCCTTCTCTGCAGGGCTGCTCTCAAGGAGTTCTTCTTCCAGTTGTCTATATATTTTTGATTACCTCAACTCAAAGGGCAAAACCTTGCACTTGGCTTTTTCAAACCTCATTAGGTTCACAAGGACCCACCTTTCGAGTATATAAATGTCTCTCTGGATGACATCCCTTCCTGCTGCTGTATCAACCTCATACTACTCAGCTTGGCGTCATCAGCAAACTTGTTGAAGATGAACTCAATTCCATCATCTATGTCATTGATAAAGATATTAAAGAGTACCAAACCCCAGACAAACCCCTGGGGGACATAGTTTGCTACTGGCCTCCACCTGGACATAGAGCCATTGACCAGAACACTCTGACTGTAATCTTGCAACCAGCTCCTTATCCACCAAATAGTCCACCCTTCAAATACATATTTCTCCAGTCTAGAGATAAGGGTGTGATGGAGGACAATGTTAAAGGCCTTGCAGAAGTCCCAATATATGACATCAATTGCCTTCCCCTTGTCCACTGATGCAGCCACTCTATCACAGAAGGTTAGACTGAAGTAATCTAAACTGCAAGTCTTTTGCTAAACTAACCTGTTCTGAATGCAACATTGCAGAGTTGCCACCAGCAGATAGAATGGAAGGCAATGACTGTCTGCAGCAGAAGGAGCAGCTCTGATCCAAGAAAGAGTCATTTCTCCAGCAAACTTGGTTGAAGAGTATTCATGTCCTCACCAAGCAGTCATTTTGAAGCACAGTATATGTGCTTTACTTTTTAAGCTGGAGCAAACAACTCTTGCTCTGCTCTGACATGCGGGTTCCCACCAGATAGTTCCAGCTATAACAATTAGTTTCTTTCCGAATTATTTTTGACAGAGAAAATAAGGCAGCAGCTCCTCAGCTGCTCTAATCTAAAGGAAAGCATCATTGCCATGAGAAGATTTCAGCACCCAAGGAGCTGTGCTATGGGTTCTGGAAGCTATTGTTGCCTTAAAGACCTTCCCTGACGTCAGAGAAAAATGAATAAAAAGATCTTCAAGCTTCTTAATGAAGTGTTTAGCATCCTTAAGAAAGAAAATAAGCACAGTCAATTGCATTTGCTTAAAAGTTGGTAAAAGGACGAGCAATCAAACTGACGCTACAGTGTTTATCAGACTGGAGCTAGTCCTAATATTTGCCCTTAGGCAAGCCACCAAAAAATTTTATACCTGAAAGCATTCCACTGACTTTGGGAATCTCCTTTTGTACTTAAGGGTATCATAAAAGGGGAAGACTTCCCAGTTTCATGAAAAGCTGTAAAATTATTAACTTTACATGTATGCTAAACAGTATGAACATGTACAGCATATGCTCTTAGTTTATTTGCATGTTATCTCCTGACACAGTGAAGATGCAAAGTTAATAATTAAAATCTGTATTGGCAGATCAACAGCATAACACCACATTCTTGCTTCAGGTACTTGGAGATGTCAAGCTAGTATTTTAATTAAAATAAATTTACTGTGCTTTTATAGACTGATTGACATAGTAAATGTGTATTTGATTAGAACAGCAGTGTTTAATCACTAACTGATTATGATGTCTGAAATTTGTAAAAAAATAAAAGAGTTTACAGAACAGATCTTCCAAATGAGTTTCTAAAGTGGACATTAATTTTCCTGGCTACAGTTAAGAAAACAAAATTTAACATTTACCAAAGTTGCTGACAAAACACTGTTTGGGCAGAATCAGATTTTCCATGAATATTTGTGATAAGTGATTGATGGTTTATATTATTACCGTATGCAGTAGTTAAACATTTAAAAAAAACAAACCTTATAAAGAAATAACATCAACGATAATATTTAATTTCCAGTGGGAAGAATTTAAGATTTTTTAGATGAAAGTAGTCTGCACATGGAGTGGGTAGATCATTTAAATATGATTTAGATGATCATAACAGAGTGGTTATAAAGAGTCTGTAAAAATTATATGAAGCAATTAGAATTGTTTGCAACTAAAGTTGTAATCAGGTTTAAAATTTGTATCATACCTAAAAATAATAGCAATATGAGTTAAGCACAGGAAGGAAATACTTTGATGCACTTTGAAAATGCAGACAAGGAAAAAAATAGAAGTCTATTAAAAGTGCCTGATTTCCCTAAATAATAATCTATCTGGATTTGAGTATCTTGCAAAATACTTTAATTTCAAAAGCTATGGGAAAAGTAGATTTATAAGGAGTCTTTGCTCTCAACATAACTGATAATCACAGTTCAGCTCTACATTACAGTGTCTTAATTTCAACTTGAGTGTGGAAAAAAAAGATTTCTCTTGGGGTAATTCTGTCTTGATTGTGCACAAACATTTAACGCTTCCATAATGAAGAAGAAATCTCCAGATTTAATGCAGACATAATCCTAGGTATCTTCCATCCAGTCCTTCATTTAGAAACAAAGTTACGTAGTATTTATTACCAGTAGAGGAGAAGCTGGACTGATATATTGCTTTTAGAATACATTCATCTATCCTCAAGAAAAAGGTTCAAAACTCAAACTATGACCTGCTCTTGGAGTTCAGCAGAACCCTATGAAAAGAGAAGTGTCAGATCTTCTTTTAATGGTTGTACATCAAGGATATTGCATGCCCTGTTCCAAGGTCAACAAAGCAGCATTTTAGAGTAGCATGTAGCTAAGTGCACAGCAATAAGTATAGGTCTTTTCTACTTACTCTATCCAGGAATGCTTTCATCTAAATAACTTAGTCCAGTAACTTTATTCTTTTCAATATGCTATTAAGAACAGAGAGACCATTATTGCTGAATTTGCCTTTCTTTGTAGAGTCGATGAGGAAGATACGGCGAAAAATAACAAACAGTTTTTTAAAAGTCTTTTACCCTGGGAAATGTGTTTTTCTCACAAGGGTTCCTTTTATTCTCCCTCAATGACACCTGAGTTTATATTGATGAGCCAATCCTATGCAAGGTGAAATCTTGTTTTGAGTTGGACAGACTCCTGTGTACACAACCATCCCCTGGAACCAAAAGCTTATTTAGAAAAAAAGATATCTTAGTCTTTCTTTGAATCCTAATGTGATGGGAGCACTGATGCTCGTAAGGGGAGTGGGGCTGGGAGACAGTTGTTGGACTGATTAAATTGAATCAATAAAACCAATCTACGAAATCTGGCAGCCCAGTGCCACCTCTTCCAATGATGACAAAGATGCAACAGACCAGTTGTCTTCTGGGAAGAGAATGGAAAGTGGGGAGCACTTCAGAAAGCATCTTTGTACTCAGGGTGGCAGACTGCTGCCTAGGCCAAGGCTGTGACATTTGCATACTTGAATCTGGGAAATACAAAGAGAATTACATTTATATCTTTTACACTGACCTGGAAAGTGATTTATTTGGTTTAGATGTTCTGCATTAACCTCAAAGTAAAGTTTCCTAATACATGTATTGGAAAACCAACTGCTTAATCCCTCAGTGACTGTAGCCAATTCAAATGTTGCCTGAGCAAAGACAAAACCATGAGCTCTTCTGGAGTTGATATCATGGCCTGATCCAAAGTCCATTGCAGCTGCTGGAAGCAGCACTACTCCATTGCTCCATGCTTCAGTTTGCTCTGCACTCTTGGTCATTCTGTCATCTAACACTTCTTTGCTAGTTTGCTGCAAACGAAAGGAGGACAGGGGAAAAAGATCATCACCATTTTCCTGGAAACAAGAAGGTTCCTCGATAAGGAAGAGTAAGAACTTCACAAAATTTCACAAAACAAGGACTTACTGTAGGTACTGTGAATTGCTGTCTGAAGGCCAAGGAGAGCAGTTTCTACTATTCAAATCAAAATGCTTCCAACGCTCATTCTGTTTTAGTTAATAGTTGTTTTTTGTTTTCTTTTCCTCAGCCCACAAGTTCTATTTTGCTTCCACTTGCCCCCGCATCCCACTGTGATGAGAAGTGAGCACAACTTTGTGGTGCTGAGCTGCTTTTAAGTGGCACTTTTGGATTGTACGGTGTAGTTAACAAATCACAATTTATTATCTAGAGTTCATATTTAAACAATGTGCATGTACACACATAACAGCAATAATACAATCACTTGTACAAGAGGAATAAAACTTGAGGCTAATTATTTGTAAAATTTCTTGCAATTATGATGTTCAAGTATATATTTCATGGAACTGCTCATATACAGGTATAAACCTCTGTACTACTTATATTTAAATGACAAATCCTGCCCCTAGCAATAGCTTACCTGTAGATTCAATTGAGATGTTGTCTGAAGGTAATAACATCATCCAGAACTTTTGTGCTGGCAGAAATCTTGCACAGGGCTCATAGAAAATTGACTTGCCAGAGGTTAAGACCATTCCTGATGTCAAAATTAAACCCTGATCCAGAAAAATTCTCACTCATTTCAAATTGGGTATATCCTAGGAGTGTTCCTGGATCAAAATGGAAGGCTAACAAGAATTTTTAAATTTCCTTTTCTTTTCTTGCGTATTAACAAAGACTTTTTTTCTTTTTTTTCTTTCTTTTTTTTTTTTACAAAGTATATGGTGCTCTACACCAGTATACTGTGTGTCAGGTATTTCAAATATTAATCAGAAGAAAGAGAATAACATGCAGGTGAAAAATTCAAAAGGAAGAGACTAGGATTTACAGGCTTTAAAGTAATAAATATAATGTTCATTTACAACTACTTATAGCTGAGGCTACTCAGAACCTATTTTTTCTGGAAGAGACCCAAGCACTGCTCAGGACTCAAAGCTATTTTGAATCCAACTTGCACATTTCAGATCTCACCTTTTCTTTGGACAGTCAAAAAATATTTGTGCTCATTTTCTACAGTGGGAAGAGCCTGGTTTACAGAACATATCCCTAAAACTTTTGACAGCCTTAGCATCTCCAAAACCACTCAGGATAATTGTTTTGTCATGATTTATTTAGCACACTAGCGTAAAGTTTTCACCGAGAACTTCTACTTTATATTCATGCATCTGAAGTGCATTTCATAGAATCATAGAATCATTTAAATTGTAAAAGACCTCTGAGATAATATAGCCCAACATTCAACCCATTCCCATCATGCCCACTAAGCTATATCCACCTGTGTTACATCTACCTTTTCTTGAAAACCTCCAGGAACAGTAGGAGCTGCTGCCATAACCACACTTTTGTCTGTACTTCTGTGTTTAATGGTGTTTCAATTCCAAATCTTTAGAATTTGGAGATAAACTCACACAAACATTATGTCAAGACCTTTCACTTAAACTTCAGCGCACTTCAGTGAAAAGCATATTTGACACCATATGATGAATGTTTTCAATTCTAGTAAACCAAACCAAGTCTTTTTGAGAAAATTGCTTTGCAACCTCACAACATTAATTACTACTGCTTTTCACAGGAAGTACTGTGTAGAAGTGAAAACTTACATGCCAATGTATAGAAGTGTTTGAAACAAAAACTATTTCAATCTAGTTGGTTTTAGATGTATTTTTTTCTGTTTTGTTTTGTTTTGTTTTTTTACAAACCAGTCTTCACTAAAATGCTCCTTTTACTTAACTGCAGTGAAAATTGATTTGAAAAAGAAAATCAGCCTCTTCCCAAAGGTTTCTGATAATAAATAGCAGTGTAGAAGGAGGCAATGTGTCAAGGCTGCTGAAAGGTATCCTGGTTATTAAAAAGCCTGATGAGTTTTAAATCATTACTACAATGGATGTGCTTTAGAAGATGCTGTCTGTGATTTTGATTTCATGCATCTCCTATTTCAAACTGCTCTACTCTCATATTCTTAGTGAAAAGGCAGTGCATGAAGCCCAATCTTTTTCCTTGCAAACTACAATACCCTACTTCAAAACCTCAGGAAGGTAATTTCAAAACTTTTCAGATGTTCAGGAACCCAGACTAATCCGCTGAAATCTACTGACCTCACATATGGAAAATAACCAAGTAGGAACTAATGTTTACATCCTCTTTGAACTTCCTCTTACAAATTTGAGACTTTAGAAAAAGCTGAAAAGGAAAAGCATTCTTTCCTATAAACATTAAGCTTTACAATACCGTTTGCTTTCCGTTCTCAAATTAAATCAGAGAACACATTTTGTTATGTTTTTAAGTTGTCTGCAATAATAACACCTTCCCCCTTTATAAGAAGTAGGAGGCAAATTGTACCCACAAGCGTAATGTTTGGGTCTGTTTAAAACCACTTAGGAAGTCTGCAGAAACTGGGCTCCCACAACTGCTTTCCATTGAGAAGGGAATAGGTTCCCAAAACGACACAAGAGATCTTTGTATTGTGTTGTTTATGATGCAGAACAAAGGAAAATCTTTGACAACAAATAAACCTTAACGGTCCTTAGAAACAACTAGGGTGAAGTAATCTTTCTTTGACAGAAGAAAGAAACAAACCTCATTGCATTCCGAAGGGCTTCCTATGCTTTTTTCCCAGGCACTGCCTGATCCCAGTCAGAGAGAAATCTGTCCTAGAGAATGATGAGAGCATTCAGTCCTCATGTGTTCTATTCTATCTCCTAGCAAGTATTGTGAGCATTGCATACACATTTCCAAAGTCCAGCTTTCTGAATGGCAGTGTCCTGCAAACACTCAGCAGATGGTTTTTCTCCCGTAATGCAGAGCTTTCTCCTGTTCAGTTGATATATTTTGCTGAATACATCCGTTTCCAAACAGACTCTTTTTTTTCCCTGAAAGAGCAAGCTTTTTTTGCTGTTTTTGTTCCATTCACTGAGTGACCAGATGAGTGTCCTGATGTTTCTCAGCATCATACATGTATTGTTTTGTGAGACGTTCTTATTGTTCGTCTCTGCAGTTGATCCTATAGTGCCAAAATGAGTGGGATAAACAGAAATCCTCGAAAACAAGATCCTCAAAACAAGGTAAGCTGTATCAATGCTCAGTTGAATCTCTATTCTAAGCAGATAATGCACTTGCTTTCATATTAACTTATTTTGCTTATAATATACATTTTGGTTCCTAAAAAGTGTATAATAGTGAAATATGCAGAATTGAACCTGTATGGAGTTTTTGAAATCAGCATGGCTTTTTCAGCTAAATATGTAACTTAGAATATGGAAGTTTAGAAAATTATTGCTTCCATCTCCAGAATAATATTTCATGCAAGTGAAGAAATCTGCCACTCATCTTTGAGATACATTTAAACATTTCAAGAGGATAAAAATCCATCAGCTTATCCACTGTAATACAAAATTCGTCACTGCATCACTTTTTCTTTCTCTATCTGTCAGTTGGCACTGCACTTAAAGTGTTTGTTATGAGTAGATGGAAGCAAGGTGAGATGCTGTTACAGAAAGCACTGGAGCATGGGCACTTCTTACACCACATACAAGAAGCCACAACAAATGTGCAGGATTCCTCAAGTGCCTAAAATTGCTGACATGGCTCTGCTCTCTCCAAAAAACAGCTGGCATTGTTCTTGTCCTCTCATCTCCCCTGCAAACCGCTAACTCCCTTTCAGCAGATGCTTCAGGAAGCAAGTTAATGTTTCTCTAGTATCTGAAGATGGGCAGTCCCAACTCTTCCAGAGACTAAAGGCCTCAAGGCCTGGTTTGCAGCCAGCACTTTTCTTTTCCTAATGAAACATAAATGAATATTCATCCAGATGTCTCTTTTGCAACCTCTGTGACATCGATGGAGTCATGAGATAACTCCACCAGAAGAAGGGATCTGTGTACTCTCATTGTGAGAGCCTCATTGGTGCAGAGTGCAGAGCAATGGCCTGCGTTTACAAGCTGTTAGAGACTGAAGGAAACAGAAGTTGTCAGTTCTGTTTCCTGCTCCAGCGGAATACCATGAGGATCCTCCATAAAAATCACAGACTGTGACAGAGGCAGCAATGATTGGCAGATTAGACATTTCAGTTCTATAAAATTTTCTGAAGTGATTCCATGAAAAAAAATCATTTTGCAAGAGATGTCCCAGGAGAGGCTGTATCAAATGACACTTGAATGCTGCCACTTTTCTGAGGATGAATGGTAGCACCCAAAAATCCTTATATATGTCACTTCCAGACATACACTCTTACTCTTTTGCAATGTCCACAGATTATCTAAGGCCATAAGTAAGGTCATTCCATAGTTTTATCCTTGCCTCTTTGGCCAGGGGTAAGCAACAGATGGATAGATCACAGTTCTCAGAAAGCCATGTGGTTGTACATAGATATATCATTTTTTCCAAAGCAGTTGCTACTTTCTTTCCATCCGCCATTATTTCATAGTAATTTTAGGATCATCTGATCACAAAAGCATTCCCTGTACTTTATGCATGAGACAATGACCTCTCTGTGCTGTCTGGGTATCATCTAGCTAGTAGGTTTGACTGATCTCATATAATCATTTGTACTGGCTCCTACCAAAGGCTTGCTAATGAGAAGTCTCAAACCATATTTTCTGTTTTGCAATAGAACATGAACCTTGTGGGTACAAGAAATGTAATATTGCTTATGCTGATTTACTGAGACAAAAATCTGTTTAAAATAATGCAAAAATCAGGAAGTTTACAAGTTTCATCAGGTAGGAAGCTCTGCTCAGTCCAGCCAGATCCAAGGAATCCTAGAGAAACCTGTGTGTTCTGAAATACGGCAGTGCACTGGTCAGTATGAGTTCAGCATAATGCAACAGCCAATTCCATCCAACATGCCAGGACTTCTCAAAGTCACAGTTCCTTGCTTCTTCTATTCTTGTAGTCATAAAAGATTTTAAACATTAAAATATAAATTCTATGAACTAACTTGTCAAGAAAAACTGGTCCTTCGGGTATCTTCTACCACCTGGTCCTTCAAACAGTAATGGATGGTGAGAATTTGAGGCTCAAACTTGTTCCTTCACTTGCAATAAGGATAGGTTAGTGGTGAGTTCCCGTGATGCAGCATCGCACCAGTCTGATTCTGCCTTTTCTGATCCTTCCTGCGGTATTCACAGGTCCCCAGACTGCTGGTATGAGATTTTAATGTTGAAGTTCAGCTTTTATCAAAGAAAGTGGCTGTAGTTAAACCCTACAGTTCAACGGATCCTTTCTGCTGCTCAAAAGGATTTAAAGATTATCAGGTTTGTTTTCCACTGTCTGTCTCAAATTTTTGCAATTACAACCCAGCTGCCTTTCAATAAAACTTCATGCAGTACTGACTGCTCCTCAAAGTGACAGCAGGGAGTGGGAGCACACTAACCCTGCTACTCTGATAAAATGGCTTTATTTATTTCTGAATAGTGATTGACAATAGCTGTTTACTACATGTACTGTCAGCTTCTTATTTGAAGTCTGATTAAGTACAACACTTCAGATTTTGCTTCTCTCCATTTTAGTCAATTTTTGCAAAACTTACTTGAGAGAATGAGAATAGCTCTGTATCCTTAAGGGAGGAAACTTCCTGACTCCTTCTGATAATGGGAACGTTATCGACCCACATGATTCTCTTCTAGTAAGATGTTTTTGCATCAGAGGATGAAAAACAAATATTCCTCAGGGTTTCAGTACTGACATGATTTGAACAGAGGCAACTCAGCATCTTAATGCTGACTGAGAATGAATAATTTTTGCTCCTACCAGGAGATTAAAACAAGAGCTTGACTGTGCCACATCAGTTTCAGGTTGTGCAGTGTCTTAGATCATGATCCCCAGCCACGCATAGGCACAGATACAGCCAGTGCTATGCTGTCGTTGTAGTAATCTTTCATTAACATTTGCAGGCTACACTTGCTATTCTATTTCCCTTTCTTCTACACTTCCATAACCCCCAAAAAACTGTTAAAAAAAACAGCTAATTTCTTGCTAGTAAGAAGAAATCACACATTTTTAAGTGCCTTGATCTGGCTATTTAGTTTTTCCTAGAAAATCGTGTTATGTTTTATAGGTCTTGCTAACCAGTCCCTGGCAGTAAGGTTAAACAGATAAAATGAATCTATGGAGAGGAAGAAATAAATTTTCAATTTAGAGTTCAAACCAACTGTGGATACAAAGATCTTTCTCAGCATCTGTCTAAACACAAATTGTTGATTCCCTACAACCACTTAGAAACAGAACCAGAAGAATAGTCCTGCATTCACTTTTTTCTGAGAAGTGTCATGTGTTTCCCTGAACTTCGTACTAGCCAGTACTAGCCTTCATAGAAGGCATAAGGCATCCACACTTTCAAATGAAAAGGGATTTTATGCTTATTGAAAAGCCACTCTGACCTATGGTGGTGCTGTGGAATCTGCTCACATGGATATTTACACAGGAGCTTGGTATAAGCACTTTTTTTTTCTTCTCATTTTGTAGCCTGGTGACACAACAGTGACTGCCACATGACTTTTCTTGCCTTCACTTTGCAGTCATTGTCCTGATCTCAGCAGACCATAACAAGTAACAGCTCCGAGCATCAATGAGACTATAGGAGGAACAACCAATCTTTAACCTATAGAGCCCCTGCAAGATGCCTGACCTCCACTGGCTCGTTTATTTGTAGGTAAGCATATTTCAATACCAGTGCTATCAGAGTTGAACTTCTGACAAGCGTTTGCTTTCAGTATGAAGGCAAGATCCTGTTGATTTTAGCAGTTTTCCAGCATTGTTTTTATTGGCACTATGAAGAAGTTCTACCAATAGTGGTGATCTGATACCATCTCTGAAACATCCCTCGTTATCAGAGAGCACTGTGGTTAGGGACTAACAATTGTGCAAAGGAAAATTCTTCATCTCCCTGCCTCCATCCCAGCTCTTGGAATAATTTTCATGCCAAAACTAACAAGGAGATGCTAGACTGAAATGCATCAGCATCTGGTTAAAGCATTATGTTTTTTATTTTTTTGTATATAAATGAGCACCTTGCTAAATGATGATAGCAGAAGTAATATCATACCTGGGTCAGATGAAAATTATACTTCTTGCATTTACACAGCAACATGTACAAAATGTGAATGAATTAAATGCTCATTGGATCTACTTAATGGCAAGCTTGTCAACGTTTTACGGGCTGGTTTGGCCTGGTTCTGTGACCAGCGGGGCAGAGAGATCCGCGTATCCACACCTCCGGAAAAGGGAAACAGGGGACCCGAAAATAACTGAAAAAACAGCGGCAACGATCTGAGGAGAAACAAACTAATTTACTAAATATATTACCGGAATGCAAGATAACACACTATAATACAATATAATCAGAATTGAAGCTAATAAATCAAATATAATGAGAGAGAGAATGTCCAAAAGGTGGATAGGCCTCACCACAATGCTGAGGTGAGATGTGCAGTCCAGTTGAGCAGCAGGGAGACGGGAGCAGCACCCACGACCAAGAGCAGACGAAAAAGAGCGCATCAGGTGACCTTGCCAGGAGTTAAATCTCCTCTCCCTGACCGCAAAGTCCCCTGGAGAAGGTAGTTCTTCTTCTCTTCTGAGCAGGGCTTGAGCATTAACAGTTAAACTCTCAGTGCCCCACATGATGTTATGATGTGGAATACCGAAAACCAAAAATCACAAAGCTGTAACAAAGCTGCAGGATCGCTCACACCCAGAGCAGTGCTGCATAGAAAGAACATCACAGAATCACAGAATGGCCAGGGTTGGATGGGACCTCAGGGATCACGAATCTCCAACCCCCCTGCCACATGCAGGGCCACCAACCTCCACATTTAACACTCGACCAGGCTGCCAGGGCCCCATACAACCTGGCCTTGAACACCTCCAGGGACGGGGCATCCGTAACCTCTCTGGGCAGCTGTTCCAGCACCTCACCACTCCCTCTGTAAAGAACTTCCCCCTGACATCCAACCTCAATCTTCCCTCCCTCAACTTAAAACCATTTCCCCTTGTCCTGCTGTTATCTACCCTTTCAAAGAGTTGATTCCCCTCCTGTTTGTAGGCTCCCTTCAGGTACTGAAAGGCTGCAAAGAAGTCACCCTGCAGCCTTCTTTTCTCCAGGCTGAACAAGCCCAGCTCCCTCAGCCTGTCTTCATAGGGGAGATGCTCCAGTCTCCTGATCATCTTTTTGGCTCTCCTCTGGACCCTCTCCAACAGCTCTCTGTCCTTCTTGTACTGGGGGCTCCAGACCTGGATATGGTACTCCAAATGGGGATTCACTAGAGCAGAGTAATGAGGGGCAATCATCTCCCTGTCCCTGGCCACCCCTCTTCTGATGGAGCCCAGATACCGTTTGCTTTCTGAGCTGCAAGAGCACACTGCTGGCTCATGTTAAGCTTTTCATCTATCAGGACCCTCAGGTCCTGCTCCGCAGGGCTGCCCTCAAGGACTGCTTCTTCCAGTCTATATGGATGCCTGGGACTCCTCCGGCCCAAGTGCAAAACCTTGCACTTTGCTGCGTTGAACCTCGTTAGGTTCATCCGGGCCCACCTTTCAGGCCAGTTGAGGTCCCTCTGAATGGCATCCTTTCCTTCCACCATGGCAGCCGCACCACTCAGCTTGGTGTCATCAGTAAACTTGCTGAGGGTGCACTCGATTTCATCGTTGATGTCGTTGATAAAGATGTTGAAGAGCACCAGTCCCAAGATAGACCCCTGGGGGACGTCGCTCGTTACCGGCCTCCGCCTTGACATAGAGCCATTGATGACCATCCTCTGTCTGCAGCCTTTTAACTAATTTCTTATCCACTTAGTGGCCCACCCATCAAATCCACGTCCCTCCAATTTGGAGATAAGGATGCGGTGGGGGACCATGTCAAAGGCCTTGCTCAAGTCTGGGTAAATGACATTGGTCAACTTTCCCTTGTCCAGCAATGCCGCCACAATGCTGTCACAGGATTGCAGAAGCCTTAGAGTTGGAAGGGACCTCTGAAGGCCCTAGTCCAATTCCTCTGCAAATCAAGAGGGACATGCAGAGCTAGATCACGTGCCCAGGGCCTTATTCAGCCTCACTTCGAAGGTCTCCATGGTAAGGGCATCAACCACATTACTGGGCAACCTGTTCCTCACCACCCTCATTATAAAAGATTTTTTCCTTATAACTAATCTATATTTACCCTCTTTGAGCTTGAAGCTATTTCCTCTTGTTCTACCATGACAGACCCTGCTACAGAGTCTGTCTCCTTCTTTCCTTTAACTTCTCTTCAGGTACTGAATGGCCACTACCTTGACTTTGTATGTTCCAAGGACTACTACCTGCTGCTGCTGTTTCACATAGGCACCAGTGACACCCTGTTATCAACATGACGAATATCAAAAGGGACTACAAGGAGCTGGGAACAACAGTGAGCACAGGTAATTTTCTCATCAGTACTCCCAGTTAGTGGAATGGAAAGGGAAAGGGCTGATAGAATTAAGAAAATCAGTACATAGTTAATGGAGTGGTGTTGTGAACAAGGCTTCAGTCACTTACGTCATGGAACTAGTTTTGAGAAATCTGGTTTTCTGTGGGAGCATGGAGTTCATCCCTCAGAGAAAGGGGAAACTATCTTTAGCAAAAACCTTTCCAGTTTAATCAGGCGGGCATTAAACTAGAGCTGTAGGGGAAGGGGATCCTCAAACCATCTCACTTTGAGTCTGAGAGCAGTAATGGATGCTATGGGCCTGGAGTTGAATCATAGGCCAATAAGACAGTATCTAAGATGCAGGATAAGGGAATTCCAAGAGGTGAATTAGTTTCAGTGGGACCCAACTCAAATGTCTGTACACTAATGCACAGAGCATGCAAGCAAGAAGAGTTGTAGACATGTGGATGCCTACTGGGCTGTGATGTCATTGGCATCACTGAGATGTGGGGGAATGGTTCTCAAAACTGGAATGTAGGAATGGACAATTATAAACCATTTAGAAAAGAAAGGCTGGGGAAAAGAGGAGACGTGTTGCCCTCTATAACAACAACCAACTGGAGTCCATGGAGCTCCATCCATGGATGGATGAGGAGCTGTCTGAGGGCTTATAAGCTGGGGATAAAGGGAGGCAAGGGAAGGAGACATTGTAGTAGGAGTCTCTACAGGCCACCCAGTCAGGAAGACTGAGTGGATGAGGCCCTCTATAAACAGACAGGAGCAGCTTCATGTTCACGAAAGATGGTCCTCATGTGGGACTTCAACCACCCCAGTATTTGTTGGAGGGACAACACAGCAGGACAGCAGCAATCAAAGAGTTTCCTTGAAGGTGTTGATGATAACTTCTTCTTCCAAGTTCCACAGGAATCCACAAGAAAAGGCGTGATGCTGGACCTTGTCCTCACCAACAAGGAGGGGCTGATGAGTAATATGAAGTCTTAAGGCAGCCTTGGCTGCAGTGACCACAAAACAGTAGATTTCAAGATCTGTAGGGCATCAGGGAGGATGTGTGGCAAGCTTGCTGCTCTGGACTTTAGGAAAGCAATTTACAAGTCTTCAAGGAACTACTAGGCAGGGTGACATGGGAGAAAGCCCTGTAGAGAAGAGGGACCCAAGAAAGCTAATCAGTATTGAAATACCATCTCCTCCAAGCCCAGGAGCAGTGCATCCCAATAAAAAGGAAGGCAGGCAAGAATGCCAGGAGTCCTCCATGGATCAACAAGGACCTCCTGGACTTACTTACGCACAAAAAGAAAGTCTATAGGGAATGGAAGCAGGAGCAGGTTACCTGGGAGGACCACAAAGAAATTGTCTGAGTAGCCAGGGATCAAGTTAGGAAAGTTAAAACCCAGAAAGAATTAAATCTAGCCAAGGACAAAAACAGGAATAAGAAGAAATTCTAGAAGTATATATCAGTGATAAAAGGAAGAGCAGGAAGGATGTGAGCCCCCACCAGGAAGAAAGTGGAGACCTGGTCACAAGGAATATGGAGAAATCTGAGATGTTCAATGACTTCTTAGCCTCAGTCTTCACCACCAAGGGCTCTAGCCACATTGTCCAACCTGCAGGAAGGACAGGAATTCAGAGATGGAAGACCTGGTTAAGGTAAGTTAAGATCAAGTTCAAGACCATCTAAAGAACCTGAAGATACACAAGCCCTGGGACCCAATGAATTCTATCCACAGGTTCTGAGGTAACTGGCAGATGAAGTTGCCAAGCTGCTGTCTAGCATATTTGAAAGGTCATGGCAGTCTGGTGAAGATCCCACTGATTGGAAAAAGGGAAACATAACGCCCATTTTCAAGAAGGGGAAAAAAGAAGATTCAGGGAACTAAAAGCCAGTCAGTCTTACCTCTGTGCCTGGCAAATCATGGAACAGATCCTCCTGAAGACTCTACTAAGGCACAAGGAAAATAAAGATGAGGTGGTTGGTGGTAACCAACATGGCTTCATCAAGGGAAAACTTGATGGCCTTCTGTGATGGAGTTACAGCAGCAGTGGATAAAGGAAGAGCAACTGACATTACCTATCTGGACTTGTGCAAAGTGATTGGCACTGCTCCATATGACATCCTGCTTGATAAAATGATGAACAATGTGTTTGATGGATGGACCACTGTTTGGATAATACAGAGAGTTGCAGTCAATGGCTCAATGGCCAAGTTGAGACCAGTGATGAGTGATGTTCGTCAGGGATTGGTGCTGGGACCAGTGTTATTTAGCATCTTTGTTGGCAACATGGACAGTGGGATCAAGGGCACCCTCAACAAGTTTGCAAACAATACAAAGTTGACATGCTAGAGGGAAGGGATGCTACCCAAATTGTCCTGGGCAGGCTTGAGAGGTGGGCCCATGCCAACCTTATGAAATTCAGCAAGGCCAATAGCAAGTTCCTGCACCTGGGTTGGGTTAATCCCACGCACAGATACAGGTTGGATGGAGAATGGCTTGAGAACAGCCCTGAGGAAAAGGATCTGGGGGTGTTGGTTGATGAAATACTCAATATGAGGCAGGAATGTGCACCTGTAGCCCGGAAGGCCAACTATCCAGGCTGAGGGAGGTGATTCTGCCCCTCTACTGCGCTCTTGGGAGACCCCACCTGCAATACTGCACCCAGTTCTGGGCCCTCCAACACAAGAAACCTGTTGGAGCAGGTCCAGAGGAGGGCCACAGAGACGATCAGAGGTCTGGAGCACCTCCCCTACAATGACAGGCTGAGAATGCTGGGGCTGTTCAGCTTGAAGAAAAGGCTCCAGAGGAAACATAGTGGCCTTCTAGTACATGAAGGGGGCCTACAGGAAAACTGGAGAGGGATTTTTTATAAGGGCAGTTAGTGACAGGACAAGGGGAAATTATTTTGAATTGGAAGAAAGTAGATTTAGACTAAATATTAGGAAGAAATTCGCTATGAGGGTGGTGAGACACTGAAGTGGTACTGTGAGCAATCTAGTTTAGAAGGAGGTGTCCCTGCCTATATCAGGAGGTTCAAACTATGTGATCTTAAAGATCCCTTCCAACTCAAACTATTCTGTGATTCTATGATTCTGTGATTCTGTAATTCTATGATTCTATGATTCTGTGTTTCTATGATTCTATAGTCTTGTTAATGAACGCTGATTTCTGATTGTGTTCATGCTCATCCAGCTCTATGCTTTTGCTGTGATTTTATTCACATGAGACTAGAAAAATACAGGCTCTTAGACAAGAAATATTGTTCCTTTCCAGAGGAGACCCAGTAACACAAAGCACTGACCCTAGCCTAAAGGAAATGGGAAGAAAATTCCTACTAAACATTTCAGGCTACTGGGACAGGCTCCACATGAAGACAGTTGGATAGATGAGACTTATCCTTTAATCAGTTAAGCCTCTGCTGCTAATAAACATAAATGCAACAGCAAGAACCATCTGTACCCTATGTTGAACTGTTATGACTAACTGCCAACAAAGAAATGTTGCAATTCACTTGCGGATGGATTTTTTCACGTACAGTAACATTCCCTATGGCAATTTTTACTTTAAGAGAACTGATGCTGATGCTATGCCTGTATTGCTAAATAAAGCAGGGCCTGAGGGTGAGCTTGCATGCTGGACTTCTTGCCAAGACTTGTTTACTTTCAGCATGTCTCAGACCAGGCCAACCATCAACAGATATGAATAAAACTACACCTAAAGCAGCTCCCTCCCCTCAACACAGTCCCAGCGTCTTCCTGGAGGACTCGGATGAACTAATGCTGTGCATACTATGTACATTTATGGTCTCACGCCATGAGAACATCATACAGCAGCATCTGTCATACTGCTGCCGTCTGTCACACAGAAAAAAAATGTCATGAAACAATGGTGGCAAGATTCAACCTCTATTGCCAAACCACCAACATCCACCTCTGATGTCATGCACGAAGAAAATAAAATAGGGGGCATTAATTTTGGAGCAGCCTTATACATTCAGCAGCTAAAATTCAGCACCATACAATATGTATTTTCTATTATTTTTAAGATTTAGACTAGAAGGTGAAAATACAACTAAACCCAATACAGTTTGGGGCCAAAAATGTAGGAGTTGTATTTTCTGGTTTTTTTAAGCACCAAAATTGATAATCTGCTTAGCTTTGGACAGTAACAATTCTCTTTTCTCTACAGACCTTTGCAAACATTTTGACCTTAACATCAGATGGACATCTGCAACATGACATTGCCTGTGTGCCAGCCTACTTGAGTCTTCAGTATTCTATTAAAACCTTGGAGATGAGTGGCTAATAATAATCCTACTTTCTAACATAAAGGGGTTTTGCTCACCTGCTCTCTCAGTATAATGGAAGGTGAAAAAAAATTGCCTTATGTGTGAAAGAGGAAACAAAAAATAATTTCAACTGATCAGAGGCAGACTCACTCCCAAGCCTGTTCTTTGAGCTTGAGTGATTTCTAATTATAAAATTTCTTGAAAGATAAGTAGTGTCCTGTATGCAACTGAGTGCATAACATAGCCCGCAATGGTCACTGTGAAAATACAAAACAGACCTTGAATTCAGCTGGGATTTAGAGTGAATGACTGTGAGAGGGAATGAAAGAAAGAATCAGTAAGTGTCCTGAAAGGCAAAAGGAAGACGTGCACTCCAGAGCTGAGGAGCATGTGGATGAAGAAGAGATGTTTCATTATAGAGCCATGACCTTGAACTACATCTGAGGATTTCCTGCTTCCTAACTAAAACTGACTTCCTGCTTGTGGGTGAGAAGTGTTAGAGAAGATGGACAACTACATTATTAAACAACTGCTTTTCCTTCCTCTTTCCGCTTCCTGATATTCCTGGACATTAAATGCTATTTTTGTTTCTTGTTGCTGAGCCAACAGGTAGCAAAGTAGGGATCCAAAAAGTATGCAGGCAGGTCTTTCCATTAAAGCTTATTTTTAATTCACTCCAAAACTTCACCAAAAAGATTCTGCTAGACAATACAGTGGAAAAGCAAATCAATATTTTTCTTCTGGGGAGTGAAATATGGCTTGAAATTAGGTTTATTTAGGCTGCAGATAGTGTTGCTAGAATGGAGATTTATTAGACTCCTCTACAATTTAATATTAATAAATAGCAGAAATCTTTAAAATACTTGTTTTTTTGTTGTTGTTGTTTTGTTTTTTTTTTAATTCACAGATTTATAAAGTGTCTTTCTTCTTCTGATTCAGGCTCAGAACACAAACTACAAACAGGAAAATTCTGATTTACCCAACATCCATGTAATTCAAGCAATGACAAAGGACTACAGTGTAAATCAAGACAGAATTTTGTTAGAAAGGGAATCAGGAATATATTAAAATAAAGTCCATACAAATAATATATTTCAGGTATCTATAATTGTTTTATAATATAGCTGAGATTTCCCCCATACTTTATGATATAAGATGACAAGATGAATTGGCAAACCCCAGAGAATGGATTTCATCAATGTCTTCCTTGCAGCACAAAGCTAGAAACTCACTGGATCAATGGCTGGCCTACAAGCAACATTTTTTATTTTAAAGACAGTTTGCAAACAGAAAGGGAGCTAGTAAGCCTTAATACTTTTTTTCATCTCATCTACAGTCTCAGTTGGCTGATGGGGAAACAATTTGTGTTCACTGCAGATGCACTTCAGGGATCCCCATATTTCCTTTGGATTTCACCCATTTCCCTCCCACCTCCTTCTTGGAAATGAAGACACCTTGTGAACTCCTTGAAAAATATGGGGGAACACTGTTGTGAAGCTTATTGGTCACAATCCAATTTCTGCATTAGAGGGAAGCTAGAAAAATGCCTCGGGTATGATCAGGTCTGATTTTAGAGACTGAGCTTATCACGCTTACATGTGTACTGACCACAGAAATCAGGCCATTAATCTGGAAAAGACAAGCAACATTTTACCTCATTATTTCTGAGAATAAAAGGCTATATAGATTTTGGCAAACAGAGACAGATATTTTTTAGTGTCTCTTTAAATCTTGCTTAATATAAAAATGACACTTGAAAGTACTTTTTATTGCAGTTGGCATTCTCCCTAAGGTCATAACAAGTTGCTTCCCTAGTAAAATGTCTTTTTTTCCTAACCACAAGGATATAATTCAGACTCTCAGATTTATAAAACAAAACAAAATAATAATAAAAAAAAAAAGTTTAAGTGTTAAAGCAATCTTTTGGGAATAAGAAGTAGGATTTCCCATTGAAGAGTAAGCAATCACTTCAGTGTGTTGAACTGGCAGGACACCAAGGCCTGTAGTACTTCCTACACAGAGCTTTCAAACACAACCCTTGAAAGAAGGACTTTTTTACTCACTGAGGTCATCTATGATAACAGAAACTACAAACAAAAGGAAAAGAAATCAAAGGAAGTTTCTCTGCTAAGGCATGAGGTGGCACTTTATTTGCTGGGAAAGAACAAAATCTAAAAGGCAACATAGAAGCTCTTTGCTGCATAGAGCCTCACACCTGCGTTTGCACTGCAGGATGCATTTGACTCCAGAATTGATTCCCATTACACTTTCCGTGAACAGTTTGCAGAAGGAAGAGGCTCTCTGTTTTGAATAAGGGGACCAGAATCTGGTCCTGTTCAAAACAAAGTAGGCCCCAGGATTTATCTGTAAGCAGAAAACCATTTTAGCATCTAGCCAGTTGCAGTCTTGCAGCTTGTGTAGACCATTTTCTACACAGGGCTCTCATTCTGGGATCAAAATGAAATGTGCAGTCTCAGTCTATTTTTGCAGTTGTTTGCTGTACCTTACAGTTGTTCCTTTTACTAGGTTCTCCTCCGGCTTTTGCATTTCTTATGTAAACTTGTAACTTAACAGTTCCAGTGATTAGCAAACCAATTAGCAATCTGCAGGCTGGCGGCGTGGCACCTACACCCAAACTGTATGTGCTGTACATTTTGTTCAGCTTAGTTATTTGAAGATATGTTTTCTGCCCAGAAATTTATATACTTTGAATTACCACATATACTCTAAGGGAACACTTTCCAACTGTATGTATGCATTCTTAAAAGCAATGTGGCCCACATAACAAAGGTAATTAGAAATTGAAGCCAACTTTGTTTTAGGCACCTGGCCAACACCAGCACCACCGAAATCCCAGTAGGTATTTATCTACAACCTTTAGCTCCAAAACATCTTTACAATCTGTCAATATTTGTGCCAAAGAGAATATTTTCCTGAAATACTGCAAAAACACTGGTTTGGTCATAAAGGTAATGTACAGATTGGATTCTGTATGCACTGGGGATCTATAGGAGCTTAGGCAGCACAAAAATACCCCATTGCCTGGCCCAAGAGATAAAGAACAGGTTCCAAAGGTTTCACCTACAAGTATGAGGGCAGGCATGGGCAGCCAGACAGGATGCCCACAACAGCACACATCTGTGCTTCACAGCTGTACTCTCTGTGCCTGTGAAATCCAGGAATCCCATTCCAGGGAAAATTCAGATTTCATGCAAGCAAATTTTCTAAGACATTGAAGATGTGCCTCAGGCACACAGGATCAACCCCATGGTACTCTGTCCTTTCCACATCCCTTGCAGGCATTTTCTGGAGCAGTGAACACAGGCTTGGCTGCTGCCTGGCAAACTCAAAGCCTGTCCAGCTCATGATAAGATAAATAGCCACATAAAAGGGATCAGAAGAGCTGCAAATATCATGGGCTCATGTGACGAGTATGAGGAGAGAAGGGCTCCTAGCATACTTTCCTTTTCTTTCTTTGCAAAGTCTGCATAGATGTTCCCTAGCCTTTATATGAGATTAGACCTTTCCCAGCAGCTTTAGAACAAAATTACAAACTCCAGATTGTTTCAAACCATCAGTGAACCTGTCCCTTCCACTGTTGTCACAGTAAGAAAATGCTTAACCACCTACAAAGCACAAGCTGGAAACATAGTCTCTCTCACTAACATTTTTGATACCATGCCCGCTTGGAGTCAGGAGAATGCTGTATAATTCTCCAGACGAAGAAGAAACCACAATCATTTGACTTAGAATTTTTCCTTCTTCCTGTAGCTCTTTGTGTACATTTCTTAGCTCATATCCCTGAAAAGTTTTTGTTTTTATTTTTAATACATACCCTTTACCTACCTACCCTCCTCATCACGTAATGGTTTTCCTTTCCTAACTTCCCCTCTGCAGTATGTTGCCAAAAATGCAATGCCTGCATAATTCATAAAGGCTTTTATTTTCATTTTAGGTTTTTTAAATCTTCCATGGCTGTACATTCCAGTAATATACATTCTTTACTCTCCTTCATTATTTATACTGAGTCCCAGTTATTACAGAACATCCCTTTCATTCCCTGCCATAAATTCATATACTTCTGATTTCCGTGGAAAAAATAATCAGTAATATAAAAT
This sequence comes from Tympanuchus pallidicinctus, assembly GCF_026119805.1. Classification (NCBI taxonomy): domain Eukaryota; kingdom Metazoa; phylum Chordata; class Aves; order Galliformes; family Phasianidae; genus Tympanuchus; species Tympanuchus pallidicinctus. The sequence continues at coordinate 13,877,110 of NW_026294813.1, forward strand.
AAAAAAATAATTCAGAGCAGTTGCTCTTGATGATCAGATTGCTCCTGTTCTCTTCCAGAATCACACTGCAATTGTGTATTTTGGTCTTCTACTGCTAGGTCTTTGCTTTGCTATAGTATTTTTTATGCACCATGGTCCAGAAGGACATTTCATGTAGAAGCTCATCTTCTGAAGATCATCTCTGAAATCAGCAGTCTTGATTCAGATCACATGTGGTTCACTTTTGCCCCATGATGATACAGTCTGACTGTCAGTCCTGAGAACTTTTATTCCCAATGACTGAAACATTACCCACGCTTTACTTTTAACTTACAGTAAATCCAGATAAGAAATTTCCAAAACAGTTTATAATGAAGCTTTAAATAGTTTATTACAAGCACAGAGAGAGTCATAGTTTGCCTGTCCACTTAAATAAAGCTAATAAAGGCTTCTCTAAAACCAGCAAGTTGAAGTCTACTCTTTGCATTGGTCAATGAGATGTTGCACATAACCGTGATTGTATATACACTTCTATGGATTTCAATACTGATGATTCCTTCAGTGTAATTCCTGCCTTCCTAACTCAGCTAGTTGTTCACTTTGGGGAGGGGAGGACATGGGTGGGCGGAGCAGTGGAGAAACACATGACTGCTTGTTCATTCATGGCTCCAGAAAGATTTGTAGGTGATTAATGTGCAGTTTCACACAGACTCTCTCCCAAGATTCTGTGGTGTCTAGTGATAGTGGAGGATCTGGTAGGGCTGCGTTGCAGTGGGCAGAAATAATTTCCCAGGGAAGGGCCCCAGCCATGTGAAATGGTGGTCCCCAAACCAAACTGAGTTACTAAGTCACTGTGAGTTAAAAAATTTAAAACTCTGTACCTGTTACATATTAGAATATATAAACCTATATAAATAAAAGTACATCATTTTTTGGCATTGTTTATATGTGAAATTTGTCTTTTCCATATGGACCTGTTCAATCTCCACTCTACATCCTTGTGTCTATAAGTTTTTCTCTTCCCATGCAGCATTTCCATGCTGTATTACCTCCCAGATCTACCCAGCAGCACAAGGTAGATTCCTGCAGGAATTACCAGCAGCAATTCCAGGGACATGCTGCCCGATATTGGCTACTTTATTGTAACCATATAGAAGAGGGTCCAGATTCCATTGCACAAGCGTGTGCCATACATTATACCCTCAGGGCTGACTATTCACCATGCATCCTGAAGGAGAATTTTTCTTGTACTGGTCCCATGGAGCATACATCAGCTATTGCTCTGACAGCAGGAAAGAGTTTGCAGGACTCAGCTCCGGCAATGTGGAGGGCACTGGCTGATGATGCCTCAGGGTTTTGTAGTTCCGGGGGCAGGTTTCCAGCAGGAGAGGTGCAGAGCCAAAGTTCCTGGCATGGAAAACTCTGACGAGGGCTGGGTAGGAAGGGAGGTTCTCCCCAGGATCCCTGGGCAAGACGTGCAGCCTGTCCTCTGGCACCAAGGGAAAAGACAAAGACACTCCATCTCCCACTCTGACATTCACGATTTAATTAAGTAATTTGTGTTACAGGTGATTGCTATTCCCCCAGTGTTTGTAGGCTAAAAAAACAAACAAACAAACAGCAACAAAAAAGAAAAACAAAACAAAACAAAACAAAACAAAAAAAAACACTCCAGAAATACTAAGTTAATTATTGTGGTTGTTCAGCATGCCTCAGAAGGGAACCACAGCCCCATCTCTCTAGCTCTTCTGGCTGCAAGTCTATTCCTTCAGCTGTTTTGAATTTTCAGATGGTCTTGGCCAATTAGGAAGATATAAAATGATGCAAGGACTGTAAACTCTTTTTAGAGAGAAATGAACAGAAATGCTTGTTTTGTAAAAGCAAGAAACAAAACAAGTTTCAGGCATTTGCTTTAGACTGAATAAATAAATGAGGTACAGTGCATCAAAACTTAAAAGATTTGAAATATGTCTTTATAAGGTGTAAGCAGGAGATTGTAAACTAACTTTCCTTGCTAAAATTCCCGGATAGGAATTTTATGTGGCTTGTTATTAAATGTTTAGTCTGAATAAGATGAAGGAAGAACTGAGTCCTCACAGGTTCTAAATGTGGCCTGTAAATTGTAGAACTAGTTTATTTCTTATGTAATGTGATGTGGTTAAAGTGTAGCAAAAAAGAAGGAAAAATCAGAACAGAAGCATGTAGGACAGTGTTACGAAATACACTTGAATTAATTGCAGTAACATACAGTATATTATATGCATGAAAAATGCCTTGCAATCATCTGTGTAAGATTTTCTTGCAGCTATCTGCATAAGTTCTTGAAGAAAAAGTCCAGTTGTCTTTCTATGTAGTAAAGGAACAAATAACTATTTAAAATTCTATTTAGACTTGAACCCCAGTAAGTTAAACAGTCTGCCTTTCCCTGTCATTACTGTTGGCTCAAATGCAATTCTTTTGTATTCTGTCAGAACCTGGTCTGGAAGATTCAAAATAAAATAATGCAAAATGTTCTTCCTTAATGTGTTTTTTTTTCCTGATTTTTTTCATTAGCTTGGATGGCCTCTTGTCAGTAAGAGACAATGGGAATAATAGTATGGTATGTTGGGAGCATATTGTTTATAAAATATTTTGAATTGGAAGTGCATCTGGAGATTAGGATGGACTTAATTACAAATTATAATGCATGTAAATATATTGTCCCAAAGGACATTGGTATTGTTTGTACCGAGACTGGTTTTGTCCTCTACCACACAAGTTAAGACAGGGTTTTAAATCCCAGAATTACACTCACTAGCTCTGCAGCACATGCAGTAAGAAAGCGAATAGTACCAACCTTGCACATGGCTAATAAGCTATAGGAACAATTAGTTAAGACTCTCCTGAACAGGAAAAATACACTCCTACTCACCAGCCATGGTGCTTCTGATTCTGTCAGTAGATCATGGCCTGATATTTGCATCAAGCAACAGTGTTAAGCCTGAGCTTTATTGACATGCCTACCAGAAAATAAAGAGATGTCAGGAAACAAACATCACATAAGTTTCCTACAAAAAGCAGACTTCTTTTTTTAGATATTTTAAATTTATTTTTTAGATAATTTTAAATACCAGAATGGTTTCTTGAAGTTGTCTGAGTAATAGCCATGGGGCGAGCAGTTGTGACACTCGCAGCCTGATTTCCTGCTGCACTGCTGCTGCTGTCAGCCCTGCTGATTCAAACCATGCTGCACAGATAAGATGCTTTGCAGCTGCTCCTTTAGGCATCTGGCAAAAGCTTGCTCATGAAGAGGCACAGACAACACTTGTGCCATCTCAAGTGCTGTTCCCTTCTTGGGCATCCCACTTGTCACCCTCAGGGGTGCAGGTCCTGGGCAGAAATCAAGTATAAACATCCAATGTAAATCTGTGTTTTCAAATTAGTAATGTGTCTGGTCAGATAACGCGATCCTAGAAATACTGTTTTCCATAAACTCAAAAGAAAACATCTTAAGGTTTGTTTTGAAACAGTATTTCAACAGCCACTCTATAGAAAGGAAATCATATATACGCATGTAAGATCAGAGGGCTGAAGGACCTCTCCTATGTAGAAAGGCTGAGGGAGCTGGGCTTGTTCAGCCTGGAGGACAGAAGGCTCTGAGGAGACCTCATTTCAGCCTTGCAGTACTTGAAAACAGTACTTGAAAAACTTATAATCAGAAGGGGAGATCGACTATTTACACAGGTAGGTGACTGGGCAAGAGGGAACAGTTTTAAACTAGAAGAGGGGAAATTTATGTCAGACATTACATAGAAATTCTTTACTCAGATAGTGGTGAGGCGCTGGCACTGCTGCCCAGAGAGCTGTGGTGCCCCATCCCTGGAGGTGCTCAAGGCTGGGCTGCATGGGGCCCTGGGCAGCCTGAGCTGGTGGGGCAACCAGCCACGTCAGGGTTTGGGCTGGGGGGCTTTGATATCCTCTCCACCACAGCCATTCTATGACCATATTATGTTTTTTACTTCTTTTTCCTTTCTCAGAGAAAATAAGTTGAAGTTCCAGGTTTAGGTACAGCTTTCGTTTTTGCCATAAAGTTTGCAAAAAAAAGGACAAATAAGGCCCCCCTTCTATTATTTGTGCACTCTTTAAAATGACCTCCCATATGTAATTTATAATATTCATGAAAATTACCCTGACATTTTACTATTCATTTATTAAATCCCAGGAGACCATTAAGCTTCTAGTTGTTCACACAGAAAGTCACAGCAGTTCTCACACATTCCAAGTGGAGCCAAAAATGCTGGCAACCCATCAAATACAGAGCAAGTCTATGAGCATATTTCCTCCAAAATGTGTTTTCTTTACATTATGATGGTGTGAAGATTTCTAATTCTTGCAGAGAAACAAAAACAGTCTGTAAAAATTCAGCAACTTGGTAATATTTTAGCATTGTAACTGAGAAAATTAAAAAGGAAAGCTAAGGAACAACAGCACCTGCTGACTGAGGTCCCCTTCTCTGGACATATTCAAAACCTACCTAGACATTTTCTGTGCAACCCACTATAGTGAGTAGGGCAATTGAACTAGACCATCTCCAGAGATTGTCCAGCCTTCCAATCTCTACTATTCTGTGATTCTGTGATCCTGTCTGGCACACAAAAACCTCTTAAAACCACTGAAGTGCCTCAAAATGTCTTCATAAACTAACACAAGAATAGAGTACTGTGTTCCCAACATTATGGATGGAAAAACCTCCCAGAACAAAGTCCCAGACCTTATCACAATTGCTTCCTGAAAGGAAGCAAGGCCAAACAGAGCCCAAGGCCAATCAAAACTTGCTAGGAAACCTTGTCTCTTGTTGCTCTAGGTATCAAAATAGGAAGTAAACAACTTAGAAACAGTACTGAGAATGGTTTGAAGGAAGTACAGTTTCCTCTCTGTGCACTTGCTCAGTTAGCTTATCTTTCATGCTCTCAGCATCCCCCCTTCAGTCACCGCAGTCAGCAAATGCTGCAGAAGCCTTGCAGAAATAACCTAGAAAAATAACATTTATACAGAAATCTACTGCTAGTTTGTGTCTCTGGGAAACCTGGCAGTGCTCTGCCTGAGCAAAAGCGCTTTGGAAAGTGCTGCTTTAGTGGAAACAATATATCATATCATTCAGACCTTTACCTGAGGCCCAAGGTCTGCACTAAAAACACACCTTAACTACTAAGTGTTCTTGCATCTTAGCTAAAGCTGCCATGTGTCTGATTTTCACTCTATTTATACACGCATGGTTGCAGTGGCTAAAGCAATTTGAAGTACATTATAGGCATCAGTTGATGAGAAAATATTTATTTTTCTCTGGATTTTAATTGGATTCCACAACCACAGAGCTTTCTTTGAGCCACAATATGTGGGCCATACATTAAAGATTATGCTTTAATATATAAAGATATCCCTCTGGACAAACAGATGAAAGATGCCTGATCTCTTAACTGGAGATATGGATATGATGATCTTACAGTCAAAGCTGAAGGCTTTGATGAAAGACTGGAAAGCAGTCTTTATATGGAAGCAGTCCTTTATGTGGAAGAGCTCTAAGGGTTACACAAGTCACCAAGACCCTGACACTACTCACAGGGATTAAATCACCAGTGACACCACTTCTGAGTGGGTTTGGATTGAAGTGACCCAAGTTATTAGTGGTACATTATGTTTTGTTGATTGTTTAGTTTGGATAGCACTTGGGGGTCTTTTTCTTGTTACAACTACAGAACCTTTCTGCATCAGATGTATTATTCTTTCTCCCCAGAATAAATTTATCAACTTATTTGATCCACCAAGCTACATGAAAACTTTGTAAACTATCTCTTCTGTACTACTGAAAAACTATCCATTCTTTTTATGATAGTAGAAGGAGAAAGTGTATTTTTAAATAAGTGTCTTGAGAATGTTCACTCAGAGAAGTAGGTCAGCTCTAGAGCTGCTAACAGTTCTTACTGAAAATGCCTGATGGACAGAGGGATTTCCAAACCTGGAAAAAGCCATAGGGTACTTCAAGGGAAGGAGGGAAAGAAGAAAAGACAAACCAGCCAGCTTCAATCTAGTAACTGAAAAACACAAGGACAAATAAACAACTGTCTCCAAGTCAAGTAAGCAATAAATTACAGTCAACATTAATTGCTAAGAACAAATCGCATGCAACAACTCCAGTTTTCTTTATGAGAATAATAGGCATTGTAGGTGGAGATAAGCCACAAATGTCATTTAAATTGATTTACACAGAGCTGTGACAAAACCCTTACTAGGCTTTCTCAGAAGTTAAACAAAGACAAATTTTCTACATGAATCAATGAAATGCGTGCTAGACTGGTAGAAACCAGATCAAGCTTGTCTCAGTTTTTCACTGCAAGGAAGAGTGTAGTAGACCTCCAGCATATCTAACCTAAGTGGGACTAATTTAATATGTTCATTAATTATTTGGTTAGCAGGATATAAATCATCACTGCTAATAAGATGGGCCTGCCTGGGAGAAACCCCAAGTAACAGTCATAGGTAAGAGCAGAAAAGAGAAGGGGGTTGCTTAGTTCAAAGAAAAGGAAATATAGCTGAGATGTGATATTTGTCTTCAAATACATACAATCTAAATGTAAAGAAAGAGTGCAGAGCCTATCCCTCAGGCCTGTATGTCCCCTATAACATGGACTAATAGGCCTAAACTTCATCAAGAAAGAATCCAGAAATGTCCCGGTGTGGACAAGTTTGGAGGTGTACCTGTGGGCAATTGACTCTGTCTGGGGCTCAGAGCTAAAATAACATTCATCTCCCTCCTACTACTGCTTTTCTACTGACTTTAATTGCAATGATATATTTCTGTGAGCTTTAAAAAGGAAGGTAAAAGCTAAGGTGAAAATATGAACATCTATAGATGTGTTGCTTGAACATGTGTCGTTTGGAGGTTGATATTAAATGATCAGTGAACATCTTTTAAGTAATTCATTTAGAATTGCAATTCAAGATCAGTTTTTCACAACGAATCACTCAAGTATTGGATTGACTAATTCAATACAAAATCAGTTTGTTTTTTTTAAAAAAAAACAGGGGGAAATTTCTGGATTGCAAGTTGGCCCAGAGTTTATATGTAAGTAGTTTTATGAAGTTTCACAAAGGCATTTTCACACTCCATCAATTTTTGCTTTTGTCAAGCAGAGGAACATTTAATATTTAAAATGAAAATCAAGACACTCTGAAAAGCTGATTTGAAGATACAAAACCTTTTTTTCATCTCTCATTTCATTTTCTTAAAATCTCATGGCTTTAGTCCTTCATGTGTATTAAATATACATATTTTAAATTCCTTATTTCTTAATTGGACTCAGTTCTCTACAGGACAAAAATACTACATAAAAAATTCTCCTGGCTGCTGCTACAAGACACTTACAGACTTTTAATGCTATATGTGAAACATATGGAATTTTAGCCTTGATGATATTTTAGAAAATCTGATCAGGATTATGATCACCAACCACCAGACCAGGCTGCCCAGAGCCACATGCAGCCTGGCCTTGAATACCTCCATGGACGCGGCATCCACAACCTCCTTGGGCAACCTGTTCCAGTATGTCACCACCCTCTGTGTGAAGAACTTCTTCATAATATCTAAACTAAACCTGCCCTGTCTCAGTTTAAAACCATTCCCTCTTGTCCTATCACTATCCACCCTCATAAACAGCCATTCCCCCTCCTGTTTACACACTCCCTTCAAGTACTGGAAGGCCACACTGAGGTCTCCCTGGAGCCTTCTCTTCTCCAAGCTAAACAAGCCCAGTTCCCTCAACCTTTTCTCATAGGAGAGGTGCTCCAGCCCTGTGATCATCTTAGTTCCTGCTCTAAGAGCTCCATGTACAGTTCTTTCCTGTACTGGGGGCCCCAGGCCTGGACACTTCATCACCAGTTTACTCTCAGATTTTAACATAAAACTTAACACTGGAAACTGGAGCTGGAATGAACTGGAAACATTTGACAATTACAGTATTTTATATCCAAGAACTCAATGAACAAGAGAAAAAAAATCTTTCAAAAAGAGAGGGAACAGGAACTACAAGTGTTTTAATCCTTGGGGCTGGGAAGGCCAGACAGCATGGTCATATTACTCCATTCTTTTAAGGCCTAAAACAGATCATATTACACAAAGAAGGTATCAGAGAAAAGAATAAAAAAGATGGAAGAAGAAAATCAGAATACCAAGTTTTTGAGAAAGTCCTGGCATAATAAATAAACAGAGGATAAGTGACTGTGAGTTGAATACAGACTATAAAATCCATGTTAGCTAAACAAAATATTTCCCACACACAGTTCTCTAAAAAATTGCTGGAAACACAAGCTGCTTTTTGTGATGGGGATATGCTGACATTCTCTTGTAGATCCAGTCAGGGATGAGGGCATAGTAAGTAACCAGAAAGCAAACTCAGAGCCTGGAGTTTCTACCCAGCAGAGATTAAAGATAAAGAAGGGGCGAGAAATTGATTTACACTGGTAGGAAATGGCAGAATAAATCTTTTTCCTCCTTAATGCATAGTTCACCATAATAAGGATGAGAAAGTAAGCAAAGGTTTGAATGCCCCCAGAAAATGACTTATTGGGAAACAGGAGTAGTTGGCAGACAAGGTATGAATCCTGAATGGTTATATGCAGTGATGTGCTGCCAATATTTTGACAGCATTCCCTTACACATTACTCCATCACAGCTCTGCTGCTCTGCCTTTGTGTCCTACAGAGCTACCCTTCTTCAGGCATAACCATGTCTGCAGAAGGAGAAAGAAGCATCCTGCATGGTTCACAGGCAGGATATTTAATAACAGGCTTGGGGAAAAGAGTGTTTTCTTTTCTATTTCTCAAAAATATTCCTCTATACAGTTTTCCAGCTGCTCTGCCCCAAGCCTGCAGTGTTGCCTGGGGTTATTGTGGCCAAAGTGCAGGACCTGGCATTTGGCCTTCCCTTTGGCTTCAGCCCAGCTCTCCAGCCTGTCCAGATCCCTCTGCAGGGCCTCACTACCCCCAGGCCGATTGACACTTCCTGCAACTTGGTGTCATCCGCATGCTTACTGAGGGCGCACTCAGTGCCGTCATCCAGGTCACCAATAAAGACATAGAAGAGCACAGGCCCCAGCACCGACCTGGGGCACACCACTCATTACAGGTCGCCAGCTGGATTCAGCTCCATTCACTCTCTGGGCCCGGCCTTCCAGCCAGTTCCTTACCCAGCCAGGAGCGTACCTGTCCAAACCACGGGCTGCCAGCTTCTGCAGGAGGGAGTGCCTTCTGTGGGAGGCAGTGTCAAAGGCCTTGCAGAAATCGAGGTAGACTACATCAGCAGCCTTTCCCTCGTCTACCAGACGGGTCACTCGATCATAGAAGGAGATCAGGTTGGTCAAACAGGACCTGCCCTTCTGAGCCCAGGCTGGCTAGGTCTGATCCCCCGGTTGTCCCGCACATGCCGTGTGATCTCCCTCAAGACAAACTGCTCCATAACCTTCCCTGGCACACAGGTCATGGTAACAGGCCTGTAGTTCCCCAGATCCTCCTTACAACCCTTCTTGTAGATGGGAGTCACGCTGGCAAGCCTCCAGTCTTCTGGGACCTCACCAGTCAACAAGGAGCGCTGATAGATAATGGCAAGCGGCTCGGCTCTCACCTCCGCCAGTTCCCTCAGCTCTCTGGGTGAATCCCATCCGGCCCCTGGACTTGTGACAGTGCAGCTGGAGTAGTAGGTCTGTGACTGCGTCCTCCCGAATTGCGGGAGGTTCTGTCTGCACCCCAGCCGAGACTACCAGGTCAGAGAGTGGAGCACCCTGAGGATAACTGGTGTGACCTTTAAAGACAGACGTAAAGAAGGCATTCACAACCTCTGCCTTTTCCTTGCCCTCAGTGGTCACATTCCCAGCCTCATCCAGTGAAGAATGGAGATTCTCCTTAGTCCTTCTCTTACTGTTGGTGTATTTGTAAAAGAGCTTCTTGTTCCTTTTTACCACAGTGGCCAGGTTGAGTTCAAGCTGGGCTTTTGCCTTTCTGATTTTCTCTCTGATCTGTCTCTGTCTTAACAACTTTGTATTCTTTCTGAGCTGCCCGTCCTTTCTTCCACAGGAGGTAGATTCTCTTTATTTGGCTAGCCTTGGGCTTTTGGACCAGAAGTGCTCTCACTGTGCAAGCAGAGCTGTGCAGCCTCTCCCAAAGTCAAAATAGCAACATTACATTGGGAACTAGACTTTGAGTAAGGTGAGTACTTGTTGTTGAGGTGAAGTTGAGTGTGCATGCAAGCCATTCTTCAAAAACACTATTTTCTCACAGTTTAAGCACATAGTGAATATTGTCCTCTCTCATGTAGGCTCGGTGGTCACTGCTGGAGTATATCTCGCTTGGATTTATTTGCAGTTCTTTTATATACAGGGGAAGTTCTTAAATGTATTTTTAGCCATGAAAGTCACAAATCTGCTGCTGCAAATCCACACATTATTTCAGTATTTTAGCTGAAAAACAGTTTTCACCATGTTTTATATGGATTTGTGATAATAAAGCAACTTTTACTACAGAATGGAAATTGCCCTAGGGCAAAGTAAAACAGGTTATATTTGTACTATGTAAAGTGTTTTGTGATGTGATAAAATATATATACGCATTTTTTAAAAGGAGAGAAAAACGCCTTCCAGTTCATGTTTGGAAGTTTGGATTAAGTGCCAAGTTTTGATTGAAGTGAAATCTTAATTTGAACACCTGAACCAACAACGGATATTTCAAAATCCATCCATACATATTGCATTGCTTTTATTTGAAAGTTCAGAAAATAATGGTGGTAAGAATTTAAGTAGCATGTTAAATCTTCAGCCAGTCTTTCCACTCAATATATTTGTTAAAATAATGTGCTGAAGCAGCAGGAATTTATTAGTGTGCTTTTTTACACAAGACACACCTTGAATTTTTCCATTCTAAATCTTTTAACAGATGCATAAAGTGGTAAAGCACTTCATGAAAAGGTGTAATAAATGGCACATGCTCAAATGACAACAGAGAAAAGATAAGAATTATCAATTACTGAAGTATGTCGTAGTTTCAGATTTTTAGTCTAACATTTTTAGGTGTTTTTACAGTCAACACTCTTACAAAGCAAAGCCTACAACAGATATTAGACTATCAAGTAAAGCCAGTTCTTATTATAAGTGGAGTGTGTTTCTGATTTAAATTTCTAAAAGTAGCTGTTGAAAATATCACTTTTACAAATTCAGAATACTAATATCGTAAGGACTTTGCTTACATTGTTTTAAGGTAATGCCCCACTGCAGCTGACTATGCATTCACCAGCAAACTGGCTGTAAGGATGTCAGAGATTCAGAAATCATAGAATTATAGAACTGCTCAGGTTGGAAAAGACCTTGAAGATCATCAAGTCCAACCACAACCTAACCATACTGCCCTAACTCTAACATCCTCTGCTAAATCACATCCCTGAGCAAGCAAATCTGCATTGCTGTGTCACAGGAAGTAACTACATGCAAAAAACACCTTTTTGTCTGCACAGATGAAGTCAGATAATAGCATGGAGGGCATGCAAAGTCAATGACTAGCTAAAATATAAAGTACCTTTTTGGTTTCGGAGATGTGCACACAAATCCTATAGATGCACAGAAATCAGACACTTGTGTTTCAAATACACATGTGCAATGGATGCTGGACCAGACAGCATTCTTATCATAGCTTACACACTGCACCCCTGACATAATGCAGCTAACACAGAACCTGCAGAATGGACTAGGCCAGATTTCCTTTCTTCATTTGTTGCAGCACTGCACACTGGCGTCTTGACCATGGGCTTTTTGCCTGCATTCACATAATATCCAGTCTCTCTAAAAAGACAGATCTCTCCTGATGATCATCCACATCATCCTTGGCCTTAAATAGACATCATTACAGTACACCGTTATGTTACAAATGTCTAATCCGTCATGAGGTTACATTAAAATTCAAAACATGGTGGGTTCTTTTTTGTATTTCAGCATGAGAACTGGTTCTCTGCATACTTTTTTATAATCTTGATTTTCCACCACAAGCGTCCTACCATGTATTAATTCTCAGACAAAACACATATTATACTAAAGCAAAATCTAGTGCCTATACAGATCAGCTTCCAGGATCAAATCCGAAAAATGCAAAGCCTACAAAATACAGCAAGTAAGTCCTGGTTTTTAAGGTGTGCCTAATGTCTTTTGTTTTCATCTCAGAAGTAAGAGTTTTAAAAGAATGCACAAACTGCTTGTATGGTTACTGAAAAAGAAGTAATTACTCACTGAGATCAAAGAGCTATTGAATCAGGAAAGCCAAAAATAATTCACAATGTAATAACAAGATTTGCAAGTATGAGAGCCTGCTGTGTAGCACCTAGTTACCTGCGCTGCATGGTATAGGTCACAGGATTTCATGGAATTTTCAACCCAGCCTTTGAGCAGTCTTAGAATTGCTTACTTACAACTGATACTAATAAACATCTAAAAGTGTTTTGCTTTGCAATAAAAGAGTTATTTTGGAAAGAATAAAAAGAGTCTTTTGATAAGCAAATAAGACACAGAAGCAACAAGAACAACAACAGAAAGAATTTCACTATTTCATTATTAAAGTGTGTTTTGGAAGAAAATCACGTCTTGCTTCCCAGCAAGCTACATATTGCTGGGCGGCCTCCAGTGCCTGTGGGCAAATCGGAAACATTCCTGCCAGTTCAGGACACAATTTGCCATTTCACTCAACTCAGTATTTGAAAAAGAGAAACCAAGTGTGAGAAATGCAGAACAATATCTGCTCTCGAGCAAGATTAACCCTGCTCATTTTTGTTTTAACCTTGTCAAAAAATCTCTGCCTAAGCCATTGAAGTTTTGATGAAGACTTCCAGCTCTTAGAGCTGTTTAGATTATTTGAACAATTCTTGGAGGATTTTGTAACAAGAATAATAAGGCAGTGAGCTCAGAATTTGTAAAAACAAAGCAAAATCATTGCCGCATTAGTGCCATTAAAAACCATTACGATGTAAAACTTTAGGAAAGTTCCATTCATACATTTATTTTAAGTAATCATTTGAAAAAGATCTGCTAGAAGGCTTGGCAGCATTGAGAGTGTAGATGAAGCTTTTGTAAGTTTCTCTGTGATTAATTATATTATCATCAAGAAGACAGAATAGTCTAGAATGCACGTTCATTCAAAGTGATGCAGGAAACCTGGAAATACACATTTTTGTCTGATTTAGCATCTTAGAAAACATATGGAAGGACAAGTGCAAGCAATTTTTGTTGAACTGTTGGATAATATTGGAAGAAAAATTCTGTGGCAGGAAAATTGTTCTATCTATAGTAGATACTGAAATTAAGATGATGAAAAATTGTGCACTGTTATTGCTGTCAATTCAAATATCAATATGCTTTGTTGATGAAGAAGTCGGTATGTAAGTATGTGTTTGATTCTCATTGAAGAGTGAACACTGCTCCATAGCAGAGCACATGGGGTTGCAAGTCCAATAGTCTACAAAGAAAGTAGCAACTGGGAACTGCAAACCCTGAACAAAGGTCTGGGACATGTAGAACTGCATAAGATTACTTGATTAAATGACATGGGCAGAATAAATGCCTAAAATGTGAGCATTTTCAGGAAGAACAAACACAGTTAAAGAAATTGTTTTTTACAGCCACTTTGTCCTTGCACCTGTCACAGGTCAGCTTTTAGCCACTTGGGCAAGACTGCTTGCTTGGAAATCAGTTATAGCTGCACTTACATTTTCCCTAGTGAACAGCTTTTCTTTTCTCAGATGCTACAAAAATGTGGCCTTTTCATTAAATTGCTCCCACATCCTACTTTCACAAAGCATTCCATGCTACTTAGGAATGTAAACCACTTTGCATCATGATCTTTGAGAAACATAGGTCAACACAAAAAGTGAAAGAATGATCCTTCTTTTTCTCAACCACCCAGAGGTCCAGGGGTGAGCAACCTCCACCCCCACAAGCAGGAAGCACTGAGTGGCAAATTAGTGCAGGCCATGTTGAAGTGAAAGCATTTCATTTACACTCAGCATGAGCATGCCCTGCACCAGCCTGCTAGAGCAACAAGACTCAGTGAGACAAATGACAGACAGTGCAGCACCTTTGAAAAGATAGCTTTTCTTTTGTTAGAGGCTTTGTTTACTCCTTTATTTTGTATACCTAGGTGCTGCATATGCAAAGGCCTTGCTTTCTGGACATTCCTATGGGAAGCAGCAGCATGGAATGAAAGAACACAGGGTTTCTCCTGAAGTGTGATTAAAAGGTTTTATCAAAAGTTTTAAACCATAGCAGAAAACAGATTACTGCAGCATTAATATAGGTAGATATACTTCCCTGCAGATGAACCATTTTTTAAAATAATCTTTTCTTCTGACATAGACCTATCAAAGGACATGCAAGAAATACCATATCGGAGTAGGGTAAATTACGGTAGACAGCAGTCTGATACCCATCACAAGAAGGTGGTCTGAATCACAGCAATCATCCCCTATGGATGTATTTCAAACCAATTATTATGCAAGTGCTGCATAATAAACTCTGGAAATTCAGATACATTCTCATCAATTTGCAAGCAGTGTTAGCGAAGGTCTCAAGGAAATTTTGTTCCCAGAGACAGACATCAGATATGCAAAGATGAAGAAGGGGCATTCACTGAACCAAGCAATTCACAAGCACTTGGCTGCCTGCTTTTCTCCCTACCACAAGATTTTCCTTTCTTTGGTAGGCACAAACCTCTGATTTCCTTCTGCTTTGGCCTGCTTGCTTGCATCCATATGCAAAGCCATTGCTAAAGAGGGGCAGATGCACAAACAAATCATCCAGCATTTTCTAAGCTTCTCTTTCAGACATTGATTTGTCTCATATTAGTGAGAGCTCTTAAAGGTAAAAGTCTGCTCTGGAACTTTGTGTCTCTAAAGGCAAAGAACATTTCTCAGAGTTGTTGAGCGTCACATAATGTTCAGATTAGAAAAAAATGTTAAATGTTCTTGTCCAGTGAAAAATTACATTAAGTGAAATAATTGTAGCTGGAGCAGTTCAAGGGAAACATAAGCAAACAATGCAGTAACCAATAGTTACTCAAAAGCAAAATCCACATTCCCACTTAGACCTTTCATACTTTTGGGGCTTCCTAAATGGCTTATTTACTTTTACTAGATAGCATGTACTGATCCTAACAAAATCAGCAAAGCACAAACTTAGTTATGAAGACCAAAAAAGGGAACAAAGTATAATGAGTTGAAAAATGTTTGATCATGTACAATGATAGAATTCATATGCTGGCAATGCATACCAATCAGCCATGTCAGGGAGCCTTTAGCAATGATACTGAATAGTGATCAGTTGCTTGGAGCCCTCAAGTTTATACTCAGATATTTGTAAGTAAATGGACACTAGTCATAAAGACAATAATGTGATTGAAAATTTGAAAAAAGACTACATGGCATTTCAAGTAAAATTCTATTCAGTTAAAACAAACTAAGATTCTTCTACATATAGAAATCCCTTAGGCTAAAGAAAAGACTCAAAGGCACAACTAGATATGATAGTAGTTGCTTAAAAACTCAACAAATCATTAAAAAGCTAATGTTACACACTAGTGTTCCTTCAAGAAAACTCCAGCTAAAAATGGAATTAAAAATATGAAATCAGATGGAAAAAAAAAAGTCAGTTTTCTTCTTTTTTACAGAAACTGTTTATTTCCTTAAATGAGAGAAGTCTGAGCAGTTGATTAAGAATCTGATTAATTTTTAAAAAATATTTGTATATAGTTACCTCTTTCAAGTCCATAGCAAACATTTCAAATTATAAGCATGGCCTCAAACTTGTTGATTTCTATGAAAGTAGAAAACAGTTCTCAAATACTGAGCTTCAGTACTTCAGCAACAGAAAAAAAAAAAAAAGAGAGAGAGAGAGAGAGAGGAAGGAAGGAAGGAAGGAAGGAAGGAAGGAAGGAAGGAAGGGACGGAAGGTAGGGAGGGAGGGAGGTAGGGAGGGAGGGAGGGAGGGAGGGAGGGAGGGAGGGAGGGAGGGAGGGAGGGAGGGAGGGAGGAAGGGAGGGAGGGAGGAAGGGAGGGAGGGAGGGAGGGAGGGAGGAAAGGAGGGAGGGACGGAGGGAGGGAGGGAGGGAGGGAGGGAGGGAGGGAGGGAGGGAGGGAGGGAGGGAGGGAGGGAGGAAGGAAGGAAATTTGCAACCTTCCTAATTGTAAATATTTTTTGTCAGTGTGCAGTTCTACCATTTGCAACATGACATGACATTCATGGTAACATCAAAATGTCTAATTGTTATATCCTCCCATGATGGTTTAAAGCTGCTCTTAGATTGGCCGAAAATATTTGTTTGGGATCAAATATAAGACCAATAGTCATTTCCCCTCTGATGTGATTTTCTAGATGTCATACAACGGATGCAATAGAAAACACAACTCACAGAAGACAATTGCAATCATTTAGAATTGAAACAGAAATAAACACCAGTAATTGTTTGCTCATACAAATGTTTTATAGTTAAAGCAAGCAAGGGCACACCTTCACACGCAAGGAACAGATTGGTAAGAGGAGGGTGTAGCCATGCCACTGAAGCCCAGCAAAGAGACTATCATCCTAATTCCTGGACCTCCATGTGCATGGCTGTGACTGTCAAAATGCAGAATGTAATCCCAGGAGAGATACTTTGTAGCCTATGTTCTCATTTGAAACTGAAGAAAAATATGCTTAGAATACTTATAGCTGTGATGACAACAACAAGTATTCATGCCATGGCTTCTATATGTGATATTAACTTCCTTCATTAACCATAATGTGGTCCCCTCTTCATCGGTAGAACTCCACTATACTACAAGGCTGGTTCCTATCAGTTGTAAATCACTGTGCAAAACAGACCACAGGCCTTACTAAGTCATAGGCACCACTCTTCCCTTCAAATTAAAGTTAGGCCTGAACTTCAGTTTAAATATTCAATTTCTGATTTTTATATTATTCCCAGAGTCATTGTTTTTTAAATAAGGATTGAAAAGAAATCAGTAACGTATGTTGTGAAAGCAGATCAGAAGCATGCGACTGAGTGTGAGAATTGGAATTGGGATAATTTTAATGAAAATCATGCTTTTCTATCATTGTTACTCAGAGGAAAATATGAAAGTACATAAAATTAATCCTTTTTGCCAAAATTAAACAATGAAACATCCTGAGAGAAACATCAGTGGAAGAATATCCAAGCAGAAAAGCAAAGTTCTTTGGTTCTCTAACTGTATTTGAAGCTGTTACATAAAGTTTTATGAGCCTTTTTGAGAAGCTCTAAGAAATTCTTTGTTAAGCATATTGGAGATAATCTGAACTCTTGAAAGTGCTCTTTAAGTGTAGTGAACATCAATGACCTCCAGGCTAGCATGAGTTTTATAGGAATACAACAGGCGCTTACCCCATTTACACTTAAAATGAAGAGCTGTTTTTTCACATGTAAATGGAGTCGTGACCCTCTTCAGTACTGTGTATATTTTTTCAGCATCTAATATGCATAAATAGTTTCTGGAAAGACTGGCTGTTATGTTGTAAAGGAAAAGAGCGGAAGGTCTTACAATTTATAAAGTTATTCTGATTACTTATTGAGGTTTCTCAGCTATTCAGGGGAAAAAATAGGAATTCCTGAAGATATTACAACTCTGTTCTCCCAAGTTTGTTTGTTATTTCCTGCTAAATTCAGTCCTTGACAAGGCTTGAAACAGACTAAAAACCCCCCCTCCCAGTTTGCAGTCTCAGAAGGTTAAAAGTTCATGAGTTTACCACCATTGCAACAAAGCCCAAGTCTCACTTTGCCTCAGTGTTAAAATTAAGCCAGAATGATAAAAAGAGAAAGCAAGAGAGAATACTTGGTTGTCTGACACCTTTTATTTCAAATAGAAAAAAATAAAATAAAAAATAAAAATGAAAAATAAAAAATAGCACAAGTATTTGCGTTATCAAGATTGAGGCCTCTCAATCTGCCAAGCCAGTGATTATATAAAGAGCTTTTGCACTTCAATTCTATACTGGTTAACCTTTCCCAGGCCATGGGAGAAGGTTAGATGAGGATAAAATAGACAAGTGTGAGGAAAAGACTCTTTAATTATCTATCCATTGCCCTCTGCAAATGGGGTCACCAAAGTGAGGAGCTTATTCAGCATCCACCAATAAAAACCTTTGGTAAGAAATCAAGCCATAAACACACACCAGGCTCCCTCCTCCATTCTTTGAGTTTCTAGCCCCAACCACATGTCTCCCACAGAGACAGTAACCTTCAGGAGTGCTGTTCTGGCAGGGTCAGCCCTGTGTCAGCTGCAAGCCTGGAGGTCTATGGGACAACCTTGACACTGGATACTGGGAATAATAATAGATGAAGATAGAAATCCTCACTGGCTATATGTCTACTAGGGAGTGATCTGGTAGAGTGAAGGAGCTGAGGTTGAAGATCCACTTTTCACACATCAGGGCCATCTTCTCCCAGTAAGTCCATCCGCTATCCTTCTGGGGTAGCCATTCCAGGAGTGCTTTCTGCCCTTCTAACCTCTGTTCCAACCCAAAAAAGTACAAGAAATATAGTAGGAGTAATTGAGTAATGAGGTCAAGGGACCTCATTAACTCTTTTGTATTCCTCATAAAGCTTATTTCTTTCCTCCCACTGGTAAAGATCAAGGTCTGATTATGCAAAAAAAAAAAAAAAAAAATCTTTTCAATTAATTCTGCTCAATGGGAGGGGCTCATTAACTAGTTAACTGGTTAATATTAAAAATCCATCCGTGCCTAAAATGCAGACTTTGTAAGTCTTCCGTAGGCCAGAGGATCACAATTCTCTGAAAACACTGCCACTATCTGGCCCCATATATACTACATCATAACCATTCAGTTTCAACAGATGGGAAAACAAACAACTCTTTGCCAAGACAGCAGGATGATTATGTTTTTCTCCAGAGCAGAGAAGCCATGATTCACATGTCCTCAAGATGAGCAGCGTATAAAGCCAAGCACTTCCTCTACTTGAGCAAGTATACTAGTCATATGGACAACATGCAGAAGGCTTCTTCTGTTTTACTTGATAAACACTGTCTTTGAGGCTCGAACTTTAGCTAATGGATGAGGCATCTAGGCATCTAGCCACCCAGTTATTAACTTCTAAAATATGGCATGATTTCAGGGTCAACCAGTTGAGACTGGAGTGCTCATAAGCAAACAATGAAGTTCATTTCTGAACACATTGGAAGATCCAATCCAAAATAAATCACAGAAGTACAAACAGTCAGAGCTAGAAGTGATACTAACCACCACCAGTAAGAGGAAGGAGGACATCTAAATATACCCTTATTTCTGGCTGTAGCTATCAAAGAATGCAGCATGTTTTTAGCAGTTCACACTTAGCACAGGACAGAAATTAAACATATCAAATGTGAGCTTGAATAGCACTAGTATGGATTGGCCAGACAGGTTGTGGACTCTCCTAATCAAACATCTTCAAAGGACAGCTGGACATGCTCCTGGTTGCTTAAGTACCAGTAGGACCAGGTGGACTCAGAGCTTCTGCCCAGCTCAAGCATTCTGGGATTCTATGTTTCCACGACTTCAAAGTAGGGATTGCAAAGGGAAAGTGACACCAAAGAATTTTGGTATTCAACTAAAACCAATTTTACACATTGAACTAAGTGCAGGCAGGAAGGTAGGTGGCAATTTCATTTTGAAAATAAGACTGAGAATCAAAACACCAAAAAAAAGTGCAATGTGAAAGAGCTGGGACAACTTCCAGTGAAATGGGAACACTACTTCTGGGGCCTGGACCTTAATTTTGGGCAACACCTGGGTGAGACCCCAGCTTCATCCTTGAGCTCTCTGAAGGAGGCCATCTCAGGTTGCCAGAAGTGGTTTGAAATATAGTGAGATGAGGGTGAGATCCTTCTGTGCCATGGCAAGTTCAGAGGGGAAGGAAGGGGCAGGGACTGCAGTATTACACAATTACACTTTTTATATATCCACAATGCCCAAACCACATCATCTTTCAAAAGAGGGAAACTTTCCAGGAGGAAGGTAAACAAAGGTAAGGGTTTTAAAGGAAGCCAATTTATTTCACAAACATTTTTAAGCCTTAAAAGCAGACGTTCTACAGCCTTTGGGCAGAAGTTTGACTACTGCAGAACAGCAAAACAGCTGAAATGTGTTTCACTGGAAGTAAATAAAACCACAAACCTAAGCATTCAAAATAAATGCTGAGAGCATAAAATAAACTTTTGCCAATTATCCAGTGCCAGTTTAATGACAGTCTTGGGCTGCTGCTGTTTTAAAGTGAAAGTTTTCACAATATACAGTGATATAAATCAAACACTACAGCAAGCTCTGTTTTAATTAGGAACTCTGTGCTTCTCTATCTCAAAGAGCAAAAAGGGTCACATTACTGGTAAACAGAGGAGAAAGACAAAGGAGGACCTCCTGGCCCAGGGAGTTTGCTCTTTTTAGCATAGAATGAACAGGCTGTTTGTATAATTCTTCTTTCCATCAAAATATTTTAGTGACTTGAACGGAAACATTTCACTTTCTTCCAGGGACAACCCAGACAATTTCCCCGTGCAAGATCTTTGATATCTCTGTGTAATTCCTAGAAATCTCCCAGCTGCCTTACTAGGAATTACTCTCCTCCATGAGCAACACATCTGCCTTAACCATCCAGACTGAATTCTTTCAAACCCCATTGTCATCCTTTTTCCCCAGAGGCTCCTTTTGCTATTTTCTGCCTCTTGCAGCCTCAGGCAGTGTGCAAGGGCTCTGAGCTGCACATGTATTCCCCAGCAGACTGACCTTCTACATCTGGGGTGAAAGAGCTCTGTGGTGGGAGAGTTGAAAACAGGGCACAGCTTTAATTCCCTGGAACTGGGAAATAAAATCCACTGTGGCTCATACTGCTTCTTGGTCAGATAATCTGGCTACTCAAAATGCTCCACAGCAAATGGCCAAAGCCTTGACAAGAGCAACCTCTGCACCGACTGAACATTTACAAGGGAGCTATGATCAATACCTCTGTGGACAAATATCATATGGTATAATCAATATCCCTTCTTATTTCTTCCTCAGCCCCATCATCAGGCAGAGAAACATGCTTATCTATTTTTCACTCCCAAAGATATCAAGGGCAACAGGGATTTCCTCCACATAAACCTTTCAGGTTCAGAAGTTCAAAGGTTCAAAATATGTTATGGAAAGGTACACAGCAAAGCACGTACCACAATACTTTCCTGGGTTGTTAAAAACCATTGCATAGAAATATTTCTACATTCTGGTATTCAAATTGAATTTATTGTAAAAATACTATTAAAAAAAAGCAATGCATGCTCCAGTTTCAATAGGTTCTTGTTTACAGCTATTGGATCAGTTTCTTCACTGGGCTCTTCCAGTGTCCTTCTATCTGCTTTTTTAGAGCTGGGCAACAGTCTCTTCTCTTTCCTTTATTGCCCCAAAGCAAGCTTTTCTCTCCTATTGTACAAACAAATGAGCAAATATCCAACATTCACAGACTGTAGGCAACAACAAAATGGGATGCCCCATTGCAAGGTCCCATCAGCCCACAGAGCTGTGTTTGCTGCTCAACCACATTTATGCACTGATGTACCCAAGGCTTTTCATTTTACAGCCCACTGCAGCACCAGTCTCCCCAACACCAATGAATACACAGCTCTGACACCAGAGACAAGAAAGGTAGTTTCATAACTTTTTTCCCTCATGCTGTTCCTTTCACCCTTTTCATCTATTTAAAGAGGCAGAAAGGTGAGCACCTCGATGGAGGACATAAATTACTGCTCAGGTGTAGGAAAGTTTCATTTCGTTCTTCGATTTGTTTTGTTTCATTTTTATTTATCACGATCAACAATGGCGGTAATTGAAAGGTCTGAGAGGCAAAAAGGCATTTGAATATACAAGAAAAATATTATGGGCTTATCTTTGAAAAAAAGGTAGTATTTCATCAAGGTGCAAGAATGACACAGCAAGGGGAACTAAAAATGTATGTGTGTACACACTGTTTAAAAGCAATAGGCAAAAATTTTGATCAGTACACAAGAATAACTGCACGAAGTTTTTTTGTCACATTTTCAAAATGAGGGAATCACTGCAGAGGCTGACAGGACAAAAACTAAACTTGTTCTTCTTCCAGGACTCTGATTCAGTTTGACAGCATAAACAAAACAAAACAAAACAAAACAAAACAAAAAGAAAAAAGAGAGATTTTTAACTGATAAAGGCTGCAGGCACACATCCCTATTCTTCCCTGGGAGACGTCACAGTCATTTTATGATGCTGGTATGGAAAACCTTTGGTTTGTATTAGTTTGGAAACAGAAATTCTTCACATATCAGTCATTAACTAGCTTGGCTAAGAGTCTCTCAGTGTTAACTCTGACCAACGTGGATTGGAAGCAATTATCCCTTGTACTAAGAACTTTTTCATTCAATAACTAAAAAAGTTATTTTTCACCCTGGGCTACATTTAAAAAGAAAACTAACACAAACATGTTTTCCAAACCAGCCTAAATGCAAAAATGAACACTTACCCTAAAAGCAATTTGCTTAAACTGATGCAACATCACTTCTCATAATATATTTGGATATATTTCAACAGTTGTTGGAGAAAAACAGTGAGTCTGGGAGTTCAGAGCGCCTAAGGCCTGCCGTGGCAAGCTTGCACCATTTCACTGCTGTGCTCACAAAGTGTTGTGTCATTGGTACAGAACAGTACAGAACAGTACAGAAGCACACAGAATTGGCTTTGGCTATGGCCCTCACTGCCCCACCACAGCACAGATGTGCACCCTTTCCCCCTTGTAGTAAATGTTAGAGCTGCAGTCAGCAGCAGGGAGTTTCCCTCTTCAAGGGGAATCATTCACTGTGTCTCTCCAGTCTGGTTAAGAGAGCAAAGAGCTCAGGGTTTAAGTATCTCCAAGTAAGAGATTAACACTACGAGAGCTCAGTTTGCAGAAACAGACATTTCAAACAGCAATTTTAAGTAACGAGTCAAGGTGCAGTATGAGGAAAGAGCTGCTACTCACGTCTTTCCAAAAAGTGCTTATTCATATCCTCATGCCAAATTGCCCAAAGCACATCTCTTGGGGGTTTTAAAATGAACATTTTTTTCCTCCAACTGAAAGTGATAAAAGTTTCCTACTATTTAAGTATGTAATAAGAGCATGACACAGAGGATTTCTGGTAAGAAACTGTGTTCTGCTTTCCAGTTCAGACCTCAGGACCTCACTGAGCTGAGGATATCAACAGGGCTCCCTGGAGAGCAGGTATCACCCAGCAGGGCTGGTGTCAGTGGCCAGCCTGCAAGGGAGCACAAGAAGCACATGCACTGCAACCACAGACAGGTTTATAGAAGCACTGCCACTTGGTTTGTTGAACCAAGGATTTGAGTTTGTTTCTAGCCAGGATCAAGAAAGGAATTTAGCTTCAATTAGAGGTGGGTTTTACCTAACTTTACAAGAGAGTTTCTTGGGGACGAACATCTGAAACAGGGGACAGACCACAAGAAAGGATTCTGTGCTGTGGGAAGAGATACCAGGAGACACATTTCTAAGCCAAAGGCAAATGTGTTATGAGGAAGTGTTATGAGGAAACAGTGAAAGTGAAGAGCTGGAGAGGGGAAAGCAGCAAGAAGAGAGACAGCAAGCACATGGAAGCACTACCTCTTCCTTGGATTTCATGCCCTGCATTATGCTGCTATCTCCTGAGGTGAGGTAGCCACAGCAAAAATATAAGAAGTACTGCAGATATTTTAGCATCTCTATGTGAGATTAATTGCTTGCTCTTCTTTTTCCTTTTAATTTGTTTTCTAGCTCAGAATTGGCTGTGAACTTGCAAAAACTTTGCCTGGAAACCATAGGGAAAGCAAGAGGATCTTGGTCAGGGGTGGCACCACTGCAAGAAATCTTCCTGAGCTCCCTGAGCAGAGCTGCATTCCTCTGGACATAATGCGAGCAGAGCAGTGACCTTTCTTCTGCAACCTGGAACAGATGAGTTTGAGATTGTTCACAGAGGGTTCAGGGGCAGAAGGAAGAAAGGATATATCATTACCATTGCCAAGAAAATCTTTCAATAAACGAGAAATTGCTATTTGTTTTGTATTGGAGCAGATTGCATCCAGATTGCTCCTCTGCTGGAGTTTGGTTGCATTTCATTTCATTTGTGTAACAATTCTGGCCCTAACTTAGAGGAGTGGGTTTGAATTTTGGGTGATTGCCTGGTAAGTGGTAGAATGGGACCCCACAGCACATCCTATGAAGTACGTGTAGTGTGTAACACATGTAGTGTGTTTTCAAGGGGGTGGAGTTGTGGGATAGGGAAAGCACTACATTTTTCATGATACTTAATACATTGTGACTCAAAGACCATTGGGGTCTCATTCTGGCTTCAGTTCTGCATTCAGCGCATAATTGACTTCTTGTCCCTTCTCTGGAAGTCCTGCTGGGTGACACCATTTTGCACAAAGCAGACAGCTCCATAATGTGGCTTAGACTTGCACTATGGGTGTGTGTACTTTAGTTAGAATTGAAAAAAATATACCCTAAATGTGGAGCAAATAGCTTATTGTTTAACTTGTTGCTGAGGATGCTCCATGTGGATCCTTTCTACTTCTGTCACACAGCTAAGAGAAACAATCATCCTCTTTGTCCACAGAGCTGCTGCAAGATTTGTAGGCAGCAAGCTGAACCCTTAAGAAAGCTGTTAGGGCGCTGTGGGCAAGGGTGTCAGGAATCTTACTGGCCCTTGGGGCCTCCCTGACACCCAGAGTACCCTGAGAGAAATCAAGGGATGAAGGCCAGGACAAAAGCCAACTCCTTGCTGTCATCCTGCTTTGGAGGATCAAAGGCAGGAGACATCCAGGACGCAGAGCATTGCACAGTGGAGCAAAGGATAGTATGGAAGCAAATGCCCTGCATGGCACAACTGATAGGTAGGTGCTCAGCTGGTGCTTGAACGTATTTCTCCTTCCCAGGTTCTTCAAGGATCTCTATGAATGTATAATGGAGAAGGTAGCTGGCAGAAACTGTAGCAGAGACATGAAAGTAATGTAAGTACACAGCAACTGTGCTTTTTAGATGAAGTGTAACATTTAATTAATTTTTGCTTCTCACACGAGAGTTAATTTTGTTGTCAAAGAGGAAGTTTCTTAAAATGTATATTCTTATATCAGAGACAAGGCCAAGATTTGGCCAATTACGTGATCCTGGAAAATGATAGCCTCAGATCTGAAGTACATAAACATGCAAATCATGCCTAGATGGAGAGTGGTGTTAAAAAGCAAAAGTTGAACAGGCTCATAGAGGTGACATTGCCTCTCTCAGGGAACTGATGATGGCCTTCAGCATGGCTGGAAGGGTCCATTTGTGAGTTAATACTGATCCTCTACTGATGAGATAATAGCTAGTTAGAGAAGCAAACAGAAGAGTAGGGATCACTTCTCTTGGACTGATGGATAAAACCAAACCCTCGTCCTTGCAGAACCACTGTGCTGAACTATTTTTTTCACAGTAGCAGTGACTTTTTAAAAATCTTTACAGCTCTTATAGAACACCTGTGGTCCAGAGAAGGCTGAAATTACCCAGCAAGGATTGAAAAAAAATGTAGCTTTTAGTCACCTCTCAGGCTGTACCACCAGATCACTTTGGAACTTTCTGAGTCCTGCTGAAGCTTCTGACTAAAATTCATCTTCCTCATTTTTAATATATATCAGCAGCCTTTAGGAAAGAAAACAGTATCTGGGTAAGCCAAGATTAAAGCATTCGCGTGGAGCACTGCTCGAAGCAAATGTGAAGGGAAATAGTGCAGCCAGCAATGCCATCTAGCTGTTGCCTGCGGGCACATGGCCCTTCTCGAAATGACAGCCAGTTATTATTCCTGCTGGAAAACAGGCTTGTTTTCAGTTGGGAACCCGAGATAAAAGGCTGGTGTTTCTGCACCAGTTGTGTTTTATTATACTTTTGATCAGTTCTTATTTTATTCATTCTGATTTCCTCCTTTCTTCTGATTTTAATCAGTTCAGATTTCAATCAGCTGTTGCGCTTACTGCCTCCTCTCCTCTTTCCACTAGCACAAGAAACATTCTTCCCTCCCTGCTCCTCACTACCTGCATGCCTGAATCCCACCAGCCACTTTTTCACTCCCTTTAACCTTCCCAATAGTAAGCATAACTTTTCATTTCACAAAGCAGACATGGACTATTGTGCAGTAATTTCCAGGACCTTTAGAAAAATAAATGACTGGGCCCAATCCTCAAACCATCCAGTCTGCCCTGGATTATAGCATTTGTACACGTTGCCTCTCTGTTGTCCCAGGAAGCTAACAATTAGGAAGGGAGTATCTATCGAAGGTCTGTTATTTCTTTGCCACTAATTGAAAAAAAAATGTGAAAAAGCTTAGGTAATAAGAACATCTTTTAATGCAAATGAGGATTTTTCCTTGTGAAAGTTTCAGCAATTCTAGAGAGGATTTCATTTTGAAAGTGTTCACTACCCATCAGACTCAGTAAGCCACAATATACCTCCTGTACGCTCATATCATCCAAAGATCCAGGCTCTAAAGCCATCTAACTCCTGTGCAAACAGAGCTAGTATTTCACAGGCAGGGTGACCTGCCATAACATCCACTGTTCTGCGCTCCTTGTGAAGGGCACATATCTTTCCAAGGGGATCCAATGCAGCAGTGTCCAATAGTGATGGTGTCCTTGTGTGGTGAAAAAATAACAGAGTGCTCTCAGATAGGTCTTAAAACAGCAGCAGAGGGTGCCCAAATATCTGCCATGGTTCAATTTGTTGTGAAGCACTCTGAGCAGCCAATGATTTGGCCGTGGGGGGAGATACTGTGCTCTGATTCATATACGGCCAATGTGAAATATCTGCAACTCAGTTTGAGCTCATTAGCCACTTATGACTCCTCTGCCTTTTCCAGGAATCAGTCTGATCCTGCAGATTATGGCCAATGACCCCATATGTCTGCCATGGTGCATGAAATGCAGCCAAGAAGCTAGGGACTGTGTGAGACACACAGAGAATGGCATGTTGAAGAATAAATCTCTGGAAAATCACACACTGCACAGCATCCATACCCAGCCCTGGGGGGCAGCCTGTGTCTGTGGATTCATCCTTCCAAAACACAGCAAGGGAGAGGTGGTATTGGTGCAATAAAAAAAAGGAAATAGATGAATGAGTTAATGGTCATGACAGCCCAACTGGAGCTTGTTAGAAGCCAGGACAATGCAGGATAAGCTGTTGCTAACACATTTGTCAGTTAACTGAAAACCACATTTATTTAAAAAAGGATGAATGCACATAAATGCAGGCCAGCAGAACTCGGAAAGGAGCTCTGTAAACTGCATTGTCAGAAACTCCTCTAATTATGAAATCCCTATACAGCATGGAAACCCTCTGCATTAAAGACTGCATTGACATTTTAATCCATTTATTCAGTATAGATCCCAACAATTTGTTTCTGGAAAAAAATACAATCCCAAAAAAGCATTCAGCCTCACTCTGAACATACACTGCTGCTTTGTTTGCAGTACAGGTGATAAAACAAGATGCTGGGCTGTGACCAAAGGTAAGGCTGGCAGCTTCACCTTCTGCATTAGAGTGAAAGCTCAGTCCCTCGCATTGTAGACCCTATTTTCAACTGCATAAAATGTTGCCAAACTATAACCATTTGGAATGAAATTTTTCATGCCAGGTATCTGCCTCAGGCTGAAGCTTTTGGAGAATGTCCACAAACTCAGCCGTTTCCAATAACGAAGGTAAGGAAAAATTCATTGTTTTGTCCAACTTAAAAAACAATTGTGACCTTTTCTTTGAAAAGCCTTGGCACCCCTCGTCCTTGGAGCAGGAACTTGTTAGGGGGTTGCCTTTCATCAGAGACATCCCTTTTGCCCTTCTGAAAATCTGCCTAAATTTGGATACATTTTATGCCTTTGGAAAGCTCAATTTGCACAAGCTCAGTTGATAACTACGAGATTCCTTTCATACCTGAACCTCTGAAGTTTTCATTCTCCATAACCAGGTTTCAACCTAAGTTCAATCAGGTCTTTCCATGGAATTTCCATAGATTTCCACAATGTACAACAGAGCCAGGCATCTGAAATGAGTGCCAGGAGTCTGTCTCTTTTGTGTTCCCAGTGATAATCATTGGAGTGACAATGTGAAGAAGAAAATTCCTGTATTCCAAAACAAACAAGGACAAGAGCCAGACACGTGGGTGGCGATGAGGGAGGAGAAGACTCCGAAATCCTCTTAAAAAGAGAAGCATAAGGAGCGGGGACTCAAGGATGTCATATAAATGGGGGCAACAGGAAGGAGTAAAGAGAAAAGTGGTGGGAAGAGGCTGAGGAACGTGGTGATTTTGGATGCTGGATGAAATGAAGCAGCAGGAAAGAGGAAGGCTTTAGAGAATCATAGGGTCACAGAATGGCTTGGGTTGAAAGGGACCTTAAAGATCATCTAGTTTCAGCCACCCTGCCATCTCCCACTAGATCAGGTTGCCCAAAGCCTCATTCAACCTAGCCTTCACCTGAGAACTTTGTTCCATGGAATGTGTCATGGAGCCCTGGGTCAGCATTTCTGCAATCCACATCTAATATATGCGAAATGAATGACCTTAGCCCATATACCTAAATGAATTTGTAGCCTCTACATTAACCTTAACAGCTCTTCTGTAAAAAACATCACCTCTGACCAATGCTGTGAAAATGAATGAAACGCTATTTGCACGTGAGACCTTGGCCATAAAAACAGAGTGCCATGAAGAAAAAGCACATTGGATAATCACTAACTCTTAGCTTAGGGCAGAGTTTGAATAGTGGAGCATAATTTAAAAAGTATTTTTATGGTAAAGGAGAGAGTTACAATTGCACAGATAACTTTAATTCCAGTGTTTCCTTACCTGTTTCCTCTTAAGATGTCAAATTCATGTGTTATGCTTGAAATCTTTTTTATTATTGTTGTCTAGTTTTCTTGGCACTGCTGGCATTATCAATAGGAACTGACCTGAACTTCTCACACTCCAGGCAGCCGGCCGGATCCTGGGCTGCACCCGAAGCAGCGCGGCCAGCGGGGCGAGGGAGGGGATCCTGCCCCTCTGCTCTGCGCTGTGACACCGCACCTGGAGCGCCGCGTCCACAGCTGGAGTGCTCAGCACAGCAGAGACGGGGGCCTGCTGGAGAGCGTCCAGAGGAGGGCCGCACGAATGGTCAGGATGGAGCAGCTCCCTGTGAGGACGGGCTGAGAGCTGGGGCTGTGCAGCCTGGGCAAGAGAAGAGGGAGACCTAAGAGAGGCTTGTTTGTATCTCATGGGGGCTGTAGGAAAGAAAGGGACAAACTTCTTCATCAGTATCTGTGGTGATAGGACAAGAGGAATGGTTTCAAATTAAACAAGGGGAGATTTATACTGCATATAAGAAAGAAATTTCTTATTAATCAGAAATTTCGGGGTGATGAGGCACTGGAATAGGTTGCCCAGAGATGCGGTGGATGCTTCATCCTTGGAGACACTCGAGGTCAGGGTGAATCAGGCTCTGAGCACCTGATGGAGCTGTGGGTGTCCCTGGTCATTGCAGAGGAGTTGGATTAGAGGAGATGTAGAAGTCCCTCGCAACCTAAACAATTCTATGATTATTCTATGAAGAAAATGCAGAAGAGCAATAGCTATGGGTAGCAATGTAAGTTAGGACCTACATTGGCATGTGTTTTTTAGAGATGAAAAATCTGAGGCACAAATCATTAAGAAATAAAAGTTAACTATATTCACTTATATTCTTTGGACTGGAGAAAATGGATACTCTGGAAAAGAGAGTGATCCTGGGCAACTCTTTTTTTCTATATAGCTTTTTCTTCAAACATTTTTTCAGCTATATTGTCAAAGTTATATAAAAGAAGTGCATCCATCACCATATCACTCAGCTTTATTTCACTTTATAGGAGTTTGCATTTCAACAGGGAAGATTTTCCTGCAAATTAAGAAGTTATTGAAAGTACTGATAAATATTTTTTGAAAAGAACTTCTACGGACAAGTGTGTACTAATACAAGAAAGGGTCACAAACATCAACATCTATTTGCCTGAAAGTCCTTTTTATTATATTATTACACCCACACTCTTCCCGTGAGACAATCCCAGGCTTCCTAATCTGTGAAGACTGGGCTACAGACAAGATCAAGACTGTTAAAATAAGAATGCTGATGGGACAATGAATGTTCTACAGTGAAGGGATAGACAGCTTTATAACAAAGGAAAAGATTGGTTCTTCAGTGTTGTAGCTGTCTAAGGAAGGGGACTTTCTCATTGTTTGCCAGTCAGAGGGATGTCTGTCTGGGTGTCTTACCTCAGTGACTGTGCACAGAAACTTTGCTTTGAAAAGCAATCTCCTTCACATCCAGGTAGTAAACCTGCCTTCCTTTCCTACATCACAAGCCTGGCTAATGGCCAGAGCCGGAGCCAGCTTCTATGAATGCCATTGCTTTCTGCCCTTATGGACTTTCCCAGTGCAAACAGGTGCCTCTACAAATCCACCAGGCACCATTCAAGGCATCCAGCTTGGCGTCTCTTCCCTGTACCTATAGGGTGATTCAGAACTTCCTGTGCAGCTATTCTATATGTTTTGGTCATCCAAGATATCTTTGAAAACCTTCTGACATCTTCAGCGTATGTTAGGAACTCCTTAGCAATGCTAACGGTTTCCAGATGGTTGCTCTGCATTAAGCTGGTCCAAAATAAGCAGAGATTTTGAGCAATACCAAGTAGCTCAGCGTGGATCCCTTATCAGCCCAGATACCAGAGATCCTACTGACAGGTCAGCAAACTGTGTACAAATCTATGATTTGAAAATGCAGAGAAGTATAACATCCTGCTTGCAGTCATGCTGGCATGAGGTCAGAGCCAGCCTGGAAAACTGTTGCATTCTTACCAGGTTGAGGAAGCAACACCTTTTTCTTATGTTTATTTTTGGGTTATTTTTGAGTCTGTGGGAGGTGCTCAGATGTTAGTGTGACAACAGGAACTGAAGAAATAAGGTTGAAGAGGTGACATTTCTTTTTTCCTTGTGAGAGACACATGAATATTCAAGCGTAGCAGTAATTGTTAGCCAATTTTTAGCTTAAGCCACCACCACCAAAGCATCCTTTGTAACTATTACTTCCCAAGAGGTCTGAGGAGGCTTTCATAGATACTTGTTTGCATCTCACTGAGAAAGCACCATTAACCATGCTGAATTTGTTCTATCCATCCCCTTTGGAACAACTGTCCATGCTTCTCTTTATCCAGACATCTAAGTACAGAGGGGCAACAGGTTCTCCCTGTCCTCATTCTTCCGGAGTCAGCAAAATTTTTCAATGCAACAGAAACTCAAAAGTGCAGGAAACTGCTCACACCAGTCTGGAGTGGGTTCAGCTTGAATGAATATTCAGATGCTCCTCCAAAGCTTATCTGGCCTAGCCACAACCTCCCAAACTTACAAAATTGGGCTGAGCATTTTATGAGAACAGGATCTCTTGCAGGATTTTCAGTATGTTCTGTACTGACTAGAAAATACATGAGATCAGGTAATCAAAATAAATCATTTTTATTTTAGAATGGTTCATACAGATTCTAAAAAGATTCAAAGTGAAGTAGCCTGTATAAATTGGTTGAAGGTTGAGGAGAATTACTCCTTTTAATTTTTTGCCCTCCTTAATGCACTTTACTCTTCATCAGTGGCATTCAGAGAAACTCTACCCTTGGCAGACGTACTTCCCATTTCAAGCACAACCCTCCCCTTGCTCCAGCACTGCCTTGCTGCTGCAGCACCTTCTCTTGAAATAAATTATTAAGAACTTGTAAATTGTATGCCAGAAATTATTCTTCAAAAGGCCAGGCAGATCAAATGACTTCCACATCAGCTCAAAGCTACTCCATCAAAAATGAGATGAAAGCACTGGTGTGCCTGATCCTCATTCCAGTCGTGCATCCCAGGTTTCAAAGGTCAACCTTTTTTTTTTTGAGGTTAAGGGTGTAGTCAGCTACCTTGAAGCTCTCCATCTCAGAGGTTTTCCTGTAAGATTGGTTGTCTGTCTGCACTTTTGAGCACATTGGTCAGATCTCCAGCATTCACACCCATTGGGGTGGCCTTTTTATCGTGATCACAGCTAAGCAGGATTTATCTCTGCAGCCTGCAACGTGACAGGAAAGAAAATGCCATCTTCCAGCAACAAAGCTTTGAAAGAGACATGACTGACATTGTTTTGCTGGTGAGCTGAACAGCGTCTACATCCCTCCACTTGTTACATCATTGCTTTGCATACACCATCCTCTTTCCCACCAAGGATTATCAACAGCAAAGGTTACTTGCAGTTCATAGAAGCTCTCCCCAGAAGAAGTGCTTTTCCAGGTGCTATCTGTGAGAAGGAACACAACCACCCCTAAGGCTGAGCACACATGGAAACATAGATGCCAAGACTGGTGGAGGCCAACCTTGCTGTGACCCACAGGGTGGGGCCAGGAAGTCTGCAGGGCTGCTCATACCTGCTCTGTCTTCCTCTTTACAGTTTGCTTTTGTTATTTGTTTCTCTCCTGGTCAGTGGTTGAGTCTGATGACAAAGTTGTCCCTTCAGTAACCCAGGTGATGGTCAGAACCCACTGGTCATCTGCTTTGTACACAGACTGTAATGTTCTCCTGTTACGTTCTCCCAACGGAGTTTAGGGGAGGTGATCCAAACAGTGCTGCTTTTACTCCTGTGTTGCCAGCTGGGCACTTTGCAAGGAACCACAAGGGTGCAAGTACATACAGCCCTTTTGGGAGGCAGTAGCACAGTATTAGATCTTTTTCACACTCCAAGAAAAGCCAAAGTCAAAGTCTGCAATGAATAAAACACAGTGGCTGTGACTAGTTCAGAGAAAAAGTGAGTTTTGGCCAGGCCTGGACAGCATCCATACATCACAGTTAGAGAAACTGCAGCACTGCCACCATGAGAAGAAGCAGCCACTAACCCCAGAAGAAGCTAATGTGTGAAAGCTGCTTGAATATCCTGCTCTGTATTTTAAGTATTTTAAGAATGAAAATCTTAAGATTTCATTTCACTTTAAGATTCATTTTTAAAATGCTACTCAGTCTTAAAATATGCAGAGATTGAGGAATTTGAGAGAAGTCTTCCAGCATCAAACATGTGAGAGTAAGTTCACTGTTCATTTTAATGCATGTCATAGGGTATAACGATACAGCAGTACTGTGGGTGATCTACAGCAGCTTTGTTTGCTTTGCCTATGGAGACGCTCCATCCATGAATGTGGATGAGGGTATAGACCACGCTCAACCATGCCTTTAATCAATGCAGTGGAACAGTACACTGAGACTTCCTAGGAGTGACATGCTGAAATTCAAAAAGATACTGCAGCCCTTGGGAAGACACTGATAGAGAAAGTGCTGTGATGTAAGACAAGGTGGTTGCCATGGGTTTAATTCTACTCTCATTCTTTTACACCAAGTTTTCCTTTTCAAGGCAACAGAGGTAGATTGTTATCTACGTACATACATAAGTACATAAATAACAGGGCTCTTCTGGCAAGAAGTGTTTGAAAGTAGTGCGGGAAGCTCCCTTAAGTCACTGAACAGATCCCCACCACTGTAAATATGAAGCCAATGATGCCAGCTCAGGTTTTTTGATAAATAATTTAGAAGAATAGAATCATGCTGACTTGTACACACTAGAGAGATCAGCTTTGAAGACTTGTGCCAACAGAAAGATTATTAAAGTGTCTATAAAAAATATCTTTTTTTATTTGGTGAATAATATACATCTCTGCTGTAAAATGGCTAGGTCAAATTATGGAACCTATAGATATCATCTAATGCTCAATTCTGGAGTAATATATTTAAAATTAGGGTGATTACTCTTCCTTGTAGGTGTTAAGGATATAGGTAGTTGGACACCAAAGTTGTATTCAAATTCCTTTCTGCTGTCACATTCTGGTATGACCCAGGCTGGTAGAGATATGCAACATCTGCTGCATATGGTATTGTCATTTCTAAAAAATGTCAGCACTGAGCAAATATTTGCTGGCCAAAACAGAGCCTCAGGTCAGATATATGTGGGCATGTTTAAGTGTCAGTGAAAGAACTGCATTCTTACCCTTCCAAAAGTTGAGATGTGAGTGCTTTAAATATGTATGTCTCTCCTTCAAGATTTCTTGCAAAGAGAAGGAACTGCTTCCCTCCAAAGAATTCTGGGCAGAGAAAAGACAAATTTTAAGCAAGGAAAGACAGAAATGCAAGAAAAAAAAAAAAAAAAAAGAAAAAAAAAGGAAAGTAAAAAGCAGAAACTTCACTCTGAGCTTCAAAGAGAGGTGGAGATGGTGGAAACTTTATAACAGGTATTTTTCCCTCTTCATTAGAGCCCAAAGCTCTTTCAGGAAAGCGTTGCTTCTGCTAGGATCACACAGGGGCACTCTGTGGTAACAGGAGTTAACAGGAGTTCAGAAGGCATAGTTATACTGTTACAGAATATCCTAGACTTCTCTTCAACAAAGCTAAATAGTGAAAAAAATCTAGAATATCCAAATAAATACATGCAAGACTCAAACAGAGGTGTAGGGAAGAAATCAATCCAATGTAAAGGTATACCTATGTATCCTCCTTGCCAAACTGTCTGTCTTGTGTACTCCTTGCCTGCGCAAATGCTTCTCCTCTTGGTCAGAACACCTTGGGAACAAACAGACTGACCATTTTAAGGATGCAGGTGAATTTTTGGGAAATAGTATTTTCTGTGCCCTCAGACAGCTTGCAAGCTTTTTTGGTTTTTTGTTTTTTGTTTTTTGTTTTTTTGTGGTAATGTTTAACTAGGGCCTTTTCACTGTGAGCTGATTATTAACATGGATTTCACACCACTGAGAGAATGTGCAAAGTCTACAAAGAAAGACATTGTCTGCTTTGTTTAACAAATGACATTATTTCCCTTCTGCCTAGCAACCTGTAACAGCACCAGAGGATTTGTAACAGGGAGCTATTAGGACAGAGCATTTCAAACTAGTCAACAGGTTTCATGCTTTCACTGCACTGTAGCTTAGCCAAGAACTTGTAAAAGGATAAAAAAAAAAAAATCAGATACTTAAAATTTCATCAGGACTATTAGGAAATAAATTTTTCAATAGTGTTTCAAAATACATTTTTTGAGAACAGTTAACAACTTGAGTCTTCCCAAAATAATGGAAGCTTTAAAGGATATTTATATCTTTCTGTGCAGACAGTAAGATTGCCACCTTACCATGATGTTAATTTCCATAGTGAGGAATAAAGCAATACAAATGTGACCATGTTACTGTAAACATGAACAGATTTGTAATCTGGGCTATGTTCTCTCACTTCTTCATAGTGACCATAATTCTGTTCATGTCTCTGCTATACTGAAAATTAAAGAATATCTCCATTTTAAAATTTCTTTATTTGAATGAAGTTACTTAGACTTGCCTACAGCCAAGCCATATGAGTTATGTTCTGTAATTCATGCAGAGAAGACAAGAAGATGAAAGCAAGAGGTAGGTTAAAGATTATAGCTGTCTTCCTGGACGCAGCAGTAGGTCTTGTGGATGCTGTACAGCCAGGAAGTGGAGAGCGGGACATTTCTACAATACTCATTTATCAATCTAGAATGGTTTGATGAGCTGACAAAGCATCAGTTGAGACTGAAAGCACATCAGAGAGCAGAAAGAGATGCATATCTTGTACATTATGGCAAGGTAGAACTGAAGGTGACAAAAAGACTTCAAGGAAGTGACAATACCAGAAGTCCCATTCCACAAGACCAGAGTGAGTAGTCAGGCTGGCCACAGCCTAGGGATCACCAGACAGGTCCAAGGTGATGAGGCAGGGCCAAGACCAAGCCAAGAAGGCAGCCAGATCCAGTTGCCTATTTGCTGGCCATGAGCTCAAGCATTCAAGCCCAAGTAGATATTGGACAAATCTGAAGAGCACATTGGTGCACACAAGCCATGGATTACACACAGAACATCATGCCTTTCCAGTTTCTGCCTGGAATAGAAAGGACATGAAAGTTCCCTACCTCTTTAAGATACTGAAGGGCCTCAAAAAAAGCTTCTGTCATTGAGGCTTAGAAACTCCAACTGCAGGTGGTGCTTGGTGCCTCCATAGATCTCACTGACAGAAGCTGCAGTGATACACAGGAAATGTTGTTCATCTCAAGGGGAGACCAGGCAAGTACAGTGAAGAGAAATCCACTGACAGTTACATAGAAAACAGGCTTAACAAACACCTGGGCTAAAGACAAAGGTTAGAAGTCTGCTTCAAAGAAACATCCTATTTGCTTTTCCTGGATTTGCTCTTCCCTGTCTATTACTTACAGCCTCTTCAGAAACAGGATGCTTAGCTGGAACAGAACTTGGTCTGACCTGGGATAGCCACTTTGATGAACTTCCTCCTCATCCTAGAGGATCAGCTTCATCCCTCTTAAACTGGGAGAAATTCAGCTCCTTGCACAGTTATTAGAGAGAGAAATGAACCTCAGAAAGGCTCAGCCAAGAATCATCTTGCTCCATTCATCTTGTAAAGAACAGTTCCTCAGATTCCTAGTCGAAATGAATCTGGGTCCTAATACCCTTGATTGAATTTTTCTAAAAGTGAGGCAATAAAACATGAGTTTTCAAAGTCCTTATTTCTTTGACAATTATTCATGGAAGTTCAAAAACTTAATTTTTTCAAATAATTGAAAAATGTGGCATATTTTCAAGGATATTTTTATGATACGTCCCTTACTTTATTTCCCACATATAACAGGTAAATTATAACTAGGTATAACCCTGTGAAGCATCACACAGTCCTTTCTGCTGGTACTGTTTCTGCTTCTTGAACAGCTCTGCCAAAAAATCAGGTTCTTTCTTCAAACTGAGCTGTGATTCTGTAAAACTTTGTTGGGGACAGGCAAAACAAAGCCCCATACAATAACAGGTCTCTCTACACATGACCTAGCCCACCTTTTTCAAGCCTGAGCTGTCTGAATCCAGAAGTCCAGAAGACATTAGAAAATGGCCAAAAGCAGTTAGAGAAATCCTACAGCACATGCATTTACACAGAGACAAGGCAGCAAATGAAATACTATATGAACAGTCAAATCTCAGACCAACTTTCATTTGACTGCAAATGAAAGCCATTGTTGCTGTACTGCACAAGATGGCTTTGAATTTTCTAGTTGTCTCTTAGAAGCTGGGAAAAGCCAGGTTAGTATTTTTCTACAGTTTAAAATTTTTAAAAGTTTCTTAAAAGCACCCCTGAATGTTTCCTTCTACATATGTTCAGGCAGCAGTAATTTTTGATAAGAGACTATGTCACAAGTAATTGTGAAAGAAAGATTTTGTAGATATAGGTACAGATTTCCCAGGTAACTAGCATTAGAAGAAGAGTTAATAGCCTCAAGTTGCAGTAGTGGAGGTTCAAGTTGGATATTAGGAAAAATGTCTTCTCTAAAGGAGTGATGGCGCATTGGCACAGGCTGCCCAGGGAGGTGTGGGGTCACTGTCCTTGGAGGTGTTCAAGAACCATGGAGATGTGGCACTGAGTGATGCGGTGAGTGAGCATGGCAAGGATGGCTTGGGGTTGAACTGGATGATCGTAGGGGTCTTTTCCAACTTTAATGACTCTGTGATTACATGATTTGCACTCTACGTATAGGTATAGAAGATAATATAACAACAAAGCAAAACAAAAGGCTGGTATATTTTTTAATGAACTCAGTACTCAGAACTCAGATTAGGGTCTACACAGGTAGTGATAATTAAGCAATACAATTAATTTTTCATTGAAGGTACCATACCTATATACATGGATGCGGAGCATGCACATACATGAGAAGCAACAGTGAACTTCGCTTCTTTCCTCCCACATCACATGGATTCAGTGATTATTTTAACAGCACCATTTGTTTTTCCTTATTTCCATTGTTTAATTGGAACAAAAACAACTTGCAGCCTCACTTGCAGAAATCGTAAATCTCCCGGTTCAGCAGAGTGCTCAATCGAATTGTGTTGGAGCTCCCAGGCTGCATGAGAACTCAGGCAGTCCAGGAAGTGTTTATGCAGATAAGAGATTTGCACTGAAAGAGAAAAAAAAATAAAAAAGTTCAGGGTTCATGTGGGATTTCAGTTATTCGTGGGCTCGGAGCAGAGCGTGGGTTGCAACGAGGGCAGCATCACACCAGGATGGTCAGCTCAGGAGATGTGAGCACCTCGCACACTGCCCAGAAAGAGTTAACGAACTGCGCAATGCATTGCGTGGCCTGCAAACAAAAGCCAAAGAAAACAAAAAGCAATAATTTATCCCTCAGAAGTCATCAATTTCCCCCATTCTCACACCAAGCACTGCAGCCAGCAGCAGGAAATCCGGAGTGCCTTTAAGCTTACAAGGATTGCTCGCTACGCTGGGTTGGTGTGGGATGTGCAGGGGCCTCGTGAAGGAGCCCTGTGGAAAGGTCAGCATGAGAGAGAGGGTATCAGGCTGCTCCTCTGCTGCTTTCCTGATGGAAAGTGAGCAGGAAGAGAACCAGGATTCAAGGTGTCATGGTGCTGAGAGCAGTGGTTCTAGGGCAGTGATGTTACACAGCGTATGCAGCAGAGAAGACAGGATTGATGACTCATTCTTAGCTGTTAAAATATTATGTGGAGTCTTAATGTCAAAGGACTTTTAACTAATTAGAAAAATACTTCATCCAAGTTTCTGAATGAAGTTGTTCTGGGAAACTTTGTGAAGCTGCTGGATCTCATGTGAGCCCAGTGACAGGGGCTCCTGTTCTGCTTGCACGAGCAGAGCGAGTAATTGAATTAAATGCAAGTAATACAGGATGTTTCCTTAACCATGCCAGGAGACACTCTGTGATCCTCAAAAGGAAGGTGCTGAAGGAGCACAAAAATTGCATAAATTCATGATTTCACGGTCACTGCAAAAGTTATTAAGAGCTAGGTAAACAAAGTTATTTTCCCAGTAGCGTGAATGAAGCAGGAACTGAGAGGCTTAGTTTGATTTAAATTGTGACAAAACATTCACAAACCATACTAAGGACTTAGGCCAAGCAGTTAGGGTGCTTTCAGAGCACAGCTCCTGAGCCAGGTTGCCTTGTCTTATTAACAGTGGGAATCTTAAAGGTCACAAACATAAGGCTGTCCAGAGAAGGTCTGGAGATGGCATCATGGTACCAGTCCTGTCCTCTTGATTTTGTAATTAGATAGCACAAGTGCAAAAGGGATATTTCCATGATTACTAGTTCTACACAGCAAACCTCTATTCAGGCTATTTGAGTATTTGCAACAAGCAACTATCAAATACAATCCAGAAGAGATAATTGGGGGACAATAGGGGTGGAAGCAAAATCCCACAGCAGGAAATACATGTTTAAAATGCAGGTGCTGTATCTGACTGACCGGGGACATAGATTGAGTTATTATAGACAACATGCTTAATTCAGTGTACAGCTGCAGACGAGCTGCTTTTGAGCTGATACCAAACATGTTGCACTTCTACATTTAAAGTAACAGAGTTTAATTTGATCAATTTGGAATATGCCTTTAGGGATTCTCATGCTGGTAATTCCATGTTACAGCTTTCCCAGATACATCTCACTTTAGTTGGCTCCTCTATTAATACAGATCATAGAATCATAGAATCATTAAGGTTGGAAAAGACCACTAAGGTCATCTAGTCCAACAGTCAATCCATCACCACCAACCCACTAAACCACATCACTTAGTGCCACATCTCCATGGCTCCTGACCACCTCCAGGGACAGTGACTCCACCATTTCCCCAGGTAGCCTATTTCAATGCCTCACCACTTTTTGAGAAGAAATTTTTCCCAGTATTCAACCTGATCTTCCGCTTGAGCGACTTGAGGCCATTACCTCTAGTTTTCCTCATCAAATACAATTGCTTGTCATCCAAAACACCCTCCCAGAGGAAGTTCATAGTCCACCACCAGAATTCCACAGCCTTTGTTTTCTCTGGATGGAACCAGACAATGGAAATTACCAGGCATGTTAGTTGGGGGATGCAAAGGGTACAAAGACAGAGCCGGGTTCTTTTCAGTGGTACACAGTGCCAGGACAACAGGCAAGGAACACAAACCAGAACATCAGGAGTCCATCTAAACATTGGGAAGCACTTCTGTGCTGCGCAGGTGACAGTGCTGGCACAGGTTGCCTAGAATGTGTGGAGTCTTCTCCTCAGAGATCTCCAAATCCACCTGGATATGGTACTGAGCACCCTTCTCTGGGTGGCTCTGCTTGAGATAGATGGAACCAGAGGTCCTGCCAACCTCAGCCATTGTGACTCTGTGTTTCTGCAAAGCTAGGAGTCAGCTCCTTTCTCACTGCATCCATCTTGGAGATGATTTGTTTGTTTGTTCTGCTCTATTGAAAGAACTCCTCTGGAGTGGACAAAAGTTAGTGTTTGCCCAAGGCTGGGAAGCATCAGCAGCTATGCCACAGCTCTTCCGTGTTGCTTTGGGCAAAACAGAGCTGAGTCCAGCAGAACAAGTGACCTCATTTTTGTGTAAAAGAGTCTCCAGCCTTAATATTCAGGCAACAACATGCAGCTCCTACCACTAACATCACCCTGCAACCGACTGTGTTCGTTGGCATGCTCGCCTGTTTATTTAGGTGTGTGACAGGCTTCCGTTGTTATTTGGATCAGACCTGCCTCATTATGTTCATTCCAAGCACTGCTTGCGTGCTGTTTTGTAGACATCTCCTAGACATGCAGGGCACCGAGGGGATTAATAACATTCATCCAAATGTTTTCCCAGAGGTTGGTGTAAGAAAGAAATATTCATATTGACCTCACAGACTTGGGATACAGATCAGATGTACTCAGAATATGGAGAGAGCTAAGACTTGATGTGATGGAGGGAGAATATCACACTTCACAGGATTTCAAGCTGGAGACTTGGAGCCTTGGAGATTTCTTTTGTGGAGACTCAGTGTTATTTCCTCTACCATAAGACCAAGCAGAAACTGCTCTGTGCAGTCTGAGGCCTATAAAGAAGGGTACAGAATCACAGAGTTAAGAATCACAGAATCACAGAATGGCCAGGGTTGGAAGGGACCTCAAGGATCATGAATCTCCAACCCCCGTGCCACATGCAGGACCACCAACCTCCCCATTTAACCCTCGACCAGGCTGCCCAGGGCCCCATCCAACCTGGCCTTGAACACCTCCAGGGATGGGGCATCCACAGCCTCTCTGGGCAGCCTGTTCCAGCACCTCACCACTCTCTCTGTAAAGAACTTCCCCTGACATCCAACCTCAATCTTCCCTCCCTCAACTTAAAACTATTTCCCCTTGTCCTGCTGTTATCTACCCTTTCAAAGAGTTGATTCCCCTCCTGTTTGTAGGCTCCCTTCAGGTACTGAAAGGCTGCAATGAGGTCACCCTGCAGCCTTCTTTTCTCCAGGCTGAACAAGCCCAGCTCCCTCCCTGTCTTCGTAGGGGAGGTGCTCCAGAATCCTGATCTCCTCTGGACCCTCTCCAATAACTCTCCGTTTTTCTTGTACTGGGGGCTCCAGACCTGGACACAGCATTCCAGATGGGGCCTCACAAGAGCAGAGTAAAGGGGGACAATCACCTCCCTGTCCCTTCTGGCCACCCCTCTTCTGAAGGAGCCCAGGATACCATTTGCTTTCTGACCTGCAAGAGCGCACTGCTGGCTCATGTTAAGCTTTTCATCCATCAGGACCCGCAGGTCCTTCTCTGCAGAGCTGCTCTCCAGAACTGCTCCTTCCAGTCTATATGGATGCCTGGGATTCCTCCGGCCCAAGTGCAAAACCTTGCACTTTGCTGTGTTGAACCTCATCAGGTTCAACTAGGCAATGTGCTGTGAGTGATTCAGGTAGTAATCTCCTGAGGTGATTTTTTGGGCAAGGTGGCCCTTGATTACCTCTTCTCATTGCAGAAGACATGTATATAGGTATTTCCTAAATGAAAGTAATTTCAGGTAACAATGTTGTATGTACGCATGTGTATATTTCTTGTGGATCTGCTTAATAGATGGTAGATGGGCATTGCAGAAAAA
Organism: Tympanuchus pallidicinctus; assembly: GCF_026119805.1. NCBI lineage: Eukaryota > Metazoa > Chordata > Aves > Galliformes > Phasianidae > Tympanuchus > Tympanuchus pallidicinctus. Next base: position 13,919,204 of record NW_026294813.1, read on the forward strand.
CAACCTACATGCTACGACTATAATGAAATATCACCTCCCCATCCTTTGTACTCTGCTCATGGCAGCAGTGTGGGTCAACAGACAAGGACAGGTTTAGCCAGACATTTGGTGAGAGTGAGGATCAGCTATGGTGGGTCTGGTGGTCCTGGTGGAGCTCATGAGTACAAGCAGGGTCTGGAACAGTAATGTGAACACTTGAATAAATCACCTGAGCATGAATGCAAGCAGGGCGTGAGAAGAGAAATACAAAAGTAAATCTTTAGTAGATGTAGTTAATATCAGCACAATGGGTTATAACTTTAGCATTACACTTAGAAAGAAAGAATAGGGACTATGTGTCCACTCTTGTTGAATGGATGCAAAACAGCAGTTCACCCCATGGAAAGGAAGAAGCTGACATGTAGTAAACATTACATTCTCCACACCCCCAACTAGGAGAAAATTAGATTAGTAGAGGTAAGAACTTGCATATAGTTGACTTAATACTCCTGTACTTTGACCAGCATAGATTAAAGGTACTTGCTCACTTTCCTCACTGCATATGTACAACCCCAGATCTGCCATTATCAACTCTAAAACTAGAGAAATAAATATTAGTTTCATTATATGGTCAGGTAAGGTTCATGTTATTTTTGGATGAAGACAGGGTGCAAAATCCATGAATTACTTCATTAAGGAAACAAAGATTTACAAAAGAATTTACCAACACACAAGTGATGATTGGAAGAGTGCAGTTATACTTCCAGGGCCAGTTGGGCATGGGAAGTTGGAGGCTTTTTGTTTTGCTTCTAACAAGAAGTAATTCCACAAGTGGAAATCATGTTTATGACCCTTTTCATAAACCTTTAAAGCTACTTGTTTCTGTTGGACACTAAACAGGATTTTGGCAAAGGACTGACGAAGGAATAAGCTTAACGCTCAGTGAAAAGCACTGTAAGAACTGGATAAAACCTTGCAACTTTTGACAATTATTACCCTTAAATAGGTAATAGGTTATTACAAGGAACGATCCCGAGCAGTAACCATCTGCACTCACAGCTATTACTAATTCATAGGCACTTAAACAGAAACATCATTTCAACTTCAGCCCTTTCCAAAATCAACATTCACCAAGCTCTTGTTGAAATCAGCAGACACAGGGCCAAGACTACGCATTCTTACCAGTATCTTCAGCTCCACTGAGCTGAAGGTCTACCAGCTAGAGCTGGATTTTTTCTCACATGGCTGAAGCCTGCTGGGATGTGGGAGTGGTATCTGAAACCAGATGACTCTAGGTATGGTTGATTTGTCGTACCACTGACTTACAACGTTACTCATTGTCAACTAAAGTTTTTCAGTTCTTGTAGCCACACTGGCAAACCTATCTTGCTTTTCCATTCTACGTTCACTTTTTAGATTTCTACTGATCACAAAATTGTAGGGGCTGGAAGGGACCTCTTGAGAACATTGAGTCCAACCCCCCCTGCCAAAGCAGGCTCCCTACAGCAGGCTGTGCAGGTAGGCCTCCAGGCAGGTCTGGAACATCTCCAGAGAAGGAGACCCCAAGACTCCCCTGGGCAGCCTGTTCCAGTGCTCCGTCACCCTCACTGTGAAGAAGTTCCTTCAAATATTTGTGCAGAACTTCCTATGCTCCAGTTTATGGCTGTTTCCCTTTGTCCCGTCCCCACTAACCACTGAAAAAGGTCAGCCATGTCCGTCTGACTCCTGCACTTAATTATAAACATTAATAAGATCACCTCTGAATCTTCTTTTCTCAAGGCTGAACAGACTCAGGTCACCTAGCCTTTCCTCACAGGGGAATTGCTCCTTTAACATCTTTGCAGCCTTCTGCTGGACTCTCTCCAGGAGATCCTTGTCTATTTTACACTGGAAAGCCCAGAACTAGATGCAAGTGACGCCTGACCAGGACAGAGTAGAGGGGGAAGATCACTTCCCTTGACCTGGTGGCTACTCTCCTTTTAATGCACCCCAGGATCCTAGTGGCCTTCTTGGCCACCATGGCACACACTGCTGGCTCATGGCCAACCTGTTGTCCACCAGGACCTCCCGGTCCTTCTCAACACGTTTCCTCTCCAGTAGGTCATGCCCTAGCCTGTACTGTTACTTGCAATTATTCCTTCCCAGGTGCAAGACTCTACACTTGCTTTTATTAAGCTTCATCTGCTTATAGCTGCCCAGCCCTCCAGTCTTTCCAGGTCTTGCTGAATGGTAGCACAGCACGTCTTTGAAATACATGGAGGAATGAACTAGGCTGCAAAAAATGCTCCTACTCAATCTTTATTTCTACAGATTACTCTAGGGCAATCACGTCATATCTTACATTGACAGTTCCACACTTGGAATCCATTCCTGGACCTCAGCTTTCCCAGAAGCCATAAAATGGACTAGTTCCTACAGCTGTTCTCTAACATTTAGCTGTATAATGTAGGCACAGGATTCTAAAAGCAGATCCTTCACTTCTGGTCAAGTGCTTGGTCATCAGACAAACTGAAGCCCTGCTGCCACATCTGCCTCCAGGTTTCACCTATTCCACTACTCTGTCATCCAGGGTCAATATACTGGCCTTGTACCTTCCCCATTAGCATCCCATAGCACACAAATGGACACTTTTCCAGAAGTTTCTTCATGGAACATACAGCGGTCTTATCTCTGTCTATCACAAAGTCCTGACAAAAAGTATCCCAACACTTCCAGTGCACTGCAAGCTGCACACAGAGAGTGAGGATGTTATATACTATAGTAGCAAGAGGCAAGTATATTTTCCATTGCTTACATAAGATCATAAGGAATCAAAACTTCATTTAAAAGCCTCTGATTTATCTTCCCTTTTCTCTGTTTTCCACCAGGACTCACTCACTGACTTTGTTTACAGCAAAGAACTGTTAAAAAGTACTGCACTGAGAACTGTTATGGATCTCAGCTGCCAGGAAATTAAGTGTGAAATGGCAATAAAGTCAGAAAGCACAGCACGCTTTCAAACCCTGCTCTCAGTGGCCTAGTTAAGAGTTCTCTCAGAGGGCTGATGGACTTACCTCACAGGGTGCTGGGATGGTCTGTCTGTGTGCGGATTGCTGGAATATCCAACTTTCCACCTCCCAAAACTTCTGTTGTTTCAGAGAGATGATAAGGAGAAGGAAGGTCCACAGGATACAAATTATATTTGTATCAATTAACTGAAGAAAAAAAAAAAAAAACTGAAGCAAGATTTAGGGTCAGAGAAGTTAGGGTAATCAAGTTTCTTGACCGCTTTTGGATTTCTTCAGTTTAAGGCAACATGAGCTGTTGGATATTAGGCAGTGCTTTCCAGCTTGCAAGAACCTACTATTTCTCTGTTCAAGGAAATAAATCACTGCGTCAAAAACAATATTGAGATACAGAGAAGGACCTTGACAGTCTGAAGAAAAAATTCTCCCAGACCAACTAAAACTGCCAAGTATTATTAGCCAGACTAATGTTTTGTTTTCAGGCTCCACCAGTGTTTGCCAACAGTAGAAAAAAACTTCATCCCTTCTTTACAGGGTGCAGTAGAGAGAAAAACGTTGCCAGTCGCAACGTTTTTTAGGGCTTCTGTGGTTTACACTTAGACTGCATTTACAACACCAGAATACCAGCACAACATAAGGGAACTGTCCATTATTGGTGATTTTCAGCCTTGATCATCAGCTTCGATTAATTATTTTAGTGGTAGTCACATGTTAAAATAATTTCCCAATTAAATTCTATCCTCTTCAGCAAGGGAGAAGGAGTGGAGAATGTATATGGCAGTCAACTAGCTTCTCCTTCCCCAAAAGGAAGGACTATAGGTCCCTCCACCATGATTTCCATGATTCTTGCATAGCATAATTTCTGCAGGGATGTTTTCTGCCTCTCAGTTTGTGTTTGGGAGCTCTGTGTTACAACTTTGGGTAGCTTTTGAATAGTATCTTTATGCAGCCTTTCTGCTCTCTTGGGAGACCTTGGTCATCTTCAAAACAAGGACTAACAATTTCAATTTTTTAAAAAAAGATCTATAAAAATTGCTAGCACTATCAGTCCAGTGCCAATTTGAATTGCCTTTGGTTTAACCTGTGCCTTACCCTGAAAATCCATCTACCAGTGAATAATCTTTACGATAGTCTTCCAACACTGGATAGTGTGAAGCAAAGCTCACAACAAGCTGTGCCCCTTCCTGACACCCCACACTTATTTTGTTGTTGGTTCCAGGCTGGAGAGCTGGTGGAGTGCATTCTTGCCAAGCCTAATCTTAAAATCATAGAGATTTATACAGTTTTGTATCAGCCCTTCATCCTAATTCTAGAATTGGGCAGATGGCAGAAAGCAAAGTGTATTCTAAGAGTATGTATTGGAATGCCATAAGAAAAGATAATGACTAAAATTTGTTTTCATAGTGAAACATTTAATATGCATGACATACACTACACAATTACTCACATTCTTAACATGAAATGGATAAACTTTTCCAGAAGGCATCATCTTCCAACAATTCTTTCAAGTGAATGCCAAAGGAGGGAAAAAAAAGCTAGTAAGATTTCTGTACAGAACATACCATCATTGTCTCCAAATCTATCAGATGTGTTTTCGTGAAAATTAGAGTCAGGTTAAAAGAGAGGCATCCAAAATTTATTTTTTCTTCGGGTGGAGATAAGTCAGTGATTCATGTAAGACCACTGTTTCACGTAAGACATTCTGTTTCCATTAGGGAAGGTCTGTGGATGAGAGCTTCCAAAACATATTTGTCTGTATTTACAGTTTCAATTAATGTTTAGTTTAGGCTAGATAAGATAAAATATCCCATAGAGGAGAGTAAAACTATCCCGATAGCATACCCAGCAACACCAAAACCTGTTCAATTTTTAGAAAATGTTCTTATCTGCTTTCTGATTTCTGTTCCATTTACTTTCTGAGCATATTTCAATTACTCGTCCACTCCTCTTGCATGTATGGCGTGTGAAGCCATCCCAAACCAGCTGCAGTCCAAAAGCCTCCCCTCTGTTTCCAGACACCTATATCTGCCTCTTCAGTCATGAGCTCTCTATCTTTCTCCATATAATTTTAGAAAATTCACTATGATTGCTGATTTAAGAGCCTGGTGCTAACTTAACATTGAAAATGATATGTCATTATTCCACCATCACTGTAGCTGTCTATTTCTCTGACTAATCACATGAAAAAAAATGCTATTATTACTTTCTTGTCTATTAAATGCTAGGCAAGCAACAGACAGCAACACAAACTAATTACATTGATAAGTGCTGTCCCTCAGGGTTCAGCTCTGGGTCTGCTGCCCTTCAGCGTCATCACGAGTGACACGGCAGTGGGACGGAGCGCACCCTGAGCAGTTTGCGGATGACACCCAGCCGTGCGGTCGACACGGCCGAGGGACGGGATGCCGTCCAGAGAGACCTGGCCAGGCTGAGCGCTGCGCCCAGGGGAACCTCGTGAGGCTCAGCACATCCAAGCGCGAGGCGTCGCACCCGGGTCGTGGCAACCCCCGCTGCCAGTACGAGCCGAATATACTGGATATAAGGAAGAATTTTTTTTCACAGTCGGGGTGATGAGGCACTGGAATAGGTTGCCCAGAGATGCGGTGGATGCTTCATCCCTGGAGACACTCAAGGTCAGGGTGGATAAGGCTCTGAGCACCTGATGGAGCTGTGGGTGGCTCTGTTCATTGCAGGGAAGGTGGACTATGTGTGTTTTAATACTCCCTTCCAACTCTAATGTCCTATGATTCTACAGTTCTATGATTCTACATTCTACTTTCAGGCTGGGATTATATCTAGGTTTTACAATAAAATGAAGATTGCTAGTATCACCCATTCACTATTATTACATTTATTTTTGAGTGACACTTATTTCACACAGCACGCTGGCAATATTTCAAGACTCTGATCCAGGAATCTTCAACATATAGGCTCTACTAAGGTGCTGAATAGAGGTAGGGTATAGCAGAGCAGCAAGCAGGAGAAAAGCAGACCTTGCAGTGAGTCAGCTGCTGTGGATGCAGACATCTGTACAAAACCAGGCAGTGATGTGAAGCCCCATGCCCTGGGCAGGTCTCAGGAAGCTGGAGACTACAGGTTTGTTGTAGGTTCCACTCTTAATTTCATGCTCCCAAAGCACTCATGGGATCTTTGTTCTATTCACTAGTTGTTTTTTTCCTTGATTTCTGTTTGAGGCTTATTTCAGAAGTTGATTTTCCTCCCCTGACTTCTACAATACTTCACATATTTTTCCAGGGATGCTTTCCTCTCCTTTTCTGTTTCTTTTTCCACTTTCATAGTATTCATTTATGCAGCAATGGCCACTTTCCCATCATTCCAGGTATCAATTGCACCAGCGACAGGCTGTCTGTTCTTCCAGATGAACACAAATGGATAACACAGAATTAGACTAACTTCACTTCTGTAATTACTCAGTCAGTAGGAGACGTTATATGTGATATTAAACCATCAGGAAGGAGCTTTGTCTCCTGCTGGGCCACTATCAAATTTCCTATCCTTATCAGTACAACCGTCTGTGTGGCTGGTGATGTGTCCAAAACATTGGAGGAATAAAGGGCCCATAATTTTCCATCAACTTTTCTCATTATAAAAATGCCATGTAACATTTCTGCAGTATTTTCTGTTGCTAAGACGACTCATTACACATTACATTCCATTTAAGTAACTGTTTGTAAAATGCTGACCCGCTCTGTTTTTGCTGCATGTCATCCATTCCTGTTGTCTGTGAAGGGTTACAGACGCAATATCTCCCTCAACTATGCTGTTCATTATGACCAATGGTTGCCCTGATGCAGTTCAAACCTAACTGGTCTCAAAAAGAGCATCAAAATGTCTGATATCAAATGGCAATCAGCAGTTTCTGCTGAAAACCAGAACTCTGCTTTATCACTAAAAGTTTAAGATGTAATTTTACAGAAGATATGCAAAGAAAAACAACTTGTAATGCACAATTTACTAAAAGTTGCTAACTGCAAGATAATTGAAAACATCATCCTTCCTCTGCTGGTAGTTACACTCACTGAATTTTAGATTGCTTTGATTACAACTCGAGCTAGAAATGCATTACAGATGTTTCACACTGACACCCAGCTGAGGTGCACAAAGTCTGAGCAGACATCAGTTTCATCACTAAAGCGTTGTTCTCAAACACATGGGTTCCAATTTGTACAAGGGCTTGTGATTCAGGGGAGGTTCAGAATAGATATCAGGGAAAGGCTCTGCCGCAGAGGGTAATGGGCATGGAACAGGCTGCCCAAGGCAATGAGCACGGCCCCAAGCTGCTGGAGCTCGAGAGGTGTTTGGACACTGTTCTAAGAGATAGGATTTGAATTCTGAGTAGTTTTCTGTGCAGCCATCAGTCAACTTCAGTGATCCTTGTGGGTACTTTCCGACTTGGGATATTCTATGCTTATCTGATTATTTATTAGTTATGGTGTGAGACATCCATACATCTGCCTTTGATCCTTAGAATGCAGCTACGGCAGAGATAGGCAAACTAATATTCAGGTCTCCCTCCTTGGAGAGCAGTCTTTGTGAAGAAAACGAGAAAAAATAAGCAAAGAGGGTTACAGCACAGTTCATTTACTACCTGTGGATTCTCATCACATCTGTTCTGATTTTACTGACAACCTTCATCCCTGCAGGCCAGTAGCATGTGCAGGGTGGGCAGGCTCCCCATATCCCCCTGAATGCAAGCGTCTGAGTCTACACTTCCTGCTAGAGATTTGGCTGAGACGAGGGGCAAAAGGAGGATGCTTTCCTTGCTGAATCCAAGTATGAAAAGATACTTCCAAGTCACATATCATAGAATCAAAGAATGGCTTAGATGGGAAGGGACCTGAAAAATCACCCAGTTCCAACCCCTGCCATGGGCTGGTTGCCCCCATCAGCTCAGGCTGTCTAGGGCCCCATACAACCCAGCCTTGAGCATCTCTAGGGATGGGGCATCGCAGCTCTCTGGGCAGCAGTGCCAGCACCTCACTGCTCTCTGAGGGAAGAATTTCCCATTAAAATCTAATTTAAATCCCCCCTCTTTTAGTTTAAAGCTCTTTTCCCTTTTCTATCACTATCGGACTATCAGACTTATAACAGTTCCTGATAATTTTAGGCACTTACAAGTTAAATAGGTACTACAAATTCTTTAAGGGTTTTGAACTTTGACGCAAGGTACACACAACCAACCTGCTTCATATTTCTGTGTCTTTTTATGGATCTTAGCTCCTCTTCCTTGCATGTTTTCTCCTTTGGTAACAGTTCTTTAGACAAAGAGTGCATTTTATTTCATGTAAGGAATGTGCCTACTGCGCCCTCAGCCCACCATCCAGCTTGAGGCCTCCTGAGGAAGAAACAAAAACCAAGAATAATAGAATAATGAGTTGTCTTTAGAATCCTCTTTAATGCCGTGTGCCCCACTGTGTGTCCTGTTTTAGTCCCCTCCTGTTGACTGATGACTGGGCATGTGAAAGAAGATGCTTGCTGCAGGGTCATCCTGCGGAGATGGGTTAGCTATTCTAACCAAGTTCTGGGAATAACAGTACATTCTTCCTCTTGCAGAAACAAGATACAATAATAAAGAATTTTAGTCAGATATTACACTGTGTTCTCATCTTTGGCGAGCCTGAAAACATTTTCCACATGAAAAGAAAATAAATAATCAATAAAGGATTTTTCCTCTTCTTCTTCTTTTTTTTTTTTTTTTTTTTTTTTTTTGTAAAAGTAATACATGCTGCTGAAAAACATCATATGAAATTACAAAGTCAAATGCAGTGTGTTTTTATACTGACCCATAAAATGTTTTTAAGCATTGTTTATTTTCAGTACCATGGACCACTGAGCATGCAGTAGATAGCAAGGCAGCATCTGATTCATTTTTATAGATATTTTTCTCACAAAACTTGATTGCATATTCATCCAAACACACCACATGCCAGTTCTTCTCCGTCTGTGATAGTAACTACTGCTGAATGCCATCTCATTCGCAGCAAAGTTTCCTATGAAGACAGGAATGTATCACTGACCCAAAAAAATAAAGGATTGTGATGCCAGTGGGTTCACTGTTTTTGAAAGGAAAAGCATCATGTTTTAAAGCATTCAATACATGCAGGAAGTATGCTTCAGAATGCCTCTCCTGGTGGGTTTTGTTTCCCTTGCTGCATTGCAGATGGCCCTGTATTGTTATTTTCCTTCTTTTCATACCCAAAGCATTTCATCCCTGCTCTTGTTGCATTCCAACACAATGGGAAAAAATATTTTGTCCTGCACTATGCATAGGAATTTCATCTGAAATGCTCCATTCTGCAGGTGAGAAGGGACAGAAAAAGAAGAGTCACTCCATGCTGCTGTGAAGGATAATCTTCTAGCAACTGCTGGGGTCGGACACTGTATCCAGTGGGAAAACCAACAAGCACAAAGGGTCCATCATCCATCAGCCCAGCCATAGGGAATCAGCAGGCCACAGCATTGTACCACTGGCTGTACAGCTCATTCCTTTCTTCTCTGCCACAGATGGTTCAAGCCCAAATCTCTGCATATGTGACTGCCTAAAAACACTCATAAAACAGAAAATTTTGCCAGCTTGATTTCAGAGAGGCTGAGCTCCAACACTAAACAAATAATCAGGCACTTCAAATTCAGTTTTTAAGGATATTTAAATACCTAACTCTTTCTCTAATGTGCTTCTGCCCTTGATGCACAAAGTGTCTCCTATAGACTACTGAGCAACGTATAGATGGATCCAGCTTGGTTAGCTTATTTATTATCTGGTTTTCCCATGCAGTAGGAGCAGAACCACTCTCCAGTTTTATACAGTACACTATAGTATATGTATGAAGACAAAATTTTAACTGTGTTACAAAAATCAGAACAAGTGGTTAATTCTACTAAATCTCAGATCTGCTCTTTTTTGTGTGCCGTCTGGCCCCAGCAGTAAAGGAAAAAAGATTTGCTTTATATTCTGAATTTCGAATATATTTTGCTAATAAGGTCTTAATAGATTACTGATTTTGCACAGCTACCCGATTCTCTCATTTCTTTTTGAATATGCATGCATGGTGAAGGTAGGATGAAAGGATCAGATGTAATGTCCTCGAATTGCTCCATAGGATTGGATATTAGGAAACACTTCTCCAAAACTGTAGAAATGCATTGGCACAGGGTGGAGTCACTCTAGAGGTGTCCAAGAACCATGGAGGTGTGGTACTGAGGGGCACAGTGAACGCGGCGAGGGCAGGTAAGTGGTTGGACTTAGTGGTCTTTTCCAATCATAATGATTCTAAGCTATTCAGATGAATGCTTTCCTCCAGCCTGCTCTGCATCTGGGTTTCCTGGAGTGCTTGGGCTAAACTCTTTAATGGGCAGTGGAAGAAATTCTTCACATCAAGCAGCAAACGAATTGAAATAGTTTTACAAAGTAAAAGATAATATGAGTTAGAAGGACTGTGTAGGGAGTGGCAGATTTATCAGAGTACCCAAGGAACTATTGCCCTTTCACTCATCACAGAACTGAGCAGCAAATGCTCTGTCACTGACAGTAGCCTGCTCTGTCATGGCTAGGGTGATAAATCATCCCTCTGGAACACTGTGGCTTTATCTGGGTGCATGCTGAAGGCTGACCTGTGACACAAGGCTGACCAAACAAGTGAAAGGCTTCACTGTAGGCTAGATTTCACTCCAAGTTCAACTGCCTTAACCAGCAAGATCCAGAATAGCCTTGCAACCCTCAATGGGTGGCAAGTACTACTACATTTACCCCAAACTGTATCCAGGTACATATGAGCCATACTGGTGCAAGCCCTTAGTAGAATTCACATTCCAGCAGAATCTGGAAGATGTGAGGACAATATCCATCTGTAGGACTGCCATCTTCAGTTTGCTGAGAATCCCTCCCCCTCAGCAACCCCTCTAGTAGCCAGGATTCAGGCCTTGGCTCTCCATCTGTTTGTCCTCCTTTGCAGCACTAATAAAAATATTGCATATGCTATCTACTGCTAACTACAACATAAAATAATTAAAAAGAAAGGTATATATTCTTGGCAGGTCCTTCTTAAACAAACAGGTCCAGGCTTCAGGCAGAGGGCCATTCTTGGCCAGGGGACATCTTGTGAGCCAGAGCATGCACCTGGAGGAGCCCCAGACTACACCAGGAGACAGATGAAATCCATTATCGCTTGGAAATAACAGTGGAGCAGTGAGTGAAGGTGCAGGTGCAGAGTGAGGGATGACAGGAGAATCCACTGCAGCCATAAATCTGGGGGAGAAGCAGATGTCTCACCCCACCTCTAAAACACACTTTCCTTAATGTGGCTCCAGCCAGGCTATGTCTCCTTTTTCAAGTGTCAAAAACCATTCAGCTACGAGTACGTGGTGAAAGCTGTCTGGTGCCACAGAACAGGAGGCAGAGTGGAGGTTGAAGCAGCACATTTATAGGAAACCTTCCCATGCTTCTAAATTCTCCCAAATCCCTGCACTCCCTCCTTTCTGCTCCTTCCTTCCTTCCTTCCAGGCAGGAAGCACCTAAGGAGGAATGACAGCAGGAGATGGTGGGAGAGCTGATGAACTGCCTGACCTTTCCTACAGGAAGGCATCCCACAAAAAAAAAAAAAAAAAAAAAAAAAAAAGAGATGTTTCTTCAACTGCCCCAGTTTCTTCTTTCACTGAATTTTGAAGAGGTGAAGAAGGACCTTTCCTGCCTCTAAAGGGAAGGGAAGGGAAGGGAAGGGAAGGGAAGGGAAGGGAAGGGAAGGGAAGGGAAGGGAAGGGAAGGGAAGGGAAGGGAAGGGAAGGGAAGGGAAGGGAAGGGAAGGGAAGGGAAGGGAAGGGAAGGGAAGGGAAGGGAAGGGAAGGGAAGGGAAGGGAAGGGAAGGGAAGGGAAGGGAAGGGAAGGGAAGGGAAGGGAAGGGAAGGGAAGCATAATGTTCAATCAATTTTAACTGTGAAATTTACTTACATGTTTTAGAGGTGGTTCAAGATTTCAGTGCTGCCCAAGTGAGTCCAAATATCAAGGCCACTGGTCTGAGTACATCTCTGTTTGCCTTGGGATTGTAGCCACCCCTACATGGAAGCAGTCCTTGCTAAGAGCACAGTGTCACTGATGCAAGTGCAACTGCAGCACTCCCTGCTATTCACCACTTACACTTCCCTGTGCACTGATACAGGCTGTGCTCCTGCTGTATTTCAAGCACAGATGAGCCCATGTTGACATCAGATTTAAGGAAGACACTGCAATGCAATAAATTCTCAGCTACGTGTCAGTGCACCTGCAAGGGTGTCTGTATACTTGTGCCTGCTGTTGGCATTGCTCTCCTGCATCTCTACTACTGACAATCTATGCAGAAATGGGTGTTGGAGACTGAATTCCTATATATGTAGCAAACACCATATAGGTGTTTGGTTTCTTGGTCACTGAGACTAAGATCTGTCTGGAGCATCTGCTTTTTGGTCACACACTGTGGATCTTACACCAGTGCAGAGCTAGGATGTGACCAGGGAACAGTTCTGTAATGCTAGAGTTTACCAAATGATGAAAATACCTCTCAGGACTTGCCCCACATCAGGGAAGTGTTATGGTGTTATTCTCTAGCACAGCTGTTCTCTAAGCAACAAGCTTCCCACTGAAGATAGGTACAGAATCTGGACATCATTTCAGAAAGCATTGGATTTTATCATACAGACATGAATCAACAAATGTGTTTGAATAAATTTAACCCCTGATTATCTTTCAGATTCCAAAATAAAAATCAGTCTTGAGTCTGAACAAAAGGTCAGTGTAACTTTGGCTAAGGAAAGCTGAAATCCAGTTGAACAGTTTTTCATACAACTCTATACCTTTACAGACACCTAACTGAAGAGCTTGGTTTACTGCTCCCAAATCAGAACTGATGTCAGAAAAAATCAAATAATAACCCATATGAGACACCATCAGTAACTGACTCAGAAAGGTTGAAGCCTAAAAGTGCTGTAACTGAGAAAACAAGATGTCATTTCAAGACGTTTGATTGGAATAGATGATCAGACACCTGCTTTGGCCTCCCCACATGGAATTGCAACGTACTTTTGGTTTCCTTATTGATGTAAAATAATCAGCTGTAATAGGATCTATTTTCAACATAAATATCAGACCTGTTGCCAGAAAGTGAACAAACAGCTCTGAGCACTGAGGAACTGCTTGAGCAGTTATGCAGTAATTCAGCTGGTGAGGTATCAGGTATGAGTATGAGTAATGGGATTTAAACATGAATTCTATGCAGAAATTCTGTGTGCTGGGTTTACTGCTTTGTTTGAAGGAATAATACTGCTGGTATCAACAGGAAATCAGGTGATTGTTCTTAGAGATCCCGTCAACTTTTACTTTAGGAAAAAATTAAGTAAAATCATTGCTTTTCTCTGCAGAGCAATGAGTAGAAAGGTAAATCCTTTCATTGGGCTACAAATTGTAGACAGCATTGAACAGATGCCAAGGATTATTCCTGACATTTACAATGAAATCAGAGGTGAGTAACACACTTTGCAGGTTGAAAAACAAAACCAGTCATAACTGATTCGGTTTTACCACATGCAGCAAACGAGAGTTGTTTCCCAAATAACCAGGGAAGCCAGGGAAGTGGGTGTTTGTTTCCCAGTGAGTGTCAGTGGTGTTTGGATGCAAAAATTAAAGTCATAAGACAAGAGAGTTGCAGATAGCATTTTAAGCCTGTGAATTATCTCCCTGAACTAAGGCCATCGTTAAAATAGTAGCTGGTGTTACTCGTCTGGTGTTACACCCAGCTGCTTGGACTGAAAGAACAGGTGTTTTCTTTCTCACCACTTGAATTCACAAGCGAGTTCCCACACACCTGAGGAGGCTGGTGGTCAGTTACCAACTGCGCAGAAAAGAGAGTAAAGAGAAAAGCTATTTCTCTGCCTGTTCGTATTTCACATTCTGAGGTGTCCAGACTTACATTTCAGCTGGGACAACAGAACTTCAGAGGGAAAAGACAGTGCTTATGTTACTGCTTTCCTCCTGAAGGACTTTCTCGCTCCAACTATTCAAAATACATGATGACAAAGTTGGATTTTATCTTTCCTTCCTATTCCTTAAATTAGTGGAACCTCAGGATATGGTTTCACATGCAGGTAGGGCTGAACTATGCTCACAGCATTACCCAAAGCATCGCACTCTCCACATATTTTCAGATCTATGTTCCTGCTCCTTCCTCTCAAGTTCAGCACCCAAAGCTCCCAATCTACGGAAGGCAATCAGCTCAATTTCAGATGATTTCACACACTCACACACAAAATCGGTTCTTCAGCTGCCAAACTGAAATAATCAGAAAATCATAATCCATCATCCTCTTCTCTGTGCACAATATTTCTGTGTCACCCATGTGACCTGGGAGCCCACATAGTTCTGTGGCACCAGGGCTTCCAAACAGGCAAAGGCAAGATTTGAAAGCACAGAACAAGTGAAGAGGAAGAGGCAAAAGTTTCACACCATATATAGTAAGCTAAAAGAATGAGAAATCAAGATGCAAATCAAGGATAGTGCAAAAAACAATTGGAATAGGTATGGGCAAGAACAAGGTAAAAGAAAATTGTCTGTCAGAAGGATGGAGATATCTCCAGTGAAATGCTATTCACAAAAATGCAGTTTGTTAAATGTATGAGAAACAGAAATGAAGAGAGGCATCTAACAAAGACCTCTGGGGGACAGCCAGAGAAAGCCATTAGTTGTAGATGTATTTTACAAGTAAACATGAAATGAAACTACACTAAACACTGCTCAGCTTCATAATGCTTAGCTTGAGTAATGCACCTTATAGCTGTGAATCTGTAGATCGGCATGCTCTACATCCAAACACTCCACACTGAACACATCCAGAAGCATAGCTTAAGTGCTTGATTTGTGTCATGAAGGGGAGATACCAATACTCCTCAATTATCTAGCAGTAAAAGTTAGAAAGCTATTTTCGCTGTTAAAAAACAAAAGGATCAATAGGATATTCCTGTTCAAACTAAATATTTTTTCTTTTTCCCTTAAATTCAAGGTTACTATTTGGAAAAAGTAAATTTCCGGGGGGGGGTGGAGGGAGTGAGTTGGGGGAGGAGAAAAAAAAAGCATATCTCCTACCCAGCAAGCTGAAGAGTGAAAGACTTCGGTAAATTGTACCTCCTATGGGTAAAGGAGGAAGCAGAACAGTTGTTACAAGGGTTGAAAAGATCAAAAAGGGACCTCAGTTACGGCTTGATAAAAAAAATTGTTTTGTGAGCAGCTATGTACTATGGCAGCTTTGTACTCTGTCACACTTGTGCTATGTGATATTGTGATAAAAGGTCATATACTCTGTGTTCAGCAACATACAAATCTGAAAGGAGAGAATTGACTGTGCCATTGCCTGTAACAACACTGAACATTTTAAAAGCTATCAAAGTGCCTCCTTCTTACTTTTATTAATGCAAATACTTATTCCCGAATCAGAAATCACCTGAAATAAATTATTTCCTTCTAACCACATAACTCTTCACCTTCTTTTCAGTCTGGACAGGCTTACAATTGGTGTTAGTTTCTGGTGCCAAAAAACAGGACAGCCTAAGGACCTCCAGTTCAGTGCCTTGTTCCCAAAAGCAGCTGCTTAAAACACCTTTCTGATGGAGGCAATACGAAAAATCTTCCTCTGCAGAAAACTATCTGCTGCAGGCTGTTCCAAAAGCAGAGTGTTTTCAGTACTTCCCCACAGCAGCTTTGCTGGTCATGACATAGACGTTAAACATTTCTGCGCCCACCAATTTCTATGCAACAAGAAATATGGGGACTTCTGTCAATGTGAACACACTTATAAGATGAATTTATAGATTAAGCTGTCTCAAGACATTGTGGAATCGCATTATATCGCAAAAAGCATTCCTTTCCTTTCTTCTACCTCATCAGAAAAATCTTTGTTTTCCTGATTGCATCAACAAGTTGCATTAAGAGCAATGCAGATGTCATCTGTAGGATTACAAGCTGAACCACAAAAATCATAAAAGGTTATAGAAACAACTTTCTACTTAAATCCCTGCTGCCATTTACTGTGGGGCTTGAAAAGCTAAGCTATTTGTTTGGAATCTTATGTATGTGAAGTGGTACTATTGTTCTGTGCTCGATATTAAAAATGGACACAAAGAACCACGTGGATCAGATTATAACATAGCTAAAGAATGTAGAGAAAACTTTGAAGAAAAGTCACACAGATTCGCAGTGATTGGATTCCATTAGATCAGTGGGTCAGTTTGGAGCAGGAGGAAAAGAGCCAAGACAGTCAAATGAAAAGAGGTTCACCCTCAAACTGGCTTGAAAAAAAGTCACAGAAAGGAAAATATACATTTGAATGTTTTTCCATCTATGCACTTAGGATAGATTCTTATGCTTTTTGATAACTTTTTTCAAGAATGCACTGAAGCACTGCTTTCTAGCTAAAGTAGGCTTATATGCAATCTGTCATATATTGCTTAAGTTGCAGATCTTCCAAAAATAAGGAAAACATTATTAAAAGCTGAAAGAAAATATTTTAGGATTATATTTCAATAAGCTAAGAAAAGATACAAAGAGCCAAATTAGTCTCTGTTGCCATCACACTAACAACAACAGAACTGTGTTTGGGAAGGTCTGCATCGGTATTGCCAGACATACATCTGCAACTTACAAAACGAGAAACACAGTGAGCCGAATTGCTGCTGCTATCTGCATCCCTGCAGACTCATTTGCTTTCACAGCCACTCAGAGGGAGACTTAGTGAATAGGTCCAGTCAACCAGTCCTTACGGATAGAGACCTCATCTCTCTGCTTTGTTAGTGTGAAGATACGAGTTGAGACGTGTAACATTGCCAGTACTGTTATAAATTGCCCTGGTGAGTCAGACCCACGGTCTGTTTAGCTCAGTACTAATGTAGATCTAGCAGTGGTAAAGTGAACACTCTTTAGAGTATGACTTTGCAAGTCCTACTGTTTTAAGCCCTGTCTTTTGCCACCATCCAGAAAGATAGATGTCATTGAGTACAGCCCTATTTTTTCAGTACCCCTTTCTGCACATGCCTCTGTGACAGCTTTTTTCCAGCCTACCTTTACCACTCCTGAGGCAGAAGGCTCTAGATGTGCTTTTCTTTTTCTGTTTCAAACCTTTCCCTAATGCATATCACTAGTTTTTCCATGTCATCTACTACTCATGTTGTAGGACACAGATCAGAAATTGTTCATTTCAGTTATGCATTGCCTTCTAGATTTTCTTAATCAATCACAAACCTCCCCAGCCACTCCCCCACAGACTGGGGAGTTTCAGCTTTTTCTGGGGTATCACAAAGGTACAGTAACACCATGGATCAGTCTAATGCTGGCCTGTACTTCATAGCAAATTCCTTGTTTGTGGCCAAAAGAGCAGGAATTTCAATTCATTACAGTTAATAACAGTTCGGAATGAAATCAAGATGAAGAATAGTTAAGCATAAAAGTGAACTTTACTCATTACTTTGCTTTTTTATTATTTTTTTTTAATAATAGGACAAAAGCTCTTGGAATTATGGGTCTGTACTAAACACAACTTAAACACATGATTTCACTAAGTTTCACAGAAAGGGCAACAAAACTGGTGAGGGGTCTGGAGCACAAACTTTATGAGGAGCGGCTGAGGGAGCTGGGATTGTTCAGCCTGGAGAAGAGGAGGCTCAGGGGAGACCTCATTGCATTCTACAACTTCCTGAAGGGAGGCTGTGATGAGGAGGGGTTTGGCCTCTTCTCCCAGGCAATGAGCAGGACATGGGGCAATGGCCACAAGCTGTATCAGAGGAGGTTTAGGTTGGACATGAGGAAAAACTTTTTCTCTCAGAGAGTGGTCAGGAACTGCAATGGCTGCCCAGGGAGGTGGTGGAGTCGCCGTCCCTGGCAGTGCTCAAGAGGCGTCTGGATGACGTGCTGCGTGATGTGGTTTAGTGCTTGTGGGTTGGTGGCAATGGTGATGAGGAGAAGTTGGACTAGATGATCTTATATGTCATTTCCAACCTTGTGATTCTATGATTCTACGATTCTATGATTCTGGAAAACTTGTGATTACAAGCAGCTTGTGGGAATATCCACTCTGCTCAGATCTGCTGGGATTAGACTGTCCACTTGAAGCTGAGCTGTTCTGTCAAAAATCATAGAATTGTTAAAGTTGGAACAGACATCTAAGATCATCTTGTCCAACATCAGCCTGTCCTCACCATGCCAGCTAATTATGCCCCTTAGTGCCACATCTACAAATTTCTTAAACTAAAAGATCATAGAATCATAGAGTCATAAAATGGCCTG